>NC_142620.1:4802500-6080000 GCF_059453375.1 Lepisosteus platostomus | reverse complement strand
ACCTAGGGGTCTACACACAAGCAGAAGATGGTGCATTACATCGAGCAAAGAAGAGCACCACATCTTTCAGCAAGTCTTTTCCTTTAAAGATGATCACCTACAGCTTCAAGCGCTGCTTCCAAGGCAAGCAAAGCCAGTGTCAACTTTAAAAACGAAATGTGCCACTTTCCTTTTGATTATTTTGCATCTCAGAGAAAACCTATTTGGATCTTAAAATGTGTGTGTAAAGATGTTCCACAAGCCTGTAAAGGTACTAGCTTTTATCTGCCTTCCCCCCACACAGTAATCTTGCTGAATTACTAGACCATGACTGTGCAATTTATTTGAGGAAAATAGAATTTGCTTTTATGTTTAACAAGAAAAACTCGTAACATAATATGCATCTGATGCAAATTAAAGGGAAACTTTGAACAGGTTGACTGCATTACTATCAAGTAAATGGCACATAAAAATTCATTACATATTCCTGTATTTCTATGTAGATTGGCATGCTGCTTTGCAGTCCTGAAAAACTCAATCTGTCATCTGAGGAGGCTTGTATGCACAAAAAATACAGATTTATGGTTTATGGTTTAAACCTAGCAAACACAAAAAAGATGGGCACTGAAACAAGGATTTGCCCAGAAACATTTCCCTATCATTGGTTAGTTAGCTCTTCTTATTATGGCACATGTCGAACTCCTGAAAGGAAACGGTGTGACAGAAGCAAGCTAAATCCCTTCTCCAACTGCATGGAAAACCTTTGGAAATAACATTTAATTTTCCATGTTCAGTGGTGTAGTCTACATTTGTCTCAGATTTCTACAGATTTTAACATTTTAAGTTATTGATTACATTAGGACTTACCAACCCAAAGCTAAAAAAAAACCTAAGGACTCATAAAGACAAAGTCATAAAGACCAGATTTTATAGAACTGCCTTCTATTCATGGTTTGAATTAACAATAAATCCCAAACCAGCATAAGTGGAAACTACGCGGAAGGAGCTTTTTCATAAAGAATTCAAAGGGTAAATGAGTACTTAGCTGGATTACTTTTTAGTGCACTTCATTATCACTTTTTAATCTCCTTTTAAAATATATGTATTTTTAGAATTAAACAATAGAAATTACAGCATTTCATCTTATTCAAAATACTGCTTTTATTTTTCTTCAGAAATACAAATTTATAAAAATACTATACAAAGCTAAAACAGTCAAATAAATAGCAAGACATTTTACAGTTCAGCGCAGTGCTGCAAATATTTCATTCCAGCCAAGCCGAAAAGCCGGTAACAAGTGGAAACAATGTTTTGCACTGAGAGATGCAGAGAGAAGGCTGTTTTAGCTAAAATCACAGCAAAACACTTTGGGATCAACGGAATACATACAGTATATACACCATTAAAAACAGGCTACAAGCTTCAATAAACATATTTGTGTAAATAACCAAATCGGTATTGATCACTTCTATTATAAAGCATTATTCCTGATATACAAGGATTTAATTTCACTTTAACTGCCTTGAAATGAAGTTATTTCTGTACAACCTCATGGTGTACAAAGTATTTCAACTAAATCTTAATGAGAAGATACTGTAAATACCAAATAACTTCCAAGAATAAAACTATTTGGATAATTTATTCATATGCAGTGGGATATTCATATGATACCGGGCTTTTCTCAAGCACTACGGTAGAATGCATTTGGGCAGGAAGCTCCCTATGGCTTCTACATTGTGTTAATGAACTTGAACCCATACTGCTTTTAAGTCTAATAATAATAAGTAATAATATAAACCCTCTGGACAGATACCTTCCAAGTGCATTAACGGACAAAACAGGGTTAATAACATTAGCAGAGGTTAATAACTGTAAAAATAAGAGAAAATTAAGCTATACTAAGCCCCTCAGAGGAGCTCACATAATATCCCACTAAGCTTTTCAGTTCTGCAGATATCAATTAGTAATCAGCTTCTTAAAACCTGTTTAAATCTCCTTAAACTGGTCATTGAAGGAATGGAAATCAGACTGATGTTAACCTTTCAATCCTCTCCCAGATACCGTTTGCTTTGGTGATATTCTCTTATGCTGGGGTAAACTGAAATGGGTGTGTAAAAGCCTGATTTATATTGAACAAATAAAAATGACATTGTGCATGAATTGCTTTATGCATCGCAGTCGCATTTCCGTGACATCAACACATTAATTCAGTTGTAGCATCAGATGGTCAAAACTTTTCTAGGTATATTTGCAAATCGCAGGAAAATGTGAGAACCCAAGTGAAACACAATCGATACGCTATAATGTCTGTGGAGGCCAACAGAATGCCATTTAATTTTCTCAAGGAATAAAAAGCAATTCAGGCTATTGTGATCGCATCACAGAGCCTGTCAACAAGACAATGAGCATGCTATGAAATACAGCATCTTCTCCTCATTTTACAAAGAGTTAGTCAACATAATACACTTTGACGCATTCTCTTTCTGTTTAAGGGTTCCACAGATTTATTACAAAACGGAGGCAACCAAAGCCATTTTTAATTGATAGGCCAAACACTGTGTTCCCTCATACGGAACAGAACATTTAAAGTAAGCATTTGCTAAATTGAAGATGGCAGTTTTATAAACTCTTATCGCTACTTAATAGGATTGGTTTTCCAACATGAGTTTCTGAAATCTCATTTAAATGAAATGATTTCAATAGTGAAACCTCTGTGGATCATTTGATTAAATCAAATATTTAGTTTGGTTACATCGTGAAAATTAAACTCTTGTATTTATGAATTTTCCACAGTATACACCCTGTGAGGATTGAAAAAAATTAAATTCCAGCAATTTCAAACTAAATGAAATGCCAATCAGAGGAAACGATGCACATGGTGCTTACAAGTGTGGATTTTCCTTAAATATTCCATTTTAAATATTTTTAATGCACCTGGGTTGACAATTAACAAATCCAAATATCATGATTCAGCTCACATTTTAAAATAACAACAGATGTTTGATCATCCATTGTGATAACTGGATAACGTTAGTTTAGGTGTGCTCACGTGGTACTGATATTCCGTCACAAAGGGGTTTTCTAAGTAAAACAGTATATACTGTATGCATAGCATTATCATCTTATTTACTAGTGCAGATCACAATTTCGAAGGGTTCAAAAGTCAACATGTTAGATGCCAATACTGTTACATCAATGGATGACTGATCTGAACATCTCAATTGACCTCAATCGATTTTAGAACATGAAAATCAATTCAAACTTGCACTTCATGATTCTGCTAGGCTGGTAATTACTTATGCTCAGTCAGCTCATACAATATGACAAACTGTTGTTTGTCAGTTACAGTTATAAAGGCACCAGTCCAACTTCATATGCTTCGTGCTGTGCACGTGGAAATATGAAAATCACTGAAAAAACTGGATTGACCTTAATGACATTTATCAGTGTCAGGTTGGACTTCTTTGAATTGGACCGACCTCGCTCTTCAAAAGCCTGACAAAGAAATCCTCTGGATCTACCAGACTCTCATGCCCTGAGAACCAAATGAAATGAATGACAGAGCAGAAGTTTTTTCCTGTTTGACTGTAATGCATTTCTCCAAATACGGAGAATGAAACGCTGCCACTCGAAGGAAGAGTCTGTTTCGACGGGGAGACAATTCCAGATTTAGACTGTTAAGGATGCCCTAGATTGCCATTAGAGAAAAAAGATCTGAAGAATCGAAGCAGATAGTTCTGAATAAACCAAGGTGATCTTTCAGACCATTTTTTAAAGCCTAACAACAGAGAGCCGAAGCTCCTGCAGAAGATTAAGATGTGCTCTGCACACAGAAGTGTTTCAACCTCAACATCAATACCAATGGGCTCCAAGTGCAGACAAGAATGTGGCCCTGTCTTCCCACTATTAAGGTGTTGCGTCCAACGAAAGGAGACACGTTCCGGGTGTGTATGAAGCAGGCATTTCCTTTATTACGTATGTATACAGGAGCCAAAGCCGATGAAGCACTGACTCAACTCACTGATACAAAAGGACGCTTTTTATACAAAATCACGAACAGCAAACCCACCCAGAACAGTTCCAGTACAATTCTATGCCATATATGGTGTAGAGCCAAGGCTGCTAGCCTTGGTACGTGATAAACTAAGAACTGTAAGAACATTTTTGGGTCCCTTCAATCATTATTTAAGCAGACATTACGTACTTCTAGATTTTATTAACCATGCCTTAAGCAGATATCAGGCACTCTCAGTTCTGGTTAGGCTGCCAGAGGCTTGAGAAATAAATCACACAAATTTACTAGCTCTGTATACCCAATGTGAATCTACAGTATGTTTGTGTTTTGAGTAGCTTGTAATTATTAAACTAGTAACATTTGACCGCTGGCATGGTGGCGCACTGGTTATGATTACTGCTTGCAGCGGAAAGGCCCTGGACTCAGTTTCGGTCCTGGGGTACTATATGGGTGGAGTTTGCATGTTCTCCCCGCGTTTCCATGGGTTTCCACCAGGTGCTCCGGTTCCCACCCACAATCCCAAGACAAGATGACAGGTTAAATGTGTGAGTGTGTCTGTGTGCCCTGTGATGGACTGGCGTTCCTTTCCGGGTGTGTCCTGCCTTGCACCCGTGGCTTGCTGGGATAGACGCTGGCTCCCCCACGACCCCGTATTTCATAAATAAAGGGGTTAGAAACAGATGTTCAATTCTGTGATCTCGGACCATCCTGGACCATAAAACCACCACAGGGCACGACCAGTTTATCAACGAGTCACTTAATTTCTGAATTCTGTGGTTTTGTGTTGTGGGGCAAAAAGCACATGGTTGTCAGTTCCGATAGAACTGAATACTATCAGTATGTCTACTGCATTGTGAGAGTGTATCGCACTGCAGTGATTTCCAGGTGGCCTTGTCAAGCCGATATTGCTACCACTATGTCTGTCCCAGCCCTTCTGTCTCCGACTGTGTCTGGGAGACACTATCTTATGCCGATGAGATCCTAATCTTTTTCAGCCTCTAATTACTGACGGAAATGACTTCTCCCTGTTTGTTCTAAATGTGTTTGACGACAAGGTTAATCCTGAAGGGTATTCAGCAAAGAAAAGAACTGAGTCTAATTACATCTAAACACATACCGAGAAACTTTTCCATTAGGTTGCCTGCCATTTGAAAAACAAAACGGTATAAAACTCTGTTCAGTGTCTATTATGAGCATAAATTGTATCTCAAAAACTGACAATCGGCACCATTCTATACTGAAACGAGACTTCTATCTTGTCAAACTGTGTGCTTTCAGAACAATAGTGAAGCACGGCTCAGTAAGAATTTACTAGAGGTTTCTTGAACAAAGAGACTGGAAGATGCAAAAGTCTAAGCTGCTGGAAAAAACAGAATTAATTTCAAGGAGAAAAAGAATCTGAAAACAAGCCCAAGAAAGACTTTAGCACGCAGAGCTTGCAGTATAGTCACGCTTTTTAAGTTTCTTTTACAGCTGGCTAAGAGCAAGTCAAAATGTAGCTCTAGGTGGATTCTTCTTCCTTCAGGCTTCTGCTGCAATGTTTCACCGACTCAGCTGAATTTTCCCTTGTATTGGCAATTCCACATTATTAACCTGGACATGTCCAACCAAGGTTTTCAATTGCCAGATGTGACAGCAAGAATGTGTAATCAATAAGAATAGTGTGGGGATCTGATTGGCTTCAGATTCGGTTTCTTCCTCTGCTCCACTGCATTCTGAGCAGGCAATGGTGTGGAGAGGATGCAGAAGACATCAGCTATGCTCCACTAAACCCATTCAGAGAGGAAGAACATTAATCACAGTTCATTTTCGCAAGTAACTGTAATCTAGTATCCGCTTCACAAAACAGCAATTTTTAAAGATTAGTTTACATGGAAGACTGCATTTCAAGGATTCACTGGTAGGGGGCACACAATTATTCTCAATAATAAGTGGTGAAAAGAAACAGAAAGAAATATCCAACATCTCTTTCATTTTTTTTTCTTTTAATTAAAATTGTGTTTTTAGTTAGTGGATAAAGCATTTGAGCATGTCTAATTGCATTGTGCCTTAGACAAACTGTCTTGATTAAACGTTTTTACAATTAATTCATAAAACAGCAAATTTACAGCTTGCAAATGTTAAAAGTCTGACATGGAAAAAAAAACGTATTGTGATGACCTGAAATAGGATCATATAGGATCAGTCATGTCAGATGAAAAATCACATATGATTTTGAAAAACAGGAAAAAGTTTTACAGAATATGCAAACAACGTTCCCTATGTTTCCAGAACTGAACTGATTAAAATTGAACTTTTCTTTACGACATTTCATAAAGAAATATAATAAAATATTTCATGCTGCTCTTCACAGAGTTAAAAGAAGCTGAGTGGAAAAAAATGTATTAACCCAGTAGACTATAATTTAGAATGCAATCATTAATGCAATTAAATTTGGATACCTTCTGAATGGAAAAAATTGATTATTAATTCCAAGACATTAGATGAAAATCTGATTTGTAAAAACCGTACTTTTAAATAATGTGTGATAAAAGTTTTTAAGTTATATTTAAATACATTATATTTAACATGCTGGTCCACACACATATTGGAAACATGGACAAGAAAAAGGTGGCACTCAATTAATCTAATGTCACCAATCTAAGACTAAACTATGATCAAAGTTTGCCAATACATATGACACTTATCTTCCAAAATCTTAACATAACAGCCATCTCGTAGTTTTTAATGCCCTGACAGAACACACTACCTAGCTATAGCAAGAAAGGTTAGGAAAATAGGTAAATATATTCATAAATGGATGACAACGGGTATGACTTCCATCTCTGTCCATTCCAGTTCAGGAGTTTTCAGCTGCCACATGCTTAAATTTAGTTTAGGGCTAACACCTACCAGTTCTCACTGGAATGGGGAGGAAAGTTTTCTACACTACCCTGTCATTAAGGGAATAATAAAGCAATATAAAATAACTGACATTTTACATAGGCAGAACGGAAAAACTAATCTTTTGCTTCAAACAAATTCACTTTTTTACATGTATTTACTCACAAATGAGACAAGACCGATGACTTTCTTGCAGGAAATTATGTTATCTACCATAGAACTGGAATCAATTCTTTTGGCCTATGACAATATTCTTCCGCCAGCAAGTGTAGAAACATGAGACCAGAAATAACCCTACAAATTACAGTGCTGCCTCGGACGCCGGCTGTGCAGATCAAAGAATAAATGAGGAGAACACCGCAGTTTGTAGCCAATGACACAAGATGGTCTGTACCGTAGATCGACATAGAAATGCTGCAAAGCCATGCACAAAGAGTCTGCTGACATTATTCAGAAATCAAGGGTGATTGTAATCAAATGTATCCTTCTGTTAGCACTAGCTGAAGCACCAAGAATTTTGCAGAAAAAAAAAACTGTTGATATGCAGAGAAATACATTTGACCAGGTACAAGGCTCTAAATCCAAGCAGAAGAAGTAGCTGCACTGTGTTTGCCTCCCTTTCTCGGGAAGAAAGATGACAGTGAAAGAAAGACACACGGCAAAAAATACACACAGTATGCTTCTTTATTGTGAAACAACAACGGCACCTATAAGTACGTCATGCTAAACCAAACCGTCATACTGAGACCTCACATCCCACAGTTGTCAATCGGACCATCAATGAATAGATTTATTGGCAAATAACGCTGGTAACAGAAGTAACTGACAATGAGTGGCTTGAAGTAGTTACCCACTTGCAATGACTCGTGCAAACAATACCAGTCTCAGCTGTGACAGTGGATCTGGAAATGCAACAATATTAGACAACCACATTTTTAATGTCTTTAAATCTGGAATAAAGCTATCAGACAAGATGAGACCTTGAATTTACAGCGATTCTTCCACTGCTTGTGTATATGCAGGCTCTGGTTTCATAATTTAAAATTCCAATACAACACAAGTATACAATAAAGCAAACCATCATCTACCTGGATACATAAAAAATCTAGAAATCCTGATTTAAAATATTTCCCTAAAAAGTGCAAAATAAGCTCTCAATTCACCCTTGTCAGTCAGTTTTTTTATAGTTTTTATTGAAAAGTGTTGCTCAATAAGAATTAACGTGTATAAAAAGGGGTTTACTTTCACCTTCTTGAATATCAAATGCTAAAAGCATTTCTGTACTGCAGTATCCTTCAAGTGATAATGAAAAGTAAAAAATTGATTTTTTTCCCCCACTGTGCAAACAAAAGGAAAGCCTTTCCTCAGCTTCAAGGTATGTTTTTATTATGCTTTTATTCTCCCCGTCTCCTCCTTCAGATAAGACTAATCTTTGTTCAAATACAATGGTGATGAACTGTGTGGTTCTGCAAATCTCCCTGTGTTACTTGCTTAGAGAACCACTGACAGCTCTGAGATTACTGTGCAGGAACCTTTTCTCATTTAACAACCGCAGTGCAGATGCATGCCGATATACTGGAGCAGAATGTTAATCACTGTTACGCTCGGGAAACAATTGCCATCTACTGTTTGTCAGTTATTGCCACAAAGAAACAGCGCAGTCCTGAATCACCTTAACTATCACATCCCTTACAAGTACATCCGCAGAACATGAGATCCAATCTTTACTGACACTCTAAGGATTGGACACGGGTCACTTATTAACACTAAATTATGTTACAACAATTGAATGAGAGATATAACGCTGTCAAGGGAAAGACAAAAAGCATCATGGAAATTAAGGCATGCTCAGAATTCAGTGGCATGTTCTAAAATAAGATAAACCTGACAAAACACAGCGTATAAGAAACATAGCCTTGCATAACCAAAACTCAACCTTTCAAGAAAGGAATGTAGACATCACAGGCCCTCCTTGTCTAAGAAATGTAATTTACAAAGAGCATGTGAAAAAAATCACAGTGCTTCTATATGGAAATATTCCCTCCTGCAGCAAAGTAGTTTACTGTGAACTTACAATACAGTAGGTACTGTAATTAAGCACAGGTAGAAGGAATAATACAATAGTACAGAATTCTGAAGGAAGGTATAAATTGCACAAGCGTCTGTTCATTGCTGATTTTGTGTCTGACCAACACATCTTATTTATGATTTAACAAAGAAATCAAGAAGACAAAAAATACAGTACGTAAGAGGAATTTAAGAATACATCTTAGCCAATAAGACAGCTAATTGCAGCTTATAGCTTCTTTGTCTTAAGCGTGAAGCAGGAGGCAGAAATGGTTTGTTAATTTAGTAAAAAAAATATTTTATTAGTCTGAATATATTGATGATTGGAAGCACTTGGCAGTTTAAAAAAACGTAAAGAAATATCCATTCAAAGTAAGTTAAATGTATTTTCAAAGATGGGAGATAAACTGCAGTGGAACACTTTAGATGACGCATTCAGTTTTATTTTTAATGAAATTGAACTTTTTTAAATGCTTCCTATTCATAAAAAAGCAAGAGAACCATGTTGCATATTTTAAGCATTTGAAAAGACATTTAGCATAAAGGTGTCAGTAAACTGCCAAGTTTACTGGAACTTTTGTATCTGAAAACTTTGGGTAATAAAGCTTACAATAAAAGAATGAAAACCCATGCATGATATTCGCTGTTACAATTAAAAACTGTTGTCAAACTGTAAAGTGTGAATAGATACTGTCATTTGTGTCACTGCTCATTCTAATTCTTAGCAGTATCTTACATTCATTTCTACACCGAGCTGTGGAAAGCACACATTCATCACTGAAGTAGTTGCTGATGTCTAACAGTTTCACATTCAGGCATGAAATAATAAAAAATAAGGCACCTTTTGAATTGGGCCATATCCTAAATCTTCTCTGACAGTTCAAAGTTTTAGTCCTACACCCATAATTCAAACTCAACTCCAACATCTACTCAACAGCTTCTTTCAGGTGACAAAGATCTCTTCATCTCTATCTGCAGATGGAACTCCACCATCTGACTGTGAACAGTTTTATGTTTTTCAAGAACATTTTACTTGCAGAAATAATATTAAAGAAAACAGAAGAAATATGTTACAAATAACTACTGTATCTGAAAAAGTACTGGAAAATCACAGCAACGTAAAGGCAGAAACAGGATTCTCTGCATTATTAAAATAACTGGAAAAACAGGGAGAGGGAATACTTAAAATGTCTGTAATAAAAAAAAGCTTTCTATCTAACCACATACTGTAAATTATAACAGCATATATCAATAACCTATTGTTTTGTTGAGGTTACTGGACCACTGATGTTTTCATAATTTTTCATGAAACCTGCATTAATGTAACAGGCTGAAGTTCAGGGATCCTTCAAAATGTGCAGAACAAAAAGCACAAGCGCTTATTTTAAAGGTCTGCTAGACTGCTCTTCGTCCAGATAAAGGTCAAGGAAGCACAGCTGATAGTCTTTGAAAAAAGAAACGCTGTATGTGAAACGATAACACAAGCATAAAATAGACAACCTTTTTAAATAGCCTGGTTCAATCATGATCACTAAATTGCTGATTTGAAGCTATGCGTCATGTGAGTTTTAATATTATCATCTGATTTACCAGTAGACAAGGGGTGTCAGAGACATCATGGCAAAAACATTCTGAGTGGCCTGAGAGATGAGTGGTGCCCACCTTATTCCTACAGCTGCTCTCAAACATGGAAAAAACGGTGAGCAACAGAAGAAGCTATTATCAGCTTTCCGTCCTAAAGAGAACAATTTCCTTGAACAACTCCCACCATTAACACTTTGTAACACACACACACACATACAGTACTTCTTCTACACTCTCAGGGAAAAACAGACTGCATAGACTTCACTCTTTTATTTCAACAAGGTGTAAACCTACCATTCTTAGCTCGCAGGTTTCCAAACTGCAAGGCTAGCAGATTACAACACAAAACTATACGTTCATGAACACAGGCCGTCCCTAACGCCGCAATGCCCCAGACAGTTCCTCTGGGTGTGCGTGTACCTGCTGTCCCGCGGTCAAGAGGATGCCTATGGGAGATGTGGCTGAGATGGCAGGATGATACTGTACCTGACTGGCCCTGGAGGTGGTCATGGGATCAGATGGAGAGGACTTGGTGGTAGTTGGGGAGGATGGCAATGTCTGGGAACAAAGCAGTTCAGGAGCAAAATCACCAACCTTTACAAACCAGGTTCTGAACAGATTTCACACAACCAAAAAGTCATCATTCAAACAGACAGCTGATGTAAACTTTTAAGTCATGCCTAATATAAACAAGTACAAAATCTGGAGTTCAAAGAAGGATCACTTAGAAGATCACTTAAGACAATTTTGTTAAAGAAAATCTCATTTCAAGTGTAAAATAACTCTTCTGTTAGACCAATGAAGTGTTAAATATTTAAGACGATATCATGACCACATTCATCAAAGGCAAATGCACTGACAATTCCCTGTAAATTAATATAGCACGCTGCTTCTAGGCAGCTAAAAGATGGAGTTGAGAACAATCTGCTTTTTTTTAAGATAACCCGCATCCCAGATGTGTGGAGAATAGCGATGCAATGCATGTCTGGCAGTTAGTCAGTTAGATTACTTTGCAGTTGATTATGATGCATTTCACACAAAAATGAAGTTCACCCTTTGCTTCCAAATGTAATAATGTCAGACAGCATTGTAGAGAATATAAAATAAATCAAAACACGAAGACCTTACTACTGTACGTTTTGTACTACACATCCTTCAAACTTTCTATTTTCTGTAAAACTGTTTTTACAATCAGATGTGTAACAGACACCCCCCCAAAAAGAAAAGTTTCCAAAACGGAATTCATCAGTAGGGAACAGAGTAAAATGATGCAGAGAACAAACATGACAGATGAGGACAATAATCTCCACAGAAAGCAGCAGAGGAACCCCAGATGTGAAGAGGGTGCTGAGGGAAGGCCTGTCAGCATGAGTGAACAATCTGTGGAAAAGTTTTTTGATGCCTCTATGATCCAACAGGAGAAGCAGAAAACAATTTATCCTCAGAAACATAACCATGTCAGTTCAGTTCATCTTCCTCATCTACAGTATAACCGTTATCTTTGCGTGGATAACTATTCAATTAAAGTGGGAAAGATCAAATCAAATGATATATTATAGTAAGTACAGGGCCTGGAAAGCTGGACTTTCCAAAATCCCTATGTAAACAGCTCTGTTCACATGCTCTTGACCGATATTATTGCGAATGAAAATACAGAAATCATGAAAAAAGAACTACTTTCCTTTAACAATATTGGCAACATGAGAATTTGAAAAAGGCAAAAACATTTTTAAAGCTAAGTATAACTCAACACTCAAATTGAATAAACCTATAACTATAAACCTATACTGAGGCTTAAAAATTGGATTGGAAGCAAAGGGCTTGAATCATATGACAGAGAACAACCTCTAAAAACAGCTGTGTTTTTTTTCACCTTTAAAAATGATTAAAACGACTCGACACACTCATATTGAAATGAATGGCTTAACAACAGGTTAGCACACATTCATGAAAGCTTTCCAAGTAACTCACCAGCTGGACGTACTGAGTAGTCAAAATGCATGAGAAAGGTATTTAATATTTCGCATGCTTTAACAAAAGTGCATTAATTATCATAAAATTAATAATAATTAGTTACACAATCATAAATCAACATGCGCTTTTCATTGGAATTCTTAACTGACGGGTAAAAAAAACTCTTTCTTTTAGAAATGTGGTCAAAATATCATTAGTAGAATATTGGGTAATGAAGCTACCATTCACACAGATTGCCTTTCTCTACATCTTACATTTGATTTCTCATTATTGGAGGTCATTCTATTTGCATGCTGTTGTATGCCTGCAGACATAACATTATAGATCAAAAAACAAAAGTTCTACCGCTCTAGTTTTTCCTCAATGGTAGATGCAGGCTCTAGTTTTTAATGTCCTCTACAAATGAATAAAGCCTCCTATTTACTGCTCCTGGAAAACTGACCCATGCAAGTAGTTTGTTTTGTTAGCTGAGACAATTTTGATGAAAGCATTCACTATCAGACACAATCAGTATCAGTATTTGCACGGACGTTTGTTTTTCTCAAAAGTAAAAAAACAACAACTTCTCATTGCGATATCCCCCACTCCGAACAGCCCTTTAATCTGCTGTAGTAGGGGAGTCAGTCAGCTGCCCCTGGGAGAGGGAGATCGGGGTGAGCTCTCACCTGTTTGATGCGGTCTGGGTTAACTGTGGTCTGGGGCTGCAGGATGCTGACAGGCTCCGTCTTCGCAACATTCTGAGGCATTTCTCGAATCTTCTCAGCTATGAAGCCGTGAACAGCGTTCAATGCTTCTACAGTTCCCTGGATCAGACATACCCGTTCTGTTGTACCTGCAGAGCCCACAAAAATCACGTACAGTAAGTACCTTCAAGGGAAAAGGAAGACAGTAAGGCAATATCAAAAGAAGCTGTTATAACCTTCAAGATATTAACTCTTTATTACGTGGTTTCTGGTAAAACATTTTTTTAAATTAAATGTTTAGGTTAAATATAGGACTTGCAAGTTTTCTCCCACCTCATTAAAAGGGCACTGCTTAAGTCTCAATTTTACAGAATAACAATGTACAGCTGAAAAACATCTAAAGCCTATTTAGTTTTTCAGTCTTGTGTACTGTTTTATTAATGTTGTTGTGGTTGTACTCTCTTTAAATCATGCATGACATGTGCTGCGGTTTCATGACTTTAAAAGGGTTCCGTTACATGACAAAGCCCCAGGGAGTCTTTACAATGCTGTATTAATTGTCCACTAAATGATGAGAAGTGATATGGATTGATTAGTGTAGCTAATGCAAGTGTATTTCCCCAGGTCAGAAGACAGACATTTAAACAAAGCAGGGATCGAGTTTCAGCACAGCACTTGCAGTCTGGCTGGCCTGGAGAGCAGCATGAAGCTGATGCCAAAACAACAGCACAGATGCAATACTTGGCTTCTCTAGAGTAAATTGTTACATTAGGAAAAAATGCAACATTTTTATATGGACAAAGCAGGTTACACTAAATTTCCACATGAAACTATATTCCATAAGAACAGTTTTTTTGTGATGTGACCCTTTATTTGGGATACTGCAGCAGTACATTTAAACATGAAATTTCTTCTTATTTGCTTATCAACAACAGGTTTTAAGTTAAATAAATATCATGTAAGTACCTTTCACTGCACAAGTATATACTGTACAGTATATTTTTTTAACTTAAAAAAAGGCCTGTAACTTGGTGAAACTGACTCATCATCCACAGTTTCATACCAAAAAAATCAAAAGAATTCTGCAATATACTGTACATCGCATAGACCAATAGATTCTTCACTGCATACCGTATATAGTATAGTTTGTGTTCCAAAGCTAATGCAAGGTTGTAGAGCCCAAGAATGACAGAAAATGCTCATGTTTATATAAATGACTCTTTACTCTTAAATTAGTCTTATCCTACAGTGTTAAGTTCAAGTTGTACAGTATATCCACCATACTGTAAATCTGTAAACAAAACGAGACTTAAGCAATGTTCTAAGAGTGTGACTACTTAGAGGACACCTTGAGAAAGTGGTCAGTGCTTTTACTGTTTGGCTGAAGGCCTGATAACTGCTATAAATTTCACAGCATTAATTTACTGGAAACGGCGGTATTATAAAACGTGGTGTGCATCCTCGGCATAATGGTCTTAAAACAAATGTAGAGAGAATTTGAGCATTTTTTTTTCTAGAGAAAACCAACTCCAAAATGCAGGGATACAATAATCATCCAGATTATGACATAACATTGCAAAGCAAATCTCAAATTGTTCACAGATAAATTGTTGCAAATGTCAGCTATCAAGAGATGGCCAAACAGATGTCACGCTCAATGATAATAAATGGAAAAGCTTTTCAGCAAGTCCACATCATCCAAGTAGAAATTATTCTAATCTTCAGGCTCTAAAAGACTTTGACGGGATCAAAATTAAGGGCAAGCACAAACAGCATTCAGATGTTTTGAGTGCCACCCTTAATAAATCTTTTTATCTGCTGTCTTACCAAGTTTCATCATGGATCTTACAATTCTCCCCCCAGCCTTAATTGCAGAAAGACTTCGTGCAAGAAACACCAGAGTATGGCAAGCATACAGGACTCCGGTTATATGGCCAATTTCTATAACAGCTTCTAGAGAGCTCCACATCCCTGATAGTTTTACTTATTTCTTGGGCTTTTAAACTCCATGTTTCTCATCTGAGCTGTTTGGTTGTTTTTTATTTTTATTTGCTTGATACAAAGCATAAAAACTAAGCAAATGAACATAGCTTATCTTGTTTTACACTTTAGCAGAAACTGAAAGGAGTACACTTGTGAACATCATACTTACGAAAATAACTTATACACAGAAGGATCAAACACGCAAAAAAAATACAAAGCCTGCTGAATTAAATGTTAAAATTGCCCAAGGACACAACTGGAGACTCATGCCCAGTGTTTTAGAAAATATGGAAAATAAAGGAAAACAAAAATGTCAACCAAAACAAATTCCATTACACAGGAAAACGACAATGATAGTGAGAAAGCAATGCTTCTGATCACCCTAGAGAACAGGCATCGAAATTAAAAATGAAGCTACTGGAGCAACACATCCATATTCCTCCAAAGATACACTATATTATCTGTTTGTGTTGCATAATAATGAGTTTAAACTTTTATTTATAATGGGTCTTCCACATCAGTGCATCTGGATTGCTTCAAACCACATGTGAATTGACCCGGCACCTTTATAACCCAGGCATACACTGCAAGACAGAAAAAACACCACCAGAGAAATACAAGAGCAATGAGTCACACCAGGCTATGACTGTATTCCCCCGCACTGGACAGCCTTTTTTCCTTTACGTTTTTGTTCCCAGTAGTACGTTGCAAAGTACTGTAGATCCTCTTTTACTCGTAGAAATAAAAGATAATGGCTGACAGCAGAAAGCATTAAAGTACTTGACACACCGAGGCCAAGCTTAGCAATAATAACCAAGATGGACCATAGAATATGAATAAGATCTACATTATTATACTTCATCATTATTCAACAGCCTAAGCAGTGCACATGTTCAAATTCCTCCCTAAGAGCTACTGTACGTATCACAGATTTTCATTATGTGCAGTGAAACAAAATATAAAAATATTTATTTCACTTTTGGTTAAGTGTTGCTGGAAGCTTTCACCAACTGCTGCGATTTCAGAGCAGATGTTCGATAAAGATAGTGTTTGTAACGGAACAAACACACACACGTTAGTCATCCGAGATTTACTGAGCTGTACTCCACAGTTCTCCCTGACAGGGCCAGCACCTGTGAGGGCTTTCCTGGGATGAACCCAATCCTAGAGATATTCAAGCATCTTTCAAGGAAACTTTTAGTTTGGCAAATCTTGACTCCTGTGCGCTATTGTGACGCTCCTCAGCTTGTTCAGTTTCCTGCTGTTTCTGTGGCAAAGCAAGTGCTGCTGATCCACCACTTGAGGAAACACAGATAACTGGCACTTTGTTCTGCAAAGAACAGCCCTAGTTCACATAGCAGGAGACTATGTATGAATTGTGAATTATTTTAAATTTCAGAACCTTTTCGAAACCAGTTAATACAAATGATTGCTTTATTTAAAACAAAATTATAAGATAATAAAACATTTACTAGAATCAAAGGTTTCTAAAGACAAAACGCTGTGTTCTCTTCTTGGCAGTACATTCTAGAACCTGATACTGAGAAAGACAAAGGGCTCATTAAGTAGCTGTTAGTGTTTCACATAACAGACATGAGCTTGTCAAATGAAAGAACTGTATCTTAAATAAGCCTCTGGTACAGGTTTTATGAATTCAGTGCTTGGATGTGTAGCAGAACTACAGTAATTGCCAAACTTCCCAAAATAACCCACGGTATGAGATAGCACCAGGTTAAAAATATGGCTCTACTTACCTACAGTATGGCTATGAATCCGGTACTTGTCTCACATTGGACTGCATTACAGTAAACTCTTGGATTAAAACGGATTTTGGATTAAACGGACACAATCTGCTAAAAGGGAATTTTGTTTGCAAAATAGGAAATACTGGACTTTTCTATAAGGCATGAATATCACTGGTGCCCTACAGGGGTAGGGCAACTGGTATTGGGGCACTTGAATTGCTTATGTTGGAAGTTGTTTGTGGTTTGTATGCTTTAGCCAATTTTCTATGACACTTGAAATAAAAAGCTTGTATATTTATGGTACAAAATGCACAGGTACAATTTTTATTTACTGTGCTGGTTCTTAAAAAAGATATATCATATCATAAAATAGTGTGTTTTCTCATCTGAAAAAACATCATTTGTGATTTAACAGAATTTCAGCATTAAGGACACCACTTTCCACCATTAGTCCATTAAACCGAGGTTTTAAGATTTTGTTTTTCACCGAGTGAGAAATCAGTCCTAAGCTGAAAAGGGGGTACCCTCCAGTAGGAACCTGTAATAGTAGCTCAAATATGCATTTACTATTCATGAATTAAGTAAAGCATACTAAATAATAATAAAATCATCTCCTTGGCTATTAGTTGATCTTGATTGTGACATTTATTGCTACAACAAAAAGAAAAATCTAGTTTCAAAGTCTCAAAGTGGTTGTGTACTTCAAAGGAGTGAAACAGATTTTTTCTTACTCCATACAGGAAACATTTCTTACCTTTCTTGAGGTATTCGCAGGACTTTGACAGGTTCCTCTCATCTGGCAACGATTAAATACTACTTTCTGATCTCTGTACATCTTATCACAGATGTTCTCTCTTATTTCATATCCTTTTTGTCTTAAGATATGGATATTATCCAAAACCATAAAGAACACATCTGAAATATAGTGTCTGTTGTATTTTATTCTTGTTTCCAGTAGAAAAAAGCTCAAGGAACAGGCAGGTAACTTAAACCTAGTGCTGCATTTCAAAACCTCCAAAAAAATGAATCTGTCATGGAAATTCTTGCGTAATGTTAACATTTTAAAAGATGTGATTAAAAATAAAAATCCTGGAACTTTAATAAGCAGCTGAGAATATGGTTCAAACAAATCTCATTCTGCGCAGCCCATTCCGTAGGACATGTCCTGTCACGTTTTATTGTTTAGCAAAAAAAAATGTTTGGTGAAAATGCCTTGGAATGTAAGTGGAATGGGTACGAGTGTGAGACACTAAGTGATATCTACTGTAATCGTTCTTACATGGTCAGATACACTTTTTGCAAAACCACTGTACAGTATATACTGTATATAGGAGCATTCTCACTATGGGCCGTTGAACAGAGTAGCTCCGTTTGTATCCTAATTGTAATTGTTTTAACTTTAGCCATTGGTCCCGAGCTATCCTACTCTATTTGGATCGCTTCCCCAACTATTACAGTATAAAGCTGGGCGCAATAAAAGTGTCCAAATATCAACACAGTTCTCTCAACCCACAGACCGCATCCCAAGCATGATTTTAAAAACCTCTATGCGTGAAGATCAGTGGCAATGCGACTGGATTAATGCAACGTTTTGGCACAAAGACCATACCAGCTGCACACAATAAAATTCGCAATCAACACCTGCTCAATCAATTGATTCAATGTTTCTTTTTTACTGGCCTTTATACTGAGCGAAGGTTCCTATAAAGAACCATTTGAAATTATTTTCCTGCCTGACTAATCGGGGTCATCAACGTTAGCTAATGAAGTTCTGATGCTGGTGTGTCACTGCCAAGGACATTTAGTTCAGTAAGCTAGTTCTTCTTAGCCCCACTTGGTTACCAATGTCCAGCTGTTTCCTCTCCACAGTAAATGACAAAATTCTTGAAAATGCTTTACAAAGGCTGTTAAGGGATACGATATCTAATCTTCTTTATATGTGATGCAATAAACACAACCCATCTTAATGATAATATAATATTAAATGTTCTTGCTCACCATTTTACATAAGCTCAAAGATGTTTTAATATTTAAATCACCATCAGTGCACATTGCTGTTCAGAAATTCATGATCTACTTTTCTTTAAGTTCACTTACAAAGCAAGAAAAAAGTTATGTCAATAAAACTGTGAAAGAAAAAAGTTTGAAAAATCTCTTTTAATAAAAAGCCAGAAAGCCAAGGATTTGACCCATTTTAGGACACTAGGAATACTGAGGTTTGACATATAACCTACTTTCAATTAAGACTCTAGGGACAAAGAGTATCCAAGTAATCTGCTCTGTAACATCTACAAAAGGAATAGGGTAGTAAGGAGATACATGGTGAAAAATAAAATCTAATTTACTATGCCCAGGACTGAATTATTCATTTAAAAAAACTAAAAACTGCAGGCAGTTTTGAAGGCTTCCCAGCCAGTCCTTACCCATCTACTTTAAAAGTGCTCCTAAACTGTAAGTAAAACTAAGGGGAAAGTAGAATATTAAACGCTTGGACTTAATTAGCCAGGTAGTTCTTTTCGCTGGACCACTTTGTGGTACAGAATGTGTTTCATCAAGAAAACACACTGGCAGATAAACGGCGCTGGTTTACACAGAAACACAGCCCTGCTGTACTCTAATAACACTGTCAGTTGAATGATATATACAAATGATGAAGTTAGTCAAACACTCCTGTAACAGAAGCACTTTCTATAAGAGGCTGTATTTTGCCAAGCAGTTGAAGACCTGCCGGCTGGTAATATTATCACAGTGACTTGTGAGGTGCCAGTCAGAAACAGCTTGTTGATGAAATCTGCCAAGTTTCAGCTCTATCAGGGCTGCGGTTCTCAAGAGAGAGGCGTTTGAGCTGGGAGAATGAAAATGGCGGTCAGATGGCCATCTTGGTTTATCCCTTCTCACAATCACAATCCACAATTTTTCCCACCCACAATTAATCAATTTGCTACAGATGTGCATACCCATAAAGCCAGGAGTTAATTGGCCGAAGAGTTTTTGAGCAGGGGCAGTGCGTGCATAAGGAAGGTTACCCGTCTGGCTCATTTTGTAGTTAGGAGCTAACCGATAGAAGGATCTCATCCAGACGTTCTTTGAAAGAAGCCAGGGTATTGGCTTCAAAAACAAGGCTAGGTAAGTGTGTTTCATGACGAGAGCCACATTTCCCAAAAAAGGGTTTATAACCCCATTGTGGATGTAAAAAGTTAACATAGATGTTTTCCAGGTTTTCATTCCTGAGGTAGCGATGCACATTTTAGCACAGTGGTATGCAGGAGTATTATGAAAGTGTTTTCTGACACATGGGGTATACCCCCATACTGGATGATACAGCATCCCAGTTTTCTTCACAAATGTAATGTCTTATCTGGGCAGTATGCAGCTGCTCTGCAACCCAATCTCCGAATAGGATCATAAAATTTGAAAAGTGGGAAGAATAGACATATCCTTGAGTATAGGGCTCTTCTCCTCAAAAGAGCAAAAATAGAAGGGATGCTGACTATGTTCCTCTACACATCCCAATAAAATTCTGACAATCACAGAATGTACAACGAGTACCATGAAAACCTGAAACAGTATTATCTACTGTAAAGACATATGTTTTTTATCTTCAAGCATGTATCACTGGGCAAGTTCATGAATCTGTAGACAGACCATTTAAGGTGAGATGACAGGAACTATATGCAGTTATTTCGTCTGTGATGGGAGTGCACAGAGCAGCCTGCTTTACTGACCTTTACACGGGCCTGAAGCCCATCATCAGACAGCACCAGAAAGGGGCCCTTAATTGCCTTTTCAGGAATGTAAACACAAATAGAAGGTGAGGACAGACCCAGACCCTGGCTCCTGTCTTTCAAAAAAATTATTTATCCGGCTTTGAAAATTAATTGCAATACACCTTTGAAGATGAAGATGCATCTAATTTGTAGCTAATACACCGAATGTCTTCTGCTACACTATACGGTATAGTCTAGTTCCATACATTTTAGTCATTATTGTTTTCTACATCAGAACTTGGGCAACTACATTTTTTATAATAAAAAAGGCAACTGTCCAGTTTTGTTACTAGTAACTTACAAAGTGGTTACACAGCTAGACTGGTACTGACAAGAAGGTCATGGCCTCATTCCTGTGGAAAAATATCCAAGCAGCTTTAAAAACACATTGGCAGTTGGACGGATGTCTGAAAAGAAAGGAAACTTTCTGTGTGTATAGTAAGCAATGAGTAACTAGGATACCAAATTAAGTAAAATGTTTTTTTTTCCCCCCATACAGAATGGTTCCTCACACCAGATGCGTCTCAGTCCTCTCAGAGCTTGAAGACATATGATATGCGCTGACCTGAAAAAACTCTTGCTTTGTAGCACTGAAAACAAAAAACAAAAAGAACAGACTTGAGAAATTAAAAGGAACTGACATCCACCCTTTCAAAAGAGAGATCTTCTGCTGATCAAACAGACATACAAACTGCTGTGCTTCTGTAAAAATCGAGGCAGTGTTTCCCTTCTGCTGGATATGGTAATACCTACTGATCTTGCACTGCCACTCTTTCATAACTCCTAACTTTTCATAGGTCATTCTTTGCTGTAAAGACTTTCATATCATCCATAGCCTTACCATATATCCAGTTTAGTCATTTTGTTTCTGTCTTTATTTTACTTTGGCTTTGAATTTCAGGACTACAGCAAGCTTAAACTAACAGATGTACTCCTTTCATCCTTTCAACTCATACAATAAAGACTCGGTAAACTTCACAACAAATGGTCACGAAGAACACCACAAACGGCATCCACCAATCTCCCACCCCTTCAGTGAAAGAAATGACAATAAACAGATTTAGATTTTCTACACTGTGTCCTTACAAACCAAACTGCATTTTTAAACAGCCTGCAATGCAGAGGCATGTAATTTATAGCTCTCGAACGCATGGCCAGCTCTGGTACTCTGGCCGCCTTACTTCCAGCAAGTGCTTAAAAGATTACCGTTTGCTCTGGGAGTCGGGATAAACCTCGACAATCACTGACAATCGGCAGCAATTTAAAAATGAAACGCTTTCGTTCGAAGGGCCAATAAGAACGCTTCTAATAGCTGGAGTCGACTCTGCACTGAGAAAAGAGAAACATCCTCACTCGCCCGAGGGGCACCAAGAGGTGCAAAGCCCTGCAGTTCGGCCAGAAAGATTACTTCAGCCTCCACTCCTCCCGTCCTGCCATCTGTTATCTTTGGGCCTCCCGTCCAGCGACAGCAAGTGTGAGGCTCTCCCCCTTCTGCTGGAACAATGAGAAGCCACAGAGGCTGCAAGAGGCTGGGTTGGGAGGCACGGGCCTCGTAAACAGCTGCGCCACATCAATGGCATGCAGAAACTAAACAAAAGAAGCTTTAAACTGTATTAAAGAAGACTGCATCATTTTTCTATCTACACTTGTGTCAGCTCCCAAGCTTTCTTTCTCCACACACGCCAACACAGCACAAAGGTCGACCTAAAAAGGAGGCAACAACCTGAAATTTACTGTATCTTTCTGGCAACAGCCTCATCACGAACGTGACTGGTCAAAGCAGCTATAATTAACACAGGGAGGCAGCAAAATAACCTTCAATGGCTTGAAAGCAAATATCTTCTTCTTCTTTTTCTTTTGTCTGCCAGGAATTTCTTGTTTCAACCTTTTCACTTGTAACATTTTGTATCAAACCTATTCGCTCCCCCCAAAAACTGAGTTGGCCCAATTTAGACCTTCTACTCTGAAACAACATAAACTGCTCTTGTAGTCGTAATTGCAGGGAATAAATAACTGAGCTGCAAAAGAAGGGAACATGATGCTTTATATATTAACTGAAGTACAGTAAATTGTTAGAGAATGACATCTGAGGTGCAAAAGCCTTTGTATTACATCTTTCATAAACCAGTTTTATGTGTTACTGAGAAAAGTATATATCTTTTGGGGCCTCATACAGTACCACATTGCACCTCAACAGTTTAAAAGTGCAAAGCACAAAATTCCAATGGCCAAAGTAATTTTATAACTCACATTCAAAGTAAAGGCCTGATAATCAACCTTACCTGTTATCTGTTAAAGATACAGAAAAAATTAGTATGTTTCAGATGAATTTGATTCTCATTTTGTCAACATATTTTGATAAAAATTCTACTAAAATATTATACTATAGCACTATTAAAAACTCTTACCACAGTAGTGGCTGGCTGTTTTTGAACACAAAATACCACTCTCCTCACCCCACCCCACCCCGGCTCCCTTGCATAGCTGTGTGAAATCGAATTGTTGCACAGCCCACATTATATGAAAAGCGACACTGTTACGTTGGATAAAGGGTGGATCTTTCCTTTGCAAGTAGAGAGACAAAAAACGCCCAGGAAATTTTAGCAAAAGAAAAAAACAACGGAAATATTTTTTTTGGGGGGGCTCATTGGCTCAGCAACAGAAAAAGACAAAGAAAGCAAGATGTGCAGTATCTGGACAGGAACTGGAGGGAATGAAGTACAAAATGCTCCTGACGCCTCTCCGTTTATTATTAATATGTTTGTTACTTATTCGACATAAAAAATCATTACGTATAATTCACTGGATGTTTTATTCTAAAAGCCACTATGATCACCAGAGATGAAAGAGCTGCAGCAGCCCTGAAAGAGCTGGATCTCTTGCCTACCACTGCAGCCTGATATCTGTATCGCTTAATGAGATCACAGCAGAATCCACTGGGAGCTGGCATTTGCTGGTCATCTGCGGCCCAGCAGCTGAAGTGACTTGCCTTTCTTTCAAATAAAGTAATTTATTTACCTGTCACCGTTGAGAAGGAGCTGGCTCTAGCCTTGCAGCAGATAAACTCAACATTCGGCAACGCACAGCTTTGTCCGGAGCATACAGTGTGTGTACCACCTCATACATTTATGCGCAGGGGCAGAATAAGAGGTGGTAGTGAGGGGGTGTACTGTAGCTATGGAAAGTATTCAGCCCCCTTGGACCTTTTCACCTTTTAGTGTGTAACAGTATGGAATCATTGTGTATTTAACTGGTACTTTGTACCACTGACAGACAAAAAACACACTATGTCAAAGTGAAAACAAAATTCAACCGATCCTCCTCAATTAAATCTACATTTGCCATTTTGTTCTACAGCTTCTTGAGTTACTGCAGGAGAGGGGAAAGGCATGTATTTCATCAAGGACAAGACTACGGTAAATACCACGGCAGCGGATGGTGGAAACACACAAAGTCTTACATATTAAATGATTAGAGAACATCAGTTAAATCTTTCCAACAACCGATTAGATTTTTCTCATTTCAGACTGATCCAGATCCGCAGAAGGGCATCGGCTGTGCTTCACGTTTGCCAGAATTTGCGCGCTGAATTTTAATCAGCTCTAGCCAGACGGTTCAGACTTGATTACATGTTTAAAAATATATTTCAGAAGCCGCACTTAATCAAGGAGTCTGCTCGTGTTGGTCGTCAAATCGTTACCTGTGGTTAAATTAATTTCAAATGTGGCAGTGCAACAATTAAAAAGAGGAGAGAGTAAGGGGGGGGCAGGGTGTGTGACAACGCAGTTCATAATTACACGCACGACTGCAACAGAGGAAGGAGAACGTGGTGCTGACCACACACTATCTATTAAAAGACTGAAACTGCAGCGGGCGGAAAACATATCTAACTCGTCCGTTTGTCACCTTGTCTTACCCCCTGCTAGCGGTCCGGTATTTTCTCACGGTACACGCCGCTGGCTGCACACAACCCCCTTTAAACACCGAAATCTATAATTTCCACACGATTAAAACCATTAATGACAAAAGTGATTGAATCCTACGGCGCCTGTGAGTGGAGCTCCGAGAGAAACGTTCCCATGGAAACAGCCTGCACTTATTCTAAAAAAAAAAAACATGATAAAATGTCAATGCCTTTAAATGGCGCAGCGTGGAAATGTTGCTGGCTCAATGAAAAGAAGGGAAGAAAAAAAAAAACAACCAAAATAGTATTAATCACGGAAAAGCCAGCCATCTGAACTGTATCATGAAAATCCATTTAGAAGAACAGAATTCTGTGTCAATCTCCTGCATTGTGACATCTGGGCCTTCCCAAAGGACAGCTGCCATTCAGAGCCGATTCTGCTCATAACCTCGGATAC
The DNA here is from genome assembly GCF_059453375.1 of Lepisosteus platostomus. NCBI lineage: Eukaryota > Metazoa > Chordata > Actinopteri > Semionotiformes > Lepisosteidae > Lepisosteus > Lepisosteus platostomus. The sequence goes on along the minus strand of NC_142620.1, from coordinate 6,054,959 downwards.
TGTAATGGCCACGGAGCAAGCAGCTGAACTGAAGAGGTTTCTGACACCCACCAAATATTTACTGATCCGGGTGAAGACATTAGTAACCCCGCCGAGAGGCCGGCCAGGCGGCAGGGCAGACAGTGCCGGGCCTGCTGTGGCCTCTCCAGCTCTCATCACAACAGACAGGTGTGGGGGATTACCCGAGAGGCCCAGCCATGATTAATGAGACCTCCCTATTTCATGAATCCTGAGTCACTTGGACCCATTTTACACTAGTCAAACAGGAATGCAGTCTGCGGATGTCAGTTGACATTTATCAGCAAAGCACTGGGAACGTCTGACAACAATTCAGTCGAGCCCAGCAGACATTTACTCCCTGTTTCTCTGGTCCCTCGGTCAGAGCTTGGTTTCAAAATCAGATTAGCAACACAAACTTTGAAGCAAAGCTTAGTTCTCATGCTCACAGCTTGATCCCTCCTGCTGTTAAATACTAACAGAATACTAGCAGTTTTGAAATAAATGTATTCTGAGGTAAAACACTGTCTATTCCTTGTAGAAACAATACATCTCAGATTATCACCTTAGATCTTACTATTGAGCACGTTTTTAAATTTGAGATGTTAAATATTTATCTATCCATCTCAGAGTCGTGGAAAAGAACTGCCTGCACGACAAGCTTCCCGTGAAAAGGATAAGCATAATATTATTACTGAAGGGTGATCTCCAGCTATTGGCTGTTAATTTTAGGATTCAGGAAACGTTATCTGATACTGCTACAGTATTTCCCTGGACTACTACTCTCCTTTTCAGCTATGAAATCCACTCAACACCTACAGCACTTATTTAAAACAATTATCCTTCAGACTTTTAACACTGACTCAATGGTTACGTCTTTCAAAAGAATGGATGCTTCGGTACGTAGTGGATCAGAGATGAGGCCTGCAGTAGCTTGCACCTGTGTGGCCAAGGAATGAGATGTAAAGTGCCTGAACAGTTCAATGACTGTCAGCATAAGCTCACAATCTCCAGTCTCTAAACTAAGCCCTTTTCTAATAACATTTAAAAGGACACTCCCTATGACACCCTTCATAATTATGAACCTTCAGCTGTTCCAATCTTGGTCTCCGGATCCCAACTGCAGTTGAAAAAAAAGCTGCACATGTTCACACAGTTATCCACTGTCAAACACACTGTTCTGAGAAAATAAGGGTCGCCTAAATCTTACTGTGCCTCCGAAATCAAAGCGTCACTAAATTACGAGCCATGCATCTGATACGAAAATCACTTTGTTGTCAGAAGTTATTGACTAGAAATTATTGACAGTCTAAGAAAAGACAACGTGAGCGGTGAGTACGGGCTGTTGAAAAAACACCGCAAAAAAAAAAACAATCCACGTCTCCAAGAATTTGTCTGTAGTGTTGACTGTGACGAAGGATTGTCACAAAATAAATTCAGAAAATCTGACAGACGAAGCAATTTTGTTGAGGTTCCAGCACTGCAGAAACAATGGCTGTCCTGTCTCTCGTTCCAACATTTTCATTAAATCAAAAGTCAGGTTCATCGTGAAACAACATTTTAAGCACCTGACGGCCAGTGGTGGTGATTTCATAATTGCATGGTATTGAACAACTGAGAAATTGTTTCTGGGTCCCACTTATGCGATGACTGTTGACCACCTTTTTCCAAAACAAGAGCAACGTCTGCCGGAAGGTTACATACCGGGGTTTAGTGATGTACTGATTTACAACGCTGATGAAGCCGGCTGATGAATGTATTTAAAATGGGTGACTGACAGGACATAGTGGACATACTGTGGCATGGGGCTTGAGCCAGAGGGCAGACACAGCAGAAGGGGGTATTAAGTGCTAAAGGAAAGGGTGACATTTCTGTTATGTACAAATGCAAGTGGAAGTTGTAGCATTACTGCGTTTGGCATTGGAAACTCACAGCAGCTAAGATGCTTTCGTCATCTTAATCGACTCACTCCTAGTGAGACACTAAAGCTAAAAAAAACCCCAGATGATAGGATATTTTTATTTCGGGGACTTTGTACCGAGTGTTAGGAAACATCAACACTAAGCGCCTCACGATGGAAGAATCACGTTCTTGCTGGACAACTGTCCAGTGCCACTTCCTTAGGCTAGTGAGTGACATTGATGGGAAAAATTAAAATTGGCAACTGGATAACTGCAGTATTCAAGGAACAGTACATTCAAATGATTTTTCAGGGAAATCTTAGTCACGGGAAAGAAAGGCTAGGTGATAACTTGAAGGCCCTTCATCCTGAAACATACACTCTAAAAATCTGGGCCAAGGCATTAAGACCCTCGCTGCCGGCTTTCTTCAACTGGAAGGTGGCAATGATCACATACTGTCGGATGTCCGATCATTCGGTTTCCCGGGAGGGGTAGAGGATCCCGAGTCCTCACACGGAACAGTGTACGGGGCCCAACATGCTGACAGACGAAGACCCTGACTAAGTGGGGGGAGGTCAGGCGTCCAGAAAAATAAAACCGAAGAGGCGTATTCACTAGTGCAGTAAAGGATTAGAGGCTGCTATTTCATCATCAAAAGAATCTGAAGCAATAAAAATCCTGTAACTTCATCTTATGTCTATAAAAAAGTGGCAAAGCAAAATGTATTATATGGAATTTTTCATTTCTGAACTGAAGCAAACTTACATCCCGATGATGTGACTTTAAATTGTTGATGTTCAGCTGATTTTGAACGTTTCATTTCAATTTGGTATTTGTTTTTTCTTTAATGAACAAAAAAGACAATAATGGTTGAATGACAAATAGGTAATGTAATTCTGCATTTATTATAATATCACTTTTTTATTGGCAGCACCATGGCTACCGATATTTCAGTGCCATGATAATAAAGAATGTCGGAGAATACAAACAAGGTTTGTATGACATCTACTTAATTTAGCCAATGTTTTTATGTGATTTTAGGCATTTTTTTCCATTTCTTTCATTTTATCTTCCACAGTTTACCATTTGTTATTATTCTCCATTAATGATACCCTGACTGTAGTGAGCTAAAGGTTTGCCCATCAGCAGGTTAGTCACAATAAGAGTGTACTGTATGTACTGCAGACAGGCATGGTTCCTTGTTGCAGTATTGTTTTGAGGTCTAAATTTTGTCTGTGCTGTTTCCAGATAACAGTAGAGAATCCCTTAAGAACAAATCCTAATACAGCTGACAGACAAGAGATGCTTCGCTGTGATTTAACGAACCCGGTGTTGTGAAAGATTAAAGATATGTCCATGCTGGAACAGCAAATGGACATTACTGCCTCAACCTCGGCTCCCCTGTTTATGAGAAAACAAGAAAGTTACTGTGTTAGGATCTCTGGAATTTAAAACAACAGAGAATGGCTCCTAACAAAAATACACAACATATCTAAAAATATATAAATGAAACTCACAACAGGTTTAATTTTCAATAGCCAAATAACTGCCTTCAAACAGGGTGAAGGCAAAAGTGGTAGATTCAGCGCTTGTCTGTACACGTTTTTCAGAGCTTGTATTTAGCAGATGTCAAGCTTTGTGAGTAATCATTTACCTTCTTATGTTCTGTGCAGAAAAGCTTTGATAGGTCAGCGCCACAGCCTTCTTTAATGTGCAGCAGTAAAGAGTCATCTGTCATCGAGGCACTATGGGGACACAGTTGTTCTTGTATAAAATTACACTAAACCAAGTAAAGCACACAGAAAAAAAAAATTACTCAGAAAGCACAGGAAATCCACAGGAGTCTCGTTATGATCATGTAAGTATGAAGATGAGTTTTCTTGAAATGTGGGAAGAAGGACAAACCCATAAAATAATTGTGCAGTTATGTCCTATAGGATTCATGCACTGCGCGCTGTTGGTCAAGTCCCATGAGTTGATGAACATACAGCTTAGGCATGTCTGGCATCTGTGAAGAGACTTCTGCAAGATGCAACAAGAGAATTGCAGTTCAATAAAGCATCTCCAAGCTCCTCTGCTGGGACATTTGAGGGTGCCATGAAAGATGGGAAATGCGATTTATGCGGGCTACAGCCCCTTCCCACCCCCCCAAAAAATAAAAACAGATGTACTGCAAGAGCAGACAAGGTTACAACCACTTTGCAGTTCTTGAACTTGGTCCCCCGAGGGCAAGAAAACAGCCAGGGAAATGAGTCAGAGAGAACAACTTTAGAGAGTTGAGTTACCACACCCCCAAAATAAATTTATTTCTTTAAACTTCACTGAAGCCTGTAATGGGTTTCAATGCGTCATAGCAACATTATTGTGTAAATAAATACTTCTGGAAATTACTCAATGTGCAGCTGAAACAAAGAAAATGTAAAACATCACACAGAAGTCAATGCTCATTTTAAGGGTGATCCTCATTCTACTAGGATTTTTATATTTATAGGCAGGTACTGTAGGTCCCTCTTCAGGCCATAAAAGCCCATGGGGGAATGGGGGGCACCATTTGTCTTGACCATCCAACACTGGAGGTGGAGGTGATGTGGTCAGCCTGTTACCCCCAGAAGGATTAACCCCCATGGTACTCATTTGGAAAGCAGGCTGAGTGGACCTGGGAGAAGTCTGGAAGGAATCAGAGCAAGCTACATCACTTGCCCCTAGCTGGGATTGAACCCGGGGCCTTCCAGTCAGGACCCAGATGCCCATGCCATCTGAGCTACCACGACTCCATTTTATATATTTAGAGTTTTTATAAATCGAGGTTATTAAAAAAATATTATACACTAATTTTATAACTTGGGTTTATGGTATTTGTTCGTAGAATCCACTGTGTCTGTGCTCATGAAAAGTGCCTGAACGTCAGAGAGAGAGAGAGTCATGCAAATGTATTCAGTTAAAAAAAATTGTATGGATTTCCAAAATATAAACATTTTCTTAGTATTTTGTGACTTGCTCTTAAATGCTTTAAGCAATGGATTAACCCATTAAAAATAAGTTCAGTGACACAGACCAGGTCTTAAAATTGAAATCCACAGAGCACGTCAGTATAAGGAAACAATATCAATTAAATACAAACAGGCTTCTCAAAAAGTAATAGGCTCATATCTAGTGAGTTTCATGCAAACAAGAAAAGCAAAATAAGTCCATCTACAGAAAAATAATAAGAATATATAGGCATTCTACTGCACAGACATAATTCCCACACCAGATGATGATGTCACCGAAATAAATAGGAGATCTTGTTTTACGAAACCTTGTAGGGAAAAATCAAAATCTAAAAAACAAATTTTTCGAACACAAGTGTTCTTAAAATATCTGTTCACTGAACAAAGATTTGTTTCTTTGGGCATCACGCACATTTTGTTGAGTACAAGTTCCAGATTGCTAGGTTCTCTACGAAAAGCTGCACTCGCTATCCAGCAAAGAAATGTTTTCCAAATGACATCATAGAACTTAAAGCCATTTAGGAATACAAAGAACCACGCTGACTGTTTCTGATAATAAGGCACTCCTTGCAATCATTTAAAACCAACTTAGAATGAACAGCCTTGTGCATTTTACACCCGCAATTTGTTCTTGTGTAGTAACAGACATCATGACAGCTCTGAACACTACTGCTGATTAAAGAAAAAGCGCTATATATACATTTAACAACATGTAAGGCATGTGATGAGAGATGCAAACAAAGCAAATGTATATATAACAGCATGCCGGCTAATTGTTATGGTATGCTCTGCTCCAAAGCACAGAATATTACGTAAGGATTTTTGAAGCTTTTTCTTAAAGTCATGGAAGACGAATGAAGATTTTAAAAAAAACCCTGTTGTAAAGCACTCCTTCCCAGACGCATGTGCTTTTCATTATCCAGCCCCGCTTCTTGTCTGGGGATTTGCTGCTTTAGAAAACTTCCTGTTAAAGACCTCATAGCTGAATAGATGCTGACACCTGAAACTTCCCTTCTTTGTGTCCCCAAGCCTGGGACTACACCCCAAAGCTCTTTTTCTGCCTTGTTAACATGGCAGGCCTGTGGAGATATAGCACAAAGTTCTGTATCTGAAGGCTTTGCTGGAAACGGGGCTGGAAAAACCACAGCCACCCACAGCCCTTTGCCAAGCTAAGCAATCCATCAGCGTCTGAGGTCAAACCACACTCTAGAGAGATCTAATTTATACCAGAAACACAAACTGCACTTAAACAGATCAGGATTGTCCCCTGTGCCATTTTTACAGCCTGGAAAACACACACACAAATTACAAATACTTAACCACAAGAAACTACAGACGTCTCACTCAGACACAATAAACGGGGGAGGCTAAAGTGAAGAAATACAACAGAAAATTCTCACATCATGAAAAATACACAATTTTTAAAACTCCCCCCAAAAATGCTGCGGTGTTGTTACCAAGATATTCTCGGATGCTTCCTCCTCAACATTTGGTATTTAATAATGCTGTTGCTTGCAATAACTTTAGAAAACTAATCCCTAATAAAGTGATCTAAAAAAATAGGGCGGAGCAGTGGCTCTGTGGCTAAGGATCTGCACCTGTGGCTGGAAGGCTGCTGGTTCAAATCCCGTGGCTGGCAGAGGAATCCTACTCCTGAGCAAGGCTCTTAACCTCAACTGCTCCAGGGGTGCTATATAAATGGCTGAGCCTGTGCTCTGACCCCAAGCTTCTCTCCCTGTCTGTGTGTCTCATGGAGAGCAAGTTGAGGTATGTGAAAAGACAAATTCCTAATACAAGAAATTGTATATGGTCAATAAAGTGATCTTAACTGAATTATGAGTTCTTGGTAATTGAGCTAAATTTAAGATGGTGCTGTAGTGCTACTGTTACCACAGTGATAAGAATGGGCTGTGGGCAATATGCTTCACATTTGACAGTATGCCTACGATCTGTCTTCAGCTTAATCTCAGCTTAATCATATAATCAGAATATGACTTGATTTAAAGTGATACTTGAACTGTCGAGAAGAGTGGAATTCCTCCTGAACCAGGAACAGACGAGAAAGTCGAAGCTGTTAAGACGAAGTTTTTGCTGTGTTGTCAGGTGAACAGGTTTCACGTTTGTATCAGAGATAGATGCATCTTACTATGAAATGATCTCTGTGGCAGTAAACTGCTGGCATATTCACTATGTTAATTACATTCACAAATTTCCCAAATATCCGGCGTCTTGGCTCTGTTTACGCCATCCATCACATCCCAAATTGCCAGCCAGGGGACAGGGAAAGCAGAAGCTCAAGATTTTTGAGGTCAGCCTCAGCCTGAATGATGGAGTTGTTCGGAGCTTTACAGACAGCTTGTGCTGCCGTATTTCTAGGTGTGAAGCAGAATACTGACAGAAGGGAAGCGTGAATTGAATGAATTATACTGTATATGTTTTGGTTTGCATCTGTTACTATGAGGGCACACAGCAAAACCTCAGGTATTTATATTTTAAGCAATACTGCAAAATTTATCTGTCTGCTCGTACTAATTAATGACCACAGATGCCCGATGGTATAGAATTTCAGAGTGAAGGAATGACTTTTTTCACCAGATAAAAAGAAGCACAGAAACTGGAACTTATGAAAGATGCATGAAACTAATTAAAAATAAAAAAGGACAACCATCAATCAATACAATTTAATGGGTAGCTCAGAAAGGTTTTAGTGATTGAAAGCAGTGATTCGAGCAGGAATTAAATGCTAAAGCCATGCACTGAAAATAAAATAAAAACTGTTAAGATCACACTAAAAAATTGCAATTGGATTAAAGGATAAGGTTAAATTGTATATAAGGCACAGACTAAAGGAACTTAACCAAAATATACAGAAGAAAGCAAACCTGACATCACAAAGTTAATTCCAAAGTCCATCTTAAGAGTATTTCCACCAATTTTTGCCATAGAATTGCGAAGACAGTTATTTTCATTATACCCACCTGATCTGGAACGGCCAGTTGTGCGTTTTTCACATTTCAGTGTGCAGCTACAAACCACGTGACTGAGGAAATGCAGGCAGATGCCTCCGACCGACCCACCTTCTTCTTGTCATTTGTCTTTTGACGCCTCACAGGCAACACTGCCCCGTATCGGGGGTTCAGTTCCGCTTGGAACAGTGCTGCCAAGAGCCGAGAAAACCCTTGACGACCAATCCCACCCTTCCGCCCTCGGGAGCTCTCAATTGTGCACCACCAGTTGGGGGAATCCTGGTCACAGTCAGCTAGTGACCGGACACAGGCTCGAACCCGCGATCCCAGAGCTCAGTCTTTACAGATTGAGTCACTTGGAAGGCTCTGGCAATCAATCCTGCAAAATAAAAGTGTCACATTCTCCTTCAGCCTCCATTAAGTACAGATTGAGACCAGTGTTTTTTATATCACATCAATCCATGCATTTTAATGGAAATATTATTTAAGGTTTAATTAAATATTTGATATTTAACTGCACGTAACAGGAAAATAGGTTGCCAAACATTCTATTCTCCTCCTTCTGCAGGAGGAAGCCAGAATACTATTTATTTTTACAGAAAGTGTTGTAAACTCTGTTCATTGATCGTCAATTGACTGAAACATTTGTGAGTACTGAAGCAGAATGCGGTTTCCTTCTTTAAAAGACAAGATTTCTCATAATTGCCTTAACAATGAAAAAAAATTCCAGCCTTTCATAAGCCACCTGTGAAACATCTGCAAGCAAATACAAGCACAGGCAACTTTTGCCCTTTCCTCGTCCTAATGATTGTGAATCAATAAGACCTAATGAAACAGTAAAAACATTTTTTCTTAACAATGTTTAAGAAAAAGTACAGACGTTCTCCGACACTTCTGTCAAATGAAACGAGATTTGAAGCTTGTACAAAAATACAATTTCTATTTTAACTTGCAGTTTTGATTAAATTTAGTTTGTCTCCTTTTCATCACCATTATTCTTTAATTTCTACTTCTAAAGAGGCAGATGGATTTGCAGATAAACAAATTGACAAAAAGATGTATAATACTAAAATATGCAATAACCAAATCCATGTGCAATGTCTGCCTGTACCAAATCTTCAAAATAGAAAAAAAAACATTGACAGCAAAGACTGCAATGTCAGTGGAATAACTGATGACTGACTCCCATTTAGGCCCAGTTCATTGCAGCAAAAGTAATTACCATTTGTACTTGATTGTCTTTGCCCCAGCATCGATTTCAATAATGCAGAAGATATTAGTCTCATTATCCTGTGAAGTTAACTTGCTAAAAGAAAAACACAGGCGCACTACAATAAGTATCCAGAAAGGTTCAGGAAGCGTATTAAAGCAAAGATATTCACAATGATGTGAGCAGAAGTTCACGGCTCTTTAAAGAACTGAAAAGCAGGATTTCAGCAACTCCAGTACCTCCCAGACAGCCCTTAATTAAACACTGCTGAACAGAGGTTCTGGCATCCTCACTTTCTGTGAGTCTCCTGGATACCCAGGCATTCGTCTCCTTCTGACAGGGTTCCATAACCTGCTTCTACTGTACAGTAGCTCAGTCAGCTGAGCACCAGACAGGCAGAGACGTCCAGCAGTTTCCTGTTCCTCCCAAGATCTTGAAGTAGATGAATGACCTGATGCAAGTGGAATGTGACCCGTCAAGCTGGATTCCACAGCGACTTGCTCGATGAAGACAGAACCACCTTGGCCTCCATTATTTTTTTCAAGGGAATGAATGTAAAAACACAACCGCTGTAATGAATATCCCTGCAAAGTGTATTAACAGCCATCTTTCCAAGGATTTTCCACAACAGCAGCGCAACTCTGGATAGCACAAACCTGCTTATGGAACAAATTAGAGAGCGAGGAAGAGGCAAAGAGCCACAGAGTCCAAGTTCAGCGGAGAAATAGAAGTTTGTCACTCCCTAGTCCCCCGATGAGTTGCACTCTCAAATTCTGAGCAGAAATAGATTTGGCTTCTTGACCTGAGCAACAGAATGCCTGTTGCAGATTTTAACTTCCGGAAGGTGAACAAGGCCTCAGAACTCTGTATGTTTCCAACCTCAACTGAAATCAGCTCCCTTTTTTTTTTGGGAGGACTTAATCCTTTTTCCTCACACTTTTACATCTGCAGATGAATGCTAATATTTAAAAATATCCCCCCCGGGGACACATTATGAAAAGCTCTTCGATTCTTCAGAAAATAATACTAAAATATATTCTTTTTAAAAAATCTGCTTTAAATTAGTAGCTTTAACATTCATTAGCATCCACTGGGCCACATTCAGCTGCAAACAATAACCCAGATGCAGTCAACTCTAAGTAACATTTTCCTACAGTCAACAACCAAGTCTTGCATCTTGCCAGAAATCTTTTATTTCATTTAGTAACAGTTAGCAGAGGTGATGAGGTGGTGGGATGCAGTTCCAGTTTGAGAGCAGTTTCCCAGGACGTTTTGCTCTTACTGTTTATGTGTGCGCAACACCACTATGCCAAGATTTACTATAATGGATTTCCAAGCCTGCCGGACACATTCAAGTCTAATTTTCCCCAAGGAACTTGGCAGCCAGCACAGATTGTTTTATCACCAATAATGTACTTATTTATATGAACAGATAAAGGCTGTAATTGCACCTTGAGCCATGCTTGAAATTATAAAAGAGCTTTCATTCGGGATGAATGTAGAAATCTAGATTAGGGGATCTGGTTTAGTTCCTTATCTGAACAAACACGTTGCTTAAATGGTCAATTTTCATGGTTTTGATCTACTAGGGAGTTGAAGATTACAAAATGCCTCCAACTTCTTAATGAGCAGGAAAAAACAGTTTAATCAGCTGTACTGTTAGTTCACCTACATGATCAACACATTCTATATGTAAGCTCAGCTGCAGCAAAGACCAGCATCGGGACATAAGAACAGAGACAAATGAGAAGAGGCCATTCAGAGAATCTGGCCCGTTTGGTCATTGGTAGGTAATGATAAGGCTCCAGGATCTCATCCAGCTCTTTCTGGGCAAAAGCCAGGGTATAGGCTTCGACAGCATGGGTGGGTTGTTTGTTCCAGACTCAAATGTGGGGGGTCCCAAGAGATGGGTTAGGGAATCCCCAGTCTTGATGATCACACTTGGTCTACGGCCCTTAACCAAACACCTATAGGATTCGCTCTCAACAGGTCTAATGTACCTCACCAGAGAATTTTGGATTCATGCTACAGAAAGTCTATTTGATTCTAATAAGATCCAAAACAATAGTAATGCATAATCAGTAATCTATAAAAAATTAGGGCACAGGGTCAGAAAGAGAGACGTTTCCACAGAATGAACATAACTGGCAAATCAGTTTCTTTTCTAGCACGTTCAAATCAGCTCCTGGTTGCATCTTTATTTTATGTTTATTAGTTCTGTCAATGGCTTTGTCTGACTCATATGTAAAACAGCAAAAAAAAACACAACAGGACAGCTAAGAAAATGAACTGGTCTAGAACTGGTTATTAATATATTAAGTATAGGCTGTGGTGAATTACAAGAAAACAATCCCATCCCAGGATTCTGTCATACTTCATAAACTCTAGCTACTGAATCCTCCTGGTCTCAGAACCCCGGAATGAAAAATATTTTGCTATAACAAAATATCTTACATGAAACCTATGCACATACAGTACATTCATTAACGTATTCTTTCTACTGGTGTGAGTTATTATTCTAAGTTCCAGAACAAAAAACAAAAACATTAAAATGGTTAATTAAAACATCATTACTCTAGGTTATGCATTTACAAAGCCTGACAGGCAACAGCCGCTGATGGGTATTTTGCCCTGTCTCTCTGCTCTGTGCTGAACACTTTCTCTGGCTCGCACTGAAGATGAGGGCTCTGTTGACATAGTAACAGGGACAGCACATTTTAATCTGTGACACAAACTGCAAGCACATAAGATAGTTAAAACAATACGGTAATCTTAATTTTACTCATCCACAGTAAATGCAAACCTGTAAAGCAAACCTTACTTTTCAGCTAGTGCCATTAGGAGGACTGGCATAGCAATCCAGACCTTACATAATAAGAAATAATTCAGAGGCCTCGGGGGACACACAGAAGAGATCTTGTAGATAACCTGGGAAAGCAATTTGCCGCAGTACACACTGTACAACAAGCTCATTCATTATCTGTGCAGTGTTCAGCTCCTCGCTCATGGAAATACCAGATCCACCTGCGACAGTATCCAGAGTTAAACTGCAGCAGTCCACAGCAAATCTAAACCCTGTTAGTTAGCAGAGATCAATAAAAAATAAACAATTTTTGTATTATTTAGATGCCAGGAGAGAGAAAGAGAATCTTTAATATCTCTTGGCCAAAAACTGCATACGAGTCCAATCTGGTTGGGAAACAGAATTCTAAAACTTTATGAGGAACAACTGATACAGCCCAAAGACGGAAAGCTACCAATAACCAGAGCGTACACTTTGAGCATGCACGTGTCATTAGAGCACAGGCGCAAAAGAGAACTGAAAGAAGCCTTGCTGGTTCTTTAAACAGACTGAACCTGCAGTTTATGAAAATGTATTTGTGCCTCAGGACAGAATGGCAGTACACAGAAACCTCACTTTCTGCCTTTGAGACCAGGAAAGTCTATATTGAAAATGGGACATTCTTTAATTATTTCTATTCTTCTGTATTCTTCCGATATACTGCATTAACAGACGTGATACATCCTCATAGCGCAGGGAGTGCACAATTTTGTCTGAACTGTGCCCTGAACTGCATGAAGGCCACTGCCAACTTTGTCTTGGGAGGGCTGCAATATGATCAGCAATGGGTCTCGTATCTGGGATAAGCACCTTGTGAGATTTCACGCATTCTGACATCGGGGCCTCCCGGAGTCTAGAGCTACTCAGCATGTCCAGTTCGACACAGTGGCTCCCAGGCAAAGTGTTCCGGCTTCTGCTCTGTCCAGAGGGCTTCAACTCTCACAGATGCTAAAGGTTATCTCTAATGACACGCGAGTCAGCACTTGAACAAAAAAGGCAATTTACCAATAAGCCATATTCTAACCTTCTATAATTGCCAAAGAGAAAACTAAATACTAAGGGCAATATACCACTATATGATATTGTTCCATATTTGCCTATGGTTTTCTATCTGGGTTGAAGCACATGTGAAGACGAGAAGCGTACAGTGTACCTGGCTGGGTGTAGATTGGGGAAAAACGGAATTAACAGACACTGCGAGGAACTCTGTTAAATGATCTGTAATGCTGCACTGCTGATAATTATTTGTCACTTAGAGACGTTCCCTGGAAGGCTGACAAAAAGCCCACATAATGAATTGTGTGTGGGTAGCACAGGAAAATTAGAATTTAATAATTACCTTAGGCGTTAGTATAAATTAACTCTAATACCACTACAGAAGAACAAAGAACTAGTATGTTACTCGAGAACAAAAAAAAAAACCTGAGAAAACACATTAAGGAATTATCATCTAAATTGCAAATTTCTAAAGAAACGTGGCAGCTCCAGTCTGTTCTTTATCTCCTAGACTGTACACATCTCAAATCAAAACATGAACTGTATAGGAAAAGGGCAGACACAATTCCCTGGTCTTTCTTCATAAGACTGTCACATACAGTGATAGAGGGGATGGCTACATTGTGATGCTTGAAGTAAGATTACTTATCAATGATTTATCTTACTTAAAGATTAAATATTTTTCTTTCAGAATAAATTACGAGTGGCCTGATGAGACTGACATGCTGTCAATAACAACCTAGGGTTAATCGAAACGAAACACTTGCAATGTAACACACATCTCTGCACATGTACCACAGAGTCCAGCACTCTGGCTATATGAGAGGGCAATGTTAAATACCGACTATCTGTGATGTTTTTACAAATAATTTATTTTTACAAATAAATTTATAAAGAATTTCACACATCATCATTTTTTTCATTTATACTCCCATTATATTACTTTCCTGTACAGTGTGAATCTCAGGTAAAATATTAGCACATTGAAAATGACATTTTATTCTCCTAGCTTAATAAAAAAGATATTACCATAGGATTCCGATATAAGTTTTTGTTCGTAACATCTTTTAATGAAACCAAAAAAATAAAATAAGATAGTAGTTGTTGCATGTCCAAACCTATGATGGTCAGCTCAACTAATCCTAAAACTAAAATGTGTAATCTGTAAAAGCTGAAATGAGAAATGAGAACTCTTTAACTCTTGGCATGACTGTTTGATTTCAAGGCTAAAAGCAATAACCTATATGGCTAAATGCAAATCTTCAGCCTTTTTATCAGCTGACTCCTGAGAAATAATCTGAAATGTAGATTTGCTGTTGTTTCACACTTCCTGCAGTCTTGTGTAATTAAAGTAACAACAGTAGACCCTAATCATCCAATTAAAAAGTATTTGGGATCACTAAACCACACTTTTCTAATGGAGAGGTTGTTTTTTTTTTTATTCCAGTGGAGCGAAATCCTTCACCAAAACTTTCAGCTACTAGAACCATAGAACCACGTATTTGACGTTCCTGTGTTTGAAGAAAAACGTGTACACGTTGAAGCATAATTCAACATGCAGCTGGGTTGGAGGAGAAAAAAAAAAGAATAATAATTCTTTTCATACAATTAATCTATTATCAAAACTTGATCTTCAAGTCATAGATACTGAAAAGATCGCAGCAAGGAGCTCCTTCGATTCTGTAAACTTACACAATGTCATGCACAGTAAGAAAGATACCATCGCGTTCTAGGAAAAAGGAACAAAACCTACAGTACTTAAGAATTATTGTTCTATTTAGTGATTTTGATGCAACCAGCTCCTTAATTATTTAATTTTTAATTAGCAAGTTCAATACAGCAATTAATTCGTATCGAAACACTGCAATGGATTAGAACAGCAAGACCTACTGCACAAAGCCTGTAGCCCTGGTCTAAATTATAGTCACTTGTATTTAAAGTATATTGGCTTAAATACAATACAAACTGGCATATATTTCCACATACACTTTAACAAGTTTCTTTGCTTAAAAAAATGAACTATCAATACCTTACACAATTATAGAGTCAAAATTAGAAACATTTTTGGATTGCATAACCATGCCAAACATGAATAACCATATTCTTTGAACTTATAATGTAATTATTTTGGAAAGTTACTTAAAATAGCGTCTGTCCACACAAATGAGACATCGTTTATTTCCAGCAGTCAATTCAGTCACCTGTCACCAAGAGCTGAACATCATCTTAGAATTGCAGCTTTGTGAAATAATGCTATTATAATCTGAAGGAAAGAGAAGATGGCAAGAACGAAGAATCACAATGCTTATGGATTTAAATATTGAAACAGAAAGGGTTTCCAGTCCGAGAGGGGAAAGGATCAGGCATCTGCTACCATCAATGCAAAATTCATGCAGCTGCAAATTTGCACCCGAACCTGTAAACCCCTTTCTGCAGCGCCACATGCAAGGCAGGCCAGAGACACTTCATTGTTAATTGGACAAAGGAAGGCCAGACCGCAAAAGGTGAGTTTGCTGTACTGTAAAAACGAAGTTAATTCTGTTCAGTTAAAGCACTGATTAGGAAGCCTAATGCTATAAAGAGACGAATGTTGTGTTGTGACATTTTGCACGAAGAAAAGATCAGCAGCAGTAGCTCATTTTTTCCTTTTTGAGGGAAAAGTCTTTCTAAAGCATAGTGAGTGCATCATTCAGAGATGAGGACCAGGGGACAAGACAGTCTTGCTAATCAAGTTACAAAGCTGCTTGTTGGCTCCATTTCTTAGGGTCACTTTTGAGCAATCTAATTAGATTTGAATCTTTGCATAATTTCTTTTTTTAACCTCTTGGAGTACTTTAGAATTAAATTAAGCAAGGGCTCATACATAGTTTCTATAGATAAATATTCATCAGGTTGCTCAGTCCCTGAAATGTTCTTGAAGAAGGCATTAAATCAAGAGAAGCAGCACCACTTACTACGTGCCGGCTTCAGGTCACACTGTGGTTTATATGGCAACACAACATCAGTCAAAAGTGTACACAGTTCCAAAAATAATTAAAATGGAGAGCATCCTGAATAAATATACAGGTGTTAACCAATTAACACCAGCCCTGGACAACATTTAATACAGCTTGCAGCTTGGGAGACGTGCGTTAGTACTTGCAGGATGCAATACAGAATGTTTTTTATCAGACTAATGTTTTATAAATTTGAATGCAATTCAAATCAGTACGAAACCCATCTGAGTTATTTGAAAAATAATTTCTGAAATAATGAACGTACAGTATTTCTGATGTCTTGGGTGACTGAGAATAAGTGACAATATGCACGGTCTAATTTCACAGAAAAATTTGCAACACTTGGTTGCACTCAAATTTGCATTAAAAGAGAAATTTGCACCGAGCAAATTTCATTCACAGGGGCATCTCATTTTAAATTTCTTTCCGAACTTAAAATGACCCGTTTCAGCTATGGTAGAAGATACTGTGAATACCGCCTAGAAGCCTTGAGCTTTCTGATATTTTTTGCTCTTCAACAGTCAAACATACCCTATCCCCACTGCGTGTCTCTTTTTTGCTCCAAGTCTTCTGCTGTTCTCCCAGAGGATGGCTTCTCTGGGGGTTTTACAACCTGAAATGATTTTTTCCTTTGAAAGCACACACACAGAGCACTTTACACAATGACATTTCACACAGCCATGCCATTAGAGCACAGTTGCTCAGTAAATAAAGTCAAGGCAGATGGCATTCTACAGCACACTGAAATCCATATGAAGTCATTTTATCATGTCTGAGAATCTAACTGAGTGACAGGTGGACAATCTCAGCCATGCAACCTTTTCCTTCTCTACAGAATAAAGCCCTTCAAAGCAAAGAAATATACATTTTAAAAAAGAAAGCAACCCTTGTGCTAAAAACTGGACAACAATAATAATACAGTTTATGGCAAAGAGGACCGACTCCATCTCAACAGCCCAGAATCAGGGAGGGCAGGCTCACACTAACGCCTGGCTGACAATAATATTCTACACTATGAACAGTTTCTATTAATGATCTCATAGTACACAAAGTATCTGGCAAGTGCCTGATACAAAACAGATGTGCTTGACTGGACTGGATTGCATTATGCAATCCAGTCAAAGATCAAAGGTTAAAGGCAATAAACAGTTGTGGCAAATAAAATAAAATCAAAACAAGTCATATTTAAAAAACAACACTCCACAGTATGAACTGCTCTGTTTCTGTGGCATTTTTTGTGACATTCAGGTACCTGTAGCTGAGAAGGAAACCAAGCCAGTGTTAGTGAGTTCAACACCTGGTGGTATTAATATGATTCAGCCTTACATAGTCACACAGAATCAAAACCGTCAGTTTCAAAGCAACACAGTCCTTCAAAAACACACAAATAAATGGATCTACTGTACTACACCTGAAAATATCTTCATTTAACAAAGCAATGTATCCAGCAATTAAACATTATCCACCAATCACTACTAACATTCGTTTAATACACAGGGAATAATTATGGCATCAGTTACTCTGAGGAAAGGAAGCGTGTCATTTTAATTAGGGTTAAATTTGATTTTAATCAAGCAAAAATGGGTTTCTCCACTTCATATTAAAACTGGATACAGATACCTCTGAAACAAAACCAAGAGAATTCAACAAACGCATATCGGTGGCCAATGTTTAAGATTAGTACTCACTTTCTTGTGACAGTCAATAAACAGAAATGAAGTTAGACAATTTGCATAAGAAGCTTCATTTAATTGTTTAGTCATAACAAATAAAAAAATACTTAGTTCAAAGTGTTACAGCTGCAGGCTCAAATCAACTAATATTAAGAGGAGATGTTTATTGCTGTACCAAGCAGATGTTAGTTTGAAAAGGGGGAGGATCTCAATCCTGGCTCTGGAGGACTGGATAAAATTAATCTCTTTTCCAGATTTAAAAAGATCTGAAAATCCTGCTGGATCCAGGATATCGGCGACTAGGGATGAAGACCCCTGTTAGGAAACACATCCACTCTGGTTATTTCTTTCAAGAGTAACTCGCATCATTTTTGTACTGAACCTCCAGAAGAAACTCAATCTTACACCAAGGTCTAGCCTGCACAGAATCAGTGCATTAGTTAACTGCTTTCAGTAAGTACGTGGTGCTACAGAAAACAAACCTCTGTGTCTAATTATTTACTTTCACCTCTTCACCACGTTTTAACACTTTAAACACAGTGCATGTTGGATGCGACTCCAAGCTGACGTACCTTCTGTCTGGAGTTTCCATGTTCTCCCTGCTTTCTCAGGGTGTTCCAGTTCCTATTTTAAATCGGCATTTGTAAATCGCCCCCCTGTGCGAGTCCTGGGTCCTGGGTGGAGGCCTGCCTTAGACTCCAGCGTGTCACGACCCTCTAGAGCAGGGGGTCCGGTCCTGGTCCCGGTGCCCCGCACACCTGCTGAACCTCATTCCACCCCACCTCAGTTTGATTACTGAAGCCTTGCACCATCTGAGAAGTTGCTTCAACCTGAATTTTGAATTTTGTCTGTAGTCACAAGTTTGGGATTTTATTTCAATGACGAAATAGAACGGTTAAAGGCTCCAACATGTTTAAGAGCCGGGAACAAACAGTTCAAATTAATCTCATTACGATGAGGTCAATGAAGTCCATGAAGTATTATTAAGCCAATGAAGAGTCTGATTGAGTAACCGAGGGCTCGGCTGGTGTGTGGGTCACCAGGACTGGGATTGGGAACCACGGCTCTAAAGGATGCAGGAGCTATGGATACTGTCATTCATGTATGAACAGGAATTCAGCATGCTTTTCTTTACTTAATTTAAAATGCAGCATGCCCAATGGGGCTGCAGAAGGCAGCGTTCTGAAGAGACTGCATGGTTGTTGAAGTCAGTTGAAGTCAACCCCATTTTTTACCTTGATTTTTGAGGTTTTCTCCCTTCCTCACCCACCCATGGGGTGGCTCTGTGGCTAAGAATCTGCACCTGTGGCTGGAAGGTTGCCAGTTCGAAACCCGCGGCCGGCAGAGGAATCCTACTCCGTTGGGACCCTGAGCAAGGCCCTTAACCCCAACTGCTCCAGGGGCGCTGTATAAATGGCTCAGCCTGCGCTCTGACCCCCAGCTTCTCTCCCTGTCTGTGTGTCTCATGGAGAGCAATCTGGGGTATGCGAAAAGACCAATTCCTAATGCAAGAAATTGTATATGGCTAATAAAGTGATCTTATCTTATCCGCTCAGTCTCCCTCAGACAACTCTCATCTGAATTCGAAAGCAGAGCAATCAGCTGCGCTTTAATTTCCTTTCACTTTCCCTAAATGACTCTTTACACAGCTTGAGTTATTTTTACACCTCATTCACCACCTGTAGTAACTTCTGAATAACAGTTCTCTCTCACACCTCTTGCCTGCCTCTGAAGTGTCAGTAAAATGCTGTTTTGGTGTACTTACAACAGCAGAAGTGTACAGCACTGCAGCTTATTGGGAACGTGGGCAACAAATCTGCCTTAAACAGAGAAATAAAAACATTACCTTCACAGTGCAGATGAAAAGAGGGAGAAACATGAGTTTCTATGGCTTGTTTTAGAATATTCAGAATGACAGCGCTACTTGAAAACCCATTAAGCATCAAAAAAATAAAGAGTAAATGAATGTATTTGTGAATCTTGTGAAGTTCAATGATTCTTAAAATAAACTGGCAAATTTTAACTTGTATAATCAATTAAATAAATGCTGTCAAAGACTGCTGGCTGGCTGATAAGGATGAAACCTTGGGGCTCTACAACAATTTACCACCTCATTTAACATACAGGTCAGCTTGGTGTTCGTTTGCCAAGACGCCTGGGGGTACGAATCCCTAATGGCTGGAATCAAGATATAAATAATGAGCATGCACTTTACCACAGCAGCACTATTGCTGCCACTGATTTTTAGATTCGAACCTCCATCCCCACCCCACCCCCAACTCATTTCCTCGTACAAAGAAGAGACATCAGAAGTGATTGCTCCAGTGAGTCATTCACAATTTCAACCAAGAGGCTCCTTTTCCTCAAAACAACCTAGAAATATGATTATAATACAATCCGAAATGCAGGTCGTCAGGTTTTTGTAGTCACTTGCATATTCAGTAGCTTTTTTTTAAAAAAAAGAAATATACTATGCTAAACATAATATAATGACAGACCTTTACAGAAATATTGATTTCTTTAATACAAGCTCTATGCCTTCTAACATGCGCTCTTTGTGGCTAATACAGTGAGTCCGAAACAATGGGACACCTCAATCCATCCATCCCCAGAAAGCTAATTCCGGGTAAGTGTCAGAGCGACCCAGAGCCTTTCCCGGAAGCAGAGGGAGGAAGGCGGGACTCCACCCCACGCGGAATGCCAATTCATCGCAGGGGCGCTCACAAGAAAAATCCAGACACTAATCTCAGAGGTGTCTTCCCATGCAAACATGGGGAGAACATGCGAACGACACACAGCATGCACTCCGGTCCATAAATGAACCCCAAAAAAGCCAGTGTTTTCAAGGCAGCAATATTATTTGCTGTGACAATCCAGCTTTCAAGCACTGACATCAGAAATGATCACTTTTCTTGTGAATCTGACCACGGGTCCTGCAGAGGCCACTTAACTTAAAGCAGAGAGGGGAGAGCCGGTGTTGCACTGTCAAGTCAAGCTTGCAGTACAACAATAATGAGTTACTGTAACAACAATACACGGGCTAATATTTATGATATATACTGTCATATATTCTACACTATAGCATGGTTCCAGAGTATTTAAATATAGGTTAAATATTAAAAACATTATAAAGATTACAAACTAGAGGAAGTCATTCTGCCCATCTCACCAGCAGATAGTAGATCTCAGGATCCCATCCAGCTTGAAAGAGACCAGGGTAGCGGGTTTCAGACACGCACCTTTTTTTAAGCTTAAAAGAAAGTAATTGAAAAGGTAGCAATCCTTTCCTTACTGCCAGTGCCAACCAGTTTTTTTTTTTTTTTTGGCCTTCCCCTGCTAAAAATATCCCAAGTCCTTAGTCCTGTTGTTAACGTTCAAGTGTTCCAGCAGAGATTACAAATCGGCTACTGCTAATCTGTAAGAGGCTGTGTATGTTAAAGAGTTACGGGTTTTAATGAAAAACATTGTGGTGAGCATGGAAAAGACCTCCGTAAGCGGTTTAAGCTGTTAAGGCTTTCCATGTTTCCTCAGTGCGAAAATGGTCTGCAGCAGGAGAAAAGGAAAAACAAATACAGCACAAGATTTGATTACCGTCAAAACCAACAAAAAAAACCCCACATTTTATTCCCATAAAATTGGTGCAGCTCCAGTATCTGATAAAGTACAGAATTTTATTACTGTTCTCCTTAAAGCGAGTATATTATATTTATATTTTCAAATTTAAGGTAATGAAAAGAACTTGTTTTTATACTGAATTTTCTTATTCTGATACATCTAATAAATACGTATAAACACTGTACCACAGGTTCTACAAACACTGGCAAATAGCAAAAGAGCCATGACTACAACACTTTCTTCCTGCAACATTCTCACAAGAGGTTTTGGTTCATGCAGAGTACTTAAAAAACTGCCTGCTTATTGCATGGCAGTATTCCACCCATGACAGTTACATTCTACATGAACTAACCACTGCAAAACTGTCAAACCTTACCTCTCTGTACACAAGCGATTCAAAATGAACTATTTTAAAAGGCTAAATGCTAAAATAACAGCCCTTATTTATAAACTCACTTGATGACAGAAAAGAAATACATCATCATTTGCAAAGAAATGTCAATACATTTGCAAATGACATGTGAAATCAGAAGAAACTGTCATTATAGTCAGAGAATCAGAACTTTAGAGTGGAAGACTGAAATCAAGTTGATTTTCAAATGTTCTTCACGTTGATTAGAAGTTAGCAAATGAGGCAATGACACTCATGGTTGTAATTACAGCAGTAAAGTTTCCTCTGATGACAGACGCTTTGTAAAGTACTCTTAAAAGCATCTGAATAGCACTTATATTTGTATCAGACATATGACTAAGCAGAATGACATTGGCAGAAATCGCCCTGAACCTGATGACAGGTTGGTGCAACTGTCTGCTTCCCTGGCTGGAGAGAAAACAGCGGTAGAAAATAGAGGAGTGGTCGGAAGAACAAACGTTAACAACAGCACACACAATCCAGGAATCTTTGAAACTGAGCTATACAGCACCCGACTGAACTAATAAAAGGCCATTTGATTTATTAGCTTATCAGCTGGGTGACTAAGGTTTATAGTATCACTTCATGGGGTACATGGCTCATACTGTACGTGCTTCTTTAAAAAATAATGAAAAACACCAGTGAGTGATTCAACAGGAGAGCTATGAAAATCAATGCTAAGCAGGTTTCTTACTATTTGGCTACAGTGTATAGTCTCTGACATCTTCCCTGACATCTTTATAATCTTTTCCAAAGTCCTGCTGCCTCTGAAAAGAGCAGGAGATAAAAAGCAATGGCAGGCAGAGCTGACACTTTGCAGCGCAACCAGGCCAACATAAACACGTTAGGTCACAATCCGGTCTCCCTGCCAGGTTTTCCCAAGGACAATTGGCGGCATGCTGCGGGCCCTTCCAATGACACACAGAGCACAGCTAATTGGAGGGCCTCTCCCAAACCCCCAGCCTCTTCATTATGACAGTATAAAGAACGGCCAAGTCAAAGGTGTATTTCATTAACACGTGAACAACCTGCAGGGACTGAATAAAGCTTTTTTAATTACTACGTATTTATGGAAAAGTCACAAAGCGTTAAAAAATGAATTAAATCATATATTGATGCAGAAACCGTGTGCAATAATGCACCAAACCACAATCAATTTAGTCATATGTTTACAGCGTGAACTACCTGAAAAGCTGTTGGTACGATATTCTGCATTTCATATTTGCCTTATCTGACAACTTCTTTATTCTATAAAGCTTTCCAAATAAGACCACAAAGTAATACTGGAATTTTTTTCCAATCCATTTTATGTATGAGTATGCATACTTTTTTTTACTTTCTACATATTCAGCACATATTAAAAGGTTTTGAATAAGATCATATTATAGTTTATGCTCAATCTGCATTTCACTCAGCACAAATCCCTAATGCATACAATCATAAATCAACTAGGTTACAGTACGATGCTCAATACACAGACATTTTGCTTATGTGTGATCTAGGAGAGTTCCCTATATTCCAGTGAATATTTACATTATTGCATTGTTGTGTGGAAGAACCAGCAAAATGAATAGCAGTGAGGCTTTAAATTGGCCAGACCAATTTTTTATTTGTTGTTATTGTAGTTACTGACCTCTTAGCATTTAGCATTCATTTATGAGAAATGCCAATAACAGAATAATATTTAAAAAAATATTGCATATCTCTTTTCCAAAAGCAAAAACTTCATGAGCTAAACAAAGGGTGTAACATTCTAAATGCTTTCCAATAAAGCAGAGTTTGAGATATTAATGTGACTATCAATCTGACTTACTCTGTAACACCTATGAGGCATTCTGTTGCTAGGACACTGCACGACATATTGACTTGAGGGCAGCTATTTTGATGCAACAACACAGTGTAAGACAAAGTGAAGTTTAATATGAGTTATTGAGCATGAAAAAAGAAGGACACAGTGTCCTCGTTGTGCACAGCACAATTTCAGAGGTCCATTCTTCTGCTTTGAACCTATTAGCTTCAAGGATTGTCACACACTTATTCAAGCTCCCCTAACAAAAGAGGCTAACGCATAGTCAGAAATGAGTTTAGGTGGATTATATGATTTTTTTAAAAAGGCTTATTTAATTACATTTTGTGAAAAGGGCTCATTTGTACCCTCAATTGCTTTACGTGGTCCAGAATACAGCACAGTCTTGGTAAGTAAGTGAGTTGGTCCACTTTTCTCTTCAAGGATCTCCCGATTCTTGGCTACTGTCCGTGGATTTTGCTGTTAATGTTCACAGATTCACATAAACCTTACAGACACAGGACACTGCTTACTTCACCTTTATTATTAGCATTTTGTATTTTAAATAATCCTAGAGCAGCCATGACTTACATTTACAGTATTCTCTGTTTACTCGTAGAACATAGCAGCACAATTACCAAGAGGACCTGTTACTTTCCTTTAAATATGAAATCAAAGTACATTCATATGCAGCAAGTATTTTATATGTTATTGGGATTTGCTATTATAAGGTAAATACTTACAAAATGTTATTTGCTCTTGGGTTTCTATGGAGAAAGGAACGCTAATACTTCATTTTGTTAACCTTTGGCTTGAAAACAAATATCTCTTCAATTAGCCTCTTTCTCTCTTTCCCTTTTGTTAAACAAATAGAAAGCCGGGGACAGAAAGAGATAATATAGATTTATATAATACTTTTTTCCAGATGGCTCAATTTTCTAAAGTAGAATTAGTGCAGCATTTTGTCATAAAATCTACTTAATTTACACTGACCTTTTGGCAGATTAAATGTTTATTTTAATGGCAGAATGCTTTCTCCGGTGAGAACACTAAAAATCCTAAGTGTTTTTCTTTTTTCCCCCCATTCAAGCACTCCCTGCATAGTGAAGTCATTTTATGACTAATGTGCTCTGCTCTTTGAAGTTTCAGGAAAACATCATGTGGCCTCAAGCTTTTCAAATTGGACGCCTGGTTTTGATAAGACTACAGCATGTTTTTAGTGCCAGCTTTCTTTTCCACTTCAGCTGACATTTATTGCCAAAAGGAAGACACAGGAATTGTACAAATTATTTTGTTGCATGTAACGGAACCACACACACAGTTTCAGAAAATCAAACCCTGGCATAACCACTGAGCTCTGTAACCTGCTGGCGCTCATGGGTGTTGAGCTAGGCTTGTCGATTTCATAGTGGTACCTGCTAGACCTACAGCAGTGATATAAATAGCATTACAGTTCTAGCCACATTATTGCTACACATACAACAACTGTTGCTAAGCATTTAAGCAGGAAACACAACACCACTCTAACACATTCAGTGACGCATATCACTGAATGTTACTTCAGAGCAAGAAACATTTACTACAAGTGACTGTTTATATACTGTTTTACATGCACACTGCACGTTATCTAACATGCAGTAATGCAGACAGTTGCCATAACTTGCCATGTAAGCAATCACAGCAGGCTCAGACACTAATGACAAGCCTGACCAGACCACGTAATCTACAAGTGAAAACATTCTAACTTCATATTGTATTACCTGTGCAGACATTTTTAGCATATCTGTTTTAGTAATCATCCGCGGAAATAGGGATAAAACTCTGACCTGAATTCAAACGAGCCTGGCCAGGATTTCACCATCAAACCTGCTCAGCTTTCTCAAACACAAAAAGACTGCATTCGTACTAGACGTGGGAAATGGGGATTGAAATAATATCTAACACAGTTAAACTGGTGTTAGTAAAGGTCACTAAAACATACTTATTTGGCCTGATTATTTAAACATTTTTGTAGAACGTAATCAAATGTTTAGCCATAAGAATAGAGTTAGTCTATACCAAAACACACTTTTGTTCTATGACACACAGCATAACGAAATCGGTGTAAGCAGCTTCACATGCTTTCATCTTTACTTTTTTTATTTTACCCCAAAATAGAGGAACTGTAATAAGAAAATAAGTTAATAAACTGCATGATTCACATATACAGCATCACACTGTGTTCTGTAAAAAAAGACCCAACCTATTTAAATTAAATGAGGGCACGCGCATGATTTATGTAGGCTGAGCTATTTCTAGAAAAAAAGGCTTGCACAAAAGGGATAGAATCCAATCAAAAATTGTCATTTTATGGGTTACACTCCCAACATTGACAATAAAAACCTCATTTGGGCATTGAACTTCATATTTCAAATTCCCCAAACACAAATGCCCAACTCTGAAACACAATAGTTATACTGTCATTTAATATGAACATTCTCTGTATTTCTACAAACTTTAAAATAATCCATAGATACGACTATAAGACAAGATTTTTCTTTTTAAAATGCATTTAAAATGTCTCACTTTAAAAATTCATAACCTTATTTTGTAAGGACAACATTCTGAGAACATCATAAACTGAAAAACAAAATCCAGCCATCAGGGAGAGAATTCCGATTTCATGACTGTATGCATCCAATGGTTCGTAAACATAGCATTAAAAAACAGGGTTTGGACTGCATTGTAAAGTTAATATTTTTGAACATCCAACAACTCCAAACCTCTCAAGTTTTGACCTGCACTTTCCAAATGCCTTCATATTTTCTATGGCAAAAAAAAAAAAACATTTGAAGCACAGTAACAATTAGAAGATTTGAAGAATGACCTATTTTTTGATTCCCCTGTGCATTAAGTGAGGCATAAGCCAAGAAAATTTGAAACTCTTACTTATTACTCCAGCGAGAATTAGGACATGGCTGTTGCAGTAGGGTATGGAGAGAAGTGTCATTCTCCATTTGCATTTGTGTCATTTGGGATTTTATTTTCTCTTTTGCCATCCCCCTCATAAAACCATTAAAAAGATTCCATTTTTCTTTATCCTGCAGCACATTCCAAATTAAGTCAGACCGTTCCCTGACTCAAGCTTGGAAATATCTTCCCCATAAACCACGTGTATGGAAAAACAGCATGAATTATTTATCAGCCACAGTACTTAAACCACATCAATGTCCCCTTGTTTACTGATAAGTTCAAATGGCATCTCTTGATGGCTTTGTCCTTTACCTCTTTTGTAGTGCAAGCAATGGACATCACTGGTTCTTGTATTTAATAATATTTTTGGAAAATGGCTAAAGAACCAGGCAAACAAAGCATAGCAGGTGTGTGAGCGTGTTTCACATATGTTAGCCTGAAGTTATTTCTTGATGCAAACATAATTTATTAAATTGCTTCATGTACAGAGATTGACTAGAGAGCATGATAGCTTTGCACACTTAACACGCATTAGGTTGTGATCTCACAGAGTTAACTGTCCATAAATCTTTATGTTCTTGTGATCATTCCTGCTACATCGTCTAGATATACACACATATGCTGAACAAGTGCAGGATTGCATAATCCCTTCCTATCTGTTGAAGAAATAGAATAGAAATAAAGAATAGAGAAGAAATTTTCTGTTTTTACAACGCACATTTACATGCTTTAAATGAGAATTATATTAAGCATATTTTCCTAACCAAAACATGTGTAAGGATGACTGTATTTTGAGAAGTTCACTGTCTTTAATTGTGTATACAAAACCAAAATGACAACTGTTTGTGCACCCGAGACTTGGAGCTTTTAACCACACATTACATTGGCTTTCACAATGATCATTAAGGTTAGTGGTTCAGTAAAGATAAAAGCATGTGCATTGCTGCAGACCATCTCCATCTAGGAACTTCAGATCGCAAAACACATTTACTAAAAGTCGTTACAACCACATAAATTCAGTGACACTACAGTGATTTTTAAATATTTTAAAGAATTCTGCAGGATATAAATACGGCTTATGACTATGTGCAAATTATTTTATGTATGCCAGGACAGATGCAATGATATCAAATAGAATTTCACATTTTTCTTCAATGAAATACCCTCTATCTTGGTATATTAAAAGTAGCTTATCTTCATCTGTTAGACTTTCTTTAAAAAGCAAGAGGTTCAATTCCTAGTACTTTGATTTTAAGGAACTATAATGAACAAAATTCCACTTTTTAATTTGGAAATGAACTCTCTGTTTGCAGTTGCTAACTGTTAATGCCAATGGGAATTTAATGTTGGAATAATTGTTTCATATTCCTAGGTTACTGTTGAGACGCTTTAGGCTTGAAAATAAATTAGCTGGAATAAAACTCTTGACAGCTTTTGGGCAGAAATAGTTACATCTGCTCCGAAGATACGTATGCATTATTCCAATGCTTTGTGTGTCTTTTTATAGCGTGCAGTAATCACTCTAAATCTACCCATATGTAGCTTTGCAGTGTTTTTCAGTTCCAATATTAAACGGCTTTAAGTCTTTGCCATGCACCTCTTTAAATCTGATCTGCTGGAATACTGCGAGACCTGCCAAGAGGGCGACTGTCACAGGCCAGTAACACAGTGCAGCTACATTAAGTTTTGTGTAAACTTCTGTCAATGTTTTGATCAAAAACGTCAGGGATCGTACTTAAAGACTTCCCTATCCTTTCAGAGGGGACGCCAGCATCTTGTGGCATCGTTCTAAATTACTTCAATGAACATCTTGAGCAAACAAATGTGGAAATTTAAAAGTTGTTTTTAGGCAGGGAAACGGTTTGAGATATTATGTGACCAACACATTTCCCATTACTAAACCTGCAGAACATATGATTGCTCTGTTCTGGGGAACGTACACGGCTCATTTGATGCTTGATCATTGCTCGTACTTCTCTTGTTTAAAAAAAATTCTTACAAAACCATAGGTGAAGCGTTCAGCTTTTTTGACTCGTCTACTGTCATCCTGGTGTACTTAATTTAATTATTAAAAAATGAGGACACCAAAGGATCTGGTCTCAATTCCACGAGATGTGAAAATGCACACTCTGTTGACAGCGTCACAGCTCAGATATTTTCAAGATTTTACGGCAATTATCTTACCCATTTAAAAGCAACATCTTGCTTTTACTGCTGCCAAGTCACAGATATTCTTCTTCAGGGGGACAAAATGCAGTCACTTACCCCATCTACGTTTACTGTACATCGGGTGCTTTCTGCATCATTTTGCCTCTAAATCATGGTTAGATACTATAAAACAGATAATCTCATTTGTAAGCCATCCTACACTAAAGGAAAAAAAAGTGGAAATCAAACCTGATGCAAATTATTTTTTATGACATCTCACACTGTGATGACTCTATGGATTTTGCAAATGAGAAACTTCAATTACTATCTGAACCAAATAATGACGGTTTTAAGATCAGCTTCCTCTTGCTGGCACAAAATGACCTTGCAGATCTAAGCCATAACCAAAATATTTCTTTCTAAAAAGAACAGTTTTTTTTCTTGCTGTTTGCAGATAAGTAAGGTATACACTGTGTAACAGCGTAATATAGTATGCACTCAATCATTTTTCCATTGATCAAATGCGTTTTGAATTGTTAAAGAAATACTGCGGATAAAATTTTCTAAATCTTGAACACAATTTTGCATTGGCTGAAGAATACCTTCATATAAAGAATGTATTTTATACTATTATACAATTAAATAATTGTTACAAACAAAAATAAATCCACTGTTTAAAAGAGAGAAGGATTCTTTAAACCTTTATCCTTCTGTCACTGCCCTAACAAACTACAATTAACTTGCAAGTGCACTTATGTACACACACAGCATGCAGCAGATGGCTTTTCTGCTCATTATCGCTGTTTGTGCTCTCACATTTGAAAAACAATCACAGAAAATTGTCAGAATTCCTCATTTCTCTTACAACAGGATGATAGAGCATAAACAAAGACACAACGTGTCCATTCAAGCTAAGTGCCGTATCCCATAAGGCAGAGTGTCACAGACAGAGATGCTAAATAGATCCTTCTGCAAGGATAAAAACACAAACAACCTGCTGTATATGTGTGTGCAGGGATCATAAAAGCTGATAATAACATAAAATTTTGTCTAATTGTGGATCTTAACAAAGCAAAAAGACATGAAGCAGAAAATTAACAAGAGGCAACTCAGCAACTTCAGAAATTAAATTTCCACTGCACAAGCTAGTTTTTAGATAAGCGACTTGTGCACCTTAAAAACAAACCTGCCTTTGATTCCCAAGCTGACGAAATTTCAACATTCCACATAAAAATCAACAATTCTATTTAAATATTGCATTTTTTTCAGGAGCCTGCACAGATGAGTAACTTCTTAACTTGAGCTGTTAAATAAAGTGAGTTTGCTTCCTTTAATACCTCCTGTGTAGAACTGGGCAGGAGAAGAAAGAAAGTTACAGTAGCATCATCTTCATCTCCCTTCTGAATGAAATGCCATTCACGTTTATCATCTTAATCCTTGCATTTCATACGATGAAATCCTAAAGAAAGCATCTCTCAAGTACCCTCATAAACCACAAAGCTTGCTCATCTCTAAATAATGTAATGCAGAACACCAAGGCAGAAGAGTCTGGATATCTGAAATGCATCAGAAGGAAAAGAAGAAAAAAATGTTTAAACGGTGCTAAAATAAACTCTCTACTGAAGACATAGCCTACTATTTATCTGATAAGACAGTAGAGATAATAGTCCAGGAACCATTTTCACAGATCTAAGTCTTTAGGGAAAACATTATACTCTATGTAGTTCAGCAGTGTTAAAAACCCACCACTTGTCTAACTACACAGAATGTGCCAGACTGATGGCTTCAGATGAATAAGAAAATAACAGTGTAATTAAAATGACTTAAACAATTGTGATTGGGGTTATTTACACCATGAACATCAGCTTCAAGCATCTGGAAATTGTTCTCAGTAAAGCTTTCAAAATATAAAACAGAACAAAATGCTGCACGCTGTGTTTTGCAAGTGTTCAGTAGACACTATCACTGTAAGCACGGAGGAAATAAATAAATCGGGAACTGGGAACAAATCAGAAGATGAATTAAGGGGTTCTGAAAGGACTGCACAGAGAGCCCTTGCTCGAGATCCACTGATCTGGATTCCAGACTCGGGCTCCCAGCGCTTGAATGATGTCATTATGCAGCCTCGCTTATTCTGCGTCAGTCGCACAACCCCAGCACTGCACTACCGTGCCGCTTCTGCAGTGAAGTCTTGGCCTACACAATGCCTGTTGGGAAGCAAAGCAGTCTAACTGCACATTTCAACACAAGTGCTATTAAACCAACAAATGGTTTCTCACATCAGTTCGGCGGTACGGTCTCGCCAACGACCCCACACACCACCCCCATCCCCCATATTTCTATGGAGAATTTGGGCACACCGAAACCCAGCTGCACTGGAAAACCAAACACGCGCAACAGTCCGGACTGCGAAAAGGCAGTAAAAATCTATATTTCATTTTAAGGCACAGAAGGATCGCTCTGTTGGGACTCCGGCAGGCAAACCATGTCTTAGGCTCAGGCCAGGTCTTAGGTCAGTGAGAGGAACAAAACCGAACCCCAGCCTGAACAACCTTGACCCCAAATGTTCATGAAACCATGACCCTTCAGAAGAAAATGTGCCTAATACAACAACGAGAAATGAGAAAAAGTACTTCTTCTTCTCCTCCATGTGCTGCATTTCGTGAAAAACCAACAAACAGTGAAAAGATTCAAACTCAGAACCATTCGAAACAAGAGCGCCGCGTGACTGATTGGTGGCACCGCAGTGTGCAGAGCGAAAGCCGACCACGTCCCCACGCCGTGTCTCTCCGTGACGAGAGGCTGCAGCCACGGAGGGTCAGATTAATTAAGCTCAGCAGCAGCTGCAGTGCAACGTGAGACCCCGCTCTGCCACAGTTCGCACCAGTCCAGCCCAATTACCTGCAGAGCCTCAGCGCTGGACATCTGACATTTCTCCTGCGCCGTTCGCCAGGGCCTCGCTCTCGCGAGTCCCCTGATGAATTTTTCAATCTGACTTCAATGTCTTTCCGAGCTGCGGCCTGAAGTGCAGCAGCACCTGCTGTGCCTGGCAATGATGAGTCCCAGAGAGATCTTTGTCAATCAGGCTGCTGCAGATGTTGCTCTACTTCAAGCAAGAGCTGCATCCAAACATGGACATGAAGAAGGGGAACTGCAGGCCCCAGCCTTCGACCGCGAGTTCTATTTCGAAGAGCTCCGAGCCCGGTGAACTCACAAAAGCCAAGTTTTTACATCTTGGAGGTCTTCCAGCGAAAGCAGCTGAGGCTAAACACGGAGGTCAACATCAACAAAGATTACAACCAAATTCACAGGCAGGTCCCTGCCAGAACTGCCCCCTAAGAATCACCTAAAAAAAAAACGGTTTTGTGTCACTATACGGCATTGCCCTTGTTCACCACTGACACAGAATTGCATTCGCCTTCATTGTACCAGGCTGTTCCGGAAAAAAAAAAAAGTGGATCCAGCCAATTTTTTTGTTTGTTTTCCCTCTCTTTGATTTATTTAATTTTTTGATGTCCCTAAAGCATTCCAACTGCTAATGTACTGTAACAGTTACATTTGTTCCAAAGAGAAATATATTCCAACAATCTGTTTCGCAAGGGAGGCCGTAGCTCTCAGAATGAAGGAAAATAAACCCTGTTTGCGATGCTGCTAACAACAAAAGTGACAATGATTGGAAAAAAAGAAAAATAAACAAATGTGAAAGGCTATCACAAGCCTGAGCTGGTGTCATCTAAGTTGTATCGTTTTCTGAAGAGTCATATCTCCATTGGAAGCAACTAATGGGCTGATTACAACAGAGACAGGGACTTTGAGATTACTGAGAAACTGCCCAATAAAACATGTTTATATACAATTCCCTCACATAACTTGGAATCATATCCCTTCCCATCTGTGACAGGTCATAACTCACTGTCTGCCATCTCTTTAACAGCCCTAAGAATCTAGGGTTGCAGTTTGCCATGCATGGCATACCAATCCACTGCCAGTGCAAATTCTTGTCAACATATAATAAATTTATCATTTAAACCGGTTTTCAAGCAAAGTACTGCAGTATACATTGCCCCTTGAAACAGAACATTTTATAGGATGATGTAGTGAAGTAAAATAAAGTCTTCTTAAGAGACTGATGGAGCTTTTATATTTTGCACTTACAATATTAACAATGTACTGTACAAGTAGGTGTCCTATTTACAGCTATCCTTTCACTAGAGAATTCATTCCTGTCATTGTGGCAGCCATTGTCTACAATGGTCTACAGGCTCCCAGTGGGTCTCAAGATGTGTGTTTCATTAGAAATATTGTTCAGACCTAGATCTGGGCTTTTAACGCATGCCAAAACTCCAGAAGACAGAGATGGTACAGCCGGAGTTAAATTCAGCTCAAGCTGAAGGTGGATGTTCCCCTCACTAAAAAGGATTTCATGGTTAAAATCTTGAATCCACAGTATCTCTTTGCGTCTAACTGTGATTCACTTACACAGAATAAGATCCTTTGTACTACGTGTGCAGAATAATTTGTTTGGCTGGAGAAGAAAGACAAACTGGAATTTCCTGTACCAAAGAATTTTTAATACGTACTCCACAAAATTATATTTTTTATATTATACATTCTATATAATAAAATGATTAACCTTTATTTGTTTCTTTATGTTTCTGTGCTACAAATTACATTTCATAGGCAATACTAACCAAAAGGTCTTAAAAATAATAAGAAAAAATACTGTGACCTTTTATGACAACAGCATTCATTCAAAAATGTTTTATTATTAATAGCTGTTACCTGGTATAAACACACATCTGAAAGGCATATGCTACAAAAAGTAAAAAAAAAATTTAAAACTTTTGCACACACATTTCAAAGCGTTGAGTGGTTACCTGAATCCTGATTTAACTTAATTACGAAATCACAAATGAAAAAAAGAATCGAATTGCAATCTCTGGAAAGCTGCAAACAAAAGCTCTCTCTGCAACTATAGAAGGTACAGAAGAGATGACACTGTCTCCCACTTCAGCTGGCTGTTGTAAAAGAACTGCACTGAAAGCCTAAGCAAATCAGTACTTTAAACAAAGTGGTGTCTACTGAATACCACTATCCCTGAAATCTAAAATGACAAAAAAAATGCCCTCTGTCCTCTAGCAGAGAACAAAGAGAGCCCCACCTCAATTAGCCCTTAAGTCCGAGCCTAATTTTACTATATTTACCACCTCCACTCCAAGCTCTTCCTTATGTGCCCTTCAGACCCATGTCTCTGAAATTCATGTTTGCATAGATCATGCACATAGCAGCTGCCATATTGAAAACCGTCAGAGGAACAGCTGCCATCAGTGTTATCTGCCTCTCGACCATCGCTCGCAGATTAATCACGGACGAGTAGCACAGGAGCAACCCCGCGTTCTTGACAACTCAGAAAGATACGCAATTACACAAAATGAAGCTGGAACAGGCTCTTCTAGCTCCTTCTTAGCACAGAAATCATGTACACTGCACCAAAAAGATATCATCTTCAGGGCCTGTTACCTTAGCAACCAGTTCAATCATGCTATTCATCACAACTCTAACTCCTTCTAGAGAACTCTCCGACACACACACTCTCTACACAACCTGATCCACCCCTTTGAAATTTCTGATACACTTGTAGTTAAAAGCAAAGACTCTTAAGAGAAAAAAAAGGACGACCAGGTTGTATCGCTCATGCATTCGGGTTGTTAAGTCTTCTGCGACTTGCAAATTGCTTGCGACCTGATGCATCTGGTTGAAGTTTAATCAATAGAATGAAACAAGTGCATGAGGAGTTAAAACTGACAGCCTTCACTAAAAAAACTCTTCGCAGTACAGAATGCTTTCTTCAAACTAAGGATGATTTTCTCAGAGGACTAAACTGGACAGGCACCAAAATATCTGACAAACATTTTTTTTTATTTCAACAAATTGAATAATAGTTTATGCCCCACTGTCCAATGCACCAAGCAGAAGATGAGTTAATCATGATATCGCAAAGAAAATAATATAATATCAACTAATGAATAGTTGAATGACTCAAGTAATGAATGATAACATATTCTCTTGCAGAAGGCATATTAAAAACCTTGGTTAACCACAAAATAAAGCACATATAAACTACATCAAGACAAAACCACTTCTCAAAAACAATTCTTAAGTACTTAAGAGAGCGAATAAATACAATTTTACTACTCCCTGAATACAAATAGTCAGGCAATTTAATATGAAATGCATATGAAAACTAAATGTGCGCCTTAAACTTTTTTTAAGATGCAAATCACAAACAGGACTGCTGTGAAATAACAAATTGGGAAAAACCACATAATGGCAGGCATATTATCTAAATCAAAACAGCCTGTAACCTAATGGTTGTGACATTATGAACAGCATGCAAAATACATTTCTGGTTCAGCAGCATGTTGACCAAAAGAAAATGCACAAAACGATTTGTACAGTAAGAAATCTGATGCCCTTTACTTAAACATTTCCAAAAATACCAGCAAGGAAGTATTAACAATAAGGAGTTCATTTATACTGTCACTGTCCACTTAACAGCCAAAACACATTAATGAAAATGACTGAAATATTTTAGGACCACACAAGATATTTTGTTACCGATAAATTAGTACAATCTGGGAGAAACAAAACTAATTTCTCCAAAAACTTATATTTTATTAACTTAATTGATCTTTACAATATTCACTCATGACAACACCTTCTGTTGTAAGCTAGCAGAATCAGCAAGATTATCTCAAGGTTATACTAATTATTTAGACTATATCAGAGGACGCAGCCAAAACAATGCTATCCTTTAGTACTGGGCTTTTTGGTCTGTTGAAACATTCAGGTATTCAAAGTCTGTATTAAGAGTACTTTTTAGATTTTAAATTTTTGATTGAAATGATTGAAAGATGATTTCATTTGAATTAAGACTGAAAAAACTAACTAAAAGTCTGTTGTTTTAATGAAATAATATTAATTCCTAAGAAATTAAAATGATTAATCACAAAGCGAAATATCTTATGAAAACATTTAAAAAGCTACACAATATTTAGCACTTTTCATTGGCTTTTGCCCCATGGGTCACCAAAACAAGCAGCAAAACCCTCAAGATTTTATCAAAGTCAAAATATTGCCGATTAAGAATTTTCATACAGAAAACATAATATGTTTTAGTTTAAATTAATTTAATTTTAAGGGTGCCAGGTTCTCAAAAGAAGATCAACAGTTTTAAAAGTGGGGGTACGCTTATATATGTAGTATATAACGTCTGGCGTGTACAATCATAAGAAAAGGGCTGCTCAACATCCACGATATCTTGCATGGTTTTGTTCTCTTGAGTGACTGGCGGGGGGAAAAAAAAAACAGAAAAGGCGTCATACTCAGAAAGCAAAACTAAACCGCAAACCATGAGGATCGTGAGATCAACAGTTTCTCCTGCAGGGACAGAGTGGGAAGAGCACATTTCCCCATCCTGCTTGCAGCGCGAGTGTGAGAGGGCTGGAAGATGACCAGGAACCTCCGGCTCTGGGAATGCCAAGACCTCAGAAAATTCCACAGGCTCGTGGTCAAACACAAACACTAACACTAAGCAACAGCCAGCCCCTGGAGGATCCATTTATCTCATCTGTCCACGCCATGGCAGGTAGAGAAGTGCATTAAATCTTCAGCCGTGACTACAAAACTACTCCCACATTCAAACACTTTCCCCGCTGTTTGAGGCTTTAGACTTTATAGCCTGCTCCTGCCATACTGTAGATGTGCTCCAGCATGTGGGACACGCACTGTGAGAGCTTTGGGGGATTTTCGAAAGAGCAGTAAACTTTTCAGCGTGGTCACATTCGCCGTTTCGCAGGAGAACAGCCCACACAGCACAACAAATCTAGAGCCGCGTTTTTTTTCTTCTCGTTGGTGCCCTTATCGTTAAGAATCAGAATCTCTACTTTTCCTGCTCGAGCGGTGATTCCACCCCACCCCCCACGCCAAGAGAGAGGGTATGAAAATGAAATATTCCAAATGTTTCCCTGCCACACCAGCTGTCCTGCCTATTCCATGGAACCCATTCAAGTCCCTGCAAGCGGCTCCACTCCACTACACAGAAACTAACAACGCTTTTGTCATCAAGCAACAGATTTCTCTTCCACAACCCCTTCAACCCTAGGCCAGTCGCTCCGATTAGAAACGTGAGACCAGCCTGGAAAGGGGAGAGTGCTTGCAGAGTAGTCCCAGATTCATCTGGAAGGCTGACTGCAAAAGGTATTTGAAAGGTACAGAACCTTTGATAGTCTCGTGCCATTTACAAGAAAGCACACAGCTCCATGCTTAAAATGACATCCTAGGGATGAATATAAAGATATAGAATCACTACCAGGTGTGGATCAGGGTCACATGCTAAACACTGCTCTGCCAGACCATCCCTATGCTCATCTGCAAAACTGTGCTATTCATTTCTTTACCAATACGGATGTTTAACTAGATCAATAACATCTGTTTTAAAAAACAATCATGTCTCCATGCGGATAATGTTTATCTTTCTAAAAACTCTTAAAATTGACAGCTGACTGTCTGACTGTGCATAGATGGCTAGAAAAAAAAGGCATCCTAAATATATAGGATTTTATTTATTAAAGGCTCTTATTTTTAAACAATGAGAAACAATAAAGGTCATAAATTGAGCAACAGTTCGGAGCAGAAAATAAACACATAATTTATAAAGTCACTGCACTGTAAGGACCCCTGTGTAATCACCATGACAATCAAACATTCCTTCTGCCTTCAGCCAGATTCCTACCTGTCAAACCCTGGACCAGACAGACAGAGCAAATATTTACATTCAACATATCAGCCCACAAGTGCAGGCAAACCGAAGACACATTAAACTGATCACAAGGATCTGTGTTCCGAAGCACGCACTTTGTTGAAATATTGTACATAAACACCTTTTCAAACTTATCCAAATGGATTTGATTTCAATTCTTTAAAATCGCATAAAATAATCGGGTGGAGACAATTAAGATAAACATCATCATCCAAAAAAAAAAAAAAAAGAATGTTTGAAAACATTCTCCGGATGTCGTATCTGCTAAAACAAAAACACCTACCTGGGTAAAAATCTTTGGATTTTGACAGTTTGATGGTCGCCCCGGTCTCTTTCTGAAGCTGCACAATTGTCTGTCCTCCTTTTCCAATTATAGATCCAGCAGCATAACTAGGTATTAGAACTTTTAAGAAAAATTGGCCGTCTTCTGTAAAACATCAAAAAATCAATCAATCAATCATAAAATTAAAAAAAATACATGATGTACAGGAAACGTAAACGGTGATAAGGGTAATGGAAACAGAACTGACAGAAGAGGTAAATTGCACGAATAATGAACGTTCAATTACAAAGGTATGAAACCGCTGTGAAACAATGGAAAACTTGGAATTTCATCTTTTTTTGCAAACGTCGTGTAATATAAAACCTGCCCGCCCAACATGCGTGCGCTTCCCGTTGTTACTACAACATGCTGGAAGTGGTGAGAGGCTCCTGATGTAATACACAGAATAACTGGAAAAAAAAAACCAAGCTTCATCTTTACTTAGATACTGCATTCCAGTTTCCTTCGTATGAAGCATTTTCTTCGGACTCTTAAATTGGAAGCAGATGACAAATGAGGTCCTTGTGATTTATCATGGATTTCTAATTGATACAATGTTGTGCCACAGACACCAACAACGCCTAAATCCGACCGAGAACTGGGGGGAAATGAACAGCGTTAAAATCAGTGCCCAGCCTGAAGGTGATCATTATGGGAAATTGCTGTTTTCTCGCACAAATAAAGAAGTTAGCAAACACGCGAGAATGCACCGTAAAGGGTAAAACGATTATCTGGAAAGGAAAACAGAAATACTCAGTGCCTTTCTTTTTAAAAATAAAATAATAATTTAAAAGGCTACTCTGCGCTGCGATATCGGTGAGGCTATACAATCGCATAGCTCAACTGCAATGTCAAAAACCCTGCAGTAATGCGTTTCACTTCACTCCTCAAGCTGTCTGCGATCCCCTTAAAGCGCATTATAATTACAGGATCCTTAAGAGGAGCTTTCCCCGGCGGAAAAAAAAAAGAAAAAGGTTATTATGTACCATTCGGCATGATGCAAATGCGGGCAGGTGGGTCTGCCAGGTGGAGGAACCGGTTCCATAAAAAGTTCTACCCGCCCGCGATCAGATCAAGAAATAGAGAAAAGCGCCAGTCAACTACAGCCTGATGTTCTCTGGGAACAGAATGATCCTGATCGCATCTGCACGACAAGAAAGGACCGATTTAAGCAAGCTGCCCAGGCGAGATGTCCGAGGTGCAAGCCTTCTGCAAATGCCCCCATTGAGTCGTGCGCATCATGGATGCAGACAGGTCGCGGGGCTGCATATTTAAATCTGATCACCGGCGCGCCAGTCGTGCAAACTCGTTATTGATAACTCGTCGGGTTTTTGCAAACGACGACAACAACAACAACAAAACAAAGATTAAAAACAAAGTGAAGACAGCCGCTTAGATAGCACAGCACCGCGCTGATTAAAGCCAAATAGCACGGCGATCGCACGAAGTTGGCTCTCTTTCGCACAGTTTTTGACAACTGCCAGCGTGATAACGGTAAAAAAAACACACACACACACACACAACAACCATGATAATAATAATAATTCTGGGGGACTTTTTTTCTGGTCCATCTCACTTTCTCTTCGGCGCAAACGAAAGCCTTTTCTTTTTTAAAAAACAAACAAACCCCGTTGCAGTTTAACAACAAAAACTTACAGTTTTATTCACACACACACACCCACCCCCCTCCAACCCGTCTCCCCTCTCTCCTCTCCAAACCTCTTTTTTTTCTTCTTCTCTTAAGTGCAAAAAGGGAAGAAAAAAAAAGCATGCTTTTTTAAAGTACATAAAAACGGGTCGCCATGTTTCGGTTGTTTGTTTGTTTGTTTGTTTTTTTTAAAAAAGAAGAATGACTATTGTTATTAGTTTCGCTCCTATAGGGTTATTCCGGCGCAAGCCCCCGAGTGACACGAACAACAGCGGCTATCGGCATGAATGCGGCAGCTACCCACCGCCGGTGTTTGTCCTCTTGGTACTGCCGGCTTCTGGTGGTGCTTCCAGGGGTCTTTTTCGGGAATCCGGCGGGTCCAGGTCTATGGGCACCCCGGTGTGAGTCCCGTTCTGCT
Source organism: Lepisosteus platostomus (assembly GCF_059453375.1). NCBI lineage: Eukaryota > Metazoa > Chordata > Actinopteri > Semionotiformes > Lepisosteidae > Lepisosteus > Lepisosteus platostomus. Next base: position 6,015,266 of record NC_142620.1, on the reverse strand, counting down.
GGATAGGAGCTGCCGCCATCATGTTTGCAAAGCTTTTTTTTTTTTCTTTTAAATAACGACAATTATTATTCTTATGAAAAATATTTGGCTTCTTTTTTTGCTAAACGGGTGGAATATCAAAATAATAGTGCAAGAGCAGCTCTTAATCCGGCATGTAGGTGGATGGAGCTGGGGGAAAACTGAATGTGTCAGAAACTGGGGTGGGGGGGAATAGAGGGGGGGGGGGGGAGAAGAAGAGGGAGGGGGGGGGAGGCAGAGAAAGTAAGGAGAGGATGGGATAGTTGGAGCGTGTGCCGTGCGTGCGGAAATCGGGGTCCCGAAGCGTGGCCGCTCGCTTTCGGAGGCTGGAGCTGCTCTGGGCGCTTTCGGTGCGGCTGCTGCTGCCGCCGCGGCTGCTCGCGCATTACTTCCCCGGCTCAGCTCCGGCGGGCTGCCTGCGCTCGCACACACCGGGCGGGTCAAAGGTCACCCAGCCCAGCAACACGGCTCAACCCAGCTTGCACGCCGCCTCCGAAAACAAGACGGTGGCAACCAGCGGGGCGGGGGGGCCGGGAGGCGGGAGGCCACGCCCCCCTCCCCCTCTGATGGGCGTGCGGGGCAACCAATAGGAATTAAGGGGCCGTGATTGGGCCTCGCTCACTTCAGCTATTCGGAGGAGCAGAAGTGGCGAGCGGGGAGGGAAAGGGTTAATATTTGGGAATGACATCATGAACGCCCCCAGTTCTTTGCCGTCTCTACCGGTTGCTTTTATTTTGCAGCATCATGCAAATACGTAGCGGTGCTGCGAGCGAAAGGTGTCAACGTGACAAAGGCCATCAGGCGCACTGAAGCGACACGTTCAGCTAATTTACATTTTTTGTCCTTTTTTTCCCGCTTCATTATAATCCCCACTTCACGCTTATCAATCATCTGTAGTGCATTATCATTTTCTCGGGGGTTGGCTGTTTTCACGTTCTGGCTACTTTTGCAAGTTATTTGATGCTACATTATTTAAATATATATATTTCACTTAAGGTCCTCAGGTCTCTGTCTTTGTTAGGACACTGCAGCCTTTGTGGTACTGTATGTAGCTACTTCGATATTTAACAGGAGCAACCCTGTTGTGTAAAAATGTAAACAAATGCACTGACACTAATCTGTGAGCTGTGAAGTGTTAAACCACTTTACATTATATTTTAAACCGAAGTTAAACCAGTTAGTTTTAAGTTGCAATTTAACAACTGTAACAACGACAAAATACCTATCAGTGCCATATACTGTACAGCCTACCGCAACAACAGTATTCTTAATTTTAAAAGTAACATCTACAGACAATGAAGGAGACACGGTGATGTGATTGTAGTTTTAATTTGTATTTCCCGCTCCTGAAGCATCTGACTGCTATTCACTAACGTGGCTATAGAGTCGTACTGACATGATATAGTGTACTGTACCTCTAAGTCTTAATGGTTAAAAATGAATGCTTTTTAACGTTTGAATGTAGGTATTAAAACCACTTTGTTTTCATGTTTTGTTGCAGCATTTTCAAAAAGCTGTTTTGGTATATATTTAGTTATATGCTTAATCTGAAGTTATCTGTTGATATTCTGTATAAAATGTGGAAATTTAGTAGGTAGTAAAATGTTGATGGGAAAATGTCCACAGCCCATGTCAAAAGGGAGGCATCTGAGAAACTAGAGACAGCATAAAATCAGTTACTCGTTTTTTAGGCACCATTCATGTCCTTAAATCTACCCACATGTCCGATGAGGTTTTACTCCATCCATCGCATTCCATCCATTTTCTCACTGTTTCATTCAATTCAGTGTTGCAGGGGAGCCAGAGCCTATCCTGGCAAGCAACAGGCGCAAAGCAGGATGCACTCTGGACCGGACGCCAGTGTATCGCAGAGCATCGCTGTTTGCAATCAACACATCATGTTTAAGGACATCAGCAACAAGTTGTTGAAACGGTTTGATGGATTTTGTATTTAAAAGTGCTTGGGTAGCATTTGTATAGAGTATACTGTACTCTGAATCATATCATTATTTTATATCTTTGATGATTATTCATTATATGTTACATTTATAGTACGTGTTCAGCAATGCATTACAGGTGAAATATCCTGGGTTTTTTTAAAGTATATATATATACAGTACTACCCAAAATTGAACTATGATTCAGACTGCTTAATTCTGTTCTTTAAAATGTAAGGAATATCTGAGGGCAAAGTAAAAAAGAGGCATCTGTACTTTGCTGATACAAAACACTTAACTTGTATGCTATTTATCATTATGAAACTGATGTTGCTTCTACACTTTTTATGATGTTTTATTATTCTTTACTGATTTGGATCCTATGAAAGTTAAACATGAATACACTCGAATTTTCTTTATACTATTTAAAGAAAAATATTTCTGGGACATGACCATTCAGTATCTTACCGCAGGGCTATATTACAAGACACAAGTTTATTAGACGCAGTGATCCCTAAAAAAACCCTTGCACACAGTGATTGCATAGAATAGTCAGTCTTGACTGACTTCTTTTCTCCCATATCTTGCTCAGAAACATGTGCACCATTGCAGTTATTTTATCCATTTCAGAAGGCCCACAGTGTTTTGTGTGTCAAATGTAAAAAAGGGTCATAAAGCCCATCTATATTGCTATAGTTAGGGATTGTACTTGAGGAGTAATCTGAGGACAGACAGCTCTTAAAGATTACAAGTCGGTATTGTGATCCAACGGCCAAACCCACTTTGTTAATGCTGTATGCAGAACAGTGGTGCCCCAGTTTGGCGAGGTTTTGCACGCTGTGCCTTATGCTGCTTCTCCGCCCTGTCACTCTTTCTTCTGGGGGAGCAACTATTGCGAAATGGCGTAATTAATGAAAGTGAAACCGAAGAGAAGAGCAAAACCCCATAAGGAAAAGTGCATCAATAATGGAGCATCGCAGTAATGAATAATGGAAAGCTTGCTTGAGGCTGAGGTGCAGTACATCACAACTTCCAAAGTGATATGTTAAATTGATTATTGAAATGCCTTCTGAGCTTCACAAGGGATTATAACAATCCGATGAGGTATGTGACAGTGGCCATAGGATCACTTGCACCTCTAGCAAGGGATAGGCTTTTAAAAGGGCAGAGGCCTTTTGAAAAGACAGACATTTCCACAGGTCACATGTCACACCTTTGTGGTGAGAATCAGTGCATCACAAGTCAGCAGTTGTTGGTTTTGCTCATCCTAAGAGAACGACACTTCAGTGTGTCCTTGATATCTATCATTTCCTTCTCCTGTCAGTTACACAGTTCCTCTTTTCCCGAGACTATGCAAGACATCTCTGCAGGTGTTCAATGAAATTCCTATAGGTATGCCTACACAGTATGCAGTGCCAATTCTGAAGGGATTTTTTTTTTGCATTGACGCTAGTTTTTTATCTTTGGGAATTGCAAAATAACTAAACAAAAGAGCTCATAGAAGGAGAAGACACTTTGCCAAGCTATGTGTAGATGGAATATTTTTTAAAAACCTGAGTAACTACAGAAACTATCTTGTCAGTTCTCAGTTCGTACCTTGGTAACCTGTCAGCTGGTTCTTCATTTACATGTGGGGCTGTTAATCAGTCAAGGTCTTTAACATAACACTTACTGACATTCCACTCCATCATAAGATTTTAACATTTCATTACTATGAATTTGAGGAGTAAATCTTAACTTTGCAGCACTGTTCATGGGTTTGTAAGGAGGAGCTGTAATGAATTTTGGTTTTCTTCTGGAATAAATCTTTGGTTCAGCCGCCATGCTGGTTTGTGTCTTGTATTTTAACATTTTGAAACTGCATGACTGCATATTCTGAAACGATGAATTATTTACATTGATCAATTTCAATTGTAGAGGTTACTTTACTTAATTTCATTTTAATTTTATTCAGATTCTTCTTCCAGCTATGTAATATTTGAAGTAAAAGCCTTTTCTAACATTCAAGTGTAAATTTTAAATTGCCACTTTTTTCATTTTTCTGTACTCTTTGAAATAAGGCAATTGTCCACTATGATATAGCTTTTCACACAATATGTCTACTTACATGCAGGGCCAGAAATTCATCAAATCCCTCATTGCTTGCTTTGCCCACTATGTCTGCGATTAGCACAACAGTTGCAATTTAAAAGCTGTTTTCTTTCAGCAGGATGACATTGGCGTTCTTATCTTACCTTACACTCTTCCCCCTTTTAGTGCATATAGCTGGTAATTTAAATCTTAAACTGTGAGAAAATTGCTTATAGCAATCACTGACAGCTGAGACATCACTAAAGAAATTCTTTCATCTCCTAGCTCCAATTTAGATCAGTCATTAAGCCCGAGAGAGCCCAGGCTGTCAGAACATTTACTAAATCACTTTCTTAAAACACACAAAAACCTTATCTTCTAACTAAAGTTAGATTCCATTTCTTTTACAAATAATATCTTCCAATAATGTAACACAAGTCATTGACTGTCTTACAGTATTGGCAGCATGATTTGGACGTTTTTTCATTTTCAGTCAGGTTTTTTTTTAGAAGGGGTAAGGTCAATGCTTGTTTGACATACGTCTGGGAAGAACTGGGTTTCTGCATTATGCAAATTCGATTTTTGAACATTTTGAATGAAGGACAAGATACTTATTTCAGAGATGGACATTTGAAAAATAAGAAGCTAAAATTCTCCCTGGCAATGTGTGTAATCACACTGACACACACATTGAATTTTCTATTCTGATTTCTGTTGATAGAAAGAAGTGAGAAACATTGTTCTGAATAATAGCAGCATAAGATGTTCATAACATCACAGGTTCTAAGAGGAGCCACAAACATGCACACCAAAGTTATTATATTTTCCAATAGGATCATTACAGATTTTGAGGATTTGTCCAGCTAGATAAGATGAGTCAAACCGCTGAATAAATGCAATGATAGTTAAAGTTAATGGAGGAAATATCCCTACCAACCCTGACTTGCTAGTTAAACATGCGGGTTTCTAAGCTCTGAGACCTGGTGCCAAAGGAGTAGCTGAGCACTAGGTTGTAAAGTGTTCAGGGCTACCTGGGAGGTGAGGTCACTGCAGGTCACCGCAGTAGAGAGAGGCTGTACAATAGCTGAATGCGAAAAAAGAAGATGCAATGTATGAGCATCTCAGCTCCATTTCAGGAGGATAGGAAAGCCTTATTAGGTCAACCAAAAAACATGATTTTTTTATTTGGCTCATATGATTTATATGAAGTGATATACATTTGTTCCCAGTGACACAGATGGGCCTTTTACTGGTGTAACCTAAGAGTACAACAACAGCTGCCCCATGTGGGACTTCAATTCACAATCATATGGATGTGAATATTAAATCCCTAAACACTACACACTGCTGCTTCTGCACCGCTTTTACCATTGAAAAATCTTTCCTTTTCTTTTCATCTGTTCCCTTTTTTACAGTCCAGCAACCTTCTTTCCATGTCATGGTTCTCAGTGAAGGACTTGCTGGCGAGAAAGCTTCCTTTCATCTAGAAGGCTTTTCACTCTCACGCGGCAAAACGCTGGTCACTGTCACGAATTGCTGAAAGATTCTAACTTTAAACGCAAGAACGGTGGTCTAAAATACAAATTTGCTGTTGACATTACATTTTGAAAAGTAGGAAAAAAAATGACTCGGGGTGGGAACAGACCATCGTTTGCCAGGTTAATGACCTTGAACATGTAGCACAAATGTTACAGGTCAACGGTGCCCTGTCTGACATCTTTTGCACTGTCCACACCAATCCAATCATCTTTTTCTCTCAGTCTGTCACCATAGCATTTGATAGCTGCACTTGTTTTCCCTTTCATTTACTCTGGCAGGCTCTCATCGTGGATGCCTTTGAACAAAAGGTCGCAAAAACACTTTCGATAACTGTATTTCTGCTGCCCAGGCCCCTTCATGGGGTAGGTGGGTCCTTGTTGCTGGTCATCCTTTTCAGGAGTGACCATGACACATTTGTATGGCTACAGGAAAAGGGCTAATTCAGCTTGTTTCCCTTCTGTTTTATGTATTACAGTAAAACGAATCATACAGTGAGAGACTGTGCTGGGCAGCAGCCAGTCATGTTAAAAGATACTTCAAAAGGTCAACAGACCGTGTCTGTTATTGTTTACTACTGTATGTGAGGTTATTTTCCTGAGTGTGTTAACAAACATTACTTGGAATAGTCTGTTGTTTTTTTTAAATAAGTTCTGTTTTCAAAATGACGAGTGAAAGGTTGTTTGGATATTCTCTGTATTTACCGAAGAAAAAATTCTAGAGGGGCGTTGGATAACTGAGGGAAAAAAAACAACAACTCTTGGTCTCACAACCACTTGAAATGCAATTTGTGACCTTTGTATCCTGCCACTGTACCTGTGCTAAGAGTATCTTTTTGCAAACAAAGTCTTACTATCAGGGAGTCTGTACATTCATTTCATTGCTGTCACATCCTTCCAGAAGCAATTCTCAGGCTCTGTGAAAATACTGGATAATTTCTAGCCCAGCACAGCTAATACCAGTCTGTCTTAACATAATATGCATTTAAAGATTCTAATTGTTTAGAACGTATATTAATATTGAGATACAAGAGACACAAATGGCTAGGTAGTAAGTTTGTTGGAACTAAAATAGCAGGGGCTTTCAAACTCTTGTAATCTTACTGAGACATTGAAAATGACAGAAAGAGGAAATTCGCTGAGACGAGAACAAATAAGAGTTTTTTCGAGTGACAAAAAAAAAAGATAACACAATCTTCTAGCAGTGTTATCAAAACACCAACCTTTGTGCCTGTAATGTTTCAGTAAGTGGGTGGATTATCTTAAATGTTGGCAGTAACAATATGGAAAAGACTGTAAGGAGTGATTTGAGTAAGAGCACTCAGACCAGCGATTAAGAGCCCTGTTTCAGAATAAGGATGTGCTAAACCAAGATGACCAGGATTTCAACTCCTGAAAAGGTGAGAATTATTTGTATCATAGAAAGATACAGTGTTGGACTGTTGGTAATCCCTATAGACCTATTTTATTGCGGATTAGTCTGAATAATCCCTGTATCCTATAAAATTATGGATTAGGTTTCATAATCTATATTGACTGAAGCATTTTCTATGTGATGAGAAACTGTCAATTTTCTCCTGGATGAGTTGGTAAATCTATACAGAATAAGGAAAGTGTTATAGGAGAACACTATCCAGTCAAGTGATAAAAATATTTTGCAAACACCTAAAAATAACCCTAGTGTAATTGCTCACATGTCTGTAACTATAAATTGAGTGAGTCAACTAGAAGAATTTAATGTATAATGTGATATCACTGTCATTCATCTGTCATTAATAAATCTGACTGTTTCAAGCAAATATAAATTATGATTATCTTACAAATATCTCTAATTACGCTTAATTATTACATAGAAAGCAAGAAGTTTATAAAATTTCACATTACCTTGAATAAGTACTCACCTATAGCTAGACCCCTGTTCTGCACTTTGCAAAGATACCTGTGAAGAAAAGTTTTAGATTTAATATGCTTACTAATATGCCACATCTGCACTTCACTATGCCAGCTTTAAACATTTAAATCTTCTAAATGTCTGTGAATATCATTGCCTTCAATTTATCCAAACATCTCTCTCAATTCTCGCATTTTCCTCAAACCAAAAAAAAAATTAAGTTTCCAGCAGCGTGTCCCTGAGTTTCAAAAGAGAAATGATTTAAAGAAAGGAATTTACTTTTATTTGCTGTTTTTTAAAGTGGTAGAAATTGTCATTGTGACTTCATTCTGCTGCAACACTGATAATTTAACCATGCACAATTTGCGAACTCAATTCTATATTTAGGCTCATCAGATAATGGAGCAATTTAAATTTAAATTACCTCAGATCTTACGCAATGCTGGTTCATTTCGGGTTGCTGAGGTTTCTAAATTTAAAGTGTCCTTCTTCATGTGAAAATAGATTATCTTGTCTTTCAGGATGCTTCACGCTAACTGCAGATTAGCTAACTGAGATTTTTCCTGGGGGTTACACCCATGTCCTATAATATTAATTATTATAGGATATAAGATAGGATAAAAAGTCACAATAAAGTGCAGCATCTTCATGAACTTAAGGATGCATCATGTATCATATTGGTTTCAGATCTAGCCAAAGAATATATTTTACAAGTCACACAAAAATGTAGCCAGGTTCTTAAAACCCTACAATTACAGGATGTGCAGATTTCAGAATCAATAAAATAAAAATCAGATCAGTTTTATCCAAAATTTTCAATCACTGCATGGAGATATACCTGTATGTATATTTCCTGATCACATTGTGTGTTCTAAAAAAAGTAATGTCAAAAGTAAGAGATCAGAACAAATCATTTCATGGGTTGTTTAAATAAATGTAGATTTTATTGAGTACTGTTGTAGTCAGTATAATAAAAATCTTATCCTGTGTGCAGTAATTTGGATACGAATTTATGAGATGTGAGCATACAGAGGTAAGATCATGTAACAGGGTTTTGCGACAGTACTTCTGCGGTTAAATTTGAAACTCAACAAACCAGGTTCACTAAAGAGAAGACAAGTACTGTCCATGAATCACTGGGCACAAATGTATCTTCCTGGAACCTCTATGATGGCCTATAAGGTTTGGGGAAGTCATTGTGATAACGTTTGTGCCCACCATAAAGTTAACAGTTCCAGCATACTATATTATTCTTAATATTCTCATTCACACTCCTTTGATAATTCATTCTCAGTTTGTTCCTAACTTTTTACATTACTGCATTCCTGTGTTAATTACAGTGGCAAATGGACTGTAGTACAATATTACTGAGGCGGCTTCCTAAACAAATGACATTGTTTAATATTCTCAAAGGCACGAAGCATATATTCCACTTTTATGGTACAGTAAATGAAACATCCACATACTGTAGTGCTTTATGTAATTGTTCCCAGCCAAGAGCATTAAGACTCAGCATTATGTATCTTTTGTTTACTGTACATCATGTCTCTTAATAGGAGAATTGAAAATCTGCATATCTGCTTAAAGTTCAGTGAATTTGGGGGACTAGATGTGTTGCTCAGTGAAAGACACTAAAGGTCAAAAGAGATAACTATTCTGACCTTTTCATACTTCAAGCAACCCCAGGCTACTGTATTCCATGATTTCCGTTCACTGTGCATCTCTTAAAGATTCTCCATTGAATTTGAAAGAGGCTACTGACCTGAAGTACAAAATGGGGCATCTTTCTCCCTCAGTCTTACACATCATGGTGCCCAAGACACTCCTTAGACCTCATCCTCAGTGTTATATCAATTGTTACAGACGTACTGTACAATAAACCATTCTGTTTGTCCTTACTTGCATATTAAATGTGCAACTCTACATTAATCTGCACTGCCAATTACCTGACAGTAAAATTCAGCATTGTAAAGTACTGATGGAACTTTAATATTCCTCCTGTAGACTTACATAGTTTTAAAGCTTTGATGTAAGTTAAATTCTTTTTGCAGCTGTATTTTACATCGTACAAATCCCTTTGAGATCTAAGGAGCTTCTCAAAAATTCTGGAGAGCTGAGTTTGAGAACACCAAGAAATATCATTGGCAGAGGACAAGAAGACTCATATATAGGGATTCCATAAAAGGGAATATGAGGTTGTCCAGCTTCAAAGTGGAGTATGGAGCTGCTTTTGTTTCACAAAAACTCCATGACCTTCTCAAGTCAATCTTGAGGAAATGCACTTTGAAAGTATAAGATAAAGAACAAAGTTATTGTAATGGAAAAAAAAAAAACATTTTAAAAACCAATCTGAATGAAGTTAAAGAACTGTGAAAATTGTTGATTTTTTTTGTTTGTTCGTATTTAATAACATTAATTTAAGCTGTGTTATGCTCGAAGGCGCAACTAATTAAGATTAATGTGATTTTTAAAAACCCACACAAGGCATTTTATTTTCTTTTATCGCCTATCGATGTAAAAGATTCACTACAAAAGTGGGGAAAAGGTATTAATGACACGGTGTGGTCTGATGTTTTAAAATATGGTTATATAGCAAAACATTGTCCAATCACTCTTATCATGTTATCCTTTTTTAACGCTATAAAACAGATTGCAAAAACAATCAGCTAAAAAAGATGGAAAGATTGCAAATGTGTTTCATTTTTCTTTTTCTTAGGCTTATGATTTGACCTTTGAGAGACATGTACTGCACTGCAAAATCATTTAAGTTTTTAAACTGTTCACTTTGTGTCCCAGAAGGAGGGATGTACTATACTGTCTTGTGAGATTCTTGCAAGAGCTGTTTCTGAAAACACCTGCTTGAGGAACAGGATCCCTCTGGAGAATCTGTGGTGTGCGTGATTATACAGTATTTCATTTTTTGAATGATGAATCATGGTTGGCTGGCTGTTTCACAACTTTGATGCTTTAAACAGTCTTTCTTCACCTTTGGTAGCACACCGTTTTCTGATTTGCTGCTGAGTCTTCGTTTTTTATTCCATTTTTAGGTCCGTCATTTTATTTACTTGAAAAGAAATGCAGGGGCCTGTCAGCCGTGACATTGACGCTGACATTCATTTTAAGCTAAGGTGTCACTTTGCAGTCCTTGGAGATGCAGGGGTCTTCATTTTCATCCACCCCAGTTTTCAGTTCCACCACTGAAAAAACAAAACTTCCACTCCTGTCCACTTCCTCTACCTCACTGAAGCTCTGGGGTTCTCGGCAATGATAACAGGTTGGTAATGCTGAGACCTGTCGGAAAACTCATAAGCTTCAATTAAAACTCGATAGTCAGATAGATTATGCTGCCAACTGATTTTATTCGGGGATTCCTCTGGTAAAATGTTCAAGAAACGACAATCGAAGGGGAATCGTATTGTCGTTCACAGAAGATGGTACGCTCCACGTTTCCATTCTCTTTCGTTAACATTCTCGATTTAATTTAATCTTCCGAGCTTGGAGCTCATGGGTGAGCAGCAGTAACCCCCCACCAGTGAGTGGGTTTGCCATGGCAGAAAAGGGGGATTGCTTCATGGTGATGGCAAGTGCGTCCCTTTTCTGCATGTGCTCGGGCCCCATCCTCGAACCATGCACACTGTGAAAGACCACTGCAGACCCGTGTTTGCCCTCCGTGGTCTTATCTGCTTGCTACAGCTGTACCATAAACAATGAGGAAGTATGCAGTGGCACGAGGACAAGGAATTGCCTGGAGAATATGATAAATGGGAAATGACAAGATTTTTACAGTAATGAACAAGGGATAATGGTTTATGCTGTTCCTTGATTTGCTAAGATAAGCTACATGTTCTTTTTATAATGTACCTTTTAACTGCTTCCTTCCAGGGTTCTCCTTTCCTGTGAAGGACATTTTCTTGCAGCCATAATTGTATACAAAAAAGGTATAAAAAATTGGCTTCGAAACACCACCAATAAAGCAGAATGTAACATGTTGTAAACAGGACTTGATCTTGTATAAGTTACTGGAATATGAAATAAGATTATAATAGTATAATACTTGTAACCAGCATTTTCATGCCACTAAATATCATTCATTGCTTCATCACCTTGGCACCAAAATTGGGCTTAGTAAGATACTACAAGATCTCCCAGGAGCACAAAAAACAGAAAGTAAAAGAAAAGAAAAATTAAATATTTCTATACCATCATGTGCTTTTGAACATCAGCTTGTGTGGCTTGTCATGTGCCTAATTCTGCTGAATTCCACTGCAATGCTGTAAACCAGTGTCAGTTGAGGAGCTTATTAGCAGTAGAAAGTTTCTAAGACAAGCATCCTTAGTAACATACAGGAGAGCTAAAGGGAGCATACAGGAAATGCCAAATACACAAGACTCATAATACTGAAAGAAAAAACAACTGAGGAGGTTAAAACACTGGAACATGATTTCACTGAGTCACGTTTCAGGGGAATTCTATAAGCATTATTCACTTCAGTACTCCTATTGATTGGATAATGGCAATGGAATTTTAAATATATTAATGTATTTTGTCTTAACAGGATTGACTTCAAAGACTTCAAAGACAAAGCGAAATGCTGCGGACTACTGCAAAAAAGCTCAAGCTAAATTAATAAAAAGGCACATGCTGGATACTAAGAGATGTTCTCTCCAGGGAAATGATATACAAGGCACCCTACTGGTTGAAATTATCAACAAGAAAACTACTCTTGTACAGAAAGACTGTTTTATGAGTTAGAATTAGATCATTAGCAGTGTGTTGGTTTCAAATCAGGTCAATCACTTTATAATTTTACGAAGGAGCTGCAACAAGCTTTCTTCCTTAATCAAACTCATTTGGAGATCATGCCGTCTAGGAAATGAGAAAAATGCAATAATCTGGAGTGCATAAAATTCAAGCAAAACAGACTCTGAATAGCTGATTTTTAGTTTATTTTTCATAAATGTAATATTGAAAGAGCATATTTTTTATATAGTAGAAAATAATATTCTACTAAAAAAGAGGCTTTTATTTTGAGCAATTTTACAATTGTGACAAAAGATTTCCTCTTATAGCTGAAGAAGAATGGTGAACAACAACTTTCCCTGCCACTGCATCCTAGAACTATGAGAAAGGGTGTTTTGTCTGCGATTACATTTTCTTTGACATGTTTGCGTGTATAATGACTAGTGAAACAATGCAAACAAAATATGAGCTGATAAACAGGTAGAATGAGCTTGGATTTCTAAAATAAACATGCAGAATCAAGCTCTAATTGGTTATTCCCTTGTGATGTAAGACATGCAGGACATTTCTTTTAAGATAAACTCATTTTAATGTTTTAATTTCCCTGTACACCAATAAGGCATACCCCATTTAAACTGACGAAAGAGCAATACTAAACATAGTCAGCATACATCTCCCGTGCAAATTAACATTCTGACTTTAATTAAAGCTGCCATTGCTTCTTAACCTACAGAACCCTGAACAATGGAGCATAAAGATAATACCTCCTTAAGAGATTATCATGAGACAGTATAATGCTTTTCTCAGCAATTGTTTAACTTGTGCCCATATGTGTATCCAATATATTATTTATAATATAGAAGGGAGCCTGATGAAAAAATTGGTCGAAGCAAAATGGTTAAAAACAAAGTAAACTGCAATTGTGAGTGTGTGAGTTTAGTGCTGATCTTAAAACCTATGACCTTAAATGACATTTTAAGGTTAGCTTTTGCCGATGTCCGGGTACTCACACTATTTTCCTGTTAATCAAACTCATTTCCAACAGCTTACCTTAGAAATGCTAATTAAAGATGGCCTTTGCAGAACTAAGTGTCATACTAATGAAGCCAGGAGTTGTTTATTTCATAAAAAAATGTGTTATATCCACAGCACATAAGATACTGTGCAACTGTCTTTCCACAGCTGAGAGCAGATGGCTGTGTGCAGCATATCTCTCACCTGTGTGTCTCAGAACAAGTCGCAGAGGTAAGAGCAACACTGTCTGAGAAACCGCTCCGCCCTTCAGTCAGCAATGAGGGCAAAACCCGGAATTCACAACTAATGTTTTGTTGAACAATTGTCAGGAAACATTTTCTAGCATCACATCGTGTTTCTTCGTTTGTGTGTCAAAAAAGACAAAGGTCTTATTGCACTGAGTGGTGCTGTGCTTAGAATTTCATTAACACTCGATCAGAGAAGAAGGGAGAACGAGCAGTAAAACTGGTGCAACACTGCACATGTTTTGGAAGGCAGGCTGAATTTATTAAAGGATTGTAAAATCATGGAAATGTGCCTAATTAGTATCATTATCAATGGCAGTGCTGTAAGCAGCTCAGCCAGACTCAGTTTCTTAGAATGTAATTTCACTTGTGGAGTGACTTGTGGAGGCTGAACTAAGCTGGGGTCAGTGGTGGTGGGCAATTATTATGATGGACATTATTTTAAAACAACAGGTAGTACATGTATGAAATTTAAGTGCCGCATTCAATCATTTTTGCCTAGTTGCAAAACACAGACATGTGCAAAACACAGACACCAGTCATGGTGAGGTCAATTTTGTATACAGCCTACAGATTTTAATCGCAGTAACTTTGGGCTACACATGTAGGAAGTCTAAGAGATGTACTGTACAGGACATGCCAAATAAACAGTATTAACAACTGTATACCACATATAATATTAATCAGAGCTGAGGAAATAAATAGATTGCTCCTTCCTGTTGTGATAATTTAATTGCAACTGTTTCCCTTACTTTTCTTCTTCATTAACTCTTTGTAATGAATTTGTTTATCCTAATTGACACAATTCATTATCAGTGCAATTTAAGAATGCACAAATGTCACTTATTCAGAACCATATCTAAAATACATTGTTTCAAACTATTGTGATTTGACTGACTGTAGCTCGATAAAACAGTCTTGTGGAAACAAAAGGAACCTTAAAGCAGGTGATGTATCAACATGTTTTTGTAATTTATTTAACAAGGAACACTTGAGATGTTGCCTCAGTCTGCATACATACATTATACATAAGGCAGTGGTGTTAACAGCCTGAAAATATTTTCGTTCGTTTTTCGCATCTGGAATTTATTTTCAGAGGTGGAGTGGTGTGATTCTAATTGCCTTGGAAATGATAATTAAATGGAAATTAGGAGGGAAGGACCTATTAAGATTACCAGGGAATACCATCACTGCTAATCTGGAATATACTTTGGCACCAGTTGGCATCGGCGGCAGTGACGTCCCCATCCCACCTTTTCATTTGTGTCCAAAATTTAGAAGGAGACATACGTATAAATTCACTTCAAATCTGGAGCAAGAAGAGTATTAAAGGTGTGAAGATCTGGTAAACAAAGACATAAGTGGCCCAAAAAATTCTAAATCTGAGGTTAATTATCAGGGTGCTCCTGGAGAGACAGTGAGTACTTGCAGTACACCTAATGAATGTGTGCAGCGCTGAAACGTCTCCACAGAGAGGCTGTGTAATTGTTTCCCTGCAACACATATGTGTTAAACGGGGTCACTGATTTACGGGCATGGTCCTGAGTAAATATTCAATTGCGTTCTCGTTGCCTTGACACAAAGAGACAGTGCCTTGGCACCAGTGGCTGCATCAGAAGGTTTCAATGACTGAATATGCCTGTTTGCAAGCCAGGATCCTCCGCTCCTGTACAGGAAGTTGGAATGACTATGTCAGCATTTGTGACCTGAGCAGGAGGAATATTAATACACCACAGTGCAACACCTAGGAGGCCCACTTGACTAATCTCTCAGATCAGCATGAATAAGGATTAGAAAGATAAAAGATGAATAAATCCAGAAACAACACGCTGTTGTACTGAGAAGGGTTTGTCTGGTAATCCTCAGAGGCAGCGTGTTTCAGGGTAGAGGAGTGAATAATGAATAGAACTGGGATACTGGAGAGTCGTAAACATGGTGACGCTCGACTGACTCTGAGTGAGAAAGCAAGTTAATGAGTTTTAAGATCAGTATGCAGATCCATTTCTATAATTTCCATGTTCTTCCACTCATTAGCCCCACGCTTGTGCCACCCCCTCTGTAAATTAATCCATCTTTTCAGCAAGTCGAAAGATGGACAAGACTTTCTCTATTCCTGTACTATAAAGAAAGCCGGTATATAGGGTCATTAAGCCAATATTTGGTATATAGGGTCATTAAGGTTATGCATTACTCCCCCATTATTAAAACTGGTTTAAAATTTGTTTAATTAAACTAAAAGGCACCACTCGCTGTTCTGAAACCCATAATGCATATCGGTGAGACGTTTCATGATGTCTATTTAAAAGAAGCTGCCATGACATAAACTGGTACAGTATATAAAAAAATAAGCTGTTTTAAAACAGACTACTGACTGTTTTAGGAGGACTTGCTCTTTGTATTGCAAAGGCAAACAAGAGGTTTGGAACTTTATTAAAAAAGGCAGTGCCCTACCCTTATGAAAAAATGTAAACAACTAAAAATAATGTATGGAATTCAAAGATTGCCATCTAATCAGATTGCTGTGTGCATTATTCTTTTGAGTTTTTGATTCCTGATTCGCTTTTTGCCCTCATGGAAAGGAAAATACAACTCATTTTCAACACAATGTATAGAAGGTATTAATTTACAAATCTATAGGTCAAAAATCACCCCTGATACAGCATGCATATTTATCATCAGATCACATTACTTGACATGGCATCAAGTGTTTTGCATGCAATCAATATTGATTGATTTTGATTTTTATCAATATCTTTTATGTCCAAGCCAGATCATGGAAGACTTTGACAACAGCAAACTTTATTGGCACAAATACATTCCTTTTGTAATAGCCAGAAATGACATTGGATTTGGATGTTTCTAATGATTATGAACAGATTCCTGTAATATAAAGGTATTTGTAACAATAATATTTACTAAACACTATATCCTTGATTTCTTTGAATCACTGGAGCCTTCATACAGATCCTCTATCTTTTAGGTCATTGTACTAAATGGTGTGTACAGTAAGACTGGAAAACCATGGTAGTGGTATTTCTTGCCCCGTTGTTGAGTTCTACTAGGCTGGTACTTAGGCCTTTTGCACTGAAGATTCCCAGTCAGCATTGCTTGTGCTGTGATGAACCACCCTGAGGAGTGCTTGGAATTTAAATGTAATTCCTTTATTAGTTTCTGCTAACTGCAATTATCCCAGGCACTTAATTAAGTGGCTGACTAATGTATGAATGCTCAGTTCTACTTGTCATGCATAACAAAGTGATGTATTTATATTCCATGCACAATATGAAATTTAATGACACAAGCAACAATAATTCATGAAACCTTTTTGTCTTTGTTCTATTCGTGACATAGACAATCCCTATAAACTTGAGAAGACGAATAATAAAGACACATAACTTCTCATTTAACTTTGCTTGGATTATACTTTTAACCCCAAAAATCTCATTAATTCATGTTTTGCTTTTCCATTTTTCATCACAAAAATGACTTGGGTATGCCTAACTGAGCATTTGTTTTAAAATCAAGTACATTTTTATGTTCTCTTTCAATTTAAAGGAAAATGTTGAGCCATCTTTCACACATCTGGATCTGTTTTTAAATTATGCTACTTTAATATTTAAATGAATAAAAATAGTTTTAAACATACAGGCATGACTGTTTAGG
This sequence comes from Lepisosteus platostomus, assembly GCF_059453375.1. Taxonomy (NCBI): domain Eukaryota; kingdom Metazoa; phylum Chordata; class Actinopteri; order Semionotiformes; family Lepisosteidae; genus Lepisosteus; species Lepisosteus platostomus. The sequence continues at coordinate 5,998,153 of NC_142620.1, read as the reverse complement.
GTGAGAAAAATGAATCAATTTGAAATCTATTCGGAACTATGATTGAAATTAAAACACTCTAACATGTAACACATTTTAATGTGACTGAATACATGATTTTAAGTGAACAAGATCTCACCTGTGCTTTCACTAAGCCACGCAACCTAAACAGTGGAAAATTGTTGATATGATCCATTCATCCCATCTGAGAACCCTTTTAATTTGCTTGTCCTGAATTTTTTCTTACATTACATGAAAGAGTCAGAACACTTCATACACTGCATTTATTCTAATTATTTTTGGAGAACCGCCTTTGACAAATACAGATAACTGTTATAAACAAGTGCGCTGCACTATTTCATATTTTAATGTTACAAACATTTCCTCCTGCAGAAGACCTTGTGAAACTAATGCTGTGATGTAATCAAATACAGGCACCACTATTAAAAGATAAAACCATGCATTAATTACACAGAAAAAAAATAACTGGCCTTCAATAAATCGAATCAAAATGTTCCTTGGGTGAGCTGCCAATTCTAAAGATTCTGATACAAGGATTCCTGCTGCTCTGAAATATAGCTGAAGTCTCCAAATAGTTTAATTTAAGATTAATTTTGAAGGTTCATTGTGAATGGCAAATTACAGTACCTTTCTAAAAGGCATTGATGTTAATGTTGATTCACTATAGCACACATGGTTCAGCTTCTTTGATAGCCCAACCTGGCCTGTCAAGCACCAAAGCCATTGACCAGTCGGTTACCAGTGGGAGTCTGAGCTCTTAATCTTAAGAGATCTGAGGGAACAGCACCATTGTAGCCTCATCTTACACTACCAAGGTATTGGCGTTTTTTAAAAGTGTCTGAGAGCTTTCACGAATATGTGCTGCCAGAAAAAACTGCTATTTGGAAATTGATAAAACAAGTACAGTACCATGTTTCTGTGGAATATTCCGTAATCAAACAGAATTTATAATCAGCAGGAATGGTTGATATGCAGTATAATTTTTGTTTTCTTATAAACACAAGAAAAAAAGCAACCTGAAAAGAAACTGGGGTTTTACTGTCATCATTCCTGTTGGGTGCACCATTAAATATTAAATCACTGGGCACATCCACATAGAATATGAGTCCTTCTACTGTCTGCTACTAGCACTTCCACAGTAAGATTGTTAAATTAATGAATTAAAAATATTTTAGATTGTCTGGAGACTCAAGGAGATTTACTCATGTTCTTCAGGGCACCTTGTTTAATGCTTTTTAATTTATTGGTCATGTAACACAGTTTGAGGTAAGGACAACATGACATTTAATAATAAAAGAGAATACAACATTCCCAAATGAGTAGTGTACACAGAGTTTGTAAAATCTCCTGTCTGCTCACCGGGGGCTGTTCACAAAGCACATTGGACTATTTAAATATTGCCAGGAAAGATTAATACTAGCACATTAAAATGCAAAAAGCTTAGCAAAACTACACTATCCATGACAATATTCCACTGTAACAATTTTGAAAGAACGTGTGTAAACTTTGGGTAGGGTTAACAGAGAGCGATTAAATGTCAGACTGCTTCAACACATTTCCGAAAGATTTATTTAACTGTGAAAACATTGTTTATCTTTTTAAAACAGGGAAGAAGGAGGGATGTGGTTGATCATCTGGAGTAAGTTCTCTCTGTATTAGAGCTGTTTAAAAGTCAAATCGTATCCTCCCCCTGCCAGGGGGTGTTCTAACATGAAAGGCAGCAAAGGGAAAAAACTCTGAAATAATTCAGGTACATTTTATTATACTCAGGGGCCGCCTCCTAGGTTCAGCTGTGACAATGACACTGCTGCACTGAGATAAGCTAACAGATGGAAAGGCAGACAGATAGAGAGACAGACTTAACATAGACACATAAACATGTGTGCATGTGATTAAGAGCTATTCATCCCAGACAGAGGGATCCTATACATTAATACTGATACTTTGAGGTTGTTGTTGACTTGTCTGTTTTTACTCCGATTTCTGGATTGCTATTGTCTCTTGCTCCACATTAAGATCTACTGTATCTTCTCATGCCTCTCTGGTTTCCAGGGATAGCACTATTTAAACATATAGCCCTGCTGGATAATGTATGATGTCTGCTGGAACCACATTACTTCACCGAATTGAGTTACTATCCCACTGAGAAGGGTAATTATCAGGGCTTGTGTCTTCAGAAGTGAGCAACACTGTCACTCCATTGAAATCTACCCACAGTGGATGCCTTTGTGAAAAATGAAAAAAAAAAACATCTAATTAATATTTCTAGAAACATCTTGAAATATTTATAAAGTGAGAGAAATGACTTTAAATATTTATTTGGTAAAACAATGAAATAATCTCAAATGCTTTGTCTGAGAATGGCTAATGGACTCCAAAAGCAGGTAAAGTAAGTAAAAGTACATCTTCTTCACAATTGTTCTGTGGGAGTTTATCACCAGTGATCAGAATGATTTATTTTCATTCAGTAGGCACTCTGTATAGATGTGGGCCCCCTTTTTTATAAACAGCTCCTGTTTTTTACTTATATATCTTTCATTGTGTACCACAAAAGAACATTTGTGTTTTGTCTCTGTTATTATTTTAAATGTAGGTTACAAGCTGCCAAGAGGTTCTTTGGATAGTAGCCACTTAAGTGACCAGCCATCAGCTGATACTTACAATCAACCTCTTCAGTTCATTCTGAGAGAGGAAACAAACCACCCGCAGTTTATTAGAAACGGCTCTATTGTAATGATAAATGCGCACAAACTGTGCTTTGTTGCGGAATGTCATAGTGCGACAAAAATGCTGGACACATAATGCATCATCAGCATTCATCCCACAGGCACATCACACAGGTGGATGGAACCCACTGGGGTGTGCTGAATGAAAGTGTGGCAGTGACATCTGAGCAGTATTAGATAGATAGGGATGAGCTGAGAGACAAAGAAGCCCAGAAATTGAAGAAAACAGTTTTCAGCCCTGAATGGAAATTGCCTTGAGTACTGCACTGCACCAGTAACTATGACAGCCGAAGCAGTAAGAGCGAAAACATTGCCAAGATATTGGCTTCTGTGGGTGTCTTGGCCAGTGTTTAAATATGGTTGATTTTCCACTGACAATATCAATTAAGACTTCCCCAAACAAAATCAGCTCCAGGTGGAACAATTTCTACAGGGTGCATGAAGAATGACTGAGATTTTGTCATTCTTTCTTTCCGCTTATATTTCCACTAGAGTTTCTTGCTCGTGAAACGAAACATTATATTTCAAAGGAAGGTGCTGGAAAAATGTCTTGTAAGTAATCTGACAAGCAATAAGACAGTGCTCTGCACACATACAGGGAATTATTGTGAAAAACAACTCAGAGAACACCAACAAAATGGCTCAGCCTTTTTATTATCTGATTTATTATTATTGTAGGTATGAATGTAAACATTGATATTTGTCAACATACAGTATATTCCTTTCCAAAATGTAAAAATGCCACAATTACAGTATCTCATTATTTTAAAGGCATATCTAGAAAGAGTTACAAAATGTATTTTATCCTTCAAAAGAAAAATACAGGCTGACAGCTAATATCAATAATATCAAGATATTGTATTCCAAGGTTTACTTGTCTAAATAATGCAGATCTGCATCATTGGGTTCCAGTATTGTTCACATAATAACAGTTTAAAATGATCAATTTCAATTATAAACAGTAAGAAACAATTAGAACTAAGCATCTCGACCAGTAAACATAGTTTACTCAGTGAAAAGATCATGAATACACTGAGTCATCTGTGACTGGGGTAACCCAAGTGGGGTCACACAATTTATCAAACTTTGCTGGGCACAAGGCTGGCTTGAGTAGAACTTGGTATGTTTGGATTAAACTCTGGGACTTTTCAGGCACATGTGAACTTGCAGAGTCTTCAGACACTGCCAAAGACCTGTAAGGCCCTGTGGAGTTTGTTGTGCGTAAAAGCAATCAAGCTGCAATAGATCAGCAATATGTGTGTTGTAAGAGAGGAGTCCTTTTTCCACAATGTTGACTTGGGTCCCACAATTCAATGACTCATCAATGAAACTGTGGATTCCGAATTAAAAAAAAAAGCACAGCATACAAATCTTTGGATTGTGTTTCATAACAATGATTTTATCTGAACCAATGTTTACTGAACCAAAAGTAAGAGAAGAAAAAAAGAAAATCTTAATTTAAATCAATTTATTCCAAAATCCTACAAATGAAAGGGGATTCATTCCATCCAACACTGAATTTCAACACTGACCTCAGTGACAAAGCTGCAAGCAGACCCACTATACTGCAGACCAGAGACCAGAAAAGGGAGAAACTGCTAATCCAATTGTATTTAGGGAGAATTCATTACTTTACAGAGACAGAGTTATACTAGCCATAGTGGACTTTTATCAGGGACATTTTTATTAAGTACATCTACTTTTTCAAAAAGTACCATGTCATCTTTTAGTGACCATATAGTCAAGACTTTGGTTTAATGACTCATTTAGGGCAACACCTCCTATTGCACACTGGTCTCCATATGCTGGCATTAGTTTACACATTCAGGTTTAGAGGGAAAAGCTCTACCTACTTGCCATTGCTTGCACCATTTGCAGCCCAGTCCTGCCTAGCTTCTGAGCTTCTGAAGTGATGAAGCTGTTACACTGACAGTTATAGTGTGTCACGAAAGGAGAAATCTCCAGTCTCCCTTTGTGCAAAAAGGTGCCTCCTGTTCTCAGTTTTAAAAGCACATCTAAATAGTTTTCACTTCTGTCCGCTGTATTGTGTTTTACTGCTGATTCCAAGTGGTCCATTGGATTGATGTTTTTGATGCCTTAAAGGAATTAGGATAATTGAATCAGGTTCCCAGATAGCCATCTCTAATCAAGAGTAAAGAGATTCAGTTCTGATGCCACCTGCATCATGGCAGGACTTCACCTGATCTCACCAATCTAAGTGAAATAACAAGCAGCAATGTTCATAACCTCTTTTAGGTTTTAGGTGCACAGCTCCCAAACCAGGTTGTCAAGTTGTAAGTGACTCCATGTCCTTTATGAAATGCTCACTTGCAAATACACGGAAGTCAGAAAATGTTTATTAGGCAGGATCCCTTATTGTCATGATTGGACATTCTTGAGCTTGGATGTTTTTAGCACTGCTTCAATGGCACAGATAAAAACTGAGCCACCATTTCCTCAAAAAGGAAGACATCAACAAAGTTTTAACATGCTTATCTATAATACTGTTAAAAGTACTCTGTCACCATAAATACACAGATGTACAATTTTAATAGGACAGATGGGCCAAAGTAGTTGCATTACTGCTGTAGCTGCAACTATGTGTCTGAGAGTACAACAAACAAAGCTTACCTTAAAGCTCTGTTCCTTCTGGTGGTTGAGTCAGAAGAGATAGCTTTTATCTCTGTGATTTGCTTTTGGCAACAATGAATTTCCAGCCTTTAATGAGACACTACATCTGAATTCTGAAAGAGTGTCCCCTCAAGCATGGGTCTTGCTCCCAGCAGTAACTTGAGAGAGCTTAACAGTCGCTGTGGTTTTGAAAACAACAATAAAAGTTGTTTTATCATTTTGTGGGCTTTTCAAAGAAGGCATAACCAAGCAGAAATTGGAAGAGGCTTGTTATATAAATAGTGTCTGTCCTGTTGGTATTTGTTTGAATAGAAATATGAAAATTAAAGTCTCTTGTAGTGTGTGGCACTAAATTGGCTGAATATGAGACAAACTATTTGCATGACATTTCCTTACTATGAAAAATCTAATTTCTCACAACTAATAGTTGTATTTTTCAGTACATAAATGAGAATATTAATACAATTTGGATCTACAGAACTATTTATAATCACAGTGTCTCTGTGGAAGGATATTTCAATTAATAAGACTCTAGATTTCTGTGTAACAGCATCATTATTCAAATGAAAGTTAACAACATTAAAATGGATGCTTTGATCCACAACACATACGAGAGAATTTGGAGAGAATTATATATATGTGCATTTTGTGTAAGCTGTTTAATTGGGACATTCAAACAGAATATTTGTTCAAAGAAGACCACCTTGGAATGCAGATGATGCTATGTATTCCATTAACAACAAACTGGGCTGTGTAACTGATTCATAGCACCTGCTGATGAGCAGGCACATTGGATTAAGGGATCATTCTTTGAGCTTTCTGGTGCAATGCTAAAAGCAATCAGATTTTTAAAAGTGTTTGTAAAGATTTGAAAGCACAGAAGCATAGCAAACGCGAAAAAGTGAATATTAAATGAGCTGTCTGATTGTATGAAGAAATCCAAAAAGCAGGTGCAAACTTAGCACACATGCAAACGTTTTGGAAGTTGTGCTGTTAATATCAAAATAAAATTAGCTGAAACTTTGGCTGCTATTACTGCCAAGTTCTTTTCAAGCTGTTCTCAATGTGAATAAAGGCCCAATATGTTATTCTACTGGGTTTCCCAATATTTTGGCCAGTGACTAGTAATAGTTATAATATCACTAGACAAAGCTCAAGCAGCTCAATAGATAAGTCATATTTATTACTATATGTCGTATATGGCTAATACAAATATAAATAAGTATTTATTTATTATAAGTACATGACTAGAGATTGTTTTGAAGGGATTGATGTACACTACATTTTCACAGGGAAACGGATATTGCACTGTTTTCAAAAAGCACTGCGACATTCAGTTTGAGGGCAGTAGAATTGCACTACTCAAAATGAAGTATAAGCTCGTTTCAGCCCTAAGACTGATAAATACATACGAGATCATTTTTATTTTCATTTGCATTTTTAGAAAGGAATATAGGAATATGAAAAGAAAATGCAGTACTGAATGCGCAAATGTGACAAAAATGCTATTGACAGAATTATGGTAATTCTGTCTTCATCACAAAAGCATAGTAGGTTTTATAGGACAATGGTATCCAACCAAGGTCTGAAGATGCAGATCAAAGAAGGAATACAGTGAGATGATGCCTCCCATGTCATTATATCTATGTGTACCTTATATTTACAATTCATTGACTTGTACAGGCTTGAATGTCCTGTATTCTCTGCCTATGACAATGACTCCATGACACAATCTTCATGTGATCAAAATAATAACCTAGACATACTCAATTTCTTCAATATTCTTATTCCATTAAAAAATACAATTGTTACACTTAAACTAGAAAAACAATACATAGTATTTTATATTACAGTTTTAGAAAGGGATGATTAAAAAAGGCAGAAACTCTTATTCTTTCTGTATTCATGCCACTTTATCTACAACAACGTGCAACATCTTTAATAGGAGCCTTAATTAGAAGGAATGAAAGAAGCATCAAAGCAATCTCTTCATTTAAATCATATTTATAGCCCTTCACTGTGAGTCTGAGATGCATAAATAATATTTAAGGGGGCATAGATCTGGAGGTGGAAAGCAATTTGAAATGCACAGTTAGAATAGTAACACTGAAAATTAAAGCCCACGTTTGTGAGAATGATCTCACCTGTAAATCAAGAACATACGTTCATACCTGTGTGTGCATGTACGTAAATCTTCACCACCCATCTTCGTCTGGCTATCAACTTAAGTTCTGAAGTAGGTCAAGGTTACTTAATTTCAATTTTCTCTCAATATAATCTGCAAATGTAAATGTACAATAAAAGCATGTATGCAGCTTATTGAGCTGGAGACATAATTCTGTACATTAGCCTCAATGTTTGAATAAGCAAAGCTAATAGAATATCAAATTGATCATTTTCTTCTGCAGATCTTTTCTGCTGTGAGGAAAAGGAAATTAATTGAAAGATGTCATGATCCTGTACTTTTATTATGAGACAAATGCTAATTTACAACCAATACAGAACTTTGAAAGAACAGGTCATTCAGATAGTTTGCAATTTTTTTAATTGAAAGCTTGTATTGTTATACCACATCCAGAATGGAGACACGTGTTGATTGGATTGTCTCCTTTGCATAGAATTCCACAACTTAACCAAGATTATTCCTGAAATCTGTTAGCAATCATGGAGTGTGGAAAGAGGTTTTACAGTTTTGCTCTTTTCAAGATCACACCATCTAGGACAAGGACACTCGACAACTACAACCAACCCAAGAATGAAGAAGTGGGGCACCGCTCATTAACACTAGTCTGGGTGCTTCAAGTATGCATTCAGGCAGTGCTTTGCCGAGTTTGAATGTAAATTTACACATGATAGCAGATTCAAAGTAAAAGTGCATGGCTTCCCGGATCCCTTCCTCAATGTCTCATACAAAACATTAAATAAGCTCTGAAAAGGGATTCTTTAGAAGCTTTATCGATGACAGAGGAGTATATAAAATATATATTTAAATAAATGTAGTGCATTTTCTGCTATCTGATTCCTGTTTTTTTTCCTATTATGTGGTAGACCTGATTTAATAGGCACCAGAGTGCTGAGGTGAATAAAAAAAATTATGAGCTGTGGGACCTGGGTTGGTAGTGCAGGGTGGTGTAATAGGAAACTGTAATGAGTTCTGTCAGTGGCAGCCTTCGAGCCATTAAACTGCTGTCAGGACGTATGGCTTAGAAAGAGAGAATCACACTGGCCACACCGTGGAGCTGACATTTGGGTAATTAGGACTTCAGCATTGTGAACGGATATCAAATAATAACCCACTCTTATGTTTCCAACACAGGATGCAAACAAGGTGTACATAAAGGCCAAAAAATACCAAATAACTGAACGTGACTTTCCTCGACACCTTTACACAAATCCTCACCGTGGCATGTTTAATTTACGGTTTTTCTTTTCGTGGAAACCATTCCTTTTGGACGGTAGAGTTTACGGCGGAACATGAACGTGTCAGAAACCCATCAGTGATCTCTTATCACGGCGAGAGCTGGTACTGGAGGAGTGGGGAGAGACTGTCTGCTGTCCTCAAAACAGAATTACAGCCGGCCAGACCTTGAAGAGGCTTGAAGGTGAAAGAGGAACAACTAAAACGGCAAATAAAATAAAATAAAAAAACAGTCTGCAAACACCAAAGTATTCAATCTGCTATTAAACTCAGACCCTAGGCCTGTAGCAGCTGGGATGGGGAAAGCTAACTGTATTGCTGTATTCATGTGTAAATTTTCTTTGATTAAATAAAACAACAGCTCAGAGATTTCAAAGCTATGTGTGCACAAAGTCAGGTCTGGATGTGAATGTAAATTGCTTCATTATTGGTAGATTCTATGCACACTGCCAAGCAGTAGGACACTTGATGGTGACATAACCATTATATTCCTATTTTTCTCTTGGTTCTTGGATCAGAAATCTTTTTTCTCCTTTGTAAAGGAGACAGATTCATGTAAATAACTTCTTTTCGCTTGAATCTTTATTGGAACTAAAACCTCTTCATGTAGAAAGTCTTTGGTTTCATTACCGTGCTATCAAACAACGCATATTCTTTTCATTTCATTCTGTTGTCGAAGCTATATTGATGCTTCTGTTAGAGCAAATTACATTGATAACCTTTCCTGTCATAATACGTTCATGAATGCCCCTTTAGCAGTAAAGGTTTCCGAATAAAGCTCTATAGGAAAATAAACCATACCAATTTTTGCATCAATTTTTTGTTTCATTCAGGTGCCATTCTTGGCACATAAATCTTTACAGCTACATACTCAATAACTAATTTTTCATTCAGTTTTAACATAAGTTAAACTCTATGGCAATGAGAGCTATAATAAGGCAAAGTTCTTATTATATGTAAATAAGAAATATCACTACAAAACATGCAAGGATAAGCTTTATAGCTCAATTAAAGCTCAGAACGCAACTGTTGCTGATACCACGGCATTATTACTGGATTGCTTACAAAAAATTATTGTTATTTGCATGAATGCATTAACAGTTATGTTAATCTGAATTTCCCTGAACAAAGAGATATCTCAATTATTTCTGAAAGAGCTCCGTTGTTCTGTCAGTCTTGCACAGCCTGCAAGCAAAAAGATCTTCCTCTCACAGCAGACAAAAAGACAGACAACTAATAAAAAAGATTAGGCGTCTTTCTCTTGCATCTTTAAATGCTGTGCAATTAAATAATCAGCCACAGTCATGAGCTGTTCCTAGCACCAGAAGTCACAGCTATGAAATGCCTACATTACATTTCATTCCATCCAGTGTGACTCCCAGAAAAACAACGGCTTTGCAACTGCGCGGTCTGTGAGGGGTGCCTGTCCTGGTGGGGGGGATCTTTGGCTGGGGCACCCACCTGTCTAAAGAGACAGAGAAAGTGCTGACTGTTTACTTCTTCAGCCAGCAGGGTTCTTGAGCATCCCCAGTCCTCCGGCCTGTAAACTCTTTTAACTCTATGTCCTTAGCTTGCCCTGCCTGTTCAGCCAGCCTGGAGATGTTTCCTAGAAGTCTGGACAAAATGAGTCATCTTACAGTAAATCTAAATGAAGGTTCTTCCTATATGTTTTTTAGGTGTAAATCAATGCCTGCCAAAATTGCTGTACACAAAGCATGTTCCATGAAATACAAAGGTTATTGTTAAGTGTTCATTCTTCTCTGTGTGCCAGAAAAATGGGAATAATGTTTGATGTATTTCTACTGTATATTCATCAGCTTGCAGACAATACAGTATTTTAAAATAGTTTCTCAGAAACGCAAAATGAAAGCGATCAACCAATAAATGCAAAAATAAATGCCTTGAAAAGCATTCCATTACTAACAATCTCTGAGGTACAAATCCATACAAATGGATGTGTACATTTTTCTTCTGGCATTTATTCTTAATAGCTTCTACAACATAAAATCCCTGCAATACGTCCTTATGCTAGAAATACAGTTTGGCAAACACTTCTAGACACCAGAAAAGAATAAATGACCACAAGCAATACAGATAGAGAAGGATCACACCAAGGTCATTATATTATTATTAATGGTAATTTTACATTATTATTATTTCAATGTGATTGTCAAACTTTCTAAATTCTGAGCAATTGTAAGGAGCATTTGGCACAACTGTAAAATTTGAAAGGTGCAGTCCGAGTCATTAATGTTGGTGAAGAAAGGAGTGACAAAATTCCTTTTGGTTTCAGGCACACAAGAGCTTAGGGAAATGGGGACATATTTTTTCACGACGTACAAGATGCTTGCTTGAACTGAAAGTCATCACGTACAGAAAGTGTAGTTTAAAACTAATGAAAGTAAATGACTTAAAACAATGCTGGGTCCCCTCGATTGGTCTTCTGACAGCTATAATTCCCCTGCTCTGGATCACTGTGCCTGTGTCTTTTTGTTTCCCTCAGACTTTATCACACGCAGATGTTTTTGCTGACACTGTTATGAATGGTTTGTTTTGATGAAAAGCCTCATGCTTGCCATTAAACTCCTTTTCTTATTATTTTCAAACCTGGACCCCTAATCACCATCTGTGGAGACTTTAGAAGTGGATCTGTCCTGTCGTTTAGCTTTCCTTAATCTCTCAGACCATTTCCTTCACATAACGACTGAACAGCTGCCTCTGCACCTGGTTAGCTTTACTGTGGGCCTGGGGAGTGACCCTGAAACTCTCCGTGCATGTACTAGAGTTTAACCACAGCTGAGTCTTATTCATACTCATATTCAGGACCGCTATGTTTCAGGTGATTTGTGCAAACTCTGTGTTGAGCATTCAACACACTTAAATTAGTAGCTGGAATACCTTCCTTATTTTTTAAACAGAACAGTCCAGACCTATGTTGTTTACAACATAATTCTGATTTTTGGATCGTTTAATTAACAAGACTTAACAGCGTGGTTACCCAGAAGCATTTGTCTGTATTTATAATTTGTATTGAAGGCCAGGGGTGATTCTTTCAGGGGCTGAAAGCAAAGCTATGGTTCTGCCCACAAGAATGTAACCACTTCGGCCTGTTCAGATTAAACAGATGCTTCTGGCACTGTTATAGCACATATTTTCTTTGCTCACCAAGGAAATTCATTTTCACTATCTCTTTGTTTGAAATTTGCATTATAAACACACCTTCAACATGACTGTTTGCATAGTCGGAATGGTGAATTTCAGAATCACTTGGAGGCTGGGTAGTTGAGGTGAGTGTCTGCCAGCTCAGCATAGAAGAGGACACGTAAATGCTGCTTTGTTTTTTAACATTATTTTCCTTAAGAAATGTATTTTGTCTATAGCAGTAATGTTTACAATTCTGTCAAGTTCCTACCACTTATTTTGCAAAACCAAAATGACTGAAAGAGTACTCCACTGCTGTTGTGAATTTACCACATCAAGCCTATACAAAAAGTGAATGAATCTTTCATCTGTCTTCATTGTCAAATTGCAGTACTTATAGTTATGTCTCTAAAGCAAGCACTGTTTTAATATAGTTTCTTCATTCTCGGCAATCCAATGCAAACATGCATTGATCTCTTCCTCAATTACTTTTAATTTACTTACATCCCCTCCAGTCCATGTGACCAACACAAAATTTATGACAGATGTAGCTGATATTATAGCCTACTAATAACCTCTGTACAAACAGTATAGAACATGCAGTAAGAAAGGTTGCAAATAAGATGGAGCCCATTAAGTTTGTTCGGCAGCAAACTGAGCCACGAATCTCCACGAAACAGAGTATCAGTTTCAGGAGAACTGCTGAAGGGCTTTGCAAGACTCTCACAACCCCTTGTCTAAGTTGCCACCTCAAGTATACAACTGCAGTACCTAGTCCAGGAGTGGAACCAGAAACCCTTCATTTACAGATAGAAAACTCAAACCACAGCTCCACACTACTGTCAGAGATTTGGTTTGAACTTTTCCCAATATCTGGTTCATCCATTTAAAGTGCACAGACCTCCTAATGACCACCCTTTTATACAAGAATCCTTACCTGATTCTTGACGATCTATCATTACCCCTTAATTTAAAGAATAGTTACAGCATGGAAGTTGTTCTCCCTCGATTAACCTAATGTTATTAAAGAAAACAACAATTTCAAAACTGGAATGAAAAAAGAAAAATAATAATGCTGACATTTATGAAGAAAGGCGATTTCGTGGAAGAGAATAGTCGATAGAAGGTTGTTGTTTATTGAGAAACAAAAGCATTGGAAAAGTTAGAAAAAGTGACTTGGACAAAATAGAGACTTGCCATATGACCTTCAAAACTCCGCAGCTATATTTCCCATTGTTCCACTGGGAATGCAGACTTAAAAATTAAAAGGATAAGATTTGATCTGCTAACACATTTCTAAGCTTCTTCCATGGTCTTTTCAAATGTCAGGAAGGATACAGTTTAAACACTGGTCTTCACTGCATTGTTCATTCCCAGGTGGATTGATTCTGATCTTTTTGAGGAGGATGTTATACCGGACTACCACAGATGTGCCAACATGAGCCGCAACAGTTTGAGGAGCCTGTCATATATCCTATGCACCAATGTGATTGGGAAACTTGTAATGAGTTTCATGAAAAGGTTCCATTGCACATTTAATTCCATGTATTGATGATAACAAGTAGTGGGGGCGGAGGATATTGCAATCTCAGAAACTTCTGAAACTGAGATCTTCAGCTGTTGACTGTGCTTGGAGCAGAATTAGGCAACAGGATGTCAAATTCATGGAAGCATGCTAAGTTATACTTAGCAATCAGCCTAGGAGAGACTGTTGCACTGAGAGTTTTTTTTTAATGTATTTCCAAATGCTGGTAAACAGGACCAAGAGAGGCATTTATGTAAGGGCAGGGGGCTCCACTGTATCATTTATTCAATGTGACCCCATTAGTCTTTATACAGCCTTCCATCCATGAAATGATGTTGTCTGCAACAATTTTGCTGGAATATTACTGGTATAATCTTCTGAAGCGATATGATTGTTTGGGTCACGAAATGTTGATTTATTACATTAAATGCTTCGGTTTTGAGGAAGGCTGAGTGAAAGCCTTGACTGAGACTAACACAAGGTCACATTCAGCAACTCGGTATTGCTTACTTCTGTAGCAACAGAATTAAAGCGAGTTGTACTTTAATCATTTATTAGAATGCCACAGTTTAACAAATCTTTATTTCATAATTTGGGGATCTCTGGCCTTTGAGGGAGTTTGGTCTTGGTTTCTTCATGCTATTGGAGGTGAACAAATTGTTTGCTAAATTGAAAGAAATGGGCATTGTTCCTGGTTTTACCCAGATCAATCATTAAAAGAGACCTACAGGACCTGCAAGAATGTAGGGTTGCTTTAAAAGTTTCCAAGACAAAGGGTGTCCTATACTGTATCTTTATTTCCATTGAGTTGAGATTCCTTACATAAATTGAATTTTTTAATGAAAAAATAACTTGGTAGACTGTGAATCAGATCGTCACAGGCGTGATAATGGATATGCAGTAGACAATCCTCAAAATGAAGCAGCAGTCTATGCCATTTGTATATGATTAAACCACAGAATACAGTGCAAATACCTTTCCCTGACCTTTCTGAGGAAATTAATTCATGAATATGAATCTTGTTACCTTGAATTTCTGAAATTTACACTTAAATTTTAACAGGGTAACCTCTTACAGAGATGCACTATAAAATAGCCCACAATATATTTATTTTTATTAGGCCTACAGTAATTCATGCATCATTCTGAGAAGATACTATTTTTTTGTTTTATAGATCTCTTGGTTTACGATGCAAAGTTTTATTACTTTATATGTGCTTTCTTATTTAGACGTTTTGAATAATGTTGTGCATCCTGACCAAGATCCATTTTCGCCAATTTGTATACATACTTAATACACACACATATTCCCATATGCTAGATTCATTTCCAGCAGTGGAATGTATTTGGAGAGGATATGGAGGTATTGTAACACAACAGGGAAATCTGGGAATGAAGCATGGCAGCAATATTTGAACTCTGTTCAGCCACAAAGGACAGATGGCACTCCGTCTTCGCTGTGGTTATTATTTCTGTGAACACTTGACTAACGTATAACGCAGGATGAAAAAATGAATTGGAGAATAATGTGAAATAACTAGCAGATGAGGTGGTACAAGGAAATAAGGTGGCATATCAAGGAGAAGGAAAATAACCTTCTGTTCATCTTGGGGGGACTCTGCCAAAGGCTTCCCCAGAGGTGATACAGCAGCTGCAAAGCATTTTTATGCATTAATAACAAACTGTTGGACACCAGACTCCTTCGCTTCTTCATAAAAACTATCACGTATTTAATGTTTTATTTAGAAACATAATATAATAAAACATACAATAATACCCTGCTTCTTTTATAAATGGCTTTACTGTGAGCAAGATGTGTAGATTTGAAGGCAAATAAGTCAGCATGGTTTAAAGAATTACTGAAAAAGTCTTTAAGGAATCCCCAGCCAGGATATTTTTTTATGTTTGTGTGTTCACTTGTTATGTTTCTGCAAAGCACAATCGAAGAAATTATCTAAAAAATTGATAATGAATGCATTCAATTAAGAACATTTTTTTTTGTAAGGAATGCATTCTAGTATAATTACGTTTTGAGCTGACATCTCACCGTTTATCACGAGGAGATTCACAAATTTTGATCACACAAATTCAAAAGGGAAATTCAAAAATCAATTAAAGATCATTTAATGCACACACAGCATATACATTTTTTGTCAGATATTGGGGACCGAACAATAATCAGACATTTCTAACGAGCTGACACGATGTCAAGCTTCTTTTACTAGTTGGGCACTTTGTATTCCAAACACCCTGATTATTGACAGTGTGCTGTGTTATAATTAGTGGCACAGTTGACAGAGCCTGAAGGAGAATAGGCTTTGTTTGCCTGTTTTCACAGCAGTTCTCACTGTGAATATTTACATTGGGATAGGGAGGTTACGGAAGGCAGCAACCTTAAAAACAGACAAGCCTCCACAAAAGATAGAGTAAACAGATTTTGCTTTTTTTTTTGTTTTAATTCTCATAGTCGTTATATTGCCTTGGCTATTTTCCATAATATACACAAAAAATTAAAATCACTCATTCAAGTGTGCTGAAAATATTTGACCCTAGGTGGGCGACGCAGTGGCAAAGTGGTTAATGTTGCTGTGTCACAGTGCTGGCTCCCTGGGTTCACTTCCAGACCGGGGCTGGTATCTGTCGGGAGTTCGTATGTTCTCCACGGGTTCATCTAGGTTTTCGTGGAGTGCTCAGGTTTCCTCGCACAGTCCCAAGACTGCTATATTCACTGGCTTCTGTGAAAATTGGCCCTGGTGAGAGTGTGTGTGTGTGTGCGTCTGTTTGTGCCCTGTGCCGGACTGGTGTCCTGTCCAGGGTGTTTCCCTCCTCGCTGAGATATCCTGGCCCTGATAAAGAGGTAAGAAAATGGATGGATGGATCTGAGGCAAGGTACTGCATAAGTACGGAGCAAGGTACAGTAGCAGAGCTGGTGGAGTGGTGCCACAACAGCAACCTCACACTTCACATCGGGCAAACAAAAGAGATTATAGTGAACTTCAGGAGGCACGGAGGACGTCACTCACCCATCATCATTCGGAGGGGTCCACTGTCCATGTCTTTCATTGTCACGATCGCAACCCCTCCTCTTAAGGGCGATCCAGCCCTTCCTTGTTAGTTTCATCTCCTGCACCTGTTCCCTGTTCCAGCCCCTTTTCAGTTCCCCCTTAAAAGAAACACGCTGATGCTGATGCCAGAACAGAAACTAAAACCATAACGTAGCCAGGCGCATTCAGGTCCCGGGCTCGCATGATGCAGGAACCAATGCAGAGCCCGGGACCTGGATGCGCCTGGCTACGTTATGGTTTTAGTTTCTGTTTCTTGGTCCCGACCCGGCTCAGGATTTTAATCGCCTGTCTCGGATGGATCGCCTGGCCTTGGACTTTTGCCCTGTTTTTGGATTTCCCGTTTGTCTCATCCCTGGATCGTTTGCCTCAACCACACCTCCCCCGACCACCAGCACTCCATGGACACGCCCCCCCTGTTTTCATCCCCGTATCCTGCATGCCTTTTTTCCTTGTGTTTTCTCACTGAAACCTGGATTGTGTCATCTGCACAGGGTCTGGAAAGAACTCTCCCTGTCATTTGTGCCTATTTTTTTTCTCTAATGTAACTGGGTACAGCTTTACGAATAAGCATTCCAATACACTTGTTGTATACGGGAAATAAAGAAATCCTGAATCCTGAATCTTTCAAAGTATACAACTGATTGGAGACTCAGTTAAGGTCCTGCTTTGTCAAGAGAAATTCAGAAGTGAACTGATGAAAATTACGATGGAGTGATGATGGAATATTGTTAGAAATTAAAGGCTCATTTTGTGCATTTAGATTGAAAACACACAGAGGCGTGCTGCTTGATTGCTTCTAGAGAAGCAATTTGTGTTAGGAGAAGAAGCGTTTGTGTATCTGTAAGTAGAAAACATGTTTGACATGAGGTGAGAAAAATTGCATATGGCATCTCATGTTATACAAGGATGTATATGTTTGGAGATGTCAGTGGCCTTGAAAGTTCTTTCTTCTTTTGTAGCTGTTTGCCTCATCCTATCAAGCTCACAGTGGAACTGTGGGACTGCTTCATGTGCTCTATTTCCAGGACAGAGAAATGCAAGGAAGTCCTTTTCCAAAGAACTGGAAAAAAGCTTAAGTATCTAATATATAGCACAGCACTGATGACTATAACATCGGAATAACAAAGGTAATATTACTTCTAAGGGTAAATATAATACCCCTTAAAACATTGTGAGCTTTAATTATAAGCATAGGGCAATAATACAGAATATTAAATCTAATCATGTTTAGAACCACCTGAGAGATTGCTGCAAACTAAGGCCAGAAACTCTATTGCTGCAGCACATTGCAGACAAGCAGTTATAAACACTAGGGTGCAAATACATTTATGGCACAGAAACATCTGCTGTTGAGATCTTTTCCCTTAAATACCAATCAGAAAGGCAGGGAAAGCTAAAATGAGTCCTGCAGCTAAACTAGGGCCCAGATAATCATTAATTATAATTTTACTCTGCGCAGCCTGAAATTAACACAAACTCTGAAAAAAAGTAAGCATTAATAGAACATAAAAATTGGTGTGCACGAGTACTTAGCAGAATATTCCTTTCTAACAGTCGTACTTCAAAAGCTTGCGCCACCAGAACACAATGACAGTAATTTTTGTCCCTGATCTTGGAAAGATTGTGCAACATTGCTGTCTAGATTTTTTTATCCTGAATTGGTGCAGTATAGCTCATAAATACACTTTTATATAAATAAACAAGCAAGCAAGCCAACCAGAATAAAATGCACTTTTATTCACTGAAACCCTACTACTGCACAGCATATGTTTCTTTATTTAAGTTAAATCTGCTTTTTATTACTTTAGCATGCATAGATCATTTGTGCTTATCTTGCCTGGGGAACCTTGTTTGTTTGCTGCAGAAACAGAAAGCCATTCTCCCAGTTTTAATCTATTTGCAGTCCCATACATTGTCAGAGAAGTTTGTGTCTGGCTATTAATGAACACAGTACTGGTCTTCTTCCTGTACAGCTGAATGATGTGCACCATTGATTATTCAAATGTGGTTTTCCTGTTCCTCGGTCACAGACTTGTCATTTATTTCCCAAAAATCTGTATGATACTGCATTCAACAGTGTTTTGGCATACATTGACGAAGTGACAAAAAATCCTGTTACTCAGAGAAGCCAATCTGATTCCATAAAGGAAAATCACACCGGAGTTGTTCAGTTCTGCTCCAGTCCTGGCAGGATTGGGAAGGGTGAGAGTGGAGCTCCCTACTGGGGCGCAGTGGCAGGGTGCTTGTTGAAAACATGTCACATTAAGATCATCAAATCTCTTTCTTACTGCTCTGCAAAACGTCCAGAGCGCAGACCGTTGGCCACTATTTTGCTTGCTGTATGTTGAAGGATTTAATGTCAGTGAGAATAGAAAGAAAAAGACTGTGTTTTGCACTGACCCAAATATCCTTCAGAATCTCACCATGTGATAAATAAATAATAAGAATGTATGGAGAAAAACATTAAAACGGAAATATTACAGAAAATAATCCCACATTGTGTGGCCCTTCATTTAATATGCATATATTTCAGGTTTACAGAGCCAATCTCATTATAGCCTTTAAGCAATGTTGATTACAGATAGAAACAAATGCCAGCCTATTAATCAAACTTATGTGGAGCTGTCAAATCAGGGATGCCATGTGGCTATCAGGGATTGTGACGTGAATTGTAACAGGGAGACCATTCTTGAATGTGATTCCTGTACTCCGCGCTCTGTGTGTGTGCGTGTGCTGAAGACAATGGGGCTGAGATAATAACACAATGCATTTTCTTTCAACTTGAAAATGTATTAGCATGTTAAGATATAAGAAAATCATTATGGGCTACAAATAAGTGCATCTACAAAAGAAGGCAGAACTATGAAAGAGGCTTAGTGTAGAATGAAAAATGATTCCTTGTGCCAGCTTTCAGTCCTCTGAAATTATACCTCAACTGCATGTACCACATACATTTCGCTTTTCATTCACCACAGAAGCTCTGTAATCCTCTTCAATTGCGCTACAGAGCATGAAACTATCAAAGTGCGGATTCCAGCTCACTATAGGAAACTATTCTGTGACAGAATGAATGAATACAATGTCTTCTCGAAGCTCATCAATAAAATGTGATTCTGAAACTCCGCCCATGGATTTAATCTGTTCGCCACCGTATTTAGATAAAGATTTTAAAACAGAATCATGTATATCGACAGCCAGGATTGATGAAAGATGTTTCTGATTTTCAAGATGTGCAGATGTAGTGTACGCGTGCTTGGAGAAAGCCAAAGTACAGAGATGATCACATTGAATATTAAAACATTAAATTAGGAGTGGAAAATTCTAAAACAGCATCCCAGTTTGGCCCCTCCAGAAGTTCACAAAGACAAACCTGTCACGACTGTAGTCCCTCCCCCTTAAGGGCGCTCCGGCTCTTCCTTGTTTGCCTCATTCCCCGCACCTGTTCCTTGTTCTCGCCTCCTTCCAGCCCCCCTTAAAAGCCAGGCGCTGACGTTAATCCGGGCTCTGCATCTGATTCCCCATATCGTGCGAGCCCGGGACCTGGTTGCGCCTGGCTCCATTATGTTTTTAAGTTTCTATGCCTGTTCCTGTTCGCCGGTTCCGACCCGGTTCCTGTTTTTAATCCTTCGTTTTGGATGGATCACCTGGCCATGGACTTTCGCCAGTTTTTTGGATTCGCCTATGGATTTATTCTTTGGATAGTTTGCCTCGGCCACACCTTCCCCCGTACACCAGCCCACCAAGGACACGCCCCCGTCTTCATTCCCGTCTCCTGCATGACTTTCCCCCCCGTGTTTTCTCACTTTAACCCGGATTGTGTCGTCCGCATAGGGTCCGGAAAGAACTGTTTCGTTACAAAACCAATCCTTGGTGGATTCCCCCTGCAATTCACGGACATTTCCCTAATTGTAGACTGTTCTCAACATTTAGATGATTAATAACGTGCAGAGGCAGAAAAGGGCACTGAGAAGTACAGTATGTTAAATCGGGGGGGTTCCTTTGCTAGAAGTGCGGTGTCTGTGGATGGGTGAGGAAAAATAAACGCTCTGACACATATAACAGTTCACAATCCCACAGACTTCCAAGTATTTTAAAGCAAAGTGCTGGGCAGCATAATCCAACTATTTAACATATAATTGGTTATAAAGGAACAAGTAATAGGTTTTATTCCATACTGATAAGAGAAGAAAGAAAACACAACGTTTCGGCCGTGGATGCTTCTTCAGGTGTTATAATCATTAGTATTAGTTTATTTTTCTGACACTTCTATCAAAAAGAATGCAGAGCAGTTACCTTTAATATTTGCATCCACATGCCTGTATCTGTTTGGAACACAGCTCAGGCAATCTGAGGGAAGCACCTTGCTCAGGATTACAGCTACAGCTCACCACCCATCGACCCGATCCCACTACCCTGACTGCCACACTGCTGTCAACAGTATAAAGAGCTTTCGGTTTATTTCATAGACATTGTGTGCAATTAAGTCATTGTTTGTTAACTTTGAAGGTTTATAGCCTTCAGGAAACGAACACTGCTGACATTGAATTTGCAGAAAATGGCTTCAGCGTAGAGCCCATTATACAGAATGGGGCACCAAAACAGATCATCACTAAATATTCACTTGCATACAATTGCCCCTCGAAGAAGCCTATGGATAACAAAAGAAACACTGCTTTCCAGAAACTGTTTTAGCTCATATCATGTTCTTATCAAGAAGAATTTTAATATTGTGACTGAACAGAATATGTAAAAAAATTCTACATGAACTGTCAGTAAACAGAATGTGATTCCATTATTATCCATAGAATCTTGAGCTGAACCTCCCATTCATTTGGAAGGTCTGAAAGCATAATGTTTGATTTCTCTTCAGTATCCTCTCTCACTCTCCTAAACTTGACGTTTAGGGCACGAGGAGGAATGTGTGTGTGGGGGAGGGGGGCTGTGCTCTTCCTCTTCTGAAAGGTTCCAATCCCAGGCAGGACTTCAGTAAATGCCCTGCTGTGTACACGAGTACTCTCCTGGTCATTTTTGTCAGTGTGAACTGAGTCCTCACTGACATACAGTGTCAGAAAAATTGAAAGAGGTGTTCAGATGGAGATCATTGTTAAAAAAATGATGCTAATAACAATATGAATAATAATAACAATCAACATCATTTTGGCCTTTTAATTAATTTAAATTATTAAATTTAATTAATATAAGATTACGTACTTTTTTCATAATGGCACTATGTGAAAGCATAATTTCCATTAAATGATATATTAGATGGACAGTTTTTATTTAAACTTTGTGCGTTTCACAAGCAACAGAGGCATTGATAAAATAGGAAATGGGAATCTAGTTTGTGAGGTTCCTGCTGCAAATTTAATGTTTGTGATATGCTGCTGATGGAACAGGGATTTTGTGAGGCAGGGAGGAATGATAATATAGCTTCGAGCAGCGTTAGAAAATGAGACGCTCAATTTGACTGCCCTGAATGCAGGATGACTCATTCCATGTGAATTCCAAATGAAGTTTGTGATATATAATAATACAAAATACAGCATATATTTATATCAATGCTGAAAGCAAATTATGGCTGATCTGTGGTTGGAATGTCAATGACTTTTGACTGCTCCTGCGTTTTATATTATGGATGCACTGATCCTGCACCATTTTTTTTCATACAAAAAAAGGATTTTCAAGGATTTCCATTTTTAAAAAAACTGCCTTGTGGATTTTTGAGAGAAGAAAACTTTTGAATTATTATGATTTTTTTGCTCCCTGAGATCATTACAGATAAAAGATTTTACTCAGATGACCGATGACACCCAGGTCATGGGCAGCCACAGTCCAACAGGTCTTATCTAAATCAATAAAGCTAAATTATGTGAGTTTTGATATTAACATGTGAGTTGTGATCATTTATGTCAGTTAACTGAAATTCACAAATGGTGCTTTGTTTTCCTTCAGATCAGCAATGTGTTGGAATATACATTTCCAATGATCTCCAAACCACTTAATTGCACAAATCACCTGTTGAAGTGGTCTAATGAAATTGGTCCAAGTGCTTAGGGTGACCTACTGTATAAAACTCTGTGGCATTGTGGCTGGAATGTGATCGCTCAGAACAAGGGTTCTGTTCCTCTCCTCACAGTGCTATTTGACTCTGAATGCTCTCGTAATAAAAAAACAACTCAATGATATTTTTCAATTGTCTTGCTCCTTGTACATTACTTCAGTTACATGATAATATCTGGGGGGGGGGATTTTGAAGTGGAAAATGTTATTCTCCAAACAATAGGAAAGAGGCACTTCACTTCTCAGTATCTTTAACAAACACACTTTACCTTCTTGCTTCCTTCAGCCCATAGGGAAGATGTTGTGCTGGATTTAAGGCTTCCTCCATAAATGTACAGCATAAACGCAGGCAATAAAGGTAATGCTGATTAAAGGTCCAATCTTCTGATGCTGCCCTTTCACTGTCAGGAACAGCACTGCTTGGTTACCTTGTCATAGCTCATTTATTTTGCTTATCATGTCCATTATTAAAATATAATATAGCAGAAAACAAAATGCTAACCTTGGCTCCAGTCAGAGGGAGACCCATCATTAATGTCAGTGTTGTAAATGTAACAGATCACTGTAACTGAGTTGTAGATGCAGTTCCAACACTGAATGCATTGAAAGCAATGCCTTGAGACATAACTATACCGTATCTCTATATCAGCATACAAATGCATATAAACTGTATATACATTTACATTCAGATTTCTGTTTTTTGTCATTCAGTGTCAGTTTTACTTTCAATATGGTCTCACCTCAATGTGAAAGGTACAGTCCCGATGAGTAAATAGGGGCTGTAGAAGTATGGATCAAGCAACTCAGTAATGCTGTAAAAGACAAAACCCTTCATGGGATAGTTGAATGAGATCTTTGAGTCAATCAGCTATGAACTTCCAAACAGGCAAGGCAGCACAAACGGCCTCTCTTTTGTAACCTTTCATATGTTTTTAAAGCTTAGTCAAAGCAACAGTGAATAGTGTTACAAAATACTCTGCATGACCAAACTAGGGCAAACACTATATCCCAACGTCCCTTCAATGCTAACAGTTTGTATGAGAGCAAGTATAAGCCATGAAAACAATCAGAACATGCAGAGTGGCATTAAGAAATAAGCCCCAAACCAGAAATTAGCTTGTAGTGCATTTTTTAAGGAATTTGTTTACAGCTTGACCCTAATTGCAGCTCACTGGGATATTGGCAATGACAGCACATTTTATTCCTGTCATACCTCATTTCATATGTCTATAGGCTTCTCTCTACTTCAACGCCTGGTGGCTGGTGTGAATTTCAGCACAATTTGTCATCCCAGTGACTGCCTGGAGACATTGGCACAGGTTAGTTGTTTTTAATTGCATGTTTTACTTTCTGGATTTTCTTTTAATCAGATTTGGTGACTTAGTAAGGTAATGGCAATTTTCTCTAAGTTAGTTTAGTTAGGATCCATAGCAATCTGTGAACATTCTCCTTGAATGTTTTGTTTAATTTTGGTTACCATTACACAAACGTCATATTACAGCCCAAAGTTCAAAGAAGAGCAACCAGAATGATTCCTGGTCACAGGAGGTCTCAAGGTATCAGGGTACTGTCAAATAAGAACAAGTAAAAGGAGATTAATCATTTCAGTCTGGAACAAATGAGATTGAGTGGAGATTTTATCCAAGTATATGAAACTGCAAAAGGTATAAATTGGGTCAACCAAGGGACATATTTCACACTCAGTAGTTGAACAAGGACAAGAGGCCACAACTGAAAACCAAAAGGAAGTTCATTCAGGATGGAGAACTGGAAATGCTGCATTTTGCAAAGAATTGTGAGACTCTGGAATAGGTTTCCTGTCCAGGTGGTTCATTTTAAGAAACGGCTGGTGGAACTTTCAGATCCACATTACCACAAAACTCCCAGTTGAGCAAGAGAGGCTGAAAAGACTCCGTTCATGCGCAACATTTCAGGTCGTAGTCAATCTGGCTGGTAAGCTGCACACAAATAAAACAGCTGAGGCCTTCTGCCAGTGCCACAGTGAAACTCCAAAAGAAGCCAACACCTCCAGTGATGTTGCAGATTGTTTTTATCAGTATTCAGAGAACTTACCATCCTTGTGGGCAGTGTGTACAGATCAGGGTCACCACAGTTGCAGAGAGACAGGGAAGATAGTTGAGATGCTGAGACCACCCCCAAATCCAACAGACCTAAAATACACAAATCAAGCCATATTCCAAATTCAAGCACATTCATGACTTGAAATTACTGTTCACTTTAGAACAGGTCTCTTCTTGAGCATTCTAGTGTCCTTGTTTGACCCTCAGTGTATTTGATTAGCTTTTGCTCTGTGCAGTTTTTTCTGTCGTTCTTGTTAGCCTCCTTGTGCTTGTGACTGACCTGAGCTTGGAGAGAAGCTTTTGAGTTCTGTTACTTTATTTGGCAATTTTAGAACACAATAAATGCACTAGTTACTATCTATATCTGGATCAAATTCAAGCAGGCACTGGCTTAGTATTCAAAGACCCATCAGACTATATTCATAAATGGAGATAAGCAGAAGAATTAAAATTTTTGAGGCACATTTGTGGTATATTCTCATACTTGCTGAAAAGAAACAGCAGGAACCCAGAGAAAATAATAGAAGATGAGGAAGGTTTTATTCTCCCGTGTTACATTAGTGAGCAAGGGGCAGTAATTTTGCAAACACCAGCTGAACCCCATGCAGTGATCAAGGGCAGCTATTTTTTGTCCTGTTTTATTTATTTTTTTAGCTTTGGCACAGAAGCTTGAAAAGACTTGCAGAGAATAAGGATTGAATCCCATGTATGGCACATTTGTCCGTGCATTAAGCAGTTTATATTTTTCTATTTTCTTCTCTATCTGAAAGGAAGGACGTTCTTTGTTTATCCCAATTCTGGCATCAGAATATATTTTGTTTCATTAAATACAGTATGAGCCAGATGAGAAGTTCTTAACACTGAAGGACTCTAAGACTTGCCAACAATGCTGATGCTGAATGGTGACATTACTCCCATCAGAGAGATATCTACTGTGTTAGAGCAGTGGGGATTTAAATTGTGAACTTGGCATAATGTAATGAAAGTCTACAGAGCCCATAAACGTGTGTCAATGGCTTTAGGAATATGTACATAGCTGAAAAACACATTCAAACTCTGCCATATTTCCACAGCCACAAATAGAACCCCTGAGCTCTAAAAACATCTAACAGTGACAGGAGGGAACAATGGGGAAAACCGTCAAATTTTCATCTTTTTATTTCCCCAGGAAATGGAAAATTCTGTTAGAGATAGCAAATTCTGTGATATAATCCGCAAGCCCAGAGGGACTTTGTACTTCGAAAACTTTACTGAGTTTCCCTATCAAAAACATGTACTGTACTTAGAGCCAGACATGAATATTTTCTCTAGCTGTTTCGTTAAAGTAATAATAATAACAATAATAATAATACATTTTTGAATTATTCTTATTAATGCTTCATGTAATCACTCTGAAGTCTTCCTATATCAGATGAAAACAATAAGATATGTAACATTAACAGCCCACTGGATGTAATAATTGAATGTGACTGTGCTTAAAATCTAAATTAAAAAATGAAGTAAAACAACAAGTGTTATATACTGTAGGAAATAAATATTTTACTTTGTGGTTTCTCAATTACAACCAAATTAGATCACCTGCAGGAAGGAGATCTCCTTAAAAGTAAAGAAAGAGAGGCGCAGGGCGTTCCTAGTCAGACACACATGAGTGAAATGGAATTTCGTAAAGTGGACCTAGAAAACAAGGAAAATAAGGGCTGAAGCTGAAAAGCAAGAGAATATCCCTGATCTGTTATGGGTGTTGTGATGATGAAGCAATGTACACTTTTCTTCTGCAACAGACATTCAATTCAATTTATTTTTATATAGCACCTTTCACAACAAGGTTGCCCCAAGACACTTATCAAAGCTGTGTGACATCACAATACAGAAAGAGAAAAAGCCAGAAGACAGGGGAGGAGAGGAACCAAAACAGACAGACATGCTAGTGTACAGTAACTCTTGTTTGGCAGATTCTGTGTTGTTAGATTCTGTTAATCATTCAACAGCTTTCCAGTCTGTTTAGTAAAACTGTTAGCAAGTACTGGATTGTTTATGAAAACATTTTCGTTTTTGATTACGTCTAATGTTATTTACACAAAAAAGGTGTTTTATTCTGTTTACAAGGCTGATTAAAAGAATTCAGCGCTATACTGTACCTGTTTGCCACAT
This sequence comes from Lepisosteus platostomus, assembly GCF_059453375.1. Classification (NCBI taxonomy): domain Eukaryota; kingdom Metazoa; phylum Chordata; class Actinopteri; order Semionotiformes; family Lepisosteidae; genus Lepisosteus; species Lepisosteus platostomus. The sequence continues at coordinate 5,971,356 of NC_142620.1, read as the reverse complement.
ATCTTACATAATTGGTGAGTCATTAAGAAAATTATTTTATATCATTGCATATTATTAAAATGATGTATATTTTAATAACACAATAATTATAATCCATAAATTATATGACAATTATAATCTATCCATTCCAGTAACCACTTATCCTTTGAGGGTGTAGTGCACAATTATGTTTATAAATACATTTTATAATCACTTACACTTGCTAGCTAGCTTACAAATGCTATGATGAAAACAAACCACAACAAAAAAGTATTAAGAGTGATATGCATGTTAATAAAATATTTACAGTATAGGTGGGAATATTCTGATAATAATTGTAAATAAATTGCAATTAATCATCACCAAAGGTCAGTTACTACTAGGTTACTTACTATTCTACAGGCTATAAGGAATTTATAAATAACATTTGTAACCCCAAATCTAAAATATTAAAAATGTGCTTAGATTAAATAATTATGGGTGCAAATGAAATGTCAGAGAAGAGGAGGGCTTCTCTACACAGCATGTGTGTGATGGCAAAGCTGAGCCACGCAAGGCTACAGCCTGCTGTAGGGATCAATGATGAGGTCCCTACTTGGCTGTTCTTTTACCTGTATGATATCTGAACGAATGTTTTAAATATTCAAATTGAAATACATTTTTTCGCAAACCTTGTGTGTGGAGAAGAGGCTGGCTCCCGCGTGGTGGGTGGACAAGTGACTAACCATCCCCTCCTGGTAGCGTATGTGCGTGGGGAGGGGATCATTTTAAAGGGCACAGTCTAATTCTGCTCATTTTCTCTTGATTGCAGAATGCCCGACTGGGCCAGTTGCAGTAACCTCCTGTATATTCACATAGCTTATTTACATCAAGAACTGATCCTGCACATCACTGCACTGTCTGACTGCACTGTGTTTCCATTACATGAATATCCCCATTTTGGATAACTTGAAATGATGCAGATAGATGGATACGTGATTTACTGCATGTTAGAGAAAGAACTTCTTCCCTCCCTCACAAGACCTGGAGGTGGGGTGTAGTGGTAGAACTGAAGAGCAGAGGTGAGCAGAACAAGTCCCACATGTCCTCTGGTAAAGAAGGGGCGATGGTGTTATAAAAACCCTAATACATGGTATTCGCTATATGATCAAACAGCATATTTAAACACAGCAGGCTTGATATCCAGAAACTGTTCCTTAATTTAGTGCAGAACTGCTTGTGTCTTTCAGATACTAGCTTCTGGATCACATCCACCCATGCAGTGGGTGACTTGTGAATATTCATGGGTCGGGCTTATCAAGCTTTTTAATACCGAGTTCAGCTCGTGACCCTTGGAGTGGATGTTATTGAGAAATAAAGGTATAGGACAATTAAAAGTCCAAAATGTACGGTATATTAGCCACAAACATTGCCATAATATTCATCTGCTCCGGTATTGCTGCCAACAAAAAGAAATAGCAATTTCAGCCCTCACAAACAACACAAATACAAAACAGACTTTTCTCAGTATGCTATTTCCAAAGGTATTTTCTAAAATTAGGCCAATTCAGTGTGGCATAATTTTTAAGCTAAAGCACAACATTGGAAAGACATTTTACTTGTAAATCTCATTGTCCATTGCATCTAACCTATCTCAGTAGGTTTCTGATTTCTGCCAGTACAGATAGGCCAATCTGAGTGGCTTGCACTGGATGCTTCATACACCCAATACTGCAGAAACATTAAAGATCTCCTTTATGCACACTATATTTGCATTCTCATGAGTAAAGGAAAGCGGCACTGTCTGGGAGACTGAGGCAGTATGTGCTTTGCTTGATTAATTACTATGGGACTCTCTTTTCCCAGCTTCCACTCATTATGCTAACGAAGTGCCATCAATTAAGGCCTTCCCTTGATTATTAAACCTGTCAGGTAATACCTCCTAAAAGCTGCATTATGGTAATGCATTTCATGCAAGTCTTCCTCACACCTTTTTTTTTTACTGTGTGTTAATCTAGAGCACTGCTAGTATCCAGTATTTCTCTGTTGTGCCTTTCAGTACCTCTTGACCTTGGTGCTGTTAACTGGGACAAGCAATGTTACACAGAATGCAGGCTGGCACAATGGCATGGTTGAGCTTTTGTATTTAGAGGAAACAAGAAACCATCATTCTTCATTTGTGGTTCATCACTTCCTACTATAGGCAGGTCACAGATGGGACGCGGAACGCCTTGTATCTTTATAGATATGTTTAACTATTTAGAAGAATTTTCTAAAGAAATATTGTAAAGTGGAGCAAATATCTGCTCTGAGCCAGGAAGCCAAAATCGAAACACACAATGCATCAAGCAGAGAAGCCGGTTTTAACCAAATAATTAATATTACGTTGACAAATTCAGGTACTCAAATCAGTCTCTATTCTGTCTCATCTGAACACCTGCAGGTTACACCATGCAATTATGTTCGCAAACCAGAAAAAAAAAAGATGACGGATATTTAAACACAGTCGACGCAGAGATTTAAAAAGTTAAATCCACACAGAATTCTTCTGCCGCATTGTGACCTATGTTTTTCTTAAATTCCCTGAAATGTGATAAGCAATTTTGATAGTATATTGCTCTGGTTCTGATTTGATGTTTCCTAATCACTGGGTTGCTAAGCACACAGGGGTACCTAAAAGGGCCAGATTTGAAATGTGGATAAAATACCATTCTAATGATAATTCTCACTACTGCAGGTTGTTTTTTTTTTTAAACGCCTGGTGCCGACTGAACACTCCTTCCTTAGTCTTCTTCCACAAGGACATTGCATGCTATTTTAGAACTGGAACAATGAAATTCAGGTCAGTACTTAAACAACCCAACATGTAGATGAAAAAGCTGTTCCACTTTAGGTTTAGGCTATGAGCAGCCTGTGCTCTAAAAACCTAACTTTGATTACATCATTAAAGAATCTAAATCAGGTAATGTGGTTCTTTGTTGGACAATCATGAAAATAACCCACCTCGTACAGAGGAAATAGTTGAGGAGCTGTTGAAGAGAGATGACTCGTCTCACACCATTTGAATCTGTTTTTTTCAAGAGCATAATAACATCAAAACTTGTGGCAGGTGTTGAATAAGTATCCTGAACCAACTCACACTCTGCATATGTCGTATATAATTAAAACAAATGTACTTAAGAGATGCCCTTCAGAGTCTAAAGTTACAACAAAAAACAGTAACAGAACACCAAGGGTATTGCTACCTTAAGAAACAGAAGGGTAACTTAAGCAGATAGACATACAGTAACCTATATTCCACATAGTTTTCTATTCTCAGTTAGCATACAGGAATAAAATTCGACTTCTGTTTATGTAATATAAAGATGCTTTCCATACCATAGATATTAATTTCACTTAAAACACCAGAAGGGATAACTGGCTTACTTCTTGCCTCTGTCGATAAGCTGTTTTATTTCTGCTTGGTAATGATTTGCCTTCAATAAAAAAATTGCATTTTAAAAGGGAAATTACAATTGATTCACATAAACCCCAGTATGACACGCATATGACATTCAATCAAGCTACGCAGTGCTAAATTAACATAAAAAAAACAATAACATATAAAAATCTGGGTGTTGTTAAACAGTTATCCTACCGTATGTATCACATCTTCAAAACTAGTTTAAAGCAAAGGAGCTTCTTTTAGCTTTTCAAAACCACTAAAAAGTACCAGAGTTGCTCTTTCACTAATTAAAAGGTTCATTTTTCACTAAAATATCAGAAAATATCAGAATTTTAATAAGATTTAAATGCATAAGGAAACTTAAATAAAACCTTGTGTGTTTCCATGGTCCAGTAATGAGAAGGGCGGTCCCTTTATATCAAAAACAGTTCTTACTGACACAATTGCAATCCAAATGAGTAACTACAGTAGGCGTTACGTTCGCTACTCCTCCTCTTAAGGGCACACCAGCCCTTCCTTGTTCTGCCCCATTACCTGCACTTGTTTTTGATTTCCGTTCCCCCTTAAAAGCCAGACACAGACGTCACCCGAGGTTCCTCATTGAATCCCGTTTCGTGAGAACCCGGGGGTCCTGCTGCGTATGGCTTTAACCCTTCGTTCGTGATTCCCAACGCCGGTCCCGACCCGGCTCCTGGTTTTTAATTCCTTCGGATGGATTGTCTGGCATTGGACTACTCTTCTGTTTTGGATTTCGTCTTTGATTGTTCGCCCCGGACACCTGCTCACCTTGGACACGCCCCCCCGTCTCCATACCCTTCTCCTGCATGATTTTCTCCCCACTGTGTCCTCGCCAACCGGATCGTGTCGTCTGCATAGGGCCCGGAAAGAGCTGTTCGTGACACTAGGGACATTATAATTCAGGATGCTGTGATTATAAAGTTATGCCTTTTGCCCTCATGGTGTACAGGGAACTGAGAGTAGGCAGGTAGTCAAGCATGGTGGGTTTGTGCAGGAGCCTGCTGGGGTTATAGTCAACACTGGCAGGGTGACCACAACAGGAGCTGCCCCAGACGAAGAAGGGCTGTGTGTTGAAATTGGTCCATAGCTGAGAACATGATTCCAGTGGACAGTTAACCCTCTATATGAACTAGAAATAGCTTCAAATTATGTATATTTGCCCCAGGTATGATTTGGTCCAAAGTCTAGATGCAGTCACCTTTTAAGTGTACTTGGCTTCAATGATAAAAGCATCTGGTTTCTTTTTCTGTCCTTTGTCTGTTGTCCATTCTCGCCAAAAAAAAAATATTAAGTGAAGTAATTGATTTTTTTTGCCTTATTTCCATTATATTGCTGAGCATTGGCTTGTGAATATTATAATGCTGTCACAAAGCTGCAGTGCTGCTTGCTTTCAGAACAATAACTGCTAAAATTGGTTGTGTTAAAGAGAAGACATTCTGGAGTATTACCGAACAAAAGGTTGTTGATATTCTAGTCAGAGCTTCAGGGATTCAGATTCTCCTGAGCCTAATTGTCAAGCATCTGACGGTTTATGAGGAACACTGCTCAAGACGTTTGTCCGCTGGAGGAATAATGGGCGCCAGCTGTGTTTCACATCCTCTCTTTAGTGCAAACGAGGTGGATAGTGGCGGACGGGAAGGATGCAGCATGAACCCTGCAAATCTGAAAAACCTTGAGCTACACATGACTGTAACTTTTGCATGGAGACAGTGCACAGATCACCACTGTCTTACAGAAATGCAAGCGTCTGTGCTGAAACACTAGAGTGGATGTGCTTAAATGTTTTCAGCAATCTTTCCTCTCATTTTAAATGGCCTGTGTGCGTGAAAATTTCAAGTTCTGCAATTTTTTTCTCCAGCGACAAACTTGTGCGCACTGAATTGAGTGTATGTAAATGAAATTTTTTATCAATATAATAATTCTCATAGAAAAAGACTGGGACAGCAATTTAAGGAGCCCAGTCATAGAGACTGAATGTCGAGCGAGCATGAGCAGTGAGGTACGAGACTACGAGAGCAGAGATATCTATTATTGAGTAGCAGTAATAATGCACACAGCCAAGTTGGGCCTCTTGCAGCCAGTCTCATGTGGTCAATGTTGCATTTTTCAATTGACGGCCATGTTGTTTTATTATTCTCATATTTTGGGGGGAATTTAACTTTTTGTGCGCAGTTCAATTTCCTATGTGCACGGATTTCATAACACGGCTTAGAGGGAACATTGGTTTTCAGTTACAATTTCACAATGATTCAGGTGTGGATATCCTATAAAGTTGCAGATGCAGAATATAGTTTGTGTATAGAAGACATACATAGTGTGACGTGCACATCTGCATTGCAACATAAATGATTGTGTTGCAATAAAAATCTATACTGAGTGTCCCAGGAAATAATGGTGCAATATCTTTTCTTTGCCACTAGAGGGAATATGCACCAGTCACATACTGTAGACCCTGAATTAATGGTACACAGAAACAGGAAAGAAGATATTGCCACTGATCAAATCAAGCAGAAGTTTCCTTGTGCATTACTAGCATGTGAATTAGTTTTGCCAATCAGGCATTATGTGAGTTTTATCCTGAGGAGCGGAGGTTTTAGCTCTGGAGAGTTGAATATTCAGTGAAAGAAAGCAATTGAGAAAATAATTTCACCTTGACCATGGTGGAAACTTATACTATCTATATTTTACATTTTGATATGCATAACACACCCATTAAACAAAAGAATGAATCTGTTTGTTGACCATAACGCCCTGCAGGATTCTCTTTTTATTGTCCTACCATGTCATGTTTGCTGTTATCTTCTCATTTACAGCCCTGCTAGAAATCCTAGCAGAATTCTGCTAGAACACACGCTCTTCTTAAAGCCTTTGGAGTCCAGTGCACAGCCATGGGGCTTTTAAATGAATTGCAAATATATTTTGAGTAAAACAGGCTTGCATGTAGTTAGATGTAATCTCTTTAAGGATGACCCAGCATAAGGAAGATATTTTAGAATATATATACTGTATATAAATTCAACATAAGAAACATGTTTAATGTCTAGAAATAGGGTGTGTTTAATGTAATTAGTCTTGCATTTTGTTTTATTCACAGATGGAAGTATGTAAACACGTTGCAAAATGCTGCTAAAACCATTTTTGCTGGCCAGTGGATTGCCTCATATGTCATTGTCAATGATGATTCATGACCTGAAGCTGTTTGCGAAGATTATTTTATTTATTTGTTATGAACAAATTAGCACTAGCTAGTAGCTATTATTTTATGCTGCAGTTTCATACACCAAATATGAATTTTTGGCAAAACCAAGGACCATTTAAAATAGACATTTACAGTATTTTCTGGTGACAGTCCTGTCAGAAACACAGTATACACACATTGATAGAACTGTTAATAGCCATCTGTCCTTTATTAGGAAGCTGCTTATTCCTGGTAAGAGTTATGGTAACACAAAGCTTATTCCAAAAACACAGGAGGCAGGATGGGATTACACACTGAACAGGTTGCTAGCCCATTGAAGTTAACTTAGACACCAGATAACCTAGATAGCATGTCTTTGGAGTGTTGAAGTAAACTGGAGAACCGTGCAAAAACCTACACAAACCTAGAAAAAACATGCTTACAAAATGTGACAACGTCCAGAATCAAACCCAGGACCCAAAAGCTGTGATGTACAGTAGCAGCCTTCCCATCACAGCACCATGCCAGAAGCTGCTTACTAAATGTGACTCAACTATATTTCCTCTTTTGGATGCTGAGCTACTGGATTTGAAATGACACCAACCCTCTCATAAATTACACAAATGGAATAGTTTAAAAATCACTTCTGATGGCATAGAACATTGATGCCTTTTGTAAAGTAGACTGTTGATGTAATGGTTGTTCTTTTTAGTCTTAATTATGAATACATTATTTATGTCAACCATAGTAAAAATAAAAAAAGCAAGTCAGCATTTCAAACACAACTGTAGTTTGATGATCACTGGAGGCCCTGAATGAATCTGTATCCCACTTCCTCATCATACCTCATCATTCTCACTGCTTCTTTAAGGCCACAGTTATCACATGTTTGCATTGATGGTTTTCATGCATTCTCCTGGGCAACATGGTGGTGTAGCATTTAGCACAGATGCCTCAGAGGTTTCGGGTCTTGGGTTTGACTCTGATCAAGGCCCATGTGAATGTGGAGTTTGCATGCTTTCCCTGTGTTTGCATGGGATTTTGTCAATTTCTTCACATGTCCCAAAGCCGTACTGGCAAGGTTGGATTTGCTGTTGTAAGTTGCCCTTTTCCGTAAGGTCCTGTGATGGACTGGCATCCGTCCAGAGGGAGAGCTCTTGTGTATTATTGATATTGGAATCAGTGTTATACTCAGTCGCTAAATTTCCATCAAGTTTCACAGAACTTGATTCCTCTGTGATGTGTAATGAACATGCACTAATCCATGCCAGAAAGAGCTTTATGGTTTTGTTAATGTGTTTTTCACATCAGTCATCACAGGCAAAAGCAGGAGTTATTTAACTCAAGCCAGACAAGCTCCACAGTTCCTCACTGGGTTCAGCTACTTGGGATTCTAATGGGCTGAATCAAGGATCTTTAATGGCAGATGTCTTTCAGTGCCTGATGGTGCAGCAGTGCTGATTAATTACTGTATATGAGTATGTTATGGTGACATGGCCCTCTGGAGGTTACGAAGTTCTCCATATTCACTAGGCTGCTCACTCTGTCTTCTGGCTTGATAGGTATGAAGCTTGCCATGGTACTTGGAGAAGACCCGAGAACCCAGAGCACATCTCAGCACCAGCTCACCAAGTATATTGGTGCCCACACCTGGATCACTGAAATGTCTACTGGCCCCTGTCACTGCTGGGAAATTTGGAGCAGGAACATAGAGGTGGAGAGTGTACCAGATATCTTTCAGCCTCATGAGCCTGTTAGGTTAAAGGAACCCACGCTGGGTCACCTCACTGGTCTTTCAGCACTTTGAGCAATCTATGTGGGAAAAACAAAATTCTGAAGTTTGGAAGAAAAATGTCTTGAAATTACGTCCTAACTTAAGTCGTACAGTAATCTTTATAGGCTCCTCCTGTCTTGTGAAAATTCACTTGGTTGTTGAATACCATAGCCTTTTCAAAATAATGCAAAGCAGCTCCTTTCACACCTCAAAGGCCATGCAGTTGTCATAGTCTGTATATTTAAAACAACCACAGATGTTGAAAAAACAGACTAATCAACTAATAAATCTAAATTATAAGCAATGACAACATTAACAACAGCAAAAACATTTCACCTGTTTAGAAAGAATTAGAATGAATGACTGAACAAGACATTCGTTCACAATCTGCTCTTCTGCCAGATGCCAGAGAGAAATGGCTAAATACAACAGCCCTGTAAAAAAGCACAGTTTAATATATTTGCTGTATGGAACAATAAGAGATGCAATCAATACATTAATCTTTGAGTTTGCAGCACTGCCATAACCAACTGGTCACACTATACCGCTTGTTTGTAATTTACTTTCAATGTGTGTGCTGTATAATGTTTTCTGGAGGTTTGCTTCCTTCAACTCAAGTGATATTAAAGAACCACTCTAGTCTACCGCCATAGAATTCTGTGACTAAATGCATCTCACTAAATCTTCATATATTAATCATACATAATAATCATCTCTAATATTAAAATATTCCTTTTTTCTTCACATCACTGCTTTTAAGTCTACATTGGTCATAGTTTCTAATCATTTTCCATACATGAAATGGCAGTGTCCCATATTTCAAAATTCTGCATTCAAATGCTAAGTACTTTATCAAACTGTCACCCCCTTTCAGTCATATGTATTATTCTTTGCTGAAGAATTGTTTGAAGCCTTTCTGTCGAGCAAAGGGGAATATGGAAATTGACAGATTACTGTTATTCAGTGGTGTTCATATGAAGTTTGGTCTGGATTCTGTGAGTCATCTATACTGGCTGCTGCAAGGAAACAACTTTTGATTTACTCATTTGTACCAAAGAGCTACTGAAAGTGTTGGCAGGGAGCTACTTACACCATCTGAACAACACCCAAGAAAACCTGACTTCCGAGCATGACTTACAGGATAAGAACATAAAGTTTGCAAACGAAAGGTCGTTCAGGATCCAGCTCTTTTGGTTTTTAGCGGCAAATTGATCTGTAGAACTTATTCAGTCATTTCTTGAAAGAGGCAATAGTATTGACTTTTGCAATATAGCTGAGTTGCACTTTCCAGACAAATAAAAGTGGTAAGTAAAGTTTTATATAAGTAGGTTCCAAAAACAGCTCTACCAAGTGTGTTGTCATCAGGCTGAAGCACCTGAGAGAAACTCTTGGAGAATAAATTGCAATGACTAGCCTGAACCCCAAGGTTATACAGCTTCTATTTCGAAAGACACAAACTATCAATCTTTAACAATGTTGTTTTCCAGTGTGCAGGTTGATACATGCTGGAATTGCAGCTGCAAAGTTTTGCTAAGGGAATGAGCTGAAAAGTCAAACTTATCCACCAGCTTAGCTACAGTAGAGGTGTGATACAGTTTTCCCTCATCTCTGGTCTTATGTTCACATGAGTGAAGAACTTCTGGGTGATGAGTAGAAAATAGGCCTTGCATGCATTGAGAAAAATACAGTGAGCAAGCATCCTCCCACCTCTGGGAGAGACATCACCCACCCACCCCTCTCCTGGAATCGTGAAAATGTTCCAGGTATCCCACTCCCTGAGAGCTAGAAAAATGTTCTCAGTTTTGTTGGGAGGGGAATATAGTGTGTTCACTAAAGTGTGCAAAAATTAGAACAAGAAATAGCACGCACCAGTACATTTGCAGTGTCCAACTCACCATGATAAAATATCTTTGTTTCTGTTGAGAGCTACTGTACAAAACTTCACTTATTCACAAGGCCACAGGACCTTCAAGTTTTCACGTTTTTCTACCTGGGCTTTTAGCGACATAAATGAGCTGATTTTTTACTCAACCTCCTTACTGGTGTAAATGGTGCCTAGCTGTTATATTTTTTATGGCACTGTAATTTGACTTATTATGCTATGAGTGAGAACCCAACACCGACAACAAGCTGGTATTTTTTTACTGTTACAATGCTTGAAGCAGGGACATGACATTTCTGACAACAAAACATAATCTCTTCTTTCTTCCCTTTTCAAACAGCATGCACCATTTCTAGCAAGATGGCCAGTATAAGGGAAAGTTATATGTGGGTATCAAGAAGAAAAACACAGGATTTGCAAGTTGGATTCCAGGTACTGCTGAGGAGGTCAACTGTACTGTTATTGTCAATCATGTAATTGTAGGGTGGGGGACTCACTGCGGTGTGCCACTAGGTGATGCTGTGTATTAGTGATGGTAATACACATCACCTTCTCAACTGGTGATTCTGTCTCATGTGACCAGAGTTCCATGTTTGTGATGGTGTGTGACTGCCAACACTAATATTTCAATGTCTGCAAGCTCTGGATCAGCACCTCCATTTGATGGATCATCTGATGCAAGCGCCATAACCCTTCTCAACAGATTGAGAAGTAATATGAAATTTTATAAGATAAGCACTTTATTAGCCGTATACATTTCTTGCATTAGGAATTTGTCTTTTCACATACCCCAGCTTGCTCTCCATGAGACACACAGACAGGGAGAGAAGCTTGGGGTCAGAGTGCAGGGACAGCCACTGTATAGTACCCCTGGAGCAGTTGGGGTTAAGGGCCTTGCTCAGGAGCCCAATGGAGTAGGATTCTTCTGCCAGTTACAGGATTTGAACCGGCATCTTTCCAGCCACAGGTGTGGATCCTTAGCCACAAGGCCACCACTCCACCACAATATTGTAGAGCATTTCACAACAATAAAGCAGGTTCTTTGCACTTCAAAACTACAGCAAGTAAAAAGCTTGAGAGAAAAAAGTATTGAATTCCTGGCTTTGCCCCTTATTTGATATTTTCTGTAAGTAAACAATATCAATAAGATGACAAATGTATAAAAATATATATTTTTAGCGTATTGCCTCTGAAATTATTATTTGAGAGTTGTTTGCTTTTCAGCAAAAAACCTTATGTATTTTAGCAAAATATACAAAGTTAAAAGTATAGTAGAATACTGAATTATGTCTCTTTGTGAAACAATAAAAGTTTCAATGGATCTGTACAAAGTCTGATGGATCAGCAATACTTTATGCTTGAGTATGCTTTAAAAATTGGAGATATTTGATGTAACTCAATTTGAATTAAGTCTGTATGTTATTAGGTAAACGATTAACATGGACCAGTTGTAGGTGATGAAGGCCATTCCAGACTAATTGATTGGGGTTTTTTTGCAAGCCAGTGCAACTTTGTAATGAAGCTATATATTTTTATGACATGTTATAGTGCATGCTTATCGTCAATAACTAAACCTTAAAAACTGAATGGATGCAGTTTTAAGACAAAGATTTATGGTTTGCAATGCTTAATCTCACGTTTTTTCTCCCAAATGAATTGGGTGTGTTTGGACATTTCCTGGGTATTCTGAGAATTCCTGCGCTCTCTGTGAAAGAGGTCTCACTTTGTGTATGAATAATATATTCTAATTAATAGGGTAATGTGGAGTCACAAAGAGAAGTCTGAACACTTAATAATGAACACTCCAGCTCCTACTTGCCAATCTGTACGGATTTATTTTCACAAGTTTATCTGGGTGCTATGTTGTACTGCAGGACATGTAAGAAATGGGCAACTGATGAAACATTCCTAGCTCACCCTCTATCACTAGTCTTTGGTGGTTAAATGGTGTAGGGCTTTTTGAATAGCACTTGAAACGTTATTTACAAACACATTATTTACAATTAATAAATTCTAAAAACCAAAAGACTAAAATCATTTTGTTGTATCCGATACGGCAAAGACATCACGTGTGCTTACGATGAATGATGTATTTTCAGCATCACTTGGGGAAAAAGACATTAGAATGTGCTTCTTTCCCACATTACTGTGCATTTTAACATGCCAAAACAAAAAGATTTAGACTGACATATAAATTATATTTTGTGAAGTGCAATGAAATATCAGCATTTTCTTTGGAGGGAAGAATACATTGTGCATTTCAGTTGCTATTGAGACAATTTTGTGTTAAGGGGAAACATGCCTGACACAATACAAAAATACCTTCTGTATTTCAGATTTCCTGAAAAGCAAAGGTAATGAGCAGATCTAATTAAGACATTGCAATTTCTCAGCACAATATATTCTATACATCTAGAAGGTTTTATGTTCATACTATTCCACAGTTGCAGTACTCCACATTGTGTTTTTTTTTCTATTTTTCAGCCTGGAAATGAACCTCTACTTGTTCCTTTGCTGCCTGCGTGCTTAACCTCTAATAGATTGTTTAGAATATAATGTACTATATTGTGTACTACATTGATTATTTAATAGTAGTCTTAAAAGTACGTATCAGGTTTTTAAGATCTTTCTGGAATGATTCTGAATCCCTGTTTTAATCTATCACCTATTACTCTGCTTTGCCACCTCCAGACAATGAAGAAGCTAGAGTGGGTTAGAGATGTTAAATGTGTGGGGAGGTGCTGGAGAGACACAACCATGGGAAAAACACTGCAGTTCTGGTTCCCACTGGCAGAGGTCACAGTCAAGAGCAGTCTAGTTTTACAGACAGCAGACAGAAGCAGACACTGTATTCCAAATATATCTGAATGAGGAAACAAGTCGGATTTTAGTGTAGGAGTTTCTAGCCATAGTGCCATTTTATCTATACTTTTTTATGAAAAGCAAACTTGGAAGTTTAGAAAGAAACTGAATTAACAAAACTCATTCAAAAATTCTGAAGGACTTAATCTTTAATGACAGCCACGGTGCTGGATCTTCTAGTGCACTGTGCTGCCTGAAGACAGGATCCCCTATATTATGACAAGAGTTTTTTCTTATTGAATGCTAATTGTCTTGGATTTGTGTACAGAACGCCTACATTCACAGTATATTTAACAGTTGATGTCTTACACAGCAGAAGGCTCTGTGTTTTTGTTTCACTGATTATGCAGGGTGATGAAGTGCCTGTATTAGCCAGTCTCATCTTGGCAATTCTAATGCTATCTGGCATTGTCGCATATCAAGAGGATGCTGAAGTACTCCATTTTGAGGAGCTGTTTACCAAATTAAGTTTAAAACTACCACTCCCTGTGCCATTAGTTTATGTTTTTTGTTCCCCCGGCTCAGCATATCAAAGGAATTTAATGCAATTGCGGGCCATCTGTCACAACATGAATCAGAGAGATGATATGATTTGTACTGCTGGTAGTGTGAATCACTCCGAACCCCAGAAGACACAGCAGGGAATGAAGTTCTGCACCATTTAGGCCTCAATAACTGGCAAAGAGAGGCATTAATCAAGAGTCCAGCGTACTGTCTATGGCCAGGTGACTGCTGGCTAATAAACTATAACTCTCCAGCTGATAATTAATCATGGTGTTAGTCAGACAGCATAGTTGTTTTAAGATGTGTGGTTTACAGCTTTTATAACCCCTTTTAAAAATATGCTTAAAGCAAATATTTCACATAATCAGCCCCAAGATGGTTAATTGCTTTTCCTATCAGAGATACCGGATGTAAATGAAGAAAGGACAGCTGATTCTATTATTATTACATTTCTTTTCTTCAAGGAATACATTGTGAGAGTAATGGTGACGTTGTTTTAAAATAATATGTCAGAATATATCAATGCACAATTAAAAGAGCATTCTAATTACTTAATACTTATATATGGTGCTTCAATACACAAATAAGACAGCATAACTCACACACATATTCAGTAAATAAATGAGCGCTGGACAGTATACGTGCCCTAAAATACACTAAATTTCCATTCATTGACCTCTTACCTAAAAACAAATATTTTGATGTGACCAGATTTTTTTTTGTTTCTTATTTAGTACTTTCCAAAAAAAAAGGCTAATTAAATTTTAAAAAGGTAATTGAAGTCACAAATCATTTAGAAAGTCATCAATGTGAGATCTCTCAATGGCGCAAAACTCCTGAGCTTTGGTTAGCAATTAAACAGTCTTAATGAAAAACACATGGTGTGTCAGAATACCTGAACTGTGGTTTTACAGCAGTTCACTTGTTTTTGTTTCCTGCCAACAAAAGACCAGTAGAATTTTTCATGCAATACTTATCTTTAATTTCCAAAATGCTGTTTTGTTTTTGTGTTTGCCATTCACCTTGGGAAATAATCCTGTTTCTTGCATAGTGCAGGAATTAAAACACAAACAAAAGAAATGACAGATTGAAAATAAATATTGTTTTGTTGAAGACCTCAAAGTTTACATTGTTTTAAAACCTCTGGGAGATTTTTGTATTTACACCGTATGTTTTCACACAGTGCTATCAGCTTATGCAGGCTGAATTTTTCTTTGCATTTATGTGAATAAATAATCCCTTACTATAAAAAATGTAGGTTTCTAAATTTAATTTAAAAGTACTCAAAGAGGATCTTCAAGTGCCTTGGGTTACTAAGACCGTTTTTATAGCAGAACGGAATGCTGAACAGATGACTGATTTCTTCAATAGCCTGTCATTTATTTTAATGCATCAAACAAGCCAAGATCTTATTTGCAAATATTATTGTATGTTCACATTCTTGCAAGACTTATTATTATTTATATTTTGACTGTCCTTTTCTCAAGTGACTTAGCTCTTAATTGCATTCTTGGATCATCTCTACAATAAATGAAATATGACCTATGTATACAATTTATCCTGTACGTAAGCATAGATGTATACCAGTACCTGTCCTTGTAATACCACATTTAGAATATTGTGTACAACTTTGGTCACCATGTTACAAAAATAGTGATTCTCTGGAATCAGCACAGAGAAGAGCAACTAGATATACAGTAATATGGGCTTAGAATACTGTCCTACACTGAGAGGCTAAATGACCACAAAAGCACCTGATATTCAAAATCATCATATGGTGACAAAGTCAACCCTGCAGATCTTTTCAAAATAAACAGTGAAATACAAACTAAAGGACACAAGTGGAAACTGCATAGAAGAGCATTTAAAAATGAACCCTGGAGGCAGCTATTAACACAAAGGCCTACGGAACAAGCTACGCAGCCAATACCTTGTCAATTATTGTTGAAGCCAATACCTTGGATCAGGAAAAACGACTGGATGAGATCCTTGAATCAATTTGCTACCAAACAGGCTAGATGGGCCAAATGCCCTCGCCCTCCTTTTGTGTGAGACTAAAATCTTTTTTTCATACAATAGCTCTACTTACCTTACTATTTTCAAGGCCAGTGGAAGTAGTGGAGGGAGGCTGTATATATTAAAAATGTATTTTTAAGCTAATAAGAAAATACTCAGAGGTTAAATTTGATGGATAGTAATTTTAACAGAGAAACAGTGGAAGCAATAGGAACTGTATTAACATTGGAAGACAAAGATTTTAGCCATCAAAAATATCGGTAGGTAATAATACAAAATCTTCTTTCCTGAAAATTCACTGCTGTGTTTTTCAACCTGCCTGTCTCTCAGTTATTTCTCAACACAATAGATAATAAGCAGCCTACACTGCTAGCAATGACCTCACTAGATGTACAGAGACATGGACAGAGCAAATACTCAGGGAAAGACTCTCTCTGCAGTGCTTCTTTTAACCCACACAGGTCGGCAGAATGTAGAGCTACATTTAAATGATGTTAACATGCAGAACTTGAAATAGTACTTTCAACAAAAAACGCATCAGATCGATATTTGCCTGGGCTTTGCCATGTTCGGATCTCTGCCACCTAGCAAAAAAGCTGCACTATATTGTTAACTATTTTACCTTTTTTCTGATATGTAAGAACGAACAGAGACCATTTGCTGTGAACAGAAAGAAATACTGAATTAAATTATTAAGGCAGTATCATTGCAGCACATGTCCAGGGGAGTCTAGAAGGCTGTCTCCCCTTGCCGAGGAGAAGTTGAGTCTCTGGTGCTCTCATTATCATCACAGCTCTCAGAAACATGTTGTGGACAGCTGCAGATGGAGTCAACAAGGGCAAGCCACAAGTTGAGTCAGACCTGCTATGGAGAGTGAATAAATAAAAATAAAGACCTATCGATCAACTGTACTATATAAAACTACGGGGTATTTTTTACCCTTAAGCATGGAAAATATTCTCTAGATAGCGTCGCCACAGTAATGGTAATTACACACATCTTCAACCAAACAGCTATGTTCTTCAAGTGAATCATATCCTTCTGTTTCCTAATTACATTCCATACCACGTTTTACTATTGGACTTGAGAGTCATGTTTGAATTGTGGATTTCTTCAAACTTTCTTTTCTGTTAAATTTGTAACAAAAGCAACTCACGCGTTGACTTTAGACAGGTCGCCGTCAAGAACACCTGACTGGTGACATCTTGTCAAACTGCAGACACTTCACCACTGTCCCCTGAGTTCAAAAAGATTGTATACAGTTCCCTAACATCCATTTCTAAGGTACTGTATGAGAAGTTGGTGATCACAAAGAAACTCAGGAATGTTGTACTTCTGTTTTTCAGAAAATGGGAAGTTTTTTCTCAGACAACCAGAAAATCTGTAAAATTTCAGCCATCCATTTATTTTTTTGAATTACAAGAGACCACATGTTTATAAATGAGCTTGGTTAGATCACTATACTAAATCAGAATGTTAACGTACAGTAAAGTGTTTGCATATCAATTAGGGAAGTACACTCCAGCACAATTATTCAAATATGTCCAGAACATTGAAAGCATGTACATTTTATAATCCCTTAGATCAAATAAGACATTAGCAGTGTGTTGTGTATCCCTTACCATGAAACAAGGGGGGATTTGAGTTTCAGAACGTATCTGTTTTTGCAGGAAGTGGGAAAAGTAATATAACTATAACTAAATCAGGCAGCTTTCCCCCCCTGGCTTATTGTATTCACAGCAAGCCCAGTTTACCTACAGCTGGCCAGTCATTTCCAACCTGCGTCTTGGCTGAGTCATCCTCTTTTGGGGATAAAGACCATTTGGTTTGTTATTTTGTAATGCCTTCTGAGGAAACCGTGAAAAAAATTAATGGGCTGTAAAATGGTTGTGGTAGGCCCAGAACAAAATCCCATTTGGCCTCTGATTAACATGATGTTGTGGGGGGGGCTCAGGTAGGTTTGATGTATTTTGACCATGCTCCAACAATAGGTTGGGTTATCTGACGGGCCTCCATATACTGTATGACATTTTGGTGTACTTTTGATGAGTACACACGCATGCTCGCATATGAAAAATCAGTGCTTCCACTACACCGCAGTGGTCATTGTTGAACAATTTCTACGGTAGTTAAGGGCTTGCAGACCTTTGCTGCAAAACAGCTTGCTGCCTGTTACAGTAGGTGCCAGTTCAACCAGGTGGCATATTTCAGTTAGATACTGCTGCCCTTGCTGAAGGTGTTGTGCAAGCTTCCCCGGAGTTACAGGAAGTAAAACTGGGAAAGATGAAGTCTTACCATTGCTGCAAAAAAAAAAAATCAACAGGAAACCTAAAGGCAAATCAATACACTGATTGAAGAGTTCCAAAATGACCCACCACAACGTATAGATTATCATTTAAATCCAGTATAGTGAATAATGGAGGAATATTAGCAGTGATATTGCTTTTGATGTTTTTCAGATGTTTAGGTGGTGCCACACGTAGATGCTGTCAGCGCAGAGTTGAAATTGATGGTGAGTCATTAAATCCCCTTGTGTGTGAAGCTAAGCTCTGGAAAATGTGACTCTAGATCACTTGATATAGCCAATAGATTAGACATGATGACGAACAAGGTTTTGGATTCACACTAATTCGGCTCTCCCATCAAGGTTTATCTAGTCTCTATGTTCAGAGGTAAGGGGGACAAATCAAACAAGGATGCATAAGAATGTTTTAATATTCACCTTTGACATTGTGGACATAGCCTTTGTGGATTTTCATTTCTGCAAAGAAAACTTGTTTACACCTGTCACACTGAACAGCAGTGAAATGACAGCAGGTTAAGTGTTTAATAATAGGGGGTGTGAACAGTGATACACAAAAACTGATGTGCTAGATGACAAGCCTATATCAAATAAATTGTGCATCTATTGAATTTGGATCTGCCTTCTGCTTTTAAGTGTCACCGGCTATCCTAGACTCCTCTGGAATTCATTTCAATTAAGATCTTAGATTGGCTTACGTCAGTGAAAAGGACATAAAGTGCATTAAAATCCAACAGACTAACTGACAGCCCCACCAGTGTTAACGTCTGGACACCTGTTGGAATTGCTTTGAAAATGTTTACACAGTAGTGGCAACTTAGTACTGCCAATTTTCACACTGAGACAGCCTTTTCTGTGCAGAGGTCTGAGGTTGCCATGGTTATACTACATTTCTCTGCTTCCCTGGCTTGCTAGCAATTCAATTGTCCAACAGACTGCGTAAGTCAATAGATCAATAACTGAAATTGAAAGAGAAGCATAATAAGCATTTTTGTGGTTGAAAAAAGCAAATCACTCTAAAAAAAGAATTTCCATGAACTACATGCCTCCTTTTTTTACCTTTTTAGCAACTGCTTGTCATTGTATATCTAGAGACAAGACCATACAATCCAGGTGCACATGACTCTTACATTAAGCCTGGTGTCCCCTGTACAGTTTAATGTCAATGGAGAACAATACAGCAGGTAAAAATTGCCTTGATAAATGGCCCTGACATTAGAGTTTTCTAGTCTCCACCTTCAATGTCATTGAAACACAGAATTAGTGTGAGGGTTAGGTTTCTACCAGCTCCCAAAACCAGATTAGTTTTTCAACTGCTGCATCTCCGCATCCCATGGGTGCAGTAAAGGCAGAAAATAACAGGTTTATAAACTGATAAAACAGAACCTAGCTAATACAGTGAGGCGTTTTATAGCCAGTTTAATAGTGTTCTCTGAAGGCCATCAAATAAAGCATTAACGTCTGCTCAGTGGGGACTTCAAATCTGTTGCCACAACTGATGCAGGGGAGGAAGTTTTGGTCAGTGGTGATAAGCATTTTTATTGATTTGTTTGCTTAATTAAAACCATGTGCAGAATCTAATTACTTAATTAATCACATGAAGTGACCAAGCATTATGCAAATCTGTTTTGTTACAAATATTAAACTACTTTACAGTGTGTTTTGCTGGCTTTTATGCAGTTGTTTTCCTTTGTTCATGTAAAGTGCTCCATGGCAGCTCATTGTGAGGGACATTATATTAAATACAGGCTCACCAATTGTTAGAAATCTTAAATACTCACATGGGAAAAGCAATTACTTGACAATACACTATTGGTGTCGCTTTGAATATGTCTTTGCAAAGCTTTGGGTACACACTCACATTCAGGGTGAAGAAAATGTTTATTATAATAATTATTATTAATATTATGCAAAGGAACAAGTAATAGGTTTATTCCATGCTGAAAAAAAGAAGAAAGAGAACACAACGTTTCGGCCGTGGAGCCTTCTTCAGTTGACACCTGAAGAAGGTTCCACGGCCGAAACGTTGTGTTCTCTTTCTTCTTTTTTTCAGCCTGGAATAAACCTATTACCTGTTCCTTTGCAGCCTACGCATGCTGACGCAGCTCCCCACCATTATTAATATTATTATTACTTACTCTTTCAGAAACAAAATGACTTCACCTATTTTGAAAAGCAAAGAGTTCACCTATCCTCAATATCTTCTAACAGACCATTTATTTGAAACTGGAAAAAAATTAAGGCTGTCTGTTATTTAGCAGATTGTTCAGCTTGCAACTGTTCCATTTTCCACTGCAGTCAGGACACACTGCAATCAACCTGTGTTCAATGAGATCTAATTCATTAGCACTCAGATTTGGAAAAAAAAACACACAATCATCTATTTTGTCAGCTCTTCTTAGTCCTGAACTACTGCTAAAATGTCTTTTCTGAAAGGTCTTTGGCCAGTCCTTTCCATTCCTCCATGCCCCAGTTTGTTAAGCATGATAACATACAGGCCCTTCGTGTGGTGCTGGTGCTGTTCAGGCCAGGTGCAGCGCGGCTAAACTCCCACTCTCTGAGGCAGAGGCTCATTCATTTCAATCTCGAGCACAGCCGCTTGCTTAATGTGTTTGCATGGTTACAAATGACAGGAGCTCAATGTATATTTCCGTGGGAGGTTTTTCAAGTACAGCCGTTAACTTTGCAAAGAGCTCAAACTATTTAGTTTTTGAAAGCTCTTCATGTACGTCTTGAAGATGATAAGTTTCGTTCCTGAGCACAAAAACGTTTGAAAGAGCTCCATTATAACTTGCCACAGCATTCAGTCACTTTGATAGAACAGTGCTAATTCAGAATTGCATTAGGTGTTACAATAGAATTTAGCCATGCGACATTTGTCTAAACTTTAAAAGACATTTCTGACTTCTAAGCTTTACAAAAAATAATTCAATGGAGAACCTAATATACCCTTAGGATTATAATTATTACTCTTAATATTGTTACTTACCTGTTGCTTTGCTTTAACCCTACTGTATCCTTTCCACTGTGTTATTCATATCAATGGTTATTACAATCCATTATGTGATTAAATCCCATATACTGTATAAGAAAATGTTTCCCTGTAGCAATTTTCTCATCAAATTAATGAAACTCAGCAAAGTTTTACCCAGGCGGCAAAAATACGAAAAGCAGTTTTCCTGTGTTTGATTCAGAAAATTCTAAAACAATTCAAACTAAAATTTTTCAAAATGAAAAAAAAACAGTTAATTATCTTTCTTGTTAATATTTTTTGTATATTTTATATAGTTCAACTGAAGCAATAGTTTAAACAATGCACATTCTAATTGTACACTGCTTTGAGAAATACAGTGTATTGTTAAAAACCTTGATAGCAAAAGTTACAATTAGGTTCAAGAAACATGGTAGACAAAGCAGTATATTTCCTCCTAATGTTTAATGTTCCAAAGCAAACCTTCAAAATGATCATTGTAATCACTTTGGAGCCAATATTTTGTTTCTGCAAACAAAAATTAAAGTTAAAATAATTGTGTATGATCTGACACTGACACTTGTCATTGACTGACACTTTCTACTGACAGATATTTGAATAAATGAATACACCCTCGTCATTGCTTAATATAGGCAGTGGAATGAATCATCGTTCTCCACATGAGTCGTTTGACAGGTGCAAAAATTCAGTTAATGGTTTGTCTGTCCATCGTAACATCTCTGTATTCACCCATTACTGTATCAGTCTCCTTTGTGTCATTCTTCTATTCGTTGAACCATGAAGCTTTTTTTCTTCATAGTTGTCCGGTCATCTAATTCTGTGTGAGTATGACTGCACATCTCCCTCTTTGATTGTAGTAGTCAATGACTGGTGCCAAATTGAAAAAGAATTTGCTCGTTTGTCCCCCGGTCAGTCCATGGAAGGCATAGCAAGCAATGATGGGCCTTCAGCTCAAATCTGTCTGACAATCAGCCTTGTTTGACACCTACCATTTGGAACCATCCAGGCAACACCTGTGCCTTTGCCAGCTCTCTTTCTGTTTGTCTACAGTGGCTTCTCGAAATCTTCTTTGATTTCTCCATGCACACAATATGCCTTTTTGAGGTGGGCTCTAATCTCTTGGGAGCAGGCTCTACCTTTGGTGATCATTGGGCGCAGTGGAAATCCCAATGCGAGCATCGAACACCATAGTTTCTCATGAGGCACACGGCCGGAAGCTTTGTCTAGCACAACAGAAATCTTATCTGAACCTACTTGCTTTCCACAAAACTGTCAAGCTCATCACCTTTGGAGTTTCCAGATTTAACTGCGGCAGCTCTTTTTACCCAGTCAAAATCAATTTTGTCTCTTTGTCACTGTAAATTTAGAACATTACTCTTTCCCCTGTTATATCTCAGGTGTCTCAATGTGTACCAACAATAGCAGCATTCATTGCGGATGTGCGGTATTTGAAGGCATTTGTCATGGTTTTAACCACAGTAAACATTGTAATCACTCACCCTCTTTGCCCTTTCTTCTTGAGTTGTGTGCATATTTTGTCCAGGTCTATTAGTTTATCTCATGCAACTTTCTTCTGTGCCTCCTTCTTCGTTTCTCTCTATATCTTTACCTCTGCTCAGAGATGGGCTGATTGCTTCTCTTTTATTCATTTAAATGTTGAGCCAGAGATCAATGTCTTTTTCTTCATCCTTCATCCTCCTACCTCTATACCAAATGTGCTGATATCTCCCCGTGACACCATTGGCTCAGTTTGAGAGAAGCTGTCACTGCTTTTGCGGTCTTCATCCATTACCCTGGGCTGGGGTGCTTTTGTTCCCTGGGGCAGTTCCTTCCAGGTGCACCAGCACTTGGTCCAGTTAGGCTTGATATTTTATCACAGGACCATAATTATCCATCAGTCCACAATCTATAGACCAGCTGTCTACCAACAGAAGCTTCATGTTCATTATAATTCATGCTCCTAGAGTGGAATTTGTTTTCACAATTAAATCAGAGACTGTAGTTTGACAGAATGCGAGGTTGTAGGTTAACAAGTGTTTGAAACAAGATAAAAATCAGACTTGTAGCAGAAGTCTCTTTGACCTCAGTATTGAAAATAAAATTTAGTAAAGCCCTGGTAAACCTACTTTAGATGTAGATTATAGGGCATGAGTTAGTTCTTTATGTCTGTCTTACTGGCACTTATCACATCATGAATAGCAAACACAGAAATGTTTAAAAAATACTAAGCCTTCTGTTGGTAAAATCATTTTTAAATTTCATTGATGTATACAGTTAACAGGTTGGCATTAATTAACTGTTTTTCAGTATTCAAAGAACTGGCCCAAAATAATTTGAATAATCTTTACAGCTATAATTCCTAATACTGAATTAGCTCAAGCATGTTTTAACGTGTACTGATGAGATTAAACATATTAAGAAACCTACATATAGGTAGCTTTTGCTATTAACATGGGAGAACATCTTATTAAAATACTCCTCTCAGCAAAGAATGTCAAGCTGAAAACAAAGACGCACTAAAATGGAGGTGAAAAATAAATAATAATGGTCACTGCCTTTATAGAGCATGCCATTTTTTGGAACAGATTAATGGACACTGTTATTTAATAAATAATAAAACCTAAATGCTAAACTACAGCATACATTTTAAAGATGGAGAGATAATAAAAATGCATGAAATATTTACATTTTTCAGGCATACAGTGCACTACTGCTGGACTAAAACCCTGTGGACCATCTCTAGTTGTGCTGATACTGAAATGACACTTTTAAAAAGTCTGGGTGAGATTCATGATTTCAGATTTGCTTCGATAAAAGGCTAAGCTCACTTTAGGAAATGACACAAATTACAGCCAATTCATTTTATTAATGAGCAGCTCATAAATGTATGATTATGATGAATTTACAATATAGTAACAATAGCAAAAACAATTATTATTGGATTCATCATCAACGCCTCTGTTTCTGTTTGGATTTGAATTATTTTTCTACTTTGGAAGCCTCATCCATAATTTATATCTCTTGCTCTTGGTGTCAAAATAAAATTTGTTGCCATTGTAACCGAATGCTCTTTATTCATATCACATTATAGCTGAAGCTGCTGTGTTGCGCCTACAGACTGTTCCATTGCCTAGCAACAAAGACTCACTTTCTTTCACCAGTTTAGCCAGTCAGTGATGCACTAAGTAGAATTCATTTACAATGAGGGAACATTTTCAGCCATCTTTACAATAACAAAACAAGCATTTTAGGAGAGACCTTCAAAACGTCCAATCATGACCAGCACAAAAATATATCTAACAGATAAAAAACGTAAAATTTTCGTAGTGGCCACTACAGATCAGTATGCTAACGGGATACTTAAAAACGCTAAGGTTTTAAAAATACAAGAGCTGCAAAAATGTGCCACAGAGCACAGTCTGGGGCAGTTCTTAAAATATCATTTCATTCATGTTTTATTTGTGTTTTATGTTTTATTCATGTTTTATTTCAATTGTATTAAAGTTTTGCTGGTGTAATCAATATTTGTTTTGGTGATTTTTCATTCATAATGGGAAACCTGTTCTGGGTTTTTAAAAGAGATTGTAATAATAAAAGGCATTTTTCCTTTCCTCTTTCTGTTATGTAAATGATCTAAAGAAAGTTAAAAAAGCACATTTTGACTCCAGACCTTTATATTTTATCTGTCTAGGACTGACAAAAGAAAAGATGAAAGACAAAAAATCTCCTAGCATAATAAAAATCCCTTGTAGTTTTAGTTCGCTGTGCCATAATTTCAGAGCTTTACTTATTGTAATTCAGCACATTATCATTAAAGACTACCATAAAAAATAATAATAAAAATCATTCATCCTCATCAAAATTACTCACAGACAGATGAAGCGGGAAATAAATTTTTAAACTTAACATTAACATAATTTTCGAAGCAACTGCTGGCCACAGTTCAGTTTTTGAACATTTCTTGAAAAAATCCTAGAATATTTTGTGTGCATTTATACAGAGGTGGTTAGAAACTTTGCATTTAAGACTACCAAAGCACCTTTAAGATCCCGCCCTTTCTCATAGTCATTATATGGCCTATTGCTATTTCACTCTCATTAAAGCTGCTGTTCAGCAAGTTTTGCATACTGCAGTATTGTGCTGCTCCATAAACCCAGTTCCAGGTTTTAAGTTCATGCGAGCACTGAAGTCAACATGCGATATAAATAACTAGGCAGAATAATCAGGACCACATTCCCAACATAACTAAAGGGCACAAAACCAATATCATTTCAATTTCACAGTAATGTAGAAAATACAAAAATGTAGTTTCTCAAGTAACACTCCTTGCCAGAAGATAATTATTCAGAACTTTCACATATCAGACCTGTGCAGGCAGGAAATGTACCTGACTTAGGGTCTATATATTGATGTCTTTTAAATTTGCCCCAATACTGTAATAATTGTCATTTTTTCCAATTTTGTTTTACTGTATACCTGATTTGCATATTGCAGTTGTCATCAAACAGATATTTAAAATATATTCACAGAATGATACACAAGTTTTCACAAAGGATAAGAACAATACACACCCTAGCTTTTCATTAACTACCACAAGATATGTTTTTATGTTTTACCTCCAGGACAGCTCTTTGGAAGGCAGATACAATGAGACCAAGGACAATACTGGAGACAGAAAAGCAGAGCCATACTTACAGCTACAAGTAGCAGGATGCTGGTTTGGGAATTGCTATCTATCTACAGAGAGATTTGAACTGCTGTTTTCTTATAAAGCATACAGCACAATACATAAGTAAGTTCTTCATTCTTCCAGATGATCAAAGCTTCTGCTGCCTCCCCAGAGATCAATAATGCATTAGGAGTACAGTTTTCTTCATGTCATCAAAGTAAATGTCTTTCATTATCTGTATCACTTTGCATATCTCTTTGGACTGTGATACCACCAGTAATTAAGGGTCACTATACAGTAGTTCTAAGTATAGTATGTTGAACTGCACATGTAACTCCCAAAAGCAAGGGATTTTATTGCACATTTGTAGTATGCTACAGTACATTTACCTAATACTATGCAGTTTACTCATAAAGAAACTCCTGTAACTGCATTTATATATCCTCTAGTGACCATGTTATTAATAATGTTCCCAGATGTATGCAAGCTAAATAATTAAAATACACAATAAGCAAACAAATAAACAAATAAGCAACCTACTAAAATAAAAATAAAAAAACATGTACAGTACTGTATGTTTGATTTGAATGCATTGTGTCCCCAGGGGAACACTATTGTGTTATCATTGGCTTTTGACTGGAACTGTCAAAATATGCAGGTTTCTTTGTCCACTTGTCAATCTTATTTGATTTCATATTCTGCCTGTCGTTCATGACAGTTTTTTTTTATTTTCAGAAATGTTCGTCATAGGTAAGCAACTTGGACTTTTAACTGTCCACCCCCTGTAGTTTAGTTTCAGAGACCTACAATGCATCATTTTTGCCTCAAGATATAGACTCAATGTGAGAAAGTCCCATCAATCACATTGAAACCTTGATAGAGATCAGAAAGCAAAAGCTTTGAATGCCAGTGCCAAGAGACTGCCTATCCAGATGTGAAAATGACGCACACAGTCCTGGGGCATCTCAGAGGCAATGCGGAGGCAATTGTTATGAATAGTAATTCATGCTTATTTTTCTACAGCTGGAGAGTTTTGAAAACAGTGTCATTCTGAAGATCATCCATTTTAGTTTTCAGTTAGCAACTGTGTGTGACACCTACGGTGGCTTACAACTTGTCTGCAGTCTCCAATGCCTTCCGTCATCAACGGTGTTTAGTACATTTTTGAGCACACGCTGATATAGCAGGTTGTGGGTCTGAGTCTGGGTCGTGTCACTGGTAGGCTGTGATGGGGATTCACCTGCTGGCTGGTAGCCAGGGGTTTCTCAGCCACACAGCGACCCCTGGGGCCTCCCCAGTGCTTGCTGGCTTGTGTGGTGCTGCCTGGGGTGGGGCTGTGGTGCCTATGATGGATTAAAAAGCGATTGGCTTTAAAAGAGGGTGGTCTGGAGGGGCTGAGCACACTTCCTCATACAAGTCAGGGTGTAAAAAACCACAATTTTAACAGTTTTAAACCAGCTGGCAGTAACATAACAACATCTTGTGATTCTATTTAAAAAAAAACTACAATAAATTCTGTTAAACACGGACAAATCTTTTGCTGGAACGTCTTTTGAACATAATTAGAAGTTTCAGGTATTTCCTATAATGCTACAGCATTGCATTATTTCAACACTCTGATTAGAATTCTGAAACATAATATCATGGAATACAAGATAATGGTAAATAAGGCATATAATGCTTTGACATTTCAGAACTGAAGAAAGTCTTTCTACTCTTCTAAGTAAAGCATGAAATCCAACATGACCGCAATTGTCATAACATTTTGACAAATTAGGGCACCCAAGCATCTGTATGTTACAACACTCTTCAAAGTGAGGATTAGCAGTATTGCAAGCGTAGTTAATATACGTAAGAAAATATTTTGTAAAATTATTCATGCACTTAATTAAAAAATAAGCTGTTTTTGTATACAGGAATTGGTAGTCAGTCATGTCAGAGAATATTGATCACATACTGTATACACTTGCATTGTGGTGTTTAACCAGACTGTTACTAAGAATTTGTCAAAGATCAAAACATCTAAATATAATTTACCTCCTATCTGCAGTGCACCTCAACTTCCTTTCTTGTCATGAAAAGATTCCACAGAGCATCCCATTTCTCAAATCAAAACTCGTTTTTTTAGTCTTTAATATCAAGTAAAAAAGTCTGTCAAAGTATATTTAATTATTTATTAAAACTTTTACTGGGCTAAGCTCCTGAGGTATAATTATCTAGTAGGGCTGACATTAGTTTCTGGAATTTTATCATGTATGAAATATTTAATGCCAAAGATATAAAATGAGTTAACATCGAGATTCATCTGAAATGGGTAATGTATCCACAATACACTAGTTTTGGAAGATTATAATGTATCATTGTATAACTCAAGTTATATTTCTTCTCTTTAATTTTGCCCTGCAAAATAAATGTTATTTGCTTTTAATTTTAATTTTAATAGAGATAGATTATTTTGGCATTTGAAAAATAAGAAAAGTTTTGATTAACAATGACATTTGTCAGGCGAATAAGGAGCAAATGTGAAGCTATAGACATCATAGTATAATTTATATACAGATCCAAAACCCTGATACTGTTATGCAGCAACAACAGGAAAAATATGCATCTTTTCTGACAAAAAGGTACAGTTTTGAACCTGCAATTACAGATGATGTATTGGCTTGTTTGTTCTTATTAGGGCAGAAAGTGTTAAAAAGTTTCATCCTCATTCAGTTATGGGTAGATGTTTTTATCAAAATATAATGTGCTATATAATGGTTTGCTTTCCATAGTAACCAGAAAATTGTCACTATCTTTAAATTAATTATTGATATTTTTTTGCCTTGAAAAGGATTCTTAATAAAACGTACCTTCAGAAAAGTTGTTAAAATATGCTTAGCTAGCATGAGATATTGATTAATTGTCTTAGTTTTCCACATGTCAATATCTGGTCTCTCAAATATTGCAAAGTTCACAGATTACATCACATATCTTTCATAAAATCGTTTAACATCTTGGCTCTACTAGATTTTTTATTGTTTGCTTCCTGTTCTGTGGGTTTGTGTGGTGTTAAATGAAAAGTTTAAATGTTAACCCTGACAAAACGCTAGCTCAGCTCTGGAGAGTTGAAGGGGGTTACTATTTTCTGCTTTACAGAATGGAAACTGTAGAAATGTGAAAAAAATATCTTCCTACATAGTTCTACATTGCCCAAAGACAAAAATATAAGGGTCAAAATGAAAATGAAATAAAATTTCTTGGATATAATTGCACAGCTTGTCCTTTGAAGATAGCTTTCAATTTCCCTTCTTTAATGTACTTGTAACATGAGTAAAACCAGGGTCTGTTTATGTATTTGCTGTCCTAAGCAGAATTCATCTTGTGGTTTTCATGATTATTAGGGTGAAATTACACTTCTTTGCTGTTAATAATTACTTTCAGTTAACAGGTAGTATTTTTTATTCTCTGTGGTTTTTTTCTGGCCATAACATTAGCAATGACATAGTAATTCAAGACATTTTTTGCAAAAGATGAGGTTCTCAGGAGTTTTGTACTTGGCCTGCAGAGTTGAAAACAGAGACAGGAACTTTACACGTTGATGTATATAATTATAGGGGTAATCTTCCCAACTACAGAAAATATGCCCACTAAGAATAATTCACAAATGTAAAACCTTTCTCATACCAATGTCCTTTGTCTGTGTATCTGCTTTCTAGAAATGCTAAACACTGTACCAACATGCTGTCCTAGTCAGAATCTACCTCATTAATTACAAAACTCTTTGATGAGCTTCATGGGAACTTCAGAAAAACTTCTTCTTCAAAAAACAAATCACCACAAAATGAGAGTAATGACCTATGATTTGGCATATAAGATATAGTATTCTAGAATGTTTACAAGGTTTTGATTTAGAGTTAGAATGAATGATTCTGATCCACTAGGTGTCGAACACACAGCTGGCTACTGCTCAAATACATACTTTGGCACGTCTTCATGTTTTGGGAGCCTGCAAAAAACATCTATCTTGACCTAGTTGGCATAAGAGAACTGGAATTTACATAAAGCCTTGCTTTATTATCATTTAAACAGCTGTTACAAACATATCATAAGTAACCAAAATGCATAACGTTATAAAGACTCAAAACAGACTCAAGCACAGGCCAGGGTATGTTTACGAAAACAAAAATAAATTAATGAGATTCACACCTAAAGAAGGCTCGGCAACCAAAGCATTGTGTTTCACTTTTCTGTTCCTCAGCATGGAATTTCCCTTTACTTGTCCCAATATACAGTAATATATGTTTTATTTTTGAGTAATGGTGTGCCTCCATTTCATCATATTCTAATAAAATCACTAACTGTGTTCAACCCAGTAATTCAAAGTGATCATTCATACTGGGACACATTCACTTCCAGAGACTAAGGTCAGTATTTGGTTGCATATCCTTTATGGCACATGTTTCTTCAGTCTGTAAAATACATTCTAGAATGGATTTAAATCTGAAGGTTGACTTGACCTGTCAAAGATTTTCTACTTATTTCTTCCAATGAACTCCCAGATTGCATTAGCCTGTTTTAGGTCTTTGTCATCTTTGGAGCATCTGCAGCTCCATTTTTTCTCCACACTTCAACTCTTCAATCTTCCCAAGATAAAAAACTTTATCTTGGTCTCAGCTATACAGAAATCTATTGTTCCAAAACACTTCTGGATCTCTGTTCATCTGAGCGAATTCTAAGCCGGCTTTTCTGGTCTCGGAGATGATGAAAGTTTTATATCTTCAATGTGGCCTTTGTAATTCTGTTGTCTCGGTCTTCTGTGAATTGTGGATTTTGATTCCTTCACGCCTGCTGCCTGTAGGTTGTTGGTGATTTCACTGACAACGGTATGACACTATCATGGCCCCTCGGTGCATTACAGCTGGATCAGAGAGGGACAAAAATAGTCTTAGATAAACTAACCTTAATGTTTATTTTGTTAATGCTTGAATCAGAAGATCCTGTGTATGACTCCTAAATATATACATATAGGAATACCATAAACATTTATTAAGTAAATATTGATCATCCAGTATCACACACATGTTCAATGGGTTTGTATAAAGCAAAATATATTACAGCAAAAACATAACCATCACATTCTCTTGTTATAGGAAAGCTCTCACTAAGCAGTATCAGGATGAACCTGCAACTAATGATGTCCCTGGATTTTTCCAGTATAATTTTGTGCAATCACATTGCTATTGAGAGCCACAAGAGGAGTTCCATAAGTAACTAGACACTTCCAGACACTTGGATCACACTTACACCTCACTATAGATTGGTCTGCTGCACATAAATAACATATTGTTCTGAAAGTATGTGTCCATCAGGGTGGTCTACACAAAAACTGATTCATCACTGAGGAGGACTTGAGTTCATCTAAGTCCAGCCTGAAACATCCAATGACACAAAGGTATTGTTCATCTAAGTATAAATGATAAGTAAGGCATATTGATTCCTTTCTTGACAATATTGACATTGAACAGGTTAAATTACGTCATCACCAGTACCCAATTATTTCTCCCTAATGAAATGCCTATATAACAGCTGTCAAAGTCACTCAAGTATGTCACAGCCTGTTATGACAATTTTTTTCAAAAGGATTCCAAAAAAATTGAATCTGTTTTTAAAATTCATAAGTTTTTATTGTCCAAAAACATGCATAAATAGAATAAGTTTGTTTCTGTGCTCAGCATAGTATTACAGTACTGGTAACCTGGGGTGACTAAGATGAGTTTTAAAAATCCTTATTAAAGCAGAGCTGTCTAACAAAGGTTATCACTGCTGTCATTGAAGGGGCTCTGTCAATGATAATAGCACAAATAGCACAGATGACTTACTGTATCTGTGATTATAAGCATAACTTGTCTCCCACTGAAGGATATAAACCTGACACAAGGGTCTAATTAGTGCTCAAGGCCTCTGAACGCAACATGATGAGTGTACCTTTTCATCTTAACAGGTGATGTCGTTATCTGCATTGGTAGTTGTGAAAGTTAACTCAATAAGAAGCTCATTTGCAGCTGTAAGCCTGCAAGAAATGAGTCTGTTGGCAATCCCTGCCACTCTCTGAAAATGTAGAAGGCAATGGCACTGGTGTGAATAAAAATATTAATGTCAGGATGAGAAGTCATCTCTGTGGTCTAGCCCAGTATTAATGTCCATGTAAGCTACTGTAGCAGTGTTTAACCTTAGTTTCTAATCACTGGTTTCTAGTGGTAAAACATGAAACTGAATACCAGGACTATAAAGCATGGATTTCTAGCAATGTTAAAAATATTTTTTCAGCTTGTGCATTTCAGAGGTAATTGCATAGTCCACTCACTATGTCATTTGTTTAAGTGTTTAAATCTGTTCTGAATCTGCTCTAGGTAAAAAAAAATTACCTATTTACCTAATAGATATATTACAATACCTTAATTTACTCTATTTCCATTTCTAAAGCTGTCCAGGGGTGGAAAAAGGTGTAAATACTTCAGTATCTTTCCCCCTCCAGTGTGAGGGATTCAAGCACAGGGCATGCTTGAGTCATGTCAGGAAGAACAACTTGGTGCTCAAATCAATGTTTTAATTCAGAAATTCAGCTCGGGACTGAAAACGGGCTTCTAATTCTTCACATTTTCTCTGTTACAACCTCTTGTATGAAGGATAGCTGGAGGTGGGCACAAGGAGAGTAACCAAGCTGGCCACAGGGAGGCGCGAGGGGAGAAGCAGAGCCCCCACCGGAGTAGATACCCAGCCAAAGGCAAAACAAGGAATTTAGGGGGGAGTACATCTGCATGGACACAACCAGGAGGAAGTGTAGGAGCAGGGAGAGGGCTGGAGCATGGCCAGAGTGAGTGAAGCTTTACATTAAATAACCAGGCAACCACAGACAAAGATCCAGAGACAAGGCCCCGCAGTGGAGCAGCAGGGATTGAAGACCAGAGATTAGACAATTCTGGCTCCGCCAGTGCCAGTATTGTGGGATAATAAGGAATTAGAGTTGCTGTTTCCCACCATTGTTTGTCATTTGATTTTGTCTGTCCGTTATATTATATATGTTTTAGCAACCCGTCAGGGATTGCAAGAGCGCAAACAAAGGGAGTTCTTTGCCTGCTCGTTCACCCCATTAACAGACGCTGAAAATGTTTAATTGCCTCAGTCCTCGAACAGTCAGTACTCATGTTGTGAAGTTGAAGTGTAAGGAATGCAGAGCTGCTAAGCTGGAACACCTGGTGAAAAAACATCCACATCCTTGGTTTGGGGAGGAATTGATGTCATATCTGAAGGGCCTGCTTGATCTAAAAGTGTGAAAATAGATGTTCTTAATTTTAAAACATTCATTAGTTTTCTGGCAGCTTGAAATAGTGGGATTCTTGCATTATTTTCTTCCTATTGAGATCATTAAGATGAGGGGAATGGATGGGAAGTTGTATCCAAAAGGATAAAATAGATGTTGCCATGACACAGGAATCTCACTTGAAACAGACAAGATGTCAGTGCCTTTGCTAATCAGTATTGTGCTGTAACAGCCTTCTCTTTTGAAGAAAACAAACCAAGATTTAACTGCATGCCATATTATATATTTATATTTATTATATTTATTATAATACATATAAATTATTATATTATATTTATTTATATAATGGTTGGGTACAATGGAGGGATGAATTAGGAATATAGTTGCATTGTGACTCTATAGCGTTCAAATCAGATTATTTTTAACAAATCAGTGCTGGTACATGCTGAGTTTGATGCAGCCATGAGTACAGTCATGAGTCACATACAGTACTTGACGGCTCAAAGTCAAAGAAAATGAATATCCAGGCTGTGCCATCTACAGTATTTACAAACTGTAAGTCCGAACATGGTGGAGATTACTATAGATAAGATATAGAACTGACTATAGTTTTTCTGTTGTACATAATGATGAAATACCACCCATGTCTTTGCTAGATTACCATGCCAATTTCTTAAATTTCTCAGTTTTTAGAAAAATTGTATTATGATTCCTGCTGGTGTTTTAATATCACACTCTAACAAAATGAGACATCTTCAAGCTAAATTGGAGAAGTTTCTTGTTTTTAATTAAGTCTAAGTTAAGTTTTTAACAGTCTTGATCGACAATCCCTGCATTCCATCCTTTATTGCATTTTATACTTTATTAAAGAAAATTCCACTGCAGTTGCTTCACAACTGCATAAACTCCATTATAGTAAACTTATTAAACTGGCATTTCTTGAATATACTACTCATCTTAGTTTATTCTATTTTTTAGGACATCCTTTCTGCGGTAAAAGATAAAAGAAAAACACAATATCGAATGCTGGGGGCTAAAGCACCAGCTTCTCTGCAGCAAAACGACAGCATGGTCTACTTTTCATTTTATTAAAAACTGCCAATTGTGCCACAAATCAGACACTTCAGAAACCTTTGTACGGATGTTTTCTTGTAACATGTCATTTTATCAAGCAACTTTAATATTTTTAATTGGGGACTGACTTGAAAAGATGCATGCATTTGTCCATTCCTCTACAAGCTTGTGTCTCCCTAATGAAGCTGATTGAATTTGTACTTGTCTAATTTCTCTCTATTCTTTTTCAGGGTCTTGAGATAGATTGCATATGCAAATTGATAAATTCATATTCATATTGAAAGGGAAGAAACCAGGTTTTAAATTTCCACTGTGCAGCTCGGCCAAACTTTCAGGTTTAGTTTTTTACACATTTGTTTTGAGATCACTGGTTCAGACCTGGGCACTCCTGTATCTTGGCATCCGTGTGAACAAAGGCTGGTCTCTCCATTTAGACATCAAGATTTAATTTATTCTGGCGGCCCCCTTACACACTAGAGATTGCGCTTTGGTCCTGTAATTACTGCTTGGCATTTACTAGAAAGATTCACAAAATGTCAGAAGACACGGCATTCTCTTTCTCCTGTTTTCCATAATCATAAACTACTTAACGGTAGTTTTCCTCTTTTCTCTATTTTAGAGAAATTCTAGCACAGATTTTTCTGTTTGAGGATGGATGCTCCTTGCTACATATAGGCCTCGGAACAGAAACATGAGCTTTTTGTCTTTTTGTTATTATTTTTAGGTCTTTATTCAGCCATGCTTGGCTATGGTATCCTCTAGCTTGATTTCAGGGGCAAGATAAAGAGATCGGTTTCCTCTGTCTACGTTTTTGTGTTAGATGCTTTGTTCGGTTTGATTGAATTTTGATTCTAGTATCTAATTCTCCACTATTTCGCCGTCTGTGCTTTACTACTGTTGTGTCATACAAATGACAGAATCCAGGTGTCTATCTAGGAGAAGCCATTTATTACATATGCATATGGGAGCCTAGCTCTCTTGCAAGCCAGGCTCGAAAATAAGTAATTAAAGGTGGTCTTTTATACCATGAAACAAACAAGCTAAAGTGACACTCCCCCTAATAGTTAGTAATACAGAAATACTGTATGTCTATACATGGAGATACATCACATAAAGTTCATGCAAAGATTAGCGAAGCAAACTGTTTACCACACCGCCCATATAACTGTTTCTCAATGAGTTTACCTGGTGATACATCAGAAACTGCTCAAATGTACAAATAAGTATAATTTCCCTGTATAAATGTCTGAGCGAAAGGTTTATAATAAACATGCAGAATAAGCATCTTATATCTTAGATCATGCCTCTTAGCCTATTGACAGAGAGAGGTTCTGCTTTATGTTCTGGGCGCAAAGCCAGTGTTAGACCACACAAGTCTTGTACATAATTTGTTCCTTCACTACAGAGCAACCAGGTTATTTGGCTTGAGGGGACTAGTAAGACGGGCTGATTGACCCTGCACCGAGAACCCCAGGGTTCAGTTGCAATCCCTAATCGGCCGGTCAGTCAGTTAGCCTCTTTAGGAACTCATCCTCCTCAAAAGCTCTACACTGCAACCCTGCTGGACAGGGTAGCAGCGAGACGTGCCCCACCTACAGTAGGTACTGTATAGGTCTTGTCATTTTTCCTTTTTAGTACACATCATGTCTATTTTTTTTATTTGAGTTATGTGCACAGTAGAGAGAGATCTGAGTTGGTGAGTTTGTAAACATTTTATTTAGAGGTGTCTTTTTATTGTTTTTCTACCTATAAATATATTAATTTAGCTATTTAATATTCCAAGTCTCAAATCTCTTGCTCAGTCTTCTGAGTAGAACAACATAATATACCTGCATATGTATTACCTACTGTATACAAATCTATTTTTCTATTATATAAGCTCTCCTTTCTTTCTCCTTAGGTGTGCATTCCTTTTTCTTCATTAACCTGCTTTGGCTTTCATTACATACAAATCTAAATCAATATCATACAAACTAGTAAAGATGTCTTTTCAAAGACCACACATGCTGTGAAGATAACCTTGTAGATGTATACAGAAATAAGCCCTTAGTAATTATTTCTGTGGAATATTCTACAAAGAACAGAAGGTGGTTGAACACCATAGTGCGTACTGACATGAAAGTGAAAAAAAAATGATATCTTTAGTAAACCAAGATAAGATAAGCAGACTTTGGAAGCCTACATTATGAGTGTACCTACAGTACATCTCTAGGACAATAAAAAAAGAATTTGTGCAGCAAACTGTTTGAAAATCACTCAGATGACGATATCCATCGGACCAAACCAACCTACCCTATTGGTTTCTATAAAATATAAATTGTGTCTTTTTCTTTCTCCTGCCTTCAGTAAGTGGAACCGTTAAACAAACACTCACGTACATTGGAGTGTCATTAGAAAGACCTATTATCCAAAATGTCAGTAATCCTTCATGGTAATGGAAATACCTAATGACTTATGACATGACAAAATGATACCCCCGCCAGCTCCCACTTTCAGAGGGAATTTGAGTGGACAGGCCTTTTTCACATGGGTGTATAGAAACTAATGTGCTGTCTATCAAAGATTACCTCGATGAACAGTTTACAACATTGATCAGGCCAGCTAAAACACTTGTGCAAAAGACCTGTGAACATGCTGCTGTCAGGAGCAATTTCAAGTCCTGAGTGTTTTTGTTTCCTTTCCAGAAATAATCTAGTTGCAAGCTTTACCTAGTTTCCAAAACAGAGAGGTTTATTTTATTTTATCATTCCTGCGTGCATTCTGGGGTGACATTTTCACAGAGATTACTGCTGTTATTCTTAAATATTAAAGCTTATAGCAGCACAACACAGACTCTATTCTTTAAAATCTGTCTCATAAAGCAATAAGAGGCTCCTGCCAGGAAACATTTTGGCATCCTTAATAATTGAGTCATTGGTTATTTTTTTTTCTGAATTCATTTCTGGTCCATAGAGCAGAAGCAGGTCCATTAGACTGGGATGTTTGTGAAACGCAGCAAGCCTTCTGTGAAAGCTCAGATAGTTTACTGGTTGAAGAAGGTTCTCTGTCAGAGACATAATATCAACAGCTCCTCTCGTTCTCTTAGCTGTGTAGAATATAAATATTTTCATTTCTGTATCATATACTACACAGTACTGTATGTAGAGATGCTGAAATACACAATATTACTTCTCAAAGCACCCTATTCTTAGTTAAATACACTTTCTTAATGGCAAATCAAATATTGTTAATATTATTATCTGGTTCTGTGAAGTCTGATACAAATAAAATAGTTTAAGAAAAATAAATGTTTCTGTAATCCCAGTACTGCAATTACCAGTAGTTGAAGATTCTTAGCTACAGTACTCATGGGGTAATGCTGGCTACTGAAAATAACCATTAGAACTGATAATGATAAGAAGATAATGTTATGTTGTTCTTTCATTAAATCCATTTGAAAAAATAAATTGGACCATTTTCCTTACGAATATACCCCTAAACTACCTACTTGAGTTGTACAAGAGCTGAAAAGCAGTTGCAGACAGCTTGAAATCTGTCAGAACAGCAAAGCCAGTAATTCTACGTCTTCCTTTGTTCACATGCGAGTATGGAGTCGAATTTCCAGTCTCCCTTGGAAAAATCCCACTTCACACATGAAACAGAAACAGAGAAGTTATTTTTTTATTTCTTAATGTCGTAGGAAATAATAGTATCTGTTCATCTGACTGATTACTAAGATTTTTACCAGTTCAGATTAAAAGTGGGTCGTCATGCATCAAATGATCAAAGACAAAGGATCATATGCTGTTATTTTTACATTTGTGTACTGTGGGCAGTGTCTCGGGCTTTAAAAGTTACATCGAGCAACACAATATTTTGAAGTTTGGGATTTAGACTTTACCCTGAAAAATACCTTGCTAATGAAATCTCCCATACTCCCATATTCTCCCCTAACCTGATGATGTATGAACTTACTGTAATGTGCTGTTTGATTGATGAGTCATCTTAGAAACATAACATCTTCCACAGGCTTCTAAGCTTCTGAGTGTCAATAAGGTGATTAATCTCATTACACCGATGCAAGATTGATCATAAATGTACAGCAACTGCTGTTTAACTGGATTTTCTTTCATGGCATCAAAGGTGAATAATAGATGGTTTATGCAAATTGATTAACCTAATTCTCCCCTATTTCACTGATAAATATTTCATCAGAAAGGAAAAGGGTCCTTATTTTATACATTCAGACACACACGTACTGTAAATACTTGATTTCAGGAGCCAAAAATAACCAAGAAGAAGGCCTTCAGTAAGAAGGTAAGAAGTAAGAAATATCCAAAGTTTGGGAAAAGAACTGTGACTTGTGAAAGCTTTGTTCAGCAACAGTTCACAAGAAAAGTGTACCAGTTTGAGTTTTATAACAGAGGCTCACAGGGGACATGCACAATGAGGTCTGATTTTTAAATAGCGAACAGATAGATTTGTTGATCGGGATGACGAACTACTGAAATTGAGTCATGTAAGTTTCTAAAAACACCTGCTGCTTGGTGTTTAGAATGTGAGTGGAGTTAAAATTGCCCAAATTAGATGAATATAAATGATATTATCATGCACCATTGGACTAATGAAGATGCCCTGGCTGCTGTCATGGTTATTGAAGGCATCCGGTAAGCGAGACAGTAACAATCAGCTGACCGACCGGTCTAGAGAAAGCAGGAAGAGAGCTCTGTGAGGGAGGGGCCACATGCTAGAGTGGGTCGACGCACAAGCCCAGGACAAAAACATTAGTCCAATCTGCACCTTTGTTTCTGGACTGCAGTGGCTACCCACTATAATCATAAGACAAAAACCCATATACAGTATCGGCAAAATAACCATAGCTGACCATCTACTTGAAAATGGCTTGCATGCTCAGAGGCCTTTTCAGAGGGCACATGCTAACCTCAAAGTGACCGTGGGCCAGAGAACACTTCAGGGAATGTCAGAAAGAGCTGGGGAGTGTTTTATCTACTGGTGAGGCCATTTTGCACTCACCAAACCTGGCAGAAGACGATGTGTGTGGAGATGTCATGTGAAACAACATGAGATGACACGTCAATGTTCAAGCCAGCCGACGGGACAATGGAAGTGTGATGATGTGGCGAGGAGCCTCCTTTAATTGAGGCTCATAATATTGAGACCAACCTTACTGCTCAACAGTTTATATCCTTGAGCCAACAAGTTCCCATTCCCTCAAACCAGTGCAGAAAAGGTGTTGATTTTCTAACAGCTCGATGCAAGATCTCGACGTTTAGCAGTTTAACCTCTTCTTAAAGGTTTTTGTGACACAAAATTCAAAGTTCAAGAAAATAGTGCCTAGTGTTTGTTGGCCAATAGGACATCTAGAATGTACAGGAGTGGCTGGATGTCCCACAGCAGTCTGTCCAGAGGCTGATCGGGTCTATGTGTCAACACTGCCAGGATTGTGTTAATCCACACAGAGGTCACACCAAAAGGGTGTACCACTTACAGTACTCATTAATGGTTTCGTAAAGATAATATATCATTATTCTTTTATCTGTACTTCTGTTCACAATTTATATGATTGTTTGATACCAATAGATACAATTTAGTTTAAATACATTAGATATGAGTAGCTTCTATTTTGCACAACAGTATTTCCATCATATACTGTACAAACATACATAGAGAATACATATTTTCTTCAATAGTTTATGGAAGTCAAAACATCCAAGAATAATTTTAAAATGCAGTCATTTCAAGGCTGCAATTACACTTAATTATGTCATAGCCAAAGCACTATTTATTTGTTCAGTCATGGCTTTGTATGGTACTCTTTATGTCAATCATTCCAAAAGGAGTGTTATTTGATCTTTGGTAAATGCTTTGGTCTGTGAAGGCAGTGGTCTTAGGTTCAATAGTAGGCAATGAAGTTCAGAAAGCACAGGTTTTTTAAAAGAATCCCAATGAGTAGGAGAGAGCTTTAATCCCTGGTACACATGTGACAGACTTTGAACATGCTTATTGTATGTGATACAAAACTTTTAGATGTGCATTAACATTAGAATTTCTGGAACCATCTGATATTCATTAACGTTTTATACAGAGTTACACATTCCTTATTTTTCCCAGCTGCCGGTAAAGAAATAAAACCTAACAATACTAAAATAAAACTTGGATCTGCTTTCATTCCACTGATCTCCTGGATTACACGGCTCCTGGAATACATTTCCTTCACCTTTTCAAGGACAGCTCAGCCCCTCTGAGAGCACAGCCCAAGGTGATGGCAAACTAAATATATTGTACTATCTAAATAGAAAGCCTCCTTCTGGAGGTGGGCTGCTGCACTGCTACGTATAAAGAAAGCACTAACATCTTCCCCCAGAGTGCAAATTCTAAACCAAAACCTGTCTAGTCAACTTCACAGTGTCTAACTCCGCCCCTGGGCATTGGTTTAATATAGTCTAGATATTCCATTAACTAAAAGCCTTCAGTGCCACCAAGAGCACACAGCTTTTGGACAATTCTGAGGTTTCTGTTTGTTTCCTCTGAGACTTGTCTAACTTTTCTGAATTGTTGTTGGGTTGTATGCTAAAGGTTTCACACCACTCACACAACCAAGTGCCCTAATTCTGTCTTGTGTGTCTTGACCTCTTCCTATCCCATATGGCAATAAGAACTCAGTGTTATTGGGCTTATCATGGGGAAAATGATAGTGTTTTCATTTAGACAAGATCAGTAACCTACTGAATCTTTTTAAAAGGAAATATTGAGCCAAAGATTTGTATATTACTTTTTTTTAAAAGAGGGAATTTTGTGGGGGGATTTTTGGGATCAGAGAAAGACACATGTTCACATTTGACTTATTTAAACAATACTGGATATAAAGGTTTTCTAATATATGTTCACACAGAATGTAAGGAATCACAATCAAAGCTGTTGCATGTAAAATTAAGTTATTACTTCTTTTTTCAGAAGTCTCTGTTCACCCCAAACTGTCTTCTATTTTAAGAAAGATTTATTATCTGTAACCTAAGACATAAGGGGTTATGTGCAAGACAGTAAATCAGTTTTGGATGTGACATAAAAACTAAAATAACCCTTTAGATAAAAAAATGTCCTTTATCTACAGTGTAAAGATACATTGGAACACTTAACCAATCCCTGTGAAATTTGTACTAACATGAATTGACTATACCCAAAGGCCT
Source organism: Lepisosteus platostomus (assembly GCF_059453375.1). NCBI lineage: Eukaryota > Metazoa > Chordata > Actinopteri > Semionotiformes > Lepisosteidae > Lepisosteus > Lepisosteus platostomus. Next base: position 5,930,192 of record NC_142620.1, on the reverse strand, counting down.
AATCCCCAATATACCCAAAGAAGATACAAACTAATACAGGAATACAGGTGTATATAAATTTATATATATATATCCATTAAAAAAAGACAGATGTACATCTGCTTTCTTGACACGAGTGAATGTGATTTCCATTGTACTGTATTTGTGCTTCAGTGGAGAGTTCTAACATGCCAGAATTAAGAAAGTACTACATTATTTGGACCAAGGATGACTGTTGAATCCTGTGAAACCAATGCTCAGCCTCTATTAATGTTTCAGTCCCTGGGAACCATAGCCTGTTCCCTTCTATAATTAATCTTTCAGGTACCAGCTTGACATTATTGGTTCACCAGCAGAGCAAAACTGCTTCAGACATCAATAATAATTTGGTGAATCAGGATGAGGCCTATATACAGCCCACAGAGCCAGTCGAATTGTGAGCAATCTATTGCATTATTCTCTAGATAAATAGAAAGCCCGCGGTGCTTACTAGTTTCTTTGTGGTTACTTAAATAATTAAGGAATCACGCCAGAGCGCTGGCTTTATTATTTTTTTTCTCCTTGCTCTGAAATAAAAGCACATATTGATCAAAATGATAATTGTTTAAAATAATCTGCTACTGGCATTGAATAGCAATCAACGGGAATAACACAAAACATTTTTTTTATTTTGGATGCACTTTGCAAGCTGCAACTACAGTATGTCTGAAACTGGAGATATGAAGACTTCAAGATGATGTTTAAAAAATTGTAAACACAGCTTTACTTCAGGGTGAACTACTGTTTTGTGCTTTTCACAAAGGCTTAAGTGTATGAGAGGTCTCTGATTATGTAAAAAGGAGAAAAAAGAGAGGAAGAGACAGAAGATAATGCTAACTCTAAATCATCAATTTAAAATAACAAGAAAAACAATTAAATAATTGGCATTCATTTCTGAGAGGTTTGGATCTTTTATTATAGAATTGAAGTGAAGAATGCTCCATGAGCAGAAACTGAATTTTGTTAGGTATTAAAACATTCTGTTCCTTATAGTCAAAGTAGAATTCCAATCACCTTCCATATAGAAAGAGAAAATTAGCAATGCTTCATATTATTTTACTTTACTGTAATATTATTTACATTTATATTATTTTACAATTAACTACTTGACTATAGTTATGACAGCAATATCTTTAATTACTTCTGTTATCTCTATCCATAATTTTCTTCTTTTGATCATTTACGTGGATAACATATTATGCTGTTTGCCATATCACTTTCAGTAAACGGAGAGCCTTGTATGATTTGCAGGTTCTATGCACTTTTGTGTAATATAGTCTATTGTAATTGCATTGTAATTTTAACTGAATGAGAGTGTAGATGTAGCCATCCAGTTAACTCTTCAGCAGATGTATGTCAGCATAATTTTCCCTGAACAAGGTCCAAATCCTATTTTTAAGAATTGAAATAGCCGAAATTGACTAACCAATATTTTATACTACAGCTAGAAAGAACAACCACAATTTATACTCATGATATTCCACATTTAAGAAATGTATACAGTATATGAGCCAGGAAATTGATCTCCTTCTGAGAATCTTAATAGTACAGAAATACATTGAGTAAAATATGATATGACCAAGACAAGTGTCCTTTGAACACACTGTCCTCATTAAAAAATCCATGTCTCAGTGCAACTTGTGCAATATATAGTATACAATACGTTATTCATTGCTGCCCTTGTTAAGTATATGTTTTGTGTGAATTACTTTGATTCTAGTAAAATCTAACAGCTGATATTTATTTGTAATGTTTCCATACCATTTACACAACAGAAACATGAAGTAGAAGAGGTTGAAGAGGTTGAACTGTTTAGGTTGAAGAACATTTACAACCCACTTTTGCACTACTTTCATATAGGCAGAGAAGAGATTTTTTCTGTTAATTAATGCACATTACCATGAGCAAAGTCAATCCGTTAGCAAGAATGAATGTTTCAGCTATAAAAACTACATTAAACACTAAGGCATGTGGAGGTATATTCAGTCAGCTAAGATAATTAATAAAGATTAGCCTGGAAACACAGGCCTCCAATACCATGTAATGAGATTGCTATAAACATCAATGCTTGTTTTTTAATGCTTTAGGAAAGTGGTGGGGGAAAAACTCATTAAATATATGTTTTATAAATAATAGCTTGTTCCTTAATAACATGGAGGAGTCTCTACAAAGAAAAGGCGCAAGAAATGAAAATTCGAATGTCATAATCCGAAATTAAAGCCCATCGTAGATATCGGAGTGAACTTCTCAATACAAGTGTGGTGGCCCGTGTATATTTCTATTTTCATGACATAAAATGAAATGGAGTTGTTTTCATCTGCTGCTTCTCCACTCTCATGTTCACTGAACCCCGTTTCACTCTTGGAGCTGTGAGGCATGAACTCTTTTTATCGCTGTTTTTTTTTTCCTTCCCTTTTCAGAGCTCACTTCATTACGGCTCCCAGCAACAGCCTGCTTCAACTCTTTCACTTTTCTGAGTGGTCAATTACAAGGTCATACACTCACCGGAGCTGGAGCCCAGTGGGGGACGGGGGTGGGGTTAGAGGAGTCTGGCCGAGCTCCACGTGTTGCTTTCATCCCTAAATTTCCCCTTCAATTCAACTGATGAAACAATTTTTCACTAAAATATCTGATTTGCACTGCAGTGGGGCTTCTGGTACAAAAGCTTACAATATGTTACTACTTCACCTCCTCCCTTCATGCCTCTTTTTGCTGGTTCTTCTCTTTCTAGTTTCTCTCAACTTGACAGTGCATGCCTAAATAAATTGGTATCGTGTATGAAATCCACCACCTGTTTTTCAAGTCCAATGCCTACGGTTCTGTTTCAATTCTGGTCTCTGCCCAGTAGTACTCAACAGAATGAATGAGTCCTTGAGCACTGGGATGGTACCAACAGGCTTTAAACCAGCTGCAGTCACCCCTTTGTCTAAAAAAAACTAATATGACCCTGGACTATCTAAACAATTTTCACCCTTTATCCAACTACCTTGCAAACATTTTAGAACATGCTGTTGCAATTCAATTAAACAACCATCTCAGTGCAAACAACCTCTTCGAAACCTCTCTAATCTGGTTTCAGACAGGCACACAGCACTGAAACTGCCATTGCTAAAGTTACTAACCATCTTCTTATGGTTTTTTAGTTTGGATATCTACAGTAGATATTCTCCTTGACTTTAGTGCTTTTTTCAGATCTGAGGTTGGGCTCGTGTTCCTCAGGTCTCGATACGGGGCCCCTACTATTCAACATTTACATGTTCCCACTTGGTCATTATCACTTCTGTGACGATGATATTGAAATCTACTGTACGTCCATTAAACCTGACACTGAAGTATCTGTGTCTGCGCTCTCATTTCTGATATAAAATCCTGGGTGACTCAAGATTTCCTTCATAGCAATAGCCACACTTTTGAAATATTAAAATAAATAACAATTGATTGCATATCTATAGCTGTTTTCATGAAGAGCAGGAGCCACTAGGCACGTGGTAGCCTTTGGTACCAGAAACCTCACTGTCAATGCAAATCAGATACTTTACTGAGAATTGAAATAAAGGAGAAATTTAGGAAATCCAGATGCTACAAGTCTACAGTGAATCACTGTAGTCACATAAAATCTGATCATTCAAATTAAATTATTTTCAAAGCTCAAATAAGTTTAAATAAGCAGATAATTCATAAGAAGAAATAAAATGGAATTCATATTCACAATATGAATGGAAAACATACAGCAGGTTTACAGAACCTTTTCCTTTTTTTCTTTGTTTGACTGTAAAACAGTGCTAAATAGAAAGATAATTAATATGAAATAGTATTAACAGGGACTTATTTTCTTGCATTTCTTTAGCAAACGCCCTCTCATAGACACTGCTACTTCAGATCTAATGACTATCAGCTTTTATTTAGCTTTCATTCCCAAGAGCAGGAATCAAAGTCTGTTTCGTAAGAAGAACCAATGACAGACAGAAACAAACCATTTTAATTCACCATATGTTGGGGGGCTTTGTTGCATTTGTTCCAAGGTGTTAGTTAAATCTGATGAAAAGCAAAACTGCATGGACTGGTGGCACAGGCTCGCCTGCCCCAAATTGAATTGATTTTGAAATTGAACAACATTAAAATGATGTTTAATTTATCAGCTGTGCTCAATAAAGAATGTTTGTAACGGAAGATGGAAATTTTGCCATTAATTCTTAAATACACAAGCTTACCATTTTTTACTTCCAGGAACCCCAATGTTATATATAACTATACAGTACATAACATCTAGGGTATTAAATGATCTTTTAATCTGTCACTCACAGTCACAAGTTTCATTGTTAGCTTGCGTTTGTAAAGTTGCTCCAGCTATTAACCCGTCCTTCGGATGAGACGTAAAACCGAGGTCCTGACTCTCTGTGGTCATTAAAAATCTATTATTATTATTATTATTATTATTATTATTATTATTATTATTATTATTATTATTAACTTCAGTAAAGCAAGTTTGGGAACCAGAATTCCTGGCTACTCAGCCATGTTGTTGAAGGTGCTACCCTGGTTTCTTTCATGAAATGAGGGGATGATCGATGGATCAATGGGCTTGTCTTGTTTGTAATTGACTTATTATTACCTACTGTACCAATCCCATGGATAGTCATCGTTCTGGATAGGACTGGAAACAGGAGTCCAGAACATGATGTGTATTTTGAGGGAACAGTGTGAGTTGAGGCCAAAAGCTAAAAATCTTCAATTTTTAGGATTTTTAGGATTTTTAGGATTTTAACTCTATGTTCTAGATTGATTGGCAAAGTTGCTACATGTTAAATAATGCAATATGTACATTCATATATACATTATGCATTATTTTATGCAATATTTTAAAATAAACAGTATTTTAAAAGAAAAGGCAGGAACATTATATTTGCAAACTTTTGAATTGGCAGTCAGTAAAATATACAGACACTTTTAGAATTTTTCCTGGAATGCTGTGTCAGTGAGAACTGGTTTTAAAGGAGCAGGTTAAAAGTAAAAAACACAGGGTGTTGTGATGTTCCTGTCAGACAAGTACTATGAAAATGTAACTTTTTCCTTAATAAAAGTCATATGCCTGTATTTTAAAGTGCATCTGTATAGTTAACCTCCTTATTCATCCCCCCTGATTTCAAAAGTGAAATCGTATACAGTATCTTTCAAGATTCCCATACATTCAGTTCTCTGAAAGAATTTTCCACCACAGGCTTGTGCTTTGATCATGAAGAATAAAGGTTTTGTATTTTTTTCATTGTGTTCTCATTGCCTTCATCAGAAAGCAGTTCGCACTTTGATCTTGAAGCATGGAAAATATAAAAAATAAATCTTTTACCATAAATACAATCAGGTATGGATCCACCCTTGAGTTTGTTACATAAATATAAGACAATATCACCCATTTATGGTAAAAAAGGATTCAGTTCAGATATTTTTATGTAAAAATAACAATTTCAATGGATGGATACATTTTTTCTTTCTTATTCAATTGCTAACGAGACTTCGAAAGTACAATTAAATAATATGTCTTCATCACTTAGAGAGAATGCAGTGTGCAACCAGCTACAGCTTGGACTTGGAACAGACATTTCTGGAAAGTCGAGAAAACACAGGGAACAGGATTTTCTGAATTCCTAGTTTGTCACAACAATGCAATAATTCAAATGTTTAATTAAGCTGAATGGCAAGAGGCGGGCTGGCTGTGAAGACCTCAGACTCCCCAAAGGCCCTGTGTTGGATAAAGCAGTCAGGAAATGGATGGATGGAACAGGCAGTTCTCAACTTAGAAACCTGTTCAGATTTTCCCTGAATCTGGACCATGAAGTAAATGATACCTATCCTTAGGAGGTCATTGTTTCAACCAGGTTTATAAATCAATAGCAATTGTGTCTTTTGTAGTCTTCTTTCATTAGGTGAGACCATTTCATAAGCTGTGGATGACTGTTTATCCATGCATTTCAGTAAGAGAGCACACCATTCAGACAAAACAGAAATAAATAGCTGCAGGGTATCTTACTGCTGGGTCCTGGCACTGAGACAAGTCTTCTGCTGAAAATACCTCATACCAACAATTCCATTTCTCACGCAATATAAAATCTCATTTACAATGCCCACCTACGGCACAACTAAGCGTTATAAACTACAACTTTCCATTAAGAATCTGTTGGTCTGGCAAAGATCACTACGGGATGCATTTCAGTAAATTGATTTTGAAACTACTCATAAACACTCTGATGTATCTCTGTTTTGTAATTATTATTGCATCAAATCGTATAACTGCATGTTTGAACAGTACCATAGTACTGTATTAAATATGATAATAATCTTCTAATACTAGTAATAAAAATAAAGCAACTTGATTCATTGGTTTTTAACAGTACTTGAATACATTCATAGAAAAGCATGTTTCTTTTTTTCCTTATGACAAAGAAAAAAATAGAGCATGCATATTTGTTTTAACAATGTTTTCAATTGCAATAACCATGCTGACATTCAGTCACGAAGGTCTGATAATATTTTTTAATTAAAAAATATTTGGTGTCTTTATTAATGTAAAGGAAATGTATAGGTTCCATACTTATAAGCAAGATAAATCCTTACAAATTTGCAGAACTAGATTAAAACTAATATCCTCAAACATTAGCAGCTGGTTCCAGTACACTGATATTTTTATATGAATGTGCTACACGGTAATTAATATTCTTGCCATGGATTGGAAAAAAAATCTATCCAATTATTTTGAGAAAAAAGGCTATATAATGACTGAGGAGCCACAGGGTTCCTGAATCACTTTCCGTTTTCTCAGCACACAGCCTGCATGGAATATGTTAACCTTATGTCATTGAAATAAGATGTACAAAATAATAATAATAATAATAATAATAATAATAATAATCATTATTATTATAATAATAAACTTAGACTTGATCTGTGTACTATTCAGTTCAATGAAATGCCTTAACTAAATTAGACTGTTCAAAGTTAAGTTTTGTCTCAGAATAAGAAAAAACATGTCAGTTCTCCCCAACCTTTTTTACACAATGCTGACTTGACACAGATACCACTTAACATGGATTTACAATGCCAGTACACCAAAACAATCTTTTTAACTATTTATAGTTTAAAAAAATACAAAATGCCCTACCTTCTTATAGTAAATTTGTTCAATTTAAAAAGTTTAGGGAAGGTTTTAAATTACTGGTCTGTTCTAGTGTTCCAAGCCATTAATTTAATAAATTTCCTAAACTGCCAAAATTAATTCTAATATTTTTGTGAAACCCCTCTATATTTTTGACATTCTCAATTTTTTTAATAAATAAAAGAATTCCACAAATTAAATCCTCAAAACCCATAATTCAATATGAAACAGTTTATCTTTCTGTCACTCATAATAATTGTTCATCACAAATTTGCTCAGATATTTGCTCTTAACTCAAAAAAATTAAATTCAGCTGAAACAATTTTAGTTTTGAAGACTACCACCGATGTAATTCTTGTTTAAACTTTATTCACTTTAACTGAATCTATTGTAGGCATAATGCTTTTCATTCACACTTTTATATTTACTGTAATGAAAGCCCAGAAAACGTGTAATAATAATCTAAGAAATGTCTTCCAATTGGTCTTTTCCTCATTATGACAACTGCTCGAGTTACACCAAAATGTCCTGTGCGACTCACACAGGACGTGGGCTTTGGATTGTTAAACGTTTATGCAGGGGATGCTCAAACATATTCGATCCCTTTTTGCCCAGCGATGTGGACCCAGTTGGTTGAGCTACACGCAGCTGCTATAAATGATGTCCCACCAGTACAGGCGCCACACTGTACAGTATGTGTACTTACCCTGCAATGGATTAATGTCTCCGCCCTGCCACCGGCTCCCTGGTCTTTGTGTAAAGTCACACACCGATAAGTCTCTCTTTAAAGTGATTTTCTTTTTCAAGACTCCCTATGGCACAGCCCCAGCTAATAACCAGAGGATTAATAACTAATCTGCCTATTAATTGCCTTTATCAAATGAATGAAGAGCACATCCAGTGATAAATTACTCTAGGTTAGGCAAACAGAAGAAGCAAGATATCACTAGTTCTATATTAAGGCTCACAGTCGAGCACATGTTGAAAAACCATTAATCCCAGCTTTGAAACTATTTTTAACCAAGTTACAATTTGCATTTAGGCTTATTAGTGTTATCATTATGATCAATGAAAACTATATAGTGTCTGTCATATTGTATTTAACTACATTTCACTTATTTTCTTTGATTTATTTCCTTGGTTTTGCCAGCTACAGGTCTCTTTTAATTGTGACTTGATTTGATATTCAAAGCTAATGCTGCAGTCTTACTTTACCATTGCATATTTCTGTAATATTTTCTAACACAGAGCATGATAAGATTTCTAAAAATATTTAACCTGAGCCTTATCATGCCTTGTAATTTAAAATGTTGCAATGTACCATTAGTTCATATTCTATCTTTTGTAATGTTTGCCATGCTTCTCTGTCCTTCATATTTCTTCTACATATGTAATTTTCTTCTCCTGTATATATGGCACATATATACAGGAGATATGTATATGATCTTCAAAAGCTCCAGACCAATAATTAAAAAAAATAAATGAACAGAGAAAAATATCACTGTGTAGCTAGATATAATTTTCTGTCTTTAAAAGAGCCTTGTCTTTCAAATGCCAATAGATTTAAACTAAAATGCTGAATTTCTTAATTTATATTCCAGTTCTTTGTAATTAGCTGATTTCTGAGAGCTTTTCATTTGCGTGTTTGATGAAGCATTGCTCACTTTTCTGGCTAAGGTTTTTGCTTTTTTATCCCTGAGTATGAATATTTTACAACTTTGTACTGGTGTTCTTAATGCCAATGATTTCTCTCTGGCACCCCCCATGTGCATATGTACCTGCTGTGCATCAAAGTAATGACTAAAAGGACCTTTACAACTGTTTGTCTCATTTCCATAAGCATAAAATATTGACGTGAACAAGCAATATGAATGTAGTCCTTTTTATCAGTCCTCTGCAGTGTTTTATGTTTGTTTCGGAGTTCCGACAAAACAGATCACATGAACTTGAACGATAAATCCTCTTACTTCTCTAGTTGCCACAAGAAAGATCTTATTTTTGAAAAGTCAAGCATGAGTCCAGTCACCTCTGGACTATGCTGTGTAAAGATTTAAGAGTTGAAAGGGTTCTGACAAAAACAGTTATAAAATGAAAACTGTGAGAATGATAAAGAGAAACAAGCCTGTTTAGCATGTAACTGCAAAAGAGGACTTTGGATAGGTCACTGTGAGGTCTGAATATCCACTGGGCTTCAGATGTAGCAAAGCCACCAGGAGTAAGAACACAGTACTTGCGATAATTAAGTCAAGAGAGGACTGACACTCAAGGCAGGTATCACACCCCTACACTGAGTGTTTGCTTGGGATAAAGGACAGATACAGCATCTGATATGCTGGCATCCATCAGGAACAACATCTGATTTCTAACAAACTGGTCTAATTTCCTACTCTCATTTGTAACACTCAACTTTACTACTATGATTCCGTAGTTGATTTCAAAAGACCTGATTCTCAGATCCCTCCAGTGTTTTCTAAACACGAACAAACAAAGCTTTAACATTGCCCTCTGGAACTGGCCTGTAACTTGTGACATTACACCACCTGCAAGACGGTATGTCATAGCATAAGGGGAAGACCTTTATTTTATTTTAAGGACCCAGGATACTCCTTGTATAAACTACATCCACTTTTTATTAAAAGTAATTTAAATTATTGTCACAAAAACTACAGAGGAATTGAAACTGCTTAAGCTTAGATACTAGCGCCCTCTTGCTGAAATGAACATGCGAGATATTTGTCTTTGTTCTGGACTCTTGTCTAGGTTTGGTGTTTCGTCATGATCATGGCTGAAGCACTGGAAATTCACCTACTCTGAAAGCAGATAACGTTCAGAAATATGACACAGTCACAATTCCTGACAATTCCTAAATAATATGGGGAAAAAAAACCAAGTGCAAACGGAGGCAATTATTCGAGCAAAGAAAAAGTAAGAAAAACTCTAGCCTCCAGTCTTTTATCTCTGGGGGATATGAGTTCACCTGATAAAAGATCCTCACACAAATATGTATAAAACAAAGAGGTAGGCAACAGCGAAAACCTCCTCTTTTCTGAAGACGATGATTAAGAAGAATTTATGCTGCCTTCAAAGGATGCTCTGAAAGCACCTTAAACTCCTGTTCGCCCTCAACTCCCTCCACAGCTCCCTTGGTTCAGGAGCAGTGAAAAGCACAGGCGTAGGTTAGTTTAACAAAAAAAAAGTAAAGAGGCAATGACTGCTTCTCTGGTAAAGACTTGGAGGAAAGAGAAGCATTGGTTATGAGACTGCAATAACATGCTTTTGTGTGCTGAACCTGCACGTTTGTGCTGGGACAAGCAGCATGTATTGATCATTGTTTTTACTGGGGTGGCAAAGGTTTAATTAATTGAAAGTTCTAAGGCGCAGCACATGTTCGATCACATCAATAATTCAGTGTGCAGTGTTTGGAGTTGTTAATGGATGTGGGAGAAATTCATTAATTATGGAAATAGTATTTTTGGAGAGGATATTTATTTATATCCCTCATACAGATTTAGTATAGCATTTCTGGCATGCATTACATTATTCCAGGTTTTGAAGTTAATCCAATTTAAGGTAGTGGATTTTGTGCCTTTAAGCCTTTGATTCTATTTTGAGTGGAAATATGACTGCTAAATTATTAATAAAATAGTCACATAATTCTGTGACATCAGATGACAGGGTTGAAGAGTAATATTTGTCTGGAATCAGTTGCCAATATTATTTTCACGTGATGGACCGTGGCACAGTTTGAATGTAAAAATATTGCCCTTTGCAAGCTAGTAAGAAAATAGCTTTTCACCACAGAGGAATCGGTGCAGCAAATTAGTTTGGTCATTTATCAGAGGCACGCAATTTAATCTATATGAAAACCCCATACTACTGTTATATTAGAATTTTCATTTTAGAAAGCATTATTTCTTTCATCATTTTACTGCTTAAAAGCATTTCTTTCCGATGGGGCTGTGGTGGTCTGAAAAGCAAATAAAATTAAATGAGTTTAATTGTCTCTTATTGATGCAATTTTAGTCACCAATACAATAGCTTTACATATCCAAAATTATCTTAAAGCTAGCACACCAACTGAGCTTCCATTAAATAAAACAGGAAAGGAGCATTTATAAAGGGCACATGTTATCAGAATGCAGCACCTGCAGAACAAAAGAAGAGGTTAATTTTCTTGTTGCTATGAAGCATAAGGAGATCATTACCCAGTTTGCTGCAGCCTTGCATTGTGAAATGTTCACAATATTCCTTAGCTACACATAACATTTTTCTGTTAAAAACAGCTGAGAGCTGGGTTATGTCTGAGAGTCTGTTTTCTTAAAATGTATTTGTCAATGCAATGATATTTCAAGATATGTTTTTTTGCATCTAGCTTTTCAAAAGGAATATACGTTGTTTTGCTTGTTTCTTTCCCTACCCAATAAAGCTTTAAAGTTTCTCAAAGCCTGTAGCATGAAGGTGTGAACGTGCTCTGTTTGGTTTTCTGGAAGATTCTTGTACCAGTAACCTGTACCAGTTAAGCTAAAAACCGAGCCAATACACAGTAATTGCAGTGGAAATAAAAAAAAACCCTGTAAACACTCTTGAAATTAGTCTGGGACTCAAGTCAGTAGTTAAACAGTTAGTTGCATTTGTTGTGTTGAAGATGTAGCTTTTGCGCAGGTGAAACAGCTGGACTGTCGTCTTCAGTTATGGAGATTGCTTTCTGAAGTGGGCAGCAATTGTCACGGCAACTGAGCGCGAAAATGTCTTTCCCTGTTTCTTACATATGTATCTGTCACTTGCAAGAATTACTAGCATTGTAATTTATGCTGACCTGGGCTATATGTGAATAAGTGACCACAAGGGCAGTAGCCCTCCTTTACGTACTTCACTCAGCTCTCACATGACGAGGGCGTGATGAATTTCTGTCTAGGCACACTCTTTTCCTTAGCAGCTACGAGAAACAAATGAAATTCTGTGTTTCGGAGCAAAGCCATTCAGAAATCACACCAGGGGTTGATTCTGGGTTATCTATTAGTACTTCCCCCTGAGATATAGTAGATTGAGGTGGGGGGTGGGAGAAATCATTTACAGTACATGCTTGTGAAAGCAATAAAAAATCAGTTTTCTAATGGGGTTTCTGTAATAAGCAGGGGAACGCGATTCACAAGAGAGTATGTTCTGCCTCTATTCGTCCTTTAATTAAGTAATCCTATATTTTCAAGATATTGTGAATCTGGATAAAGAGGCATGTCAGTATTCTTTTCTGGTTCTCCAATGTACAGTACCACATTGATCAAACAGATCCAAAGTCATGGGTATCATATAAAGGCCATACAAAAACAATAGCATGGATAGGTTCCACCTTACTTGCGTACCTGCAGTTATTAAGCGAATCGTTTCTAGTTCATTAAAAACTGAAACATTTGTATTAAACCAAGATTTTGTTACGCTTTCCAATGAAGTTTTGAATCAAAAGAGTTTCAGTAGTAGTACCTCTTGAAAAAGGAATGTAGTGAAATGCAAATCTTGATGAAAATAAAATGTCTACAGAGGCTTTGATCTCTGAAGAATCTGTTGATTGAAAGTTTGACCTTCTACAATGTAACTGGGAGGTGTCCATCAGCCCTTTGATGAGAAAGCACCATATTTTTTATATCTCAAGATATTGTATTTATAGGTTGCTGTTGCACAGAGAAATAAGTAGGTGTTCCACAATATAATGCATCACAATTTCAATTTAATAAGCGGACAATATTCTATGGTAGCATGGATGTAAATAAGCACTCCATAAATACTTAACTTCTAATCTATTAATTAAAGTGTTTCTTTACTTTTCATTATTTCATATTTTTTATCTGACGTAAAGGATGTATTCCTAACAAAACTGAATAATTATATTCACAAATTTCACAAAAGAAACTGAAGTCCCCACAGTGTTCGCAGTGAAGGTCCAATAAAATTTTATGCTATTAGCTTTTCTCATTCGTAGGTTTGAGTGAAGTCTCGTAATTGTTATTATCATCTAGGAATAATAAAAAGTTACACTTTTTTTGTTTTAATTTAGAATCAACCAGCTTGTGTGCCAGCCCAAGATGCAATCGCGAATTGTTTCTCTGTTTGTCAGTTCTCAGAAAGGAAACCACAATACCAAAACGATGAAGTGCAGACGAGCTCGTATCTTGAAGCCAATCAGATCAATCTAGTTTTGACAGCTGTAAGCCTGCAGGTACCCATGAAGTCGTAGGGATCACTGTTTTGCACGTTGTTGAAATGGTCCGTGCTCAAACCTGCAACATCTTGTCCACATGGCAAGAGCTTTCACTGGCTACGCCAATCCAGAGTACCACGGGGCTTTTAATGTTAGACAATCAAACAATCTCATCTCTATCGGGCTAATTGCTTGCTTTTATCAGGTGTAAATTTCCTAGGAAGTATCAAGCCAGTCTATGCAATGTTCTCACTGATATTCTTTTCTAGTTTGATCACTATTAAGTGGAGTAACTAAAGAAACTAAGAAATCAAAGTAATAAGACCATGAAAATGGTTACAAATGACAAAGACCCATCTACCTCATTTATAATTTAAAATGACACTTGATCAATACCGAGGCCACATTCTGTAGAATGAAGCAGATTTGGAAAGAATTTTCAGCACCTTTCTGTGTATAAGATAATCTAACAAACAGTTCATTTCTGTACTGCTTTTACCCATTCTTTCTTTTTGGCATTCTTGTGCTACATTATTTCTATTCTTATTATGTAATTTTACTTCTAATGTAATATATCATTTCTGTTCACTGTATAATTATTCTAAAGCTCCTGTTTTGTCCAGTTGACCAAGGTATAGACTCTCAAGCCAATAAGAACAAAGAAATAAAAACACCATTTCACACTTAATATACATCAGATATTTTATGGAGTTCTGATCTCTTAAAATAAGAGCCTATTGAAAAAACCTTAGCATGTCATATGCGTCATTTCTTGTCTTCTCTCTGCTGTACAGAATAATGTACAAAAATACCTAAGTTTGTCTCAAATGACATATGCACCTTAAATACAGTCTTTGATGTATTGATGTTGATTGCTCTCTAATTAGATTATGCTCTCATGAGCTGCTGGTTTGTAGATCACTAAAATAATATTTTTGGCCTTTATTACTTTATGTTATGAAGCAGCTATTCCTTTAAAAGGACTGGAACCATTTTTATTCTGATTTTATGCAGCGAGTACAAAGAAAGTGTTTTGATTTGTCTTTTATTGGTTTAGAGCTTGTAGTCTTAACAGATAAAACATTTGTTAAATAACATCTTCTCATTCTATGCATGTCTGGTGCTCTGTGATGCAGGATTAGGGGTAGAAGGATTAGTTCCTCCATCCTGAGTTTGTCTGACCTATATTAAATAGTAGAGATTGCTGTTCACATTTACATTTCCTAGCAACAAATACAGAGCACCTGAGCTATGGAACACTGGAGCAGAGATAAAGGGATGGGGAGAAGGATTTACTCACTGTCTTTGCAAACCCAATGACTCCCATGTAATAATAAACAGAAATCAACACAAGATCTTCATAAAAAACAAAATTTGTAGGATGAGTCAGTTTCACTAAAGACACAAAGACTCAGAACCAAACTGAGTTAGTGGTTTAGACCGAAGACGTTTTCTGGGTCGACTGTATTCTATTCTGTATTTTAACTTATGACCTGTCATGAGAAAAAAATACATAAACAAGATACGCTTTATCTGAATTTAACCTGTGCTTACCGATGTCAAACCTATACGTCAGCTTTTAAAAATTCTACCTGGACGATTTTACTGCTGCTGATGAATATACAGATTTTCTTCAGATTTCCTCCTTGTCTGGAAAAATTAGGAAATTAGAAAATTAGGATAAGGATTCTTCCACTGAGATGTGTACATATTGTCTGAATCAGAAACCCACCGAAGTTCTTAGCAGAAGAACATCTTCAGGTGTAATTGATAGCCAATCTTTACCTTAAGATGAACTGGTTGATCTCTATTGGAACCATGTAACAAGGGCTATTGATTCCACCAGCTCCAGTGAAGACTGTCACTAAACAGTGTGAAATGAGAAGCGATAGAAGGAAATTGAACTGAAGATGAAAGATTTAGGGCTCTTTGTGACCTATTCAACTTTCAAAGCAGAACCAGTCTCATTACAGCCGGTTTCAAAGAAAAGGTCAGACTGCTTAGTGTACAATGATGCTCACAGAATAAACCCAAGATACTGTATTTATTTGCCTCTCTAATTAATGAGTTTAAATGGATAATCTCTTGTTTCTTTCATGATAAGGTCAGCTGTAATGGCCACATTGTGTTTTCCTAATTTTTCAAGACAAATTACCCCAAGTATCACACAATTCAATGCGCATAATTTCTGCAGCGCCGAAGAACATGATCGCTCGTCTTTCTTATTGTTCATTAAAGATCTTTTTGTCCGTTCGAGCTGCATTGCATTTACACTCAACACTCCTGGGCCTGGCTGCCTGTTTCAGTGAATGCTGTGCATGGCAACATGTTTATGTGACTATTAAGGATAAATTATCTAGTCGGTCTGTTATACTGTATAAATATAGATAATTATTTTGTCCCTTCTGCTAAGCTAAGCTAAACAAGGCACTGCAAATCTTACTTTTTTTTATTTTGAATGGCAATTCAAATCAATTTTCAGTAAAAAACAATTAAATAAGTAAGATAAGATCACTATATTGGCCATATACAAGGAATTTGTCTTTTCGCATACCCTATGCTTTCCATGAGACACAGACAGGGAGAAAAGCTAGGGGTCAAAGCGCAGGGTCAGCCATTTATACAGCACCCCCGGAGCAGCTGGGGTTAAGGGCCTTGCTCAGGGGCCCAACGGAGTAGGATTCCTCTGCCGGCCGTGGAATACAAGCCAGCAACCTTCCAGCCACAGGCACAGATCCTGAGCCACAGAGCCACGGCTCCGCCCCCTAGTTATAATATCACACTGTTGATAAAAAACTATTAAATCACTTACAGCACCACAATTATGTTTTTCAAATCACTTTGTGTAATTTCAATTGTCATGCTTTGTTTGACAGTTATACACTTATCCTTGTTTCTCATCTTCTGTTTTTACTAAAATTTGAGTTTTAATAAAGCTTAGGAGCTTTTATAATGATAGAATTATAATAATGATCTTGCTTAGCACGCCAGATCCAACATCACACAGTTTTCTTACTCTTCTGTAATGTTTCATTGCTTTTAATTTGCACTCTGGTTCTGCAGTATTTAACAAGATGAAATCAGCACTGTTGACTCATTAAATTTGAGAACAAAGATGTTTTTCAGTATAAACATAAAGTTACCAATGCTATATGAAGCTTGGTTCCCAGAGATGCCATAAAATGACAATTCAGAAAAGGGAAAAATTATGGAGCAGCACAAGAAAGAGGCAGTAAAGTCAAGAAAAGAATGAATAAAAATGAATAAATATAAGACATGATAAAAAAAATTGGCCCTCAAGGAGACATTTAAGGTCTATAAAGAAACAATACAAGTGCAATCTGCATAATGCTGCACATTTGTTTTCAGAATCTCTACTTTTTGCTGAAGCATCAGCTTCAAATTTTCAATAAACAGTTATTGAAAAGACAAAAATAGAAAATTTAGTCTTTGTTTAAAAGTTTATAATTTTAAAAAGTGTCTACAAAATTATTGTATAAAACAATGCTGTTTGACTATCTTATCTTCCATTTGGTATTTATAGATGCCTCCATTTACTGATTTTTCTGGTGCACAGACTTGTCTTGTACTTTAGCTCATTTACTTTTTTTCTCAGTATCAGCAGGTATAGTTGTATTTTCTCAGTGCCTAGATTTACATTAAGAACAAAATGTACATTAAGAGAACTCCCTTTAACTCAGGGATCTGTCTTCTCTTTGCATTTACATTCACACCGCACTTACACTGTGGCCTAGAAAAATCATCAGGACAAAAAAAATAGAGCAAGAAAGGAACCGTAAGTTTGTATTTAGCAATTCACTGGTGGGCTCAGAAAATTATGTCAAAAGTGCGTATTTGATCTTCCTCATGGTAGCTTCCCAGACATAGGGGTGGAGCCGATTTGAGCCTGTTGTGGGAAAACAATCAGTTGTCTCACAGCCTTGGCTCCCTGTAAAGGAATGCTGTCATGACCCTGTCACTGATGTCATGGACAGACCTTGTACGAAATTAGTTCCATCTGGACCCAGCCTCAGCATCCCAAGGGGATTGAGCCTCTTCCTGAAGTTGGAGTGGTAGGAGCTGCTCTGTGTGATTTGATGAAAAGAGACCCAGTCGGCCAAGAGAGACCCCAAAGGTTGATGACTGTATTCCTTCTCAACGAAACAAGCTTATGGAGACAGTCCATCACTATGTTTCAAGACAGAATCCAGCCATCACCGAAGGGGATGAAATACCCAAGGATTCGTGAGCAGGTGATCAGCTACTATTGTAATGAGATATATATTTGGAAGGTGGCCAGAGCCTCTGAAAGAGGGACACTTGGCATCTTGCACATTCAGGATGTGGAATGTGAGCAATGAGGAAGGGGAAGATTAGGTAGCATCCAGAATGTTGGATCATCACAGGGGAGAGCAAGCATACCCTCAAAGTTGGTACAGATTCCATAAGGTCCGTCTGTCACAGCTATAATACAAGCAATTGTCACACAGAGAAGGTGCGCTGGCTTCTCTAACTCTGATGCAGGACCTCAGAATGTACCTGGGCAATCGGGGCAGTATTAATGTATTAAGGTTAAGTTAAGGAGGCAATGGAGAGTATCTCCACCAGACCATTGTAGGTGAAACAGAACATTTGTCCTGAAGACCAGCATTGTGCGATTTGTCTCATTTTAGGAGTTGGGGGCAAATGTCACCACTTCCTCTGAGAGTACAACACAACTGAGCTGCATGCTTACAATGGCTATTGCAATTCATGGGAGTTGTAAAGGACTAGTGATGGAATTGCTATAGGGTGTTTAATAAGTGGAGATAGGGCCTGCATTGTGCAGATACTGTAGGAAGTGCATTTTAGTGTCTGGAATCCACACAGTTTCGTATGGTGGAGGACATCAAGATCTCCAGATCAGGTAGGTGCCCACAAAGCCAGTGTTGTTTGTTGTCAGCATCAGCATTGCTCTCCTAAACATGCAAAATGAGTAAAATGTTCCAGCTGAATCGAATTCTTCCATGTTATTGTCAAAGTTTTGCAGCCAAGGCAATACTGTTGTAAGCAGTGGGTTCTGTATCCTCCACATCAAGGTCAGACGTTCAAGCTTGGGTCAAAGGCTCTCCAGGTTGTTCTTCAAGCTCTTCCAGTCCAGGCTGATTCTATTAAAGCTGTAGTGCAAAGGTACTATAAGGATGCAGGATCCAATGAGATATGTCTTCCAATAACAGAAGACAGTTCCTGCCATCCCAACATCAGGAGAAGGGGAAGATATCTAGAACTAAAGTGCTTGGGACCCCACTGGACTAATTAGTACTAGGCTGCAGTATGACATCAGTGGCATTGTGCCCCATCAGTTATGATTGCATTCTGTATTGAAAGGACACTAACGTCAGACTCTGCTCCCTTTATTTTGTTAGCAAATATCCTTTGAATGGACCATTGCCAGGAAACCCAAATTCTAGGAAGTATTCTTTCAGCAATAATTAATTATTAATAATATTTTGATAAGTACTTGGGAAATTATACTAAAAGACTTCTTAAAACCTTTGTTTCTTCAATTTTTCAGCAGGATCAAGTGTCCTGGCAATTTATACTGCAATAAATTAACCTTGGAAAGCACCTCCTGTCTGCACTGGACACACTCACAATGAGCTCCTGCAGGATGATTTGATTTACAATGCCCAGATTTAAGCCAGAGCTCGCAAGAAGTCACTAAAGAAATAAAGTGTCTTTTAATGAATGTCTTTTTTGAAAAAATATGACTTCTTTGTTATCTAGGAGCATTTTAATTAGAAATCCTGTTCTCCAGGCTGTCAAAGGAGCAGCACATTTGTCAGGATGTTGCAGTTGTTATGTCAGAAGCAGCTCACACAGACCATAGGGACACAAGCAGCAGTGACCTCTACTTATTGACAGTTTTTTTATATCTACATGTAGTGAAACATATAGAAATCTCTGCAGCTGATGGCAAACCCCAACAGAAGTAGTCTGACAGAACCTCACTGATAATCATCTGCATACTGTTATAAAGCGTCTACTGTATATACTGAGTTATGTATATATTATAAAGATATATCTATTATATCTTCTATTAAGAAGGTGTCATGCAAGATTACTTGGGTAATGCAAAAATAAATATTATATTAATATTATACCAGGAGTTATGGTGCTAAAGACATGGGTTTTACTGCACACAAGAACTACTGATCAGACACGTTTTGTATCAGATGTTGTAATTATTTAGACAGATTTCTATGTGTGTTTTAATTTCATGTAATTACTTGTACTGTAGAATTACACTATTATATGTGAAGAATACCACAATTACTAATGCTTGAAACAAAAGCTAATTTAGTGACAGGAACACCCCCACAAAATTTCACTAGAGGGATTCACAAATGCTGAAGAGTCCGAAACAAAAAGAAAAACGGAAATCAAAGTAGCTACCATTCTACTGTTGCTTAAGCCTTATGAATTCTGACATTTCTTCGGAAGACGCCATCTTTCAGATTGACAAATGCACACTAACCTTGAATCAACCTTTGCTGTCAGTGAGAAACACCAATGAATCGTGTAGCCCCTTGCTGACCTGAGTCATAATGACCTATATCTTAGACAGTCTCCAGTAAGGCTGCCCTCTCTTGGGTGAATTCACTGGGAGCTCAGATTGTATTATGTATTTCTTGCTGATTTTTTACTGCATTTCTCAGTCCCATTATGAATAATGTATTTAATGTATTCCATTATGGACACAAAAATGATGAAAATAAATCAAAAGAAAACATGGAGAGATAACAGATCATAATAACATAATAATCAGATGAGGATATCTAAAAAATGGGAAGTCTCTTCTTATCATTGAGATAAGAAGTCAGATTATTATTTGTTAGCGAGGAAGATAAAACTGACAATTTAAAGTAGCTATATTTTAAATAACATTCAGGATTTATCTAGTTTTGTAGCCAAAGAAAAGATTTAAGAAAAGTAATATCATACACAGTAATAACATATTAAGAAATAGAAAAGAATTAAGCAAAAGAATTTTAGTAAGAAAATGAACAGCAAAATAATGCTACGTGGTGTAAAATCTGCAAAGATTGATTGAGATTGAAAGCATAAGTGATGACACTTTGTTTTAGACCCAGCGGGTAAACTGTCCCTGGAAAAGACAAGGAAAGACCTAAGCTGGATCAGATGGTGGAAAGTCTCCACCTAATGCTTCTTAACACATGCATGAGCATTCGTGAATCTGCCTTCAATGGGCTTTGGAATTTAAATGCATCTGTGCATGAAACATACTGTTTGAAATAAATAAAGATGACCTGTGGAAAAGGATGCAGTGCTCTGTCTCTCGAGACACTTTCCATTTGTTTTTTTAAAGAAATTGGTTCTGAAAAAAATAAAACTAGATGCAAATTCTTGCAAATGGATTTTGTACTGCGGTGGCATGATAGAAGAAAAAAGCACGGCTGAAACGAGCAGGGCACTGAATATTGATGAAACCATCACTTTTGTATCTTTTTCTCCAATCTTGCCTCACCCTGCGCCTTCCACCTTATTCACCTGCTTTTTGCAGTTTTATATGAATGTAGGAAGGAGGGAAACACTAGACACAAAGACTTGTATTTTGTGTTCAGAAAGCACATTTTCTTTCACACTCTCTAAGTTCCAATAATAATTAAAAACTGCTGGACTTTATGCACTACATATTTTGTCCCTACCTACAGATCACGTACAAATGAAATGATCAGTTTCTACCCTGAAGAAACACTGTCATTGTAGGAGACTACAAACAATCAATTCTGCTTTCGCCACTCAGAAATAAAATTGAAAATATAGGTTTAGCAAAACTAGAAGGATATAAACATGGTAACTAAATACAGGTCTTCAACTTTGTTGATTTTTTTGAATAAGCGATAAGGACGATACATCACATGACAACATATGTTTAGAATTCCAGATTTTCAGAATGTCCATCATATAAACATAGTTCTTAAATCTGAAGCTGTACGAAGCCAAGGGAATTTATTCACGAGGATTGAAAACAGATAACTAATAGGAAACAGTGAGTCATTTTACAAGTCATAACTTTCAACTGGAACAACTTATGCCGTGCTGTGCCACAAGGATGAATCACAGGTCCATAGGTCTTCTAATATATATTAACGATTTAGATTCTGGTAACGTTAGCAAACTTGTTAAATTTATATATGATACAAACAGTGGGGAGTAGCAAAGAGTAGAAGCATTATGGGACTTAGAAAAAGTGTTTAACACATCTAGCAGGAATATACACTATGCATATTGCAAATGCATGTGATGGGATAGTGTTTATGTAGATTCTTATACGTCCTGATCATGGCACTCTGGGGAAGCAATAGCATAGCAAACAGAATGCTTGGTTTTATAGCAAAAAGTATGGATTTGAATTAACTTCAAAAGAAGTTTTGATCAAGGTTTTCAACAAAATATTGAGACTTGTTGTGTTTAGTTTGGTTAACATCTCACGTCTCATTGTACCCTTGGAAACAGGTCAAATAAGAGCAGAAAGAATGATTCCTGGTCTCAGAGGATTATCATATACAGTACATACATGTTACAGGACATAATTTTCTGAAATAAACGAAAGAGATTGAGATGCAATTTGATCCAACTATTTAAAATCGTTAGGGGTCGTTATTAGACGTGGGTCAACTCAAGGGACGAGTTAAGGCTTCATAATGAAACAAGAAAATAAAACTGGAAAATAAAGGGGAATTCATTTAGGAGGTAGAATAAGAAACATTTCTTGACATAAAGAGTTGTGTTTATCTGGACATCATGGCCTAGCCATTCTAGAGGCTTCGAATGTGTGTTTCTGCAAGGTGGGCAGAATGGGTCTCTTCCACAACCTTTCTTTCAATGTTCTTAAATGTACTTTCAAAGGTAAATCTCATAGATTTATATTGATGGATTCTTACAGAAGAACATCATCGAACAGCGGTCTGATACTAATACCTTCTGCTGTGTTTTTTTCAGTTCTGCTCTTGTTATCTGTCTATAGCAGGTCTTTTGTCAAATTCAAGGTGCAATCTGTGTCCAACATGTGAAACTGCAGTTCAATCACACTTTCTGACATACTGTTTAAAGGTTATATTATTCGTACCATGTGGTCTTAGACAGGTGTTTGAGGCCCAAACTCTATGTGGCTTCAACAATGCCAATAATTCTATGCGCCAGCAGCCATAGCACTCTGCAACTCACAGCTGGCAGCCCACTGAAGCTAAGCAGGTGTGAGCCTGGTCAGTACCTGGACCCTCCTGGGAAAAACTTAGGTTGCTGCTGGAAGAGGTGTTAGTGGGGCCAGCAGGGGGTGCTCACCCATGTGGGTCCTAATGCCCCAGTATAATGACAGGGACACTATACTGTAAACAGGCGCCGTCCTTCGGACATAAAACCGAGGTCCTGACTCTCTTTGGTCATTAAAAATCCCAGGGCATTTCTCGAAAACAGTAGGGGTGTAACCCCTTTGGCCCCAGCGTCCTGGCCAAATTTCCCATTGACCCTTACCAATCATGACTTCCTAATAATCCCCATCTATGAATTGGCTTCATTACTCTGCTCTCCTCCCCATTGAGAGCTGATGTGAGGTGAGCGTTCTGGCGCACTATGGCTGCCGTTGCATCATCCAGGTGGGGCTGCACACTGGTGGTGATGGAGAGGAGTCCCCATTACCTGTAAAGCGCTTTGAGTGGAGTGTCCACAAAAGTGTCCAAAAAAAAAAATTCTATATAAGAATTTTCAAAGGGTAAGCAATTAATTGTTGTTACTAACAAGCGGATGGATGACATTTTTTCATTAATTTAAACTCTAATTGGCATGATCTTTGATTGAAACCAACCAGTCTGTAAACATCTTTTCAGGATTGGTCACGGCTAGCACCCCATCGTCCAAGTGCTTCTTAAGAAGAGAAGTTAATTGACGTACTTCATAAAGCAGGTGTTTAGGAGTGCAATTCCCCGAATTGCTTTATCCCAGAGTTTGTATTTGTCAGATCGCAGTGGCCAGAAAACAAAAACACTCTTTTTCAGAGCCTTCTTTGGATGCCCAAACGAGTAAAATCCAACCAGATTGAACTTCTGATTCCAAACTTTGGTGGGGTAAATCACTTGTTTTCACTAATACTTGCCACACTTCTCCATAATTAAATGCTCTTTTTGTCATTGTTTCATTTTGCCTTTTAACTTATTTGTTTTTTTACAAAGGTTTCAGAAATTAGAGGCAGGGTTAATTTTCAGAGTATTTAGAGCAGACTGTATCACCATTACTCCTGAAATGGTTTTCCTGAAGTTTTTTTTCATTGAGACGTCAGTCATTGGATGTCAATGTTTAACAGCTTTGTGATTCACTACCTGGGATAGCAGGACAACACACTTGTTTCTTTTACTTGGGCACAGTCACAAATGTTTGGATAGAAAAGAGTCAGTAAACAGCTGCCACGTATGGGCAACACTCCTGCAAGTTAGAATCCTGGGAAAAAGAACAACATCCTAATAAATAATGGTTTCACTGCTCATTCATGTGTAAAACTGATTAGAAAAAGTTTTCCATCCACACCTTTGATAAGGCCAGGCATCACTTTACAGCCGCCACTAAATTTTATTTTAATTGCCTGGTACATTTTGACAGTTTTATTTTGGTCTCTGTTCAGTTTCTGGGCACATTACAAATGTTTGGCCTCTGGGTTTCTCCTTGAAACTGTCCTCACTGGTCTTTTTTCCTTTTTTTTCCACGTTCCTAGTGACATTTCCTATTTCATAGCTCCCAGCTATCCCTCAACAGCAGAGGTAGTTGAAGCTGCTTCCAAAAATATCAGCTCCCATGAGTGACCCTACTGTGCTAAGAGTGTGAAATGGGTCTCCAGTCTATGTAATAAATGAATTCATGCATCTCAATTCCCTGATGACATTAATAGCATTGTGGAGTGGAGAGCCAAGTTAATGTTAATTTCTGCAGGTAATGCGTGAAGTGTGGAGAGGGGGGCAAGAAAGGTTACTTGATGCCATCCTGCAGGAGAATAGAAAATGGTGATTGGCTAGTAAATGTCACAATCATGCTCCAGTATCCTTGTGTTCTCTTTTCCTTTTCTGTTTAATTTGACATACCATATGATAGTACTGGATTTTCAGAAAAAAAACTATATGGAACAAGAGTGCATTGCCTCCGCCTTTCGATCTCTGTCACATAACACACTGCCTATTTGTACGTCGCTTCGATATTAATTGGTCTTTCCAGGACAGCCTTGCAGTTCTTCTGCATTGCTGATCATCCACAAAATGCTGCAAAAAAACCCCCACACTGCTGTGCACGATGCTGATGCGCCTACTGGGAGGCTCTCCGGGAATATCCTCGATTCTTGTTTTGGTCTTGGTCTTCCTAAATGAATTTTAGGTTGGGAATCAGTTACATCTTGGACTTCAGGTGGGGTTAGGTTGGAATTATGTGTAGAAATCTAAGGATACTCCAAGAGTCAAGAAGAGCTTTTGAGAGGTTGAATTGGTAATGTGCTTGTATGGAGTTTAAAACAGAAGTTCAAGAGGAGGTCATGCCCTAATCTCACCCATGTCACCCAGCCTCAGAAAAAATATAATGTTTTTTTAACTTATTCAATTGCGGTTTTCATTTTCATTTCATTCCCTCAGCCCCTACTTCCACCCTTACAACAGGTCCCTGGCTCCTCTTTCATTAAAGATAGTTTTGTTATGAAAGACCCACCCGTATCGACATATTGTCGTTGTCCTCAGACAGGAGAGTTACCCCAGAAAATCTCACTATGTGAATTACACCTCTTCACTTCAGTTGCATTTTAAGCAAACTACTCAGAAATTATCTCAAATTAAAAAATAGCCAAAGGGGACAACTATGAGTTTTTGTGGAAGATCTGGCTTCATTTTTAAACAGACAGATGACTATATTCTTAAAGCTTTGCAGCTCAAACAAGGAACATAGTCCTGCACAATCTCTTTATCTCCACTTCATAGCAATTTTTTCTTCTTGATGTATCAAGAGATATGAGTATTAAGTAATATGAGTTTTTTGTATGGTATTTGTCAGAAGAAATATTATATTTGCTAACATATTAGTCTAATATTAATTAGACTACTAGCAGTCTATTAGTCTACCACTGCAGTGCAGCTCCCCCCTGGACGATGTGTGGCAGCCATTCTGCACCAGACTCATTTAGCAGCAGATCAGAAGAGGAAGAGAAAAGTAAATTAAAATGAGAGTGAACTTTAGAAAGGCCAGATTGCACAGACCCAGAGTGGAATTGAAACAGGAGAGCACTCCTACTCTTGAAAACAGTACTATGGGATCTATAATGACCACAAAGGCAGGGTTTCAGTTTTAAGTCTACAGTATAGTATCCCTGAGCATTACCCTGGGACACTGGTTTGGAAATTCTGGTACAGGGGGAAGAGTGCTACCTACCAGTGCCCACCATTATTGCTTATAGCGTCTTTCTTTGAAGGTCTCCCATCCCTAGCCCAGCCTTGCTTAACTTCTAACATCTAACATACTGTAAATCCTCATATTGAATTCCGACGAGATCAGGCTCCAAGATGATAACACTGCTGTCATTTATTCAAAGCTGCACAATAAATCAAATTTATTATGAACTGAAACATAGTTTTGTTAAATTATATTAGTTAGGAAAACATAGCTGCATTCCTCTTTATTAAGAACAATTGTTGGCATGTATTATTGTTCTGAGGAATCACAGGCTTTTTTACATTTTATTGGTAATCGAAAAAGACATGTGGAACTGCAGATCTAACAATACAAGAAACAGGGTGATGCACAGCAAAATCATAAATCAAACACTAAAAGAGCAGTATTATGTTTCTCAGCATGCATTCATTTTGTATTTTCATGATGTTAAACTCCCACAGCAGATTTTTTTTCTTATCTCTCAAAAGCATTTTGTGACATTCAAACTACATCAATACAGGAACAATAAACAATGAATTGTCTTCTAAAGAATTGTTTTTATTTAGTGCCAGTGTCTGGGATTAGAAGAAATGTTGTAGTTTCTTCCAGGTTATATATTGGGGAACGGCTTGTGCTTCTTTTAGTGTATGATTTGTCCAAGTAATGACAGACGATAATTAATTTTTCCTGTTTTTAATCTGATATCTTGCTTTCCATTTGAATTATTGTTCTACACTTATGCTCAACAATTATGTTGGAGGTAGGAAAGTAAGTACAGTGATTATGTACAGGGATGAAGGCACCATACTGAAAATACTTTCATGGAGATCTTTTCATTTAGAGTTTTGTCAATAGAGATAGTACCTCCACAGGTTTCCACAAATAACTGGAATTATTTTCCAGTTCTAAAAAGAATTGTACCCAAGACTTCCCCATGTGCTGATCCTTAGTCTACAATAAATTGATCACCATTTCATGTGTATCTATGACACATTCTGTCATGCTATAAATAGTAACTGTTAGAAGAAATCTCAGATTTATTGCTGCAGCCCAGTTTGTTGAGGGAGATCAATTCCTAAAACCATGGATCAGGAAAGCCCAAACCTCCCAGCATTGACATCAGTGGTTGACATGCGATGCCAAGACCCTGTCTCAGCGTAGTGCTGTCCAGGGGACTGTCAGTCTGTTTGCTTCAGTGAGATAAGCTACATGAGGATATTGTGAGAACTTTCTGTTGGAACATTTGTCTAGCAGGGGAAAGAATAATACTAAAAGCTTTGAAGAAGACATTCATGTCCGTTTTTGGGGTGGTAAATAATACAATTCATTAATCCGGCAGCTACAGTGCCTTTACGTTTTTGCGAAGGATCACGATAAATTGAAAGTGCCAGAGCTTTATTCCATTAAGGAATAAGAAAGGTCACAGCAGAAAAAAGCCTAACGCAGCCACTTTGCGGTGCATACAGAGACCCCTTCGCATCAGACACCCAGTTTGCTATACCTGTGTTGTTTCGTCTTTGTCATGCCAGTTTGCAAGGAGGGTTGTTGCTTGTCATGTCGCATTAAAAGGAACACATTTCTGTTGAGGAAAGGGCGTAGAAGAATCGACAGTACAGTACGTACTATCCGTACACAGTAGCAGGCGCTCATGAGAAAAGCCGTTTGGGGAGTAATCCCTCTCCCCGTGCTCTGTGTTTCAGCCAGCATGTCTGCCGTTCACTGCGGCTGACATCCTTAGCCAGACAGGCCTCTTGTTTTCTTCTCCACCCTGTGATGGGGGCAACTGCTAAATCAGTATGGAAGACTCCAAGAAAAATTAAGACCAAGACCAGCTCTTGGCGTGCCATTTGATTGTCTGAGTGTAGAGATGAAATCCTTTTTGTTTTCTTTCTTGAACCCCTGGGTTCTCAACATCTGATTTCTGAAAACCAGGAACAGATGCAAATACAGAGCCTGTGGAAGAGGGTGAAAGATTTTTAATATTATGGACAGCTGTGAAATGTTTCCTCAATAAAACCTGGTATATATGGTGATGATTTCTGGGTGTTTAAACCTGTTGGCGGTTTTTTTTTCACAAACAAAGATATCACCTCAAGGTAAAAGCAAAGCAATAACACAGACACATCAAGACCTAGGCTTCTACTTAGAACATATTTCTTATGTGATTATACTGTACAGTGCATCAACATGTTTCACAGTGGGTTTTACAGATACATTTCGCTCTCCACCAACCAACTCATTTTCTGTATGAGAACAACACAAACCTGTAAAATGCCCTGTGGGTTACAAAGACAGCATTCCAAATGTGATAATTTTCACCTTCTCTTTCATGTTTCAGGCTCATGTTTCAGTGCATTAGGATGGATATGTTGCCAAAGTATATTTTTGCCAAGAATAGCAAAAAGCCAAATATTGCAAATACAAGGGATGGGTAATGTAATACTTGCAAGAGAGGAAGTGAAATGTGTACCAGAAATTCTTAATGCAATTGTTGTGTTTCTGTTTGTTAAACATTTTTTTTAAATTGTATTAGTTGCTCTTTAATTTTGGCACCAAGATAAATGAAAGTAGTAAAACAGCTGCTTCTAGAGTGCATATACAGTATAGTTTGAAATGCTGAATATCCAGTTTTTGCATGAAAGACATTAAACTAGTCAAATAAACCCAAAAAGGAAAATGCAGAACTAGTGTTTTATAATTTAATAGAGGCAAAGATACAATGCCTTTCTTATAATGTCTTTGAAAATACAGCTGTTTGCAGTTATTGACTTGCAGGCCTAAATATATTTGAGGTAAACCGAAAATGTGCTATGAATATTGCAAGAATGCATTTCAACCTCTCATTTCAAGTTTGGGTAATGTTTCTGTTGAGTATTTCTAACTCTGTAATTTCTTTTTTATTTTCTACAAATCACAGCATTTTTGTGTAAAACAGAACAGATGCAGTGCATCTGGTCCCATTTTGAGTTGCTAATGTTTTTAGGGAGCAGGGCTGCTGCTTTGCCGAAGAACAGTTGTTGATGATTTAAGAAGCCCCTGGGGAGAAGACCACCTCCAGCTTGGGGATGTCTTGGTTGTATTTGCCTTCATAACGACAAGCCCCACTGGGAGCCATATGACCATATTACCACACATTAAGGCAAGGAGAGAACGAGAACTTCCTGCCAGCTATAAGCATGAAGAGGGGGCAGCGAATTCGGGAAATTGCATGTGCCCTTGCAAACAAAACCAGCAGTGTGGTCCGAAGCAGAGACAGCCCATTTTAACAAAGACGGAGAACAGAAACACTTGCTCCCACACTAATAATGATTAATTGAACATTCGATCTAAGGTATACACAACCTTTTCACCACACATAAAATACCTTGGAGTGTTAACAGGTGTCCATCTGACTGTCTGACTCAGAAGCTTCCACATCACCCAACTTTTGCACTTCACAGCGTGACTAGAACCACTACAGAGCTTGATCATTCTTCTGTACCTCTTGTTGGCATCCTTCTTTTGTTATTGCCTCTCAAAACTAGATTAGGTTATGATTTCATACTTATTTTATTTTCCAGAACAGCAGGAGTCTAAAAGTGCTTTGTAATGCGAGTGCATGTGCAACTACGTGGGCTAAGTTCAAAAACTGTTTTCTTCACTGCCAGCGTTTGCTTTATGCTCTATGCCATGTGAATTGCGCCTCCTAAATTTTAAATAAACAAGGGCTTCATAGACCTGCTCTGAGTGTGTTAGAGGAGCACGCATGCTGTGTTAAAATACTTCTCCAGGTGCTGGATCGATCAGAAATGTGATGGTGGAGCAAGAAGCCACTTCTGAGAGACACTGCCCAGTGCTTTAACCCTGACGGACTCTGGGTCAAAAAGGAATGAAACATGTTTTAAAATCATGTCTGGAGTTTGATGTTGGCACATTTGTTAACCAGATTCAGATTCTCCCACTGTATTCTCCCCCTCCTCCAAACAGAGATGAATCCAATTTAATTACAACACTTGCGAGGGTGTTGTCTGTTTCAAGATCTTACCAAACTGGCTCTGTCTGAATGATTAAGGAGTTCTGTGCAATGCTGCTACACTACAGCTGTGGTTCACTAATAAAATTAAATGACAACAAAATGTCCCCTAATTTGATTAGGGGTCTTCCATGTTGTAGATAATGTGATTATGTAAGACGGTGTAAAGTTAAACAGCCAAATGTTCTATCCTTCACTTGTTCAATCAGGACGATATGGCATAATCAGATTAATTAGCCAATTCTGGGAATGAATTTGGGAACTCCTGCCAAAAAAGCTGAACTGCGGAGCCTGACATAGACATAAGAGGAGTAACAAGAAACATTGTAAATAAATAATCATGAAGATGTAGAATTTATGAGGAAGCCCACAGTATTCGGAAAAGATAAATAAAAAAGAGGAAGAGGTCTGGTATCACAGCATAACAAACATGTCTTTGAAGTTCAGGAATGAAGACCATGAAAAACACACTTTAGAATCCATCTGGGCCAAAGAACTCAAAGGGCTTCGTAACTTCATTGTACTATAACCCAAGAATGCTGAAGCTAAAGAAACTACGTTCTCATTTGAAAGAAATCAGAGAAGCGGAATTGCATCTGCAGTAAGGCCACTCTTGTGTGAACGGGAGATTTCATTTTCTCGTCTATGGGCTGAGGAAGCCCAGCTGGGAGTCAGCAGATGAAAGTGAAATGACAAATTTGTGCAGGTACACACAACAGGTGGTGTTTGTCTTGATCTTGTGTTTTCTGACAAGACAGAGGCTAGGAGAAGTAAGTTGAGCAGTGGAAATTGTGTGTGTGTGATTTTATGCAGTTATAATGTTATTACACATGATTTCTCCATAGCTGGTTAGAACACAGGCAGAATAACATGACATCACTTACTACTCTACCTTTCCTCTGATCTGGTGATCAATGTCAGCTAATTTACCCTGAGGACATACCCTCTACCCGCATGCCAGTCTGTAAATGTGTGAACATGGACCAATATCACCATCTGGCTCCGCACTGAGTAAAAAAAATGTACGCCAGCAAATTGCTATTAAGGTGGGTGTGCTGAAAATGATTTAAAGATATTTAATTTTTTCCAGATCCCTTCCCCTTGGATGTCTCCTCTTCCTTATGCTGTAATCTGTTGACGCCCGCTTTAAAAAGCCAGAGGCTGAAGTCATTGTTTCTTTTCCAAGCAAATGGAATTTCTTGGGGAATCAGCAAAACGTTGCCATTTAATAAGGAAATGGCATTCATATTTTTATTTTTGCCAAACTCCTGAGACTTTAATATGCCCATATGTGCAATGGTAGTGTGCTGAAACCCTGCAGAACCTTCTGTTGTGCTTGTTTTCTTTTGTTTTCTTCTCCTTTATTATCTCTCCAAGTACGCCATGTCCTTTCCATAGGATACCACTTGCCAAAACATTGGCTTGGGTTAAGTTGTTTAAACCCTTTCACAGCCTAGCCTATGCTCTGGGAAATGTTTTTGTATTTTTATGGTGGGGGGAGACTTTGGCATCGACTTCTGAGTGATGTCATTTGCAACCCTGTGAAGGCTGCAGAGAACAGTAGGTCTATTATGCTGCTTTTCTAACATACCCAGGATCTGAGGTGAAATCACCTTCTGTAACGCTAAACAAAGCAAAGGGAGAATACAGAAGGAAAAAAAGACTCAGTCTAAATAAATAATTAAACAAGACATTCTTTATAGAGTTGCTAAAGACGAAAAAAGTACACAAATACAGATTTAAACTTCTCTGTCACTAGAAACACTTAGTTGTGAAAATCCACAGAAAGCACAATAGATTAAGCCTGCCAAACGTTTCGATATCCCTCTTCTGAGGATTAAATAAATGGGAATTATTGTACATCATCTAATTCACATGTTGCCCGTCGGCTTTAAAACCGTTCCTCAAAGTGACGTTAAGATAGAAGTTTCTAATATAACAAGTAGTGTTGTAAAGAAGCACCAAAGCAACATAGTCCAACTCACAACTGATGATTTGTACAGTCAATTACATGTGATACTTTATTCTGTTTAAACTCTAAAGTGCCAGAAGTGAGGAGATAATACTGCTGAATAAGCAATACCTATTAGGAAGCCAATTTTAATCCCTTTTTTTAAAATAAGGACAGTACATTCTAGCTTTAAAGTTTTGCTGTGCATGCAGTCTAAAAGCTTCACTTTTGACTTTTTTTGTCGAAGTGAAAAAATCCCAATTAGAAATGAGGTTAAAGGAAAATTGTACCATTAGTAAGCTTATTTTTTAAAACAACTGAAATAACCAAAGTCTTAGAAACAAAACAGTCAGTGTCTATGACATGCTTGATACACATATTTTAATAACATAGGGGTACAAGTATCAACAGCATCTATTGTCTATTTGCAGTTCATATAAGAAAGGTGTTTACTTCATTGCTAAAACCCTCAGAAAATGTCTTTTTAATGAGAAGTACATTCACTCGGTTTATTGATTACTGGAAAACCTGGTGAGGTGGCACAGGGCAGTGAGTGTTGGCGCTGCTGCTGCACAGTTCTTGCATGCTGGGTTGGTTCTGGAATGTGGATATTTGCATGTTGGCACTGTGTTTGCATGGGTTTTCTCTGCGGTTTCTCCCACCTTCAAAGACACGCTGGCTGTTTTAATCAGTGTCTACGAGTTGCCAGTGGTCTTGTGTGGAAGATAAGTTCACTTTATTGGCCATATACAATTTCTTGTATTAGGAATTTGTCTTTTCGCGTACCCCAGCTTGCTCTCCATGAGACACACAGGCACACAGACAGGGAGAGAAGCTGGGGGTCAGAGCACAGGGTCAGCCATTTATACGGCACCATTGGAGCAGCTGGGGTTAAGGGCCTTGCTCAGGGGCCCAAAGGAGTAGGATTCCTCTGCCAGCCACGGGATACGAACCATCCAGCCACAGGTGCAGATCCGGAACAGCATTATTAAATACCAAATGCTGAGAGGGTAGCATCCGAGAAAATCTTGGTAACAACACCGCAGCATTTGTTTAGGAAGTTTTAAAAACTGACAAGCCACAGAGCCACTGCACCACCCTCAGTGTTCTGTAATGAACTGGCATCCCATCCAGCTTGTTGTCCTGCACTGAACCCTATTCTTCTGGTATAGACTCTTCCCAGAGATAAGCAGCTCTCTGATACCAGATAGATGGGTGGCCCAAGTGTGAGTGTGTGTGTGTTTGTCTGTGCCTGCTCTGCGATGGACTGGTGTCCTGTCCAGGGCGTATCCTGCCCTGCACTCATTGCTTGCCAAAATGGGCTCTGGTTCCCCGGAGACCCGGTATTGGATCAAGTGGTTAGAAAATGGATGGATGGTGTGTATACTGTTGTTCACAGCTGCAGTAGCAGCCTCTCTTTTATTGACCATTATTTGTCTTGTATTTCCTTGAAATACAAAGTCTATCTTTTCATAGCAGAATATAAATGACTGAATATTTTCCTGTGTTATTGCCATTTCTATCCACTTCAAAGTGATGGAAGACTTAAGGTAGATTAAGGTTGAAACTGCAGGCTTCCTTGCTGGGGGACAGTCCAGTATGACTCTCAGAACTCTTTGTTTCCAGACAAAATGTGGCCAATTTGTGAGCCAAAACAAAGAGTATTGTGAGTGAAGTTCCACCCCTTTATGCCAGCTGAACCTCTCAATCCTTTGTCAGCTTGCACATGACGTGAGCTTTTAAAACTCGTAAGATCTGAATGCACCTGAAATGGGCCAGCAGAAAAAGAAAAAGAAGAGAAATGGAAAACTGTTTCAGTAATATCAAAACGCAATAAACAAATTTGCCAATTCTGAAGTCAGAAAGCTTTCTTACTCTGCATGATGTAATTGCTTTCTTGGATTTGAAAAATCTTTTAAACAGAAGATATTACAGATATTTCCCACAGGAGCGGCCCTTTTTCAGCACTATGAATTGATACATAACTTATGATTTGTTCAATAAATTCTTTATGGGATTTTTTCACAAATTTAATAACTGCTGTATCCTCTGGGTCAGAAATGATGAGACCCTGTGAGGTGCAGTGAAATATTTATGTATTTTTAAATTGTAAACATTATTTTGTGACATAAATTCAATATGAACACTAGATTCCCTATCCTATTTTCTTTCACTTGGCTCATTATTTACGAGGTTAAGAAACTGGTCTGAATTCTTTCTTTTTCAGGGTGCATTACAAAACAAAAACCCATTCATCAGAAATTTCAGCAAAATAATCACACTTCTAATCACAGCATTGTTGAAATCACACCATGGTAAAATAAAAATGTGTTGCCACCGAGATAATGGTTCACCTAATAAAGAGATACTTAAACTACTGTTTAAATTATTTAAATTACTTAACTATACAGTAGCACTGAGCTAAAACTATAAAGAAATGGTACACATTGAATATCGGGGAGAATCGCATTTAAATACTAGACATTAACAGTACATTGTCATAAGGGTTTCAAATAAAAGACATCAGTTTCAATTGAACTAATCATATGAGGAATATTTCAGTGTTAAATTCAACAGGGTTTTTAAACTTCGGAAGAGATTTGGGTATATTACATGTTTTGACCTTATTTCCTCTTCCACACATAAACCATATTCTTAGCAAAATCGTTTTGGAAATGAACCACTTATCTTTAAAAAAATGAACAACATTGTAAGTGCATGGATTACGATGAAAATGCGAGATACATGTACTTCTAATGATTTTGTATAGGATCTTAACATTCCACCAAATACAAGTACACATTTTTAAAAACGAAATAAAACTGTGGTTATGTGGTTATGTTTTGTGGATAACACATGGTGTTTTTCTTTAGCAAGGGCCACTGATGTATCCTAATTATCAAATGCAAAAAAAATGTTTGAAAATTACGAGGAAAAATAATATTATTTATTCATCTAGGTTTTTATGCATATAGATAGAAGACATGAAAATAATCCTGGAGTTCTCTCAAAGACCATTTGTCCTTGGAAGAAATTTCTGCTACTTTATCTGTCCTGGTCGGGGTGCCTTGTTGCTATAGAAACTAATTATGGTATGCTAAAAGTAATTCAAAATATGCAGTGCTTTTCAGATGACTTGCGTTACGTTGTGCTTTATTTGTGTAAATTACATTTATTTAATTTTATGCAGCTGTTCTCAATTAGTATTGTGCCTATTCATCTGTGTTATAGTGCTGAGCAATTTGTGTTTGGTCTCAACAAAATGAAACACTTGATGCAATGGTAAGAAAGCTAGGGCTGATGTAACTAATCGTAACACTTTTCCTGGAGAAGTACGTAGATGATACTAAAATGTTCTTGTTTTCTTCTCAACAAATGCGGTGTATTGCAGCACCAAAGTCTCTGACATAGGTTTAATAATTTATTTATAAGACTCAAAACAATTTTCTTATCAAAAACAAGCATACCATAAGATAACGTTTAAAGATGGAAGTATGTGCTGTTTCTTTGGCACTCCATGTACAGTAACTTATATTTTTATGAGACTTAAAGAGACACAGACTTTTTCATTACTACCTGACTCAAACTTTATTAGCAGCTTTGAAGAGGTCACCCTTTTCAGCTGTGATTGCTGTTATAGTTCTTTGAATAACTCATCACTTCTTCAGAATGGTGTAATTAGGATTATGATAATTACGCCGCATCAGGGAAGAGTGGAACGAATTATTAAAAGAGAGCTTGGAATGATTTGCGGCACAAGTAATACTATTACTAATTACAGCTTCACCTAAAAACATCTCTGTGATTTCTTGCGTGATTAGGTATGAATCGCATGAGTCATGTCTCCTTCAGGGGTTTCGCCACCTTGTTCTTTAGTTTTGAAGGTAAAGACACACTCAATAACAACCAATATGATGCAGTGATGGAGCTCGTAATAAATGTCCAGGCGAAAGATGGGTCCCCAGCAGCTCAATCACCTCATAACTACGGTAGGGTGGAAATACTGGTCTTCCCAGCATGCTTTGCTCACACGCCCTTCCACAAACCCCTGTCACCACCAATGCTGCATCGCTTTGGCTCATTACACAGAGGGGTTCTGACTGCCTCATTCACTCAGCCAGGCTGGCGTGCCTCCCTTGAGTCAAGACGGACAAAAGCCAAAACAAGCTTTCAAGTCCTCATCTCATTCAACGCCAACACAATATTTGGTGTTGTATGGTCTGCATCTCCTGAACAATAATTATCAAGTGAACTGAATTACAGTGTTCTGTGATCCGTTTAGACACCTTTTTCTTTGGTAATGATGCTTTTTATTCTGTCTTGTAAAGATATTTCAATTTGATCTTCGTTTCAGTTCATGACTGATTTTGTTCATATTCTGCCCTGTTTTATCGCCATGCTTCTAACAGATGCAAGCAGGCGTAGGTGTTGGATGAAGGAAACGTGCAGCACAGTCAGACTGAAAGGTACTAGGTTATGTCTGTAAGTGAGTCTAGGGGGTTACAGAAGTCATGAAAAGACAGATACAATGCAAGCTGTGTCTATAAACTAAAAGTGCTTTTTGTGCAAGAAAACGTTGTGCAAAAGGAAAAGACAAAGATTCAACAAAAATAAGAAATCCAGCTTCTTCGAGAAATCTTCTGCTAGCAGTTTCAGAAAACAAGCCTACCATCTCCCAGGCTGTGTAATACTCCACAAAAACTACAAGCGTGCCAGGTGTGGCAAACTATTCTACTCGAAACTCCGTCCCCAGCTCCTGTTGATGCACAAGCAACAGCAAATCAGTCCATTCATCAGTCCATGTTGGAATAAACAAACAAGGACAATACTGTGGAACCACAACATGTAAGTTGAAGCAACAAACAACAGCCGACACATAAACGAAGTTCACAATATTTATTTACCATAACAAAACATAAATACAGAGGTATAGAACCAAAGAATATTAAATTCTTTAATTCTTTAATTCTTTTTAACTGGAATGAAAAGATGAATTGAAGACCTCAACAGAGGTAGACCAACATTACCTCTGTCCAACAGTCCTTCGTCACAATGTCATCTAACAATTAATCAAAGACACAATTAACAAATGTATTAAAAGGGATTTTTGCTTTTGAATTGATATCATTATAAGCCTGGTTGTTTTCTTTGCTTTTCACAAAACACATTAGAAAGGCTCACTAGCCATGTATGCATGGCTGTATGAATCACTATTCATCCTTAGTTTTAATGTGGTTGAAGGAACCCTCATACATTTTGATCACTGAATGAAAAGCCTCTGTAGCTTAATTCACATATGTCAATGTTATTGACATTGTGCTGCATTATGCTACTGGGTTTGTGTTTGTGTGTTTGAAGTCTGGAAAGAAAACTCAGCTTCCTTTGCTTGAAAAATCATATATTTAGTCTAAGGAACTTTTTTTTTATGAGAACATTTTCTTTTCTTTTGTTATTCATCCTCCTTTTCAATTCCAGAGGACAAAATCAGTCCTGATAAATCACCATTCTAAATCTTCCTGATTAGACACATTAAGAAGGATTATTTTCATTATATTGTCAGAGGCACATGCTTAAGTTCACCTCGTTCTTCATCCTCTTACCAACTTTCAAGGTCTCTCAGAGCAGGGTGAACAATGGATTTTGATTGTGACAGGAAGTGTAACTTGTTAATCACGGCACAATTTAGATAAGTCGTTGTTTCACATTATATGTCTTATAAAGGTTCATAAACTAAAATCAGAGTGAAGTGGCCTAGTTTGTCTTTATTCCCTCTGGGCACAGCTCAATGCATATCCTTCCCATTATACATGCAGGGAATCAACAAGGTACTGTACTGTATATCAGCAGTAAGCCAGCTATGGAACAAAGTGTTCCCTAAGTTCCCCTAATAAAGACTCTCTCTCTACTTTTCTTTTTCTGTTTCACATTTTTTGTGCCTCTGTCACTTCTGGTCTCTTGTGGTTCAGATATTGATGGTGTAAAGAGTAATATGACACTACTCATTGAAGACACTTCTCAATTCTCTTTTTAATGATAATAATAATAACTATAATTGCTAACACTTATATAGCGCTTTTCAGGACACTCCACATAAAGTGCTTTACAGGTAATGGGGATCCCCTCCACCACAACCAATGTGCAGCATCCACCTGGCTGATGTGATGGCAGTCATAGTGTGCCAGAACGCTCACCACACATCAGCTCTCAGTGGGGAGGAGAGCAGAGTAATGAAGCCAGTTTATAGATGGGGATTATTAAGAGATTCAGGACCTCAGTTTACGTCTCATCAGAAGGACGGTGCATGTTTACAGTATAGTGTCCCCACCACTATACTGGGGCATTAGGACCCACATGGACCACAGGAGGTCTCCAATCCAGGTACTGACCAGGCTCACACCTGCTGAGCTTCAGTGGGTTGCCAGTTGTGAGTTGCAGAGTGATATGGCTGCTGGCCATTAAAGCATTAAAAATAGCAAGAGAAGTGCAATTAGTTGCATCCTTCAAGTAAAACAAGAATTTTCCCAATCGCAAATTCAACACTGTTGTGTAACTCTAGAAAGCGTTATATTAAAACTTCTAGTTTCAGATGTTTTCAGTCCACACTAATGCAACAGATTTACTACTATGGAATTGTTCTCCTAATTAGAATCCATGAACCGTTGGTTTAAAACTTCACCAAGCATCCTGTTCCTGAAACACACTTAATATAGCCTAATATTGGCACAAAGTAAGGAAAGAAACAACATTAAGTAATAATTGTGAGTGCATAGGTTTGTTTCTGTCTGTCTTCTGTCTGAGTGCTGGTATAACGAGGTTCACAATACCCAATGAGGCTGCAAAAGCAATGTTTTTCACTGTAGGGCTCTCAAGACTGTTGACAAGCATGGGACCAGTCACTCAGTATAGTATAAAGTGAGTCTTTGTTTTGTACTGTGCTACTTAGACATCACAGTTGTGCCTGCGATGTGGATCAAACCCCAGTTTTACAGTATATGCTGAGCTGGCATCTTCTAAGAAGATAATGGCCTGATTCCCCATATGGCTGTTCCCTGAAATTATCATTCTTTCTCTATTCCAAAGACTACACACCAATACAAGCAGCTTCATTTCCAAGTCTCCATTTTGTGACTTTTTTTGTTTGTTTTCTATTCCTTTGGTTGGCTTTTGTGACACTCATAATCTTCTCTCTTCCATTTTTGAATGCCTCGAGTCAGAATTTAATTACTTCAGCTCTTTCGCCTGTTCTTACACACAGCTCAGTTCTTGGCAACCATTGATAAATGCATCAAGATGGAGCCATCGGGTCCCATTACTGGAGAGTCCTAAACCTCCTCAGGGGGTAACAGGTACTCTTGAGCACTAATTTGTAAGCAAGGAAGCGGCAGAAAATGAAAATGCCTTCAGCAGCTCATTAGGTAGACTCAAAGCTGTAAACAAAGTGTCTCCTACCTGTTAACTCTGCACAAACTTCACATCTTTACCTGTTGCGCTGTTGAGCACTTCTAACAGATTTTTTCTCACTTCAACTGGTAGAAAATTGAAAAATGCATTTCTTAGGATTTATCTTCAGCAGTAAAGTGTTGTTTTAGAAAAATGTTGATGTCCTGCAATTTACAAATTAATACTGTTATTTTCTCTCATTTCATTTTTGGACCTGATATAAGATCTGATAAACAGCTCCAAAGGTGACAACTTATAGGGAATAAGGGAAGCCCACTAATTTTGTGACTCAATGGCAGTTATTTATTAAATATGATCATGTACAAAGTGGCCTTTGATGGTTTTGTTGCAAAAGAACACATTTCTCTGAGTCACAGAATACATACAGCTACATATTTGGAATATGTATATTGCCTCATCACATCATAATTTTGAATAATTGAAGATAACTGGACGATGTAGTCTGTCAGTTTAACAATGCACAAATATTTTATCAGGCTGTTCATGAAATATTTCTATGCAAGCTTGAGAGCTCTGAAAATAACGCTCCTTATAAACACTCAACAAAGTCCTTAATATCTGTCTGTTTCTATCATATTCTAAATTTTGTTCTGTCTCCTGTCTTCTTCCTCATTTTGCTCTTTTTCATATGAGAGCATAGGAAAAACTACAAACGAGAAGAGGACAATCCAACCTGTCTTTTAGTTTGTTGTTAATTCATCCCAAGATCTCATCCAGTTTTGTTTTGAAAACTTCAAGACTTCAGGGTGTCTACAACACGCCTGGGTAGCCTGTTCCATTCTCCCATGCCCTTTGATACGAAGCTTCACAAAGAGTTCGTCCATCTAGTCCTGCACTGGGACAGAGTCTCCCTCATCGTACATTGTGCTTGGCACGATTCTGTATCAGAACATTTGGAAATACAGAGTTAAGAAGCAATACCATGGCAGTTCAGCCTAACGGATTTTATTCAGATAGGCAGCACTGATGTGGCCGCAGGCGCTGTGTGGTTTGTACTCAGTAGTGAATGTCCATCTCTGAATCAGAGAGCTGGGACAAAATGATTCCACTGCATTACAGAGCGCTATTGAATCAGTCCCTATTACGTAGCCAGTTCTAGGCTATAAACCGGATCATTATTTAGGTATTAATGGCAGCTCCACAGAAGATGAAAATACCTGAGCAGAGGCTGAGGGTTGCACTGCCTAAGGAAAGGTCCATGATTTATGTCATTATGTGGTTAGGCAGTGTTTTGGTTTCTTTCATTTTACTGAAGCGGAGGATTCATAGCGCAAAGCCGGAAAGGGAAAGATAATGGTGTACTTCATTTTGGCTGCACGTCCTGTCTAAAACAACTGGCTTCGTACATCAACTGAGCTGGATATGCATGCTGCGCCCAGAAGGATGCAACACCTCGCTTGAATCCCGTTTTGAGCAAATAATGTCATTGTTATTGCACTGAAAAGGGAGCTGCCTCCATTACAAACTATCACTTTTCTCAGCTAACGCCTACAAACGCAAAGCTGTATTTACAACACTGTGCTGTGTTTATTAACTCTCCAATATCAACTTCTCATAGTCAAGAATTAATTGGAAAATATCAAGCGACGGTTTGTCCAGAATTCAGCTGGCAGTGAAAATCCTTTCCGAGGATGACTGATGGGCTCTACATCGTGCAAGTAAGGAGAGAAAACTCCAACCTGTTTTTATTGTTATTTCTTTGTTTGTTTTGTTTTGTTTTCTCTCATTGTTTCCCCTCTTCTCCACAGGACTGGGACTGACTCACAGAAAACTGTTGCTACTGACACCCACCAGCAATATGTTCTAGGTTTCTATGCTAAAAATACAGAAAATAATTACTCTGTGGAGGGAATGTATTCATCTGAAGAATCAATACAATATAGCCAGAGCTCTAAGATGCATGTGTAAACTGAAAACGGAATGAATATGAAAGGTAACGGCAAAAATTAGTACAGAAAAGGAGCGAGAAAGGTATTTTAGAAAAACATTCATATTTGTTTTCAGTTTGTCAGATTGGCCAAATGGTTTCTTCACACTTGTGACTTTCTGATAT
Organism: Lepisosteus platostomus; assembly: GCF_059453375.1. Taxonomy (NCBI): domain Eukaryota; kingdom Metazoa; phylum Chordata; class Actinopteri; order Semionotiformes; family Lepisosteidae; genus Lepisosteus; species Lepisosteus platostomus. The sequence continues at coordinate 5,888,901 of NC_142620.1, read as the reverse complement.
AACATATTTCTTTATTTTGTTTATTTGCAGAGACAAGAAAGATAAAAAATCCAAATTAACAATGAATTCCGTTTTGTCTTACTATACTACAAGGAGAACAGGTAACAGGGAACTAAATATGTATTGCTTTGATTTACTGAATATAGGATTTCAAATTTTTATCCACAGTGTTTAGCATTTACAGTTATTCTGAACCCTAACGAGTTTCACTAAATCTGCACTGTACACTAAACCTTTTCCAAAATATGACAAACAAGAAACACAGGCAAGAGGAAAAAGCTCAGTTGAGAAAAATGTCTTTTTATATTTTTCTTCTGATTTGTTTTCAGCTTCAGGGAAACAAAAGAAAGCTTCCTAACTATGAGCGGAGCTGGACAATTAGAGTTCATCTGAGTTAGCTGATCAATCACAGTTTCTCTGCCACTTAGCAGCACAGTGGTTTTATCCTGAGGCTATATCCACACTCCGGGTAGTGAAACATCTCATTGAACTGAATGGCACTAAAGGGACACATAATTTGGATGTCCATAAAGCCATGGCAGTATCATGGGATTTGTGAAAGGGTTCATACCTCGGCGGATTTTTACATGGGAAAAGCATGCTGAATAAATATCAAACAGTATGCATGTAAATAGCGACCGGGGATAAATTCCTCTTGAATTTGTGGCAGCTTTTATGTATTGTTGTGAACATCTGAAAAACACTGTAATGTAAGCCAGCCACCATATCACCCTGCAACTCACAACTGGCAGCCCACTGAAGCTCAGCAGGTGTGAGCCTGGTCAGTACCTGGATGGGAGACCTCCTGGGAAAAACTAAGGTTGCTGCTGGAAGAGGTGTTAGTGGGGCCAGCAGGGGGCGCTCACCCTGTGGTCCATGTGGGTCCTAATGCCCCAGTATAGTGACGGGGACACTTTACTGTAAAACAGGTGCCGTCCTTCGGATGACATGTAAAACCGAGGTCCTGACTCTCTGTGGTCATTAAAAATCGCAGTGTGTTTCTCAAAAAGAGTAGGGTTGTAACCCTGGTGTCCTGGCCAAATTTCCCATTGGCCCTTACCAATCATGGCCTCCTAATAATCCCCCTCTATGAATTGGCTACATTACTCTGCTCTCCTCCCACTGAGAGCTGACATGCGGTGAGCATTCTGGTGCATTATGGGTGCCGTTGCATCATCCAGGTGGATGCTGCACATTGGTGGTGGTGGAGGGGAGTCCCCATTACCTGTAAAGCGTGTCCAGAAAAGCGCTATATAAGTGTAAGCTATTATTATTATTATTATTATTATAATGTAATGTAAAGAAAAGACTGCAACTGGAAGTCATTTGGTACTATGCTGGCTATGTTAACAAAGAAGAATAGTGCTTTGTAGTTGAGGGTGTGGGCAGCTTCTTCACTTTGTTTGAGTCCTGGTACTGTCATGCAGGCTTACTGTTTATTTTATTTCTTGTTTCTTGAGCGATGTCTGCCTTAATGAAATGCAGCCTTACAGCCACGCTTTCTCCCAATTATCTGAAGTCATTTAAGTGCATTTCGCATGAAACCCTCAAAGCACATTGCCCCCTTCCCCGTGTATTTATCAAATTACTGAATCAATACACTGCGCTGCAGTCTCTGGCAGGCCTTCAACAATACACAAACTGCTACATGAATATAAATCTTCACAGGCCATCTTTAATCAAGATGAGAAATAAAGATTCAAAATGGACGGAAATGCTGGAAAAAAATAAATATTTCACTGAGGTTAGTATTTCAAGTAGAGCTTAAAACGATTTTACTTTAACAAACCAGGAATTAAACTGGCTTCGAATTCATTTTCCTTTTCTCTTCTCCGATATATTACCTGCACTCCATTGGCAGAGTAATTTATTCAAACCTCTGAAGAGAAGGCTGGATCTTATTTGCCAGCATATTTATCTTCTTTGCCACCGCGCTGTCACTCATCTGTGATCTCCACAGAGCCCTGGACCTGCGCAGAATTTAAAAGGAGAATTGATTCAACTAAATCCTGGCCACAGAATCAACACCGACAGGGTGACCCCCTTGAGAATCGGGGATGCTGAGCTAAAAAAAAAAATGCTGGAAAGTTTAACACTGTAATAAATTAAGCCTCCAATATGCTGGTGCTTTGGGGCTAATCTGTGATAACAATGATCTCTTCCTTGAGGAGATCTATTGTGCCAGTAAACAGCTTTTGAACACTTTAATGTCCTGAAGAAAAAAAAATACCATTAAACCACCTCCCTCCCGCCTCATACCTCTAATCAACTTAGGGTGTCTCTCAGAAGGGTTTGGTAATGAACAGAAAAATAGCTTCGACTGATCCTGGTTCACCACTTTTTATTTTTAATCTGGACCTTGAAAAGCCAATAGTTCTGACTCGCTGGAGTGGAAAGAGCCTCAGCCATTAAGATCACACAGAACTCACTGGAGCCCATGGTTCTTTCTGGGGTTTATGATCTGTATGACCAGCTTTTAGCTTGAACGAGCCTGTGATCCTGCTGTAATGCAGAAGGATATCAGATGGATATTCTGTGAACATTAAATTAGAACCACAGGCACACACGTTTGGACAAAGTAAGAAGGAGAAAAACGGTATTTTCAAATTCAAATAATCTCTCAACTGTCTTCCTAATTCGAGGGTTGTACAGTATATTCTGAACAGCAATGATCGCAGTGGTACAGGTACAGTATGTCACTTTTACGTTTTAATTTTATTACTAGCTATCACTCAGGATATGATTATCCACTGGTCGTAACCATTACACTTCTCAACAGGGCAGTTTGGTTCACAATATGTCGCCGCTGTAATTCTTCATACGAATAAAAAAAAAACAGATTACAGCATGAACTTTAAATGCGACAGCAAGCTCTTAGGAGCCGCTTAAACATAAATTTTCTCGGGGTTTTTTTTTTGAGTACTCAAATCTGCGTGTGCAGAACTTCTCTTTTGATTTATTTACAAATCATTTTGCCGACAACACCAATTTGTTGTCCCCGTACTTATTTTAGAGTCGCGTTGTTTAAATTTCGGTTGAAAGGTTTCCACTACCAGTCATAATAATAGCTGTGAAATGCGACCACAGTTTATAGCAGCTGTAGTGAAGGCGGCGTGACTGCCTCAGCAGAGCTACGCGCTTCTCGATGTGGTATGCAGGTCTTCTCATTTTATTTTTTTAAATAAGATCTGCAAGAGGCGCTGATTTAAAACGCTGTGTATTGGCTGTTAGCACAGGTATTGCAAGGTTTTAAGTACCAGTACACGAGAGTGAATTGCAAAGACGACAGGAGAATGAAAGGTAATACAATAATTCCCTCACTCGCCAAGCTCTGGCTGAGAAGCAGGTGTTGTTACTAAGCGGTCGGCGGAGGGAGCCAGATAATTCTAACAACCTTGCTCGGCTTTACTCCTTGTGATCATGACTTAGACACGGCGAACGTACTGTTTTTAGCCGCCGTGACAACGCGGTAGAATCTAATCCTTTTTACTATCACAAAATTCTATCTGTAAACAACACGAAGAGAAAAACAGAAGTCTAAAAAACGAGCATGTCCACAAAAATTCATGTTCATCCTGTCTCCTCTAGTGAAACAATGGACTGTTGCCAGAATGTCAAAATGCAGAAGGGAAATAACTGTGTAGCAATTTAGGAGAAGGTGATAAAAGGCAAAGACAGAAAATATAGAAACATGTATTCCAGTTCATTTAAAGGGCATTGTCCCAATGAGAGTTATTAAGCAGTTCATCATAAAAACTTTTTGAAATGACTGTTTCAATGGACACTTAAAGGGTTCACATCACATCAGCGACAGGGAAAAGAGTATTACAATCCGAAAGCATTTATGGTAATGAGGTTTAAACATCTCTACTATTAGATTATCTGAAACAGTGCATCCATTATAAGATTGGCTTTATTTAAACCAGAATGACCCAGGCAGATGTCCTGCCTGTGAAATGCCTTGATCAATTTTCATGGCCAATTTCTTCCCACAGTGTTTCAGAAAGCAAGACTGGCACTTAACCTTGGCAGAGATCACATGGCCTAGGGCAAGGGCAGCCATGAAATGTTTGACACAGAGGACCAATTTCATCTTTATTTTTAGCCCAGCTAAGAAACAATAGATTCTGTGCTATGAACTCATGGGCACAAAAGTTAAAATTTGGATTAATATCCATCTCTCGGCCTTTTCAGTTACAAATCGGCTTTGTGTCCATATATAATATATTCAGCGTCTAGATTTATTTTAACATGTATCAAAATCAGAAATAATTGGACAGAATATCCTTGTTAAGATCTCTAATCATTTTCACAGGTATTTGTCTACTGATTTGTATTTTTTCCCTGTTATTTTCCTTGCTGGATTTAAAGGCCTTTAGAACACAATGAAAACGGATGTTTACTGCACTCAGAAAGCTGTCCCTAAATTCCTTTTATCTCCTTGCATTACACTTTGAAAACCTCCTGACAAAATTCCTGGTTCAACAGAAATGTGGCCTCAAGCTTTCATTCTGAAGGGCTTCTGTAAATTGCCAGTGTTTAACAAAGGAAAAAAAGTAAATAGGGGCTAAAATACACAGCTGTAAAGAAAAACGACAATTGGTAATGCCTCACAAGTATTCTCCACACAGGTCTAGTCATTGTATTAGAAAAACCTTGCTGTGAAACATCCTTCATTTTTTACAGATCTAAGTTAAGCAACGTATAGTTAAACTTTAAGAAATGTAATCATTAAAGTTGTTCATGAAAACAATGCATGTATATTTATCACGTGTTAAGTGTACAAATTATGCACAGTGCCAAGATAGTTTTTAAAACTAAAAAATGCATTTTCTATTATAACTTAGAGTTGTTTTCCACGCGTCACTGTAAATTATTTATATATAAATATATTACACAGCTCCCATTAAAATATGTTAACATATTACATGGTGGAGGACAGCAGAATCTAAAATTCTCCAGTAAGGAAAGGTCTGTCCATGGGGAAGAAAAGACAATTGTAGAGTCTGTGACTTTGAAAAATACTTTTTTTCCCTTCCCTCATTTTTTCCCTCAGCAAACACAAGGATCATGATGTAAAATAGTCTCATAAGAAAGTTTTGTTCAGAGGTATCGTTGCATGCTTTCATATTTGCGTATTGTTTGCGCATAGCAAATATTATCTTGCCTGTGCAGTATATTAAAACTGCTTTCACATCTGTGGCTAGTCATTTTTCCTGTTCCGCAGTAGGGTTGAAGAGAAGCTAGAGACATCTCTATCATTCAGATATGAGTGCTCGTGGATGAAAATTGCAGGTTAAAGTTTTCAAAGGCTATCACATATTTTCATATTTTAACTAAGAAGATAAAGTAATCTCCTGATTTACAGGCCAGCCCTGCCTGTGCACTACTGCATTGGGCAATTAACTTGCCGTGCTACAAAATACAATTTGTATACAGGTGTGCAGTAAATGCAAATACAGTACATACTGTTTACAGTATGTTAAATAGAGATTTGCCATGTCAGACCTACTGTTCGTTTCTGATTTACTACTACTTAATAAATCAATCTTCTTGTGCCCTCTGCTTTTTAAGTTGTACCTACAGCTCAGCAGAGAAAGGTAAAGAGCATGCATCATACCATGATTCATAGAGATGGTAACACTACAGTGTAACAATTTATCTTTCATAAAGGATGACCCTATTGTGGAGCATTCTGAGAGCACTGGCTACAAGGCAGAGCTTTTGCAGGAGAGTCAGCAAAGTCAAATTGCAAAAATGCAATATGTTTGCATTTTATGTATGGAAGTTGAAAAGAATTCTCTGCTTCACCTCTGGGAAACTCGTCTTCCATTTCGCCACCACGGAATTACACTATCAATATTATGCTTCCTCTCACAATGCATTCCCAGAGCGCCTTTCCCCCTTTGCCTCAGAGTATTAAGGTGAGGATATTTTCTATTGGCCTCGATTCCTTATTCTAAACATCCTGCGTTATTTCTCCAAAGGAGAATGGGGTGTCATGGCAAATCCATCCACTTCTTTTGTGGACGAAACAGCTAATAAACGCTGTCATGTTGTCACGGCTGAACAAAATCTCATGTTTAGGGGAGGGACATGAGGGAAGAAGGGCACGTATTTGCTGTCCTTCCCCTTCGCGTTCTTGTCAATCAGCTTTTGCAAGAGGAAAATCAATGTCTTCATTGTGAACCCCTGATACGCGCCTGCTGCCCACACCCAGGTGGAAAAGTGAGTGTGCTGTAATGAACAACTAACCACAGAGGCTTCTGCAGGGACTGATTTAATCTGTCTGTTTTATTGCAGGGAAACACTGAAGCGGGGCTTTCAAGAGAAGTGGCATTGATCATGCTTTCAAAGTCCCTAAATCAAATATAACGCTTGCTTCCATTTTAATAATGTGAGTGCAAACACATTTAAAAGAGGGTGTTCAGATTCAAGTCAGAACGTTCCTGCAAACCTGGAGGAAATGAATTTCAAGCCAGTTTTTCTTTGCAAAACACGAAGTGTTCATGTCACCTCATGTTCTACAGGGAAGTGTGAATCTATCCCTCACTCTAAATTTGCTACAACTCAGGGTCAAACCAGTGATACTTGTGAGACAACACTTCATATACCATTTAGATGTCACACTTGCCGTTCCTTGTCTTCTGAAGAACATGTGCATGTGAGCATGCTTTCAGGTCACGTTCATTTGTAACCTCAAACTACTGGATAATCGTGTGATATCTTATTTTGTATATGTGAAATTGGTTTCCGGTGCTATAATGTTGGTTTTACTCCATCTACCTGAGCAGAAGAAAAGTCACCTTACTTTTTTAAATATCACGATGCTAAAGAGCCATTGGCACTATTTCTGCCAAGCAGCTCAAAGGCTGTGGCTTTCTTGACTGCTCCATTTTCATTTGCTCTGACTGCATTTGACCCAGAATAATAACTTCCACTAGATTTATTACTTACAAAACACCTAGCCCTTCAGTATAAAAAACATAAAGGGAGTCATGTTAACAAGGACTGCTAAGTAACTGTATACGTTACTACTGCGCTTTCAGTGTGACTAGAAGCACACTTCTGGTTATATAATTTAAAGGCATTTAATGTGATCTAAAATATCTAAAATATAGTTTTACTTTTCATGTATTAATTATTTTGGAATCATGAGTTTTTTTTAACTATATGAGAGTTCAGAGTTACACAGTAATTACATATTGGTATAGAGCTGTTTGCATGGATGTTTTGTTACTGATGTATTGCTTCAGAACATCGTTTTGTTCAACCACAGATTCTAGCTTATAATTGCATTCTGTGTTATACAGTTTTGCATCTGTACTTAAAAATGTTTTCACATGTAACACTCAAAATTAAATGTGAGTAAATGCAGATACACACAGTTTAAAACCTGTCCTTTTAAAACATTTGAATAGTGTTTTTTATTGTTCTGAATCATTATACATGTTTGACCACGCAATTTTCAATTTTAACTAAAAGTAATAAGCACTTAATAAAACCTGATCACAACAATCAAGTATTTGAAATGTTTGGCAAACTGAAATTCAAATTAATTAATGTGAACCTGGATTAGAATATCATATGAATGAAGTGGTCTCTTTTTTTAATAGGGTGAAATTTGTATCACATAGCGCAGCAATATAGGATGGGAAACTATTAAGAAAAAAATAGTATAAGCTCTAGTAATAACCTCTCTATATTGTCACTGTCTGCACTATTCTCTCTTTGCTGTATAAGTTCTTATCTCAAATGCATGGTTTTTCAGAACGCTATCTGGAGCTTGACTGAACCAGCATGCACCCCTCTGTTTTTTTCAAATTAGGCATGCAAGACATATTCTTAGTGAAATATTAAAATAAAAAAGAAAACAAAGGAGAAAGGTGTTGAGTATTTCTGAGGTCTATGGAAAACACTGTACAGTCAAAATGTTATTTTTCTTCTTTTTTTTTTTAGTTCAATTAACCTGTACTTGTTTTTTTTGCAGCCTGTACACTAACGAAGCCCTGTAGACTATGCAAAGCATACTGTATGTTCTTTATGACACCACATTGAGTATTTCATCAAATTCAACCAGTGCTTTTAGCAGTTACTTCTCCTAGTATCTGTTATATAATACTGCAATGCTGAGATGTTAATTAGGATATCAGAAAATATGGCTGCTTCTACATTTAGTGACTGAATCTTTTCTTTTTCTTTTCTGTGCTAAACGGTAAATAAATTAAAAGTCTTCAAAACCAAGGGCAATAAAAAACATTCAATTGTTCAAAAGCCTAGAAAGAATGAAGTTGTCAACAGTCACCCCCATGTATAATTACAAAAACATTTATACAGATTAACTGATTAGATGCTTGAAAGGCTTGCATTCATTTCAATAATTGTGGTTGGGTTGTTCTTTTCTTTAAGCAACGCTGACCTAGGCTCTAAACTTAAATAATTTGGGAAACAGCCAATCCATTCTACTCCAAAAAAACAGACCCTGTTGAATGAGAGAAGCACCAATGATAAAGATAGGTAGTACCTTAGTTATTAGTTATGTATCCTCAGCCTTAATGTTAAGCATAAAAAATAGAGGCTTGTGTATGTGCTATATCCATCACATGTAAATTTTCTAGGTGGGCTGTTGGCAAGGAAGAGATGGAATTTTATAATCCTTGTCTCAGATGAACAAAGCACGCAAATAAAATTGTGATATTAAACAAAAAAAAAGATGGATACAAATTCCCTGTCTAAAGTGGATTTTAGACTAAAATGATTATTTTTTCTCTATTTGAACAAATGTTACATGCTGAAGTAACTCAGAACCATACTATAATCTCCACGGTAGTACCTGAATATAACTGACACTCACTTGTTATTGCCTGGTGATTCCCTACACCTGATGAGCTGCATTCAAATTAAAATGACTGATACAGTGAATTAAAAACAACCTGTTCTGATGTACTGAAATGTGATTGATTGAAGGCTTTTTTATTTTACTGAACCATCAGCAGACAGACTGAAGGTTTGCAAATGCCATAATGTTTTCTTCTCAGTGTCGTTACCAAAGACTCAGGATTTGCATTGCCTCTGAATCTATACTGAATAGTGCATATCAAATGCCAACAAACAATTAATATCTAATATTACAGATGGGTGGCAATGGTATTTGGATGGTGATGGTATTTGCTTTTATACAGTTTATGCATTTTGTACCATAAATTTTAATTCACATAGAACTAACGCCGCCAAAAATACTGCAGCATTTCTCCTTCAGGAAGATGATACCAAGGATGCGGTGAAGGTGAAGTGCATTGAGCAGAACTAATATGCTAAGCTATCTAATGCATGAAACATTTCACCTGCGGTATATAATAATCCTGGGGATCTGTTGAGCAATAAACCCATTGCATATGCATTCTAGATTAGTCATTATCATTTGCCTGCCAATGAATTAATCAAACTTGTGCTTCCAAATTCAAGCAGCAACACAGAGGCAAGTGTGCTCATTAATTCACTGAGCAGAAATCACATGTGGCAGAGATGTAATTTATAAGCCAGCAAAGAGATTCAGATTTGTAAGTCTGGCTACCAAGGGACAGCAATGGGTTTTCAGTTAACTAATGCTTGCAAGTCCTTACCATTGGAAGCTACATTATGCATTTGTGCCAGGCTACCAGTATTATTCATGAAACCTCTTTTGATATTTGTTTATATGTGTTGAGTAAGTAATCTTCAGACATACTCTTTTCAAGCACTGCCTACATCATTTTTCTTGAATCTGGTGCAAATGATGATGAATGTTTATACGAAAACTAATGAAACTTTTTGAAAGGAGAGTAATTTTATTTAGATTCAGTGTATTTCCTTATACCAAGATCTGTACTTGTGAGGTATTAAATATTAATTTTAAGCTTTCAATAGAGCCTTGTGAATAAGTCTGGCTCTGAGCTGTTGCATGCAGCGTTTTTACTAGAACGGAAAGTAATCTCCTTTTAACAGCTTCAGAAACAGAGGGTGTGATACTAATCAGTTCTTAATTAGCTTAAGAATTATGTAATATTCATTTGCTTAGCAACCCTAGGAGGGGGGAGAGTGAAGTCAACCAAGGCACCTCGCCACACCACCTGCCTGTGCAATCAAACCCACAGGTACAGAAGGGCAAAGGCAGTTTGAAATGGATCATATGTTATTGGAATCTAATCATCTTATGGTACATGAATAAGACAGTGATCGTGGGTTAAATGCCTCAGTTAAATGAACCAATGTACTCATGTGCAACATCCTGCATATTTTGACTAAAGTCTGACATATTCGCCTTTCTTTGTTGGGCTGTTGGGTCATTTCTATAAACATGGCAGGACTGTGCTACATTTACCTAAAATAATGTCTTCAGAATTTTAATAAGAAAGCCAATGAAAAATGGCGACTTCATAAAAGTTGCTTTATCGGACTGTGTACATTTAACTGGGGAGACAAGAAACGAAACAATAAATGCAAGGTCCCGCATGCACACAGCAATGTCCATTCCAAGAGGTTCCAGATTGCCCAAGCCTGACTATGCAAGCCTGTTGCTTTCTGCCACACACTCACAGCCCTGAGTGATTCTGCAGTACAAACAGTACTAGCAGTAGATACCCATCCTTTTCCCCACTGTAGTTTCGAAGTGCATCGTTCTTGCAGTGAGAGAAAGAACCATATAATGAATGGGAGTAATATTTGGTTGTGGGAAATAATTACATTAATTATTACTCATTATGGTGTTTTTCATTCCAGAGGATCCCAATTCTGTCTGCTCATAGAAGGGGACCTTTAAGAAGGGTAGAATTCAGGCAGGATACTGGGCTTAACCCCCTAACGCTTTAAAAGGTGCCATGGGATTCTTAATCACCAAGTAGATAAGGACTTTAGCTTAACATCTCATCTGAAGGATGGCACCTCCTACAGCCCAGTGTCAGCTTAATGAGGCACTGGCTGGAAATTGTGGTGCAGAGAAAAGAGCACAGCCTACTGGTTCACTAGTAACACTTACAGCATTAACTTGAGTCTCCTTGGAGGCCTCAAGTTCCAGTACTGAGTGGGCTCAACCTTTCATTGTCACGATTATAGTCCCTCCCCCTTAAGGGCGCTCCGGCTCTTTCACTTTTGAGTTTATTTTGTGCACCTGCTCCCGGTTCCAGCCTCCCTATAAGAGCCAGACGCTCACTCTGTTCTGGGATCTGCATTGGTTCCCGTTCCACGTGAGCCTGGGATCTGGAGCGCCTGGTCCCGATCCCCCCTTGTTCCCCCCGACCCTCCACCGGATCCCACTCCGGTTTTTAATCCTGTTTGTCTTTGGACCGCCTGCCTTTGGACTTTTGCCTCGACTTGGATTTCCCTTTGGAATCAGATTTTGATTGTGTGTCCCGGACTCACCCCCCTGAACACCTGCATACCTTGGACACGCCCTCTGTTTTCATTCCCGACTCCTGCATCCTTTTTTCCCTGTGTTTTCCTCACTCATCCCCGGATTGTGTTGTCTGCATAGGGTCTGGAAAGAACGCCTCCGTTACATCCATGGCTTCAGAGGTCTTAAACTACAAGGAGGTAACTGCTGCTGCAGTGCTTTCACTGTGAAAGTGAAGTCATGGCTGACTGACACTCCATAATATTTGAAAAGGAGATATTAGGAGAGATAAAGGGATGAATAATAAAAAAACAACAGATCTTTAGCAATGAAAGAAAAATAAGTTAATTGTTTTTTGTCATCATACAATATATTTTTTCGTGCTCTTGTAAAATCTTAACAAAATCAAGATCTATCCTAAATATGTAAATCTATTCCCATTCAAAATACCTATTAACTAGCATATACCAGAAAGGTTAGAGTAAGGAGAAAAAAAGAATATTAAGTTTTAAAAAAATATTTACATTTTTTTTTATTTTTTGTGTTTATTGAAGCCATTCTCTTAATAAGGACATCAAGAGGATTTATTAAGCTCCATTAAAACAGTCAAAGTTTTTTTTTAACAAAGTTAATTAACAAAGTTGTTGTAATAGTATGAAACACCAGTGGAGGCTATGAGGAGAACGTTGATGCTCCTAACATGTACAGTGTATATATAGTAAGAATCAGATTGTGTTTCAGATGTCTTGCACAGCAGTGTAGATAGAACACACATCAGAATTCTTTCAGGAATTCGGAGTGGGATATCTGAAGCTTGCTTTTGTTTGGATTTTTAAGCAGTGCAAAGCTTGTGTTTTGTGTAGGTTGTGACTGGATGTTCTGGAAGACGAGATGTAATGAGGTCAAATGTATGTGATGTGCCCTCTAGTAAAAGATAACGTCTAAATTAAACTAAAATCAGCATATGTAATGTTCTAAGAGGCCACTGCCCCCAGAAAACCTTCACTGCTGCAGCCTCGCCTGCTATAGTACTGTACGTGTATCTGAGCTGCAAGGCTCACAGCTGACCGCTGCCTGCTGCCTGTGCGTCGACTTCATCAATCAAGGGCGCCAAGTCATTACGCTATCCGTCGCGCTGTGATGGCTATTTATCCAAAACACAAGTTCCTGAACTTGAAACAATCGCTACAATTGGGAAAGAAGGAGATCGGTACGACTCGATGGGGCAAACGAGAGTTCTAGGTTCCGTGGCGGAAACTCTCTCCGTGCGATCCTCTGAGAAAACAATTCTTCGAAGGTCGGCTGGATGATGAGATGGGCTCACTGGCCTCCCCTTGTTTGAAACTTTGCTTGTGTTTTTAAGTTAAAAACACACAAAAAATATTACTTCCACGGGGAAAATACAAACAGGCTAATTTAGAATGATTTTAATGACATTGCCTTGCAAAAGATTGAGCTATTTTAGACGCAATCCTGGTTTATTATGAGCACCAACCATTTACTCAAAGCCTCCTCTAGTATTTTCTATTATAACACGTTTTACTTTTATTAATACAATTTAGTTCCTGCCTTTAGCATCTTTAATTCAGATTGATCAGAATGAACATCAACTTGACCACAACGACTCAAGGTAAACTGTGCATGAGCATCTAAGACGAAGGGCTGTAGCAACTAATCCATCACATTTACCAGTCAAATCTAATTGACTCCTTGTCAGGTGTTCTTCATCATTGACATAATTTGTCCCTCTCAACACATCCCTAAAGCTGAAAGGGGGCCGTTTACTGAATACCAATCTGTCTGGTTTAACGTAACTTTAAAATGGATGCATTATCACTGGAAATCACTTTTTTTTATCTGCAAGAAGTAGGAAATAGCGTGAAGAGTAGAACAAAGGAAGACGCATAAGGCTTCCACGGGTGCTTAAATGCATAGACGCATACCAGTATTCACAGATTTAAAACAGAAGGTGCGGAGAATGATGATATGAATCCAGTCAGTTTTCAGACTACCATTGAAAGGGTTTTTATACTGTGCAGTGAAACCTCACACACGGAAAAAGCGTCTCGAAACGCCGACGAGGCTCTGGAACGAGTTTTCACGGAGCTCAAAGAGTTCAGAACTAGCTGGTGCCGTGGATCAGAATTTCAATCTCAGCCTGTCAGAGGCAGAACAGCGCGCATCAAACTCAAAGGAGCCTGTGACCCTGGAGCTGAAAACTCCCGCTGTAACGCCTGCATCGCTCACGTCAGAAGCAACCTCTGTGTAACGCGTACCTGACTAAAATCAAAAGCAGGATTTTTCTTGGACTCAGGTTCCCGAATTTGGTGATTTACAATGTAAGAAAAAAAAGGCATTGAAGGGTGCATGTTATTTTTAATGCGTGGGAAACTGAAACCGTGCATTGAATGTCCCCGTCTGCTTTTACCATAATGTTGAAATGATTCGTTGCTGACAATTTCTTCGGGGTATAGAAAAATATTTGCTGCAGAAAATCTCAGTTGAAAGATGGAGTCAACATTATCATTGCGGTACAATTGAAATAATTTCCCCATTTGATATCGGGATATTTTCAAAGTAGAAAATTACAGGTATAAATAGGAGACATAAGCTTGCTGATATGAGCTTCACGCTTCTTAGAATTAGGTCAATAAGTAAGTCAATATCATTTAGCTTATGCAAAACGAGTTAATGTGGTAATAATCCACTTATTTCCTTTATTTTACATCCTTATTCTGTAGCTATTTTTGGTAGCACTTGCTCAGCTTACTGTGTGGTTGATCTTTGCTGTAGGTTAGAATTTAATTTTTCTCTACACTTTAACACAAATATTCAGCCTTTCCTTTGTGAAAATGCAAAGTAAATAATTCATACTAATGATATTGTATTTCTGAGGAAAAAAGGGGCAAGTGTTACTGCGCTGAACAAACAATAAAAGCCGTAATAAAAACACATTTCAAATCACACACCAGATAATTATACTAATTTATTATTCAAGCTTATACTTAAGTGGCAATATGTATTTATTTTGGTGTTAATGAACAGAATTCTTCTCTATAATAAACTATTTAAAAATTGCTTGAGAAATGCAAATCTTCCAGAACGAGTGAAGTTCTTGAATTCCTTTGGAGAGGAGAGACATCTAGTGGCCGCCTGATGAATTGACAGTTTCTGTCATCTGTTGCTTGATTTGCTTTATAATATGATCCAGATCCTTCCTCAGCTTAGTTGTATTCAACCTGACACTTCTTTTCTACGGCGGTTTAAATATCAGTTAAATTCTACATTTTGCATAGAATTTAGTTTAGTTTAGTTTAGTTTTGTTCTGTTTGTCTGCAGGCTTTGAAACATTAGGTTTTCCTCTGTCTTCACTTGCTAGCGAACCAATCCCCACTCACAAAACTAAGACTGTCTCTCCGCATCTCTGTTTCTCACTATTTCTCATTCACAAGTTTATTCTGGAGTCTTTTAATAAACTGGGGGAGGTTTGTTAATACTCTGAAAGTTCCTGCCTGTAGTTAGGGGAATGCAATCCAGTCTATGGCCACAAATGAGCTATTACAAAGAAAGAGGTGAAAAACAAATGCACACCCCAAGATAATAGAGATGCGTCAGTAGAATCAGCCAGGCGAACCCACACTCTCTGTACTCCAAAGCAATTTCTGAACGCTTGTAACTATCTCAGCAAACACAAGCCTCCATCAGGGCCTTCGTCCGGAGGAAACGTTGGCAAGCGTCGAAAAATAAATTCTTTTGGAGTAGAGAAAGTGTGTGCCTGGTTGATTCTGCACTTTTCATGAATTAACTTTTGTCAGCAGCTCTGAGACAGTTGTGCGCAATGTGCGGGGCTCCACAGGAGCTCAGTGCGCTGGGACCTTTGGAAGAACTGCGGCCCACTCTACACCTCCTAGCCCTCCTGAGTGCCTGCACTTTCGCACCCAGGGCTTGTTACAGCATCCCGAAATCAGCACCCTGCTTGCCAGGAGAATGCCACTCCCTTTTTTGGCACTGTGGTGACTTGACAATGGTCATGTCTCTGAGGGCACAGGTCTGGCACTCAGGACTGACTAGGGTACTGTCGGGGGGGGCATGTTGGGTGGACAATGGCTTTTCCAATTTGGTAGACACAAATGTTGAAAAATGTTGCTTTTATTATATCTATGACACGACGCACTGAGATTTCACTAGTGGAAGGTTAAAACCGAAAACTTTCGTTTACTGCTTATCAGCTGTTCTACCAAAAATCCCCTGTGGGATTGCACATCTGTATTGTCAACATTTCAGCCAAACACACCAGCTGTTAATTCCCTGAACTTATACATGCATGTTAAATAGAGAGCTCAAAATTATCCCCCATTATTGAAAGGAGATTTACAGCAAAATACCCACAATACACCAACAGGCACTTGTCTTACACTAATTGGGAATAAAGAGTATCTTGCAGGGCATAGACCTGAGAAATATACAGTAGCTGAATCACTCAGGGCCAATATCCAACGGTGAACAGGAATGCAACTGCAGCCAAGCCCAGCCTTGAAGATTTGTGCAGGTGTGACCATCGCGGTTCTGCGCGGGCTCGTCCCCTTGCCTCTCCACCCCGCCAGTTCGTCCTGCAACACCTGGGCACAAACCCGGGTCTCTGGCGTAACGCCACAGGGGACCAGCCGAGTGAGCTAAAGGAGACCTCCCTCAGCCTAGGCGGCTGAGGTCTCTGCTATGCGCAGGGAGGGCGATGACATCACTGTGCCCAAATTAGCTCCGCTACAGAGAGAGACGATCCTTCTTTCCACTTCCATTGGAATGTGAGAAATACATGATTCCCCCCACCTCCCACCCCACCCTGAAAGAAAAAAAATGAGAAAGGCACTCTGCACCCCAACAAAACATTTGCAAAGGGACCCCAGAAAACCAGATTCTGCTAAGGCCGTTATATATGCATAATTGAGGGATTGAGCAGTCATCTAGTGGCACAAAAACAAAATAAGAAACTGAATTCAAATTTGGAAAGGGATCCTTTCTGTGGCCCAGCTTGTTCCATCTTGCTTTGGCCTCGCTTGTGTCGCTAAAGATGTCCCCTGCTCTTTGGAACAAGGCTAGTGGACTTTTACCGCCAGCAGCACGGATCTGGTATTTATCTCATACCGGCTCTGGTGCAGCCTTGAGCAGCGCAGAGCCCACTGTCGTCACACTGAGGCATCGTTCCGGGGCTTGATCCTCCCGCGCTGCTGCCAGCAGCAATCTGATTGCAGGCTTCCCATTCCAGAGACCCCATCCCTCCACTAACCGGAAAGAAATCTGGGAGCCTTATGGGACGTGAAAGTTTTCTGGAGGTACTGGTGCCCTTTGTCCTTTCATGCACCGTCCGTGAAATATTCTTGACTGCGAGACTAAACCCAACTAAGTGGAAATATTCAAATTGTTTTGCAAGCTATGGAACACTTTTCACAATAGTAGCAATTGCTCTTGCTGATAAACCAAACAAAATGCTATTCGCCAATGATTCGACGGATCTGCGTTTCCATTACTTCAAGATACACTTGCTGTTCTTCATTTTTTGTACAGAATGTCCCTTTTCCCAGCGGTTCCAATACATTGTACAATGTATTCTCTGTTGCCATCTTGTGGCTATATCTCCTTATGGCAACTGCTTAAAGGCTCGCTAGAAGTTCACGAACAGAGGGCAAAGTGCTCTGATAGCAACTGAGACTGCAAGATCTATGCAATCTCATAGATTTATGAAAGATATTCATACTCTGATTTAATTACATATATCAATTTTTAATTCTTCTATAGACACCTTTACAAATTTGGCTGTGTATGTTATTAATTTTGTTTGGATTTTTTTTTTACGAGGTGCCAATGTCTTTCTGCAAAGTGAGAAAAGTATACTCCATTATATTTACAAGAAAGCTTCGCCATATTGCTGCAATACAGCAGAATGCATTGAGTTATGTGTGTAATGTACAGTATGTAGCCCTTTGATACGATTTTTATAAATCGTATTTTTACCGATCCCAACAGCCGATTGGCAGTTTGTTGGTTTCTTGAAGCCCGTACTTCCGGAGGTGATAGTGCTGCCAACATTGCAGTCAGTCTTCGGCTGTATTATCTCCAATCTATCAGATCTCCAAAACAACGGGGAAAAAAAACACGATTCTAAAGTTTAAAAAACAAGAGAACTCACACAATTGCTTTTTTGAATTACTTTTTATAATTAGCATAATTAAATTATCATTAAGGGAAAGTAGAAGCAAGGATATTGCTCTTAATCATTGCTTTGGCAAAGTAATTATAACTTGGAAATGACTATTATTCATTAATGAATCTCTTTCGAGCACGATGGCTTAACGTGAAGAAGATAAAGGAACGCTCATCTGCCTTTTTTAATCACAAGCACCGAGAGAAGATCTATAAATGTCTCAATAATTGAAAGTAACTTTAATGTTAGTACCAATATGTTCAGGAGTCCTAAAATATAAAATGACATCAAAATATAACTACTGTGCAATGCAAAAAATGATGGAGATACTCTTGGGTTCGTGCTTTATTCCTGAACATGTTTATGAAGTGCTGATGGTTCCCAGTCAGTATGTTGGTCACGGTGATGTATAACAATCAACCGTCATGGGTGCAAAGGGTGGCCTTTCCTTTCTAACCCTGTCATGTAAACATATATTTGTTTATTTCTTCTTCCATTCTGTTCTGACTGGTTTTGACTAAGTCCACTGTCTTGTACAGCCCGATAACAGGCCCGACCGGGGTCGCAATAAGCATAACCAATAGTAAAAATAGATTACAGAATAAAAATCGCGAGATGCAACATATAGCTTCAAAAGAAGTCTTGCAATCATTGTAGCTCAGAGTGTTTGAAAGCATAAACTGCATCAGTTAACATAATAGTATAATTAACATGACAGTTGCAAATGAACTATGGAAGAATTAATTTTTAAAAAAGACATAAACACGCTGCTTGGTTAATATTCACACATAGAGTCTGCAGAGCATATGTCTAAGACTCCTTCTGAGTCTGGAAGGTGTCCGAGGACAGTACATGTTCCCAATCTGCAAAAAGCACTGATAGTCAAACAATTATTTCCAGGGGCTACCAAGTAGCACATTTGTTAAATCAGAACGTAGAAAAAAACACTTGTTCTACCGGTCTTAGCTGTAAGATTTGAGTTTTATCCTCAATACTCTTCATATAATTTACCCAGCGATTTGAAGTGGTCGCAGGGTACAATATGCAGGGCAATCTTCTTACTTTGCACAGCGGTGACCTCGTGTGGATAAATGAAGAATTACAGCACAACAATTTTCGTGGACCATAATTGATCTCATTTTCACAGTAGAATGCCACCGAGACAATGCCATTTTTTACGAGATGAAAATGTGCCCATATTGATCCACAGTATTGAATCAATTGATTTTGCAGTGCTCACATTGATTCGGTAATGTTTGCACAAAGTAGGGAACTTCAGTGTCAAATTGTCCTGCACTGCTGGACTCTCAAGTCGAAAACTCAACACTCCGGAAGAGCAGCCCAGCTCTCTTCAATTTGCAAAATACCAATTGAAGGTCGCTTGTTATTACACGTTATCCAGATAAGAACCTAGAAGAGACAACAAACGTGAGGTTCCTTGTTTCGTTGCAAATACCTTATGTTCTAAGAATGCAATTTATCCCTTTCTTCAACAACCGTGATCCTAGAATCTGATACAGACTTTGTATTAATCATCATCTCATATGTAAGATATTTTTAAATTAATAAATAGGTTTATTTTCAGGAAGATACATATTTCTGTTTCTACGTGCTATCTACATATTCACAGTCTTTATTGTTTATTATTAATGTCTCTTTACAAACCTGAGGTTCATCTGTTGTTTTCTTGTTGTGCTTATGCTAGGGCTAGAGTTTGAATGAGAAACAAGTAGCAAGAAGTAATTATTTTCAAATGATTTGATGTTGTGAAAAGATAAACACATCATGTACCCTATGGAAATAATCAGAAATCCCAAAAGATTTCCGATACTTTAATTGAATATGTAAAATGCACATCAACATCATAAGGATCAGATCATATTTCATCACAATTCCTTGCAATTAACAAGGCTCCACCACCATAATCTCAAAACTATCCACACCTGCAGGACAATTAACACACATTTCTAATTCCTACCTCATTAATTGTAATTAGATTTTCAAGCAACTGAGCTACACTTGCTGGTATTGTAATGATCCCTCTGGAGCCTGGCTTAATATGGTCTATTAATGGCACAAAAAGTTAATTTTCTTCAAGATCTTAATGAATCTATCATTCGTGATGTCTTTTTTATTTTTTTTTCCTTTAGCAAAACCAGTGTGTTAACATATTTTGTTTAAAGCTTAAAAGAAACCCAGTGTTTCTAAAAATAGATTGCATCCATATGTTGGGGAAGAAAATAGTAAGATACAAAGCCTCTTATTTTTCAATTAATCAATTAGGTTATAACACTGTATTTGAATTAGCTAGCTGGCTTTAGTCAGTGTGCAGTTAGTATCATTTGTTAATTTTTCTCCAGCCACAAAACAATCAAGAATGGGATTGCAACTGCTTATTATTTCACACAGCCATGTTACTTCAGGTGTGGATGTCTAATACATCGACATTTTATCTCCCTTAAATAAAGTGCCCATAAAAACACATACACAGAAAATACATTTATTTTTATCACATATCTCTAGAGATAAAAAATAAAAAAAGTCAAAGGGTTTATTTTAAAATTGACATCTCCATGTCAGTTATGCACTTGAAGTTAGAAGAAACACAGTACTGATACCAATATTCCAGTATCTCACTTGAGATCATTCTTGTGACTTAGATGTAAGCAAAAACTAGTTCACCTTTACAAAATGCTGTGCTATAACTGGCATTCATTTCCCACATTATGAATAAGAAAGCAGGGGGGTGAAATTACTTTCTCACTGAAATTAATTCCCATCTTAAGTATCTGTTGGAAACTGAACACAACTCAGATAATGAACTGATTGTAACTTTCTCATGAACAGAAAGCAAGGTAAGTGATCTATTCCAAACATTTATCTAGTCACCTGAAGAAGGCTCCACGGCCGAAACGTTGTGTTCTCTTTCTTCTTTTTTTCAGCATGGAATAAACATATTACTTGTTCCTTTGCAGCCTACGCATGCTGACGCAGCTACCCACCTTATCTAGTCCTATATGTTCCTGAATAGTGGTTCTCTTTATTGACTAATTTCAATACGAATGATATTTTCTAGGTGACAGCCCTCTTTGATTGTTATAAGCAGTGAAAAGAAATACACAGTATTGTCCACTCAGAGTTGATTCAAACTCTATTTCTATAGCGCTACGCACTGTTAACCTACTGTATACAGTGTTTGAAACTTCATTCTGCGTCTTCAGAAGAAATAGTGAGAATTAAGGGCAATCAATGTTGTGTTGTTGGTAAATACTTCTCTCTATCAACAAATTGTCTGATGACATTTTCTGTGTTTACATCCCTTGCCAAAGGGGCATGTATCAAGAGAATATGCACTACATATTGTATTCCTTGATTATTTAAATATTAATGTATTTATAGGCCATGCAGTATTGTATAAAGTCTGAAAATTAGTGAAGACGTATTTGTTAGAGAAACAAACTCCATACAGTATGCCGTACATGTACAGTAACATAGCAGAGACCATAGCCTCCTGTGCTTGTTTTACAGTGATCCAACATTCTGCAAACCTGCAGTTTCAGAGAAAATAAAAACAGATTCAATGAAAATCACAAGCTGAATAAAACAAAGCGATGTGCAAAAAACAGCACCACAGAATGTCTCAAAGCCATGCATTGTAGCTACTGTATCTGTGTGCAGTGATTTCCTAGGCCAGGGTCAGCAACCCACACCACGTGTGCCATTGTTGGCACACAAATGGATTCTTAACGCCAGTGGCAATAAACAACTAATAAGTCACAAGGAAATTAAGTTAAAAACAATAAAAACTATGCTTGACTGATCTGTAATTCTATACAACATGCTACCGAATGAAAGCTTTTTGACAAGAGTAAAAAATAACTATTCACTTGATTTATTTACCACATTATTTTTAGCAGAGCCATCCAGTTGTTTTCACAGGAGAGTTCACGAAGCATACCGCTGATAACATTTTTTAATTTTAAGTGTAAACACAGACACTGTGGACAAAATGGCAGTTGCTACTAAAGGAAAAAGTGAGATGTTCTCTCATCTCCCTTTTGGGGAGATGAATAGGGATTTGTTCAACATAAAGACCGTGTTGTTTGTGTGTCCAAGCAGGTACTGCGCAGCGCAGTCATTGTCATCCCAGTACAGCAGGTACCAGGCTCCCGTGTGATGCAGCGTCGGATCACGAACAGATCTGGTGAAACACGACAAATATTTCAAGAATAAGACGGACAAGGCTGCGCTTGTCTAACATGCAATTGCAAGGCACAGACAACAAAGCACCAATGTTTTCCTGTCACGCCCTCTGCAGCCAGAGGGCGCTCCTTCTCTGTCCTGTCCCTAGTTTCCGGTCTACTGTCCTTCCTGTCCCTCTCTTTCCCTTGGGCTATATATTTCCGGGTCTTGCACTCTGTCCTGGCTCAGCATTGACGTTTGGATGTCCTGAGACCCGCCTAGCACCAGGGCGCCCCACGTCCGCTCCCTGAGGGCATAGGTTTCTATATGGCATTCCTGAACTCTTTGCACTAATGAGCCCGGGCCTTTTTCCCGTCTCGCCGCTACGCATATGGGTCTTTTTCCGCTCTCCTGCTCCCCACGGTTAGTCCCTTTGGACGTCCGTGACATTTCCAATTTCTGTGTAAGTAAAGATCAAGCCACAGAAGCAAGTTACAAGTCGCACAATGTTTGGTGAAACATGGAAGGCCATAAACAGATGGGGAATATATAATGGAGGCTTCTCCTGTTTGCTCAGACGGATGTTTTATTTAGTGGTTTGCCCAGCACATTGGTGAAGAGAGACTTAAGAGAAATGGACGAAAATGTGAACAAACAGCCAGACATTGGTGTTACAAGAAGTTAAAATCATTAGCGTTGTGCTTGATAGTTGCATGGATATCAACGACGTACTGTGGTTAGTTGTTCTTACAAGATACTGTGATTCATATGGAATTTGAGACGAGCTGTGCTGACTAAAACCCATGCATGGCACAAGTACAGGGAAGATATACTGCAGTAAGACCTTTATTAATCATTTTGAGAACATAGGAATTTACATCAAAAGATATTTTCTGTCATAACTGATGGTGCTTCTGCTATCATCGGAAAACAAGGGATTCGTAAAGAGCATTGTGGATCACATTTGCCACCCCGCGGTAAATCTTTATCGTATTATTCATCAGGAAAATCTTTGTGAGAACATTTAGAATGATTAGCTTAATCATGTGAGGACTCCTGTGGTGAAAACAGGGAAATATCTTTTTGCTCGATCTGCCCTGACTTACAGGCAGTTTCAAACTTTCAAACTCTGCTTCAGAAGATGGAAATTGCTTTACAGCAGTGTTTGTTGGTGAAGCTTTTGGGAAGGGTTTGATGTGCTTTGTGGGCTGTCTTGTTGCAATCGAGATTAAGATCTTTTTGACAGAAAAAAGAAAAAGGTCAAAAGCACCCCAAACTGCAGAAAAGTTAAATGCGCCGCAAAACTGTGTTTCTAGCTGACATCACCACGCATATGAATCAGCTCAACTGACGTGCTGCCCACGTCTCACATTTCCACCAAAAAGAAATGTTTTTTCTAACCAAAACTCCAGAGGAGGCTGATAAAACCTGAATAGAACAGTGTGAGGGCAAGGAAGAATACCCAACTCTGCAAGAACCAGTGTGAAGACCCCCAGCATACATTCTCCACTTGACAGGGGAGGATCCAGTGGAGATCTTGACAGTAACCTTGCTGAAGGAGAAAACGTTTCTTCAAAAGCTGTAAGACATACAGTACATCAACACCAAACGATCTTAAATTGACAAGTAGCCTTTGCTTCATCCTCTCTCTTTTGTTTCCTGTCCTTGGCACATATGTCCAAGCAGCTAATTGCCCATTGAGTCCATTCTATGCTAATTTTTACGAATATGCAATTGTATCGTATGCAGTCAATACAGACACTAACATACCCTGGGGGGAGTGAGGCACTTTCTGCTGGATAGCCTGATAACCAGCGACATAGTAGCATGTCAGTATAAAAACAAGATTAAATATATTGTCAATATGTAATATACAGTACTGTACATGTCAATATAACAATATGTTGTGCAATACCTCATTTTTACACAAGAGTATTAATATTTCATTTGTGAATCTTTAATTTTTAATTTGTATTATATACTTCTTTTTGGGGTGAAGCTCTGATAGTACATCTCAGTTTAAATGTTCAGCCTGTACTTACTGCAACAGATTATAAAGAAGGATCTTAATGATGTATACATGAGCACTAAAAAAGTGTGCCTTAAAGACATGGAAATTGCCCTGCCAAACCTGAAACATTATGTAGAGTCAATAAAGGCAAGAAGCCTCCAGCACTGGATTCATGCACCTGGGTGGAGATGGAGGTTGAACTTTGTGAACCTGTTTCTCATGGAAACCCCTTAGGTAGGAAGAAGACTAATATACCCCTGCCAGCCAAAAAGAACCCATTAATACCAAATGTGCTAAAAACCTGGATCAATGATTCCAAATTCCTTAACTCTCTCCCTTCTCTTCATATATTATCTTCATTAGTGGACAAGCCCTGATCTACCCCTGGACAAAAAACATGTTCCTGCTTTATACATTGGCAAGCAGCAAGCATATATAGAATGTCAGATTCTCTATGATTGAGGGATATGAAAATCATTTCAACAGCTCCAATCACAATATAATATACCAACAATAAATTTATTTTAGATATCTTCAAGTCAGAGATCATGTGAGTCCCAAGAACAGTAGGCTTGATTTTTCCAGCCAAGAACTAGGGCCCTGCAGAGGTAGTGATGCTTGGAAAGCTTTTCTTTCACTGCCTTTTAACAGTCTCAGTCTGTAATCGGTGTAGAGAAATGCAGTACAACCTGTCACATAGAACATATATCTCCCCACAGATCTACAGCAAACTTAGCACAGGCACATCACCCAACTGTCCAAAGTGTGAACCCATAGTCATAACACAGTTCCATTGTTTAATGGAAATGTACATAAATTCTGGAAGGAAGCATGCAAGAAAATAGCTTTGATCTGTAGATAGATCCCCATCCTCCTATGTGCATGTAAAGAGTTGTACCTGCTCAGGTAACCTGCAGAATAATAGGAAGGTAGCCCAGCCTATTCTGATGCTGGCCAGAAAAGTGATTATAATTACTGTATGTGGGTGGGTGACAAGTCTCCCTGCCTCGGACTCTGGGAATTGTTAACGTGAGTGATCTCTGAAAACTTAAGGTTCATCCAAAAATTGAGCTGGAATGTTTTAAACAACTGTTTGAAAGTACTGGGTTTAAAAGAGCAGCTCAATATACAGTATACTCGTAAACCATTATTATAACCAAACCATAATTATAATTACACTACAACCTTGATAGTATATCAGGTTATACAATTGTACAATATACATTTTTGGTATACTCTGATGTAATGTATTATATAATGTATTATACCATTTTTATTTCATTGTTGTTCCCTTAAGGAAAAAAAAATAAAATGCATTATTCCTACTGTGATTACTTTGTAACACTTAGTAAACAAAATTGTTAAAAAAAGACATAGAAATTTATTTTGCTGTTTCTATAAATTTGTGCTAAATAACCACACCTTTTCAATGGGAGGTACTCAGCTGTATGAATCTCAGGACATGAACATTAGAATAGAAGAAAGATTACCCATTTGGTTGCTAGCAGCTAACTGATCTGAGAAATTCTTTCAGTCCTTGAGAGAATCTTTGACAACATGGTTTCCCAGGCCCACACCAAAAGCAAAAGGTATGAAATGATTTCAAAGCCAAATCCTGGTATCTGCAAAGGACTACTTTACCAATAGTTTGATTTTCCAAAAGTAAAGTACCAGCCTTTTCAGTAAGGATAATTCATCTGTTGTTTGCCCATAAGTGGTAGTCCTACTTGATGTGGCTTTTCTGATTGTAATAGGAGGAGTTCATTCTGCGTGAGGGCTATTAAAAAATACCAATAAAGTCCACAGCTCTTGAGGAGAGGAGACTGGGGCTGGGAGCCGGCAGTTTTACAATCCCAGCAATTCATGTTTACTGTTGATCTCTGGATGGGGATCCCCTTGAACCTATTTCAGTCTCCAGGGGGCAGTTAGGTCCTAGAAATCAGCATGAAAGCTCTGCTTTTTACAGAACAAACTTGATCAGTTCTCTTGTGGTTTTGCACAGGGGCAGGTCATCAAGCCCTCGGTAGAACTAACAACATCCCAGGTGATATCTACCTCCAAGTTACTGCTGGTAGAACATGACCTGGTCCCTGTATAGCTCATTCCTGCTTCAGGAGCTTAGAGAGTGTGCAATCGTATTTATAGTTTTAAAGGAATAAAGGTACCTTGAGCCTTGAGTAAGATTAGTGTGGCCCTAATGTATACTCAATACTATAATCAATACTATTAACAATGGAGGGACACCAAAAAAAACACGCAAGCCAGTCACTGCTCTAGTCTTTATTCTACCCTTATTCTTAAGAATAATATTTACATCTACAAGCACATGTATTTATTATATGTTTGCTATGTAATTTTCTATATATCAAAATATCCACATCAACCAAACACTTTGAGTGGCGTTTCTAGAAAAGCGCTACATAAGTGTAAGGAATTATTTTTGTTATATAATTTATAAATACATCAAAAAGTAGCTGAGCAGTATGACATTAATAAAAGTATCGAAGCATAATTGATCTAATGATTCATAATACTGTTACTTTGCCATTATTTTGGTTTTCTCATGTGAAAGTCACTTTACTAAAATATGATACTCCAACTGTAAAGAGGAATTATAGACAATGAAAGTGTTGCTGTTAATAATTATGTGGCAGAGAAAAACACTACAGTATGAGTAACAAGACCTAGAATATGAGTATACACTTAAAATTGCAACTACTAATTTATCTCCTTGATGCTTTTATCTGAAGTGACCTACATTTGCACTCTTTTCTACACCTGGATATTTATACATACAATACATTGCTCTAAGATACAGCCGCAGTCTAACAGGATTTGAACCCACAATCTTCTAGTCACAAGTCCAGAACAGTAACCTGTGCACCACATAAAGGTTAAACAAGTTGTTTTTGCAGGGTTGTGTTGAGTACCCAGTTTAGTAACAGGGTTTATAGAGGGGATCCACGCTCAATATATACACACCTACAGTATACACACAGCGAAATCAAACGTATGTTAGCCACTGAATATTTGTGCACTTGTTTTAGGTTTTATATATGTTCATTTGCGACAGGGAAAGTTTGTTAAAACAAATTAAATGTTGTGTCCACTTAAGTACTCAGTATATCCTCATCAAAAAATGAGTGAGGCGACATTCATCAAAAACTGCATGAAAACTAAATGAATATTTAGCGATTTGTGGTTAGGAGAAATTATCGATGTCGCTGACTGATTGATAGTTTCGAATATATATCCGAAATATTTGCGCAGAACGTCAGACAAGAAATGTCTTGTTCATTTTTTTCAAGACGAGTTATGGCCACTTATTAGGGTTTGTTTATTTTGTACTCGGTAATAAAAGTCCTTTCGAAACAAAACAAAAGATTTTGCCTAATCTGAGATCAGGATCGCATGGTGCAGTAAGGAAAACAAGGGGAAATAGAAAAAAAAAAACAAACGCCTGCAATATTTGTTAATACCTACGAGACGTTATTCCTGCGGTTGCTTTGTGCTTTGGGGTGTTAGTGCCGGTCGTTTTAAATTAAATATGCGTTGTTATTGTTTAATATTTAATTATGGTGCTGACTTTTCCTTTTTTTAAAGTTAAGGTCTTATTTCGATACATTTTCGGTCGCATGACCCGAGTCAAAGAACAATATAATATACTATAGTGCGTTAGGAGCGGCACTAGAAACCAGACCGATGGAGTTCTCTACACTAGGCAGTCCTAATGGGTCTGTTTTCAATCGTGTATTGAAAAGGCCCCTGAAGGTACTAAAAGCCCGTTTTGATCTTCTCGCTTCGGAACCTGAACTGAATTCCGTCAGTTTATTTATTTAGTTACAATTAATTATAATTGAGTAAGTGTGTACATCTGGGAGATTGTTTCATAAAAGGCGGGACACACAACACAGCTGAAATATTTAATACTGCTTTACTGGGATATTCTGGCGTGTGAATGTACAAAACCAATCTACTGATAAAAAGGGACGTAACGTATGGACAAGTCAGTATACAGTATGCTCAGTTGAACCGAAAAGCAAATAAACGGTTTTGTCTTCTAAAGATGAAACGCTTGTACTGCAGCTCGTGATAACGAAAAAGCTTGTACGGTAGGTGGATCTAATCTCGAGTTGTCAACATTGAAATCGGGAAAATTAATCAAGTTTCTGTTCCTCTGAAGCAACACGATCTCGGACAAACAGTTGTTACAAATTTTAACAAAAACAGGGAATGGTTTGTTCTAAATATAAGAGGTATTATGTCCATATTTATTCCCATAGTAGCATAGTATTTATTCCACATTTTTTTCCTATACTAGCAGCGCCTCCGGCTTGTCGCTTCACAGTCGGCTCTTGTGATGATTTGAGTCCCCACAAGATATTGAAGCAGATTCTGTTATTTAAACTGCGTAACACTTGATTGTTTCGTTTAATGACACCTTTTTACACAAACTATCAATATGTTACGTCCCCATAACTTTGAAACACATATTTAAATATGCTCAGAGTCTGCTGAATATGACTTGTTTAATTATTAAATAATTTATTTTGCTTTGCGGTAAATTGTCTGACATATCACTGAAATGCACAACTTATTCTACCGTTTGATGTATATATTTGTGTTTTTCCTTATAAGGACTCGTAATTTAATTCTCTTGTACACAGTACAGTTCTGTAACGCCGACTTGCTGGACTTTAGCTGAAATTGTGTTTTTCAAACATTTAAGCCTTAAGAGCAATTCTCCGTAAAGAATGTCAAATGAATTTTAAGCCTTAGAAGTACAATACGCGGGCGTGAGCTCTAAGTTCTATATTGAATCTAAGAACTTGGACTGAATCCGTTAGATCGTATTTACGGAAGCGTTGAAATATGATCGCTTGCAAACTAGAGTTTTAGGTAGGCATTTACAGCAAGGGTAAAGGTTTAAGAAATGCACTACTTTTGCATAATATATTAAAATTACAACAATCTAAAATCATGCAGTATGAAGTTTACTTCGTAAATAATACTTATGTAATAGGAAATCTTTGTAGTAATAATTCTTAGAAGTTTAGGTTTGTTTTGTTTATGTAACATATTAGATTTGTGATCATACACCTATTGAAATATTTATTTTCTCTTGTAGTTTCTGAACGGAACCCTCAGTTTAATCGTTTTGAAGTTTTCAGTTCGGATTTTGTCAACCAAAAAATGACTGGTGTTTTGAGATTTTTAGAGGCTGAAAAATAACGATAACAAGTAAGTCAAGGTTGAGTTGTTATTTCAAGAGTTCGGTTAGGCCAAGATTATAAAGCCTTTATCTCGCCCGATTAAGAATTTAAAGCAGAATTGTGGCTGGTTAAATTAGTGGCCACGCGGTGGCGACAAATTACCGCTACATTTCACAAGACCTTTATACTCCTCGTGGTAGATTTAGATGTCAGATAATTTGTACTTTAAGGTCAGTTTAAGACTACCCAGTATTTCATTTTTTCAACATTCCCTGTTGTCTGTTGTGTATCAGGTTTCAGTATTTCTATTCCGTTTTACAACTGTTAAAGAAAGGTTTCTTTTTTTTTACAATAACAGAGCTGGCCGTATTTTTACCAGGTAGAATAGGCGTCTTTGTATGTATTTTTTCAGTCTTGAACATCAACCCCTAGAATTTCCCCTTTGTTCGTTTAATTGACCCCAACTCCAAGCTGTTCAAAACTCCCCATTCCATCTCCAATTAATTATCATCAGTAATTAGACGACACAGAAATACATTTGTGCATCACATTTCTGCCTTCTGGTTAATTCCTGTTTCATTGTTGTTACGAATCAAGGGCCGACTAGTTACAGATGAGCCTCTGTTATAACAATTGTAAAAAGTTTGTTTTTAATAAATAAATAAATATGGTCTTATTGTTAAATACGTGTGCTGAAAATAAATCGTGTATTTGCATTTCTCGGTTTTTTTTTTTTTTTAGAAAATGTTGTTCATTCAATGTGTATAAAACTAGACCTAAGTATTTCTTTCACCGTTATTTTCGAAATGCCTAATGCCATATATTAGTTCACGTTTTTCTTACGTGTCTGAAAATCGACGTGGTATTTCCTCTACTTCTCTCCATAAAGAAGAATTATTAGATTTTTATTACAGGCAAACAGCTTAAATATAGTTCTAATGTGCAGATTAATTTCCAATTCGACAGATATGTGTTATATTTCCAATTTGTATAAATAAACTATTGAGATCGAGGTAAGACGATCGATTTTTTTTAGAACTACATTAATAGTTCGTTATTTCAAAGTGAGTTTTGTAAGCTGTTCCGTAAATCCTGAACTTTTCCCCACTGAAAATCGGAACAATTGTACCCCTCTGTCAAATGAAAAAGAACTTCATACGACTCTTCGCCAGAGTTCTGTAAAAGTAAACGCACTGTGGCGAGTTTCATGTGAAATGCAAGGTTGCTATAAGAATGTAATTTCCCTATAATCCTATAAATGATGTAAACGAACACCCTAAAACTCCGAAAAAGTCCACGTTTTAAACGTCATTAATAATAATAATAATAATAATAATAATAATAATGAGATGTTATCAAGTAAGCTGTTTGGTCGGCATGAGTCCTTGTTAGCATTAATGACTAGGAAGTCCTTCATGTGTGTTAAAGGGGGTTCAAACAGAGCAATAAACTTAATAGATTTGCTTCTGTGGCTTCAACTATTTTATGCAAAGAAATGCCAAGGCTACACATAGAGATGCAAATACAAAACGACGCAGATCTCAATCACGTACCGGATGTGGATATTTTTTTCAGAAACAATTCCAACTCACACAGCTCATGTTACAAGATTAGACTGAAAATCTTTAGATAATTGTGTTTATTTTCTTAAATTGCAATAGTGTTTTGGCTGAAAAACCTGAACTTGTTCCTGGGATTTGTTCTTGTTTCAATTAGCGTGGAACGAATACTCCTCAAGGAAATTCACAAAATGATCTTCAGAAATATTTCTTAGTGTTCTCTAATAGCGACTAAAAAAAATAGAAGAATTTGTTATTCACTAATTTTGCATCCTATTTAAAAAATAGTATAAATATACTTAAAAGGTTGTGATCGATTTCACGCAAAAAATAATGACAATAGTTTTGATGTTTAGAGAATAGCGGAAGACTTTCATTGTGTTTTTTGTTGATATACTATCTAGGTGACAATAACAAGATGGGAATTTAAACCTGTTTTCCTTTGCCAGAATTAAAGACAAGATTGTTTCCAGTGTAGGGCAGGGTTGTAGTTTATTTCTGGAATTAAGACGCTTGTTGGAATGTTTGTATTGACGTGCCTAAATTAACGTTTTAGGTTGAGACGCTCCACATTCATCGCACAAATCTGTGTTAGCGCGGAAATGAATATAATGTGCTAAGGCAGTTGATATTACAGCGGGCATAGGGGTACAGGTTGGAGTGGGCGCAGAGTAAGGCTGTTTGGCTACTGTGACTTTGAAGTTCCGCTTACTTTAGACAACCAGTACATAGAAAACAGTCAAAAGGGTCGTTCAAGTTTAGCTAGGTTAACGGGGGGAAGGCTTTTACAGTCGGTGGCCAGAGAGTGTGGTTACCAGCCCCCGCCGAGAGCTGTGCTTGAGAGGCCCCGAAACCTCCAGCGCCGTCCTTGGTGCGGCGGAGCGCCCGGGCTCTGTCGCGCGGCTTGCCAAGGTAACGGTGGGAGTCGGTTTCCGGGGAGCTCGCGCTCCCGCACCGCCCGGCTGCGCTGCCTGCCTGCGCGCTCGAGGAAGCCCGGGCTCTCGCGGGTGGGGAGGGGAGGGGGCACGCGAGAGGTCTGCCGGTTGGCGACGAATTTTTTATCATCGCTTTCGGCCGCTTCTCTTGAAATTGGAGGGGGGTATTCGCCTTGTACCGGGGTTATGAATTCGTTCAGAACAAGTGGCCGCAATAAGGTATTGGGGACGGGGACGAAAGGTTTGTGGTATTTCAACCAAACTGCTTTTTCTTAGAGGTGTGTCGTTGTTCGTAGATTCTGACACCCGTCCGTTGCCCCCGTTTGAACGTAGGATATTGTATGTTATATATGATGGGGTTGTTGTTGTTGTTGTTGTTTGGTTTTTTTTGTATGTGAAATGAATGTTTTTCTTCACGTACGGCAAAAGTTATGAAGCGTAATTTTCGGGAACTTCTCAAACTCTGGTGATACAGTTACACGCGTCACACGGTGAACTATCTCTGATACGCGAACTTGAACAAAGCGTTAGCTTGTTCGCGGACGACAATACAATATTTTTCCTTAAAACGGCGACGTTTTGTACAGTTACTGTATGACTTCACTGCGGTTTCCTGCCGACCGGTTTCAACCCCAAAGCGGGCTGCGCCACACATTTAGCCCGAGGGCAAAACTGTATTCTTACGTTGACGATTGAATGTTGCAGCAACGAGGCTCCGGTTTAAACAACAGGTCGCTAGTTTGTTGTATTTGTAAAGTGCGGTGTTTTAGGGGTGTTTTTACTCGGGAAAGCGCTTCGCCAGCCTTTCGGAGCGCCGCAAACCAGCGCTGCACCTACCACTAGAGGGCGCTGCCACGACAGCGCTGAGGAGAACCTGCTTCCCAAAGGCCCTGAAACCAGGCGTTGCAAAGTCTCCAGGTAGTTCTGTTTCCATCTCCGCATAACATCTCTGATTTCCATACACAAAGTATGTGTGCCCCTGCAGTGAATCATGGCTCTGTTTGAATAAATAGCGTATTTATAAACATTTTGTTGTCAGCGTTAAACGCTTCCGTCATCTTTATTCAAACAGTAACACGATTATAATCAATTATATATTCAACAACGTTCAGTATTTTAGAGTAATTGTGCTTGTCAGTCTTAAAAAGACATAATGGTTCGTCATTGTTCTGAGCTTTAGAACAATTTTCTGTAATTAGTTTGAATTATATATCTTAGCTGCGACAATTTGTATTTATGGTTTCGTAATGTTTTAAAATTGCAGTTATGTTTTTTCTTTTTTTCCGTCCTTAAAGTAATGTATACTATTGCAAATATAGAAAGTCCCTTCAGCAAATTGTAGCAAATAATCATTTTAATATATGACCATATTTAAATTTACTCTCTTGCCAAGCCTAGTTTATATCAAGACAAACCACACAACGTGTTTTTATAATTACTCACGCGTTACAACAAAGTGCTCAAAGACGGTTGATTGAACTGCGCGGTATTAGTAGTTATACTGTTTTTATGTAATGTTTTTGTTTTGTATCTTAAGGTTTAAAACAGGAGCAAGTCTAGACAAGCTGCTCAATTTAAATATTTACCATGGGACACACACCTCATACACAGTGTAACTCTATTAGTGCTTTAACGCCAATTATAATCTTCCAAGCAATTAATGTAATTATCTGATCAGTATTCTCAGGTTTACTGTAAAGGAATACGTGGCTGCTTGAAAACAAACCACGTGTGAAGTTGTCCAATAACTGAAAATAAACTTTTTAACATGTCGCCTATAATTTCTTAAAATTGTGAATTTATTTTAAAAGTGAATATATTTTACCAAACATTTTATTTTAAAAAATAGCTATTGTGGATAAGATTTACTGCATATTAGCCTCTTTGGACAATATTGGGACAATAATAACCCTTTTTATTTGGGTGTATATTATTCTCAATATTTTGAGACATAGATCACGATGCACATTATGAACATATGCATAATTCAATTAGTGGTAAATATTGAGTTGTTCTGTTGTATGTGCCTATGCGGATTTATCGTGAACATCAGTATTGTGTTGACGTGTAAAGAGAAGTATAGATTCCATATAATATAGGCTCATACAGGGAACGTGTAATACACCATTGATCTGAGAAAACAGTAAACAAGTTGTAGAGGAATTAACAAGGGAGACGAAAGACGAAGAAGCAAATAAAGGCGAAAATAATTGCGAATATCAGTCTTTCCAAAATGAAGAAAAAAAGCCACAAGAGGACCCCGGGGACATATTAGTTTTTCAATACTGTGGTTACCAAGAACTTCTGTCGCCAGACGGTGTTTTAGGGCAAATTAATTCTGCATTTCGAATTACAAATATTGTATGTTTATTGTACTCCACGTGAACGACCGTTAAGTTCTGTTGCGATCTGCTCTATGTTTGTTTTAAAAGGACGAGTCATGGTCCATCTACCTAGAAATAACCATTCAAAACCTGGTTACTCTAACACAAGGCTGTGTAGAGTATACACGTTTAACAAGATATTGCAGAAACCGAGGAATAGTCGTGCCTAGCGTAGTGTTCTGTGGACAAGCCTCTTCTTCATCAGATGTTTGTATCTTTGCTGTTAATGATATATTTTTAAACATTCGTTTCCGGCGTACAACAAACAATAATTTAGCGGCATACCGCAGGCTGTAGTTAGGAGAGACCGGCGGAAACAGTAACTCGAAATCACTTAGTTTACAGCACTGAAAGATTTCTTATCGGACTTGCAATGTCAATTTTCCAGGTTTGGTCAAATAATGAATTGTTGTTTTTCTCGAGTCCGGAGTGCATTATGTCTGATGCTAATCGTAGTTAGATATTTTACAATTATTATGTTAAACGGTATCAGCCAATAATCACAAAACACTATCAGAATGCAGGGGCAGTTTGCGACCTACTGTTCAGCTATATGACAAATGACGAAATACCGCATGTGATTTGTTTCGATCAGTCATATTTCTTTTTGTTAAAACCTATCACTCAGTTCGTATCCGAGGTTTGAACACTGCAGGTTGTCTGCAGGGATGATATTTTGTGGTTTTCCAGCTACTTAGTAGAAAAGCCCGGTATTCATTTTCTCTGGTACCTGTAATATAAAGCAGAAAGATTATCTTTGAACATTTAAGGGAGTTCCGCTTACAATCATTGACAAAGTCGCCACATTTATTTGTATTCTATTTTCTGCAATGTTTATTGAGAGGAACATAACTACATAACTGTTAAAAATTATGTACTGTTCAAATTACTGTTCAGCTTTATCATTTCCAATAGGCCAAGCATCTGTGAAGAAAGAAAACATCTTTCAGACACTGTTTGTCTTAAACGAAATTAGTTCAGAGCACCAAGGCACAAACGAACAATGCATTCGTAAAAATACACCAGAAGGAGTTGTTGTTTAAAAATTAAGATGCACAATTTACTTTCCAACATTACTGGAACACATGAGCACGAGAGCGAATTTCTTCTACAAAAGGAGTCCCTGGAATACTCACCTTCTGTGGTCAATTACAATGTTTATCGTTTTATTGGACGATAACTCCGTGTGCTTTCATGGGGCTAGGAGGAAGGGTAACAGAGCACAGACACCAACAGGAGGACGCTGCTTTCAAAAGGGGGGTTTAAAATATTTCTTTCCTGTAGTCTTAAAAGGAAATTTCAACTGTGCCACAATGTTATGATGGAGAGATGCTGAAATGACAGGCCTGGTAGACGCTTGTCTTAATCATCGGGCTCTTAATTTAGTTTTAGTGCGGGGTTTCTGATTGCTGAGGAACCGCTGACAACCTGCCGACTCTTAATGAGTGACGCGGCGAGGCTGCTGTACTGAAGTAACACTTCCCTCGTGCGAAGACCTCTCACTGGGAAGTTTAGTTCACTACTGTTCTCGCAAACGTAATCATATAACCTGTAACCAAAACCCACATAAGATACAACATGCTAAATACAGTAACTTCCAATCACTAATTGTTAACACATTTTTCAGTCTACAGAGGCCATATTTGGATTTAGTTGCATCAATGGGACTCCTTTAAAAGCTTCCAGCACAGAGATTTAAAAAAAAAACAAAAATCGTGGAACCGAGGGCGGGGGTATGCATACACGTGTCTTTCACTATTGCAGGACGTGACTTAACTCCGGGGACAGCAATATGTCACGGATTTAAAAAAATAATAATCATTCGAAATGAACATCAATATCCTGAAATTCTGCCCTCAGAAATACGCACTTGGGTAACTACAGAATTTCTGTAACTTGAATTTTAAAATGCATAGAAAGAAAGAAAACGGAACCTACACGCAACACTAGTTTAACGAAATGCACCCCTGAAATGAAACGCACAAGTCCAAGACGTGTAAGCTACAGTTAATTACCATTTTGATTTTATTGTTATGAATGGCTGTAGAGATAATTTGGCTTCAGCGTAGCAGATCTCTTCTCGCATGGTGTGCTCCCATCTCGTCTCCTTGGACTAAAACAGAAGATAAGACGAATTTTGGGAAAAACCCGACAAAATAGTTAACACCTAGATATCTAAGTGTGTTCGCGCAGGCTTTCTGGCAAACCTAAATGTGAAAAACAGTTTAAATATATTTGGACATTTTTATTTGACTTTTTGCTACATTTTTGTACTGTAATGTCAGGTGCTTCTCAGATATCACACATAAACTTCTATGGGACGGGTGGCTAGACAGAATGTC
The DNA here is from genome assembly GCF_059453375.1 of Lepisosteus platostomus. Taxonomy (NCBI): domain Eukaryota; kingdom Metazoa; phylum Chordata; class Actinopteri; order Semionotiformes; family Lepisosteidae; genus Lepisosteus; species Lepisosteus platostomus. Next base: position 5,852,708 of record NC_142620.1, on the reverse strand, counting down.
CGAACACGTGAGTAATAACCCAAAAAGGCCTGCAAACCACAAATCAAAATGCAGATATGGCGTGACTCTAACTGGATTGTTCTTACAATGTCCGGTAAAAACGAAACACAATACAATGTAAATAACGCTCGTACTAATGCCATACTGATAGATCTATGAGCATTTGTTCTATATCAATTGCTATTAATCTACGAAAGGAGCCTCCCGTTGAACGCACTTAACTCACAAGCAAAAAATGTTTAGAGTATAATATAGCACTTCTCCTGATATTATTTGCATATAATTAACAAAAAGGTTATTGTTTATTGTGCAGCTTCTGTTCTAGCATGTCATAATCAAAGTATGATGCCCATACTTCATAACGCAATAATTCATTTCCGAGAGCTGTATAAAATCACAGCTGAACGTGCATTATGCTGTTTTGTATACAAAATTATGTCGGTTTTAATAGAAACACAAAGTATTTTTCAACACGAACACCCAGATGCGTCTATTTTTAAAACAGTTCCAATAACAGTTTGCTGTTTATGAGTCTGTAATCAACTAATCTCTTTTTTCACGTTAATCAACACTTTCCCTCCTGCATATCAAAGTGCGGTACAAATAGTAGCGATACTCCACAGCAGTAAATGTTTACGTAACCTGGACCCCAGAATCCGGTTGCACCAAATCACTTAACTACACGCCAGACTGAGTAATATATTTGTCACCCATACACTTTATAGCAATAACCTGATGATAAAAATGATCATTTTTGTCGACCTTTATCTTTTCTTTTCTAATGGAAATGTTGGAAAAACTGTCTTGGTTTAACTATCTTTAGATTTGTCAATTTTAGGTCAACATTATAGTATTGTAAACTTACATTTAATAATACAAATATGGATATATTCATATTATATATTTATAATACTTACAAGTGTTGTTTTGGTAGTGACAGTATTAAGTTTAAAAGGCTTATGTTTATATTTAATAATTGCTAATAAGTATTCTGTTTTTCAAAACAATTCACGAGAATCAAAATATCTGAGAATTTAATTTAACTATTTTAAGATGTGTATATATTACATGCTTATATATAGTGTCCACATGGTAAAATATATAGTTGTATAAATTACATTTTTGTTACATTTTACACGTCGTGTCTATACGGGTTATAGGTTGAGGTAAGCTTAGCACATAATTCGTAAGACTGACATGCTGTATCAATTCTAATACTTTACGGCACTACAGAAAATTGTCTTAAAAGTGTACCATGTGTCTGTTTCTACACACATAAATTATATTCACATATACTGGTATCTAAATATAATGTAAATAAACGCCCGTCATATTGTAACGCGCTCGATTACGTATTTTCGTCCACCATGAAATCATTCGCAAAACAAAATGAATTTATATCGCAAGGAATTTCTAGCATTTTATCATAATAATATTCTGTTACGCGCCTGCAGATTTCCCCTCATTAAGACATTAAGACAAGTTAATCTACTGAAATTTTAGGAAGGAGGAAAGACGTAGAAACGGCTTAGAAAGAGCAAGGCCTACATCGACTCCTCAGCCGCTCCAAGACAAATCTTAATGCCCTGGCTTCTCTTTCACCTCTTTTTCGTTACATGTATTTGGCACAGTTAAGCCGTACTGTTCATCATGCACGAAGAAGTCCATACACGAACTTAAAGTAATTGACACGGCTTTTGTTAAAAATATATATATATAGATATCCGCTAGTGTATTTCTAAAATCGATTAATTAAAAAGTAGAATTGGTGCTGGAGACATAAAGTAGTACCTCTCCTCTTCCATCACCTTTCTGTTTCCCTCTTGTGTTTTTCCACGGAGGTATAAACAAACTTTAAACAAAGAGAGAAAATATTGAATCACCAGACTAAAATTATCCAATACAGTGGGATGGATGGAGGCGATGTGATTTATTTTCTTGGTTGGGTTTGGAGCCGAGAACGAGAACCTTTGTTGATGGGATGGGCACATTTTGCATTGCGTTGGTGAACCTTGTGTATCCTTACGCGCTTCAAGTGCTGTGAATGTCCGCTCCGTGATTGGCTGGGAGGGGGAAGACGCTTTCATGCTCCTAGTTCTGTGGTTGGCTGTTGTCAAAAAGGTTCAACCAAATTTTTTTTACAGCCTAGTGTCTGTGGCTCCGTAATTAATTGTAGCTAGCTGTCTCTTATCGACGTGTTTTTCAAGAACATGAAGTAGTTGTTTCATTTTTTTTTACTACTACAGGAGTCGCCAGCGTAAGAGATTGAGATCCAACTGTGCTGCTGCTGTTGCTATTTTATCCTGTGTGTGATGTTGGATATGGGAGAACGGAAAGAAGTGAAAATGATTCCTAAATCATCGTTCAGTATAAACAGCCTGGTGCCCGAAGCCGTTCAGAGTGACAACCACCACAGATCGGCTCCCGAAGAAGAGGAGAAAAATCCTTTGCCTGCCCAGGTGCAGGACACGAAATCCGAGAGCGTGTGCCCCAGGAGTGAAAATACTTCTGCCGAGTCCGCCTGCACGGAGGAGAAGGACAAGCAGGAAGAGAAGAAAGATTGCAAAGAAGGGGACAGCGCGAAAGACGGAGAGAAGAAAAATGGCAAATATGAAAAACCCCCTTTCAGCTACAACGCCCTGATCATGATGGCTATAAGGCAAAGCCCTGAAAAGCGACTGACGCTCAATGGCATTTACGAATTTATCATGAAAAATTTCCCGTATTACCGGGAGAACAAGCAGGGGTGGCAGAATTCCATCAGACACAACCTGAGCCTTAACAAATGTTTTGTAAAAGTTCCCCGGCATTACGATGACCCAGGCAAAGGGAACTACTGGATGCTGGACCCTTCTAGCGACGATGTCTTCATAGGCGGGACAACCGGCAAACTTCGGAGGAGATCGACGACCTCGAGAGCTAAACTGGCTTTTAAACGGGGAGCTCGCCTGACCTCCACGGGACTGACATTCATGGATAGGGCTGGCTCCTTGTACTGGCCGATGTCTCCCTTTCTCTCCCTGCACCACCCCCGGGCGAGCAGCGCTCTGAGCTACAATGGGACCACCTCGGCTTACCCCAGCCACCCAATGTCTTACAGTTCAGTGTTGACTCAAAACACCCTGGGAAACAACCACTCTTTTCCTGCGTCCAATGGCTTAAGCGTAGACAGACTCGTAAATGGGGAAATTCCTTACGCCACTCACCACCTAACTGCAGCGGCGCTCGCCGCCTCCGTGCCTTGTGGCCTGTCGGTCCCCTGCTCTGGCACATACTCCTTAAACCCCTGTTCTGTCAACCTTCTAGCCGGGCAAACCAGTTACTTTTTCCCCCACGTCCCCCACCCTTCAATGACTTCTCAGAGCAGCACTTCAATGACGGCCAGAGCGGCCTCTTCCACGTCTCCGCAGGCGCCGTCATCCCTCCCCTGCGAGTCCTTAAGACCCTCTTTGCCAAGTTTCACTACAGGACTTTCCGGAGGACTTTCTGATTACTTCACACATCAAAATCAGGGGTCTACTTCAAACCCACTTATACACTAACAAACATCCAGTGGATCAGACTGTAAGTGAACATTTTACACGCATTTACATTGTAAAATATATAAAGGAATCCGACAGCAAAACAACAGAAGCCCAGGTATTTTTTATTCAAGTTCCCCATTTTCTGTGCACATCTGTCAAGTCTCGGGGGTTGTTTATTATTCCACTGTCAGCAACGTGCAATGTGAGGGAAAAAAAAAACATAGATTTTTTTTTGTTGGGATGGCAGTATAATTACTGTAGAATGTGTATTTAAATAGTGACTGCAGTTTTAATTAATTTTAATATAAAAGAAGAAGATTCTACTACCATCACCGGAGCTCCATGTCTGCAGTATTATCACTTATCATGGCTTTCCTGGTGGGCTCTGATTTTTCAAAATTAAATACTAATTTTTTATTATTATTTTTAAATAAAGATGTGGTATAAAGAGAACGGAAAAAAAATAATTCAGCAGTTATAATGCCCTTACCCCACCCCAGGCTCTTTGTTATTTTGTCCTTTTCTTAAAATAAATTAAATACACGAAGCGTTTTTATATATATTTTTTATTTTAACCTCTTACTGTTATTTTATAGACCAAAGAATGGGTTTAGAGATACTGAAGTATTTTTTTCCAGTATTCTGCACCATCTGACAGGAAAAAAAAAAAGTTTCAGAAGGGGACAAAATCAATGATTGCCTTTAGATTGTGTTGTGCATATTTCAATGTATGTGGTCACTAACAGGTCACATTCTTTTTGTAATTAGTGAAATGTTAATACCTATTGTAATTATAGGTAAACTGCGAACGTGTAACCGTTTTGAGTAAATGCTTCATAAAATTCTTGAGTGATTGTTAATGTCGTCTTTAAATTTCATGATTGTGATATTGTGGTCATATGCCCGTGTTTGTCGCTTAAAATGTTTACCGAAAAATAAAACAATAGGTTACGTGCATATATCTGAACACTTTGTCTTTCTTGCACAGCTTTAGAGGAAGAGGTTGCAATATGCAGTCTGTACGGAAATGCTGAAAGCAGATCAGCTGTGAAATATGGTCTAGTTTTTGTGGATGTGACCGTTGGGCCTAGTCTCTGACCTTCAGGAACGGAAATCTCTGTATGTGCACTGTGGTTCAGATATGCTTCACAGGCAGCTATATTTCAATAAAGCTTACAGTCATTCGATTCAGTATTTGTGCGTGAACTGTAAGTGGTGTTAAAAGCCTATATGACTTTAAGAGGACGACGTATGACAAACGCTCTCTACATTTCAGCGTTCTAGCAACTCTAGATACGCTGGCTAAAATATAGCTTGCTGTTATTTATACATTAACATTAGATCTACGTATCTTTTCAATCAGCTTGACTAGAACAGAATTTAAGTAGACAAGGTAAAGATGTAAAACTTCAGTAAACCTCCTATTGCTGGCAGCATTGTTATAACAATCTGCATACGCAATGTAAAATTAGTTCTTTATTACTTATTCGCGTTTAATTCTCGATCTTGCTGAATAATCACTTCATTCTGTCCCGAGTCGCGAAAGTTTAAAAAAAATGTTTTGCTTCTTATTGCAATGTTTTAGGCGCTCCGTTGAATTGTATTCAAATGTTCGAGCACTAGAAATACAACGTTCCGGAACAATTGGTTTTAAAATACACAATAATAACTTGCGATAAACAAATACGTTCAATTTTGCTCCTCTCATTTCGTGCGACAAGTAATTTGCTCATTTCTTACAATTGCTTTGTGATATATTTGTTCAACTGTAACGCAATAAACCTCATTGCTTTTCACAATGGGCCGATGGAAATCAATCTCTCTACTCGAGATGTTATCGTTCAAATGTTAAATGGGGTGATCACGAAACTGACAAAGACTGTTGAGGATAATGGGAATCGGAAAAGAAAACGCATTTAAACTGACGTTAAATTTACATTTTTGTCAAGATAGTACAGGTCATACAATGGGATCCGTGAATTTGGAAAATCACTTGTATCTCCATGTCCTTCTCTGAATTCATACAACAAATAAAATACCAGATTACTGTTTCTGACACATAAGTCTCTGAAATAGTAGGAGATGTACTTTTGTACGTGTTGTGCAGTTAGAACTGTACAGTAAGCGCCTTTTAAACCAAATGTATTTGCTTTTAAAAGACGAACAGTGAGAATAGGACTAAAATAAGTTCTAGTAAATCGTGTTGCGTGACCGAGGATTATTTATAATTTAATATTCAGACGTCTACAATAGCAATCTTTCATGGTATATTCTTATTGGTAATATGTCTTGAATTCAACTACAAATTTGGCATTTTATATAGTTATTAAATTATATAATGTAATAAATGCTGTGTGAGTATGATCTATATAAGATGCATTGATCAATAATCAGATCAAAGACATACATTGTGTTATCAAACAAGGACAACACGATACAAGGAAGCTATTTTCACTACTTTATTATTAAACGACTTTGCTGTGCTATTTTATGTTGATTTTACTAAAAACCTTGTCCATGTTGGAACACCAAAATGTTTATTTCTATTTTCAGTGGATAACTAAGTACATTAAGTGTATCTGACTATATAAATCCTGTATATAGAAATTTATACTCTCATATCGAACGAAACAAGCGTTATTTAAATTAATTGCATTATTATTGTTGTTTAATTTAATCTAGCCATTTTAAGAATTATTTTCTAAATGGCGCGAATGAGTGTAGTTCTGTATAGACTACATTAAGAGCTTTAGTTTTGCTCTGTTGTGTTTATAATTTTGTAATTGAAACTTACACGCGCACAGACTTATTTTTGCTTTCTCGCAAAAGATTGTTTACATTGGTTTTCAATAAGTGGGTTTTCTGAAAGCATATGTAGACGTTTAGTTTACAGAAAATATCTGACACCACTGCGGGATGTTTTTGTGTTAATCCGATTGAACTACTTCTTGTTTTGTACCCTAAAGCGAATAGTTTGTGTATGCATATTGTATATGTTATGAAGTATATATATATAAGGTTCAAATTATCAAAGCATAGCATAGCATTTATTGTTTGCAAATGAGACCAACCAGAAAATTTACAGCACGTACTATACTCGTGGTAGATTATTTTTTTATCTCGCCTGCTGATAAAGAGACTTTCAATTTTTTTTTTAAAATGATCATTTTGATACGGAAAATCCTGATTGAGATAGGATGTCACACACATTGTTTTAGATTATAGGGGTGTATTGATGAATTGCTCTCAATCTGAATCTCAATCTAAATCTGAATTCGGTGGTTTAAATTTTTACAGCCCGTGCCCAGCCTCCCCATATGAAATTTGCGCTGCCCCCAACGGGTTTTAATGTGGTTGTACCTGCTGCACATTAAAACATTTCAGCATGTCCCAAACTTTTGTTTTTTTTTTTAAATTAAGGAAATAAGCTACATTTACTTAGAAACGGCGAGCAGGGAATTAGTGCTGCACCGAATATCCGCTTCTGGAAGTGGGTCGGCATGGGGGAAGGGTGTTGAAGTACAAGCGTGTTCGGGTCAAATGCGGTCCAGGGTGGGGTGGCCGCGAGGCTAAGGTGAAGATACATGGGTCTGGGGTTGGTGCGCGACTCCTCTTCTCAGTGCGTGACACCGGCCAGAGGGTGTGGTCCCGTCCCGTCCCCCAGTTTAGCAGCTCGTCTGCAGGCCGAGGGCCCTCACCCAGAACGGAACCCGGTGCTGTAGCCGCCTCGCAGTGTCTAGGTAGGTAGAAACCACCACCTCAGTCAGCAGACCAGAGTCTTTGTTTATGAACAACAAGTTGGCGCTTTCGCCGGATTCCTTCTTTGTGAACATTTTTACTTGGTCAAGTTGATTTTACAGGAGGCGCTTTTTTTTTTTTTTTTTTTTTGCTCTGTAATGATTCTGATTTTGTAGTTCAAGACAGTAGGCCTGAACTGCTGGAATTTATTCTTTATGTACCTGGTATCTGATTGTGTACCTAACTGATTTCCGCTTCTATACTGAGAGGCAGGGAAATAAAGTAAGTGGGAATGGCAAATACACCAGTGCCGCTTAAAGAAACACTTTCTTCTTACTTGTGTTTTTATAATTTTTTGCACTACGATGCTACAATTATCTGTCTGTTGCAAAAAAGATCTATTCAGGTCCTGTATTAAATGTTCCCGGTTTAAACATTATAAAAAATAATGTTGGTTTTAAATCCAAGCGACCTGCGTTGTTATTAATGAGTACACGTCGTATACATTGTTTAGTATTTTGGAGAGAACTACGCCTTAACAAATTCGATTAATTTGAAATTTTAAATATTTGCAATTTAGAAAAAGCAACAAAGCATGTGTAGGGCTTGATCCTATAATCATTATGGGTTTTGGAACACTTTGCTGCTGGTGATGAGTTCAAGCTGTGGTTTGAATGTATAGCAGAGCCGGCGGTTTGGGGTTGGTGCGCTGTAATTGCTGTGTAAAAGCTCAGCCATTGAGTAAGGAAGTCTGAGAGTATTGCACGCTATGGGCAATGACCATATCAGGGGCACACTGGAAGAGGAGACATTATTTTTAATAAGCATTCTAACCTGGATTAGGCCTGGTTGTATCCAGGGTTGATGCATCACAATTTTTGATCCAGGAAAATGTCATTTGGCATCCGAGATTCTCTGAATTTTCCGCATCGTGCTTAAAACCTGGGCAGCCCTTTGTGAGAGTTTAGGTGTCAGAAGGGAGCGTTCTTAAGAAACCCTAGAACGCATAATTGGCACAATAAAAATACACATACAAACATTACAGTATTTAACATTGTGAGACTTTTCGATAACGAAAAAAAGAATACTGTTTAGCAGTTATTCGAATAAAAAAATGTCATCCAAATATCGCAGAAAGAGGGCGCTCGAATCACGCTGTAAAATTAGTCCAGAGCTTCGCAGCTGAGTTGCTTACCCTGACTGGAATACATTGTATTATTGTATTATACCAAGACGAAGTTTAATAATAATAATAATAATAATAATAATAATAATAATAATAATAATAATAATAATAATAATAATCATCATCATCATCATCACTTTTTAGAAATGATGACCCCAGAGACCCGTTAACATTCAATTTATTTATATCAGTGGAAAAAGAAATAGGCAGAACATACATATAAACAGAGCAATTATAAATCTTCGCCGCATGATGCTGAATTAATGTTTCACAGGTGCAATAGACAAATGTCATAAACATTTTTACACTTTAGACAGAGATTTTTGTGGATCATAAGTATACTTATTTTTCTTTGTGGCATTAAAAATTGCATATCGTTTAACTATCTTGATGTCTATATTTTGGTTAGAGACACTTGGAAAATAAAAAGATCCGCAGATTTTAATAATATGACGCTCCACTTAAACCAACATATTTAAACGTTTGAGAAACGATTTTGCTTATTTATGTTAAGCACGGGTGTCTATAATAATAATAACAATAACAATAATAATAACAACAATAATTTAGATTTAAGTTTAATGCTTAATAATTTAAATGCTTAAAAGCTTTAATAATTTAAGTTTAATGCTTAATTGCATTTTAGAAAATCTATTAAGACATATTTAAAAGTGCGCGTAATTTTAATCAGGAACAATTTCTGTTGTCGTCTACCCTCACATATTATTTTATTAAGACTTTTATGTAACGTGGAAAATAAACAGTTCATGGCATCCATAATTATGTTCAGGTGTGTATATTTATTTCACGTTTGTTAGGGTAAGCAAATTACAACAACAACAATATTAATATTAAATAATAATAATTTTGCTAGAAAACGACCGTTTCTGACATTTAAAAATCTGTAAAATATTATTTTAACCCCACTAGTCTAGAAAAATAATGCTTTTTACTTCACCGTAATGATTTTTATTTTTTTGCATTTAAAACTTTAGTTTGCTGTGCATTCAGTCGTCACGTGCACAGATTTGTTTCACCAGCTCACGCTACAAAAAAAAAAAATCTAACCGCTGTGCAAGACTAAATCACCAGGGTTTTGTTACTTTTGTGACAGGGTATATATACTGTAAAGCCCATATATCTTACATTCTGTACAGTTCTTATTATGTATTCGTAATTTTATAAATATGGGGATTGTATTCATGCTTAATATTATTTCAACGGCTCACATAGGTTACCACAAATTGAACATAGTATAACACATGTAGAATTATTATTAACAAAATGAGATTTATCAAGCGCATTTAGTTTGAAATATTTCAGACATTGCAGCGGGCATTTCTATCCAATCAGCTTCTTCCCCGAAGGAAATACGCGATTGACTAAAATAGTAATTATAGCGTCCGTGCTTCCGTCGGTGTCGTGAAGAGGATCAGCGTAAAACGTTTATTTCACAGGCATTTCAACACTTGTAGTAGTATAGCCGTTCTGTCGCTGCTCACCCATATATTGCAAATGTAAAATTCTAAAATCACCAATAATTTCAATAGAGCAGATTTTTTTTTCCAGTTGCCCAAGAGTTTGTATTTAATGTAGTTACTGTACTTGAGGTACTGATTCCTGATGCACACCAAAGAAGAACTTGCGGAGACCGAGAGCGGTTACAATACATTTGCTTCCCGACCGTTTTACATAGATCTACGATAATACAAATAGGCATTCACAGTAATCACCACAATATAATATATACCGACCGACAGTGGCGTAAATATTTTATTCGGCAAAACACAATTTGTTGCGGTGAATTCAGGGACGTGATGAGCAAATCTACATGGAACGACCGTTAGCCTGTCGTTATAGGTAACTGTTCCCTTCATGTTCCAGTCTTTCCAGAAATCTATCTGAAAGGTGTGCACATTTCAGTCTGCATTTATAATTGACCGTTTAACCGCGACATGCTTGTGGAAATGGTGCCCGCAACCTTTGATAAAAAAACACCCTAATTGGCTAAATCTCAAACACACGTGCACATTCTATGTGTTTATATGTGGCTGTGCTCTGGTGAAATGTGACACTGAGTAAGTGGTTTGTTTTTGGAAGTTCATTTCATTCACTTTTGCTCGAAGCAACAGGCTACTAAGCAAAGCGCGGCGCTTCCCCTCTCTTACGGATTCGTAGTAGTCCCGGGCTAGGCTTGAGCTAAGGGGTTTCGTGTGAATGAACTAGAAAACACTCGACAGGTCGTGAATAATCGTTTTAATGAGTGCGACTGGGTGCGCCGAGCTGTCGGGTTAAACAAACAACTTGTACCCTGACGAAATCGGATTGTTAAAGTGCAAAGTGGTGTCATTCCAATTTACTTTGGCTTTCCTTAAAACCACAGATCTTACACGCGGGAGTCCAATTGTCCCAATTATACAAAAATAACAATATTTTCTTCGAGTGAGTGTGATCTTTATTTTTAGTTTCTGGTTTAGCCAGCCATCCAGCGGACCACAAAGGTGATGTGCGAGGCCGCATTGGTGCGTGAACGCAGGCGAAGTTAACGCGTTATTTTTTTCTTGATCTGTTGATAAGAAGACATTGATATGGTGTAAGTCGTGCAATATTGTTTTTTTGTTTTGTTTTTATCACAGCAGAAAGGAATTCGTGTTGATATTTATATATGAGCAGGGTGAGATTTAGAATGATGACTCTCATTGGCCCGTACCTGGTAAGTTGTGCTGTTGCAGCACTTTATCACGTGTCTTTCCTATAATGTGTCCATGTTTTAAAACTTCAGAATGCAACAGTCTTCGCATTTTAAACCACTCTGTCCCAACTCATTACATAACTATTATTCACCGGTTAAAGCTTATCCGTGTGTTTTTCTTAGTTTACCCCTTCAGTAGAAACCAGCGCGGCACATGCCACTGCTATAGTGAAAATCCTCGGGTTTTTTCCAGACCTCTCAGTAATTGGAAAAACTCGTCTCCGCAAAAATGTTGGAATTCAATATATTCCAATTAGAAAAAAGGACGCTGTTTAAAAATAGATTCATCATTCCGATATAATAATAATATTTTAACAGAAAAGATTTAAATATAAAAAGAAAGCCCATGTTTAATGAAATATGACCGAGTCTTTGGCGAATACTTGTGTTTTGGGAATTTGGCTACATACGAACTTTTTGGACTCGTTGATGTAGCCTACCTTGGTCCATGGTCTGTCCTTGTTTGACACGATTTCATGATATATAAACAAGTGCGCGCGGTGGATATTCATATCAGTTTTCACGATTATACACCAAGGGCACAATTGTAAACGCGATGATAATAGAACGTTATTTGCTAGAACTGAATTTTGAATCTGTTGGAATATCTGGCGTGTTCCGCAATAGCATGAATACTACTGCTGTGGAATTCTAACTTGGAATCTGGATGTGTTTTATCCGTTCTGGTCGGACAATAATACGTTTTTTTTTTATCTTGCCTTTATAATTCTTTATAATAAGGGGTTATACATGGAATATCCTATGATGCTAGCTCACGACAGTAAGAAATGTTTGCTTTTCAAATATCTTTTCACGTGTTTCATTTATGTAGTTTACTAATTTAATTGATTATACCTTAATAATAATAATAAAAGTGTTTCACGAATTAATAGTATTCTGACGTCAGATTTAGCAGGTATATAAAGTAGGCACCCAGGTGCAGCACCGTCTGACAGACCTTAGACAAAACATCACTTTTAAACTGAGTGTGAAACTGATTAGCGTAAAGATGGAATTAACATATTCTAAAAAGACAACTATTAAAATAGACTACTAAGTCTATTAAACATTTAGGCTCACGTTTAAGATAAATCTATTCTTCTCTAGATAGAAGGTTAAGGTTCGCTAGAAATTTATTAAAAATGTATTTGAAACTGGCTTCACAAACGTTAAAAGATGCTCACTTGAAACAAGCATTATTTATTCGCGTGCGTGTCTGTCTTGGGACAAAATAGATCACAAAATAGACACCCGCTCCGGAAAGTTTTCCTGAAGTCGGAGGGAGACACGCTGTAAAATTCTTTCACGTACCTTTGCTGTATTACAAAACATAACTGAAATGTAAATTGTCTTTAAGATCACTGAAACAGCCCGAGGACGACTGATAGGCGGAAGCGGCTCTCAGATGAAAGAAGTGCAATTTTATTTAAAAAAAAAATATATTCTAACTATCCTGCATAATATAAACGTGCAATTAATATTTCTGAGGCTCTGCAATGAAGTATATTCATTTGTCCTATTTTGGTTTTTATCTGCCTCTTAAAGCTGATGAAGACCTTTTTTTAAGAGGAAATATTAAAATAGTTAATTTGATCTTTTGAACAACCACACTCGAAGAGATTTATCGGTCCACATCAAAGATTGACTAATTGTATATATATATATTTCTCCACTCGTAGTAAAATTTGAATCTACAAACCCTTCTGATGCCTAGAATGGTGATGATTTATGTTTAAGGATGGAGGCGTGAGCCGAGGTGTTGAAGTCAGCCGATGTATTTATTTTTTAACGTATCTAAAGACAAAACGAATCTCTCTATTCGCGATCGCCAAAGATGTTCTCCAAGGGTTCGAGACATGAGCAGCGCTGTTGCTTTATCAGCTGCTGATAGTGCGTAAACGTTATTAGAAACAGTTTAAAAGCAGATATGTGGGCAACTTACAACCCCTCTTAGATCAAAATAACGCAAAAGATATTAGCACATCCCGCTTGGTCTTAATAACCATGAGCAGGAGATATTGTACATTCGTAGGTATTCATTACACAATGAAGGCTCAATAATAATAATGCTATATCCCTGCGCGGACAGACAGTTCAGTGCAACTCATTCATCTTCGCTGAAAGGAGAACCCTTGTTTACAGCAACCAGTGACCCTCGGAAAGAGGAGAGAGCTTTTTTTACGCTCAGCTATTGACTGAGCCCCAAGACCATGAAGAGGGCCCTCTTCATCTGAACGTGATGCAGAAATTTAGACTAAATTGCCTTTTAGGCTGGAGATCAGCGGGGAAAAGAAGTTTGATGATGTATCTTCAACGCGAATCGCAGGCGCGCATGCAAAGAAGTTTTCAAGTCCGTCCTCAGGAGGCGAAAATAAACTCTATGCCAGGGCAGGCCCGTGGCTGTAAGCTGCCCGTGCCATTACTCAAGCGGCGGGGCAAGATGATGAATGAAGGCATTAAAACCATATTATGACAGACGTGGTGCGGAATTGCTTTATTTCACGAAGGAAGGGAGAGGCGCGCGTGTAGCAGGGGAAGCCAGCCAAATCGAGGCAGAGAGCGGCAGGAAGCTGTCCTGGAGATCTGTGCAACAGAGTCCGAAAGTTAAGAGGCTTGGGGTGTCCGCGCTTGTATCACCCAAGCACATGTTGCTCCTGGAGACCAAGGCCTGAAAACATCAGTTGCAGTCATATGATTGGGAGCCTGGTAGTAGTAGCTTTAACAACAGCGGAAAAACAGAGCAAACAATTATTTTTAATGAATATCAACCCGGTGCCTCAAACCAACATACTTCATTATTATGCGACCCTTTGAATATTATTAAAATCCATTAACAAATAATTTCAATTTCAGCCACTTTTTCAATTCACCTGTATCATGACGTAACTGGCCGTTTTACGACATTAGAATTACCATCATAATCGTTAATATTATTTGTTCCAAATACACATTTTTAGATTTTCAAATCAATTATAAAAACATCACCCATAGTGGCAGTTACCGTATTATATGAGATAATATGTTTCAGATTTATAGATGAAATACAGTGAAAACGAAATATCCACGTGGTTCACATTTTTACTGTGTGAGTTAACATATATAATGGAACATTTGGTTACAGGTTAGTTTTATACTAAAACTAAAAGAAATGCGTACTATACCAAAAGACATGTAATAGTTTAGATTATTTTTCGAACATACCCTCAGTTTCTTCCGGTTGTGCTTTTTTAACTAGTCTAAGTGCAATGATTCCTCTTAAATGCTCGTCTACAAGCATGTACAGGATTGTGCAATTTATATCTCAACACCGCGCGTTAATAAGAATTAAGTTCTAATAGGAGCTGGCAGACAAGGGATAAATTATACTTTCAAACTAATCAATAGTGCATCTTTAAAATAGAACAGCACACTGAGATTACAGAAATAGAGCATCTATACTGTGTTACGTGTGGGATCGGGTACGAACACCGGGATCGAAAGTGGTTGTTTGGAAGGTAATAATCTAATCTTGATAAAAATAGTCATTGAGTAATTTATTATCTGCCTGATCCTTTCTTCCCGAATCTCCACCTCCTCTGTCCTAAAAATGGCGCATACACACTCCCTCCTACAAGTCTTTAGTTCTGCAGAAGTTTTGTTTTACGCACCACGAGTGTGTTACTCACGGCGAGTCCTCTTGGAGTGATATTCTGTGTGGACCGGCTGCACGCTGCGTGGAACTGTCAGGACAGGGTTTGCGAGGATGCTGAAAGTTCGGGAACGGATCAGCGAATCGAAGATTTAATTTTTTTTTAGTTGGTCTGATAACTAAATCCATAAGGTTCAAAACATCGGATTGCAAGTGCGGGTTTAACATAAGCATAGTGAACACGAGCTTGAAATCTCATGCTAAACCAAGTGGTATTCTTTAACTTTTCAAGGGTATTTTACATAGACTTAAACCTAAGGGCTTAACAGCTATTTTACAGATCCACCAAGAAGGTGTGCATTTAACCTAGACATGAAAGATTATCATGTCATATCACGGCACAGTACACTAATTATGTGCCAGCACTCTGAGACCAGCATAATTCACTGTTTGTGGGACAACCTTTTGATTTTTTTCCGTGAATGATTTATATTTTAACCAAAGAGTGTAGTTTAGTTACGATTTCACAAGCTTTCCCATCTTGGAAAAATTACGTTTATAACAACTTTTCGGTTACACTTTTCAGTTTTCAGTAGACTGTTTTTTTGTTCAGAAGACGACGACAGACTTTAGAAAAAGTGTTGTTAATACTATTAACAACAACAACAACAACAACATACAGTATACTGTATATCCTATTGTTAACATATATGTAATGTTATGTATATATTAATGAACCTCAACCAAAATGTTTGACACCAAGTGAATTTATACTGGTTTGTCACAAGATAACAAAACAAACATATTCCATCTGTTTTGAGCCTGCTGACTTACGTGACTATGTCCAATATGTGAAAAAAGTCAGTTTCCAGGAGCCAAAATTGTGTCAACATAGCCAGCACAAAAACAATAAATAATTAGACACATAAAAGCTGACGATTTATACTGCTTCTCATATTAAAATAAATCATTGGCATCATAAAAAGAAATCCGTTAAGTGTACCAGAGGGGAAGTTGTTCCAGTGTCACAGTGTTTACAAATGTCCTCATGACCGTTATGGAAGGTTTTAAGCTTATCTAGTATTCTGTTTTCACAACTCTGGGTTTATGCTGTAAACATAAAGGGACTCAGGGGAATACAACACATTTCCAAATCCCTTCAACCCATCGACAACACGAGAGTACTGCAGGATTTTTACTTCTTGTGTAGAGGGGAATGAGCGATGTGGCCACCCAGGCCCTGATCTCCTCATGACAACACAAGCTGAAACCTAAAGAATATCTGCCCACACACCCCTGCGCCACTTCTTAAAAAAAAAAATAACTACACACCCATGAAAGGCATCAGCTTGTTTTCAATGGGGTCCCCTGACCCAGGACAAATCACAGAAGGCTGATGCATGATTGAATTACCTTAAATGTGGATCATTCTCCTCTCATTGTCTTGGATGTGTACATAAGGGCTCCTCCTGGCGCTCCTTCTATTTTGTTCCTATAGGGGACATGTTGTCCGTATACCTGTCTGTAAAACTGAACGTGAGCATTATATAAAAGATCTGAATCTGACAGGTAAATTACATTTCCACTACAAAAAAGGGCTGATCAAAAAAGGAAAGAAAAAGGTTGCAATCTAGCTTTGACATTGTCTCCCCAGTAGAGGAATGGTGCACTTGTGCTCTGAGATGCATCAGGGAACCCAGATAACCTTTAACCTCTTCTAATTACTCTGGTCCTTTAAAAGTAAATATTAGCCTTTCCTCTTCCCCATATTACATTGGCTTTAGTAATCATCTATTTGCTAAAATCTTTTTATCAAAATTAGTAGTTCCTATAAACTGGAATGTTATTTTCAGATTTATTGATGGTGAACTCTTGCTCTTTTGTAATAGCAGACACTTCATCCCTAACTTGTCACCTATATTTTATAAATGTAAAGAATTTCCCAGAGTTTCATGTTGTCCTTATGAAAGTGGATCTATTTTTTTTAGTTTGTTATTCGTTTAATAAATGAAACCCGCTTTGAAACAATAGCACGTTGTAAGTGATTGTTTACACAACTTAGACAAATTCTCACATTTTCCAGTAGGCACTTTCCGAACACATTGCACCAGTTCTGACAATGTGCTTTCCTCTTTCTACGGTGTGCTTATCTTCCGAAAAGCTGCTCATTCAGTGACCTGTAAAATTTCAGGTGATTATCAGAACTCTGCAGATCAAGTTTTTAATGCATTCAAGTCATGTGTTCGCAGACTCCAAGTAATTTGTTAAACACCTGCGTGATTTGCTAGAAATTTTAACAATGTGTCATATGAATCTGCAGGAATCCAGACAGAGCTCTCATATTTTTTTGTATCTGAAACTAATTACCCTAAAATCAGATTGCATGCAATTGTTTAAATAAAGCTTTTCTTCCTCCACCCCCCTCAAGCTCCTACTCTGTATTGAAAGTGTAATGGATTATTCTCGAATGACAAAACAAACAATGCTTAATGTCATCGTCAAACCTCTGAAACAAACAGCTTTTCATTGTCATGCTCCATTCCAGAAAAACAAATGCTTTTAAAAATTTTGGAATCTTTCACACTTTTCCCTCTGAGCTGCAAAGAATGAAGATGGGTATAATTTTTTTTTCTTGTCTGGGGTGAAGTAGGTTGTCTGTCAGTTGAGTTGAGGCGACAGTCTGTCTACAGGCTGTAAGATGATCAGCACAGTGCTTGAGGAGTGCAGGCAGGATTCCGGGCTGGCAAGCAGAGATATCGATCTACCTCAACTACCTAAACAATGCCTCACCTGTTTCCCTTGTCCATACTTTATTTTATGCAGTCTAATGCTTGTTTTGTTTGACTTTTCTTTTATTTCTGTGGATCTGAGCTTTGATACACTTTGGGGAGTACATAAACACTGTGTTGTACCCGAGCATCACCAGACATCACGGTTACTCCAGTGATTTTCAGACCACCCTCTCCCCTATACAAGTGCGACAGCACAATAGGAAATTATTAGCCGGTGACTAAAGAATCAGGCCGCAAAGAAAAGTTTTTCATCCAGCGTACTAGTGTCTAGTAACATTAAATGTGAGACACAACTAATTACTCCATTGTGCCCCCCCAGTTAATGTTTCATAAATTGGATCTACAAAAAGGTCTCGTATTATTTATCTATCTTTCTCATTGAGTTGCTTGTTAAACATATCAGGATTAGTTGCTGAGCTTGTTAGATTTCCATCCACCTTTTATGTGTCTGTACAGATAGAGATTGTTCTGCCTCGAGCAGTGTTGAAACTGAAGACGAGACTCATTTTCTTAGACAATCATTTTATAAATATATTACCTCTACTTATTATCAGTTTGTCATTTCCTGCTGACAAGTCTTCTAACTTTGCCAGTAGGGAAAATGTCAGGGAACTGAGTTGCGCTGTTATGGCCTAACAAGGGCAAACTGAAATTCCTCTGTGAATAATATGTGATTTGACGCATGACTGTAGCACACACCTACAGATATATGTATATATATATATTTTAATAAAGCCTCAGTTTTTAAAACTTAATTGGTATTCAAGATATCATGAAAGAAGCAATATTAGTTAGAGGCTCTGATGTGTGTGATGTGTGTTATGAGCTCTGGCTTAGCTAGAGCAAGGAAACTTATGATTACACTTAGAATTTGACCTGTGAGTGAGAGGTGGTCTTGCTAATTATTCAGTGTCATTTAATAATAAATGTCCATTTTGCATTTCATTTAAAAGTTACATTCAATCATTTCTTGCTAGGCAAATTATTTTACATTTCATGTGAAGAATACTCAGTCGAAAACTACAAACAAAACATTTATTTGAGGGAATTTCTTCATCTTGTTTTTATTGTAGCCCAGAGAAAACTTTGTTAAATTTTAGAAATGCCACCACAATTAAAAGACAGGAAAAACTAACACCAAGAACAACAAAAAACAACTTATTGATTTAAATATTCAGAGTGTTCTTACTACATTCTTACCCAGAGTTTTTGAATGCAAATACTGATTCTTAACACAAGACAAAGGCATACTCTGTATTTGTCCATCTAAAATGTATTTTCTGGTGACTCTCAAACAGACTAATAATGCATCAAGATACAGATACGGAAGTCCATCACCCTAGTAAATCTTGCTTTGTGCAGCTCTGAGCTGAAATGGAGAAAGTACTGTATGTATGTATTGGTTATTTTACACACTTTACTGATGACCCCAGTGTGAATGACAAGTTAATTATTTCTGATAACTGGTATTTCTTTTTCTATTATTTAGTTTTGTATCCCAGTATTATGAACTACAAAAGTAAGCCAAAGTATTGTATATTATATATTACTTAAGTTATATTAATGATTTACTTTGAATATATAACAAAAGGCAATGCAATTGAAGCACTAGCATTTGTTGCATTTTAATTAGAATAAATAATGTAATATACAATATCTATAGTATATTTTTTTCCATAGTTTTGTGTTTGCAAAGATGTTTCCAGCCTACAGAATGAAAAGACAGCTGATTTTGATTGCATCTCTCTTGCATGGAAGTATTACAGTGTGATTGTCTAAATTTGATTTTAAACGTAATATCCTAACAATTGAGTTTTATTTAAAAAATAAACATTTGTGACATTCATAAAGCAGAAAACAGTGAACAGGAGTCATGTTTTTTCACTAGTAGTATAATGTGTTGCATCACCTCGGAAAGAGAAATCAATGTGTGGACACCAAAACCCTCTGTATTTACGCTCAGAGCAGGAAAATATCAATTAACCTGTCTCTGAAGAGTCATTTTCGTCTGGCATTAAGTTTTAGTGTTATGAATTCCTTTGTCATAAGATAAGAGCACAAGAACATTGATGGGCTGGGTTTTTTTTTAGGCAGAAACAGGGAAAACCCTTAACAATCAAGTTGTTCTCTCCTTTCTGAAATCTGAGGTGTAAGGTGTGGCCAGAAACCATCACTTCAACATAATGAGCACCTTCATCTTTAATATACATATTGTTTTACAAAGTAAAATACATCTCCTTCTTAAAATTATCCTCAACTAATTGTCTTCAGCAAGTACAAAAAAAAGTTCTGTCATCAACCTATTATATAAATACAAACATATTTGTGGCTCACTTTTAAATGTGATTATATATCTTACTTTATAATTAAAACAATGCTATGTGCATTTAAACTATGTGGACGTCTTTTTCCCTTTATAATTGCTTTCCATTTATCAATGTAATTACTAAGTTGTACAAACACTTTACTGCAAGTTGAGAGAAAGCAGTCCAGGTTTAGCAACAAAATGTATTAGTTGAGTTCAATAATCACAGTTTCTACACAGAAAGATATTTTAGCTGTACCAAATAACCCCAGAAAGACTGTCCAGAACCACCAGAATATGGTTTTAAATGCTGAAAATAAATTCCTTAGGTCTTTTCACAATAAAACCAGAATTTGATATTGTCCACAGAGTCCTTTTGTTAGGAATTATGTAGCACATTTTCGCTGAAATCATTGTAACATCGTCATCATGTTGAGAGCAGTGTGCTTAAATTCAACTATGAGGTGTTGCAGCCATGAGACAAAAGGCTATGTGACTTTGACATCTATTCATACATTGTGTCCAGTTCAGACCTCTAGGGTTTATCTTTGTTAATGACATAAACTCACAAGCTCTACATGTTTTCCTTTGTTTAAGAAATGAAATATTTTAAAAAATGAGATGAGGATGAATTGTACAGATGGACTGTATGTCAATGACACTCTTACATTCATTCAGCAAAATGCTATGAAGATGAAATCATACATCCAGAAGAAGAGTTTAAAGGTAGTAACTCAAAACCCTTTGTGTCTGCCTTGTACTGATATTGCCTGGTTTGATCTTGGACCATAGTTAACTGGCATAATAAGGATAATCTTTGCTTTTACTGTTCCTCAAGGACAATCAACAATAAAACTTGCATATTGTCCCACTGTGATACCATATGTTTGATTTGTTTCAATAGTGGTTGTTAAATACCACTTGCCACACTTTTTTGCCAAGTTATACCACAGCTCTAATACGGAGGGTCTGATTTAACAATTCAGTTATTCTGTCTTACAGCTATTTCTGGATTCAAATTCCATGAACCAAGGAAGATGTGGTTTGTTTTGCACTGTTTTTTATACATACATAAGACTGGATATCTTAGTGGATATCTGGTGTATCACTGAACAATTGGTGCTGATCTGCAACCAGCTCTGTATCTGGGTGTTAACAGGCCAGAAGACATAAGATAAGATCACTTTGATGGCCATATACAATTTCTTGCATTAGGAATTTGTCTTTTTGCATACCCTAACTTGCTCTCCATGGGACATACAGGCAGGGAGAGAAAAGCTTGGGGTCAGAGCACAGGGTCAGCTATTTATACAGCACCCCTGGAGCAATTGGGGGTAAGGGCCTTGCTTAGGGTCCCAACAGAGTAGGATTCCTCTGCTGGCTACAGGATTTGAACCGGCAACCTTCCAGTCATAGACACAGATCCTTAGCCAAAGAGTCACCGCTCTGCTCCCCAGCCACCCCAGCCAATGTTTTTCAAACTGAGGATTGAATCTGATACACCAAAATAAAATAAAGAAAACTTTACTTAATCGGTAATAAGCCTTCTGGCACAGTGAGGAGGGCTTCTTGATATTTTCCTGTTGTGCAATCAGAGCGAGTGGCCTTAAAATGTTGTAGCAATGCAACAGATCTCCTGCAATGAAAATGATCAAACTACAAGTCTTCCAAACCTTCTGTCTGTATGTCCAAGACTTCAATTTCTAGATGTTATCTTCTCTTAGAGTTTGCTTTTGCACTGTCAGATAAACGAATGATGCAAACTGAAGGCTCATGAAGAGATCAGAGAGGAAGAAACACTCAAGGGTTTGTTGACTTGGGTAAATATTGAATTGAAGTGTGAGCCTCATGGGCTTGTTCAGGCTTATCTGCTGTTTGTCAATGTGACTTGCTACTACATCCACAGTGGAGAGAACACAAGCATGCCACTTAGGAAATCCCATGCTGCTGTCATTTACACTTGTGCTGAGGTTCTGTGTACACACAAGTTTATCTGAAACTTGAAGCTTCTGTTTGTAAACAACCTCACAGACAACACTGGCCGTAGAACAAAACCAAAAATGAATGCACGCTTCTGTCTCATGCTTGTTCTTGGCTAATGTCTGTTCCAGACCAGGCAATTCCTACATTTCCATTGTCTGGCAGCACAATGATCACATCCCAGGAACTGTTTTCCCAATCACACACCATGCACACATAGCCTCACTGCAGCATGTACTTCTGCTTCAGGAGAAAAGGACTTGAATCCACGAAGACACGCTGCCAAACTTTTGTCTGTCTTCCCTCTTGTGATATGCAGCATTTCGTTCCTTAGGGCCTGAATGACTCATGAACAGAAGATTAGCGTGCAGTCTGGCAGGAGACCTATTGACCCCACAAAGCACATCTACAAGAACTAGAAAATGCAATCCAAAATGTAGAGTTCTGTGTAAAAGACTCGGACGCCTTAAACACAATCGGGAGTTACGGTATATCAGCTAGTTAGGAGAAACAACCGTTTAATCAAAGCCCCCACCACCAGTTTCTACTGTTACAATGGCTTTGTTAATAATACAGTTTAGTTTGGGTGGGAGAATCCTGTCATTAAGTTGATTGTCAATGATCAGAAACTCCAGAACAGTAATAACAACAGCTCCCGACAAACTATACATAAGCAGCCAATATGATTTCACATTACATCACATTAATCAATCAAATCTAATTGACTCATTGTCCTAAATTCCTCATTCTCTTCACATCCATTAAGTTAAACTGGTACTTTGTGTATTGCATACTGTAACTCTAACCAAACAGAATAAACTTTGATTTTGACGACAAGGCTAAAATGTCTGTAGAAGATTGCCGTAGAATTGTTTCTGAACAAAGAACAGTGGAGAGAGCTAAAAGAGCAGGACAATGCAAAATGTCAAAGACTTTTGCACTGTGGTGTATTTTATTCTATTTTTTCAATATTCCAGATGGATGTGCTGGCATGCTTATCTTTCATTTTAACATTTGCATAACACTGATTTGATCAAGCATATTTGATGATATACTGTATTTATTTATTTTTTTGTATTTGGCTGTTTGTCATATGTTACTTGTAATCTACATCACAGAAGTGCTTTCATGGTGTATAATGAATACTGACAATATTTAAATTTAACATTATGCATAAACTACATAAACCTCTACAGAAGATTATTTATTTTAAGCAGTGATCTCCACAAGATAATAAAAGACACATGAAGATTAAACTGTTTTAACTCTGCTTTGAGATGTATGGTTTATGTAGTATTTCAATGTTTTTAAGCTGACCATAAGAATCATTTTACAATATGTTCACTAAGATACAAAGAGACTAATGTTCACTAAGAGAGCAAATAAACACCATGAAAAAGCATAAAAGCAGGTATTGGTTATTCAGTGACATCTGACAATGTTCCTACTTTGACTATACTTATTCAATCTTTCTTTTAAAGTGTAGTAAATACAGCTCTTAACTTACTGAACTGGTCTGCCTCATTTTCCCACCTTAAAACCACATAATGCAAGACTGGCCTGCTCAAAAGGAAAATCCCATCATAAAAAGAAGTATTAACATATTGAAATGCTTTATTCACAGCCTTGTCTAGCCAATAACCCACAAAAGAATACCCAGCGCTCCTAATTAAAGATTTAATTGTATGTTGTCTGTCTGTTTGGTTCTGTGAAAACCACAGAGCCAGTAAGGGGATGTTCTTTCTCACAGAAAGATTACAGAGAAACGCAGAGCATGTTGGCCTTTCAAAGCCCAACTCTTTCTTTAAATTAAAATGCAGAGGATACAGGTACTTTCAGAAGGTGATTTTTAAAGTCAAATCACACATATACAGACAAACCTCAGAACTCGTTTGTGGGGACATGAACATGATATGTTTAGAAAACGATTAGATATTTTAGCATTGTAGAAGTTGAAATCCTTAATGAGAAGAAGGTTTCTATGTAATTTTTCTGACATTTAAATTCTCTGCTCTGCTGAGTCACCTCTGACAATTGTGTTTTATGTATAATTCAATACATACGTGATGTGTAATGTAAAACCTGCTGTATTTTGGTTCATTTATAATAAAGTTGTAAAAAGTTTCATTAACTGTAATTTAAGTCCATCTCAATTTGACAGAAGTCGCTTTCAGCTGTGAGGTTAAATCAGTGAGGATGGGAGTAGTTGCACACTGTCATGTGTTTTAAAATCAGGGTTCCATTCAATATTTCTCACTTTAAAATCCATTTTTTTTTCTCAGTGTCATTCAGGCCTTAAAACACAACTGAAAGAGAAAGAAAATCAATGTGATCTGAAACTATGATGAATAGCATTTGGTTAAACATACTGGTTAGTTTGCCCCAGTCAAAATGAATAAAAGCATTTCCATATCTCTCAAGACTCTTTAATAATTATGTTGAATCTAATATTGTATATTAATTTGTGTTTTCCATGCAATGTTACAAGTGTTTTGTTTTTGTTCATTTTTCTAGATGTAAGAAAATTAATGATTTTCCTAGTTCGATCAAGTAAGTCAAGTTATTACAAAAGAAAGGTGAAGGACACTAGCACTGCCTCAAGCTATGATGCTACCAGTGGTCTCCTCCAGAGCTTTATGGTATAAATCAGCTATCAGCCTGCTGAACTTAACAGTGGCCAATTCATTCATCTTTAGGACTTTATTTCTTCCTTACAAATGAAGCAGATACCATCTATGGGTACATCTACACAGGGTGATTAGACCGTTTACCACATCAGAGGGACAGGGATGTCTGACATATTTATATATGCATGTATGTACAGTATGAGTGTATGTGTGGGTGAGTGTCAAAATGCATCCTTTAAAGATTTGCTTTTTGTGTGGTACTTTCAAACAACTTACTCTCCCCCCTCTTTGTTTACTGTTATTAAAGTGATTTTTCAATGAGGCTCTGTCTGTATAAAATTCAATACAGTTTCACAACTTGTTTAGCTTGATGTGTTGCTGTCACACGCTGGGCATGTTTTCTGTTGTAATCAAGGCCCTTGTAACTTGTTTGTGAAATGTTTTGCTTTTATGTTGTAGATGTGCTATATAATTATAAATAGGGGGCATGCAGTCTGCGTTTGATGATATCGCTGTGGATTAAAAAAAAATCCCACTGATTCACAATTTAATTTCTTCTCTCCAACCTGCTTAAGTCAAATTGGTATTAGACTATCAGATATTGTGTTCATTAAAAGTAAAAATGCACACTTCAATTATTTGATTTATTTGTTGTTACAAAATTGTCATCTTGTCACATTTTTAGGGAGGATTTAAATAAAAATCCTTATACATTAGCTTTAGTCATGTATTTTATATGTTGCTTTGAAATCAATATAATCAGGTTTGATCAAAGTTGGGTTTATTTTCGGAGCAGTTTTTGAATGAAGCATGAGTCTCAAAAGCTGTCTTTGTTCAAATAAATACTGTTTTTAAAATATGAATGCTGCTAACTTGAGATTTTGCTATTATAGTCAAAGTAATTAGGTTCTAAAGAGGGAGATAATAACCCTTAAACAATACAGTGCCAGTAGATATTAAGAACAAAATTATTTTATTATATAGAATACAAAGAGCAAAGATTCTTAAGGTATAATTCACCACACTGCCCCGGCATTTCTAAAGACTGAAGCACAAAGCGTTTTTATACTGTTTTTCCAATATTCTCCTGAGTTTGCTCACAAAATCCAGACTGCAAACCTAACGTCATTCTAGAAGCATTACTCAAGTTCAGCCCATGGGAACCGAGCTTCTGGTTGTAAACTGATAAGCATTTTTTGTAAACACAAGATGTTGAAACAAACACACAACTCCTTCATGTCTGTGAGTGAGTGACAATTATGAAGAGAAGGAAGGATACAGAAGGGTTGGAAAAATCACTACTTGTGATTTTTTAATAAGTGTAAAATCCATTTAGGATTTTATCATCCAGACTAAATAGTTCATAATTATGAATGAAGAAAAGTAGAATGTGTGTGTGAAACAAGCCTTCATGGCTGAAAATGAAATACTTGCTATTTAAAACGTTTCACTGGTCATAGTTTTCTTGTTCATTTAAACACAAACCTGAGCAGTAACCTTGGAAGCTCTTTCGTTGCATTGGGGTCTGGGTGCTGTTTTTAAAGATTAAAGGGCAGAAATACGTAATCAATCAACATCAGATAAACTTGGAGTTTTTCTATCTCATACCCAAAACAATCTATAATAATATGTTATTTATATAAAATACAATTCTGATATTAATTATCAGGCAGTGATGATCCAAAAGTAATAACATTAGATACAGTACGTAGGGAAAGAGGTAGGGTTCAATGCAATGCATTTTGAAATGTTGCATCAAGTCAGTGAGTAGTCTAGTAGTCTTGCCAAGATTTATTTCAGGTGGTAGTATGACAGTGAATGCCATCATGGTGACAGCACTGGTTATAAACAGACACAGAGCTATTGTGTGCTTTCATCTCTACAAGCAGTGCCGTGCAGTTCATGGGGCAACTGCTACGACTTTAAGTGAAGAAGTGTTTTACTTATGGCAAACTCTTTGCTCACTAAGTTTATGAGATGTCAGACATTTCACATCACTACTATCTGATGGTTGTGAATTGTGCTTTGAAGAAACCTTTCTGAGGCCAACAAGATTTCAGAGATTTTTCAGTGAAAGCCATTCAGTGGAAGCCTTTCTTTAAAAATGGTATATTTTAAAACATATTTTAATATGTTGTGATATTTATAATATGTACATACGGCAAGTCATTCATTATTATCCACATCATCAGTATCATTGTTGTTGTTTTCTCTGAATCTGAGTTTGTGTAAAATGTGGGGTCATTCTTTTATAACAAAAGAACTAAAAAAAATGAAAAGGAAGGGGTAACTATACTCATCAAAAGAAAGCAGATATTAATGCAAAAAAGGAAATCTAGTAGACAAAAGCAACAAGTAAAAATAAACATTTCCAATAAAAAACATGGGAAGTGCAGTGCTTTCACAGCTGGGCATTATGTTTCTGCACGATGACTTACATATTTCATAAAGATGAAGAAGAAGACTTCTAGGTAGGTATATAATCTATATATATATATTAAAAGTCTTTTTGTGCGATGAACAAAAACATGGAAATGCCAGTAACATCAAGGATCTATTTAAGTGGCTATAATTCCCCAGTCTTGAGATTTTGGGATATTTTCAAGCTATGAATATACATCTGCTTTGTGCCTTGTTTTTGAAATACTGCCAGTTTTATGTGAACAAGAACAGTGCAAATTGCACGTGTAGAAGTCGGCTGTGAGAAATTTTAGGCAGGTTTCCAGAAACACAGATCTGATAGATTTTCCATAATTAAACATCAAGGTTTAGTTACAGAAAAAAAAAGTATAAATCCTTGCCACTGTGTTTAATGGAACAATTATCATGGCCAAGGGGAAAGAAAACAGGCTTCTCGATTGTAATAAGCATTAGCCTGCAGCTGCAACTCCAAAATCTAATAGGTGATTTGAAACTTGTGAAGGCATTGAAACAGATGAACAAATTCACAGGGGATTGATTCAGGCTTTCCCCCAATACCCACTGCAACATATTAAACCATGTCACTGTTGTCAGGTCTGCTAGGACTCCAATAAACCTCGACTGTAACTTCACCCCTGTAATGAGCTTCTGGAGAGCCGTTTTTTTCCGAGCAGCACCTGAAAACACAACAACAAAACACCTTTTGGATGAAATCTGTGAGGTTTGCTTCTGTCTAAATTTGTCTGTAAAAGGTCTGTAAACCTGCTCTCCGCCAGCTGGGATGCAAGAGAGCCGACTCTGCTCCTGCAATGAATTTCACAGGGCAATTATCTACTTGGAATCATGGGAGTTTAACAAACAAACACCAGCGCCTGCTGAGCCATTGCAATCCTGCGGCTTGTGGGAGATTCAGGAGCATCTGAGGCTTTTAGACAGATCAATTCTTAATCACAAAGCGCAAAGATTGAAGTCTTGCTTCTGCTTTAAAGTCTTTGTTAGCAGGCATTCGCATTTTATTTATTTGTATTTATTTTTTTTTCCTTTCCCAGAGAAGGCTAAAGCTGTTTTATTGACTCAGCAGCTGCAAAATGTTTATGGCTTGTTAATTCATATTTACCCCCTTTACTTTTGCCTGAAATCAACAACACTTAGCACAGTTTGGTTACAGCCTGTCCAGAGCAAATTACAGGAGCTTACTAAGGGGATGAAATACCTAAAACCTGCAGAAAATCAATGCACCTTTGATTAAACAAATCATAGCAAATTCACGGTTTGGAGAAGTAGTGTCCAGACAGGAGTGAAGTGTATGCCAAATAAGCCACACTTGTTCAAACACAAAGAATTTATTTGTCAGATATAAAGATCCATGATGATTGCTGGGAATGAGACATTTTGCCGGACTGTCTAGTCAATACAATATTTTGTTACAATTTTCACCTATTGTCATAGGACAATGCCACATTTTCACAATGCAGTAATTATTTATCAATGGCTGTTGCCCAATTTTAAAACACATTTGAAATATCTGACTAACAGAAGCCATTGAAAAACATAAGTACATGGGCTGTGGCAATGAAGAAACATTAAAAGCATACATTATGTTTTCATTTGAAAATTAAAATAGCCAGCTTAGATTTGACCAGGTACAGGTCATTGCACAGGACAGGTAATTTCAGGATCTGCTTCAGGTTTATGTCAGACATGATGTTCAAGAACCATTCTCTTGTAAGAATAGCCTTTTTCTTTCATGTTCATTCATGCCAAAATCCTTTAGTGCGGACCTTAACCCTTGCCATTAAAATGGTTCAATTGTAAGGTTGATTTTCCTCTTTCTTTAAAAGATATTTAAGTTTTTAACAATCCCTTTTTGAAACATTTTCGTATAATAATAACAGCGATTTGTCCTCTTTTTTCTCTTTCTTGTATGCGAACCCAGGCAATTATACATACCCTCCATTGTTAATGTTAAAGAGCTAGGGAGCTGAATCCCTTTCCCACTCAGACATCAGACAAAAATTTAAAATATCATTTTCCGTGACAGGATTTTGTGCTGCATTGAAAAAATATGTCTTTTACACCTAAAAAGTCTTGAATGTTTTTTTGTTTTCATAAAAACTACTTTCATTTTTGTTGTAAACAATAACAAAGACAATGTATTACATCCAGAGACTATTTCATCTTCACATTACAGAAAATATTGCATAATGAGACAGTTTGTGAAGGATTTTCTTTCAGTGCAAACTTCTGGCGCGATTTGGAGTTGTCTTAAAAAAACAAAACCAGGGAAGTGTTTCGACAAAATGTCTTGGTATACTGTAAAAGCAAGCCTGAAATAAATGCTAAGAGTAAGACAAGAGGGTATCTATAATTTATGGAAAGGTGAAAATCTCTAAGCAAAGTTACAATCCACATACTATAAGAATGAACATGACTTGAAGGCTGTGTTTCAAAGGAGGAAAGAACACAAGTGCCTTCAGGTTAGATTTCAGCAAGGACAGGGAGGTGTCCACTTTAACAGTGACCAGGAGAGAAGTGATGGAGTACACACGATGTCATCCCCTGACTTTCTATCTCACTGGCATGGGCGTTGTCCAGGAGTTAAAGTTCTTTCACAGATGGCCAGCTGGGCATGTACAATGGCCTAAATCGCATCCCACGCCATAACTATGCTGATGAGCCCACCACATTTCACCAGGGCATGCTAATGGTTCCCCTGGACCTGGACAGCACTACAGCCGGATCATCATCTGGACACTGTAAGAACCTGGCGAAATCTTCTTACAATAAAAGACACTGTTTTGAAAGGCAGGGTGTGTGATATAATTATTTCACACTTACCTTTTGGTCCATTTTAACATTTCAAAAACATGACTTACTGTACATCAACATATATCCTTTAAATATCCATTCATATAAAGCTTGGATGATGAACTAAAATATCATAGTTAAGATCTTAGAAATTTTTAGAGTGCTTCCTGACTTGTGATCCGTCAATTTAACCTTCATAAGCTAAGAATATGCTTTTAATGTGTCATTACGTAAGGATCTTTTTATTTATATATAGTAAATCCTTTTATCCCTGTCTTGTTCAAAGTTACAGGATGTGTATTATAAACACAGAGGTGTTTGTGTTTATCTACAAATTACTGCACATTAATCAACAGTATGCTTTTCCCTTCTTATTTCT
Source organism: Lepisosteus platostomus (assembly GCF_059453375.1). Lineage (NCBI taxonomy): Eukaryota > Metazoa > Chordata > Actinopteri > Semionotiformes > Lepisosteidae > Lepisosteus > Lepisosteus platostomus. The sequence goes on along the minus strand of NC_142620.1, from coordinate 5,822,568 downwards.
AAGGAGAAGAATCCATTTCCTCAGATGGAGGAGCAGTCAAAAGGATTTGAAGCCAACCCTGCTCATATAGAAGTCCAAGGGAAGGGGAAATTAATGGGCGCGTTTGTTATTAAGGTGTTTCAAGGCAGTATATTAGCACGGATTGCACCTTTTCGGTGTGCCGAGCTTGCAGTCCTTTCTGTTTTTAGCTAATATTAAACTGATATCTCCAACAGCTCCTTCGGTGTTGGCATACTCAGGAAACTGACATCGCTGATGATTTAAACATTTTATTTTTGAAAAGCCATTGCCTTTGTCAATTAATTGCCACAGTTACATTTGTTGTAGGAAATTTCGACAGAAAAAAGCAAAGCTTCTCTGGATGTGGGGTTTTACACTGCACTAGATCAATCCCACAACCAGTAAATGGATATTATTAAACAGCATGGGGTAGTACAAACTGGGGAAGAAAAACTTGTGGTGTGCTGTCTTTGAGCAAGCTTTGCTTGCATGCTGTGACAGGCCAATTGTTGACGTGCTTTTTCATGCCAATCTGTAGCTTTTTTCAACCCTGGATACCATGGCAACCTGTTCTTAACAGGCTATGTAGCTGACAAGTCTCCCTGATGGAATTGTCTGGTTCCGTGATTGCCGACTCTTAAAAATAATAAAATAGGATGCGAAATACTTAAGGACATTGAGCATTCAAATGATTATACATTGGTCAGTTCAGGTGCAATTGTCTTTTGAATGCCACTGGAATTTGCTTTCATTATTTTTTTTTTGCACAAAAAGTGCAATATATACATACAATATATATATGACATTTCTATTTCTTACACCTGGCATTACATTTGCTTGTTTTTTTTTTTAGTTTTAAATGTGATGTCTGCATATGGACTGTAATACACAATGAGATGCAACATGAAGGTAAAGTTAATAGTACATAAATGAGGAAAGTTATTGTAAATGCTGGAGCTCAGACCTGGATTCTCATTCCAGGGAGAGAGAGGGGGAATGGGGTCTGACCCAGGAGCTTCCCCCCACTGGAAGGTGGATATTGTTACGACACAATCACTTTGAAGCATGATTTAAAAAAAAATGTTTTGAAACAATTGGGATATGGGATACGCCACCGTGCCTCTGTAAGACATTCTTAATGTCTTAGCTGGTCTGCAGTATGTGTGTGTCTCGAATTTTAATATGCTTTGTTAATGACACTTGTGCTGCTTAAATGATTGTATCCCTCTATTGTACTACACCCTGTTTGGGGTCAGTAACACATCATTGTCGTGTTTGTTTTACAGCATCTGAAATTTCATTAAACAAAGTGGGTCTGTAAAGTCTGTCATTCTATATGGAATTCCTATTTAAAAAAAAACATACAATAGTAATTCCAGCATCTTAATCAGCTTTTTAGCTGCAGTAAGAGCAACCCCTGAAGCTCTCAAATATCAGCTTGTTGGCTTCACTGTGCTAACAATTTAATACTTTGCCCGGTAACTAATACCTTCTGTACTATGAAGAGATTAGAAGTGCCTTAAACACAGTGAGCATCCTAATATGTGCAAGATAGTTTCTATCCCTGCAGCTTAAAAAGACAAAAGAAAGAGCCTGTTCATGTTTCATCTGAATGGATTTAAAAATTGAAGTCTGCTGCCAATTGCCTCAATTACTGTGAAGGAGGAGTCACGGTATATTTTGATTATGTTACCTAATGACACACATCACCTAATATTTGTCCAAGACGCTGTGCACTCCTGGACACTAAAAACAGTAAAAATTGCTCAGCTCCAGGCAATTTGAAAAGCCAGGTGTGAAATTAGCAACATAATGTCACCATTTCTTCATATAGGCATTACCTATATTGAAACAAAAATGAAACAATGATGGTCTCTAAATAATTTGATTTCTAAGTACTGTGCAGGCGGCATAAATGAGAATAAATATTGATAATCTGCTTCACTTTGGTTCACGATCTGATTTTATGGCATAAACTGAATGCTAAATAACATTATCACAGTGTTCTGCAAAGATTGGAACTGCTGCTGTCTAAAAGGTTCTTAAAATTACTCCTAATTCAGATTTATACAGAATATCATTTGAAGATAAATATGTTGTGCTCTTTTATCACACCATTAAAGACATTTTGCATTTTTATTCCATGCATAAAACATTTGTCAATGAGTAAGTAAAACTGAACAGAACGCACATTAGCATCATTTTAGTTTTTAAGCTGTCATGAACAGCCTGGAAAAATGCTAAGTTACTATTGTTTAAATTCTGTCATTTTATAATGTTTTAGAAGTTATCTATCCTGTAAAATTGTTAACTGATGCTAAAATTGACTTGTAAGTATTAGGACAATAGCAATTCCAGAGCAACTGGGATTTTGTCAATGCAAGATAAGTACATTTTTCACACTACGTTTATAAAGTGCTTTGAAACTGTTTATAGCTGATGGATGGGTGCATTTTCCACTCAGAGAAACCAATGTTTTTGTACAGGGAAATGGCTTGAAAGCTGACACGCATGAATGCAAATACCAACCCTTCTCACCAAGCAATTTCACTTCTATTTTAAAAGCATAAGTGGCAGAGTTGGAAAAAGTATTCCTTATATTGCACATAAAAATACCGGGTATATAAAACAGCCGGAATAACGTTTCATTTAGTTGCAAAATACTGTAGTACAGTCAAGAAGAACTAAGTGAAAATAATCAGCTTTAACATGCAATGTATTCTGTACACGAGCCATTGTTTCTTTTTATGATTAACAATCATCAGAAAAAACCCCACTTAAACATCAGTGCTGAAGACACAGTAATTCAGATGTATGTTGCCGTTAATGTATGCAGTTATGAACGTTGATATGTCACAGTGCTCGTGGAAATGATGACATCACTCAATACACACCCTTGGAGGTCCATATCTCTCTGCTGTGATTTCACCCTGTGGAAATAAAAACAAAAAAAAAACATCAGAAAGCTTACAAACCGAAGGAGGCCATTCGACCCATCTAATTCAGTTGGTTGCCAATAGCTAAGTAATCTAAGGGTCCCTTTGAGGCATTTCTTGAAGGAATCCAGGACATCAGCTTCAACAACATGGCTGGATAGCTTGTTCTAGACTCCTCTTTGTGTATAAAAGCACCTCCTGTTCTCAGGGTTAAATGCTTTTCTTCTTAGTTCTCTGGTTTGTGTTTCACTGTTGATTCTGAAGAAGTCCACTGGGTTAAGTTAGGGCTTCTGAGGATTGTGAACATTAGACCCAGGTCCATTCCTCGTCTCTTCTGTTCAAGACTAACAGGTTAATTTCTTTCAGGCTGCCTGTATGGGAGAATCCTTTTAGAAGTGTTAAGCTTTGAGAACGTACCTGGTCGCCAGACTGACTCAAGAACAGCAAATTGTGTTTTGAAACAGGATGACCACAGTTGCACACAATATTGTAAATCAAGTCTTATCAGTGCGTTGTATATTTTTAACATACCATCCCATGCTTTAACTTCTAGTCTTTTAATTACGTACCACCACATTTTATTTGCTTTCTCTCTATTGCTTGCCTGTGTTGTCTAGAGGACGAAAAACAACCTGTCGAACAAAGACATCTATGTCTTTCACAGGTTGCTTCTACAGGCTCAGTGTTTCCCGTTTATCCTTTATGTTTCTGCTACCTGCATGTAACACCCTGCATTTGTCTGCTTTAAATGTCATCTGCCAGGTGTTTGCTCAGTCTTGACGGTTTCTTAGGCTGTTTGAATTTCCTTTGTTGCTTCTATGTAGCTGGTGTTGCTAATACTTATTAAATGCTTTTTTACTCCTCATAAAGTATATTTAATTGATTTGTAAAGCTATTTTGGTCACTACTTTATGGGCTTTGAATTACCTACCTTGGGTATGTATCCGTTCTGTGCTTTAAGTAGATTATTTTAAAATGAGTGCTGAATCCATTACAAAGTTGAATGAAGTAAGATTAATATAAATATACCATAAAAAACAGAAGTGCTTGTTAAATATAAATTGTAAATAGTAATGTTTAAATATAGTTCAGGTGGGTAGCTGCGTCAGCATTTTTTCAGCATGGAATAAACCTATTACTTGTTCCCATGTTTAAATATAGGATATTTCATTAAAATATTATTGATGAAGTTACATTATTATGAATGTTTAGGAAAGAACACCAGCCATTTTATTTTATGTTTCCCCATGTCAATAGATATTGAACTACAGACAGAACAGGTCCCACAGTTTAAAAAGGTAAGGAAATTCACCTTTGTTACGTGTGAATCAGATAAACCACAGCTTTCATGTGTGGTGTGAATACACAACCTCTGCTCTTTCAGGACTGTCCAGCTACATCACCGCATGCTTTTTTTTCCAAAATAGAAAGGGGGCAGATGCCATTACTGTTGAGCGGTGTGAGAGTGCATTGTCCAGCACACAACTATAATGAACACTTTAATTCATCCGCGTTTCTTTAAGTGGATTAAACGAAACGAAGGAGGACAATTAACAGCAGAAAGCATGCCACCCCGCACTGTTTCATACGAAGTGTCTAAAGTCAGCCCTGAATATAACCTATTCAGATTGCACCTGGAGCAATGCTGAGCCTGTGGGACATTTTCTTTGTGCGCTGGTGTCGGCAGCAGAGCGGGGTGCGAGGCTCGGCGCCTGCGAGGAGAGCTGGATGGGAGAAAGGAGGATGAATCCCAGCAGTTGTCAGTGAAAGATGGATTTTCAAGCATTTGTATGAGAAGGGAAGGCTGATGACAGACCAGAAAGGCCTGGCACTAGAGGCGCAACAGACAGTGGTGTTGTAATCTGCGACTGGCAACGTACCTACAGTGGCCAACTTCAAAACAAACAGCATTTGAACAGGCAGACATGACACAACATTCCTCTACAGTACATGCTTAAGAAAGGCCATCATATTAAGAATGAAAAACATGTGTCCTTAAGATAAGAAGAAAACCTCATCTTGTCTGGAATGAGACAGAATCTGGTGATGAGACCCTTGTATTGGCGGCACAAACTCTTGAGGGCTCACTTCCAGCTGTTTATAATGCTTCCATTATGCTCACTAGCCTGCGAGTGTGGTGCTGGGATTTGATCAATCAGATATTATCAAAAACCTTGTGCTCTCCCTGCTCGCTTTTCCTTTTTAAATATTTCACTTTTTCTATCTCTGGCGAGCACGTTTCTCCAAATGTTTTTTTCTTTTTCGTGATGGAACGTCGTCAACTGCCAGCACCACAGCTTTAAAGAGGTAACTCATACCCCTTAATATACCCTCTGTGTGGCGTGACCGAACGTCAGGGGGACTTTGCTATTGCCATCCTCCGTGGAGCTAAATTATCACGTAAGCTTCTGTTTTCAAAGAAGGGGGAGGGACTCTTGCCATTGCCCAGCATGGTAAAAACCCTTTTTGGGAGTTCATGACTTCATTACTTGGAAAAGTCTCCTTTTGTTGAAGATAATCTTTTATGAAGACGCAAGAAAAATCAAATTCCTCGTTTTGAATCAGCAGATCATAGTCCGCTGACCTTCCTCTGCTGGTTTCCTGTCAATTTCATGTTGCTACGGTGCTTGCACTGTGCCAGGAGACAGGCAGTTTCAGTAGTATTTACCAGGAATCCACCAGAGACAGGATATCAAGAGATCTGAACAAAGCCATGCTACGTTTAGAGCCCACTGGACTAATAAAATGTTAATCTAGAAGCTGACAACACCATTTAAGCGTGGATAAAATGACTTATATAATTAATGTAATCTAATGATTAATTACAGCCATACTCTTTATCTCCAAGGATCTCAAAGTGCTTTATATATAGGAGGGATTGAACTCATTTAATCTACAACTGAAGTGCAACTGCCACCTACCCGTTTAGGTGCCTGTACAGCACCTCAGGTGGAAAAGGGAGAAGCAGCTACACCAATTGACACACAATGACTTAAGTGAGGCCACACTGTGAAAGCCCAGAGTGGAAAATAGCCAGGACACCATAATTAGCATCTCTACTCTTCCAAACGTCATGGAATTGTAATAGCTGGAGTAGTTAGCTAAACATCACATCAGGAACAGGATCACTACACTTTGGTACTGGACTAGATATTCTGGTATAGAGAGATGTAAGCCATCTACTGGTCTACCAATGGAATTTACAGTAGTTTTCCTTAGAGCTCTCCCATCCGACTACACTCAGCTGTGTCTTCTGCTTTTTGCCTTTTTATGTTTTATGGTTAGATTTTTAAAACTTTTCTGTTTCCAAAAATGCCATCTGCAATGTCTGCTTGGCAGAATAAATAGTCAGGACTTTATTTGCTTATGTGAATGGATCAGTCAATAAAGAAATGAAGTAAATTGACGGGGGTTTGGAAAAAGATTATTTGTGTGTGTCCGTTTTAACCACGTGTGCAAATTAAGACCCTGGGCTAATTTTCTTTGATTTTTTGGGTGAAACATTGACTATTTCTAAGCTAAACATGAATTTCTGAGAAAGTGTCATTATGAAAAAAGCAGTGTCTGCAGTTCAGCAGGGGAAAAAGTGGTCCTCCTCAACCTATCTTTGTGTGCTTTGATAATGGAATTTAAAAATGAAATTGCAATATTAGACCAAATTAAAATCAATTTGTTTGAGTTGAGAAAAAAATCTTCAGTGTATTAACTTGGAAGGATGGCAGTGGAATATATTGTATAAATCTGAAATTAAATTTAGAGAACATATATTGTTAACTGCTGTAAAAATCCAATGTCAAGTAGTCTTAACAACACTCACATTAAATTCAATTTAATATCTGCCCTGCTGTTCCACAATATTACCCTGCTCAAGAATAGAATTTTTATATAATACTTTTAATTTATGCCTGATAATCTGGATTTCTTCAAAAGAAAGCTTTCGAAAAATTGTAATACAATCAGCTTTATTAGTCTGACAGGTACTTTCAGGTATGTATGTGTCACTTATACTTTAATTTAAAAACTGATAATTAAAATGCCCTGTTGAGTCCCTGTGCATTACTCTCTTTCAATTCATTTATGAACAACCTAATTCTCATGTTAAATAATCACCCAGAGAGCTTTTTATTTAAATATTTTGGAAATGTTATTGTTAATGTTCTAATTGAGTGCTTTCTTTTTGCTTTCTGATCTTCCTCTCTGTAGGTTTTAGCTGTACCAAACTTTGCATTAATCGATGAAAATGACAGAGGTAACAGATGAATAAATTGACACTGGAGTGGAAAAACTGAGCACACTCTGTTCTTCTAGGTGTTGGAGATATGGGGGAATGTGGATTTCCATTTTTAATATCTGCACTTATTTTGAAAAAATAACAATCCCAATGCGCACTGACAAAATGAGAGAAAAAAGCTGTCATATCACACCTCATGTGAAAGCATTTTAACATTTACATATCTCAGAATGATATAAAAAGTACTTTTTTTGAAGTATAGCAAGGGACAATGCTCAAGGTTCACTGTAACACACACTGTTTTTTTTAAGTCAGCAAGAAAAACAGATTTTTGTAGAACATTTTTCACAGAACTGTCCAAACAAACACCGTGGTGATAGAAAGGACGACAGCACCTGCCATTTCAGACCATTTTCAGACTCATTTGTGACCCCTATGAAGCAGATTGAGCTTTTCCAATACTGGAATATGCAAGGCTTAATTTAATATTTAAGAATATATAATCTAGAATATGTATGGATGTAACATTTTAGTACGGGATGTTGGCAGCATCAGTGTCTGAACTGAACATCACATGTCATTTCTACTTTTTATTTGAGTTATTGTTTTTGTCTAAACATGAATCTTTGCTGATCATGCACAGTGACATACCCATTGTCTTTCATCAACAGTAAATAGGATTTCTAAATCATTGAAAAAATTGTGTTCAATATATAGTATCAGAATGGCTCTTATGAAGAATAATTTGAATACATCCTTTTGGCTAGCACAAAAAGATCTTCAACTATGTAAAATATTAAGAATAAGGAAATCCATTTGAAAAAACTGGTATGATCTATTTGACCAAATCCATTTCTAATTTCCCACTTGCCTGGAAGCAGTACAATAGTGTCACCTACACTCGTAATAATTTTTACTGGGGGGTGGGTTTGCGCAAAACCTGTTCATTATCTCTTCTGCTTTCAAAAGTATTGGTTGTACATTGTGAGGTGGGTTATCTTAGAATTTGTACTGTAGACATGTAGGCTCACGTGAACTTAGACATCCGTCCATGTTTTTCATCTTAAAACTTTTTTCTAATTTATTTTATTTCTTTTTACATCTCATCCTAATCCCTCGTTATTATTCACAGATTCACACACACAGCTTCAGCAATTAGCATAACAGCAGAGAGCAAATTAATAGTAACTTCAATAATGTTAGTCCCTTAGGAATTCAAGTGATAATAATGCAGCATTCAGCTCTACCAATAAAGTATCTTTATCAACCTTGGAAAGAAACAGTAGGATGATAAAAATAAGATCTTGCGACAGAACTACACAAGACCTGCAACTTATTATAACATGATGAAAAAAGCAATATCTATAGAACCCAGAGCAATTACTGTATTAGATTGTTTTTACCCAGAAGCAATGTCAATATTGGTTTCTCCTCATTCCACTTTTCCCATCACAAAACTGATCTACTTCAATGCAAAGTATTGTCACCAAATCCTTTAAATATCTGCTTTGAGCATTGATGCCCAAGGCACTAGGAGGTAATTCAATTTTTATCTAACACCTTTAAAAAAATAGCCAGGTGGCGGTTAACTCAATTACTTTGTTGTGTCATTCATTCTCTCCATCTGTCAGGTACATAACGAATATATGTGTTTAAGGTTTCTGTTGACCCAGCAGAATTTAATAAGGCTGGATCAAAAAGCTACCAGCCACCAAGATAATTATTTGTGCATAGGTGTTCCAGACATTTATTTAAAAAGTGAGAAAAAAAATCAAGTGTGAACATGGCTGTTAGTGGCTCTAACAAATATTCTGACAGTATAGGTTCAGAATTATGTTGTGTGAAACTTGTTTTAAGATGTTTAGTCATTAAACAGAAAAGTTCGGTTTATTTTCTCTTTTCTAATTAGGTTCATATATTATTGATGTAAATAAAGCAGTGTGATGAATAAACATAGATGATTTTACTTCCAGTACTGCAATAAATGATAGAGCAATAGTTGTGTTCATGGCTAAGATCACTCATTTCATTTGTCAGATCTGTAAAGGAGAGGTGAGGCCTTGATTTACAGTAAATACTGCCTTGCTCCCCATACACGAGTTCAGCACACATGGAATACTGTAGCTTGAGAGTACACTTGGCTACAATGCAATCTTTCTGATAGAGGTACTGCTGATATAGAGTACGACACAAAGGTTTTTTAATGATCATCAAATGGAACACTCTTTGCTCTTGTCCGGTCTAGATATTGCATGACCTACATTTCAGAAAATCTATTTACAAAGAAAGCATACAGTTGGCTAGGATTAAATCAAACCTCCAGCCTAAACACTAATTGCAAAATATAAGACCAGCATTCAATGGCATTTTTTTGTCTCACAGAGTTTTCTTCTTTCTTTCTACAGACCTGATTCAAGGTATTGACAAAGCCCAACCGTTGGATTACTTTAAGATCAGCAGTGAAACAAAAACGCAGGGACACAACAGGAAGTTATGAAGATGTATTTAGGATCAGGAATTAGAGGCATTTTTTTACACAATGGGTGGTGGGTATCTGGGACAAGCTGTTAAAATGAAATTCCCTGGGAAATTTCAAGGAAGAATCAGATAAGATCAATATAGTGTTAGAAGCCAATTTCTTATATTCATCAACATCAATTTGTGATGGTTTGACAACTCAAAATCTAATATTTTCAAGACAATACCTATTTTAAGCCATCTGTAAGAGAAGGCTGTTCAATCTATTGGTGACTGTCAAGATATCTTTAAGTATTCATGGAAAACAGAGAATAAAATGGTTAAGGTACTGTCGATATTTGAATCTAATGTACATGGTTCTGTATTAATGAAAGGAGAGATAAGGCTGTTTTGCAGGGCGCACAAACATTTTAACCCTCAGCAGCAGTCTTCCAGTTTAACTTTGTCAACGGTAATTTGGCAGAGGGAGTAAATAAAGATCATAATAATGTTTACAAACAAGAGGAGGCCAACAGATTACATTTTGGACCAACCAACATATGTAGTTGGTAGGCACTAATTGAGCACAGAATCTCTTCCAGAATTTTCTTAAAAGAAACTTAAACAAAATGTACATTAGCTGGGTAGCTCTTTCCATACTCCCACAACTCTGTATTAGCAGTTCGTCCTGTTCTCAGTTTTACCAAGTCGTTTTTACCTGTGTTCATTTGTCTGTGTTTTGGTGTTGATATTGAACTACTCCTTTGAGTTCACGCAGTACCCTTCTAAGGTTGTCTTTTCTGTTTAAAACGTAAAAGATGCGGTTCTTTTAGCCTGTCAGTGTAACATATTCCTTTGAGGCTGGTAATGTCTCTTCTTTAGACCGTTTTTAGAGTAGCCATATCTTTTGGAATTTAGGGACCAAACATTACTCAAATATTAGTTATTTGAGTTCCTCTGTCATTTGATTCTATGCCCTATCTATGGCCTCCTTTACTTTTGTTATATTTGTGCAGCATGGATGATTCACATGTTCACACCATAGTCTAACTGGATTTTGCATCAATCATTACAAGCAGGAAAGAAAAACTGTTTGTAAATGTGTGTACAACACCAAGTTAAACCACAACATCTATATTGTCATTATCTATTACTTATTGACCTTAAGCAGCATATACCAAATTATGTAGATTTTCTTCATCTGATGAAATTCAGTCACCGAAGACCGAGGATGTGACCCTCCATAAGCAATCCATCTTTTTTCTGTTTCATTTAGTGAACTCAAGATCAAAGGTCCATCAGACATGTAGAGTTGCTGAAGATCACAATAAACTGCACAGTATCTGATATTGCTTTATCAACATCCACCTGCATGTTACTCTGTCTGAGAGATGGGTAGTGCTATGTTCAGTTCCATTCTAGTGTTTTATATAGTACACGTACACTTATTTACAAACAGCGTTTATATAAAAAGTGTTGTAAGAGTTTTACTGTAGCTTTCAAGTGTCACGCACGGGATGGAAATGAAAGCACTAAGTCTTGCTTTGGCATTTAGTTGTATATTGTAAGTCTTTTGGTGGTTTTATAGTAAAATGTTAATGTTCTGTTGCAAAAATGCCTATGCAGAACAAACACAACTACAAATCCCTTTTCAGGGTGCACCATCTTTTAACCTCCATCTCTGAACACTTCTCTGGTGCAACAGGTGCCCCCAGGAAGTAAAATAGAGCGAGGCCGGTTTTGGCTGCTTTATGAGATACATTTGATGCAGGAAATGCCGCATACAAAATATTCACGGATTACATCCATCGTACGCATGGAGTACTGCACAGAGCGCATATTGGGAGCCTCTGTTTGATGAGGAGCTGCTAGGAACCAGGAAGGGGGCGAAGGCGATCCGTGTGAGTGAAACTGAGCCTGCTCCTCTGGGGACCCACACATGCATTCTGTAGTGCAAGCGTAAGTATTGAAACTCCAACAGCAGGCTAAAGTGCTCTGTTGGCACATGAATGGACCTAATGGAATTCAAATCATAACATGGAGGTATGTGCAGAAGAATAGCTGGGAAAAGTAACTGCGTGTGCAGCATAGCATGAATTGATACACCGAAAATAGAATGAAACAACTTAACAGCAACAACAACAGAAGCATTTTATTTTAAAATGATAGCCTTGACCTGCTTGTTGAAACTTTAAAATATCACGAACAAAATAATATAACCAAGATAGACCTTTGAAACGTGATCGGGATTTGTATTACTATGGGTAGATAATGCCAATTGAGCCACAGAATGTCATGCCAGGGCTTAGCCTGGTTTTAAGTCCTGGAGCAACCAGATAGCGCATGAATTCCCCACCCCCCTCAGTCCATCACAGCTCCCAACTCCAGCAAAGTTGGTTCCCACTTAAACAACTGGGCTATGATACCTTACAACAATAGTGTCTGCAGTGGGGATTTGAACCTACAACCCAGCTGTTATGAGCCCAAAGACCTAGCCACTACACCACACTAGTCTGCCCCCTCGCCCTCACTGTAATCCGCAACAAATTCCCAAATTTGCCACTTCTACCTTTCCAGAGTACAAGACACAGGTTCTTCTGTAGAACTGGGTAGGAAATGGATATTTTGTTAAGCAGCACGGTGTAAATATTAAATGGGAAATGTGTCTCTGCTGCTATGTGCAACTTTGTCAGTACAGAATACTTTGCACAATGTCGGTATTTTGATAAATGCAAGCTGTAGACCCCCAGCACGGCTGTGAAGGATTCATAAATGGGTGACTCAGACCTCCATCTCGATCCTCATTTATGGCCCTTAGCTTGTTTGGAACCCTGAGACACTGTTACCAGTTCTCATATACTATATACAAGATCATCTTTCCCTTCCCGTTGGACTAGTTAGTAACATTCTGCAGTTCTGGAATTGGAAATGTCCTCTGCTGTAAGTATCTGCATGACAGTTGTTGACTAAAAATAAATCTGCCCACATATCATATTTGCACCCCATCAGATAAATTCAAGTTTGAAAGCTTTCTATGGAAATAAAGTCTCTCCTGCAGCAAAAGTGAAATCCTCACCACAATCAAATCAACAAATTATTTTCCAGAAACAAATCTGGAAAAGCATTTAAAATGCTCCAAATATCTAGTGTGGATGTATTAATTTTATTTAATTTTGTTTGAGACCTTTTTATTCTAAAGAGTTGTGCAACATAATAGAGCAATTTTCAAAGAACACTATGAGATCTATGACAGTATGACACCTGAGTAATAGTATTTGCAAATAAAAAAACATCTTTCCTAAAATTTATGACCTAATTTTTTTCCCTTTCTGTATCACAGAAATTGGTATCCACGAACCTCAGTCACATCTGTATTGTTCTATATGCTGCTTCATGTTATCATAATTTCGTTTAACAAAATGCAAAGGCCTCAGCGATGTGATGTTGTACCTAAATCAGTTTGCAGTATACCCATTTATCTAGATTGTTTCTTTAGAACTTCCACGTGATGGTTTAAGGTTTGCAAAGTAAATAAATGCTGGCCGGTCCTTATGCTGTAACCTTGGCAGAGGTAGAGACTCATGATTGCTTCAGTTTCATTTCATCCTTCCCATTTGTCTTTGGGTTGGCAAAATAACCCCCTCCTGACCCAGAGCTGAAGAGTAGCAAGTGAAAAATGCTTGTGTCTGGTGCATTAATCTGCATTAAAGATGTGCCTACTTCATTGAAATTAACGCACTGATTATCTGTACCTGCTGCGGTGGAGATTAGATGGCAACAACTTGACAGATGGAATCCCGAGGGTTGAGCACGATATCCAAGGGCTGTGCTGTCCTCATCCCCATTTGCAGTATTTACTTTGTTAGCCTGTGTGGTCTTGCTGTACTGCAAGCTGTCATTGCCAGATAGGAGGGGTCTCAAGCACCGAAAGATAAAAAACAAACACTGAGTTTTAAGTGCTCAGCCAAAAGAAATTTTTTAAGCAAGCGTATCAAGGTGCCTTTGTCAAGCTCGTTCTGTTTTCTTTTTTTTTTTAATTTTATTTTGGGCCGTCTCCTTTTTTTCTAGCAGTGATTTTTGCTGCTGGTTGATAGAAATGAAAATTTTTGCATCAGTTTGTTTGGCTTAACCTTGTCACTCACCGCTATGCTGCAGGCAGGATTGAAGAACACAGAATTAAAAAAAGAGAGGGAGGGGGAGAGTGATGAGATATAACTCTGCAGGATCTAATTACACAATGTATGATGTTTGGTTTAGCAACTACAGAAATGCTTTGGTTAAACAGCCTGATTGATTGTAATAATCCTGCTCATCAGAAGAGCTTGTTAAATAGATTAGCTCTCATGTTATTAAGCTCTAAAAAATAACCCTCCCCACGCACATATATTCTTTAAAAAGAAAAAAAACGTTTCTTATTCCTTATATGTGTATTTTTTATCACTCCGATTAAACCTTTCATCATTTCAAGCTGCTTATTTCAAATCTGTAATTAATTAATAGTCTTTGATGACAACTGGTGTGTCCTCCAAAAGAAATACAATTAACTGTTAAGAGTCTTTATTTGTTTTATTGTTCTTGACTTTACAGCATGTAAAATGACAAAAAGCATTCAAAGCCATAATTATTTCAACTGCAGTTCTGCTTTGTGAAGGAGGTAGGAGGGCTAAGACTGCCATTAGCTGGTTATTTGTCTTACACTTTGTGTGGTTTATTTCTTTAATGAGATTTGCCAGAGACGAAATGCACAGTTCAGGTGTGTCACAACACTGGTGAAGAATACTGGAGGATTGCGAAGTGTCAAATGTTTGTTGGGTTGTTTTGATCTTCATTCCTGTTTTGCATTGTCTTTCCCTTTTTATACAGTAGGGTCTTGAGTGTTCTTCTTGTGTTCACATTTCTGCCCTATGCTCTGGTTTCCTTGTGCCTACCTAAGATATGCAGGTTAGATTTGATATGATGCTCTTGTCTCTCTCTCTCTCCAGTTGTGGTTTCAAGTATTTTCATTCTGGTTGGGTTTGCCCCTGCTGAAACCCATACTGGCTAAGTGTTGATAGAGAAATGGTTGAAGACAACGCTTGAACACTCTCTGATTTGTTGTCTGTTCAATATACAGTAGAATCATAGAACATTACAGCCGTTCTAATCAATAGTCTCTGGAACTGTCTCATTTTAAATAAAGGGGAGTGTCTGAATAGTCTGGCTTCAGTAAACACCTGGAACACCTAAATATTAACTGTACTGCATCTAGAAATCATTCAAGTACATCAATTATAAAAATATTTCAAATAATGAGTTACTAAAATTAACTCTCTTCATGCATATATTTTACCATACAGGCATTTTGTAGTTTGATATGGTAAATACAAAATGTAGGTGGGGGTATTTAGATTATTTTTCCTGCCTTTACACTGAGGCATTTACAAGTGACTTTACACTGAGACATTGTGTTGTCTCCACTGTGAAGGACATAAGATTAAGCCACTTATCAATGCCTACTATAGAGGCAAGTACAGCAAGCAGCTGATTATGGACTTTGGTGTTTTGCTGTGTTCAGATAAATGTGTAGCACAAAAATCCCTTTCCTGAGACCTTAGAGATAAAAGCAGCTCTTTCCCTTAATGTCCAGAGGCTTTGGTGAAAGGTGCTTCCTTGGTTGAAGTGGTTATTTGCAGAAAGAAAATCAGGAGTTCAGGAGGAAACCAATTCACACTCCTTGCAGACAGAAAACTCTTTTTTGCCTGGGCACTAAAGCAGTAAATGAAGGTGATTGTGTTCGTTAAACGACTGAGTTTCATGCTCCGTTAGGCAGTTTCCTATATGATTAATTGGTTTTGTTAGTAAATCTGTTCATTATTAGTTAATTGCTGTTAACTATAGAGGAATGAATGGCTAAAGAGGGCTTGACCTGCAAGTGGTAAAGGCTGGAGCTGTGAATACACGACGATTCTGCTACCTGTATTGTGCAGGGCAGGAAGGGTGGGAAGTGGGGACAGGACCTTTGTGAGCTGTGCATTGATGAGCAGGGCTATAGCAGTCTGGGGCAGCCAGCATCCTGCGCACAGCCATTCTGCCACTGGCTCAGAAAGAAAGGAGCGAATAACTTCAGGATGGGTGCCCCCTGTGCCTCTATTCACCAGCGCTCGCCGTTCCTTCAGGGGAATCTCCAAACGGCTTGTGGGTAATTCATCACCCTTAATGAATGGCTGGCTTTTTTTTTTCTTTGCACGTTCATGTGCAGCAGTGTGTCCCATAAGCCCATTTTCCTTGAGATCGAATTCGTTTGATTTGAAAAAAAAAAACAACAACGTATGGTTTCTGTCAGTCTCACATTCAACTTCTCTTCGAGAAAAAGTTAACCTCAAGGCGTATCAAAGGGCTGCTGGTGTATTAGTGACGACGAGGCAATTCCAATAAAATCCTTTTGAAACCTGCTCCCTTAAGACAGGAATTTTTAGCTTGTGAACCAAACGCAGCCATGTTTGTCTGAAGTTTTGAGATTACACACTTCTTAGTTTTTGTATCTGTCCTTTCATTCAGAGACAAATTCCTTCTGTGTGTTTGGAAGTCAGAATTCTAGGTGGCTGATGTAAGGTTCATTGTGCTTTGCCTGTGTAGACACAGTTTCCTCTGCCTCCTTTCTGTAAACTAGGAGGCTGATGAATAGCTCTTGAGTAAATCACCTCTTGAGTGCCCATTTGTGCGCACAGCCTTAATTGTTTTTGTAAAGGTAAAATAAAATAAACACTAGAGAGTGCAGGAGTGGTTCCCATAAAGGACACTTATTAATTCATTTATGACAGTGAAGTGGTCACTACAAGGTCTTGGTAAGTAGCTGAGGGAAAGTAACCCAAGAAGCTAATGATCTTTGACATTACAAATGGGAAGAGTGAGCACTGGGTGAAATTTAATATATACCAGATAGCCCTTGAAAGCCAGAGCAGTCTTTGTCCTACAAATAGCAGAAATGGCTGCTACAAAAAGATATAAGCAGCCCCGTTCCACCAGTAATTTCTTCTGCTTGTCCTACTGGTGTTCTTTTGTGCTGTGTATGTTGCCCCCAGACTTATTTTTTGTGCACAGTTGTGTTTTTGTCTGAGTCACAGCACGAAAGAGCTAACACATGCAAGAATAACAAATAAAGAGCAAGGGAACACAATAAGAAAACTGAAGAAAGCATTGAAAATGTGCTCATTTCCCCCAAAACTCCAGCGCAACACTAATGAAAATCAAAGTGTGGCTGATTGACTGAATATCCACTGTCAAAAAGGCTGATGCATGATCCTAACTTTCTTTTCAACACGAATCCGTGAAACACTCCCCTAGCAGGAAGTATTTTACTTTTCTCGGGACAGATGATCAATTGCTTTCACAATCTTGAAAATGTCTTCACCCATTTTCTTTAAAGTGTGCTGTATATAGACAATGCAAATCCCCAACTGAAAATCAAAAGAAGAAGCTTCAGCATCAGGAGTCAAAAGCAAATTAAAACTACAGGTGTTCTAAAATGAAAAATAACATCATATCAAATTATCTCAGTAGAGATCTTTGTTCGTGTAATTTTCAAATTAATTAAATTCTGTTTTCCCTTCATTTTTGTGTTTCTGTTTCTTGGTGTCATTAGAAGGTTTTGTAAACACTGTCTGCTTGTGAGCTCTTACTGTTGTTTGATTTTGAAGTGCAAAGCGAATGGTCTAAAATGTCTGCCTAGTGGCATTAGAACCATACATTACCTGTTGCATAAGTGTACTCCTCACTCTTGGGATGATTATGTGTGCTTTATTGTGATTTCTGAAGAGTGATTTCCTTTGATGTTTATGAGGAAAGGTGAGACCAGCATTAGGTAGCTAGCCTGGAGCCTGACATTAAATCTGTACATGAAGCTGTGACTCAGGCAGAACAATGACTCTTTACATACGTTATTACAACCCATCAGTCACTTGTTTACATTATCTCTGAGCAGATGAAATAGGTTTTGTCAGGATCCTTTGTTGGAAATGGAGAAACAATGACCACAACAAAGTTTAGGATCAAGTTTTTGCGCTGTATTTTTCCACGGAATGAGATGAAACAGGGAGCAGTCCCGGCTATAGAACATACTGGCGATCCCTAAAGTTATTGTCTCAGACTGTGTCACATTTCATTAAACCAGTGGAGACTCTGCCTGTGAACATGACAGAGAGACTTCAAATACTGCATTAAGTCAAAGGATTATGTGATACCTGAAGGGCTATAATTACACCAGAGGTGCTAATAGCATTTATCCACCCAGAAATAAGGAACGCCATTGTCGCTGGAATAATGAAGTAGTGTTGTCTCCTTTTGTGTGGCTTTTGTCACTGCAGTTGAACTCAAATAAAAGAACCTCCAAATAACAGGTGCAGAGTTTGTGTTAGCAGCCACATTCACCTATCGCCTAACACGGGCCTGGGTTTTTCTGTTTGTCGGCGAAGTAAAGGCCCCTCTCTTTTATGACCCGTTTATTATTCTTTTATGTTTTGCCCTGTTGATAAAACCTGACTCAATGATTGTTTTCATTCTGAGGCACAGAGGCAAGTCTCCCATTTAAAGTGGTGGTAACAGTTTACACCCTTCTGTCACAGTAAGGGGAGAATGAATAGAATCTGTCCTTAGTCTATTTGTGGTCTGAAAAAAAAAGTATAAACACGGAATTCCTAAGCTTACCACGAGATGGAAGGTCATTAACAGGCCACTTGAACAGACTGGAATTACAGTCAAATGAGACACTGAAACATCCTAAATAGTCTAATGCAGCAGCTAAAAGCTTCTTGAATTCCAGAACTTTTCAAGCAAACAGCATATCATAAGTAGAGTGGATTGGCAAAGCCTTCCTTTAACGTAGAGAACTGAGCGTCTCACGTTTGGAAACTCGGAAGTGTTTTAGTTCCAAATTAGCTCATTTCTAAGATGATTTTAAACCTAACATAAAAATAAACAAAAAATAATTTACAGTTTGCAAGGTTTTAAAAAAGATTCATGCTCACTTTTACAGCCATTACAGCTATTAATCGCTGTACATGACACTCAACAGCTATAATAATGGTATTACAAACTGGTTGTTGACCAGTTTTTGTTTTTCTAAGACTAAATATAAATGCCTTTATTCTTCTCTATTATAATCCCTTTGTAGAAAGACTGTAGGTAAAGTCACTGCTAATTGAAATTCTAGGCATGTTCTATAAATGTGTACAGTACATACTGTACGCTCACATCAATTACAATCAGTGGGCTTGCAGAAACAAACCAAAAAAGTTCTTTTTTTACTTAAATGTCTTTTAAAATGAAAATTTGTTCAGCAATGATGTTATGAGAAATGATTTAATGAAATTTTTCACTTGATAGTCTTGCAACACATAACTTGTGGTGTCACAAAAACCTTATTTGGTGATTGGTATAGGCATCACTTAAAATGTTAAATTGAATAATCTTGGAAAACGTACCTTTAATATTGATAGATCAGTATATCATCATGAACATTTAAAATTGTTATTTCAAAGACTTATTTCTTCACATAAGAGATGTAGCTGTAGCAATATAACAAAGGATAAACATATGCAAATTGGCTTTGAGCAAAATTTCATTTAATCTTCCTAGATCAAATTAATTTTTACATAAGTGGCCTTTGTGAACTCCAGTCTTAATAATTTAGAAAATTGAGTACATTTGAGCACTATGTTACAAAAAAGATACAGCTGCTATAGAATCAGTCCAGAAAAGAGAGAAATTGATATATTTGCAGAATAGAAGGAATGTCCTACACTGACATTAAAATAAGTGAATGGTTTCTCTATACAGAAAATCCTGAACCCACACTAAAACACGAACCAGAAGACAACTGGAAATTATAGGGAAAAAAATTTAAGCACTAAAGAACATTAAGTTCTTATTTACCCAAAGGGGTGTTGTAGCATGGAACAAGATTTCCAGCCAAGATGTTGAAGCCAGTTCTATGGGCGTCTTTCCAGAAACTGCTGGATGAGAACCTTGGATCAATGAAATACTACCAACAAAGTCAGTTTCTCATGTTAGCTACCTTTCTTTCTTACTTTATCAGGTGAAACTGTCCTTCCTAACCAGAGAACAGCTTTGCAGTTCTGGGCTGTGACCTTAATCTCCAAAAAGCTGTGTTTGCAGAATTTTCAGTAAACTCTATTTTCTAACTGACTGATTTAAACTTTTTTTTTCCTTCAATATTGTCATTAAAACAATGACTTTGTCTTAATTTTGTCTTTCTTCAGGTCTTTCTTAAGTTAAGTTCTTAAGTTAAGTTTTTCTTAAGTTTGTCTGTCTTCAGGTCAAAAAAAGGTTAATTGAAATTCTGTTCAGTTTAGATGACTATTGTTCCTCTGTAGTCCAGACAAATAAAGCCATAGTCTTTCCTTGGCAGAATCTGAAGGAATATTTTAAATGCTAACATAGACTTCTGATTATTGTGTTATTAAAATAACTAGCAGCAGCTGTTACTGAATTTAGTTTACTTCGTTATATTGCAAGATCCAACCCTGAATATATACATAAAAATGGATGGTGTTTTAACTCGTTTTTTCACCTTGGCACACATAGGAAAAAAAACCACAAATGATACAGGAAGTATTATATACACTGGGTTCATCAGTTTAGCGCTACATTTTCAGCCTTTCCTACGCAGGTAGGGGAACACGTCTGATTTTACGCTTTTGGCCTGTCCTTGATATGTTTAGAGTTTCTCTTGGCAATGAGACTTTGTTTTTTTCCACGTTTGTCTTCATCGAATTACAATGGCTGAATTTATTAGTAAACCGAACAAAACGAGACCTGAAAAACGTATTGCACGTATCCAGGTTACAAAGCAGTGGAGCGGCGTGTCTGTTCTTTTATGAAATGGAATCAGGTGATACTATGAAATATTCCCTGCCAGATCTGTACTCGCATAATTAATAAGCTGGGCTTCATTTAGCTCCAGTTGTCTGGTACGCTGTGTCACCACAAGCCCCCATTATTGAGCTAAATGGGAAGAAGGTAGTTAGACAGACATAAGCATAGTCACAGAAATCACTCAAAAGTAACAGGACAAAGTTTAACAGCGCGTTTGTTTCCAAACGGGAACAAACGAAGATTTCAATTTTTCATCAAGAATTCGGTCAGAGGCCTGTCACAGAGGAAACTAAAAATCTATTTCAATAAAATGAATATAATTGTCAAATATAATTTAGTCTTCTCCCTGTCTGTGATACAAAACAATACACTAAAATTTAAACATTTTTGGTGAGGCAACCAGCTTCAAACAAGACTCTGTGCTCCTCCCACAGTATCAAAAATAGAAGTTTGGCTGATTCCCTGATGTGAAGTTCTCCATATTTAAAGAATGACCATGTCACTTCTGGTTTTATTGTATAATCTTTTGCAACGTATGAAGTATATATGTATGGCTGTGTGTTGTAATTGAGATTATCCATTGTTTCACAAACAATGTTTCTTGTAAAATACTTGATGAATTGAATATGGCTTGAAATCTTTTGTTGTTTTATGAGTAAACCACAAGATATTATATTGGGGGTTAAAGTAATAGGCCATGCCCATTACAGCCATACAAAACAGGAATCCTTTGTGTCCAAAGGCTTCAGTTTTAATCAAGGTGCTCTACCTGTTCTTATAGCAAAAGAAGAATGGCTTGTCTAAAAGGAGAGAAAATGTTCCTATTAAAGATTTCTATTATTAGAAAATAAACAGCAGTAGGAAGGCTCCTAAGACATACAGTACTAAAGTGTTGAATATGAGCAGAAACACTTAACTTAGTACAATGTTCCAGGGATCACCCAATGTGCTTGTAAGGCACACTCAATGGTCTGATTACAAACAGACTGGAGATCGGGAGCTGGGATATAAGTGAAATATGAGATTATAGTTGTCCTTCACAGTGTAAATTACTTTTTATTATAGAGGCATGTAATTAGTGTTTTCACCCAGTACGCTTCTCTAGTCAGACTATATAGTGTAGTAGTTGAGACAAAGGGAGGTACTCTGAAAATGAATAATAAGAAGGACTTCACCTGATAATTAGGAAAGTGTTTATTTTTACAAGCCCTCATCTTTTAATGACTGACTGTGAAAGACCATGAAACCCTAAAGAAATATTTGGTGTAAATGAAAGAAAGACAAATGGCATTTTGAAAGTGAATAAAGTGATTTTATTTAGCATCTATGGATCTGATACATTAATAATGTAATTGTATTATCAAAGGCTTGTTCTTCTTTATGGTAAGCCTATTTGGAAATTTCTAAATAAATTAATGTAAAGCTAGCATACACTGTAGGTGGAGAGCAATAAATACAATAAGAAAATAAGACTGCCTTTGAAGAATTATCAATACCAATACTATGTGTTTATTTTTTGTAAATCCCATGTATTTCTGGTGAAGAGTTTCTCCTGAGCTGAATTAGTTACATATACATTATATGTGGTTTATTTTGTAAAAAACATTTTTTACTAAAATTTCCCTGAACCAGGGGAGTACATAAAAATAAACTATGACATATTCAATGATATTTGCTATTTATTCAAAATACTGCTCTCAGTAGCATAATAATATGTTTTCTGTAATGACATAGATAATTATCTTTTAAATAAGAAATGGTCTCAACTTGTTGGTTGAAATGAGGTGTTATCATAGTTTTGAGACTACTTTTTGGCTACTTATTTTGGTGAGTGCTACATGATAACCCTTACTAAAGCAAAGTTTGCATACATTCCTGAGTGGCTTTTAAAATAGTGACATCTTCATTGTACACAATCAGCGAGAATACCTGGTCAAATGTCAAGCTCTTCTTAAGGAAAGTTTTGTAAATACCATGTGATAATGACTTTAAATACTTTCGAGACAGACAACAGTTTCACAACAAGGTCACTTTTCTCAAGACACAAGAAGCTTTCTTGAAAAGCCTGCAGGCTCATATTGTCACTAAAGAGTAATTTTTCTTACAGCCCAGCGGCCATGACGACTGTGCTTGACAGTGCTGCTGCTGCATTAAATTACCAACAGGCTGTGCTGCTGAAAATCTTTCTGTTGGATATATAATCTACACATAAATCATGTTGCAACTTGAGGCATATTTGAGAGCTTGTGTTTGTAGCTGATTTGCTTTCTGTTTGGTCAGGTGGAATATGAGGTTATGACAGTGTAGCCATCAATCAAGGTTCTCCTGTCTTTATAAGCAAGCTAATAAGCTGTAAGTAAACTCAAGTTTCAATTAATCTAGTATGACATCTAACAATCTGGCATGTTTTGTAAGAAACGCAAACATACAAAGTGCCAGTGGCCACAATATAATGGAAGACATATGTGCAGAGGATAAAAAGCTGATTATGATTATGACTTTCCGCAAATCACCATGACCAATTCTTTGATACGCAATGAAATAATGAATAAATGTTAGAAATCTAGGTGAGTCAAGCTACTGTGTAATGAGCTGTAACAAGACTGTTTGACTTGCAAGTCCATTTCAAATAAGACAGAATAAATCACACTCCAAACCAAGATCCCTGTTTAATGAGGGATCACGCTGTTGGTTTACCTGCATTAATACACTTGTCTACATTCTGGCTGATCCTAAAGGTTAACATTGTTTTCCCCCATTCGTTCTGATGGGTTGTCAGCATGGAAATTATATGACTAATCAGCAATGAGTCTGGTAGGCCACAGAGCCTTGAGAAGCCACTAATATGTTCCTGAGAGCAAAAGTGTTGTTTTACACACTTGTTGTTTGGCAGTTTATGGTGCCAATAACAGACAAGGGTGGGTAGGTATGGCCACAAAACGGATTGGGATGTGGTATAAAGAGTAACCAAAATTACTGAAGCACTTAGCTGAAACCACAAACGAGCTCAGGACCTGCGTGTTGCTGTCAGAACAGATGGGGGGAAAGCGATGTACAGTATGAGGTGGGGGGGAATAGAATCAGAAACAAGCTGCAGTGTGTGACTTGGCCCCCTCCTTGTGCAGCAATATAGGGATTTCATTAGGGATGTACCTCACACATACAATACCCGTACTGGAAAACCAGTGGGAATGTAACTTCACTAACACCCCAGACCTTATGAAATAAAAAGGCAAGTTGTTTTTTTCCTGAGTAAACATACTCTGTTTCGCTGGAATGTGTGAGCTATACCATTGATCCACTCTACTGAAACATAATTAGGAAAATAGCCTCAGTGGTATTAGTCACCTTGGCCTATTTCTGGAGTGTGTGCTGGTGCATTCCTTACTATGCACTCCTTACCGTGTCACCAGGAAAATCTCATAATTGCAGAAAATGAATTTATTACAAGCTCACAGCACACAAAAGCTACATGAACATAAAAATATACATGCAAAATGTGCTCTTTTTGCACTCATTTCCTTTTTCACTTGTCTCAAAACTGGGACAGGTTAATTGACTGTGTTATCGTAAAGCCAAGGTGCATTAAAAACATTACCCTGCTACTGAGTCGAGCAGCTAAAAATTCCACTTTGTTCGACTTCAGCGAGTTTCACTATGAACGTGATTATAGTGATGCCAAACCAAACTATACAGTACTTGTCGGTTTTCTCTCCCACAATGCCCAAGGTGTTCAGCCAAGGTGATGGCAAGAACTGCAACACGACCTTGTGGAGAATCAAACCAGCAATCTTCACCTGTGACACACCATGTGTAGTTTCAGAAAGATGAATACAGTGGATCCATTTTACAAAGCACATAAAACACATTTGACATGTCTGAGTAAATACCTCTGTCAGACTGAGCAGACAAAAAGGTCATTGTTCCCCTTTTAAATCGCATTACTGTAATTACTTAACACACTGACCAGCAGTAGACAAGATGGGACAGTACAGATTTTCTCAGCAATGTTGTGATTTCTGGCACCACCATGAAGCTACGCCTTGATTCCACAAAACCTGATACTGCAGTCCCCCCAAACCAGTTCTGAATAAGCATTTTGTTTCACCTGACTGATTTTCATATGCTTTTCTCTAGTGCAGCCCTACCTCATGGCAGCTATAAGATTAAAGAAAAAACTTTCTCATTTAATGACATGGATGGGATCACAAAATCCAGTTTCCAATAAAGGCTATACCAGTCATGGGCCAAGTCTCTCAACTGTCTAGAATTCTTGCAGATGTTAGAGAGGATCACCATGCATCACCATGTCCACTTAGAAGCTTATCCCCATCTTCCCAAGAAATGTGATCTCCCCCACAACAGCAAGAGCCAATCTCTGGAATATGGATCCTTAATCCTTGTGGCTTCTGTCTCATCACCCCTCTAATCACAAAGAGGGGATGATAAGGCAGAGGAAGGGGGTTTGTGACGGAGCAGTGGTTTGTGAGGGAGCAGTGCAACAAGGAGGTTATGGGTTCGAATTTCAGTAGGGGGCACAACTGTTATACCTCGACTGTGGTCATCGGTAAGATTCCTTGCTGTACAAATGGGTACAAATGTGGGTAAAAGTGTCAGTCCAATAAATTCATGTTTTGTTTTAAATGCAGGTGTGGGATGAGAACAGCAGCAGCCTCTCTTTAACTGGTCGCGTGGCTGCTTTCTAACCTCTTGGCCAAGAGTGTTTTCTTTGTGCCTGTAATTTTAGGAACATCTCACAGCTTGTTTTCAGATCGTGCTGTGTATGGAGTCTTGAACCAGCCAAATCCCTCGCAACCCTTTCAACTCTTCAAAATAAATATGTAAATATGAGACACAGCAGCAGCACAGCAGAGGAGGTGGAGGCAGCTGGAATCCAGCTTCTCAGCGGTTTCCTCTGACACTCATCCCACAAAACAACTATGGAAAATCATCCTGTTTATACGAATACGATCTGTGTAAGATGTCTTTGTACCTCCCGAAAGCCTGCTATCAAAATATTTGGGTAAACATTTCTTCCCTGTCAAAAAATAAAAATCCCTAGTATAATAAAAAGAACTATTACTCTATATCCAAAGAGAAAATGCATTTGCAATCAGAATTTCCTGATATATTTAAATACATTTTTTCCACGCTAAAAATGGAAAATTAAATAAAATACAAGTCAAAGACTGATAGGGCAGACTTTCACATTTCAAAAAGAAAATGAGTAAATGTCTAAGAAAAGTTTAACTTTTTATAATTTTGAAATGGTTTATTTATATAGTTTGCTAAAAAAATATTATTTGTTAAATAACTTAATGAATCAGTAGTCTTTCAGGTGCGGTCAAAAATAGTACTCTACTACATAGCACTGCAAGATATGTAATATTTTTCTTTTTAAAGTTATATAAAAGTGGTTTTAAGCAAGTTAGAAAATTTTGTCAATGATTGCAATGCTGTGCTATAGACATTTTTATTTTAAGATTATGCTAGTGAGAGGACTGAAGTTGCCTGAACTATTGAAAATCAAAATAGCAACTGAGTTCATGACCAATTACATTATCTTTTTGCAATTTGAGTCAATTTATATTAAAACTTTCTTTAAGTTTCCAATTAGATTGGACATTAGACTAACAGAAAAGGGATTTCAATGTTTGTGATGATGTACAGTATGTGTGATATGTTTAGGATCCTTAGGGAAGAAAAATACAATGTAAATGTAAGCAAATATTATCTAAAAAAACAGAAAACCAGGTGACGTTTGCTGGTGAACTCCCTCCACTCACAATTTGTGAAGGGAGAGAACAGAAATGCTCAATGTCAACTGAAGGACTCTTACCAATGTTGTCACACACAGATCTGATGCTCAAATGAACCGGGTCTCCACACTATGCCTTCTGTCATCCTGAGTTTTACTTGTACTATGATGGATTAATTAAAAAAAATAAAAAAGTGTGGTCTCTAGTGCAGAAATGAGACTAAAATATATCTGACCCTTTGTTCTTGTGCCCAGATGGAAAACCGCCAAGGCGAAATACTCACAGTGGTCAGAGAAGGACGCAGAGGCCTATTCCTAGCAGAGTAAGTTCTTTAAATATCAGCAGACAC
Organism: Lepisosteus platostomus; assembly: GCF_059453375.1. NCBI lineage: Eukaryota > Metazoa > Chordata > Actinopteri > Semionotiformes > Lepisosteidae > Lepisosteus > Lepisosteus platostomus. The sequence goes on along the minus strand of NC_142620.1, from coordinate 5,795,964 downwards.
TGAGATTACTATATCTAACTGATAACAGAGCATTAAAATAAATGTATCAATTACAACTGCAACGAATTTGCTGAAATATCATGAAAACGACAAGCGTTTTTTGTAGTAGAGACATTGATATTTTATTGAGCAGAAAGAACCTGCATAAATTCATTATACTGATTTAACTTTTATCATCAGCACGGTTGTCTTCTTGTACTGTGTGTGACCGCTGTTGGAAGCAATACTAGCTGTGATTATATGCTTAGCGCCAGATTGCAGATGCTCTCTGCTGTCGTGTTCCTCTCAAAGAGCCTGGGGAGGCATGTGCCTGCTCACTGAGCTCTGGGCCCTGGCTGTGACACACCATCCCAGCTCATTCTACAAATCTTCAATGGGGCTCTATGCTGGTGAGTAGGACACCTGTGGCATCACTGTCACATTTTCAACCTGCAAATAAGAATTTGTCGGATGAGGACATACGTTGTCCTGCTGGAATGTTGTCACATCAGGAAGAGCCTTGATCAATGTATCGCAAAGCAGTCGAGTAATCATCAATCACTATAAGTGGAGTTCTGTAGCAAAATATATTCTTTTGTCCAAAACACTTGGAACTCCCCATTGAATAGTCTGTTTACATTAGTGAATCTATCTGCATGTGTGTCATCACGATAGTCTACACAAAACCTTGATTCATCACTTACAACAGACTTGAATCCACCACCGCCAAGACCACCTGAGTTGCCCCTCCAACATACTGTTGACACGAAGGTGTTGTTCTTTTGATAAACGGGGCATATTAGTTCCAGTAATTTTTCTTGATTTTCACTAGGCTTGACATTTATCAGGCTAAATTACCTCATCTCCTGTGCCCAATCAACTCTGTGCTTGTGCAAAAGTCAACATCCCTAGAGTGTATCCTTGTCTGTCATGGATGATCAATGGATCAAAATAATCAAAACATTTAATCAGTTTCCAAAATCCATATACTTTATTTCTCTAAAAACACAAATGCATAAATACAGTGATATGTTTCTTATGATGCTCTAGTAAAATTTAAGCCCTCACCTTGGCCCCCTTAACATTTTGAAATTGGGTTATCATTTGGGCTTTCTTTTAAATCACTTCTAATGACTTATTTAGAAGGAACCGAATTAGGGTGATGCATTTTCAATTTCATTGTGTCAAAGGAATTGTCTCATACTATGAAGGTTAAAAAATTCCCCAGGTTTGCAAACAAACCTTTCCAGACATTAAAATTGCAACAATTCAGCAGAACAGTTCGCTTCTGTATCAAGCTACCTGACTGCCCAGCAATTAATATGTGCAAACCATTACCATAACAATAAAAGGATAAAAATTGAAAGGCATTTATAAGTGAACTTCACATGATTCAGAATCGCTTGGCATTTACTCTGGCATTTAGACTTATATATTTATTTCCTTTATGTTCATTTTAATAGTAAAACATTTTGTTACTTAATGCAAATGTGGTTGTTACATATAAAAGACATGACATTTTAAAATGGGAAATAAATTGATATAGTCCATTTCAATTGTAACTAGGTTTGGAATCCAGTGCATACTCTATCCAAAATTGCTCTGTGCCCAGCACTGTATTTAATTACAGACAGTAGAGTGTTACATGATAACAGCAAGATACCTTTCAGTTTTCAGTATGAAGCTTTGAAAGTTGAATTCTCCCTCCAGCTGCTAGACTTTTGGAAAAAGGCCTGTATAATTGAACAAAAAGTTGATTTTTTTGGATGGCCTCCCATTTTTTTTTTTTTTGTAATGCAACTGTTCTGGTTCACAATGACTTCAGACCAGACACCACATAATGATATAGATCTCACACCCATTGTAACACACATTTAAACAAGACAAACCTGAAATCTAATTCTACCTCAAGGTACAGTTACACAAGTGTATCAGCCACATATATTTTTAACCTGTAATGCACTGTGTCATAAGGAATGTTAAATGCATTATCTGAAAAGATCTCTGGGGGCTTTTGGAGTGGCTCAACTGGTAAAGGCGTTCTTCTGAGCACGGTTTGGGCTCTCTAATCCAGGTGTCGTGGGTTTGAGCCTGGGACATGGCACCAGCCAGCTGTGAAGTGCCCATCCCAAGCTGCAGTGCAGGACTGGCTGGGCTCCATCAGGAGTAGGGGTAGGGTGGGGTTTATCGCCGGGGCTGTCCCAGCTCTCAGAGACAGAGCGGCACCTCCAGGAGCCTCCCAGGCATGCAGCAGAGCGAGATGTGCCCCGCCCCCTGCTGGCACTGAACCTGCAGTACAGGGCTGTGCAGCCTGCCACACATTAGGAGACTGGTGGCTTGAAGGTGGGCGGGTCAGAGGAGTCTGACTGAGCTTCCTCCTTGCCTCCCGTGTGCGTTTATGGGGTTTGCACCTGAGAGCCGAGACACGAAAAACACATCACTGGCTAAGTCAGCTAGGCGGTTGTTGCAAAAATAATTGACATTCCATTTTTTTTTTAAAGTAATCTAGGAAACAGAAAGAAACTCGACATGCATTTAAATATATTTCATGTAGTATGTTTTCTAACATTCAGATGGCATGAAATCTATATCTGTGCATTACTTTTTACGCTCTGGCTCAAATTATTGAGCAACCTAGCCCCTGAAGCCTTGAGAATTGTAGAACAGACAAGATATCCTTATAAACCTGAAAGGCAGACAGAGACTGATGTCTGGTGTGAAATTAGTACCTGAGGGGAATAAAGAAAATGTCTTATTAAAAACATTTCACCAGGGTAAATGGTAGCGGTTGTTTATTTTTAGCCATCAGTATAAAAGTGATTGAAAATGTGGAACGATTTGATCAGCTGTCTAATTCAAAAGTTGCTGTTTGGGTCAGAGCCCAGTGTCTTAATGTAAGTCAGAAATGTATTGTACAGTATGTGTGGCATTTGTTTTCACTAACTTATGGCTATGCTCATTGCAAGCAACCTTGTGCTAATCATTTGATTGAAACAGCACATCTGGATCTCAGGAGGTGTCTATTTATACATGACACAGACAGCAGAGTCTTTTGCTGGTGACATTCAGGCTCTTGTTTTAACTTGTTTAAACGTTGTGTTGTAAAAGCCATTCACAAGAGCAGAACGTACAGCGTTTTCTCACAAAGTGTTCTAAAAACATCATAGTATGCGGGTTGTACTATGTGTAATGCATAATCCATTCATAAGTTTTTTCTCCAATTAAAGATATTTTAAAATAAAAGTCTGGGAAGGTTCTTTTGGAATACAGTAGAAGAGCAGTTAGAAGTACTGTCAGGCAGATATTCAAAAACTTTCAGCTGCAATTTAGAAATAATCCCCACATATGTCTGTATTCTTACACTTGCTATGGTTGACATCACTCAAAACCTTTTGGCACTGTTTAACCTTTAGACACACTAGGGTGTTTTGGCAGCAGTGCCTTCTAGTTTTGTGCCAGTTGGCTTCTTGCATTATTGTGTTTATTAATAAATGTTAGTGTTCAACAGCTCTGAATTAGTTCTGTCAGTGCCTGCACACACAGTACAACACCAGACAACAGCTTTTTCACTGCAATTTTTGTGACCTTTCCTACTTCCTTTCCTCGAGCACAGTTGAAAAGCTGCAAGGAAAATTGCATTCAGCACTTATCACATGGCAACATAAACACAACTTTCTTACATATTTGTACAGTGTTGAAATTCTGTTGTCATAATAAGACTCCTTCTTCAATGAAAAAAGTGCAGTTTCTTGGACAGCTTACAAAAAACAAACTATATGTTCTACCATCAAGTGATTATATAGGTTATGTCACATTTAAATGGAGAAATAATTAATTAGTTCCATTATATAAAGCTGCCATTATTGGCCTGTCGTTAACAGGCATATAATTACTTGTATTTTCAAAATACTTTTTGTCCCAAAAGAACCGAAAGTGCTTTACATATAGGAGAAGACTCATTTCATCGTCTGCTGTTGTGCACCACCTACCTGGATAAGTTGGCAGCCATTATGCACCGATAGAGCCATTTCAGATGAAGTGGAGAAGGGAGAAATTTAACTAATTAAATTAGAGGAAATTTAGGGAGGCCAGAATGAGCAAAACCCAAAATGGAATTAAGTCAGGACACCAGGAACACAATCCATACTCTTATGAACAGTGCCAGCTCGGCCAAACAGTCAGGACCTTCGATTGATGTTTCACCCTTGTGACAGGACCTCCTAGTGTCCAGTTCCCTGTCACCAAAGCAGGGCATTGGTTTTAGTCCAGAGGCAAGATCACCACTTGCTGGTCCACTCCACCAACACCACTGGCAGCAGCAACTGGGCTTTTCTTGTCCTCCTAGTGCTCTTCAGGCTGCACCTTGACCAGGCTACAAGGTGATAGTGCAGCTAATGCAATCCAAAGTGAACTGTTGAGTCTTAAAAGAAATGCAATACACAAAAAGGGTTGATTATCCAATCTGTAGTTGGGTGCTCAGTTCACATATTTAATTTAGGCCATCTAAGGGTGGTCACTCTTTAAAATAATTCGTAGTCCAAAGAAATAAATATATTTTGTAAACCTTTACAATAATAAAAACTTCCTCAAGTTTATAATGCACACAGTCTTCTTATTTTCTCCTATTTACATGCGCTGACAAAACGTTTTAGCTTGATTAAGTTTACTGACAATGATATTGAATGTATGCATTATTTGACATCTCCATTGTTCCCAAAATTTACTGAAATCTTGTCTTGAAGAAAATACTTGCGATGTCTTGTTTTCCGTGTGAAGCTAAAAAACCCCGTTAAGAAAATTAAAAGAAGAACATGTTTGTGACACATTTAAGACACACACATTGTGTTTATAACGCAGTGGAAATTAATTCAGTTCAATATTATCCAGCACTTCATAGTAATCTCTAACATTTGAAATGTGTTTAATATTAATAAGTGAAATATGAACAATACAGGATAATCGATCTTTCAGTTTTGAACTCCACGTGGACCAAAAATGATAATTAAACTTATCTTTGTGCTTTGTGGTAATTAAAAGCAGAACCAATGTTCACATATAAATTACAATTACAGTGTATTTAGAATGTAAGCATAGAATTTATGCAACACAAACTTCTTTGATAGAACTACTTTTTTTTCTCAGAGAGCTGCCCCTTTTATTCAGTGTTCTGAATCAAAACGTTTTTGTCAGGCAAAGAATTAAGTCTTCTGCTGAATTAACTTATGTGGAATCATTTTTTTTTCTATTCTGTGAGCGTTGATATCGTTTTCATTCAGTTTACATTCGGCGGTATATAGCTTAATAGATTAGGAGATTCCTCAAAGCCTAGACATTTTAACCACAACATAATCTTTACGAGCTTTAGGGGATTTGCGAGCAATGGTTAAAAATGGTTAAATTTGCGTCATAGCGTGCGCCTGCTTTCACTATGACGTAAATTCACATGACTGTAGAGTGGATTTCCCCGCGACAGCAGGACGTCCTTTCGGCATAGAGGAATTGCGTTAATAGAGAGTACACCTGGGAGACAGCGATCGAATCCCAGGTACAAACGAGCTGAGCTCACCGCCAATGACCGTGCAAATAGGGTTGTCATTCACATGCGTTAAAATTAAAACCGCAGCGAATGCTCTATCAAAATGTATGTCTGATGGTGGCAATCCCGATGAAGAACGCACTTTTAATAAAAGGTTTACTGGTGTATACTAAGAGCCGAAGTGCTCTGAGTATTGAGAAGGCGTTATGTAATATTAGAAGTTATTTAAGGTCGATTACCGCTTTAACTTAGGTTGCTGGAAAAAATAAAAATTCGTTTTAAATAGCCAGTATGACTATTTTAGAGTAAAAAGCGTTGTGACTAGTACTGTATTCCCATGATACAGAATTCGTCATAACGCACGTACTTTGAAAACTACAGTCATCCGGTCCAATATTTATCAACGTAACAGATCATTAAAACGTATGACTCACACCAACCAGTAATAGTCATAGAGGACATTTTAACACTAAAGTCGTCTTCGTGTCTGTTAAGAAGACCGAGTCGGCACGTGCTTGCGAGAGGAATACGACAGGCGGTCCGGTACCAAGGCGAAGTTTTGAGATGAACGCTTACTAGGTTTGGAAATGCATCTCTGGACTCAAGATAGGAGGAAAAGGTCATATAACACATTTCCTGTTGCTAGGTAACACTGCCTTTTAACCAATTTTATCGTGCAACTGGAAGGGTTGTTATTATTATTTTTTTAAAGATAGGTTGTCATGCTTCCTTTGCAGTTACCATCCATCTCAAAGTCTGGTTTGGACGCATGCTTGTAACGCCAAGTGATCTCCGTATTGAAATCTCGCACTTGTTCAACAGTAGGGTGCACAATTTATACTGATGTTTTATGCTCCAATTTAATTTTTTAATAATGATTGGAAAATGCTAGCGTATCTGAATATAGTACTTTCTAATTAAAAATTGGCCTTTTTTTACCGTTTTACTGGCACGTGAAGTTTTCCGGTATTTTTGATTCTGAACTTTTCCACCGCTTGATAAACAAAAGGCTAATGCTATCACTTCTTTTTCAGAAAAATGGTATTGATACTATTTGCTGTAAGTGAGCTGTGGCCACTACATATTTCCAACTATATTTATATTCTGCTGTATTTCAGTGGCTCCACATTAAACACAGAATTGCATTTCTGCTTCTGCCTGTTATGATCTGTTAGACTTTATAAGATATTGATGAGATAATAAAATCATTTTGAGGCACTTTTCAGTATTTTGAGAAATATTTGTTATGTATATGTGTAGTTCTGCACACCAGCCTTAGAGGAAACAGCACAAAGTGTACTTTGTCTTCTCAAATTTTTACAGCTAGTTGTTTATTGTGCTTAACGTTGTTAGCTTGCCTAAACATTATAATCAAATATAGACAGAGCTACAATATTTAGAAAACACTTTTCACACCTCCTTATTAAGCAAGATGATCAAAATTATGACTCATCACTATACCATTGTTTTTGCTTGTTTTCTGCTGTTGTTTGAATAGTCATAGACAGCTGGTATTAATACAATAGGCTGAGCCTGGGGAATTAATGGTTGATTTATAATATGCTACAAAGGTATCTGTCATCTGGAACAGTTAAATGCAGTGATATATAACGCACGTATTTGGGGTGCTACAGTGTGCCGTCTTTGGGCACAAAGGCTTATGTTTAAGGTAATAGAAATTATTTTTAACAATAGTAAGGAAGTCTGCCAAAAAGATTGCTTTTTATTTTGCTTATGATCCTGACAGGATTTAAACTACACGAAGCTGGGATATATGTGCTCCTTCTCTCTTTGTTCCTATCAAAACAACACTAAAGCACTTATGCTCCAGGGAGATTTGTATAGAATCTGACGCTTGTATCAGCTCTGAAAAAAAACAACAAAATTACAGTCTGAGGTGATGCAAATGATATCCTTGGTGCATCTTCCCAATGCTCCTGTGAGGATCCTGACAGCTGATGCCTGGATTAAACAAAAAGACCAGTAACTTATGACTAATAGCTCAAAGCAATCATCTCTCATTATTTCAATTACATGGGTAAATGCATGCAATCATGTATCAAATCACTTCTCCCGTTTGAAGAGGTTCTTTTCAGCACAGGATTTCTGCCAGGGAAAAAAAAGTGCAAATATTTACATTGGTCTTTCATCAAACTGCACCTTTGTTTGCTAAAAAATAACCTCATGGCCACAGTTTGGAGCAGTGTTTTGGAAGGGGGGGGAGATGCGAAAAACAATAAAAGTGATTCTTTTGGCCAGTGATTAATCTGAAGATGAGACGGGTTCGCTACCTGAGTTTTCAGACTCCTGCTATCTCAGTTGTCAGAATGGTAATGGCAGCTCTTCCCCCAAATAACGGTACCTGCAAATCGAGCTCTACTGGCCAATTCAGGGCTCTTTAGGCACCTATGATTGATGACTCCATGACTAGGAGAAAATTGCCTGCAATGAATAATTCATCAAGCTATCTATTTGCTGTTAAAGTAGCTGACAGGAAAGTTCTGACACTGTCTGGGCACAATCCACTTAGAAATCACTTGCAAGTAAGGAAATATTAAAAATAGCTTAGTTGCAGCATAGTAGCACAGTATCAGGTTAGGGCTTTTTGCTGTCTGAGATTAAACATTGCAGAAAACATGATCATTTCTTCCTATCTTTTGTATTGCCAGCAGAAAATGTTCTGATCAGATAAAGAAGCAGTGCCATTTCTATTGACTCGCTTTGCAGCTGTACGATGTTCTAGTGCAACAGAGGCTACTAAATTTCATGTACATGAGCATATGTATATGCTGTCACAGACACTATCATTTGTATGCTGAAATACAAATTTAGAGATGGGTTTGCACTGTTTAGGATTTGCATGATAATAAAATCTTAATTGCCACTCTGGTTAAGTAACACAATTGTGGCATTTTATTATGAACCATGGCTTGTGTGTGTTTTTTTTTAAACATCCGAATGGGCTAAATGTTACTAAATACATCTAATTTAACTGCGCTGAATGAGGGAATAATAAGACGGAATACTCCACTGGCAAAAGCAATAGCACGAAAAACCTCCAGTGCACCAGGATTTGTAGGTATCTGGGGGCAGACATTTTCTGTAACCTTGCCTGTAGAGCAGAGCTTTTACAGAACTAGTCTGGAAGGAGCTTATTACAAACAGATGACACTTATCGGTGAACATCTCAGACATTGCCCTAGACCTTACCCCACTGCCCTTAGAATAATCCATATCCATGTAACCATCTGTATTTTCACTGTCTTTTACTGCAGACAGATAAAAATATTGATCTGTAGATTGTCAGGTTTTGTAAAATGTTTAATGTGTTTGATCAACAGGCATGACAGAAATATGGATCTGACAGAGTATTTTTCATTTCTTAAAATACATATTACTTGCTTTTTAAAGTTGACAACATTCCAAATGTTTTGATATCTGTCAGTGTCTTCCAAGACTTTTGTATCTTTATTTGTTAACCTGTCCCTGGTAATTTCGTTTATTTTTCCGAAATATTCTTTCATACATTCCAGACAGTTTTTCAGTAAATTAATTGAATTGTGTTAATGGAGCTATTCTTTAGTTTAGGCAAAATAATTAACAAAACAATAATTAAAAAATGATAGTAAAACAATTAACAAAACTGTCATGAATAAATGCTTTTCACAAGTGAATGTGAGAATGATTTGAAATTGAAGCTACTCTGCTGAACATCTATGGAGTGATCAGAATCCACCATTACTTTTGTTGGATAGACAAATTATATTTTACCTATTAAAAATACTAATCTACTACTAATAATTTAATAAAATAATGACGCTTATAGCTAGCCATGACAAAGTCAATATCTTCAAATGACTGTAGCGTGATACATACGTCTTTGTTTGAAACAAAAAAGAATGAAAGAGGTTCCACAGTTCTCAAAAGTAGCACAAGACAAAGTGAATCTATTTTCTATTGACTTTGTGACACAGCCAGGGTCTTTTGTAACTGAATTCTTCCTTCCAGTGTCGATGTCCTACAGACAGAATTTTTAGCCAGAACAAATTCAAGTGCAGCTCTCAGATCAGTCGAACCCAAGAGACAGGCACAAGGGTAGGCCTACCTCAATTGCTCTTCCCCTTGCATTAGCCTTTCCTGCTCAGGCTCCATCGACCTGTCAGAGACATCACTGTGATTGACTGCCCTGGCAGATGTGCTGCTATAACAGGTAACCTGATCATCCAGACCCATCTGTCTCTCAGCCCTCCTCAATTCACACTTTGAAAAATATTAGAGATTGGGAGGAGCTGTATTCTTTGTTAGGGGGGGAAATTATATATATATACTGTATATATTATATATAGTATCTTTGCAATTTGCAAAAGATTGCCAAGATAAATAGATACCGATAAAGGGAGATGCATTTTAATTTTGAAGGATGATCCATAGATTAGCGGCTTTATTATAGTTGTCAAGTGGGGTGTTTAAAAACAATATTTTTTCGCTTTAAGTACAATAGGAAGTCTTTCACATTCATTGTGCTTTCAGTATGCCATGCTATTTAATGAATGCATTTTTTTTTAAGGAAAAGCAATTAGAGAAGCGTGTGAATATATTAAAATTAGTATGAAGGCTTCTCAGACAGATGGACTGTTTAATTGTGTGCAGCAAGAGGAGGCTGTCGTGTTCTGGTGGGGAGGGAGCGTTTTTGTTTGTCCTGTTCAGTGCCCACAGCCTGGCAAATGTTGTGACATCATTGAGCTGAATTACCGATTCCACTTGTTCTGCAATGAGGAGCTCCAACAAGAACAGGCAGAGCGAGCCTCTCAGCACTCTGAAACGCTGTTAGCTAATTTACTACTGTCACTGTTTTTGATAATGACTTCCCACCAAAATATTTTGCCGAGATTGTGTACGAAGAGTTTTCCTTCTCTAAATCAACACCCCTAGTATGTTGCCTTGCAAAATCTATCAACAGCCTCCAGTCAAGGGAGCATTTCATCTCGTAGAGAGAGAAGTATATAACACTCTCCCAGCCTGGGTGTCACCAAGACCTTCTGCGGAATCATTCTCAGAAGAATGCACATTGGCAATAAATGTATGGTTCACAGTCACTGAGTTAAAAACAACACGCTGAGTGCAGGCAGGGATATAGAGGGGGAAAAAAATAAGTGAGAATCCAGCAAAACAAATGTCAGCTGACACCCAGGCGAGGGACTAGCTATATGTTCTTCAAGGCAATCGATTTTTCTTTCTCCAAAACATACTCAATCTGTTTCCCAAGCAATGTTACATAAAAAGCTGGAGATGTACAAACAGCTTTGCCTGTAGCAACAGTGCTGTTTTTCAGCTAGAGCAAGGTTAGCCTACAAGCTTGTTTCTCGTGCAGTTTTTTTTGCTGTTGCTTTTTCATTGTGGATATGTAGGAAATATGAAAAGATAATGACAATGCTGTTTGGGGTCTGTGCCTTGTATTTTCTTTTGGCATTTGGTTGATTTGAGAAATGATCCATGTGACAACTGTAACTGTAGCAATAAAATCAGATTTATATTTATCATTTATGCCAGGTATGTAGAATTTTAACACAACATCGATAACATTACAGAATCTGCTGTGTTTATCTGGTTACTTTATATGTCATCGGAAAATGTCTTAATATTTTCCAGTAACTATTAATATCCTGTGATTTTTTTTCTTCTGAAGTGCACATTATGCAAGATTTTAAAGATGGATTTCTGCATTTGTATGCACTATGCATCTTGCAAAACTGCATCATTACAAAAAGTGTTAATGAGATTGTTTTAGTGTGGTGGAGGGTAGTGCGAAGTTTGTACGGAGATGACAGCAGTTAAGACTATTGCATGAAGAACCAGCAGTGAAGCACCTTTGCACCTTGGCTGTTAGTGTTGATCGAAGCACATCTCTGATCCTGAAGATAGCAATTACACAGCAAAGAATAGCAGTGACTGTGGTTAAAATAGTGCCTTAAATGACAACACACATACTGTATATAACATACAGTATATAGGCTCTCCACTTCAGAAATGGCTTTTATTGCTATGAGGTTTATGTGTGCCCAATTTCATAGCACAACAAACTACATTGAAAGAGAATAAAGCTATTAAAAACTGAAGAGCCATAGAATTGTTTGCCCTTTGTTTTCATAGATACAGTACAGAGATGAATCACCGATGCCTGCTGTTCTTCACATTTAAAAAAGTAAGACACTTTTAAAGACTTTGACCATGCCATGCATAATGACAGTAGATATATCACAATGTTCCAGGAATAAAAGAATATTTAAAAGCTTTATCAGTCTATAGTACACACACACATAGTGCATATTCTTGCTAGAAAGGGCATATCTTATTTAATTAGCAGTAAACATAAGTGTTACTTGTTTAAAAATACCAATATGCTCCAAGTAAACTCTCACTAGGCAAAATGAAACTGACCTGCGTTTTGTGTTCACAGAGGCCGTGAAACGACTGACTGCTGTGAAAGTGTATATGATTCTTCCGTTACTGTCTAAGTAACCTGTTGTGTTGTGGGGTGTGTTTTTTTCACACCGGAGTGAATTAGTGATGGCAAGCACTCCATCTGCTGGTGCAGAGTGCACACAGCAGACAGCCAGGGTTAGAGCCCCAGGACAAGTCTGTATCCCAGCCTCAGCCACAGGATTCCATCTCCCTGCTTCACGGCTTCTGGGGCTGTTCACCCCTCCCAGCAGAAACCAGTTCGAGATTGACGTCTCCTTTTTTGTTCTTGTTCACTTATTAATGTGTGCCTGCATCTCCCACATGTGAACAGCAGTTTGCAAAAGCCAGGAGCTCATGTCACGCTTGCAGGCTAGTGCAGAGGAAGCCTTTAATGAGAGAGACGGAGCTTGTCATTATGTAATCTTCTGAAACCAGAATAATGGTTACATGTTTGCTTATGAATGTTTGCATGTTGGAGGTAACATATGCTGTTCGATGCCCTAGAATCTTACTGTAGAGCGAGATTCTGGCATTTAGTCTAGATATTTAATTATAAAAACAAAACTGCTTTGGGTTAAAAGGTTCTGTAGTTTAATAAATCACTTGTGGATAATGGAACTAAAGATGTCAGTCAGTTTGTGTTAAGTCAGGCAATTGCAGTAAAGGATATAATAGCCCCTTTAGCTAAGAAATACTTGGTAAGGTTCCAGAATCTGCAGAGGCTATGAATTCGCATTTAATAATACTTAAGACGTTAGTGTTTATTTTTTCTCCTCTGTCTGACATGATCTCGCATTTCCCAGTTGCTGCTCTTTTTTATGTTCGATGTAAAGTTTTTCAGCTGTGGCATTTTGTAGCACTGCAGCATCTGCGACTGTATGTTTTACCTGTGACTACGAATGGAAACATGCTCTGTGACCAGCACCTTCTCGGGACTGGGTCCACTGTTTATAGTCAACAGAGCTGAAGTGGAGGCCTATGGCTCCAGGTTTTTAAGTGGGAGCAAAGTGAATATAATGCATCATTAAGTGGACAAGTGCAACTGTCACAGAGCGCACCGCATACTTTCTGCAAACAGCTAGAAACTGGTTGCATTGCAGGAATCGCATGAGTTTTACGGCCAGTGCACACCCAGTTTAAGACTTAAGGATAGTTGGGACCGTTGATTCAGTTGAACAAACCTAGAAGCAGAACAACCTCCACAAATGAACCTTTCTTTTTATTTTACATCTTCTCCTGCACTGTTGCGCCCATATTTAAAAAAATGATAAATTTATGTTCCCATACTGTATGTTAGCATGACTTAGCATGACTTTTTTTCAGATAGATGTGCTGAAGAATGAGCATTAACTTAGAAATTTTAATTCTGTGAACTAAGACCAGTCACATCCTGGAGATAAGGAATTCAGCAGATCTGTCTGGGTGTTTTTGAGAGGTAGGTGGATGTAATGAAGTTTTTTTTCACAGGTCTCCTGAAAGAACCCCCTATGCTAGTTGACAGATTGCTACAGCCTGCAGAAGCAGCTAGAAACCTGTGCATTTAAAAAACTAACTTAGGGAACAGATACAGATTTTGAATTTCAAATTAGGGAAAAGATTTTGATAGCCGTTAGGTGTGCGTTGACTTTAAAATTTGGTCAACCTTTGAAGAAACTTCAAATGAAAAACACGTTTTTGTGTGCATGTATTTAGAATAACCTTTCTTTTCATATAGTTTAGAATATAGGAATGTCTTTCCTGAACCCTGTTCCATGCGATTGAACTCCTGTAGATTCAGTAAGACCATTGAACATGATGGAGTTTATTTTATGTACTGATTTAAATCCTGTCATTTAAAGGGGGCCATAAATCGAAACAATTCCAATGCAAGACATTTCTAATGGAGTTTTTGTTGTTGACTCGTTGAAAGGGGGCGGCAAGTGGGGCACTTTGCAGTGTAATCCACGCAGGACAACGAGGTTAATACTCTTCCTTTCATCCTTGGGGAGCACTGGGACATGTTGCTGAAGGACCTGTCAGGGCGAAGGTGTGGAGAGTTGTGTGGCCAATTAGGTCTCGTTGAGCTTTATAGCCAACCGCATAATAGGAGAGACGGTTTCTGGTGCTGCACACAGATTGTCAGCTTGTGCGCTTCAAAGAGGAGATAAATGTTGAGGGATTAACCGGTTTCAAAGTACTTCCCTTCCACACGTCGTCAAAAACAATTGAAATATCACTCACTGAATATTATGTGTGCAGAGCCGCAACATTTATAAGAAGCGACCACTGGGAAGGCTAATCAGGATGCTGAGGAGACTCCAGTTTAGGCTTTTTTTTCCCAAAGACACCAGGAGGAGTTCATGTGTACATACAAGAGTCCTCTTTACCCGCATGGCTTGAGGAATTCATCCAAGACGTCTGCTTTAGTGTGAAAAAGAAGACACTTAGGACTAAGTGTAAATAGTCATAATTTATTTACCGTGACATCTCTTAAACATGAGTGAGTGAATGTTTTAAATACCAGCTCTTAGCTCTCAGCCAAGGTCAATCACTTCCCTTTGGTCTCAGGCCTTTCCCAGCCTTGCATAACTGAGTAGTTGTGGTTTTGCAGACATGGATGCACATTAACAGTTAAATTCTTATTTCATATTTCGGCAACAATTATGACATTGCCGTGCATTTCCTAACTGACTGCTTAGCTGGAATAATTGCTATCCTTTACCTCCATAAACACTTGAAAATGTCAACCGCATTGCTGAAACCTAAGCAATTTTATAGATGATTTAGACAGCTGAAGAGCCACAGCAAGGGAAAGTTTTAGGAGTAAAAGGAAGAGAGAGAGAGGGAGAGAAACCAGCAGGTGTATGAGATGGGCAAAGGAAATTCAAATTCCGCACAGAGAGAAGTTCAAAGAGTCATCCCAGGGGCCTGAAATCCGTTCTCTTTAAGAAATAAAAATATTTCTGCTCTCGATTACTGGAGCCAAGCACACTTAGGACCATGTTTGTCTATGTATGTTTACAACAGCTGTCATAAGAGTCACAAGAAACAAGAAGAGTAATGTAAAGGTATCCCTCCCTTTTGCTGAATATTTAATGTGGGCTGCAAGAAAGAAAGCACAAACATTCTTCTTCTCCAGTGCTTGCCTTTCTTGCCCTCTTCAACTCTCTCAGGGGACGGATGGGTTTCTCTGCCGGTCACTACCAGTGCCCATTTACTGCTTGATCTGTGCTCTTTACTCTTGGCTTTCTTCCTGTCTCCTGAAACGAAATTTGCTTCATTTTAGCCACCTCAAAGCAGACTTGTGTGTATATATTTTCAAGGAAATTTGATTGTCGGTATGGATTTTTAAATCAGTTTTCAGATCAGGTTTAGAAATATGTAAACTGTTGTGTTATTTCATCAGGCAGCAGTGGAACACATACCTCAGATGCTGAACATCCAATACTATAAAGCGATCTTTGAATGAGACGACTAGGGTATAAGTAGATTAAAGTGGCCATAATGGGAAAACAAGTACCCATTTCAAGTGCAATTGGAAGAAATTTAAGACAAGGAAAGTTGCATTATAAATTTATTATCAAATTGAGGGTATTTTCACACTCATTGTGGCCTGAAATATGAACCTATATTTTCTGTCTTTGGTTTCCTTTCTTGAAGTTTCCTTAATGTGCAGAAGATGTAATACTTTAGCTCAGATTACTGTTGTAGGTTTGTAAGCCAATGTCTAAAAAGTTCAGATTTAATTTGAATCGACCAATGTGCATTAAAACCACTGTTCTTTGATACAAAATCATATCTGACCTTAAAGTGAATGTAACAAAACCTACAGATTCTACAACATCCTGCTATTTTCTGTCTCTGTAATCCAGTTGACAACGCTAGCCATCAGCTGCAAAACAGTTTTTTTTTCATTTATCACAACAGCATAAGCTACCTTTAGGAGATGGAAAAGAGCCTACCAATGCAGGCTTCAATTATGCATGAAGATTCTATATCAGGTCTCATATACCCTGACAGAGGAGCACTGATTGCAGGAGAATGTAAGGTTGTGCTCTTAGTGCTCTGACAGTTGCTCTAGCGTATTCCTGTTTTTTTCTTTTACCTTATTTGTGTATTACATATATATGTCATACACTGTATATAATGTAACAGTTGTCACAGTATTCTGATTCTCAATCATATTTTCTCACAGCAAAAGCTGCAGTATGTTTTAAACCTTAAAAAAAGTAGCGCCTAGGGACTAGCACGCTTACAAAATACCAGAGAAAGTACTCCAGAGGTTTTTGTAGTTTCAGAAATAAAAGCCTGTGCCAAAGTGTTATTATAAGGATGTTATGAACACCCTTGAATATCTGTTAAGGTATTTACTTTTTGGTTAAATAATCAATAGATTTTTTCAATAGATTCTTGTTATGTCATAGACAACTGACCTTACTATTCATTGCATTTAATAAATGCAAGTTTGCCAGTTATTCCATCCAGTTGTTCAGTCTTAAATGTCATTTATAACCATAATCTATAGAATGGAGCATATTTCATATAGATATATGACTATATGAGAAGTAAACTGAGGGTTTCACGTTGAGATATTAAAATTTGATAGTACTACTGCAGTTTCTAATTCCGTACCAATGAGAATGTTTGGGATTAGCCAACTGCACATAAGCTCTATCTGCACATCTAGGCAGTGGCTTAGTTTATGACGCCTCACTGCCACGCCAGTGATGTGAGCTCTCTTGAGCCATGCTTTTGAACTGAGGTGTTAACGGAGGCCTTAAACAGCTCATCCCCACCATTTACCATTTCTTAACATGGCAGTGTTGTCATGCAGTAAAATTGATCAATATTTTAAAATACACTTCTCTTCAAAGATCAATTATGATGCTTGCAACTGCTTTTAATTTTCATAATTTAACTCCCTCCCTTGCTGTACAGTCAATGTTTTGGTTTTTACTTCAATGGAATAAATGTGTTTGCTTTCAACAGATGTGACTTTGAGTGCACTGGAGAACACTTTATGCATTAAGCCGAGAATTCTAAATGAACATGCCCTTTAATGATTTACTCAGCCCAAGCAGACACTTAAAAACTGACACTGAAACCCAGAAAAATTACTTAAAGGATCAGTTACATCTAAAATGATAGAATCAATAACAATATTTTCCCTGGGACTCTATCTCACTGATAAGCAAAATCTTCCCTTAAAAGCCACATTAAAATTTAATAGCAACCAGTTTGCTTCAGCAATTGATAATTTCTGGACAGCTGTCCTCTAGTGTGTTGAAAACTTGTCTTCTTTACCATTTTAGTGTCATTTACTAATTGTTCTTTCTTCGGATACATGATCCCATTGGGTTGAATCCTACTCTTATAATACAGTAAAAGGCTTTTTTTGGAGAGGTCACAGGAAAACATCACACAAGTCTGAATCCCTTAATGCATCGGCAGTGTGTTTTCCATGAGTTTGCTTAGTGTCTTGGTTCTGCTAATCCGCTGATTGTTGCTTATCTTCATTGCTGTATTTTATATGCATTCATATTTAAATAGTCCATTCTGTGAAAAAATGATTTTATTTTGATGCCATTGAATACGGATTGGTTCCATTTTTTCATCGTACTTCTACAGTTTTTACAAGAGTTGCCATCCACTGGCTTATCATAATGAAGTATAAGCATTGCGAATAGATTGCAGTTTTTTTTCTTGCAATGTCAGATTAGCATACAAACGGCTGTTGCATCTTATCATAATGATTATATTACTTTACACCGCTGATCAAAACAATGTTCATTACCAGCTGAATTTCACATTTTGCCAGAACTCCCTGCTTTGAATTAATGTTTTTATAAAAGCTTGCTTGATTTACAGAATACAATTCTCATTTTAAGGCTTTAGTGAAAGATGTAGTGCATCTAGAGAACAAAACACATTCAAAAAGATTTTTAGCTGCAGTAGTTACAGTCACTATTTTAATATCGAAGCCATGTTAAAATGTGTCAAATCAGATCCTTTTTTTCCTCAACAGTTAGATATTTGACAGGCCTTCTGTGTTTGAGAAAATGCAGCAGTTTGCAACAGCACAATCAGTTTTTCTTTGTTACTCTGGATAGCGTAAAGTAAATTTGTAATATTTTCATCAAAGCCGGCAAGGCCAGGCCCTTTAAGTACTGATTTCATAAGAGCAACTGGAGCAATTACTGTTGTCCCCTGGTTCCTTTATCGGTGTCTCAGAGGAGGTGAATGGGGAAAGATTATCTTTCAAAGAACTTGCTCTGATTACAGTTGCATTCCCTGATCACCTAACATGACTGCAGAGGCTTGCAGTGATAATGTAGTATTTATTAAAGACAGGCTATTTAAGAGGATCAATACATTCAATCTTAGGCTGCGCTTACAGGCTTTGAAGGCTAGAATAGCTGACACAGTGGACATACTATAGTGGCTTGTGGTAAAACATTCCTCGCTAAGCTTTTTTAATGTGCTTATCTAAATCAATAAGGTTAACTGGGTTTGCCAGGATAAGAGTCAATAAAATTTGTATTTGTTCAATACAAGTAATATTTTTAAAATACTTATTGCCTGTTTGAATTTCTCTCCTTCTTCAGTTAAAGGGCATGCAGCTCCTAATAGCTGACAGGTTATCAGTCCTTAAATTTTCAATAGTGATCCTTCATGGAATTAAAACCCCACTCATTAATTAAAAGGCTGTTTCCACCATTTTCTTTTTCAGGGTGATCAATGTTTTCCATCACAAAGACGTGTTTCATCCCATTAGTATATAAAATACATACAGTGCTTACATACACAGAGATATTGAATGGCTTGCAGGTGAAATATTTTCTTTTTCATTAGTGCTCAGTTCTTTGTTGAATTTTTTGTTGAAAAGGATGATGTGAATCACTCTTGGACTATGTACCGGACTATTGAAATAGTATACTGCACTGCACTGCACTGCACTGATTCCCTTAACGCTGAGCTTAAGCTGTGCATGTACAGTACTAATTAACATTTTCTTTCTTTTTTTCTTGTCCTTCTAAACTGTGCAGTATAGGAGCTGAAAACAAACAGCTGAAGCCGAATGACATACAGTAACTGCATCCTGTGAATATTCTTACTCTATTAAACAGCTCCCTTATAATAGCCCAAACTTTTAGCAGAGCTGTGCCTCATACATTTCACAGTGGTTATCTGTAAAAGGAAATTATAACATGCTTATTGGGGGGTGAATACTAGTATAACAAATGTAAAGGTCTTCAATTGGCTGTAATAATAAATGCATTATGCTGCAAACAGATGAACTAATCATTACCTTGCCCTCAGACCTGAGTACTGAACTACTGGCATCGAAGCTGCACATATTTGTTATGTAGGCCACAAATAAAACAGTATAATGTTAAAAGGGGACAGACATTGAGTGCAGTATTTCAGCTATGAAAGCTACACAGGCCTTTTAAATCACTCACAGTTCAGCTCTCCACTTCCTCTGAGTAATGGTCTTTTATTGGAATAGGAACCGTCATTTATCTACTTACAGTTACATCACCAAGGGACTCGGTTTTAACTTTCTTTGCTCGTTTATTGGGATTCAGTTTCTGTTGTTTGTAAAAGCTGTTTTCCACATTTTTGTGCCTGAATAAGACAAAAAAAAAACACAAGAAGACAAATTACTTGCAAGTAGACGGATTTTAAATTAAGTTATTGGCAATTCTATACTATCTTTATTCATTGCTTTCCCTGACTCGCAGTGGTTTCAGAGAAACAAAAAGGAAATCTGTAACTGAGCTTTCTTGTTTTTCCATGTTGATACACCTCAAGGGCTATCTTAGTAGCACCACTGAAGTCATTAGGGAGGCCTTCCAATCTTGAGAGTGCCTCTTAACCTCTGAATTCCAGTGCACAGAGTTATTGTAGTTCTTCCATCAGAGGTGAGGTGCTTTTGACCTCTGACAGAAGACCTTTTAATGCTTTTATCTGAATCTACATTTTACTACTGACAACATAAATTGCTCCTTATTCTAGGCCTTCCTGGTGCATTGTTGCAATTTGTATTGTACAGTTGGTGTAATGGCTTTTACTGTAGGATGGTGTGTTGATTTAGCACAGTTTAGTCCGGTTGAATGTTATAACCTGCATCTGAATGCCACAGTACAGCAAATGGCCTTTACGTCTGAAGCGAACAATGCATTTTCTTTGATTGTTTCATTATTTTTCAAGGTTTCATAAAGAACAATTATTTTCTCTCTGTCGTTTCACTTTGAATGTGTGAACATGTGAGATCCGTTGGAAAACAATATCGCGACCGCCCTGAATGCGCACATAGGTCGCGATTTTAAATTTAAATTCCCGTTTTACTTTTAATGGGATTTTGTCCATGGAAGTGGGGCCACCTGGTGGTTAAATATAGCACTGCTATTTATATGTTAGTAACCTTTAGAAGAAACCCTGCGTACAACATACTGAGAGACGAAGATTTTGTGAGCAGCGATTCTGTTTTATATTCACAAGAAACATTATTTAATCAAAACAAATGACTAAACACTCCAAAACAAACAGGACTTCACATTTCTTCAGTCGGATTTTTTAATTATGATGACTTGAACATTTTGTCTTCTTCCTAGTCCCTTACAAGCACGTGCAGCTCTACCGAGCCTCATTTCATTGTTGAATTGTCCTTATGCAGCTCTTCCCTCAGTTCCTCTGTTTCCCGATCCATCCCCTCGAGCGCTCTGGGCTCTCAGCCTCCTGATGTTCCACCTCCACTTTATCCTTATCACCACAATCTCTGGAGAGGCCTTCAGGAGAAGTAGGTTTTGGTACCATATGTGCAATGTTGTGGTCCTTGCTGGCCCTACAACTGTGTAGTTGTTAAAAATCTTCTTCTACATTGGTCTTCTGAGGTCTTCAAAGAATTTGACACCAGTGTTCCTTCTTTATGTCATGATCTTGTCTGCTCTGGGAAGCAATGCAAGACTGGTCCCACTCACCTGTGGAATGGGACACCTCTAAGGAAAGTGCTGAAGTGCTGTCAATTGGATTGGTGGAGCAGTAGGTGGGGTTTATCCCTCTGGACCAGTATTTTCAGACCAATGCCCCAGTGTAGTGACTGAGAGCTGAGCACACTGTGTTGTTACTTCAGAGACACATAAGATTCTGACTACTTGGTTTTTCACCACAGCGCTCTTGTTAAATTGATAAATTCTTACTTCTCTACCAGATCTCTCATGTAGTGGAGCTGTAGGCGCTTAATGATTACCTTGCATCTCCCTTGAGGGAGTAACACTTCAGTTTATTTATTGCAATTAATTAGATGTCTGCTGTGGGCTGGCTTTACACTGTTTCCATGCCTGTACTTTGTGTTCTAGTGACATTAGATAGTATTTCATTTTTGTATTGTTATCTGAAATTCGTGAAAAGGTGGTTTATCATCCAGAATTTCAGGAATGTTGACCTAGTTAAGAATAGACCTTCTTTCAGTCTTCTGTAAGAGCCAGAAGGAGTGGTTCTCTTTCTGCTGCATAGCCTGATACCCAATGATCTTTATCTGTCTTTGTACAGAAGGGTTCTTGCTGGATTACATGACCCTTGTTTCATCTACTGCTT
This sequence comes from Lepisosteus platostomus, assembly GCF_059453375.1. NCBI lineage: Eukaryota > Metazoa > Chordata > Actinopteri > Semionotiformes > Lepisosteidae > Lepisosteus > Lepisosteus platostomus. Next base: position 5,774,408 of record NC_142620.1, on the reverse strand, counting down.
TTAAAAATCTGACTCTAATGTTCGATTGATGGATTGCACACCTTGTTTACACTTGACTGCTACTTCAGATTCAGCCAGCTATGAAGATGTTATCACATCCCAGAGGTCTTGGAAACCCTACTGGATTAAATTGGTTGTAACACCCAGTTATTGTTTTCCTCATGCAGTTATTTTTTTATTGGTTGCTTTGAATTATAGCTCCAAGTTTACTCTTTTCCTTTTTGTTTAAATTCGTTGCCTTTTATACTTTTATTGTTAATTTTTTAAATAATCAAAAACCAGTACAAAATAAAACATCCCCTCTCATCCCTACCCACAATGGCGTTCCTAAAGAAGGAGAAAAATAAAATGAAAACACCTATAACTGATTAGGCTGTCGTGTTTTTAATACAGCGGATTGTTTTCTGTTCTAAATGTGAATAAAGGAAAAGTTCATACTCCTCCATAGGCTGCACCACTGTAGTTGTTTTGCAGTTACAATAATTAGGATAAAAAATATTACTTTATGGCTGTATTTCCTCAAATGGTTAATATTCTTGAGTGATTCCATGTTGAAAAAACTGTGCTTGGTTCTTGGATTTAATATATTATTGTGGACTGGTTGACACAAAAATGTATGTAGTAAGATCCAAATATCTGAAAGATCCTTGTAGTGAGTTTGTGCCAAAAAGAATATTATTTTTGCATCATGATGACTTTCCTTGAGTTCACTCACTTTGATTGTTTGCAGCTTAAGGACGTTTGCTCTGTTGATCACAGTGTTCTTCACAATGGGTTCTGCCAGCCCAGCCCCACCTGGTTAAACCCCAACAGGAAAATATCAATTAATCTCCCTTAACAGAGCTGGAGTAGGGGTAATCCTCTCATTAAACTGTTTGAACTTTTCAGCATGTAAACAAAGGAGAGATAATTGGTGATTGGGGTTGTCTTGTTTTTGTGGTGAATCTTCAAGAGGCTTTAGGTTCAGCCTCTTTGTAGCAGCTATTGTTTCTCATCATTTCCACTAATCCTTTCTTGTCAGGCCATTAGTACACACTGATGACCAAATACAGGGTGTGTAGTCCGTATTTCATTTCAGTATTAGACACTATATTTTCTTAATTCTTTTCCCACCTGGAGAACTTTAAAACCTTGAATGTGAATAATGATTTTGTGCAGAGAATGGTCAATACCAGAATGCAAACTAAATTCATAACATAGTGGCTTGTGTAAAAGTGCTATACTGTACATACCCATAATATTCCTGAGCTGGTTCTGGGAGATTGCAGCTGTAGAGTCTTCTCTTTATTCTGATAGACCTCTTGTACAATTTCATAAGCAAGGAATTGGGAAAGGATGGATTTCATTTCCTTACTTTTTATAGACTTCCATCTTGTTGCCTCAGTTTACTTTGATGAAGTGTCCAGCCCCATAACTAGCCAGAAAATCCATCTTTCTTTTAATTGGTTTGGTTTCAGCATCCTGATTCAAGACTGATGGCACAAACACTTCCAATATGCGATTATCATGGAGATCAACACTTCAGAGTCTCCTGGTGACCTGGTGGAGTCCAGTTTGGCATTGTTCTTTTTGGTTACTGTACTAATGCAAACAAATTTTTAATTTTGAGGGCATAAGAAGAGTTACAAATGTAAGAAAGCTGTTCGGCTTATCCAGCCTACTTGGTAATTAGTAGCTAATTGATGTGAAGATCTCATCCAGTCGCGTCTTGATAGAAGCCAGGGTACCAGCTTCAACCACATGCCTGGGAAGATCCCACAACCCATAAAAGAGAAAGAGAAAAATGTTGATAATTTTACAAGTGGTAAATAAACTAGCCAGTTGACCAGCTAAATCGTGTAAGTTCTATGAACATTTCTTGCTTACGACAAAAAATTTGGTTAAAGCTTGCAAGCACTAAAGCAATTAAAACACCAGGGGTTCAAACAGTCAATATCATTTTCCAAAATGTGTTTAATTAAAATTAATCATCAGCTGCATTATATAGCCTCCCGCAGTGAAAAGTGGTACACTGATTCTCACACCGAAACGGCTGTCTTCAGGTTTGAAGTTCTCCAAGAGATGATTAAAGCTTTGAGACAACTGTGGACAACAAACAATAACAATCCTTTTTTTCTCTCATTAAAAAAAAAAAGTTTTGCTTCTTGGGTTTGTTTTATTCCCAGAGCCACTGCATCCATTTCACTTGCACCAAGCTCAGCCATTTTTAAGTGTCAGTGTTTACTGAATAGGTTCTGAAGTTCCTAGTCCGTATTAATCTATCGGAGTCCTTATGTGTCAATGCAGCTGTGTACGTTTCTGACTTCTGCGTAGACCTGCTGTCAGCCTAGAATTTCCTGTATTCATTAAATGGTTCATGCCTACACTTAAGTATGAATATGTGGGATATTAGTCGTAAAGCTGCTACAAGGGTAAAAAAGGCTTTTTAACAAGAAACAAAGAGAACCCAAAGTGGCTTGGAGCTCAGGGCTGAGCTGAAGGATTACAGTGTGGTAAAAGAAGCCTGTGTTTGTTTGCAGACAACCTCAGAGCCTTTAATAATGGCTTGCTACCTGGCTTCATAATAGTTGTCAGTAGGGGGAAATACAGGTTAAAAGGGTTAAAAGAGTCTGTTTTCATTTCGTTACTTCTCTGTTAGGGGGGCTTAGTGGCCATCGCCCAAAGGAAGTATGACGTCCTGGAAGCCATCGTCTGAAGACCGCGCTGCTTGGGCAGCTGTACACCAAGGGGCATCACCTAGTGCCGGGGATTTATTAACAGCTCATTAAGTAGATTTGTGCGAACCTCCACTTTTGCTTGTGACCTTTCAGGATCAACCATCAGGTTTCTTCCTGCCTGTGGAGGCTAAATCCCAGCTTTGTCTTCCAGGGAGCCCTGCACTGCACTGCACACTCCCTGCTGGCAGAGAGAGGCTCAAGGGAGAGGAAACCTCTTTCCTACCCTAATGAGAGACATTGTTTTCCAGCAGAGTTTTGTTCTCTGCCCTTGCTTCCTTTGTGGTCAGTTTGGTGGCAAGCAGCTCGCCCTGGTTGAAACTAGACAGCAACAGCAGACTTTTTGTCTGTGCTGGAGAAACTCATCCAGCACCAGACTCTGCAAATACCAGAGAACTATCTTCACACAGTGTTCATTTGCCAGAAATTCACAATCTCATTCTAATTAATGAGAAGTTATTTTATTTAGTTTTATTCAATTTTTTAAGCTTGTGTTATACAGTAGATTGGTTATTCTGTCCCACCGGGTTTGTGTGCTGTTGAACGATATCAGTCATTTATGTCACTCAATTGTCACTCATTGATTCCGACTTTATTACTTCATGACATGTAAATACAAGGTGTTTCTTCGAAAAAATAATTTAGAAAGAGTTAAAGGAAATGAGACACAACAGTGAAATGATAGAGCAGGCCCAGCAACAGAGATCAATCGGCTAGCTCTACACACTGTTCCCCAGAGACACATCCTCCTCAATTCTTAAATAGCCTTTGTGGAAACCAGCTTTTACTTAAACATTCGTGTTTCCCATTTCACCTGTTAACACTCTTGACAGCTATCATCATGAACGAATTGGTAAAGTTCATAAACGTTGCTTTGTAAGGTCAGATCCATCCAATGCGAGGTACTGTAGCTGTGCTGATCAATTGGATCCAGCGTAGTATTCTGGAATTTATTAAGCCTAATGCTAACCATTGTAATTCAATAAACTATTCTGAAATCTGTTCATTTACGTTATTAGGTGAATGATAAAGTAAAGGAATTCCTTTGGCAAGATACAGCAGCATTGAGTACTGAAACAACTGATGATCTCAAGAGCACATCGGCATAGAAAATTAGAGTAGTGACCAACCTTCTTCTTCTCTGTATGTCACACATCCTTCGTCTTAATTAGCTTTATCAGCCTAATGAAGATGGCAGCACAAACAGTTCGTCTCACAAACATCTGAACATTTTCCTGCTTGATTTAATTTTGTTTGCAATGTGTTAGACAAACTGACACCGGAGGGTAAAAGTATTTATATTAAAAGTCAATGGATGCATTTTTTCAAATACAGGTCATAGAACACGGTATCACGCAGAAAGGCAGATGGTTTCAATGAGCAGACGTTTCCCATACATATGCGGTGCACCTCAGCTCTCCCTTCTCGTATACTAGGCCTTCAGTTTATCTTGCTGGTTTACTGTATGACATTAAAGCAGAGAACAGAATAGTCAATGATTCTCAGACATGGCCCAAATCAGCAGACCCGGTGTCAATATTTTTCCAATATAGATAGATGTTGAACATGCTTAATATTTTTACGGGAAAACAGAGGGAGTGGGTGGGGGGAGGGACAGGGAAAACACACTTACAGTAACTTGCGTTGCTTGGGGGCCAAAAATGTCTCCAAAACAAATAAAAGCTATAGGCATCTATTCTGGCCACTTTTAAAATAGTAATGAGGTTGTTGTTACAGCCATATTGAGCTAACGCTAAAAGAGGATCCTGTCGTATCAATAAATTCATTGATTCCTCCCTTTCCTATAGTCAGTGGACTAAAGGAGAAAAGGATCAGTAGCCGTTTGACCTTCAGTGTGTATTAAACAAACACCAGATGGTAAAGATTCTGCAAATCTATTATTCCATTCCTGAGAGTGGTGCCCCCTCTCTTGCATCCTGCTGAGCCTTTATCTCTGTCTGTCATAGTGCCAGTGCTAGCTGAGCATTGCGTTTCATACATCGCAGCACCCTAAGGGTGTCCATTAGCTTCATTTACTTTAATCTTTAATAATCCAAATCCAGCCACATTACATTTTGGAATTACCTAATGGCATTGAGGATTTAAAAGGCAAAGGAGTGAAAGATAATGACAGGATTTAGAATGTTGGTTTCTGAAATTATTTGGTTTAATTGGTAGGACACGGCAGTATTTCCTAAGATATGATGTGGGGAGAAAACTTGACTCTTTTCATCGTTCTTTTAAGGCAACAGTTATTTCTTTGATATCGTCTTGGCATGGGAGCTTCACATTAAAAGGTGATGCATCCAAGACACTGCTTGTCTTGAATTAACATATTGATTTTTTGTTATTTTGAATTGTTTTGATGATCAATTGGTCTTATGGTCCTCTCCTTCATAGGTGCATGGTCTGGTTATTTGTTTCAGGTTTGTTATCCTTTCGCAGTTGCAGTTCTGTCTTTTTGTATTTTCGCTGGTTTTAGGTGGATTTCTGTTCATATGTTTTAATTTTCATTGGAACGCAGGGATTCCGTTTTTGTATTTAAAAATATTCCTGGTTTAGTTTTTAAGGTATCCATTTTCATTGCTTTGCAGTGTAGTGACACTGCTTCATATCAGAGTACTGTTCTGTGCTACAGAGATGATGAAACTGCAGATTTCATAATTCATAATTCATAGCTGCAATTGTCAATACATGTTATTGTAGGTAAGTCTGAAAACCATGCTGACAGTGTAGTCTAGCATGACTGCCAAATTTTTCTTTTTTTCATTTAATCTTTTTGGTTTAAATTGGAATCTGTCAGGATTCTGAAAGCAGTGTAATATTTCTCATTTTATGTTCCTGGTATTTCCTGATTCTACTAAATTAGGTTCATTTTAAAGTTCTGAATTGATCAAATTCTGTATATGGTATGGTAAAAGGTTTAAATAATAAATTATGACTTGACTTTGCTTGCAGTACTGCATTTGACTGCTGTTACACTGCAAATTAAAATGGGGGGTGATTCCAGTCAAGAAGGCCTAATCAATATCCTAAGATGAACATAGGAATTGCTCATTCTTAACAATATCTAAAATGTGGTAGAGTATTACCTAAGTGACCTAAGTCCTTTCAAAATCAAACAGTTGGCATTATATGTCAATTTAAGCCTTTTCTGATTAAATCGTTATGTTCTTACAGAAAAGCTGCCAGGCTGGCTTCTTGCTTGAAAGCACCGTGTAATTTGATGACTTTTTGATGGTGATGAATTGTGAATCAGAGGAACACAAATTCCAGCCCAGAGTGTAGATCAGGTAAAGAATTTCAGGGTTGTGTAGCAGAACATGGACATTAGGAATCTCCCGACATGCTTCTTCTAAAAACGTCTTTCACATGATCTCAGTAAGTTTCTTTCTTTTTCTCAAGTCCAAATTTAATTAGTTTAAATAAATGAAGATATGGGTTACCGTTTTTAGTATAATGTTATGGTTAATTTATTATTTAGCTACATGCTCAAAATCAGCTTTAAGAATATAGTACTTTAGTATTTAGTACTTTTTGCCGATGTCTTATTATGTTTCTTGTTTTCCCATTAGCCATCTCCCTCCTAAAGCGAATCTGTGTGAAGAATATTCTATTTGTTCTTTCTTGTGTCCCTAAGCCGGTTCAACACAGGTATCCCTATCGCCATCTCTGCCACCCGACCCAGAGCTAATCTGAGGAGGCCCCAGCTAAAGACTCTTTCTGTTTTCTCCTCCACACTTATTACTGACAGATCAAATCCAGTCTGTTGTAATCCTGATCGGTTTCGTGAAGTCATGAAGCCTTGTGAAGCTTTTTGTTTGATGGATCAAAGCAACTCTGTCCACGAGGCTGTAAGGAACGAGGAACTCCTTCAAGTGTCATTTTATGTCATTAACAATTTTCAGAAGGTATTACAGATAGGGCGGAGTGATTAGAATTGAAAGGAGGGGATCTTTTTCCCTTCCAGGAATATCCCATGAGACTTTGTGAGTGTGTGAAGTTTCATCTGATTAATGGGGGCAGAAGATGACTTTCTGTTCTATGGTGAATTGCTTTAGCTAAATCAAGTGTGCAGTACTTTTTATAACCTAGCATAATAAGCAGGAGACACGGAGCTACAAAGCAAATCCATACCACACTTGTGAAAATTATAAAGTTCATTGAAAATGGAAATCCCCATCAAATTAAATATACCAAACTAAAAATAAACCATAAAGAATGCAGTATTTCACCACCCATTGGAGCATATATTTGTCTTGTTCATTTGTATATTTTTGGGTACCCGTTTGAAATTGAATTTTTTTTTTCTTTCAGGTGAAAGGCAAAAATTGATAATGAATTTCAAAACTCTTTCCATAATTTAAAAATGCACAAGTGTCCTAGAACAACTGTTTTGAAATTATACTAATTACCACTTGGTAAACACTGTCTCTCGGTCATGCAAATTCTTAAACTGTTTCAGTGAAATGAAAGGCAAGAACTAGTAATTAAATCATGCTTCGGGGGTACTGCAATTATTTTATCATTATAACATCAGCACTATTTTTAATTAAATAAAAAAGTTTTCTAATTAAGAGTCACAAACAAAAATCCCGAGCATTGTGTTGTGTGAAAAAAGCTTATCTTATGCTGACAGGTTTCTCTGAACTTAATTCCTCCAGAGGACATAAATACAAGTTCAAGCAGCTGTTCCTGAGTTTGAATTGTTAAATTGCTTCACTTACAATCATAGATTTTTCATAGGTGACTTCGGTCAGTTTATCAGATATTCATCATCATATTTCTCTGTTTCTCTTAAAAAATCTAGATCACACCTCTTCAAAATAACCTATTGAATTTAACACTCAAGGAAAACAAAAAATAATTGCTTGTGTGGAGCACAAATTATTCAGATTTATATCTAAGTCATTCCATGCAGAATTATCCCATTAGCAAGACTTCAATCAGACAGGTATTACTGTTTATTTCTGTAAATACTGCACCCTTACTGTAAATGCCTCCACAGTTTAAATAAACCTCACTGTATACTTCATTAATTAAAGCTACACATTGGCCTGATTTGCTGATCAATAGAAAATGTGTGCATTGTGAGAACAAGCTACCAAATGCTGGCTTGTTCATTTTTTTCCCTGTTCTATATGCATGCTGATCACAGGCAAAGGATTCAAAATGGTCTCACTGCTCAACTTCCAGCAGCAGAAGCAATTTGGGATGCAACACCTCGTGATGCTTATCTGTGGATTGGCTCGGAATTATTCACTGTTCTCACTTAGTGTCAGGTGTTGCAAGTGAATAGAGGAGCAGTGAGGTGCATCTAACACTTCTGTCTGTACCGCATGATTCAAGAAATCTGATGCCTTTAAAAGGGTCTTTTTTAGCTTGGATTCATGGGAAGGAACCTTAAGTTTCAAATAGACGTGTCCTGTCTGTTTACATACTTGGGTAGGCCTGTTATTTTTATCAGTTCATTTGCCTAGCGGATTTACCTCTGGTGACCTGTAGAATTGCAATAGATACAGTCCAATTCACTGTGAACGCAATTCACAATTCTACAGTGGTAATCAGGAAAATATCCGGATTAGCAGAATGAACCTTGTATGAACTATTCGGTTTTACACCACTCCAATGAAACGATTGCGGTACATTTTTGTGTATTGCTGTGGACGATCGCATGAAATCTAAGCGATACTGCAGAAGTATTTACAACAAAAAAATATTTTTTTATATGCCTTACAGGGTACTAAGGTTTCCAAGTAAGAAGCCATTTTTTTCCATTTTGCATGTTGTTTAGTGTAAAGCTGTGGTGTGATTTATCCCAGTATTAATACTTACAGTACCTGTATCTCTTCCTTGCTCCAGGAGGATGTGTTAATGAGAGGGCCTGGCTTTTCTTCACTCAGAATTTCAAACCAATTTCCTGGTATGGTGACAGGGGATATTGTGCTGTAGGACTCACAATCCTTGAGATGTTAAACCGAAGTCCCGACTATTTGGTCATTAAAGGTTACAAGTGCTGTCTAAATCTGAATAAGCATTCTTACTTTCACTCCTGATCTGCTGTGTGGTGGGGCCACTGTGCTTCAGGAGTGGACAAAGTAGGCTCCCCCCTACAGTATATCTTAAGTTCTCTGGTGGACCATATAGGATGAACAGCACTATATAAAATGAATCATTATTAATTAATAATAGTAATAATTATTATTATTATATTAATTACATTATTATTTTATAAAATAGTTTTTTATTCATGGCCGTTTATTATTATTAACCAATTCCAAGTGTTTTCTTTATATTCATACTATGTCTTAATAACGTCTGTAATTCATATTTTGGTCTAGTTATTCATTACCTTAATCCTCCTTTAACAAGCTAAAAAAATCCATTCAACTCAACAGTTTGGTGATTGATAGTCTTAACTAATATACCTATTTTGACTAGAGTTAGCTGATTAAACTCATTTTAACTTCCTCTGTTAACCCTCTGTTTAACAGATTAGTAAGGGGAAAGGGGTGTCCTTTATTGTAGAATTATGTATGTTTAATCACAAATTATTATTTTTTCTGGCTATAAACACACTATCATATGTTTAAAATGTATATGCTTCTTAGATGTTTTGTATGTACATGTATCATAAATATACTGTATAAAATCCGATAATATGAGCATATGAGACACAAAAATGACCCATCATGATCTTACCTCTATTAGATTGGGCACCATCTTAAATCCCTGAGTTTTAAACCTATGTAATATTTACTTTTATCTTGTTTTGAGATTTGAGCATTTCATGATTATTATGGGGGAAAGTCCGGTCTGCTTTAGCAGATTTTGTCTGTTTAATCCGAAGTCCCTGAAAGCAAAGTCCATTCAACTGAGAGGTTACTGTCCAGTTTATTCAGCCCAGTTTCAGCTTTGAGCACTTGAAGGGAGTGTAAAGATCAGAAACAGGAGTCCCAGACCAGTACTTAAGGTCCAAATGCTGGGCTCTTTTAAGAAAAGGTTTGTGCAAAATGTTATGCTCACTTAGCTGCTAAACTACCGAACAAACATGAGGGCTCCTCTTCTTTGAAACCTCTCTCAAAGAACTTGTGTGATCTGTGCCTCTTTATGTTATTGGTTTTGGCAGCATGACCAGTTAACGGAATTGGCAGATTTTAATGTTAAAGTAAGTGGCTTATTAGTCGTAATTTTGCATATGTTGTTGCTATAATTTGTGTTATAGCCAAAAAAAAAAAATTGAGATAAGTGCCCTTCTTACATACAAATAAACGCGTCGGCAACAGGTGGATATCCTGGATATATATCCTATATTGTTAAGTGATGCTTCCTGTTATTTCTTTGTAACAATGCTAAGAAATGTCATTTTTGGGGTCTTCTTCCCAAAGGATCCCAAAGTGTTTTACATGCAGGACAGGACCTCCTTCATCTACCACTGAGATGCAGCTTTTAGCAGGGTGACTTGTGGTAGCACCCCATGCAGATCAGGTGGAGAAATGAGAAATTACCTCACCGATTAAGTCAAGGAGGAAATTAATGGTTGATTTGTGAAAACACAGAATGGAATTTACCCAGGACACCAGTTTAATCTGTCTCGTACCTTGAAAAGAACTTGACTGACTATATTGTCAGGGCCTTGGTTAGTTTCATTTTTTAATGTCTCTCATCATATATCATATCTCATCATCTTTGAATTAACATGCACTTGAGAAAACAGTATCTGTCCTTCCCACACCTATTCCATTCTGTTTTACAGTAAGAATGGATTCAGTAGTTTGATTAGATCTTAATGAATGCAATCGAGGAATGAAATATGTAAAGTATAATTGGAATAACTTGCCTAGCTGAGGGAATGGCAGCCAAGCTGTGAGGATAAGGCTGTCCAACCCCCCCCCCCCCTCCCTCACTACAGGGAGGAGTGAGCTAGGGTATGGCTGCAAGGGTGTAGATGGGGTGGAAGGTGGGTGTGTGAGAGAAGGGAAGTCCTGGGTTCGAGACTTGTATATGTAGCTGAGTGGAATCCAACCTTCCTTCTGAATGTCTGCTATCAACTCCATTAAGTATGTTATACATACCACATATGATACATATATCAGGTATCGTATATGAAAGTTACATAAATGTATGCACAACTATTTTGGCGGCTTCATAGATCTTTCAAAAAATGTATATCATTTCACCTTTGAATAAAACAGGGGAGGGATATAAAACAGGGGTGGAAAAAGGCATTGCCTGCACTTTGAGTTATTACACGTGCATCATAACCTGTTCACCGGCAATCTGGTGGAAATTCTTTGGATGTTGCTGAACAAAGAGCGCTGATGTTGGCATGCAGAGAAAAAAATGATATGGTTAAAACCTATACTCGATTTCAGGGTCATTAATTGCACCTCCTAATGGGCATTTCACTTTATATGACTATTTTCTGATGTGAAAGCCTCTTCATCTAAATTAGAAACCACATTGGGTCAGACCAGAGTGTTAGTCATAGCCCCATGGTATGTTTGGAACAATACGTTCTGTAGTGTAAAAAAAAAAAATTTAAATCACAGCCGCAGACTAGAATGGCCTTAGAGAACACTATGCCTCTGTAAGCAGTTAGTGGCCTTTCTTTTTTGAAAGATACTACCTACATTGTTTGATATGCATGTTGAGAGAATGACAAATGCCATACAGTGACCCAATGTACTATTTCTCATTTTGTTCTATATTATGTTAGTCTAATGGCTTTCCAGTTTTAAAAGTTAATTTCATTTGACTTTATGCAGCACCCAGGCTCCAGAAATGTGCCACTGCGAGTCACTGCTGACAGAAATAAATGGTAAGTCATTTTTTTTTATCACCATTACACACAGGATTTGGACTGTCTTACTATGTGTTTTTTAAAAGCTTGAATTATAAAATCTAATATGTGAATTGTCGGGTAGAAACCTTCAAACATCATTTAACAGACATAGTGACTAAATGAATGCTTGAAATTATTGCTACTTTCTTGTGAAAAGGGAGTGGTTCTGCCATAGGATTCATTAATTCAATTTGGAAACACTGTGGAAGTCTTAGCATTGTAAATCTTCATGCTTAAAAAAAAAAAGCAGTGTACCGTTTATTTTTTGTATTAATGTAAAAAGACAGGCTGTGGTGTGACTCACTATGACTAACAGCCTGATAGCAAAGGCCTTGGGGGTCAAGTTACATTAATAAATTCGTGCTGGGAAAATAGTGTTCCTGAAAGATACAATTAAAGCTTAGGGAATGAAGACTTTAGTTTTTATCTTCTGATGCTGGTTTGCATGATCTGCTGTTTTAAATCTTCACGTGACAACTGAATTAAAACAATTAGGCATGTCCCCTTTGATGTATAACATGGTAACCTGGTAACATCATCATCGTTTTCAGAAGAACATTTACATAGTGCTTTTCATCTCAGAGGCTCATTCCAAGTATTCTTCTGTTTTGTATTCCCTTAAATAACTTGAAAAAGCCTTATGTAAAACAAAGAGAGGCCGGGGTTAATCAGAAATCATGCATATTATATGTCTGGTAATTTACGGAGGGCTTCAGTTTACCTTTGGGGTAGTTGACAGAAAGCTGCCGCCCCCTGAGAATATACAGGAATTTGTGATTGGTCATGTGTTGAAGTTTGCATTTAATTTGGGTCTGAGACAAGACAGGAATGCTCAGGTGTCCACGTCAGTGCTGCACACAACATCACATGAAATCACTTGTGTTTACATTCTCATCGAGCCAGAGCACAGGGCTGCGACTGGCCAGCACTGTCGGAATGGAGCCCCAGGAGGGTGGCCCTTTCGGGGCAGAAGAGCTGTCCACGGGCTAAGCAGTGGGAGATGTCTGGGGCACACTGCCACCTGCTCCATCTCTGGGCCTGGTCCGGGGTAACACTGCCTCATGTGGCCCGCTCGTGCGGGCACCCAAGTGAGCTTCACCATGGAGCGGCCAGGTCAGGCCCCTAATTGCTCGGCTTACCAAGGATGCGTCATGGCTCATTAGCAGTGCAGCTGTAAATTGTATTCAATCTGGATGTGACCTTCAGTAAACACAGGAGAGGATATTCATATAATTTTTGCTGGCAGGGCCTGCCAGGATCCTGTGCCAAATGCGAAGAGGGAGCAAACAAGAAGGTTTTGACTGAGGTCTGCTGGCTTTCTGGTGGAATCCCAGAGTTCATCGGGTTATCACAACACACACCCTCTCGAGGCTTTAATAAAGTCCCCCTAACAGGCAGTACTGTTTTGTTGGAAAACTAGGTAAGCCTCCCAGTACAGTACTTTATTGATTTCTGTTTTCATTCTTTCGAATCCTAAGTCAACTTGGAGTGAATACTGAGAAGGTATGATAGCTTGCATATGGCATCTAACTGGAGCTTGTAGGAGAAGAAGGCAGGCAGAAGTGATGCCCAGTTCAACAGTCAAAATATTAGTTTACATATTCAGAAACTATTGTATTAGCAGTACAATTAGCAAGGCACCTCAAGTTACTCTGATCAATGTCGGTGAAACATTCTTTGCAAGTCATATCTTCTGCAAGGTAAGATACAAAGATTATTTTTCTTTCATAAACTGTAAAGCCATTCGAAATGGATTATGAATGGTAACTTTATTGTTTCCTCGTAATCACGTCATTATCTTGCTGTATCTCTCCATAACACTTATTGGAGATTTTGTAAAGTGTTTTTTTTGCATGGCAAATCCCTAAACCTCTATTCTGCAACTACAGTGAAAGTGGAAAACCTGTTTGACTCACTCACAGAAACGTGATTGTCTGTATAGCTGGATCCCTTTTCTTCCCCATGTAATGTGGCAGTGAATGTCTTGCACCTGAAGATTCGCTCCAAATTGTTTGATTTCTGGATATACAGTATACTTGGAAAACAGCCAAACCCTGTACCTGTTTATCTAAAGAAAGGATTAGTGACAATCAATCTGACATTTAGTAGAGAATGCCAGCTCTGGAGTGCTAGCTGTTTTAACACCTGCATCGAATTGGTTAAGATCATTTTAAGGCTCTGTCAGTTCAACCTTTTGTTGTCTGATCAACTGCAGAAGCTCTGTAACCCCCATCCCCTATTAGAGTAGACTGAGGGAAGTTCTACCACAAATGAAATCTGTAAAGTGTTTACAAAATGACTAAGCTCAGCAACAGTGCCTATGACTAAGACACCTGGGGCTGCTATACCATGGCAAGTACTGTATGCTGAATGATATTTAAAAAAAAGAAATGTGATTGCTTCCAGTGGTCGTTTTTTTTTAACACCTCTCATTATATTTAGCATTGGAAATTAAATTGCTTAGTTTCTCTGTTGATATCTTTAAACCGTGAGTCTAAAAATTCACATTTTCCTACAGAAAGATTCGATAATTAAATTGGTTAACTTTGCTGTAATATGGCAGCTATAGAATTTGGGTTTAAGAGCTACAGTATTTCCAGTAGATATTCTGAAAGATTTAAATGTGACCACAAACTAGTTGGACAATGTGACTCTAACTACAGTATGGACACTATATGAGACCTTCTGTTGTAAAAACCTTCTATAACTATCTTTTGTGTGTGTTCTGTTAATGATTGTTATTTAGGAATGTTCAAAGATCTATCAGTGTAGTGCTTTTATATTTTATATTCATTAATCAATGTCATTTGTATTAACATTACATTGCAAGACTTATAAAAACAATAAAAATATATAAGTAATCCTTGCCAAGCTCATAAGAAGAATCTGTTTATCCTAGCTGATAACCTTACACCCTGACAGAATACACACATCAATCCCAGCTCTAGACATAACACACTGCAATTCACCGTGCTCAGTTTAATTAGCATGGATAGGGTTTCCAAACTGCAAATTACAAGGAATTCAATAATGCAATCTCCTTTTCCTACTCAAATGTAACAGCATGGTATAACCCTTAAACTGTGCTTGTTTTTAAGCTGATTTAACAACAGATGACTGAAGTAACACCTAATGTCAAAAGACCATTGTTTTTGTATTTTTCCCCCAAAGTTGAAAGAGAATTTTGGAAGGCGAGGTCCACAAAGTAATTTATAAATAACAAAACCCAAGGTTGGTTATTTTAAAGAAGGGAAAGTGAAGCTTAATGTTAATCAAAAACTTTTTCAGTTTTTTTTTGTTTTCATTAATTGCAATGAACCTTTGGCGAAGCTGACTTTGTAAAGTTACATTTTAATAATATCGCAGAAACCCTGGTCATTTGAAATGACACTGGTAATTACTCTGGTCTAATTACACAGCACAGCATGCATTTCACTGTTGGGCGAGTGTGAAAAGCCCACTGACCCGTCTACACACTGTTGATAGATGGCAAAAATACGTCTTTGAGTGAATAGCAGTTTAGTTGACTTCAGAAGAGTTTGAAATTTAGTTGGAAATATGAGGAATTTAAAAACTCCCATTTAAACCATGGATTATTTTTCTTATTTTAGGAAGGGCCTGTCCATTCTTTTGAAAATTATAAAGACCTAATGAATACTCTTATACAGTGCTCACCATATAACAATCCTATCCTTTTGTTTTTCGTGATTGCATTTATTAGTTCCAGAGTGTATGCACAAGCGGAACTCATTGAGCCAATCTGCAGTCATGAAATCAACAGAGGGAATGACTTTATATTCTTTTAAATTCATCTTTTTTATTCTGTATTGACTGCCAAAGCTGCCACCAATATAGACAGAAAGTGTGATCAGAAATACAGTATAGTTAAAATAGCAAATGAATATTAAAGCTGGCTGCCTAAATTCCCAAGTTTTGATTGTGGTTTTGATTTGTAGAATATCTTTTTGTGGTTTTCTTTCTCCAGGTAATGGGTAGAAAAAAATCGAGTGCAGGGAAAAAATGTGAAAAAGAATCTTTCTTTGCTTTCTCCATTTGGAGCCCATCCATCATCACAACCCAATTAAATGGAGACCGTCTATCCGCAATTAAAACAATCTGTTTACATGTGTTTGCTCTGTGTTTACTTTTGAAGATGTTGAAGACCTAAATATAACAGTAACATAGGTGTCCTGGGATATGCCAGGAGGTCAAAGAATTTAACCTAAGAAATAAGGTCAGGTCTTTTCCCTTGGAACATGAGATGTACTTTCCTTTACAAAGTAAAAGGCAGCTTTATAATGTTATTCATACCTCACGCAGCATAGTAACAACTTGTCTATTCACCCTAAAAGGAGTATATTCCCCTTTTCGTAATGTATTAGATTTGTCCCTGGAGATTAGTCTGTAGGCAGTTTTAAAGGATGAAACAGGATTAGATAAGGTTTCTTACTGAGAAAGTGGGCCTGAGTACATACTGCTGAAAACTACTTGGGTTACAGGCAATGAAACCATTCTTTGTTTCTACATTTTAAACTGCAGACTAACTTACTAAATTATCTGTGAACAAAGTGTCTCTTAACATGTTTTTTAAGTATTTAAGAGGTACTGATCATGCTTTCAATTCCTTTTGACATGTAGGATTATGTAAAAAAATAACTTGATTTCCAACAGAAAATCAAAAATCCATGGTTTTTTACAGGAAATCTTGAAAAAACAACTATAAAAATAATTCTCATTGCCACCCCACAGCCTTTTGCAGTATGCAATGTTTTGCTAATGTACAGGAAGTAAGCTGTCAAAATGAACAGCAATTAATATACATTATGAACTCATTCTTCAGATTCCTTCATCGGGAAATTAATTCTTAATTATGTCTGCACTGTTACATTCAGTGCCTTTTAACAAATGAGTTGGGAATTCATGTCTTTATTTTATTAAATATAACTTTTCTGTAGTTAAAAGTTAATATGCAAATGCTGTAAAGTGATTAGAATTGGCAGTCTTTGGAGAGCAGCCAGTAATAATAGTGATTTTCAAGTTCTGCAGTCCTTTTTTGAAATTGTATTTGGGCTTACACATTGTTGTGATCATTGAAGTACATCACAGGTCCATCTGCTTGGCAGAAAAGTAAATCCTAAACCATCTGTGCTGCAACACATGCCAAGGAAGTGATATTGATAGGTACAGTTTGAAACAGATCACCCCCCTTTGGGTGGTAAGTTACACTTACTAAGATTCCAAATGAAAAAAAGGCACCATTAGTTAAGGAATAAACAATGGAACGTGTGAATTGATGAACTCTGATAGATATGAGAACTTGGGACGTGTTCAGTGCTGATTAAATATTTTCCCATTGAACTGGAAATCAAGAGTTTGACTCAGTTTGACTAAATTGTGTTTCCAAAAATTGTCAGTAGCCAATTTTTTTTAATTTTATTTTGATTTCAGTGGTAGTTTCAATGCTTTGGAGATGTCCCTTAAACATCACTTCCAACATTTAAAGTGATTTTAGCTACAGTGTTACGTTATAAAGGTCAATACAGAGGATGGCATTCAAAAACTTTACAGCTAAAAGAATGCGTGCTATATATTAAATTACAATGTCAACTTGTAACTTTGTGCTATAGGAGATTTCTTGAAGACTTTATGTTGTTTGCTCAGATATTATTTGGATTAAGAAAGCATAGTATGAAATGGCAAATAGGGCTTAGATTTTTTAAATTGCAGATCAATTGATTTTCAATTGGCCTACTACAGTTAAAATCAATGTCCTCAAAACATATAGAATATATGTCCGTACAGGTATTTGGATTTTTATATTACTGAATAAATATTAGTCTATTAGTGAAATAAATGAACTCATCTCTCCTTCACTGAGTCAGAATAGTTTACATTTCTGACTGTCAGATTATCTCTAGTACTGCTGAACTCGACAGGCCTATCATTGGTTTCCTTGAAGGGAAGGCTAAAAAGAGACTAGGGCTTAACTAATGAGCTCTGAATACGGAATTCATTAAGGTGTCCAGTGTGACGTAGTTTGCTTAAGCTGTATAGAGTAGTTCGTATGTTATAGTGAAAACACATGTACCATACCTGGAAGACTATAAAATGGTGTAAAACTTGATTATTTTGCAGAGTGCCTCTCTCCTTGTATCAGGTCCTAAGTAGGTACCAAAACTATGGAGCATAGTCAGCTAAGATAGTGTTTCATATAAGCATGTAGAGGACCCTTCCTAAGAATAACTCTTAGATTAATTACATTGTAATCTTTAGCTGTTTGTCTTTTCCAGAAAAGAAAAGCAAGTACGAAACATTCTGACTTGTTGGAAAGAGACATTTTGCACATGATGGTAAAATAAGGCACTCAGTGTCCAACGAGGTTCCTCATGCAATGAGTTAATAAATTATTTTAGCATTTATTTAGCTAAGGATATTTGAGATGGTGTAAATGTTGGACAGCCTGGAATGTCTAGGGAAGAATAGACCAGCTGCTCTTCAGGGACTTGGATTGAGGTTTATTTTTTTTTCAGCGTTCCAAGATTAAGCTTTGCCGTTTCAAATTTTCCCCTGCTGACTGGTCATGTTGTAAAACTGATGCTTTGCGTAACCTCCCAGTAACTTTTCATCACGTGCAGTTTTAAAATGTCGCAAGAACCTGGCGTATTTGTCAGACTGGTCCTAATTTCTCCCCCCCCCCCCTCCCAGAAACAGTGGTAAATATGTGAACAGAGTGTAAACAGTGAGTTTTTGTCTGTTCTGTCTGCTTTGCAGCAAATTGATGGGGAAATTCTGTTCAGCACGATTATTGTCAAATATGACCAATTTTATGACAGGGTTTTCTTTCTGTAATGGTACAAGGCACCACCCAAGCTTGGGTACCAAAGACATCAACTAAAAGTGTTAAAATCCCTGAAGCGTCTGGCCCCTTCTAGGGGCTTGAAGCCATTCAGCTCAGACACACTGCCAGAGTCTCTCGGCCCTGGCAAGTTGTCTCCTTGTTCTCCTGTGACATCTGTTTGAGGTTGATATCCCATTCAAGACGGGTGGTGGTGGGGAGGGGCATATCAGTCCAGATTTTCCAGAGAGCTTGCAGCACGTTGGAAGGTGATCGAAATTAAAATAGAAACGGGCATGTTTAAAGCTCCATTGCTGGTCCAGAAATGTTTCATTCTTGAAATGTTAAACTTCTTTAATCTGTGTTGGTACTGACTGGCAAGCCATTGAACACATCTAGGAAACAGGCAAGGCATCCCGTTTGCTAAAACAGGAAGTGACAAATCCCAGAAATGCCCGTTCCTATGTTGACAGGAAAAATGTTCTATATAAATATTTGTAATCTGGATTAGTGAAGAGAAACCAAATGGAGGTTTAAGTACATGTAAAACCCTACACATTTACAATAATGCAAGCGATAAATTGCCTTTTGATTCCAGTGCGGATCATTTTGTGTCATTGGAAATGTTTGTAATGCAATAACTTATGACAAGTGTCAATATAGCGATCAAGGTTATTTTCAAAGGAATTTTGTGTGAAAGGAATGCAAAGAAACAAGAAGGAAGAGAAGATTGTTTAATAACATCTTTGGTTTTTAAAATTGTGTTTGATGATAGCAGACGTTTAAATGCTGCCTTTTATTGTACCGTTGTTTTTGTGTGTAAATTTGGTCTCCTGCTTTTGTATGTCTAGTTCGTTTGCAAATTAAGTTTTCTGCAGTGAAATCCATCAAATGTATTAATTTAAGAGTTAAGAGTAGTCAACACGCCTGCAGCCAGTTGTTTGACATTTCAATAGAATATTTTACATTTCATTTTGATTTTTGTAGTCCTTACCACATGATATATCAAATTGCTGCTGAGTATGTTATGAATCCAGCTGTTGTGAGAAAATGCTTCATATCTTTTATTTAATCTGTATATTTTGTGGTATCTTTTATGTGTTCAAGGGTTTACTCTAAATATTGGAATTAATATTAATCATACTTGAGTTAGATTTTTTTAAAGATATAAAAATTTAATTGAGAAAATTAATTTTAAAACACATTAAGATAGACTATAGTATGTGACTGCATTCTCAAAAAATGTTTGCAACTTAAATTATTTTAGAGATAATTGAAAGATATTAAAATCTGCTTTCTAACTTACTAACACTCAGTTGAACCTTACTAACATTCATTTTTATATTAAAATGTACTTGTTTCTATATTAGCGGTTGTCCCAAAGCAGGTTATTTGAAGTGTTTACATTAAAGTATATCAGGTGACTGTTCTGTAATAAATACATATTGTATATGTACATTTATAATAACAATGTATTTCACTGATATTTTATTAAAATGAAGCAGGCACAAAAATCTAAAATAATTTTAAAATGTTCCTTGTTCTCTAAAAATGTTTTAAAAATGTTCTCCTATTTTAAAAAAGATTTTTACTCAATGGTGTGGTGGTACAAAAAAGTTAATTATTCTGAATTCTAAAATCAGCTTATTCTGAACACAGTTGCTTAAACATCAAGTAGAAATAATATAACATGCCTTCTGGTATACAGAGATGCAAAACATGCAGTTTTCTCATTTCGATCAGAGTAATTTGTTTTAAACCTAGGAAGTGTTTCAAATGTGCATTCTTGTGTGATTTAACATTGTGATTTTTTTTTTATTTTTCTCACACTTTGATACATTTACAGTTGTAGTGGAAACACAGTATATTTTTACAAACTCTCCTACCGTGGTGTCACACAGTAGTAGAACAGCTGAAAAAAGAAAAATCTCTTTATTCTACATCACTAAACAACAGTAATGCCGTCGTACAGGTTTTTCAGATTAGCGGAAATTGAAAGATTGAAAATCTATATCACACCTTTTTGTAGAAAGTTTTAAAAAAGTTCCCTTATCTTTTTGCAGGTACGTCTGTGTTGGGTAATATTGCTTTATTTTACCACAACTGCTTAAGTTGATGAAGTGTTCAGTGCACAGTGATCTTGCTGTGCAGCTGAGAGTGTGAAAACACTCTCTGCCTTGCTATCTTGCTGAGAGCTGTAAGGGAAAAAGAAAACATATAAGACATTCTGTGTGACACACACCTAAAAGTGGTGAATGAAAAAACACAACATTCACAGGTTCCATTTAGTAGAGCTACTAATAAACAGCAGGGCATTAGCAGTGTAGTAATTACATGTACACACTAGTGCATACAGTGTCTACTATTCACGTTTCACTTCATGGAGTTCTCTTGCTGGGTCTTACAGTCCCTGAGTCCTAGTGAACTGTGTCCTCATAATCTTGTCGCACGAAATCTTTGAGATTTCATACGCCAGGAATTAAAACTCAGTGATTAGAATGTGTCGGACTGAATGCGTACTGTGTGTATATTCGTGGAAGTGACAATTTCGTGTACCAGAGTGCCTTTTTCGTTCAAAATCATCTTTTTCTAACAATCCTTTTTTTTTTTTGAGGGATAAAGACTTTTCATTCAAGCCAGCACAGGGTTAAAAAATCTCCCAGGCCATCACTTCCAACAATAATAAAATCACTATGGCAACACAAAGCCCATATTCATAGTAGCAAATGTGTACACTTTTAGCTGGGCTAGCTGGCTTTTTAGTGCTTGAACCTAATTCAGATACTGCTGCTGCAGGAGCAAGACAAGCTGAATCTACTGAAAGATATAGAATTCCACTTACTATAACAGTATGAAACTTCTCCTTTGACAAATCAAACTAATAATGACAATGGAATCCAATTAAAAAAAGAAACTGCTAATTAGCTAATTATTCTCTAGATAGAATGATTAAGGCACTAAGTGATAATTGTTGATTATTTGAGAAATAACTAACAGTTACTTTAGATTTAATTGACTCCTGTACAATTATTAGAAGCATAAGAACATACACCATTACTAGTGTTTGTTTTTTTTTAATGTAAAATTAAAAATATTGAGTCATAAGTACTATGTGTGAAATACAGTGATTAGCTTGAAGTTTAAAATCAGGCTTAAATTTGAGCTTCATTCTGAGTGTAGAATGTTAGGAAGAAAACACTCCTTTAAAGAGTTAAAATGCTCATTAATGTAGCAAAATTTGCAAAGTTGATATATTTTACCCTTTCAGTAATGTGCATTCACACTTAAGTTTTTCATTATTTTGAATGCTAATGTTTCTCCCGCAGGACAAAACCTTGTCTTTGGAGACTGAATATTGAGTGTTTTCTCTTTTTTTGTTGAAAATGGAATATTATTAATTTTATTTGGAGCACAGACAAACATAAAACAATTCAGGGCATTTTACTAGAAGTTTAATTCCAAAAAAGGCAATTTTAGAGAAATGGATTACCCCGAATAAAAATAAATTATTTGTTACACAGTAAGTTTTTAGAAAGTTTCATGTTTTAATGATTCCATATTAGATTATTTTAAAGACTGAGTTGGTAAATGTTTCTCACTGATTCTGATGCTTATTATAGCATTAGAATGCTATATTATATTATATTGTTAGATGTAATTTATATTTCAATATAACTTTTTAAATGTAACTGAAAACATTTTTCTCTATGACCAATGGCTTTAAAAGATGTACATGTAGGGTACTGCTTGTTAGAATTCAACTATTTTGTATATTTGTCATATTCTTTAACTGTTTAAATTTCATTTACGCTAAAGCATATTGCAGGATTATTTTTAAAAATAATACGTTGTACAGTTAGTTTATATTTTTTCCATGTTTCAGATAATTTTGGTGCTGATTCTTTCAAAGGCATTTTCCAACAAATCCTTAAATCTCATAAATTGTACCATTTAGGTTTGTGATAGGAAAACTTTAAAAATTACAAATGACTGTAGTGGCATTTCAGGTTTTCTGTTGTGTAGTCATCTTGTCTATGTTTTTGCGTTGCAATTTCAGCTGAAGAGATAAACACAATCTTGTGTTACATATTTCATGACTAGGAAGTGTAGCAGGGAATGGTTTAAGCTAAAGTGCTAGAAGCTATTAAAGACAAAGTGCACTTTAAGTAAAGCTACGAATCTTTACATTGATGGTAGTTTACATGTGTTTCTGTGGTGTTGCCTTGAAGTGTTGGAAATAATGTTTGTTTGTTTTGAACTTAATGGCTTAGAGAAGATTAAGATTTTATTTGTTGTTAGTGCTGTAACTGACCGCTGCACACAATAAGGAAGACAAACAATCAAACATTTCCAAAAAGCAAGCCCTTTCTTTTACAGTACATAATGTAATGGGGTTTCAGCGCCACTCCTCTGCCTCTTGAATTATAATGTTCTCTAATCTGCAATTTAGGTGGGATTTGTCACTTGTGTTTCACTTAAGCTTAAACCTATAGCACTCATGTGAGTTGTGGATTTAAAGTAATGGAGTGTTGTTTCGCTTTGTAGCTTTAGGTGCCAGATCATGAGCAAACCCTTTTTTAAACCGTTTTGCCAATAAGCTTTTGCATTGCAGGTAATGGGTGTAGAAAGTAGCTTTTACAACATCTATTCTCCATATATACTTTATCTGAACTGCTGTCCCCAGACCAGACTCTTCAGCATTATTACTTCAGGATTTCAGCCTCGATGCTACCAAATGTGTTGTCCTGAATGTCTTGGCTTGATAAAGCTGTGCTTGCAAAAAAAATTTAAATACTGACTGTGGTATCTTTTAGAGCTTCACAGTACAATTCATAACCTAAAAATAAGAGTTAACCTCCATCACCCTGTTTTTGTAAGAGCTGCTCATACATATACTGTAGATGTTCTAATTTCTGTATGGATTAACCAGGGTACTGTATTATTCTCAATGGCCTATATAGTCACATATGGATACAATATATGTATATACCCTATTGGGCACCCGTCTTTAGCCTTCCTCAGTCAACTAAGCCCGCATGTTTGCACTATGTAATTCCATATTTTTGTTGAAGCATGTTGGGTTTTAAGAACTTAAAATTATTTGGATTCCATCCAGAACCATTGTCCTAGATGTACTGCATAAGTTAGAAAATTAAAAAAATAATTTTAGCCTGTATTGGTAAGCATGGAGATCCATTACGTAAAACATGAAATTATTTCCACTGCATTAAGCATTGCTATTTCTCTCCTTCTCTGATGAGAAGGAACTAAATATCATCGGCCTACTGAGAAAAATAGATTGTCTTGTGTTCTCTGCTGTGACTGGTACAATTTTATTGTAGAAGGTATGATGCACATTTTAGTGTCAAATTACTATTATATACAGCCACAGGATTTTTACCATTTGTTAGTTTTATTGCTTGTGTCAATATTCTAGATTTGACCATGCTTTAGCAGAAAAGCT
Organism: Lepisosteus platostomus; assembly: GCF_059453375.1. Lineage (NCBI taxonomy): Eukaryota > Metazoa > Chordata > Actinopteri > Semionotiformes > Lepisosteidae > Lepisosteus > Lepisosteus platostomus. Next base: position 5,750,550 of record NC_142620.1, on the reverse strand, counting down.
TCTTAAAAGCTGAGTTGTTCAGAGAAGGAACAAATTCACTGTAGGGTCGCATCTTGCAAGGGCTTTCAGCTGGGAAGGAGTTAATGTTTGGAATGGGGTTACGCAGTGTTCAGGCTGGAGGGTTCATTTCTACATTTTTCTAAAGCTATCCTGTAAGAGGAATTTCACTTTCGATTATAATTTCCTTTCAAAGCAGACAGCTCCTGGTCCACCCCAATCAGGCAAATCCATTAAAACGAAAGACAAGTCAGTGTGTTTGACTATAGTCTCACACAGGCAACCCCTGCCAAACAGTTTTTTAAACTATTTCAGTGACTCTGTAGGTAAATATTGTTCGCAGAGATGTGGTTGATTAGCTGAAGATAGACTACTGGTGTTCAGCATGATTAAGCTTGGAAAGGGTTTTCTGGGCTTTGTGAATGATGATGGCCTAGGGCTTTTGAACTCTTGACTGATGTGGGCAATGTTGAATAACCATTGCCCTCTAGAGGTTCTCCTGTTCAGTGGACAGTCTAAATAGAACCGGGAGGGAGATAAAGAGCACCATTTTAGAGTAAATGTATAATACAGCATTTCCTAACCAAGTCGACAAAGATTTTAATATAATATCATGGATGTTAGGTGCTATTTTGAAAAACAAGTCTTTGTCACAAGTGTGTTTGCACAATTTACTAAAAATGCATCTCAGCAGAGCAAATGTACTGTAATTAAACATATTTCTGTGCACTTTTCCTGGCACTCAATTGTTGACCTATCAAAAAAACTATCCCTAAAGTTAAGTTCCAGAAACCATACAAGTGTTTCATATTGCACTTTGGGAGTAGTTTGAATGTGGACGCAGAAATGACGTTGCTAATGAAATGAAAGGACAATTTAAAATGAATACAAAATAAATGATGGGAGTGACAGGCTCTCATGAAAAGATCTCAAACAGCCGTCATTTTCCAGCTCTGAAATTTGAAATAATTGATTGCCTCATAAATAAGTAATGTAGGGCAGAGTCTCTCCAAGCAAAATACATTTGAAAAGAAATCATTTGCTTTGCGAAGACAAAAAAAAAAAGTATAGAACGCTTACAGAGATTGTAGGTTAAAAATGAATAAGAAGTGTGTTTGTTAACTTCAAAACCATGTCAATGTTAGTGACTCAAAAGAAGGAATAAACCTACAGATGCAGAGAGAAAAGCGAGATGACAGGAACAGGAAGAGTGTGAGCAGCCTGCGTTTAATTAGTGCTGGGTCCTTTACAATAAAGTAAGAGGGATTTGCCTTGTTTTATGATCAAGATCCTGTTTTTCTAATTCTTGTCCTTTGTTTCTTTGGTGAGGACGGATCTGGCTCTTTGGATGCTAAATAGAGAGCTAATTCAATCGGGGCTTTCTCCTAGGGTCTGCTTGCAAACCAATGCCAGACTCACAGGCTCTTTGTGTACGGCCCTCTCTGCATGTGTCTGTGCTCCCCCGGCTGGTCAGATTTTTTTTGTCTTTGCCGGTTAATAAGCTTGGAGCCTAGCAGTCAGATGTGGTGGGAACACGGCTGGGATGGGGCTCCTCACTGAAGGTGTTTGTTGTTAAATAGAACAATTCAGCTGTCTCTTTAGAAAGCCTGACAAAAGCAAATACTCCCCGCTGAAAATTTTCTTAGCCTGTTGCACAAAAGATGAAGTTTGTTTAAGAAATGGCTGCTAAAGAAAGCGTCAACCCATTAAGGTAATTATATGGAACCTGTGTCGTATAAAAGCTTAATTGATGTTAATGTTTGTCTAATTGGTGATTCAGAGAGAGCAAAGGACTAAAGGTCTTCATAGCACTTTCAGTCATGGCTCTGAAAGGGGTCCTTCTGGTTTTCACTCTCTGCACAATGCCTGCCCGTCTTTCTCAGATTACGCCATGTTTTCAACCCCTTCCAGCATTCCGCACCACTACTTAAAGCACAAAATAAGGGTGAAGAGCCATTGTCTGGTGCAACCATTTTTCAAAGAGTGTTTCTGACAGGGATTGTTAAAGGAATCATGTTGAAGACAGGGGGGTGTGAGAGGTGAAAGCCACTGTCACCTACTCCTGTCACAGCCCCAATGAGCAGCAATAGCCTTCTAATTGCTGAATCTGTTTTTTTTTCATACCTCCATTCTTTTAAACAAATACTTAAACCAGCACCTCATGTTCCTGCGGAATCTCGGAGTTACCCATTGTGGTTGTCATTTTTTGATCAGGAGCAAGATGGCTATGGAGAAAATAGAAAGCGAATTCACGTCTGGAGAGCAAGAGAAATGGGAAAAGCTTTGGAATCTATGCAAGTTTCTAGCCTCTGTTTGAAACCTTCTTAGAAAAAAACAGGTTTTTAATTCTTGCCCCCACCTGGGCTAATAAAATTCTTTATTATAGCATGTGGTATTGCCTATTAATTTAGTCCTGTATATATGGGTTTTCTGATTGATATGTACGTTGAGTTCTACTAAAGTTAAATGGGCTTCGTTATTGTTGCGATATCCACAGGAATTGCGAAGAGACCTATTTCGTTCAGAGTTAAGTGTGCATTCTCGGTAGTGTGCAGTAAGGTTTACATTAGGCTCTCTACTTCTCTAATTAACGGAACTCAGTGGTGGCTGTACTATCAACAGAGAGGGTAGGCAGAAAAAAAGTAAACTGAACAGAACTGCCTACTTTTTATCTGTCAAGGGCTTTAAAAAAAACACCTGTATTGCTGAAATACCCGACTCTTTGTCTGTTTCTAATATTGCTTTTCTGCCTAATTGCCATTACTGCCACGTACATTAAGCCCTTTTTCAGTGAGGTTAAAACAGGGCCAGCAATGAATGGCAAACTGATTGTACTGCTGTCAAACTCGAATGTGAAGCTTATTCTGGAGATAGAAGTGTGAGGGAAAGGACAGAGAATTGCACTTCATTAAAGCTCCACCAAGCTGATTGGAGTGGAGGAGGTAATTGAGATCTAAAGTGGAGTTCCCATCACACTGTCCCTTTTTTTAGCTTCACAACTGTACTGTCACTCAAACGGCACCAGGAAACATTTGCAAAATTTACGAGCTCTTTTTAAAGTAAATAACAATAAAAGCCTCAGGATTCACTATTCTGGCAGTTCTTCTCACAGACTGCACTTTTGGGCCCAATTCGTATGTCATTAAGGGATGGAAATTGCCAAGAAATAGCATTGACCCTGCAGATATGACCTTCCACCTCTGGGACCTAATTCTGGTCTGAACACAGGTTTGGCTCCGCTAAGGAAACACCTTTTCTTTGCACAAGAATGAATGGCTCTTTTTCCTCTGTGTGTCACCTCCCCCTGGTTCACCGCTAGGTTCAGTCTATGAGCCATGTCAACTGCCTGTCACTGCCACAATGGACATGCAGCCTGAATTTTTCCCCCAAATCCGAGGGGAACTTCCTCTAACAAAAGAAAAAATGTTTTGCTGCACAGATTTGCTTCGAGAAATGCAGGTCATTAATGAATGCATCTCGCAGACAAATAGGTAGTTGTTAATTATCCAGGCAGTTTCTTGTTGAACATGTTAACATGGAACATAAGGCTTCCCTGTGTCACTGTTACCTGATCATCTTCTGGTGGTGAAATCGGAGGAAATCAGGAAAGATGTCACGACAAGGGGCAGGATTATGAATGTACTTCTCTCTCAGCGATATTTGGTCTCGGCTGTGGTGCCTTTTCTTAATCTTAGATAACAAACAAGCCAGATGATGTTTTAGCAGTGTGTTTCCCTCCTAAATTGTCTCCATCAAAATGGCATCTCTCAAGGAGTAACATAATCTCAGCATTTTGTTGGAACAATTATCCTGTGGCCTCTGTGTACAAAGTTCGTATCATATTACTCATCAAAGTATTTTGTGGATGAATAAAGACCACAGGCCAAGCCCCTTGATCCCACTGATGACCTTTTAGGAATTTTGAGTAATTTTTGCCATTTAGGACATTGCAATCCTAAGGCATCGCACTTCGTGAATGGAAATTTGATTCGGCAGACGTAATCTGTTTAGTTCTGTTGTTGTTCATGGTAAGTGGACAAAATATTTGGATGATCCTAAACAAGCACAATAATTGAATATGTTATTTCACAGTAGCAGGTGTTTGAAATCTTGAGCTTGTCTTTACATAATGAAGCATTTTGTAAACAAAGGCAGGTTATTATGTTGCTTCAGCTTACTGGGGATATGCACAAATGAAACAACTAATTTTCTTGATAGCATACTGTAATCATGCTGTTATTCTATGGCGCACTGCAGAAAGCACTGTTGCTTATTAATTCACTCTTTCCCGACTGCTACAAGACTTGGATTTTCTTTTTACTTTCAGTGGTAAGCGGTTATTATTTATTATATTCCTTTTAAATGAATTATCCCCCGTGTTTAAAGAATTAAAGAATTATATTTGATTTTTTTTAAGGTGACGTTTTCCACATTGTTTTCAGTCAATTCTGAAAGGCTTTAAAAAAAAGTGAATTGAATTAACTGCTACTTGAAAGCCACAAAAGCTATTATCTGAACAAGTCACTCCCTCAGGGAAGTTTCTTTGCCTCTTGTTTGGTAGCTATAGTACAACTAGATTCCCTGTCTTAGGCTGAAGCCTGTCTGGTTTTAAAAATGTACCCTGAGTACCATAAACCTCTGTGCCTCAATCATGCATTCACAACAAATCTGTCATATTACAACCTATTCATTACTTCATATTGTGCCATTAAAATAAAATAAAAATAAGAATTTAAAAATGAAAAAAAATCTTTTGTTCAATAATATACTTTTCACTTAATGAATCTTCCAGTGTGATTTGCAATGACACATTGTACATTACTATCCCTATAATTACTCGGGATTAGTGATTAGAAAACTGAAAATCCATTGGCTCCTCAAATTGTCTCTTAATCCGCACATCCAACTAATTTGTTGAAATATATTTTGGATATATTTTGTTTTCCAGGAGCCTGATGTTTGTTAGAAGAAAAATGTTCTTTATGAGATACAGGTGCCCCACTGCTGTACTGTTGAACTGGGGAAGCTCACTCTGAAGAGCAAATGTTGAAGAAATGCCAGGGAGGAGGGCAAGAGAGAAATCATTCATATCAAGTATAGGATTTTTATAGAAATATCCTGGTGCAAAAATCCCCACAGTCCCCTGCCACTTACCTCACTTCAGTTGCTGTGCATAAAACAGAACCAACAGCTCCAAGGACTTTATTTTTCTGTAAAATGAGCTGAGGCCCTTAAAAAGGTTTGGGAATATCTTTGGCATAATCACTGATATGAGCTATTGTTTACACTCAGAATGACCACCTTTTAATTTGTCCTTTAATTTAATGTCCTTGCAATGCATGAATAAATGGTGAAGAGGAGCTCTTTTTTAAAATAGGATTAAACTTTAGCTGTTACAATTATAGTGTAGGTGATCTGATAAGCATTTTAGGTACATACTGTACCAGCTGTAGCAAAAAATAAGCATTTCAATACGTTTAGTGCAGCAACAGATTCTATGCAGTGAAAAGTTTAAGTAGGTAGAATCAGTTTCAGATTCACTTCCATTGCAAAGTCGTTTTGCTGACATAGATTCTTTGTTAGAAAATTAAACAGAAAATTCTGTTTTGGACTTTTACATCTCTTTGCATTGTCTAATCCCAGATGAATATCCTGATGTCCAGGAAGGTCACAGAAGGGCAAGACCCTTTTCACATTTTTTGAGCAATTAGCTTGTGGTCATCGTAAACAATAAATCTGTAGCCACTTTGAGTCAGTCTGGTGAGCTCTCTCTATGTTCCTTTTGTACTGCACCTGTGACAATTGCTCTGTGTTAGTAAAACTAACAGGAGTCAGGTTAGAGGTTAGAGGTTAAAGCACTGTCAAGAGGAAGTTATTCTTCAGGCCAGTGAGTCCCTTATCATTTTCATCTAATGTGACATCCATCTGTCAATCAGGGAATTAAAGTAGCAGGCCCGTACCTCATGCTGGTGAGTCTCAGAAAACAGCCTCACTCCTGTTCGTATTACACTGCTAAGAGACCTCCTAATTATAACTAACAAATCAAAGTTCTTTCAAAATGTAACCGAGATGGTCTTTAAAGGCTACCATCTGTTGTCAGCGATTTAGAAGATTAACAAAACAATTAAAAAGGAAAGACCCCAAGTTTAGAAGAACATGACTGCTTTTCTTATGTGCTTTTGAGATACAGCCTAGTTTTGTATTCATCTTTGACAATGAAGAGAACATTTTAACCAGTTGTGTGTCACATGCTATTTACAATTATTTGAGCCTGATTTACTTAACTGAAATAAATTTGAGACCGATTTTGATTTTCAGGATTTATTGTATGCAGGGAAAAAAAAAACAATTTCAACAACAACAACTAATTCATATGGCCAGAGCGCCTATACTATTAATTACGAGTTTGCACAATGCCATGAAAGGTTCTGAAACACTAGTATCCATTGGAACAAAAAAAAACCTCCCTGGAGAACACTATGTCTCTTTGGTGATTTTTTTTAAATGTAGATATCACACAAGCATTAGCTATGAGATTTTACAGTCATCCATCATCCTACAGTGTGTTCAGTGCAATATTGAGAGGTGCTAGTCAGCCATCAGCCCAGCATCTGGTGTATAATTACTTGTTCTGTCTCGCCAGGCATGGATATATATATACAGTATAGTGTATAGACATGTTTAGTTATCAGTGACAAAAAAATTGAAAGACTTAAAATTATAAATAGATTAAGATTTTGGGGACGTTGCATCAGATATACAAGTTAAAAGTTTTTGAATACGAAACTTCACTGTGGTCTTGGGATTCCGCTTGCACAGGAAGCAGTGGGTCAGGCCCAAGAACTTAATTTAGTGGACACAGCTGGAGTTCATGCTAGAGTTGATTCCTCTGCCTTTTCAAGCACAAGACAGGGATATTCCTCCTGGAAGGGCCTGAAAACATTTCTTGAAATCCAGTGGCTATATTTTCTGATATCTTGGGGACCTGTTATATGAAAACAGTTCAGTTCAATTTATGATTATTCAAACAGGATTGAAAAGCAGAATGGCATCATGGCCTCATGCCCCAGACTCAGATGTGTGTAATCTTTTACCTCAGAGTTACACATGTCTTGGCCCGCTGGAGAACAACTTGATGTTGATGGAACAGGCCAGGACTTTTTGTTTTATCTGTGCCCTTGTCCCTGCATGATCCTGTCATCAGCTGGATGTCAATGACAGTGGATCAGTGTTCTTCCTGCGCGACCAGCTTGTTACAGAGACATCACTTCTCCAGGTTCTCAGTAGTGTACAAATATCCTGCAATGTTGGCACAGTGGGTATGACACTTGTTTGGGCTGTGCATGGTGGGTGCTTGGAGGTCTGCCCAACATGGTTCAAAGGTGGGGTCTCAAGTGCTCTGTTAGCATAATGCAAGATATTATATCATTCTTACACGTGGGAGACATTTTTGTTTAGGCTGTCCTTGTGCTGGTCACAAAGTTACAAGCAAATTACGAAACACGAAAAAAAATAGATATATATACTGAAGGGCATTAAAAACGCAACACCAGAGCATAGAAGCTTATAGTGTTTTTATGTTTTTAATGCCTCTCAGTATGGAACGTGTCAGTAAAAGTAACTCGATATTTGAAAATCTATAAGGCACTCGGGGTATCAGTGTACATATGTAAATCTACACTCAAAATCATCAAAGCATTTTTGAATCTTGATTACAGTGATTTTATGTGCTGGAAAGCCAAGTTTAAATTCTCAGTCCTTTGAAATTCAATGATATGCAAAGACACAACATATGTAGTAAGTTATGTTTTGCTCACAGTGCTGTTCAGTCTTACAGGTTATAAAATGTATACTGTATACTGTAACACTATGTATTCTTTAAAAAATTAAAAAGAAAGCTAAACTGTAAGAGCGCATGCAGTGAATGGCTTCAGACATTTGTGTTGTTTTATTGTTTGATTGCTTGTTTTTTGTAAAGCTACCCACATTTGAGATAAATGATTTTGATTGGTAAAAATGTTTCCGTATACACACTGATACATGTCACAAACACTGTAAAACTATAACACGCTAGCTCAAAGTTATTATACCCAATAATTGTGTAAATATATATAGTAACAATTTTTTGTTGTCTGGGTATATAATTAAGCAAAATGGGGGAAAAAAACAAAGCTGAATAGGCTTTTGTATTGAATCCTGGACAACAGAAACCAAACGTAAGCAGGGATCACATAGTTCTGACAGATGGAGACAAAACACAGCGAGTTCAGCTGAGGGCAAATTTGGATCAGGTGCCATGAGAAATGAAGGTACGAATCTGTGCAGTGATAACCTGGCAATTACTGCTGTTTCTAATTACATGAGAAAAAAAGAGAGAGAGAGAGTTTTTGACCTTGCAGGTAAACCATCGAGGAGCAGAAATAAATGAGAGGCAAGCAGCTGGTGCTGATCTGTCTTTGTTACAGTGGCACATGCTGTAGGTAGGCTGGAGAAGCAGACTGATGCACAGATGTTCCTATTTAGAAACAAACAAGCCTCTCTGGAGCCCCGAGACAGAAACATTAAATAGAAAAAGTGATTTAAAACACTCTTTAATGAATGAGCTCCAACGGAAAGAAATGTAGAGCAGTGGTGCTGGGATTTTTTTTTTTCATCATTATTATTATCCAAAGATACAAAGGAGAAATACACACTTTGGATTTTCTTAAATTCTTTTCTCCGTGTGCCACTTAGTAAGAAACGCACAATGAAAGTCGACATCTCTTCCTTTTAGTGTTTCTCAGTTGTGGGAGCTTTATTGCTGCCTGCCTTCAGTAAACCTGCTTTTGCGCTCATCTTCATGTACAAATGAATATTTAAAAAATTTGTTTTGACAGCAATAATTATTGACAAGTTCCTTCTCCTAAATTTCCATATGTAATGTTTCTCAAATTCAGCAAGAAAATTAGATGAAAGTGTGATAATAACATGCTAATGTGGTTTTCAGAGACAAACTGCGTTAGTCAGCAATCAAAAGAGTTTACAGTGCAGCATCACAGGAGTTCACGAATCTCTGAAAGAGGGATCTGTTGTACAAAGTAAGCTGATTCATGTAGTCTGCGATCAATAAAGCTTTAAAACCCGACCACACAAGGAAAAAAACAGCCCAGGATTCACATTTCGTTATTTTCTGAATTGAACTATCGAAGGTAAATCTTTTTCATTTCGCCCAGTTGTGTCTGGCAGGGACCCGTGTATTTAATTTGTGTGAATAATCCTTGAGAGGTTTTTCAGAATTGGAAATGTGCATGAAATTATCCGTGTCTTTTGTTGAGAAATAATCTGAAATTATCTGTATCTTTCATTGTTTATGAAAGCCAGAACCAAATGAATTTGTTTTAGCTTCTCATTAAGAATATCAAATGTACGGACACATAGAAGTGTTCACTGCACAGATTTATAAAGTGAAATACACACTCTCGTGTAATTATCTTTAAGAAGATCTATCAACTTCTACCCGAGGAGATGGTGACGGCTGTAATGGGGTGAATTGTATGTTATACAGACAGTACTCTTTGCCCTCTGGGTATTAGTCATGGTCTACTTCCAATTCACAGGAAAACATGGAGGAGGAAGACACAAAATTGTGTTCCCATTATTTCAATTCTGTTGAAATTCCAAAGTGCGTTTCCTTATTATTTCAGCGGTGAGTAACGTAGGAGGGTAACAACGGTCTTTGGGAAGCAACACCTGCAGTTACATTGAAAGGACTGACATTTCCATGCAGCTTGTGGAGCGGCTCTGTATTGTGCTGTGCAGGATAAAGGCCTAGGCCTTCTACCTGACTAGCTGAAAAATTCCAGTGCCAATGGGGCTTTGCTTCCTAATTTAGAAGTAATGAGCCCTGCTGTCTGTCACTTGCAAGAGATTGAGGTCCCACAGGGAAAATGTGGTTTAAAATAATAAAGAAGGCCAGGGCTTTTGATGCGTTTCTTATCCTTAGAGCCCATCCACCCTTTAAGCTATTCTTTCACTTGCCATAATTTTAGCAGTGATTCCCAGGGTTATGATCAACACTTCCAGATCAGTGTAACAAAATTCTTGTTAAGAGCCCACTCTTTGATTGCAAATACCGTTCTTACTGAGTTGGACTTTGCTAACTTTAAGTTGCGTGTTTCCGAATTCTTTACTCCAAAGATGCAAATGCTTTTATAGCTCGGTGCAAATGAGGTACAGTACACAGGTGCACTACCACCAAGTTGCAAAGAACATAGGGTCACCATAAAACGTCCCAACCCTGACTCATCCCAGACACAGGGAGTTTTTTGAAACCGTTGACCTGGTAAACAGTTTGCAGTTTTTTTTTTTGCTGAATCACGATTTCCTGTTTTCTGAAATATTCTACAGATTACCCAAGCTTGAAAACTAGAGAATGTCTGAGTTGCAAAAAAGAGTGCTGATTATGAAATATAATCTATTTTCATATAATTTTTCCTCTGTTATTTTTATCAATTGGGGTTAATAATAGCACAGTTCATGTTTCTACGCTGGTTGCCAGCATATGCTAGGGTTGTTCCAATATTCAGATTTTTCAACTAATCCCCTTTAACACATCTTCAGCCTACAGGTATCACTTAAAATACAAAGGAACTTGTTTAAAACCTGTTAATTGCAGGATGAGACTTGCTGCCTCTTCCTTCATTTTCAATTTGCACATTTTTTCAGCACCAATGATAAAGAGAAAGGGTCTTCTGACAGTCTGAGTTAGATAACTTGTGCAACATACATGTACAGGGATTTAGCCAGACTACACTCAGTGGGACATGCAGATTAAAAACTGTGGCGTCAAGTATCAAGTTTGTTGCTCTCATTATGCAAGTATATTCCTGGCTTACCTAATGCAAAGAGAACTGCAAAGTGTTGAATTCCCTCAGAGCTGTGTTTGTTATACATACTGTAGATGCCAAATACACAGAACGTCAACCTTTAGTACGGTATCTGTTCACTTGTGTCTATTCACTATACAGTTTATAGGGAAAGTGTAACTGTATATTTATTTCTGTACATTATAACTCCCAAATCAAATGGGAGTAATCCAGCATACTGGAAGTAAATGTGTATGGCTATTTACTATTTACCTGCTGGCAGTAGCCCCTTCATAATTGCTGGAGAAGAATGCGTCTGAAAAGAACTGCTGTAGAAGTGCTGAGCACTATGAGGCTGAAACCATGTTGTCAAACATTTGTGCAGGGAAACTGACATATCTGGGTCCTCTGCAAGTTTGCAAACAGGGGGAAAATGGCAGAATTTGCGTTGCATAACACACCTAGCTTCTTTTTTGTGCCAAAGCATTTCATAGAGGTGTATCGCTTTGGGCATTTTGAGGATAGACAAACATTAAGTGACTTTACCTCTTGCTTTTTTTCAATTGGCATAGGCACACCACGGAAATGAAGACTGGATTCTGCACAATTGCAAATGGGTGCATTTTTGGCAGGTGGATCATGTGGTATCATCCTGGCATGTGTAAAATTCAAAGCACTCTTATTTGTTTTCCAAAAATGCAGACGGCTATGATGAAACGCAGTTGAATTTCTGTTTTATTTTCTCAACAGGTTCTGCTTCTGAGCTTTCAGGGGACATTGTGACATCTGCTCTCTTGTGTTTCCAATAATCAGTGTAGTTCAGGACACCCATGATACCCGGAATTGTATTTCATGCAGGTTCTTCAAGCATGTACTTAATTGTTTTTCTGCCATAGTCCCTACACATTAATATCAGACAGTAAATAAATGATGTATTTATTTATTGAATGGGGTTTTATTATACTTTGATATTTAACTTTACTTACTTGCTTATTCTGAATGAATTGCATTAAGGGTGAGCTGAATCGGGTTTTTGGATCCCATGATAACCTGTTGGGGAGATGTCATCCACACTCTCCATCACTGCAGTACAGGTGCAGCATTTTGTTGGAACAGATTTGTTGGCTGTATGCTACATATCTTGCAGGGAAATACACAAGTTCACATACTCACATTAAAAGCTGTAATAACCTTCTTAATGATGAACTGAATAACATGGAGTGAATCTGATGAGCATACATGAAATTCAGTGCCATGTGACAAACAGGTTTAATGCCTCTCTAAAAATGATACTGTGCAGAACATCTAATGCATATTAAAATATCTACATCTCTTGAATTAATGACAGTCTTTATTTTGAATAATTAGTGTCTTGTAACAGCATATCAATATTTAATGAATTACCATAAAGTAGTAATAAATGTTATATTCACAAAAGTTATTCTGGATGCCCACGCTCATAAATGGATGAACTAGAAAAATGTCTTGATCACGTCTTTTTTTTACTTCTAAAGAAGGCTTAGAAGTGAAGATAATAAATCACATGAAGAGGAGGTTTATAATAATAATGTAATAATAATAATGTTTCTTTATTAGCCCTATACAGTTTCTTGCATTAGGAGTTTATGTGCATAAGAGAAAATATTTGTGTGCAATTGTTCTCTGTTTGACTTCACTGTTACAGTTTTGTGCAATGAATTGTACTTTTTATTCTAGGATACACTTTTACACTAAATCCAATGCTCAGAGAGATAAGGGAAAGCTTATTTTTGTTACAATAGGTGTTTTTTCTCTGAAGGATTGTTTCCCCTGTCTCAGTGGTTCAGTATTTTCTGAACTATATACTGAATGTCTTGCATTTTTAATAGTATTAACATTTCCCATTCAGTTCCCTGTTCTGAAAATCTTTAAAGGAATGTTGTAGCACAAATCAGGCAGTTGACGACTGGTCTCTCTAAAACAGTGTGTCAGCTGCAACAGTGCAAGTTCCTCTTGCACAGAGATGGGAGTTCAAACTTGTGTGCCATGCTGTCGTGTTCGCTTTGCAAATGCTTAATGTTGAGCTCTGACTGGTGCCATGTAATCCAAAGAAAAGTACTCAAAATTCACAGCAAGATGGTGAGATTAATTATAACTGTGGAATACTATGATGGCAATTCTTCCACATGCTGTATGATTAATTGCATTGCACTTTCTACACACTTCACTAAATGATCTGATGAATGTGTAATCATTCACAGATTTCTTCAGTGCTGAAAATTGATTACCTTTGATTAGCCCTGATCCGCACAAAGAACTCTGACAGAGTATCAGCGAAACATTAGAACATACAGACAAAGTAACAAATGATTTAATTACCAGTGTGGCTGTTAATACAAGATTCCCTGCCGTGATCCTGGAAATCCTTGTTCAGTGTTGCCTGTGGGTTTATTTAATTCTCTTAAGATTTAGATTATACATATATATTTTAATTCACAAGTTCTACTGAAAGCCTTATTAAGTGCCCTAATGTCTCTGGTTTCTATGGAAAGATTAGAAGACCTCTGGAAGACTTCAGCTGAATAGGATTCATTCCTGCTATTTACCCTGTATACACAGATTGAGAAAACACAGTTGTGTGTTTTCTCAATAAATATCAGTTGTCTAGTTCACCCCTGTTCATTCGCTGATAATAACATGTTTTGTTTTTTGTAAAGATGCTCTTAGCTGTCTGTCGCTCAGAAGAAATATGTTAAATGTTTTGTTTCAAAAGTAACACAGTGCTGTTTTTTTACAATATTTTAACATGCTTTCGTATACTGTATGTTTAGCACTGAATTGTCATAACACCTCATTCACGTCCACTATAATTAAATGGCCTTTTTGTTTGCAAAACATTTCGTTTTACCAAGATACCATCTGAATGTTTAAAAGATTGCTAAACATTGACTAGAATTCTTGTTGGGCTCCATCCAAACTTCAAATTAGGAGCCTAATTAAACTTTGTGTTTTTGATCTGAATTGGATTGTGCTGTATTGCACCAGAAGGCAAACAATGAGTGCCAGCACAAGCATGTGAGACAGATGTGTATATTAATGGTGAACTGTTAGTTAATGAAGAGTATTAAGTAGATGCGGTCAGAGCACTTTTAGTTAGTAGTGCAACAGATAGGTCACTTCTGACACCTCAGAGCAAGGCTGCTTGGGGAAAGTTGACAAAGCAATGGTTCTACAATGTGTTTGGTGCATTGAAACATAGATAAACCCCCTTGGCTGCATTGTCCAAAAACCTGCAATTTCTGAAACGTAACAAAGAAACTCTACTTGGACAGCCTGCTTCATCTGACTTTTCAGAGTACAAAAAAATGGAAATGTTTTGTGAAGCAACTTAAATAGAGCCATGTCAAAGAGGAAACTATAAGCAATTGAAGGACCATTACTTTTGGCTGCTGTATTTTGAATGATCTACTAACCAGGGTCAAGAGAAAGTGAAATAATAGTCTGTAAGTTAAAGCATATTTAGATACGTATTGAGCAGGATAAATGAATGCAACTGAAATATAGACACTCGTGAATAGAATGTACTGTATGCAACCAATGGACTGGAGCGAGTTTTAAAATATGGGATATTTTGAAGAAGAGTGCAAGCAGATCCTTAATCTGAGGGGTTGCTCTGAATGTAAGATGTAAAGTTCAGATTGCATTCCGATATTGCTTTAAACATGTAAAAAACACAAGATGACTACGTCCTTCCTGGAGCTGTTATCCATCTAAATGAGTTAAAAAATGTTACCTTAATTATTTTTTTTAAAAGTGAAAATGATCATTGGAATTTTTTTTTTTTTAAAGTGTCATTCTCATTTAGGAATTTATGCTTTTTTGTGCTTCGGTTGTAACTAAGCGTATATGCTGTTGGTAGATAATGGTTTTATATGTCTGATCTAATTCCTGTCAAAAGATTTGGCACTTAAAACCTTCCCGGCTATTAGCTGGGGATGCCCGGCAGAGCAGAACATGTGGAGGTCTTGTAACCAGTCTCCTCTGAATGATACCAACCCTGGCACAATGAAAACACCCACGGGGGGGGATCTGTGTGCCTTCTAGGCAGAACGCCATAGCCCACAATTAGTCTATATATTCAGGGGGCCAAAAACCCTTATTGTCTCACTTGATGTATAATTATCTGTTTTGATGAACTGCGGCTCTGAGGTCTTTTGTCTTGGGTCTGTGTATGGAGCAGTTGTCTGGCTGGGGTGCCAGCCTGGACTTTCCATTTAGAGGCTATGCCTGAGTGAGTTCACTGCTCTCCTCCTGAGTGAGTGAAACAGGGAGTTTTTCTGCCTGATTTCTTGGGTTGATGAGACACAATTATGCCTCAGATGAAATGCATTCTTGACTGCCATTTTGTTTGCATATTTCTCAACATTTGCCCATTATTAAACTCATCTTCCAGTTGTAAACTGCTTTCAAGTGGACTTCTGTTTCCTACACAGTTTTGTCACGACAGGAGAGAACAAAGTGGGCCTGTGCAGTCTACTCTGTTGTCGCCGCTCAAGCGGAAAACTCTGCTCACGGAAATTGAAAAAACAAAAGCTCTGTGGAAGCTTCACCCCCTTCCAGGTGGACAGAGACATGGGTCATATTCATAGAAAATATTTCAGATTTTCTTATTTGGTGGATGGAAATATTGCATGGAATGTCTTCAGCTTAAGCTCAAAATTTCTTTTTGATGCAAGTCATTAACATATGGTGGTGAAAAGAGAGGAGCAATGAGTTTTGTAGGAGGGTCACCTGCATGTCTTTCACACTGAACTTTTTGACTGACGTACGATGCATGCAAGTGTGAGCTGGCTGTCGTAGGCCAGCTGAGAGTCTTCTTGTTAAGAACCTTTTACAGAAAGACCTTTAGTTGTAGCACTGACATGGGCAGCAATGTCAGGTTATGGTGTTTTTTGTTCTCTGTAAAGTGAATGCCATATTCTGTTTCATGTTCATGATTCATGTCCGCAGCTCATTGTATCCTGGATTTTTTGTTATTATTATTATTATTATTATTAGTAGTAGTAGTAGTAGTATAAATATTATTAAGAATCTCTTTCCCTCATGGTGTCTGTGTCACCTGCCATCTCATTTCATCAAGCACAAGCTAAGTCACCAAAGCATTCGGTCAGTGCTAAGTAACCTGTTGTTAATCTGAAACATTTTTATAAAATCTAAGAACAAAATTCAGGTGGATTTAAAGTTTCAGTAATCCCTCCTACCCACCTCTCATATTCTTTGATGCTTTGAGGTAAGGAAAGGTATATCATGTGTGGATCTATTTGGGGGTTTTTGAGTAACTTTTTTAAAACTTTAAATTCCTGACTTTTGCCTTCTAAAGAGTTCACTATACAAGGAATAAGCTGCTCTTAAACACCTTGGTTCTTGTGATTTCAGATGTTTGTGGTGATGATAAAAGGAATATTTGAAAGACTCAATATCCTGAAGAGCTTTGCTTTCATGTTTTCTGTGAACAAGAACACAACTGCTTTATAAAGTTTTCTTTTGATGAAATTGGTCCGTTACTTTTTTTTCCTGCCCTTTTGCTAATCTATCTTTGCATATGCATAAGTGTGTTCCTTTTAAATTCACACTTTGAAACACTCATCCAGTTTTGTCCGGGAGATAAAAATGTGATTTCGTGTGCATTCTTTGTGTCAGGGTGGGAAGGGGATGCACTTCTGTGTCTTTATGAAGTCTATTCGTTTGAAGCCCCCGCAAGCAATGAACTTGTTAATGCGCCAGAGATGTTTTAATGGCAGCATGTCAGCACAAACTATAAAAAGTCTTGTTCACAACTTCACGTTGTTACATTGTGGCACTTAAGCATAAAAACTGCATACAAGTTTTTCATCGCTGTTACTTTTTATGTTGGTTTCAATCATAAAAAACCAAAGATGGTTTAAATTGCCTTTTATCTTTGCTTTCTAGCTTTGATTGCCTGTGCAAAATCTGATCACACCCAAAACTCCTCATAACTCCTGGTTATTTTTGCCCCTTTCATAGCACAGATTACTGACCCCCTAATGTCTTTACCAAAAGTTAATAGGCACTTAAAAGAGAGAGTCTTTGTGCTGTCATCACCCAGTGTCAGGGATTGAGTTGGCCTTTCTGGTGGTATGATCGAATGTGGGCTGTGCCCTTAGCTCCCAGGAAGGAAATTATTTCATTTTTTCCTGCTGTAGATCACCCCCCATATGTTAACAGTACTTTTAGCAGTTGTACATTTATTCAATGCCTGTATTGAAATCCTGGGGATTATTACTAATGCTGTGACCAAACAGTTATTTGGAGTCAGTTACAGGAGTGCCTCAGCCTACTGCAAACATAGCAAAGGAAAGTTGTGAGATGCTGTTACGTAAATGACTATGGATAGTTAAATATATCCAGAACTACAGATCTTCTGTAATCAGTGAGCAGCAGACAATGTCCTCCTAAGGATATGAATCTACACACAAGGAATGTGTAGAATAGCATTTCCTTACAAATACTGTATATGCTTCAGGAAACTCTTTTGACTAGTTGTGCCCTCATCCCAAACTGTCAGAATAATTGTTAAAAAGATGTTAGTTTTTTTTACACCAAATTTAAAACTTGTCAGTCTAGCCCAGCATTACTGAATATAGTGAAATTATGAAGGAACACTGTTTTGCTAAAGTTTGACAATGAATGATAACATTTTCACATTTCCTTCTGTATGATATCTGTTGAAGCACCTGTTGAAGCTTAAGGCTTTTTAAATTTAAGATGACACAAGAGCAAATGATCTAAACAGATAATTAGGGAACGTACCAATCACATCTGAAATTAACCGCAGTCTTCCTAAGCTGTCATTGTTTTCTTTTGCCTTTTACTGATAATGCTTCGTGCCACATCTAAATCACCTGAAAAACAGGGTGACAAGCATTTCTGCGTAGTGTACAGAGTGTAGTCAAATAGATAGATTGTAACATTTAGATTGCCATCTCTTATTGTTTTAGCCTCATTGTTTCAGACCGAATAAATCTTCTTTTTAAGAAAAATGTCAGAAAGCAAGCGTGGTTGTGTGTTTTTTTTTCTCTAGTTAGAGCAACATTTCTGAGTTAAACGCAGATGTAATAAATTACACATACAGCTGAAGACAGTGTACACTTCAAGTAATAATAATTTAGCCTGTAATATTTGTTGCTTGCACAGCCAGTATTTTACTTTGCTGGCTGGGTGTAAGGGGAAAAAAATGCGGCAAGCTGGTTCATTATTTTCTTTACCTGTCAAATTGGAGCAGTAGCGAAGGACTGCTAATATGAATCTGCTAATGGGCAGTTACCTAATATCCCTGACTGTCATAGAGATGATGTTCATATAAAAGTAATTCTATTTTATGCCTTAGAACATTGGTTTATCATTAGGCCCTTTATTAAACCTGGACTCTAATTTACTTCTTTCACACTTTGGGAGCCTAGCAGAGTCCTTTATGATTATGGTTTCCAAGGTGATGTTAGGCACAGCATCTACAAGCAACACCAGTGTCACTAGAGTGAACAACACAGAACAAGGTGCACAAACCTATGCTAAATTGCATGCCATTACTGTTAATATTTCCTCATTAAAATGTCCCCAGTTTTTGAGCTTGCTTGTGTGAGGCCTAATTTTTTTAATCAGCAGTTGCTCATACCGTTCATTATGATTTGGTATTTCTTTTCCAATTTAATGAAGATTAAAAGTGGAATTTGATCGGCTTTGTTGCTTTTTAGAGAAAAAAAAGTGTTATGTTTCTACAGATAAATTTAATTTCATCATTAGGTCTCATCTGTTAAAGTTTGGAATGTGTTAGTGGCTATACACACAGACTAAGATCTTCTGTGTTTCGCAGATGCATTGGAGAATTAGTTGTTGTCATTATCATATCGGATGATAATGGGTCATTTTAATAAGAATTCTTAGAATTTTCTTTTGTCACATAGCACTGTATAATTTAGATTTTTCCATGCAAAAATAGTGGTTCATGAATAACTGTCTTTGCTGAAGGCATTCTGTTTGTTGGGTTCGCAGTGTTTTTTCTGTCACTGTGCTTGTTTCAGGTTTACTGCTGTGTGGGAGTGTCATGGCTCACGGGCTGAAAGCTATGATTTTAGGCTGCAAACACCCAGTCTCAAATTTAAAAATTGTTCATTCCACTGGCTTCTACCTACTTTCAACTTGTTTGCTTTTTCTAATTTCTGTGTTTCGAATTTAGAAAAGGGGTGGATTTTCCAATGTACAGTATTTGAACTCACGAGTGGTAATACTGAAATGTACTGGAATGCAATACTGTAATGCCTGTGTTGTCTGTTAAAAATGACATGGTGCATATAGTCTTATACAACAGCAGTGTTCTACAAGACTCTTTCCCCCAGTAAATGTAATAATATAAATTAATCTCCAAAACTTGTTTTATGGCATGAATTCAGATGTTTAGTAGACCCCTTTGCCCACCTGCCGCAATAATGTTTGTTAGGCTGAAGGGAAACGCAGAAGAGTAAGGTAACATACAACATCCTGTCAGAATGGTGTTTTTTAGCTCTTACTAGAGCATTAAACAGCGCTGAAAAGGGAATATTGGTGAAATGTATTTCAATGCCAGCCACACAGAGGGTGATGTCTGAGTGGAAGCTGCACTAAAATGCCTCCTGCTGTTTACAGGTAGGGCTCTAAACCAAAACCTATTTCAAAACTAAAATTGTGCAACCTAGACTTTAAGGTAGATAAAAATGCCTGGCCTCTTAGAATTCCGCTGCTTACTCCGTAGACAGCACATCAGTGGTTTGAGTCTGTGCTACGTCATCGCCAGGCTGTAGCACTAGCTAGGGGCTGGCTTGATTCAGCCAGGGCACTGAAGTCTGGGTTTGCAGCAGGGACTCCTGTGACTTCCGGGTGCAGGTGTTAGTGAGAGTCACGTCAGTTTTTCGCTACCTGTGAGCCAGCCGTGCGATGAAGGGCGGGCGATTCCAACGGCAGGGAAACGTCATGCCTCCTCGTTTGCACTTCTAGGGAGGCCATAGCACTGAGCCCAGTTAGCTCACAGGCGCTCGATCCAGACTTAGGATGTCTACGGGCAGAAAACAATTTGAGACTTTTCTTTGAAGTAAAACAGGGGCCTCCCCAGTGGCTCGAGAAGTAATCAAGCTCTCCCCGCCACAGGTCAAGTACTGCGGCCGCGGGTTCGAGCCTGGGTCAAGTCACTAGTGCGGTCACAAGTCACAAGTCCCCAGGCGGCAGCGCACTACTGGCTGAGCGTTGCCATGGGGATGGTGGAGGATAAGGAGCCTGTCTAGGCCCTCGGTGGCACTGTGACCCCCGTAGGCTCCCTGTGGGCTCCCTGCTGCTTGCAGCCGTGTCAGTGAGGGATGCGGCTCTCCTCCCACTGGCGCTGCAGCAGGAGTCCTGAGCTGCGGGACCCCGTGCCCACTTAGCCAACGCGTGACTCGAACCAGGGAGGGGCGCCGGTTGGAGACTCACTTCCTCACCCCCCCCCCCCCTCGTGTACGGTCACGGATTTTGCGAACGTTAACACACAAGTGTGGCGAACGCTTAAACGCCCCCACCTCTTTGGCTCTATGGAATCAGGTGGGCCGTACAAAAACAGACGATTCTAAACGCTCTTGAAGAAGTAAATGAAGTCTGTTGCTCTGAAGTTATTTTGGAAGGGACACCCTTCCAGGTTTTTGCACCAGAAACACACCCCTGCCTCTTCTTCCTAGATCCATGCCTGTGAGTTATGCCTGTACTCCAGTACCAGCTGTTGATTTCCCACGACGGAAAACGTCCTCTCTCACTCTGGTGGAGCAAGAGGGCAACCCAGAACAAATTGTTTTAGGAATTCTCAGAGTGGGAAAATAAAGCATCAAGGCAGCTTTTTTTTTAAGACAGATGGTTTCGAGAGATGTCCAAGCAGGATACGCTAACTGCGTGGAAAACAGTTTTTACGAAACTCATGAACGTGCAGTTGCGTGGAACAAGCTACAGTACGATCCATCAAGCCATAAATGTATAACGACTGCCACCACTCACAAAAACAAAATGCCACTTTGGAAGATCAAGGGTCAATCAGAATATTACAGTTGGTCTAATCATATGACATTTCGTTACACAAGATTTACATAACATTTCTACTTGAAAGAGGAATTCCTGTAAATCGGGCTTCCTTCAGCACAGTGTGTTGTCGAATGTAGCTTCCCATCATGCTCTGCAGCTCAGAGCGCAAGGACAGTCCCTCCTGCTGGTCTCGGGACCTTGTATCCCCTCAGCTAACTCCCTGACATTTCAATGAACTACGCAGTTGAAATGTTATACAGTAATTAATGTTGATCCTAGCACACACGCAGCCTGCAGTACAAATTAGGATGGAAAAGGTTATCATAATATTTAGCTAGTCCAATTGGCAGACTTGAACAGCTCCCTGTGGGGCACAAGGAAAAAAATATATATTTTAAAGTTTAAAATTTGGCACTGAGAGTGTAAAAAGATTAACTTTGTAAAAGTTAGTTTTCCTCAGGTTTGGTGGAAAAGCAGGTACTTGCACGACCAGGTAAACTGGTAAACCACGGAGAGAACAGTCAAGTTTGTAGCTGAGGATCAGCCCTGTATTCAAAACAGCCCTTTTTTTTCTATGAATACAGGAAACTTTCTTGAAACAACAAATGTGTCCTGTCACTGGAAAGGTATTTGTGGACACTGTCAGTATGTTAGTGACTGGAAGAAGCACTAACGGCGTACAGACCCAGTTCAGATTCATCGCTGGAGTTCAGCTCCAGGTAAAAGTGCCAGCTGGGACTTTTCGGACTGACAGCGGTTCCTGAAAAATGCCCAGAGACTAAATAATTTAGATTGCAAGATTGTGACCTGTATAATTCTTTAAATGAGCTTTGCAGCAGTTAAATGAAAGAGATCAGCCATCTGTGAGGGGAAAAAAAAGATTATTTTACTTCTACATTTTTGGTAATGCAGATATAATTTGAGATACTAAAATAATGCTTTAATCATAATAATCACATCGACAATATGAATAATATCTGTAATTCAGTTGAACGTTCTGAATTTTGTAAATTAATGTGCTAAAACCTTGAGCTCTATTTGGATCGTAAATTACAACTTTCTCACATCCAGACAACATGTTCAAAAGATAAGATTCCTCAAATGGTTCTCATTCCCCCTTTTAGAAAGGTGACCATTGATCCACAGCAAATTATTACATTTTAACTGGATTAGCTAGTTTAGAAGTATTCAACTGAACAGCAACTACTTTTCACATTAATATAGATTGTGCCTTTTGGCTATTTTAAATATTTTTTCCGTTGCGTACAAGCGTTTCACATTTTTAAAACGTTGTGCATGTAACTTTCGTTGTGAATTCAAAACTGTAGTTTTTGAAAGGCTTGGAAGTTCTGGCAGATATTTTCACTTAGTCTCAATGCGCCCCCTGGCGATCGCTTTCTATACTTCATGTAGTTCATGACGGCTGAGAGACTGGAACTGTATAATAACTACATGACTTTGATAAATTGAAACGATTGTGGTAGTACAGCTGTAGTAACAGGAGTAATAACACTGTGATAGTATGATTACATTCGGCTTCATCACTATCATGATCTTCTAATACAGCAAATGTCTGAACTCTGTATATCACGTAGATGACGGAGCACCGACCTGTGGACACTACTGCAAGGCTTTGAAATATTTTAGCCTTTTAACTTATTTTTATTGTCAATAAGAATTGTTATGACGAATAAAATATAAGGTATTTTGTAGAAAAAACTTTTTTTTTAGCTTTCATGGTGTTTATCTTTTAATTGCCTGATGATTATTGTATATATAAACCTTAATTTAAAAAAATAAAGTAACGAAATGGTTATACTGTTAATACTGTAGTAAGTGTTGGCTAGTCTGTAACTACCAACCAATTTAGAATGAGCAGGAACCTATATATTTCGAAATTTTAACATAAACTTTGTTTCAGAACTAATTCGTTAAAAACACGAAATGAGGAACAATTTCGGGTTAGATAACATGATGCCGGTGTGTAAAATTATTCGACTTTACGAAATTCTAAATCTCTGAAATTAATATTCAAATTTGGAGTGCAGTTCATTTAAAAAACATTATATGGTATTTAAAGAGGACAGCATAATATTGAAACCTAGTAATTTTTATTCTATTGGTTTTGCGCCGGTCTTTAGTCACGGACATGCACTGCTATTTCTACACAAGGTGAAACAGTGCGCACAAAATATTTGTGTCCGTAAAATGCCTGTAAAATGCTTTAATTGTTTCTTGTTTTATTTTAAGCGAATTCCTCCACACTGCGGTGCTTTTGATGGCTGTGATAATAGCCGGCACATTGGTACACCACGCACATTTGTAGCGTATATGGTGGATTATCTTTTGAGGAATGCGCGCAAGCTGCCAAGAACTTAAGAAACGCTCACAAAACACAAGAAAGGGGTCAGTCAGCTCGTATTCTAGCCAGTGTTTGTTATTTAATGATTAAGAGATAGCTGGAATGCGATCCCCTTACGTTTGTAGCTGACCGGTGTACCTCTCAGATGTAAAGTGTTTGTTTTGAGGATTCTCTTGTGTTCGCAGGTGCAGATTGGCCTGGGGGCGAATTGAGCTGATCCTGTTCTGCAGGTGTGCATTCTACAGACAGGACCCTGCCTATCCACTCAACACCCTGCTATCTCATCGCGGCCGTGGATTAACTGTTCACATTAGGAAGATACCCGGCGATAAAGGAAACAGCCCACTCCAAACCCACTCGGGTCCGGGTCCAAGCCTGGGCCGGTTACTGTGCTCAGCTTCTTCAAATCTGTCAATGAAAATATAAACGGAAGCAAAAGTTCTGACCTCGATTCGTACCTACAGCATTTTTATTGCAGTATCTCCTAACAACTGTAAAGAAACGGATGTCTCCCACTCTCTTGACACGCACAAACGAATATCCGAGCTCAGCCTTCGCAGCTAACAAACGCTGCGAAAGACGGCAGTGGTATACACAGCATACACAAGAAACCGTGCCCTCAGTCTGAGGTAACGTGTAAAATACCGAGACAACTCCAACAGACACCCGTGCAAAAAAAAAAGGATGAATCTGATAAAAAGGGCGTTTTGTTAGAACAAGTTACATGTGCAAGGTGGTGTGTTATATTGGCAACACTAAGCATTTATATTTCAAGTACTTTTTAAAGGGCGGTAATGAGATGTTTGTCTGTTTGTTTGTATGTTGTATTTATGTCAGCATGGAAACAGCAAAAATATTTTACTGTTTTGTTATTGTTTTCTAACAGAAGTACTAAATAATTTAGATGTGGGAAACTATTATACTTGTTTGCCTGTAAGTGAAATTATCTGTGCCAACACTGACAGGATGAATAAATGAGTTACTAAGGCAACAATCACATTATATCCTTTCTCACAATATGCCGAAGAAGAACATATGGTTTATTATTGATGGAACTGTGACTTCTCATTAGCATACCAGCTATGTCTGAGCTTACAAACACAACAACGCTACTAAACTCTTTGCATGAATCTATTGCAGGAATTATTATTATTATTAGTATACTGTATTGTATAAAGAAGGAACTTCAGTTTATAAATGGGAAGTACTGCCCGAATTGTGTTATTTAGATTAACGACATATGTAAATAGTTACGATTGAAACGTTTATGTTGAGCTTGTTTCGCACAGCATTTTATTGGATAGACAGCAACGCGGTAACAAAAGCATTTTGATTCTTCATCCATGAATTAAATCTGCCAGGTCACAGTGAAAGATTAAAACGGAGTATTCCAAAAATGTCTAGTATTCAAAAGAATTGCTATAATTATTTCGTCTGCACTCCGTTTAGATCTAATTGTGCAAGCTGCGCATATGTCATATGTTATACTATGTCATACTATGGCTATCGCAAACCATGTCATTTTGACTTTTATAACCCGTAATCCTTAGTTTCGGATAAAGACGGCACTGTTTTATTCATCCGTGCCTTCCTATTTAGAAATATGTATTTAGGTTTTAGAGCTTATACTAAACGATTGTATTCAACCCTTAAGTGAACCCTATAGATTTAATTTATAATATACACTATGAAGTCAGGTATAATAATATTAATTATGATTACTTCACAAATTGTTATAATAAAGTTTCATTTTCGATGCAGTTTAGCAATATTACTGAATGGTGTTTTTAAAACAAATTTCATTACAATCGTCCTATTTGCTGTAAGATACGGAGTCTCGATTATTTCAACGCGGTTTTATGATTATCAGTAATAATGATATGTAATTACTGAATGTTTTCTGCAGTGTTCGCAGTCTTGGTTTTTAGCAGTGTATATTCGGATAGCGTGTCAAGCGCATAAATACAGTAATTGACGATAGTGGGAAGGCTCAAGCGGTAGTAATATTGCTCCAAGGTGGTTTTTGTTTCACCTCTAATGTCATCAGCCAATTATTATATTTAATTACTTTCTTATTCTGATGTTTCATTTACGATTTCCCCGGCGTTAAAAGCTAAACAATTAAGCCTACAGCATGGGGGATCAGCCAGCGTAGTTTTAATTTACAATTATCTGCTGTGATTAGTGGTAATTGTAAAATATGTTTGTTAAGCACACGATGAAATGTCTATACTGCTCTGTCTCGGCCAGTATATATAATACTGTTCCCATTCTCCTTCTTCAATATTAGCACCACTAATGTAGGCGAATGTCGACTTCCAGAACGCATTTTGGGGTTTACATCAATAGGACTGAATTAATTACGAATTTGGTGCAATAACATCGCGCGCGGGAAAGAGTTTTTTTCTTGCATTTTTTTCCCCCCGAGCTGGGATAATTAACTCTATTTGTATTTGCGCGGTGAAACCAGATACAAACCTCGTGTCCGATTTATTTTTTCTATAGTTCGTTACCACGTTGGATTTAAATAGTGTTTAATGCCCTTCTCTGGGTTTTTGAGGAAGACAAGAGCGAGAGAGGGGGGAAGGAGGGAGAGAGATTAATTAGACTGCGAAGAAAGCCATCCTTCTTATCACTGGATCGGGCTCCTCTGAAGTGATTCACACCTTTCGTAGCCGAAAGGTTCCTTGTACACCGTGCTTGCGAGCCCTATCAATTTGTATCTGAAGCCTGTAGTTTCCTTTTATAGCCTGTAGTTCTAACAGCTGCACGGGTTGGCAAGAGGGAAAAGGGAAGCACGGAGAACTATTCTTTGTCTTTATCTTGATTTTTTTTTTACTGTTTGTTTTTGCATCACTGTATGAAATGAAACAAAGAGGATGGGGATCCCTTCAAAGGAAAGGGTTCGCTACCCAAGGGGCTCACGCTCGCCGTGGCCGGAGAGCCCAGCCCGAGGTTTCAAAACGGCCAGGTGTCCAGCGTCTTATTGTGTTTTGACAGGTGCTCTTTACCAAACAAACTCAGAATGCTATGCTTGGACACATAGCCGAAAATAAGCAACACGCGAGCTCTTTGCTATAAAACCGAAGAAAAAATCCTCCACTCGTAAACTTTTTTGAGCTTTTTAAACGGTGTTATCTTTTTACGCATACTTTAATTTAGTTACAAAGTACGAACGACACAGATAATAAGTCCATTCGATCGCTATTTGTTTTTCGTTCCCAAGCAAAGTACACTGAAACAGTTCTCATTTAGGAGGCTTGACCCTGAAAAGGCGGGTTTGTATGGACTACACCAAGAATGCCAATATTGTGGTTCATTTGTTCTGTATTTGAAAACTCTAACCCAGCGCAATTTTCTCTGCTGTAATGAATAACTATTTTAGGAGCGAATTTATGGTTTTTCTAAAAAGATTAATCAAAACGGATCTTTTAACCGCTGTGTTCTATAGTCTTAATTCCATTTACATCAGATGTGCGTAGTGCAACCTGAATTTAATTAATCGCGCTCTTCAACCTCAAACCCCCACGTTTAATTTGGGTTTTTGATTATTACCTTAGCTTTTCTGATTACTACTTCAGGTCGCATACAATGAATTATTATTTTTTTCTTGATTCAAAACGACGTATCCCCAATTTGAGTATTAATGACGTTGGTCATAGAATGGCAAAGTTATTATTCTTATCGTTTTACGCAAAATTGAGTTTTTAATATATTTAATATATATTAGTATATTTTATTTATTCAATTCTTTTTATGTTATATAATTTTATTGCGGGGTTTCCGTTCTGGGGAAAAAAAAACTAAATATTAAATCATTTCGATCCGATCTCTGCTGAAATAAAAACCTCTTTATTTCGAATTGTCTATACTACAATTTCAAGGGATTTCAACCCTTGGTAGGGTGGGGAAAACATTATTATTACTATTGTGAGTGCTGCTTCACTGCTCCTCAATCCTTTGTTTGACTTTGGACTGTGTGTCAGGGACTGGGTGCCTTATCCGTGGAGTTTGCATGTTCTCTCCAGTTTCGCGTTTATTTTCACCGGATTCTTCGGATTCATTCAATCTTCAAAACACGTAACAAGATGAACTGGTATTTCTAAACTCTCGCTCTTGTGTGTCCCTTAATGGCGTAGTGTACCGGCTAGGGCTTGGTACCGCCTTGTGCCCTGCGTCTCAGGGATAAAACCCAGGTTTTTGCAACCCTTACCAGAAACGCAGGGTGAACGCTGTGAGCGTCTTCACGTTTTCCACAAACCAAATCAATGAGATTCTGTTATATCTATCCTTACATAGATATATCCCTTGAAAATTCTTTTCTGTCAATTCACGTTCACGCCTGGCCTTCGTGGCATGCAGTTGTGCTTAGAAAATGTGGCGAATCCAAGTGAAAATAGTGTAAGAATGTTGTCAGGATATTTAGGCAGGATCAGTCTGTGTGAAAATACAGATTTGCACGGAGCGCCATCTGCCGACAGAAAGGTCTGTGTCACAAAGAGCGGAAATCTACATTTTCAAACAGAACGAAGTATTCATTTGGTCACAGGGTAAAGTCTCGGAGGGTCACACAGTCGTACTTCAGACTTATTAGTTTGTTACATTAAGCTAATAATATTTTATAAAATTCATGCTGTGTTAGTAGTTTTCAGTTTCCTTTATCAGCTCATGACTATGCAGTGTTGATTAGTATAAGGTTTTTCCCATCTTTTCAAGAACAGGCCGTGCTGTAGGCTGATAATTTGTCCTCAAGCAGCCTTGTAATGTGGGTTACTTCTGCTTACTTTATTATTATTTCTACTTGATAATCATAATTATGATTATTGCTGTTATTTACAACTGATCTAACATAAAAATATGCACATAACCAAAATCCAATCCAGGATTTATTTCATATGCGCATAATCAAAACCCTCTACCAGAAGGTTTGTGATTTCCAATATTGCTCACTCCGAACACGCCGGTGTTGTGCAAAAGCCGTCTTAGAAAAAGAAGGTCAAACTAATTTGATACATTGTTGGTATCTCCTCGTTTGATCAAACAGGAATAATTCGCAATAAGCATTTCTGTGCGTATTTGAGACGTTTTAAAGTTGATCATATTTCCTCTGCTTTCAAAACAACCAAAAATAAAATTTCCCTTTTGTGTTTATGGTAGCGAGATGCTTGTTTCAGTAGTTCTGCATCGTTTCTATTGACACCTTTCGGCCCTGGTCATTTACCCTAAAAATGATGATGAAATCATTTTTACAAGAGTAAGCAAAAAATGTTAAACATACCACACGCATGGTGTTGGAGATTTTGTTTTACAAAGTAGCTACCTCACTTCTTTGAATTAAGGTTAAGGGTTGCTATTGAATGCTATTGAAAGCTCGCAATGACGTCATTAATTGTCAACAGAGTTGTTGTATCTGTCTTCGTCTTCATGTTCATGAAACTGCCACAAGGTGGCAAGATTCACATGGTCATTTCAGCTCTTGTATACTACTGCCTTCCCTCTTCACAGGCCTTGACATTCAACAGGACTTCCTGACTGGCTTCGTAATGTCAAACACTTTAGAATTTTACAGCGATAACGTTGTGAAAAGATTCCGCACTGTTGCCACTGATCACAGGGCAGCTACACGGAAAAGAACTTTCGCTGGAGAAGAAACAGCAGCAGAAAGATTAATTCTGAAATTAGGATATTGCGAAGAGCTTTAAAATGCTCTTCAGTTTGTAATGGAATCTTGTAAGAAGGAATACAAGCTCATTTTCTAAAACAGGCAATCCAAAATATAGTTTTTTTTTCCGCTACAGTATAGCAGTACAATACAAAATTACAACATTGTTTTTGTTCTCTCTCCGTAATTGGTTTAAAATGTAAATGCTTGCCCAATCCTTCCTTTTTTTAAGGCACAAATTACCGACATACTGCTTAAGGACCACATAATTATACTCAGTTATGAACTTCTCTGATGCCAGATTGAGTTTAATAATGACAAAAATATATAATAACGGCAGAGTTAATTTTAGCTTGCTGCTGTTAATCAGATCGCTAGTCTGTGTAAGAATACATGTGTTATGACTCATTGGAAAAACAACATTATGACTTATTTTTCAGACCAGAAAGGAGAATGCAAGAGCTACAGTATAAACAGAAGTAGGAATTAAGAATTAAAAATGCAATGCTATTTTTTTCAAAGAATTGGTCATGTAAATAATTAGTAGAAATGTCAGCAATGACGAGCTGCACTTTGCTCTTAATGTCTTCTTAATCATATTCCAAGTCTGCAGCCTTCCCTGCTTCTTGTCTTTATAAACTGCTCTCGCAGACAGATTTAAGCCCCAATCCCTGGCCTTGTCTTCTGTAGTGCTTAGACAGAAGCCCCAGTTCTCGAGGAATTGTCAGACGTTCTTATATCCCCACATAAATGTCTCTAAACAAATTGGTTACTGTATAAATGCTTTTCTTTTCTAACTTTACATAAGCTAATGCTGTGTTCTATGTTAAAGCCCTGTTCTGACACATGGTTGGACGTGAGAATGTGTCACTCATTTCCCAGTAATAAGCTGGTAATCACACGGTTGTTAATTATGTGTCGTCTAAAATGGACCATAAACGCTCATGTCATTTGAGATATTTCTATTTCCTATACTATTTATCAGATAGGAAGAGTAGTCAAAAAATCCATGTTGTGTTTTTCTATGCCTTTGAATAGTTCAGTTGTATTAAAATATATGTTCACCCCTTTTAAATGTTTTTGGCTTTGCCTTGCTTCACTATGAAGAGCATGGAGATGATGAATCATGAAAAACGCTGTAGAAAAAATATTTTTTGTTATTATGTGTACAGGTTGTCTTGTCTTAAAAGCATTCAGATGTATCCATCATTCCATTGTGCATGTTTTTCCTTACACATGTTGGTAAATGTCAATTCTTCAACACTGTACTGTAGTAAGAAATCACACATACTGTAGGAACTTCTTTTCAAAGCTAATGTCTGTCATATAATAGTTTGAGAACCTATAAAGAATAATACAAGTACACATAGAAATGTTTTCAACTTTTACAGCCCAACAAGACTTTTATTGAAAACTTACACAAAGAGGCCACATGTTAACAAGCTGCTGAACGTCATTAAAATCCATCTTCATAAGAAAAGGAATGTAATTTTATCAGAACTGTACTGCTGTTTACATTGTTACTAAGGCATTGAGGCTTACTTTTTCCATAAAGCACTTGTGCTATAATTGTACAGTAAGGTTTGACCCGTGTGTTCATTATAAAATACTCACATTTGTTGATGACAGTATTCTGAAAATCTTCACATTCTGTATGAATCCTTAGACGTACTGAGACACAGCCAGCTGAACAGCAGCCCAAACCTCTCTGAGTGCATACAACACTGCTAAACTATAGTAATAAAGAAATTGACAAAGAAGCTTTTCCAAGGTGACATACGGGTAGCAATCTAGCAAAAGGCACACTTTAAGACATTCTTCTTTTATTTATATTTACGAAACATGAGCAAGAAACAGACATCGGGTAACAGATGGTGGTGGCTGTACTGATTAGGTGAATAGCTCTTAACCGCACACTCCAGCACAAGAAAAGTACAGTTGCTCCTGGGTGCTCAGCAAAGTGACATGGGCTGTCCTTATTCAAACAGAAGTGGGATGAGGGCAGCAGTAGCAGCAGTATTCTGAAATTGTTTTGGGTCGTGTGTTGTTTTTTTGCAAGGCCCAGGTGAAGGCTGGCTCCTGGCTGGTGCACCAGCCCCGTGTCAGAGGTCGTGCTTGTCTAGAGAATGCTGACTCTCTCGCCCAGAGCCCTCATCTCTGCCTCCTCGGCCTCTACGCCCTCACTGCAGTCTGTATGTGGGTTGACAAGGTGAGCTGGGTACTGCAGGCCGTGCTGGCCTGCAAACAGCTCCCACCGGGAGTCATCGCTTTCGTGGGTGATGTACCGCTCTCCAATCTTGCATTCAAGCCCCCTCAAGTCCAGCCATGTCTGGTAATCCTGCGAATAATACAGAAACAACCATTTCAAGCGTGAGACATGCTGAGTGATATAAAGGTTGCTAGTAAGGTGCATGCTCTGACGTGCAAGCTCAGCCTACCGGGGCCGGTTGGCAGTAGCTACCGATGTAGTTCAAGTAGGAAGCTGCGTCAGCACGCGTAGGTTGCAAAGGAACAAGTAAAGGTTTATTCCACGCTGGGTGACCCGGAGAAGGCTACATCCGAAACATTGTGTTTCTTTTCTTCTCTTTTCAGCATGGACTAAACCTTTACTTGTTCCTTAGTAGCTACTGATGCATCTTAGGCATAGGAATTAGCTTCAGAGTCCTTTTCACACATGGTTCTTTTGTAGTGGAGCTGTGGTTCGATATTTAACTTTAGAAAAGTGTGAGTCGTCCCTCACAATCAATACATGCTTTTGCTTTGGTTATGCAGAAATCTGCAATGATGCATTTTGTACTGCTACTATAATGTAGAGAGGGCTTTGATTGTTTAATCAATAAGTTGGAAGGTACTGGATTGCATCTTCATTACTTTAGCTCAAACAAACAATTTAATTTTCTTGGGAAGCCACACAAATGTTGCATCATTGCTTTGAGCCGAGAGTATTAAACCTTTTGAAGGCTGACGTTGTAGAAGAATGTTTTTCCCATGAGCATGGTGCCACATGAGCAAGCATCTCTGAATCTGGCTACATAATCCCCTCAAACCTTTCACACAAGCTGAGAAAGAAGACTTCTACAAAACATATCTATTAAGACGTGTAAAATATGTCTAACTATAACAACACAGTTGTGCTGTGTAGCGTAACAAGCAATTCACAATTATAACTCTCTGATGTACTCTATACTTTTTATTTTGAAAAAGATATGTAAAGGCTTTATGAACTGATATCTTTGATCACTGTAATAAAGCTGTAATCAACCTGTAAAAAAAACTACTTTTCACAATTCGGTTTAGAAAATATCATTAGTTAAGTGTTTCTTGAAAATAAGGAGCTCACCTGTAGCCAAGGGTGACTGAGAGACTTGTCCACACTGTACCTCTTCCTCATTTTCACTTGCAGGAGGTTGTTAATGAGGTCAATTGCTGTAATGACAAGGGAGCCTGTCAAGGAATGTACCTTCACATAACAGATAAGCTTGGAAGTCTCTATCACACACTTTTCAGAGTCAACATGGGGTAATGGGCAAAACAAAATGTAAAGCTTATTTTAAGGGTCATAAGCTTCTCAGCTTCACTTTGGATGGGTGACCTTAAGGACCTTAATTACAATTGCCATCAGTCAGCATTACTCAGATGAATACACAGTCAGAAAAATACAGGCTGCTCTCGTAAAAACCCATTAAACACAGTGAAGCCATGTTCACTGCAACAGAACAACTGCAATATATTTAACTGTTTCTCAAATTACCATTCAAACACTAACAAAATCTAAAGCCTTAGAGAGCGGCGTGAATTGTGATGTTCTTGCAAAATGCTGTCAAAGGATGAGAGATTTAGGTATCGTGGCAGTTAGTGTCTAATGAAATTGCAAGAAACAGAACTCAAGACAGATTGTTATGTACAGTATAAAAGAATTATGAAACACAAAAGCTGCTGTTAACTGACCAATCTTTGGAAATGTTTGTCTGAAACTCAGACAAGCTTAAAAAAAGGGTCATCCTTAAGAACAGCCATTTAAACAAGGTTTTATCAGGTATTCCTTTCCAGACATAGATGCAAGATTAAGCTTCTCAGTTCTCATGTAAAAAAAATAAGAGAGGATAATACATTAAAATACCATTTTTAAAATGGAAACAAGAAAACCAATGTGATTAGGAAATGATATATGGCAAAACAGAACTCGGGGACACATGAAGAAATTCCCTGGACTGCGCATATTTCTGTACTGAGGAGGATAATGAGGCCAGGCAATGAGGAAAAAGGAAGCACGCTGATGGAATACTGTCAATAATGAGTTTTATGCTAGAGTAAACCTGCACTTAAACAGAAGAGTCACGCACAAGGATCCACCTTCAGATCCACAGATTTAGGATGGAGCTCTCTAAACAAAGAAAATATTCATCCTTATCTACGCACACATGCATGAATGTCTGCAAGTTAGCAAAAAACAGATGTTGCCAAGTACCTTTCCTTCGTTTCCCTGAAACACAAGCGAGGTGGTTTGTGGAAATGACATCTAATCTAAAGAGGACAGTCAAGTGTATTTTTTACCTTCACTCTGAAACAATTGACATGATCATGTTTAGTAGTGGATGATGGTCCAGTTTTAATGTACATGTAGAGAACTATATTTTACACCCTGCAATAAATTATTTGCTAGTAATTGTTCTTCATTTAACAGTTATTGTGGTTTTTGGCATGTGCCGCTCAAAAAGTTAATTCATTTGTATTTACTTCTAATTTTTTATGGGCTAAGTGAAATATTTATAAAGTTATACACTGATTCACTACTTGATTGTTTGATAAGAAAGTAAGGCTGCATTTCACACGGAATGTGTACGAACAAAAGAAAGATTATAACCGAGAGCTCATCGAGCTTGTTTGGTAGTTAGTAACTAATTGATCCAAAGATTTATCCAGGCATTTCCTGAAGGAAGCCATATCTGGGTAGCTTGTTCCATACACCCACAACCCTATGGGTAAAGAGGTGCATAAGAAAGGAAAAATGAACAGGTACTGAGCTGGTCAGAAGGGCAGGTGTAAGTCTTTAGCCTACACCCCTGAAGCATCTCAAATTTCCATGATGTGTCTCAGAGTGCTTGTCCATTGCTTCTTACACAAAATAGATTGTCTGGAATGCTTTCACCTAAAGAATGCTAGGTGATAAAAAGATCTTTGATTATCCAAAAGTACATAGTAGCTGAGGTATGAGGTATGATAATGAATAGTTTCCTTTCCTGGGCAGGGCAGCTACACTTCTTACCCCTGGGTTAATAAGTGAAGCTGGTTTGTTGATTCACAAGGTCATGCATGCAGTGAATTGGCAGATATGTTTGCAGAGTTTTCAAAAGTTACGTCAGTGTCATTTAAAGGACAATTTGGGAGAACTGGCCACATCTGCAGGTTCTCCATTCATGGAAACCAGTTTCCCAGCTTTGCAGGGATCGCTGCACGTCCGGCACCCTAGAACTTCTCTTCCATTCACAGTCACATCCGTGATGGCTGCGGGCGGGGAGAGTCTGCTGCAGGATGAGCTTTTACTTTGACAGCCTCTGGAGCAGGCATGGGAGGAGTCTGACTCAGATCTCAGTGCAAACCACAAAAGAGCTTGGCCCCTCGTTTCAGTGGGCTGGACCAACATTGTCTTAGTTAAAATCAAAACTGGGCCATAATTGCTCAAAACTCACAGGGATTCTTTAAGAAGCAGTTTTGATAAGACTCCTGGATCAGCAAGCAATTATTGATCACATATACTTGGGCCATGTGACCTCTCATTAGAGATCCCTCTTACATTTTCATGTTTTCACACTTTACAGTCGTTTAATGTGGCTTCATTGAATCTGATTCTGTAGATAATATTTAATACATTAAAGCTTAAACTAAGACAATGTTTTACATGATCTCGGTGTATTTGTTTGTGTTGTGGAATATGTAATCTGCTGTTACTCGCAGGGGTAGGTGATGTGCCTTTTTTATCATTCTAGAACGTGCACTAAGATCTCCAAAATACTGTAAGGGTGATTTAACTAGTTTCTGATCTCCTATGCTCAGAATAAGCCTTTCATTAAGGACAGTTTTAAGGTAAATGAAATGTTTCTCCTCTGCAGGTAAAGGAGTTTACATATACAGTAAAATCTCAGGATTCACAAGGGTTAGACACCTTGAAGTCTATACAATAGGTGCCCGATTTGCGAATGTAGAGCTCGTGAATGTCCAGGTTTTACTCTATAATCATACAGAACAGACAAATTCAACATGAATGGTCATGGACTTGCCTTCTTGGGATACTTCTTTCCACGGGTTTGGTGGGTACATGAATGCGGCATTCTGGATCTGATCATGAATGTCCTCATCCTCATTAAAGGGAAAGGTGCCACTGAGGCTGACATAGATGATGACGCCTACAGACCACATGTCCAGAGATCTGTTGTATCCCTTATTCCTCAACACCTCAGGGGCCAGGTATGCAGGTGTACCAACCACTGAACGTCTGAAAGATTTCTCCCCAATGATCCGAGCAAATCCAAAGTCACACAACTTAACCTGCACAGAGAAGCATAACGCACAGGCAGGGAGAAACAGGAACACTGTTAATACAGTAAGACTCACAGCCCCCTCCTGGGTTTTCATATCTTACTGAACTATTCCAACTTAAAAGTGGTAATTAAAAACACTCAACAAAGATGTTATTTATTACTGCTGCTCTTTACAAATTAATTATAGCTCGTATAACTACTAAATTCCAAAAACTAATTGGTTCTCTCTTTAATCTCATTTAGCTAATGCACATTGTAAAGAAAAGGAGAACAATCTGAAGTCTAATTTCCCTTGAAGAGCTACGTTAGAAGTTGCTCATTATTTGTTGTGGTGGCCCACTATCCAGTATTGCTGCAAGGCTAGAACAAATGCTAAAAATAAATTAGTATGAGCTGCAGGTTTCACATAAAAAGCACACCTAATACACAGAAAAGAACATTGGCTCAGAAAACAAAAAGCATTATGTACAGTCTCCAGCTATCATTGTCTTCAATAACCTACTAGGTATACTGTAATTTGTAGCATTTTTTAACAGAGTGAGTTGATATTAATCCTTCAAACCTTCACAGTTTGTTATAATGTGGGCATTAGTTTATTTTACTTTAAAAGTGTGAAACTCCTGATTGCTGCAGAGTTTTGCCCACTGACTAATCTTGTATAAAGAACAAGCAAGCAGGCTTGAGCAGAAATTGCAGCATGCGTGCAGAGCCCATTAGCAAAAGAAAGGAAAAGAAAAAAAAAACAATTTGCAGCCAAGTTCTGCTGGTGTGAAACAATGTTGCAAGGCTTGGTATGATGGAAAAATAAAAAAAAAGTGTTTCTTACCTGAGGAAAGGGGTCAGCAGAGGCTAGTAAAACATTTTCAGGTTTGAGGTCACAGTGAACAATGTTCTTAAAGTGAAGATGTCTCAGTGCTACAAGAATCTGCAAAGAAGACAAAAAGTAATTATCTGTATTTTACAACTAGTGCTCTGATTACAGTCGCTTGGAATATTTTGAGTTTTGTGTTGGGATACAGTTGCTAATTATAATATACTGTACAATTAATAGCAGCTTTTGAAGCCCTCTATTATAGTTAAACATGTCATATATTAACTAGAACTGAATTAACCTTTTTACTGGCATGTTCAATTTAGCCATAAGTGATGAATTTCATTCTTTTACTACAAAATTAATCTCCCTTCTTTTAATTGCCACAGTGTTTTTGTAATTCTGCATTTCATTCATTCATCAACATCATTACAAGCAATATATGGAAGATTTTTAATTTAAACTGTGTGCTTTTTTATTAATCACAGTGTTGGTTATCTAATTTTATTAAAGCGTGCACCAAA
This sequence comes from Lepisosteus platostomus, assembly GCF_059453375.1. Classification (NCBI taxonomy): domain Eukaryota; kingdom Metazoa; phylum Chordata; class Actinopteri; order Semionotiformes; family Lepisosteidae; genus Lepisosteus; species Lepisosteus platostomus. The sequence continues at coordinate 5,713,740 of NC_142620.1, read as the reverse complement.
AAGTGATAGTTTGTTGATAGCATCTTGCATAAATCACTTAAAAAATTTCACACACAGCGACTAGCTCTGGCTTTTAGACTAATCAACGTGGAGGAGATGCAGGTATTCATAATCTAATATGGTTTTTGGGAGTAGACGTACTGTAAGTGATATTTGGAAAATACTTTAGCATATATGCAGTGAATGAATCATTTAACGCAAACCTGCTTTTAAAAAGTCCCATTTTCAGAATGAACTGAGTGTTCGTTATGAGTGAAGATCTGTACTCTGAGCCCTTGGAAGGACGTCTGTGTGTGTGTGTGTTGTGCAGCTCGCGCACACGTACCTGGGTGATTAAAAACTTGGTTATGCGCTCCGGCAGTCTTCCCTTTTCACTTGACAGGATCATCTCCAGCATGTCTCCATGGAGCTTCTCCATGACAACAAACACTCGCTCGAGCGTCTCGAACATGCACTCCAGATTGACAACACCAGGGTGATGGAGGTTCTGTGGGTCAACAAGCAGGCAGTTCTGCCTTCAGGGGCTCTTAACCCGGCTCACATGGTCCAGTCAGGTAACAGGAGGAAACTTGCATGCGCAGGGTGACATAAGGGGATCGCTGCATTTCTATTTAGAAAACACTTTTTATGTTTGCGATAGACACCCCACAAATAACGATAACATTCATTGTGCCTAAAGTTTTTTTTTAAACTTAAAATTATTTTTAATTCACCCACTTAATCTGACATCATTAAAAATCTACTTAACATTGTCTGTTATTCTTTAAAGCCGAGGTTACACGAAGGAACAGCCCCTTACCTGTAAGATGGCGACTTCATTCCGCAGCTGGCTCTCCTGCTTCGTAGGAAACCTCAACTTGTCTATGATTTTAATGGCCACGTCCCTTCCCGTTTTCCTGTGTTTTCCTAACACAAGGATCAAGTGTCATCAAGACTTCAAGACGATTCATTTACATAAAAAGTCAATGTGGTGTACAGTAGGGAAAGAGTCTTAATGGCTTTAAGATGGGTGGCAAGCTATACTGCTGCATGTAGGTGGCCACATGTTTCCTATATTTTGCATTCTGGAAATACATTTTAATAATTGTTGCTCTATTTATTTTAAGGAATCATAATGAAAAATACAGACCTCCATATACTATTCCAAACTGCCCAGAGCCAAGAACTTCATCAGGGAATATTTGGTAAACCGAACTAATATCCTGTTGGGAAAAAAGAACAGCATTGGTGTTATCTATTTTTCACTTTCAAAATCATGCATATATTTTCATAGAAGCTGACACGAGTGCACATACTGTATGTTTAACAAAGTCCTGCTGTATAAAATTAGAAAATGAATCACAGCTATTTAAGTAGCCGATGAGTAAAAGCTTAATGAATAGTTTCTCCAGCTGAAACATTACCAAGCTGCTTGCCGGAGCTGTGCTGTTTAAACCTGGCAGGAGATTCAGTGGGTGCCCAGGCAAGGCACAGGATCAACATATCCCATATCTGTGAGTTTACTAGTTCTTATCTGGCCAGTGCACAGTGGCTTCATTCCTTTAATGCTCTCTCAGTAATCCAAAGTCCTTGGAAATGCACTGAGCATTCACATGCTGTTATCCACTTACTAAACATCTCTTTGTCATTCCCAAGCTAATGGAATGCTCTGGGTTATAGGACTAAAATGCCATTCTTGTTATAAGTGTTCATGATTACATACTACATACACACACACACGTATAAAACAGATCTATAAAATGGTCTTCCACAAGCTTGCAGATCTCATAAGGTCAGGTCATAAGGCTGCTGCCTTCTTAATAATTTTTTGTTTGCATTGCACGTGTACGTTAATTGGCATTGCAATGTACAGAACCAAGCCATATTAAAATTGGCCACAGCAGACTATATACTATATCTATCGCAAAACACCAAGCATAGGATTGTGCAGACACAATCAAGTACCTCTGGTAACTTGGTGTTCTGCAGCAGTATAGTCATGCAGGAGGCTGATAATTGCAATGCTGATGCAGGAGTGCTAAATCAGCTATACATTTTTGTTGTTTCTTAATAAGGGTACTTATTTTTATATAGCAAGAGTTCTATATTTTTCACTATTATTCTCTGAAAATCATGCTTATGGGTGGAAGACTTTTGCCTGACAGGCGTTTTCATCTGTGCTGCATGTGAAAAGTCAGCATCTCTGCTCCCTGAAGTCCCGTGTTTAAAAGCATGTTACTGACGCGTGAAGATACAGATACAGCTTAGAGTTTTCTAAGATTTAAGCCTACTGACATTCAAGAGATTAGCAGTAGCTCTGTGTTTCCACATGGACGGGGACTTATCATGAACTTAATGGGCTACAGGTGAAAAAGGGTTTACATTTCATTTTGAGCATTTGATTTATTTTCACGTACTTACCACATTTTCCTGAATTTGGCAGTTGGAAACAGAAATGCTAACCGAAACATCTTCTGTTGGTTAAAAACAACAACAAAAAGGATGTAATTTGCACACTTGTATCATGCAAAATGTCACATTGTAGCAACAAAAAAGGTATACAATATGGGGATGTGATATGATCAGTTAATAAAAAATACAGAAAAATTCCAAAGAAATTGATTTACTTTTTTTAAACCACAAATAGTGTGAATAGTAAATGTGTCAGATATAACAAACAAAATAACAAAACTTGTCTTCAAATGTTACATATTTTTCCATGTAGTATGTGTCCAGTAAGGTCAGACTAGAACTGTTTTTTGTATTTGACATATGACTGTAAGGATAGAGAATGACTGAAGCAATCTGGAGGTGTTCACACTTCAGGAATGACAAATATCAATGTGAATAACTAGCAGCATCAAAAAGAAAGGACCATTAAGTCATGGAGCCAATGACCGAGAACAAAACATGAAACAATTTTAGTAATTACCTTTAAATATTCTAAGTAAATAAGTAAATACAAATAAGTCTCACAGTCCATCAAAGAAAGTTCTGTACAAAGCTTAGGGAGTCTAGCTTTTCCCCACTATGTTGAAATTTCCGAATGTTTGAAAGAGCCAGTGTAATCAATGAACATGAAAGGAAGTCTCTTCTTCCCACCTCCCCTTCCAAAGAGGAAGTGAATTAGGTGAAAATGAGTCTGTCGGTTTATGCAGAGCAGTGCAGTCATTACAGGCACAAAGTGGAGCGAAATAAAGACTTACTATGGTAGCTCTGTTGATTCCCATGGGACACACCCTTTGGAATGACTGGCATCAGGGCATGCTGTATTGCCATTTCCCACATTCTGGCAACATCCTGGCCGATGCCACTTATGAGTACGTTGTTATTAGCGGGCATGTTCACTGTGTTTACCAGATTTTCCCCGACATAGTACATAACATTTGCTGTAGTGATCTCAAAGCAGTGGGGATTTGCTCCAGAAGGAAGTAAGTTGAAGTTCTTAGCTGGTTCCAAGGACAAAACTTCAGATAATGGAATTTCCTAAGAGATTTATTCAAAACATGAATAACGAAGTGACAATTCAAAGTGCGTATATTTTTAATTTCATTTAATTTAATTCAATTTTCCTCATCAGAATATCTAATGCACTGTCAGAGCCAGCCATCTATTGATGAATCAAAAGTAGCTATACAGCACTGTGCGATATAGATTCTTTAGCACACAGTATTCTTAGTGTGCAGTCTCATCTTCAGAACAATTAAAACAATGCATAAAGAGACTTAGGTTTTCGAATATCTGGTACCTTAGAAGAATCATTTCTATTGCACAGCAGCAGAGGAAGCAGAAGAAAACATATATTTTTAAAAAATGAGAATACAGAAAAAAGTTTACTTATATAGAAAAATTCCAAAGAAATTGATTTACTTTTTTTTTTTCAGAAAAAAGTTTACTTATACTTTTTTCTGGAACTATTGTTTAGGACCTTCTAGCTGTCCAAATACCACATTGCTGCAATCAAAAGATATCATAAAGCAAACATTTTACCTTATAATACTTGCTCCCCGTGTCATTCTGAAACAAAGTAATACATTTACTGTCCAGTCTCCAATAGTGTCTTTTCCGCTGTTTGAAAAACAAGAAGAAAGATAAAGCCTATTAGTTCCATTTAAGGACTATAGCCAGATTAAGGCCTGAACCAAGTGCTCCCAACCAATAAGACCCTTGTGGTCAGGCAGCCACCACCTGCTCTTCCTGGTGACTCCAGGAGTGTACAGCCATGTGCTCAGTGTCTGCTGTCCACAAATGAAGTGCAAGGGCTTGAGGAGATCTGACCTATCTGTTAATAATCTTGCATTTTTACAACTCAATAATTACTTTAGTTTAGGTTGCCTACAGGCATTGTTAGATGAAAGAATATCTGATAAGAATATCAGAGCCCTAACATATTAACATTGTGGAATTGTCTGATATTAATGCCATTCCTTGCATCAGTAGCCCCCTGAATGAATCTCTAAATCTGTATGCAGATGCCAAACCTACTAGATGTTCCATTTTGTGTTTGGTAGGTGTTATATTTACTGTATGCTGGCTTGTGGGACAGGCAGGACTTTGTTGTTTCATTTTTTAAATTCAAATTGTTTAATGCAGTTTAATGCTGTGCTTTGGTTTTAAACTTGCACGCCTTCTGCTTCTCTGCGCAGATAATTGCGAGTTTGTATATGCTGTTACGTGACAGTTTAGCTAGAAGCCAGGGTGTGTGAAAGGGCGTGAAACCGCATTTCTGAGCGTGTAAAATGTAACAGCTCACATGCAATTTCTGCTGATTTTAAAAGCAAAGAATACATTTTTTAACATGTTAAACTCTCCTGTCTCAGAAGCACCTCATTCTAGTTATTAAAAAACAGAAGGGGCTGACAACATTCATATAAATAATCCAGAAACCAAAAGAAATATAAAAACAACCTGCACCACTGACATCCAATAGCACGGTGAAATCTAAGGTGAAAATCTAACTGCTTTGTTCAGAGGTTAGTCATTTAAAAATCTGGGGAAATATCATTCAACAGCTTTAGGGCTGTGGGAGAATTGCTGGCATTGCCACAGTGAAACTGCCGAAACGTGGGCTTCCTCTTGTTCAGGTGCTGGGAGTCACTTCTGCACAGCCCTGTCACTGTGTGCATTATGGTCAGGCTGGATCCTGAGGCGCTGATGAGGCAGGAAATGGTGAGGGACAACTCTGGCCATGACACCTTCACACAATCAGAAGCTTAGTCTGAGAGAGCGCGAGGATCGCTGATCTTAGTCTGAGAGAGCGCGAGGATCGCTGATCTTAGTCTGAGAGAGCGCGAGGATCGCTGATCTGAGTCTGAGAGAGCGCGAGGATGCTTGCACTGTCTGATCTAGAGGAGGGCTGTTGCCTCGTGGCTCCTAACATGGAATACACTGACATTAAATGAACTGCACTCATGAGGTCCATATGGAACGCTATGAGATAATATGTAATGGTGCAAAATATGTTGATATTCAGTTCTGTTCCTGTTTTGGAGCAACCCGTCTGTTGTGCTATTCAAGCTCAATTTGGAAATCCATCAATTATTTAATTGGTTTTCTTGAGCCTAATTGCCATACTCTTTCATTCATCACTTTAAGTCTTCCTTCCATTCAGAAAGGTAACATTTTAAAGCTCATCTGCTTCATGATGCATCTCCATGGACACATTGGATTAAAGCACTTCTGTACGAGGTATATTTTTTTCCCCCAATTCCTTTAAGTTCATTAAGGCTTTCTTTATTGAACGATATTGAAACAATTAATCACCGAGCGGTGTCAAGCCCCAAGCACTAAAACCATTAGAATAAGTGATGAACATTTAAATCCACAAAGGAACATTGGTAACTTGATCTTGATCATTTTTTTTTTAGTTCCCTTTCAGTCTGTAGATGGAAATTCAAACTGCTACAGGGATAAACTCACTCCGCGGCCCCAAGTGTGAGGGGATTTGGAATGAAGCATAGAAGACGTTGAGCATCACTACTGGCTGCTTCTTCCCCTATAAAATGTCTCCATCTGTCACATGCATAGGCACTTACACGAAGAAGGAAATGGATCAGAACGGCCTCAAGATGTGCTGTGAAGTTGCAACGCTGAGAATCTTCACTGTACCAGATGACTTTGTTCTCTTACCAGTGTGTCTTTACTTGTAAAATGGACCATCCATCCTTCCTTCAACACGTTGCTGCTTTTCCTCTTGGTGTGCTTGACAGACTGCACCACTCTCATCAAAGGGATGTTGTTGCTAGTGGAAGGGCTGTAGAAACACCGGCAGTGCGTTAAAGTTCTTGGCGTCTCGGGGGGCGTGGCTGCAACTAGATGGGGGGGGGGTCTCCTGACCTTATCATCCTGCTGGAGTCGTCAGGGTCCGTGTCGTGGTCCTGCATCTCCCCGATGTGGCTGTGGCCGCCGCTCATGGAGATCACCGAGTCGTGGGCCAGGGACTCCTCCATGTCATCCGCCAGCCCGCCGTTCCTCTCGCTGTCGTTGTCGTCACTTCCTTCCTCCATGACAACATCCGACTCGGGCCCCGGACTGAGCAGGTCTGAGGGAATACAAATGTCGTCGGCCGTCAGAGAGTGTTGCGTGCTTCCTAGCTAGACAAGGAAACTGGGGAAAGCTATTCCAGTCACTACACAGTCGCTTCTTTTGCGCTAAATGATTTATTTTTAAAATAATCTCTTTTCTTCTTCTTTTTTTTTTTTTTACATTTTAACAAGCAGAGAAGGCCAACACTGGTCCTACAGGGCCACCGTCCAGCAGGACTTTAATCATTAACTTACTACGATCAATATCAAGAAAATGTCAAACTGTGGTCCTTGAGAACTATGGGGTGTTATTACTATCTTCTCAATCGCCACAATATACAGCATTTGTATTTCACTTTATCCCAGTATTAATTTTTGAATTAGAAATACATTGGCTCATGGCTCTGAAGTCTGTTTCAAAGTTGCAGGGTAGTATTTTTAAAACTGCAGCTGATCTGCCAAAAAGAAACTAGTACCAGTTTCGCGAAACATTCATCTTGAATAATCTTCCCTCTATACGTCATGGAGATACCAGGGAACACAAAAAGTTACAGACTTGCCTCCATTAATGGCTACTTCACCAAGGCAGTTATTTGGCACTTTGGGAGCACAGCGTTTATGGCAGTTGAACTTGCAATCTACAACAAATGGAAAAAACAACAGCCAGGATTTACTGTGGACATCATCACAGATACCTACAATGCCGACTACTTCCCTAGTTCACCCATGGCCTTGTCCAGATCAGACTCCGAGACTGAGAGGACAGAAAGGTCTTGGTGCGATGAAGGGAATTTTAAACAGGTTTCTGTCATTTCTTGTTTAGAGATATGGCGTGAAAGGCTACTAAAGAGCTCTACTGTTACACAACTGACCATCTAAACATCCACAGTTAATTTTCTGTTCATAGGACGTCCCTTCAGCTTATGCATCTTGTCTTGTTAAAGACTTTATAGAACGAAAGGCTGTCGGAATGCCAGAGTTTTCGTCCAATGAGTAATGTAAGTTGACAGTCTTTCTTTTTTGTGATTTTTCTGCAGGAATAGTTTTTATGCGTGACAGCGAGAGGGCACTCAGTAATCAAGGGCAGCATTCTCACATTGCTGCCATTCTGCATGTACTTTGCAATGAACCATTACGCTGAATACAACACAGAATGCATGTATTCCTGTGAGAGCATCCATTTAGAGGTTAATGTTAGGAGCAGCTTAGAGAGTCATGATTGTTCTGTGAAACTGCCAGTGAACTAATAAGGATTGATACTGCTGTTAGCCTCCTATAGCTTTTGTTTGAACTTTAAACAGAGATGGGTATGTGTACAGGGTATGTGGGTGAAAACGTCGCTTTAAGCTGTAGTGTGTGGCGTTTCTCAACTTAATACATGAACTGATTATGATTCTGGCAAAACTGCAGGGACAGTTAGAATGCATGTTATTTTCTCACAAAGACTAACACTAATGTTGGGACGTTCATACTCGCATCTGCACTGTGTATTTCACTGAACCACTTTGCAAAATGTGAAACTGGAGCAGGCAGGATTGAACTAACTTTGATATCACTGCAACACGATCTGTAAAGCTGTGAGGTGCTGTAGAGGCGTATGAACATGTTAAACCTACAAAATAGCCCTGGAAGAAGCAAAAGCACATCAAAGCTTATATTTTCACTCACAAACAGGAGCTACCAGCCTCAGGCCCATACTTTCCTATCCAGTCATTACAGGTTTCTATGTCTGCGCATCTAAATCGTGCCGTGTTTTAACTCCCTCAGGCATGTCACTTGTACCTGCTCCTAATATTTCGTCAACGCTTCAAGGAACAACAGCTTTTTATTAGACCCCTTTCTTACATTTGAAAAGCAATTTCCCCTACTGTTCACAATATTTCAGCTTCCCTTCTCTATTTGTTCTCTTGCTTGTATGGACTAAAGCAGTGAAATTGCTTTTAAAAGCTAGAAAGCATGCCCTTCTAACAGCAAAGATATTGGTACAATAATTTTATCTTAATGCGCGGCTGTCAGGGCTAGATCTTGATTCGCCTTTTTGTCAGGCAGAAACTATAAGCATGTGTAATTTAACCCACAAATTTTAACACTTAAAAATTATTTAAGGCAGGGCTCTGTGCATTACTTGGCAGAGTTTGCACAATTAGATTTGGCCACTATTTGCCCTGTGCCCAAGGTAAGTGCATCCCATATCAGTCTGGCCATTGTGTTTCCTTCACTAGCGTGAGTAGGCATCGCTGACAATAGCTTAACTTGAGGGGGTTGACTTTTCCCATGAACATTTTTAAGTCAAGATTCGGATTTCCCAGGTGAATATCGATCAGCACAAGAGGCGGAGCCTGAGAAAATGCACCTTTACATTGAAGGCCCTGCCGAAACAGCCCTTTCAGAAGCTTCTTGCAGTACTGGCAGACAGTGGGGCGCGTGTAAGAATGGACAACAAAGGTGTGAGGCACTTTCACTTTGGAGAGCAAAATCTTGTCCAGCTGGATTGGCCGTCCGATGTATGATTGGGAGTTCGATCTCTTCTCCCTTCCAATAAAGGACTCAGACTGCGTTTTCTGCTGTAAGTCGAGATTAAGAGAAGTGTCCTTTAGCACATTCATTCTTTTGGCATCATTCAAAAACTTTAAAAGCACATCTCAACAACAATTCTACCCCACTGTTTATTGTACTCACACATATGCAGAGTATACTGAAGTGTCTATGGCTACTGAGAACGAAAAATATGTTTTGTAGGAAACTAGATCAGTGAGCAAATTCCCTTCATTTAAATTAGGACAGTCCAAATGAATAAGAAAAAATGCAGCTCAGTTTTTAATTAAAATCAGAAGCTGACAGTTCATTTTATAAATGTGGAAAAGAAATTGTAAGTTCACAAATATAAACCGATATAGATCACACCTATAAATACAATTAAAAACACTAAAACCCTTGGATATTTTAATTGTTTTACACGTTAGGGTTATTTTTGAAAAAGTGTCTTGAAGACCTGCTCAGTGAGTGTGTTGGCTATATCATTTGTCAATTTCAGCTCCTCGTTTGTTTTTTTATACCTATGTATTTTCTTTGGCAAACACTTATGAAGCAATTTTTCACATAACAGGGGTATTATTTATCTTTGCATATTACTGTGGATTTGTGGATGAGCTGTAGATGGGTTTTCTATTCTGCCACAATAATTTTGTGTCTGTAGCTGTTATAGAGTCTGAACAAATTCAAACTACTGATGCAAAACAGCTTATATTAGAATTCATTATATAATCTCCAAGGTACCAAGTGGAAGTAGTGTGAGACTGGTCTCACCAACTGCTAAGATGCTTTTAACATCTGAAAAATCAGCAGCTAGACACACATTAATAAAACAGTATTCCCCTATGCATTAGTCATAGATAGCATTACTTATTAGTCTGTGAAGGTTTTAAATAATTAGTGATGCACCTAATTTCTTCACTAATAAAACTGGCAGCAGGACACTAGCTGATACACAGTCTAAATGTGTTTACCTGTCAGCACTTTAACACAGTCTGATGTTTTCTTGGAACACAGAAACTGATCTCTCCTCTCTCTGGGTTAGTGCTAAGGAGGAAGCTAGGGAGCAATATGTTGTTTTTTTTTCCAAAGGAAAACGTACTAATGTAGAAAGAAGATAAAGACTGAAAAATGTGACTTGATCACAATTACCTTTCATATAATATATTTGTAAAACGCTTAATTTTCAGCAGAATGTACACTTCCTGTCGAACAAAGAAATCCCTAGTAACAGCCAACAGTATTGAGCAACAAAACATGCAAGACCAGACCGATGTTCTGCACTGAATTATTAATATCCGAAATGGAATTGTAAGAATGGAAGGTGTTTTTTGGAATATCAGCGTTTTTGTCATGACATGACAGAACTGAGAATAACGTTACTTATTAAGTAAAAGTTATTTATTCAGAATGTGCTTTGCTAACGTCAGAGAAAATGTTAAATACAAATGGACTTTGTTTTTTTTCTTTCAGTTCAGATTAAATCAGTTGTTCTTGAGAAACATATAGAGCTGGGATAATGTTTTACTGTTCCAGTGAAAGTGTTAGAAGTTCTAATGTAATTGTGGCCTATCTACACCCTGTTACAGCTGCAGATTACCTTACTAAAAAAATAAAATCTTCATTTCAGATAGTAAAATACATAAAGGACAAACACCTAAAACCGAATCAGTGATCTATGTAAACTGTAAACTGAAAATGTAAACTGAAAGCAGTCACTTGAATCAGCAGGGAAAAAAAAAACATGAATCATGTTGAGACAGTACCTACCTCAACACTGGGGCTGACAGGAGACTGAGGCATGCAGAGCAGACAGGACACAAACAGGCAAAAAACATCGAAAGGGAACAGAAAGTAGTGATTATTCTGCTGTAAGTTAAAAAACAATGCTGCACCATGCAAAGAGCCCGTAGGCACAACAACTATTAAAGAATAGCAGGAAAGTACAGGGAACACTTTGAATCATTGCAGCATGTCCACTGTTAGTAACACTTTGCATGCTACCTGTTCTACAGTGCTATAAATTGGAAAATAACTATAACTAAATACTATTAATAGATCACTAAGTAAAATGAGAAACTGATTTTTTTCTACTGTGTATATTCCTGCCACTTACTTAACCATCTATATTTCATATAGTTTGATCAATATCTTCAAATACAGTATATAGCAATATCATCAAATTCCATTGCTAGTTTGTACCACAACACATCTTGCCTGTGGTACAATGTCCTTGTCTAAGGATAGCTATAGCACTGGCAGAATACACATTGCTTTACTTCTGCAGGAGGTGCAGTAGCATATGAAAACAAACAGCTGTGATGTAATTCAGAAATGATGTGCATAGGCTTTAAAAATAAACAGTAAATCTCACTTCAATCAAATTTAATCTGAAGGAAGCCCCTGTAATCCGAAACTATACAACTGACTTGCTGTAATGCAGTATACATTATTTTTATAACGGATCTTGAGAGGTATGATTATTAAAAAGTATTGATATAATTAATACAATTGATCTAGGTGGGAAATGCATTTTTACAATGAACCATGAAGAGCAAATTATCTTTAGTTATGAATGTTAAAAAAAGTAAAATATATATTAATAACATATTATTAAAAGCAATTCATTGGCTCAGGAAACCGACTCTTAGAGGCTTTTATTTTAAGATCAAAAGGGGCTGTGTAGAAATATGGAACTACAAAAACGCTTGCTTGTCCAGTCCAAGATAAACCTTACTTATGAACCTATAAATACTGATAAACTAAAATGCAACTTAGTATTTAGGGGAAACACCAGAGACAGGGAATCAAAATATGGAACTAATAATATTAACAGCTACAGTATGTATTTGAACAATATATCATTTACAGACTGGTTTCTGCAGAAGTATAATTACACAGTTAGACAAACTCACTGCAGATAAATATTGGGGAAGTATGCAATTCTGAATCACCAATTGCTTTTACTGAAGTTATTTGCTCGGTGAAGTGGATATCATAAGATGTAAGATTAAAAGTAATGAAAAAATACATTTTTTCTGCTGTAGGTGTCCATGCCAATACTACTGTACTGTGCAAACTTTGATATTTAGTGTAATGAGCCTAATATATTTTCGTTCAAAATGCTACCAGATTATGAGAAAGCTTTCTCAGTCAAGAAGAGAGTTAAATAAAGGACAAGTTAGTCTCCATTCTTTTTACTGACAAAAATGTACATTATAATAGAATCTGAAAATCTTCAACATTTTATTCTACTTTTTGGTATTGACTTGCCCCTGTGTACATGAGGTTTTTATACACTGACGCTGTTCACAGACTGACATGAAGACAAGGACAGACACATAAGACTGTGAAATTCTGCCCTAGGTCGTAGTGAGACACTTTTCTGAATTACTTGCAGGCAGTGTCCAGCGTTCGTGTTCTTACCAGTAGTGCTTCATCTGACGCGCAGGGCGAAGGCTCAGCAGAAACTGACCTTGAGGTAGTCAAGCCAGTTAAGGAGACATTAGACAACCTCCTCTTGCGTATTCCACTGCAGTTGTTTGGAATTTTAAATGCACAGCGCTTGTGGTAGTTCAAGCCACAGCCTTTTAGGGCAGACAGAGAGATAAGACAAAACATTGTCAGCTTATTTCTAAGGGTTATTTAGGTTAAAACATGCAGAGGGAGTACTGTAAGTCCTGCCAATCCCAAAGAGACCGGTCGTCTGCATACTGGTGGTGGATGCACACTGCTGGTACTGTTTTTCTCAGCACAGTTTCAGTCCATCTGTAATGACTTGTTCTCTTGCTGAACAAGTGCAAAGATGCCTTCTGTAGTGGGAAAGAGTTCAGAAATGCCCAGGAGTCAAAGAAAGACACAGGCCTCCACTGTTTCACCCCTCCTCAATCACTCAACAAAGTGACAGCACACTTCCTTCTCTACACACAAACTCAGATCAGATACTAAAGTCAGCATTATTTACTTGAATCGTCTGCAATTCATTTGCAGGGCATATTTTATGATCCCCTTGAATTCAGTGTGGTTTATTTTGGAGTGAAGTGTTAACTCTCAGTGCTTCTTCAGCCAGAATCATCTTCTTCACAATGAAGAAAGACTTTCACAGGTCAGACTCTCCTGCCAGGACTGCAATAGACGAGGTGTATTATAATACTTTCAAGAACAATTACTGATATCAGTCCTGCAAAACAAATCTGTTATGCAGAATTCATACAGTATGTAGGCCTTTTTATTATTATCTAACATTTTGTTAAAAGGTTTAAATATACACATTAGGATTTACTCCCACAACAAAGTCAAAGGGTAACTACACTGTTTACATGAGCTGGAATAAGAATTCAGGATAGTGTGTGGGTAGCCATCAGTCAGCATAGAGTGAGACAGGACACTGATTGGATATTTTCTTACTGCAGAGCACTTCAACATCTTAGAATTCAGATGGAAAGAATGACATTTTTTCTAATCCCCTCTGACAGAATCATTTTTCCAAGCACATTTTTTTTCCCACATACATTTTTCTCGTGACATTAAATATGTCCAAACTGACGGCGATATTCACAAAGCATTTTTTGGACCTTTTTCAAAAATTACAACATCTAACAGGAGTGTTTGAACAGCCCACAGGGAGTTTTTAAACAAGCTTTCTGAAAACCTTATGTAACTAATTTGCGTCTTTATTGTGGTGGTTCCCTACTTCAGTTTCAGATTTTGTTCTCAAGGTTTCAGGATGAACTAATGGATGTGAAATGTTTGTGTATCTAAGGGTTTCCTGGATAAGCATTTTACGATCTAGTTTTTAGTGTTTGCTTCAGCTGAACAGTTGCACAGGAGGGTCTCTTACCTTCACACTTGAGACCTTGTCTCACAAGACCCCAGAGCATTTCTCCACAGTGATCACAGAACGCCGGAGCTCTGTAGGAGTGGACGAACAGCGTGTGAGGACGGATCTGAAAGTCCTCAAATGTGGCAGAGGCTGTAAAACAATTACAAACCATTTATTTTACCCAGCAGTGCCCTGTAAGGAATCCCTCCTCTTTTCTTTTTCCCTCCACAGCTTAACGGTTTAAGAGAGAAAACACAGACCTGGTTGGCAGTCCTATTGTTTATATTCCCCAAAGGTAATTTGAACAGCAGAATCACAAGCTTCATCTTCTGTTGACAGCTACCTGTCAACCTCTAAGCCAAGCAGACAGGCTTAGATATAGCAGCTCCCAAGAAACACTTTGAGGTAAGGATAATAACTTGAAGCAAAATTATTTTTCCTCCCTTTCCAATTTGTGTACACACAGAAGGGCTTGAAGATCTCTGTTAGCTATTCATCTGCGGCACCACTCCTCGTAGTCCACAGTGGACTGGAGGCATCCTTGCAAACATTCAGAATTTCCCTTTGAATGCCTCTTTTGCTCAGAATGCTACAGTCCATCAGATGAACAGAGTATGTATTCTATGACATTTGTCATCAACAGAGCTGAGAAAACAGAGGTAACTCAGAAGGGAGAGAGTTAGGAATGGTAATTTAAAGAAATTAATCTAACTAGGAATGTCTGTTGATGACAGTCATAATCCTTCTGTGACAATAAGCCAGAATAGATGGCACAACTATGAAATTGATAGACTATATATACAGTATATATGTTTTCTACTGAACAAGGCATAGCATTTTAAGTGCCATTAGGTGGCTAAAAGCCCAAACCAAGATGGGCCATCAGCTCCATCATGAGCCAGATTGAGTAAATTAATCTGGACTTTAATTCCCCATGGAATATCAGTGACAAATTGCTTTTGGAAGGGAATTCCAAGGCTTAAGTGTGAACAAGAAAATGCCTTGACATTTCTGTGCCTTTGGATGAACAGATGGGATAGTAATAAAACTGGCATCGCTACATTTATTGTTTGGATGGTTTCCCTGTAACCTGGCCAAAGAAGAATCATGTACAATCAGTGTGCCAACCTTTATATGGTCATATACAGTAGGGCTGAAACTGGGTGCACAATATATACGTCTCACATGCAATTCAAGAAGCTAAAATACCTTTACATAGAAAATGTCAATAAGGAAATTTATGAATCATGAATATAAGCTGAAGAAAGAAAGGGATATGCTATTTTCGGTGCAAGAGAGCATTCATTATCAAGTGTATTGAGCATTTAAGTTGGGCTTTAAATATACTGTACAGTATATACAGTATACCACACTGAGTATTTATGGAGGGGTTTTTAAACATAAACTAATCTGTGATATATTTGGTGTATTTTTACAGTATATTTTAAACACAAAACCACAAAGATGAACAATCATCACAGAAAATTGCACAAAAGACCGTATAGGATGTAAGCAAAAAAGATGTTGTCGGGTGACAGAAATATGCTATGAATGCATATTTCACTGCTAGGTTTTGACATTAAAACAACAGAAGTATAACCTTATTTCCTGTAAAGTAACAGGCAAATATGTAAATTTTGTAATAAAAGGCAGCACTGGTCATATAATGCAGAGTAAGTGACCTATAAATACATGTTTCAATTTTAAAAATGCTCCAAATTATTGGCAGTTTTTTTTCTGTGCCTACTTTGAACATGCTGATAAGCAAGTAGGTTACTTAACAGCATTCTGCTGATTTGGGGTCACCTGCTGATTTGGATAAAGAAATGGTTGATGGACTCTGCTCTGGGCCCAGCATGTGTTCAAATCTGCCATCGGAGTTGCATGTTCATTCTTTTCTAAATTAGCATGTGCTTACCAAGGTACAGCCTATTGACTGAAATAGTCACTGCTCAATGAAGCATGTTTTTTTTTAAGTCAAGGAGCATTTTTAGCTTTTGATTAAGCTTTTTGTCAGCAAATAATTTAAATTTATTGAAATTATTATTTTTGTATTTTGTTTAGAGGCTTAGTTCTGCCTGGAAATTAAAATAAGCTGTCATTAAAGGCTTGACAAATGACGCGCACCAGAAAAAAGGAACCCGACACACAAAAGGCGCAAATCTTGTTTGGGGTTATTTTCAGCATGTCACCTTCTGGCATTTTACAACTGCCATTGGGGAATTTAAAGTATTGTGACAAGCACACACAAACAAAAACTGTACATTTCAGATATTGCACTTCAAAACCGTGGATCTGTTCTTTTTTTACAGCAAACTGCTCTAAAAATCAGCTAGTGATTGTATAAAAATTATGCAATGGCAGAAATGATATGTTGATGCAATTTAGGTAGAGCACTAAAATGCAGAATTATATAAATATTCACTCTCAATCATGACTTAAATTGATTCATGACTTAAACAGCAGCGTTTTTGTAAAAAAAAAACTGTTTCTGAACAGTTGGAAACAGCGTGCAATGCTTCACTGAGCTTCTCCAACACGTCTGTGAGGTCTCATAGCCTGCTATGGGAAAAAGGTACCACAGGCTCTCTCCTTGCAGGCCAGTAATGTGGGGCCGTGCTCATGGAGGAGCACCCTAAGGGAGAAGCCAGTCGACCGGACCAGCACGTCTTTGTGAAATCTTTATCCACGCAAAGGTGGAAAGAACATGCTGTCCCACATGTACTGGCCATTACTGAACCCAAGTATTCATGCTGGATAAAAGATCAAACAGAAGTATCTTTTGAAATTCGTTTTTTCCTGCTGATATCTTGACTTTGCTCCTTTGCTCTTTCCTTATTTCACAACGCCTTCTTACAACATGTCTCCTACGAGCAAACCTCCGGAGATGGCACGTGCTACAGGCAGGTTGCTATAGGCAGTATACTATAGTAGACTATAGGCCCTGCTATAATCAGGGTGCTATAGGCAGTATACTATAGTAGACTATAGGCCCTGCTATAATCAGGGTGCTATAGGCAGTATACTATAGTAGACTATAGGCCCTGCTATAATCAGGGTGCTATAGGCACCATACTACAGTACACAATAGGCCCTGCTATAATCAGGGTGCTATAGGCAGTATACTATAGTAGACTATAGGCCCTGCTATAATCAGGGTGCTATAGGCACCATACTACAGTAGACTATAGGCCCTGCTATAATCAGGGTGCTATAGGCAGCATACTATAGTACACTATAGGCCCTGCTGAAAAAGCAGGAAAACAACGCAGTGAATGTCAGGCAAACAAAAGCTGTCCTGGGTGCCTTCCTGCTAGGCTCTGCAAAGCAGTGATGGATTTTGAACAAGCAAAATGACGTGAGTGCATCATGTATTTGCAATGTGTGTCCTCTGTGGCAACGTGCAAACTAAACAGAATCAACATAGAGAAAACAAGGGCCGTTTGGGGATGCAGGCGAACAGCTGATACCAATAAAGAATTCTGTTCAGGGACCAAACAGAGAACACATGAAACCCTCCTAGGCCTGCAAGGGAAAGAATATCTGGACTAGGATTGCCACCCAGTACATGTGTCATCTTTAACATGTGCTTTTGCTGGAATCGGAAACTGCCATGGGCTTCTCTGTTTCCTTTTAGTCATTTCACCCAAAACAGTGCCTGTCATGCAAGGTACACCTTAACTCTGCATTCAAAAATCCTGAATGTCTGTGCCGTGTGTCTGTGTAGATAACTGCTCTTTTCTGGCAGTAAGTAAACAAAGGTTGCCTTTTCCTGAAACAGTTTTTCTGCGCTTTATAAATTTAATTAAACTTATAATAATAACAACAACAACAAACTTCCTGTGATACAGACTATAAGCAGCTTAAAATGGGCTTCAAAACAAGTCAATAATGAAAATAGCTGAATTAATCATTTAGAAGCATCTTGATTTTACCCCATTTTTTCCCCCCAGAAGTAGCTGGATGGGATCTTCGGATCAATTCAGCAATTAGCCTATATAGGCTGAATGTCCTCCTCTCTTTTGTAATCATTCTTATGTTATTCGTATGTTATCAGGCAGAGTAAGAAGCACCTCTGCAAGCTCTTATACTGTAAACTCAAGCCTTCCACCCATTCTAGTTGCACGGGGATGCTGTTCAGGTAAACCTCCCCTGTGGGCTGGTGCTTACAAGGCTTGATGCACATCACCGGGCGCCCGCTAGCCCTCCGCGGGTGCGAGGGTGTGACTGCGGCGACATTCATGCCCAGGAGAGGGACGCTCAAACAGAAGTGGCCCGGGCTGACGAGGAGGAGTGAGCGCAAGGGAAACGCAAAGTAACCCCCCGAGTGGCTAGGAGAAACAGGATACGGCACAGCAGCACAAAGGAGTCGTCACGGAGGTTTGGAGTCAGTGAGCACGAACAATGAGCACCAAGGAAATTTTCAGCTCCCCCTTTTCCCTCCATAATTTCATTATGAGGGCAAAGTGAAGACAGGCTGTCACTCTGTTGTAGCTCAAGGACACGAGCCTCAGTCTCCACGTTAACCCCGTACAGGTGTAACCCAGCCCGGGATAAAAATATATAAATGTGTAATTTAATAAATAATGTATTGATAGCATGAAGGAAAGTAATGTGAGAGAAAATGTATATAGTATATATTCCCATTCCTAACCAAATTGTGTACAGTACTTACTAAAAACGAGTCTAGTTTAAGGTTTTGTTACAAATCTATCATTAAGACTATTGGTAAAAAGAGATTAAAATGTTGTTTTTGTTCCTCATTCAGTGTCCAAAAGAGTCTTACACACAATCTGAGCCCTGTATTCATGTCATTTCAAGGATAGAGCATATCTATTTTACCTTGTATTTGTATAACCAGTGATATGGTACGTTCCAAATCTTTTTTTATCCATTAAATAACAGAGGCTGATAAAAAGTGCCCTTGACATACCATGTCTCATAAGGAGAAAGTGTTTTTTTTTTATTTAAAGACTTATTTTTTCCTCATCATCCTGCAGTTTTACCCATTTAGAAAAAAAATCTAACCTCTTCAAGGCAGTCTTACATTGGTCATCACTAAAATAGTTATTTTGAAAATTCTATGCAATCGGAGAGAGGTGAAAGGTAATTAAGCCTCAGTGAAAAAGTAGATTGGAAAACGACAAAAATAACGTAGTCATTTGAAGCCTGCATAAAAATGGGACAAAAATGTAAGCGGACCACCAGTGATGGGTAGGTGTCAGCCATCCAGGACCCGTTAGGCTGCTGGTAAAATGGAGACACCCATGACCTGCCTGACCTGCAGTGATATAAGTGACGGACATGTCTCTCCTCCAATCAGTGCAGACTCTCCTATAAGGCACAATGGAGCTTGAAGATCAAACGATGAGCAGGCGTGCAGGAGGGGCATGTGTGCAGGTCCTCATCACATAGCTTACTGGAAGTCACCGTTGCGATCCAGCTCACTTGCTAATAAAGTTCAATTCCAAACTGGGTAGGGCTATAACAGAAAATAATCGGTGCTTCCAAATTTATACCAAAAAAATCCTGCAAATTTTTGGAGCTGCTTTCCTTGCTGGATAGTACACTATACCACAACTCGTTGCTTGAAGTGGGGTTTAAATTTAAAAATATAATTAATTGCTTATGGTGTGAGAGAATTTTCTTTACAGTCACAACCGCTGCTGCCATGCTCCAGGTCTCTAATATTTTCCCTTTGTGAACAATCTATAGAGCACTCGTTAGCCATCAAAGATGCTAATGTGAGTTCTGAATTTTTACTTGAAGGCAAATAAAACACTACAGCAGCCAACACAGCCTATTGTGCCCTTAACTATAATTACACCTGACAACATCAAAGCCTTTTGTCTTTTTCAACAATACCATAAATAAAATGAGACATGGTAGAATGGTAGACTTAGGAAAAAAAACACTCCGGTCTTTTCATAAAAGGTTTCCCCTTGTAAACACAAGAAAAGAAGAAGAGTGGCTTTTTTCCCCAGTGATTTACATGATGTTTTGATTTTTTCATATATCCTATTTTAGATGTACACCAATTAAGGCTGAACCCCTTAACAGAACAGGTACTGTGCTGCCTACACCAAAATCTGCAATTGTCTAGGATCTAAGGGGCAGGCCAAGGCAAGAACAAAAG
This sequence comes from Lepisosteus platostomus, assembly GCF_059453375.1. Taxonomy (NCBI): domain Eukaryota; kingdom Metazoa; phylum Chordata; class Actinopteri; order Semionotiformes; family Lepisosteidae; genus Lepisosteus; species Lepisosteus platostomus. The sequence goes on along the minus strand of NC_142620.1, from coordinate 5,693,747 downwards.
CTTACCTCCACCCAGTCTATGACTCAATCTCTGTCTTACTATGCAGGCTGTTGTTATTAGAATCATTACTATCCCATACTCCAGCTCAGATAAACCAATGTCCTGTGTACCTGATCAACTGAGATCCCACAGTACTGTTCATAAGAGTAGGGGCATTAATTCCAGTGTCCCACTTAAATTCTATTCTGGGATTGCACACGTCCTCCCTAATTTCTCCTTTAAATCAATTGGTGAAGCAGCTCTCCGCCTGTTTTACTGTGCAGTGGGGCTGCTGCACATCACCCAGCTGGGAGCTGTACTCCAGTGGTAGATGGCGTAGGTCCCTTCCTACTGTATATGCCAAGCATCACGTTAAGGCCTAGTAGAGGATGGGTGGTAGTTATGTTTCCCACATTTATATATATGGATTTTAAAAGTTTCACTTCGGAAAAGATGTTACTTATGTGCAAAATAAATTTAATTTGTTTTCTCCTAAATCTTCAAATTAAAACAATGAAACATTTGATCAGAGTATGTCAAAAATGTATGTCTACTCCAGGGTAAATTAATATGAAATAAGAAAGCTTACATGTTACTTGATGTATAATTATAAATTAATTAATTTATATGGTGTAGTGAAATACGACTTTGAATCTTGCAAGGGCAGAAGTAAGATGCTTATTACACTTCTGTGTTGTAGCCATACTTTAGAATATGATTATCAATGAATTGATGAGATATCTGCACATTGTCACACTTAAATATGAATGTCAAACCTAGGCCATAAAAGAGCCATTTTGTTGCAACAAGCAAACATCAGTCAGTCCAATTGAATAAATCTGTTACACACTTCGATCAAGGAAACAGAAACTGTTTAAGCATTTTTAAGTTTGTAAATAAGGAACTCTTCACAAAATGAAATGTGCTCAAAGACTCAATGTGCTAAATCTGTTCCTTTAGCAGACAAGTGCAAGAGGAGTTGGTACTGATAAAGGCAAACCAGGAGATTACCTCAGGCTTCCAAACTCAATACAGACAGTTGCAAATTAAAAGGGGAAACATTTTGAACAAGTTGTGGGGACTGGACAAGATTTTCGGACTAATTAGATGCTATCAACACCTGAGAAAGATGAGCTCCATGACTTACAATAAAAGCCTTCCTATGGTTTTATGTTTTTATAACATTAAGAGGTACAGTGAATTTTATAATTTCTCTTAACAGGGAATTTAATTACAACTATTAATATGCACATAAGGTATTCTGGATGCTATTTATCAGTGGTTCACAGATACTAATTTCCACTGATCTGTGCAACGTATGGTAATCAGCGTACGTAAATCCAGGACTCGTCCTAATCAGGGCTGTGAAACTATTCCTGACTGCATCGCCTATTGGACTTGAAACTTTTTAGATCAAAAGCAAAATAATAGCAATTTAATTTTGGAATTTTAGGGAAAAAATATATACATTTGTATGAAATTGCTGAAAAAGATCAACGAAGCAGAAAATACCCTGAAGCCTCTATAACCTGAGCCCAGATCTTTCATCACGAAAGCAAAGGGGGACAAAAGGCACTAATCTCAGCCCTCGAAGGGCAAAGGGAAATGCGTGCAACCGGCACACAAGCGCCCATCCTCCAGACCCACAACAGCCACGGTCTGTATTATTTCCCGCTGGAATATTCGCCTCTCGTGTCTCTGATTGCAAATCAATGCTGCTGCTGCTCCCGTGTCCCATCCTGTCGATAATTCAGTTCACGGCTCTGTAATGAGCCACTGCCTCACCACCGCATGCAGGACGTCACGACTCGTAAGGAAATCAGTCAATGTTTTATTTTTACCCGTTTTTATTATGAAACCTTTTCCTGCCACCATATCACCATTTTACCTCCTTTATGCCGGCAGTACTGGTGATTCACCGAGACAAGGCTCTAAAGAATGGGACTTCTTCCCAGTCCGCATGGCAGAGGGAAGGAGCAGACGTTATAAGATAAGCTTATGTTAATATGTCAGTAGTTTTTATATGAAAATATAATGGATGCAATTCACAGCCCAAGCGCTAAGAACTCAGCAACCTTCCAAAATATCTCGGCATTTCTTTCATTACATTTTATACATCAGAGGGTTTTATTTCATTTATAACTTGGTTTACAAATAGATGTTTAAATGTATAAAATATGAATTCCCTGTAATTCCGTCTGCTACAAGCCAAAAAAACATCTTGCTGTTTGGTGCTATGGTGGTGGAGGACTGGCATGTCATTTCTTCTGAATAACAGAACGTGCCCTGCTGTACAGGGAGTCAGCTGGGGACAGATATTAACAGAATATAGAACATCCATCAGGCACATACTGTCCCAATCTTTTCCCACTTTTGCTCAATGAATGATCAAACTCGGCTGTTTCTTAAGCTTTTTGCTTTGTTTACTGTCACACAGAAACAAAAAACCTCTGTAGATTATACCTCATAACATATTCATCTGTCACACTCCCACCAGACCTGAGACTTCCATTTATGATAATAATTGCTTTCACTTATATAGCGCTTTTCTGGACACTCCACTCAAAGCGCTTTACAGGTAATGGGGACTCCCCTCCACCACCACCAGTGTGCAGCCCCACCTGGATGATGCGACGGCAGCCATAGTGCGCCAGAACGCTCACCACACATCAGCTCTCAGTGGGGAGGAGAGCAGAGTAATGAAACCACTTCAGAGATGGGGATTATTAGGAGGCCATGATTGGTAAGGGCCAATGGGAAATATTTTGCCATTTAATATCTTTCATGATTTTAAAGGTGGTGAATGTGAAATAAACATTTTTTTACATACCTTACCAAAGAAGATGCTCTGCGTCTTGAAACAAAGCAGAAAACCCAGTTCTCTGGTGTCTGGTCAAAGTAATCTTCTATACCTGTGGCAAACCTGGTGTCCACATACTGTACTGTACACCTAAAGCCACCATTACACAGCAGAGAAGATCACTGAAACTCAGGGTGATGGAAGAGGGGCAGAGGAGATATAAAGTAGCTACATCTCTGGGTTTATTTAGAGGCACACATTCTGCCATTAAAAATCACCTACATTCTCCTTCATTAAAAGAAAACTCCTAAATTCTTTTGTCATACCTGCAGTATCACAGTGTGCCTTTTACAGTTTTAGTGACAGTGTTTCGTTTATGTTGGACAGATTTTGTTCTGATAATATGAGTTGGTTGATGAAAACCTGGCTGAGTAGAATTGTATATTTAATGATGGGGAAAGGAGGGATAATTGAGAGCATAAATAATTTAAATGAGGCAGGCAGTCCAGGTTTAATAACACTGTGTCTTTTTATACCTGTAACTTGATTTGCGTCCAATATTATGCAATGCTCTAGAAAGACAATTGCTGTGTTTTCTCCTGGGGGTAGAAAGTCACCGTCTGTTCTTTTAGCTTATGTCTTTTCTTGCCTGACTTTAATTTTCTGGCTTCTGCATCACGTTAGAAAAATGTCAGGAAAGTGATCATAGATCACACTTTGGCTCCTATTTAGGGAATCTTTGTGATCTAGGGTGTAGTTTGCACTTTTGGAGTGAAAAAAAGAAAAGTGACAATATGTTCATAAATTAGTGAGAAAGAATTTGAGAGGTGATTTTATTTATATATTCATGTATTGTAAGGTTCTCCTTCTGCATTACTTTCATAAGAGCAGGCTTATTTTTTTTAAAAAAAGAAGTGGGTGACATAGACTTAAGTAGTTAGAGACAATTTCTACGTTTTTAGCTGTCTGCATAAATCTCTCCTCTCTTATCTGTAGAATAGGAAAGCCCTAAAATGATTAATTTCTTTTTTTATCTTTAATAGATTATTGCCAAGACATTGCAAATGTGTGCCACATCTTATTTATAGCGCGTTCTTGTAAGCAGCCCGAGGCCCAGTGAGGAGAGTTGAACTGCCTGTGGTCACACAAATCAGATCAATTGGACCACATGCGTTCTGTTTATGTTAACCAGAACTTGCCATAATTCACACAGAATTAATTTTAAAAATGCAGTGTAGTCATTCACCCCACAGGCACAGGGTAAGATGCCTTTTCTCTGTGCTAAAGAGACAAAAGTGTTATTTGGGAGATCTTGCTTGGACCCTAATGGGAGCAGAGCACAGGTCATACGCTTAAAATAACCTCAAGCTATTTGTACAGGAATATTACCTTTTCTGTTCCTCTGCAGAATGGAACTGAACAATTCTGTTCAAAGCTGCGCCTTAGAGCCGTGAACAATGAGCAAGTTAGAGTAAAGGGGGGTCTTTAGTGCCCACTGATATGGGTACAGGGGCACCCAAACCGGGTTTAATGCTCATACAGTAGGACAGAGCAGACTGAGACAGCAGGTTGAATCCAGGTCCATCACATTTGCACTAAAGCTACTTTTGCAGCTTTGCTGACAACCTCATCAGGGCACCACACAACAGCTCAGTACCACCCTGCTTTGACAAGGCTGCTGTGGATTTGGACATGGTGTGAGTCAGCAGCCTTTGTGGTTTATAACTCTGCCTGTGGTCATGTTCTGTATCAATGTCTAGCTAGTTCTTGTTCAGATTTACAGCAGATAAAGATGCATTACACGTTTTTTCTAGGATCACTAAAAGCATAAACAGAGATTCTTATTCTGAATGGTTTAGGGCTGCTTACAATTTTACATCATTCTGCCTTTATCGCTTTATAGCTCAGAGTTCTAAGATGCAAATTCATTCCAGTGCTGACTACAGATGTTAAATATGTAGCATAATCAATTTACACGCCAATGTGATGACACTCACAAGTTTGGAATAGTGCAAAAATAATTATTCAGATAACATTTCTTACCAATGCAAAAATTCAAAGGCTATTTTTTTAAATATTAAAAAAGTTTGATATAAAGCATCACATTGTGCAAATCACTGCAAGAGTTCTTCTTACAAAAGAGATTTTTTATAAAACACACATACTGTATATACAGTATATACATATGAATTATTCCAAAAGAACATTATTTTCCTTACAATATAATGTGAAATATTTATAGTAATATCTAAATTGTAGCTTTCGATTGTGCAGAACAGGAAACAGGAGAAGAATGTCTGTCAGAGCACTCTAAAGAGAGAAATATGTTAAGTCCTCCTTTAGGAAACTCTTGAGTGGTAGTAAATCTCTTCAGATTCACAGCAAACAAACAAGACTAATATCTTCATCAAACTGATGACAATCAATGAGTAAGAAGTGAATCTGCATTTTGCCCTGCGAAAATCAGGCCTTCAGTCTGCTGCATTGAATATGTATGACCTGTGAAGGGCTTGCTCTGATGAACTAAGACAGTGCACCAGCATTCATTTATTTTGCAGAAATAAATCACAATAAAACTAAGAGTCCTACTGTTTTACTCACAGAGCAAGTGATGGTCCACTCAGCACAGAGTTGGTGGCCAGGGGTGGGTTGAAGTTAATAGTCACACAGATAGTTCATCACAAAAGTGGAAAAAAAAACATTAAAATTGTATTCTTAAATTGCATACACAGTATGTCTATACACATAACTCTAAGTATATACAGCACACATATAACTACTACTACTGATGTTAATGATGTGCCTTGACTACAAGATCATAGGAAGCAACTGCTACTGTTTTTTAAACCTGCAGAAAATATGAAAACAAACACTTCCCAAAAAAATTATCCTTGACATTCCAGTGGACCACTTACTGTGGGATTTTATGTGTTTCATCAGCACCCACAAGTTAAGCTGCTGTTTTTGTGTATTTAAAACAGCATGGGTATAAGCAAGGCTTTTCTTGCACATAATCCAAGCCTCTGTTCTGCTCCAAGGGTAGAGGAGGCACTGAGGTAAAGCAGGTTGAGATTTTCTACTGCGTGCATCACTGCTGAAATCTAGCAAATCAGGAGTATGACTTAACACCCATATCCTTTACTCAGTGTCAGTGCTGCAAGAAAAGTTGCAGGCATTTTCTAGGCATTATACAGTATATAAGGTAGAGTCTAGAATTTCTTTACTTCTCCTGAGAAAAATCCAGTCTCTGTGAAGAGCTCACTTGGAAGGCTCCTCTTCATTAGGGAGGAGCGCAGTCTTCCACCATCCGTTTAGCTGACAAAAGTGTCATTAAAAAGTGTCATGACAGGTTCCCAGACAAATGTCATAAAAATATGTGTCTCAGCTCCTCTCCTCATTACCTTAATCACCTGAGCACTGCTACGTCGCGTAGCTCGGCAGGAGATGCTGTAATTTTCTTCCATTTCTACAAACCGAGTTTTAATCAATTACCTGACATAAAACACCAGAGCAAACCCACAGAGTGTTTGTTAAAACACATTATAGGTGTCAAACATGCTACTCCGAACACTTCCATTCTCAATCTGAGGCATCCAAGATTCTCACAAGGTATAACAGCCAAACTGTGGATACAACAAGCTTCCAAAACACTTTGAAACCCAACTTTAAAAACAACATCTTTGTTTCCATAGATGAGATCCTAGGATGACAACGTATGATTACTCTTTTTTACAAAATGATGGCACAACAGCACGATCTCTCAGAAATCATGGTCAGAGAATCACTACAGTGGATTTTAGCCAGGAAAGAATGAGGTTTTTATTATTATATCACATTCTAAATATGGTGCCTTTGTTTTATCTAAAATGTGTCATTTTTAATGCATGCACTATTAGTCAGTACTGCGGATAAAGTTTTTTTTTGCTTGTTTTTAAAACCAGTATAATAACACTGGTTCACAATGTACTCATCGAGACAGAATTTTGGCCTGCTTCTAATCTACTACATTATAAAACATAAAACCTGCAGTAACAAACGTTCTCAGTAGAATCTCAGCAGGACAGACTGAAATGGCCCTAGTTGCATTGACAACAGCTCAGTGCACAGGCAGTGATATTTTGGTTAGGACAATATAGTATCTCATAATTACTAAAATATTAAGACTACATTTCTACAGCAGTGAGAATTTGGTATACAATAATCCCTAGAATTTTTGTCATACATCCTATGTATTAAACAGATTGTTTGCACAAAATTAAGGCATTTGCTACTGTTTGATTTTTCCAACTAATGAAAGTGTTGTGAGAAGGGCTTTCTGACAAATGTGGTTTGTTTTGCAAGATATATGATTCACGGTGGTGTCTTCTGCTGCAGATCAGGGGATACCCAGCAGGTATTACTTGTGTGCAGTCAGATAAAAGCCTCAACCCGACATCTCTGAAGCTGGGTACTGTAAGTGAGGGACACTTAGTTGCAGGACAATGCGCCTCTATGACTGGAAGGTTTCTTACATCTCATCTCACCCAAAATGGCAACATATTGGGTGCTGGACAGCATCCAGGAGTGCACTGATGTGCTCTGTGTTTCTGGCTGTTATTTTAGGCCGACAAGATTAAAGTTCTTTAGATTCCAGTTTACACTGAAGCCTGGAAACCCTGACTCTTACATTGCCTTTTAATGGAATGCTTCACGCCATGAGATTAGAAATGGAAAAATTAAAATGCTGAAAATGGAGTCCAGAGGCTTTAATGTGCAGCATGATAGCTACACAAGGGCTTTTCATATCTCATTAAGTTATAAAGGTCAGGAGAAGGAACACAGTCGGGAGCAGTAGTGTATTTCCTTTCTTCAAATTATTCACTAAATGTTTAGCAACCTTTGCTTTTTCTAAAACAAACCAATTATGCAACTGTTTTTTGTGGTCAAAAGGTACTACATTTGAGAATTCAAGTTTATTTGGCACATAAACATGACTTTACAGGCCATTAACACCTGACATCCTAAAACTCATTTTGGGTCATGTATTCTCAACACTATGCTAAATTCTGTCATTGTTATTATCAAGAGGAATGAAAACCAGGACAAGGAGTCTTATATTTCTGAAGCTGGATGGAGCTGAAGTTCTGAAGGGTTACAGTATGAGGCAGCATAACCTGAAAACTTCATCTTGATTCCGACAAATCTTTCTGTTTGTTTGATTTTTACTTTCCACAACATCATGGCAGTGTTGATATGGTTCTAAGCATGTTTAAAATATATGTATACAGTAGTATCCAGATATGGACATTTTCAAAGCATGTCAGAAAAATTAAGCACTGTAGCAAGAAAACCTTTAGCTAGAATAGTGTCCGCAGGAATACACAACAGATATTTTGCATTCAGTATTCTGGAAGCAGGTAGCACCTATTAAAATGGGATGACCGCTACTTCATCATTCTCCTTCGCATGTCACCCAGGGCTTTGCTAGTTTTTATTTTGGATTAGCCTTCTCGGGGTTTAATTTCATACCTGACAGCACAACTTCAACAAGGTCTCCCTCCTGAATGTCTGTTGCACATTTCACCAGCTGGAGGATATTGTCCGAGCTTGGATCATGACGAAACAAGAGAATTTTGTCATACATCCCATAAAAGCCACACTCTGGGAACTGCAAGATAAGATAAAAAGACATATAACTACAAAAATCATTAAAGGATCTACTGATGAACTGAAGAGTCACAGAAATCATAAATGTATTACAATTGTAAATATATATATTTTTTGGACACTCAATCTGTATATACCTATGCACACCTTGCACATATTTTATTGTAATACAGTGACTATGAGCATATTTTGCACACACCTATGTATTTATTTTATATTTATGTTGTATAACTGTACGTAATTTTTCTTCTATTCTGATGTCTGTTTTTTGCTCGTCTTGGGCTGGACTGCTGTAACACATCAATTTCCCTTCGGGATCAATAAAGTCTTATCTATCTATATTATAATGGAGAACAAGATTTTAGAATTTTTTTTTTTGCCGACAGCAACACCCTTGTACCATGAGCCCACAGGGTTAAACTAAAATCAAACTGTTTCAAAATACATGTGTATTATATTTATTAAGAATGTGGTGGCCGCTAGGAATCAATGAACAGTATAATTTAAAAGTGTATAATTTTTAAGTGTAAAATCCCACATTGTTTGAAAAGCTTATAATTTTGTCATCACTGGATTGTCCTGAGACGGGTCTGGCTATGTTGTGAAAATGTGGCTGATCGGGACACGAGTCTCTTCTTTACACAAAGGATTGTGGGAAGCCAATACCCTGACAGCGGTTCATGAAACAGCTGCATGAGATAGTTGGATCAATTAGCTACTAAGTACTAAGAGGGTAGTCGGGGCCTAATCACCTCATCTCACTTGTAAACTTTATGTTCTTCTGAGATATGGTGGCATTTTAATTTAGATGGATGAATGCACTATATTTCTTTGAGGTGAACCTCGGCCTTTTCTGAATAATAACATTTTCAGAATTGCAATTGGATAATATTTGTAAAGCTTTTGACAGCCGTGTGAAAAAGACACTGTTATTACAGTGAGGATAAATGTTCCCAAATTTTCACATAACAGACAAAAGAAATTCAATTTTCTTTGCCTTTTCAGTTGCATAAAACAAAGAACAGACATTTTTTTCTCACCCATTTCCATCTTCCCTGAAGATATAATATTGCAGTAAAGCTGCTGAAGACCCACAGGTTAACATACCTATAATCCCATTTGAGTACTGATCATCTCTTTGGATTTTTTTTTCTTTAGCAACCATCACTTTACAAATGTGTTTCTGCCTGAAGCAGACATTTTTCTTTAAACTACAACCACTTATATAAACAAGGGAAATGGCAAAACATGTTATCAGTATAACCTTCAAAGCAGTAAGCAATTTAAATCACTCTTGCTTTTTTACGTAAGGCAACATGATCATTATAATTAATAAAACTGCAGACGTCAACCCTACATTTTGTGGTTGTGTTTTAATGGTTAGCTAATGAACCATTTGCAGGCTGTGCAATCAAACAAGATGTATTGTATACTTGTCTTTGAAAGTATACATATTTCTGATTTTAGCCTTTTCAATTAAAATAATCTGAACTCACAGCTCACAGCCCAATATTTTTGTCTTTACCCTTGGGGTTACCATCCCACTCTGTAGTAAATGAATGAAATGGACTACAAACCCACAATTCACCCACAAGGGAACCAAGTCCTTCTAATCAACATAATTAATTCTGTGCAGTGTCTGTAAGTCTCTTGGCAATTTGTATAAAACCAATGAACAGGTGAGGCAAACCTGAAAGCAGAGCTATCAAACGTAATGCTAAGGAAAAGGGCACAAATATGACCTATGATGTGTTGTGCTCTCAATTCTAGTCACAAACCATTGACAGCAAACATCTGTGCTGCGCTTTCTGAACTATTGTATTTGAGATGCGTCAACTTAATAATCAATTCAATGTCAGAGAGGAGAACAACATATTGATAGACAGTGTCCTTTCCTGGGGAAGAGTTGTTGGTACTGCATTGATTTATGTTGTGTTTAATCACCCTGCTTCTGTACAAAATTCTATTACTATTCTGCGAATTCAGAATGACACTGGACCCTGGGCAACATTGCAGCATTGAACAGGAACTATTTCAGGCTTTTAAGATCATATGCTAGGATGACTTCAAATATTAAAACATGTAGGATTTCTGTGCTTTTCCATATAAGACCATATTTTCCTTTTGCCTCACAATAAACAGGAGGCCACAATAGTATAGTCTCTTTAGTTGTCTGATATACAATTTTCCTAAATAAATTAAGGAACGGGATGTCTGGTTAATAATTAATGGGATCCCTCTGTATTTATAGGTTCCACAATTTTGTAACAGAATGTACAGTAAGTCTGTACAGGAATGTAATAGCTTTGATATGTTGTGGTGGTGGCAGAGGATTATCAAAATTTGTTGTTATAACAGAAGTTAAAACATTCTTATAACTGCTGGTACATTTATTTTTGCAATATCTTTTTATCAGCCTCACCTGTTGAACTTGAGTTTATATTTTTTCTATAGAGAGTGATTTTTTTTTGTCTTGTTCAGTTTTGATTGAACTCCCTTGAATGAAATGTCAATATTCGCATATGATTGCTCTGGAAATCCAAAAGAAAAATGTATCAATTTAGAGCACATATAAAATGTACTGAAAATTGTATTCATTAAAATGTGTAATTGTACAATCTATCATGTGCAGCAGTTTGTAATAGATGTTTCTTCTTTTTTGTCATCTGTGAAAACCCCTCAAATTGCCATACACAGTTTGTATGGGTTTAAATAAAAAGTATGCAAAGCAGAGATGTTAAAACCACACTTTCAATCAGAGATTATATTTAAGTGAGAAATGTGTCAAAATAACTTGTTTTATACAGCAATTAACCTGCTTGTTTTTTACATCTATCATATGAAAAACCAAAATCTACACATAGGATGTCTGACTTTGTAACGTAGATTAACGAAATCATATCTGTATCCACAACTTACAATTCACACACTTCTAGTTTATCCTGAAAGGCGTGCGAGTCAATGACGACAGAATTTCTGCTTGTACATTTTCTAATTATGTTGCTGTCCTTTTGCAATCATGCAGCAGTAACAGCTGAGTGGGTGGGCACTGGCACATTTACATAATTACAATAACAGCGACTCTGGAAGGACCTTAAAAAATGAAACCAGCATTTTATTGGGGGGAAAAAAAGAAAAGAGAATGAGAGGGAGGGGTGCAAAGAGATTAAAAGGAAAGACCGACCGAGAGCGACTGAATAAGACGCCCCAGCCTCTCTCTCTCCGCGCACACGCTCAGTGACCTCGGGGGACAGTTCCCCAGCGATAGACAGCAATAAACAGCGTGGTCTCACAATGCCACTGGCGTTAAAGCCGTTTCAATGCCATTTCCTGTCAGCAAAGCCGTTGCTTTGCTTGTGCAGTGTTAAAACAGAGTAAAAGTGTTTGAATAGAGGCAGAATCCGCCTTATAAATAAACCTCGCAATAAGGCTGCCAGGACCGTTTCTGATGCAGAGCTGAGCGGAAATGGCGCTCGCTCTTGAACACGGTTCTGCTTCACAACAGGCGGGATCAGCGAGTCAATCAATGTTCATCTGTTCGCGGTGCGAACTGCCTGGCATTTGCGTCTTACTTTCTTGCCTTTCGTGTTGACGGAGATTTTTTTTTATTCTAACAAATGGCGCTGTGGTATTTTATTTTGGTGTTTTCACATACTGTATTTAAAGCTCTACTGAATAATAAAAAAGCTGGTTATTTGAAGGCTTCTGTGAAGTACTAGATCTAGCACCATCTCGATTTTCCAAGGATAAAACAAATCTAGACCTACACGTGTAGTTAGTTATACGTCTGTAAAAGTAACTTTCTTATTTTATTAGAAACAAGTTCTTAATGTTGACTTAAATATAATGTTATTTTACAAGTTTCATAACAAATAATGTAACAGTTTTTTTTCTTTTAAATTGTCTCATTTGTTTTGTTTTTTGGTTAAAGGCATTGATCTGTTTAACAATAGCTCTCTGCATCTCCTTTTAATGAGGCTTTTAGAAAATGATACAGAGATGCAAGCATGGTACTGAGGTCACCATGACAGCAGATCCACTGTAACACTATAGTTGTCATGGCAGCAGAACTCAAGGCTCTTTCCTGATTGAATACTATTCATTTATTTGACACAACGAGTGCACATGTATCTGCTGCATGTCTCAGCCATCAAAAGGAAACAGGAAAATGCTGATACTTGTCATTAACCCTTGCAAAACGTGGTTTCAAGCACTCCGGCTAGAATTCTACAAATTACACATGTGGCTATTGCAGATGTTACCGTCTGTCACAGATGGAGCCTAGATGTCTTTTCTTCATCAGCGCTATCCAGTGGCAACTACTGTATTTTCTGTTTTCTTGTGCAAGGTGAACTGAAGTGGGGTGCTCTTTTACACTCTCCTGTTACTAAATCGTCCATTTGCTTGTGGCACTACAACATTCTTTTCTGAATTAAGATGGTCAAACTTGCAAAAGCAGAAGAATGTCAAAATAAAATTATGAAAGGTGTGAAAATTCTTAAACATTAACGAGGGCGAGTCCAGGCTGGGCATGCACTGATTAGTTACAGTTGTGAAAAATCTGGTTCAGAGGAAATGAAGTTGTGTCTGAGGCAAAACTCCGTGGGCAATTTGTACTGGGACTGTGAACAGCTATTTAGAATACTGGCCCTTATCTGCAGATTTCCACCATAGAGTTTCTCACTGTTTTCCATCTCTTATCAAATCATATTAGAAAGCTTACTTCTTTTTTGTTCTCTGTATACAAGACACTAGAAATACTTTCTATCTGACCAAATGTCATGCATACAATAAGATGGAGGGCTGAAGCACGAATGGAATAAGGACGTTGAGGTCTTTATTGGTCAGTGGATTTCCGAATCATTGTTTTGCTTTTTAATACATTTAATGTGCCTAAATGTTTCATTAAACATTGCCTTGTTAACTGATCCTGCACCCTATCCTAACATAAAGCCCTTGTATATCCTCCCACGTCTGGGAGACATTTACTTCCACAAAACGGTCTCCCGTAGAGAACGAGCTCTGGATCGCATGTCTGAAGACAATCGGTTCTCTTCCTCCAGGATTAACACCCTGTGACTTTCTGAGTGTAAGTGCCTCTTCCCTGTTGACAAGGGTAAAGGAAGCACAAAGAATAAGGTGTTGAAAATGACTTGTGTCCTCTCATAATTGCCACAGAAACCTCCTGGCTGTCACATAAAGATATGGAAGGTTTCTCAGATCACATAGTTAAAATTGGTAGTGAAATGCCAGTGGTTAGCTCTACAGGTCCTGCTGATATACACATCTTTAACTGTACAAGCTACTTTGTGTGGCAAGAGGACATTCACCCCATTTTTTAAAAACACTCCTTGAACTGAGACTCGCAGAGTTTGTGTCAGACTGGCCTAATGACTGGCGAAAAGCATATTTTGTTCAAGCTCTTTAGTATTATAAAGCATGTGAAAATGCTTCCCCGTGTTCCCAGGGCACTTTCCTTAGTTGCACTGACCACGTGTTTAAATAGTCTATAAATAAAAATAATCTTCTGATTTCAGACTTCTAAAAATATAAAGATCCAAATGCTTATTCCTGAAAATCAAAATATAGTGTAATTACATCTTCGAAGCTCCATGGAAATTAATTTTCCACACCAAACATTTTCTGTTTTTAAAAAAGACTACAAAGATTCACATGCAAGGTACCGAGATTTAATGAATCGTCTTTTTTATTACAGTAAAAGTGAATTGTAATGCAGTACCTGGAAAGATAACACTGGAAATGCAAACCTTTAATGAGCCTCTGCATTCACCCTAAAATTCTTCACACAGCTGTAATTAGGTTTGCTTTTTTACAGCTGACATAAAAAAAACACTTCGCACTGTCTCACATGAAAATAAAGTTGTCACTAGAAAACAAGATTTTTCTGTGTTTCATAATAAGGCCGTGTGTTTTGTTCATTATCTTAATGAGGTACAAATAATGCTCGCACTCTGGAGAGGTGGACTGTGCAAAGTCTAATTAACCTTATTCTGTCTAGAATGAATTTTGAGACATTTAAACTTTCGGGATATACTGGTGTTGACTGTCGAGGAGCCCAGATTTGTTATTTTAAGAAGCAATTTTTTTTACTTGTGGCCACAGAACATTTTGCACATTGCAATACGAACATAAAAAGGTTACAAATGAGCAGCGACTCAGCTTAGCTAAATTGATTGCTAGTAACTAATTGATCTGGGAATCTAATTCCAACGTTTCTTAATGGAAGCCCTGTTACTGGATGCAACAACATGCATGTTAACTTGTTACAGACTCCCACAACCATTCCTGCAATGTTTCGGTGAAAGCATTATTTTGTTTTCACAGCTATGTTTTAATTATAATTACTATTCCCTTACTGTATCTGATGCATCTTGGCTTTCACAAAGAGATGATTTGCAACTTGGGTGATATTCTATATTCTCTTGGGAGAATTATACTGGAGTTTTCCACAAGTTGCTCTAAGAACCAAAAGGACTATATTCCTAGTAACTTCATGTAACTTCATGTGAGGGTCAGTAATGGTGCCTTGCTTTCCATGTGCCCTAGGTCAGGAGACACTCTGTATACAAGCAATACACAAAACAGGCCTGCGTTTACACCATTTCTTTTCCACAACTTGATAAAGTATGCTGCCAACATGCCTTCACGATTTTAATGACAAAACTACAAGAACTTCAACGCACTGGCAACCATGAAAAATATTGCAACATAGTTTATAAACTGTCAAGCTCATGTTAATTATAGCTTGTGGAGAACTTAATTATCAGTCAGGGTCTCTGTTTATCACACACAAGGCAAGACAGCAGATCAGCTTAAAAACACAGCAAATCTGCCAGGTCATTCACAGGAGCAGACGGTGTATTTTTACTCCTCAAGTTTCATCACAGGGAATGGAGCAATCCTGTTGAAAATACAAATCTCAGTGCTACACCCTGTAACCTGCCTTCTAACATTTCAACACAAATATGGTCATCATTCTCCACAAAAAGTACTTGACAGCTTTTTACATTCTATGTATACATGAAAATAAAGTTTAGAAATGAATCTTTCATGTATAGTATTGCCACAGGATACACATGGCTCTAAATGTGTACGGTCCTTGACAATTGTATTAATGAACCACATTTAAGTCCCTAATTTAAGTATAATAAACAGTATGGTAAACTACACCTTTTTTGCCAGTGAATCCTCTTTTTGGTTTATTGAACACTCCTCCATCCTAGATGTATATATAAAGATATAATTAACCTATTTTGACAATAGAAATTCCACTTGATAAATCACTTCCGTTTGCAATTGTGCAAGTGAAGAGCGAGACAAAAATCTTCCCTGTTCTTGTTTGTACAGGTGCATAAAACAGTTTCACATACAGAAATACCTTATATAACCACAGAGGACTAAAAAAGTGAGAAAGAAGAATGTGGTGACATTTCTATGTGATCCTGAACGGTAGCAATTTTGCATGATGTGCAATTTTTATGCAGCTCTTTATTGGCGAAACTATACAGCAGAAATCTCACATCTCCTGCTGTGTACGTTGATAGTCAAAGCTTTTTAAGCAGCTTTGAACAATAGCCTTCAGTGTCGGAATTAATGGAGACTACAGAGAAATTTTGGAATAATAAAATGAAACTACTGTGTCATAGAAAGTTGTCTGCAATTCTCATAGTCCCCTCTGTATCAAGTACAACTTCATAGTGTCCATTTAACTTTCCATAAGGCTTCCTTAAATTACAGCATCTGCAAATCAAAAAGCAGTGGCTGATACCATGTCTTAATGGTTTTAGACCAAAGAGGAAGATAGAAAAGATTTTATTTGCTGTGCTGCTGTAGAATTCACTGTATCTAAAAAAAATAATTTCACTTTTTTATGGTGTCAAAGGGAAATACTGTAAAACATCAATATACTTAGGAATGCATTAAGGAAAAATAAAATATGTTCAAATTAATGAATGTATTTTTGCAACAGGGCAAGAAAAAACACACAAAGACAGCACACTGAGGACTCGAATGATTAGAGAGTAGTGACAATTATCCAGCCAGTCAAATTCTATGACTTTGACAGTTAAATTAGTTTCATTCACAACACCTCTCCTAATTCTGACCAAATTCCATTTCATGGCACACTAAGAATGACAATTTATTTATTAATATTTGACAATGTGCTTATGTCTAACATAGCTTTTAGTAATATCATCACCTTTGTTTCTACAGCAGGATTTATCACACTGCAGCACAGGGGAGAAAAGTGGGCTACATACTGTACTGCCTATGCTCATCTGTAGAAGTCAAAAATGCTACAGAAGAAATTTAAATATCCTGTGCTACATTTTTATCTCGCTTTATTAATATAAGTAAATGCAAGATTTAGGTCTGCATTATGAATCATCAGCTTTGTGGCGATGGGCCATCATGTTGAGCACAGGCACTCTGAGCTGAGGAGGAGACATGCATATCTCAATGTGCAGAAGAGAAACAACATGACTTCTGAATGACGTGCTAAATAAATCCCTAAAGTTAGAATCTTCCACGACATGGTGAATGATGGCCACTTGAAGATCCTAAAAAAACCCTTGGTTTTCGGTGTTCTTACTTGCTACCAGAGGGAGAAATCACACTGTCCGCTGGCAGAAGGAGGTACAGCGAACTTCAGTCTAGACCTGACTTAATTTATTTTTGAGCATCTATGAAATAAGCCAAACTCTATATATACCAAAGCATATGATCTGACGCTGTCCATTACTGTCACCATCATTGCTGATTCAAAGAGCTCTAACAGAAAGAAAGCCTTACCCTTCATGAAAGCATTTTGTCTATCCCGTAGGATCCTAGTTCTGCAGAGATGTTCCTCTAGTTTTGCTTTAATTATTGTTTTCATAACTTTATATGCAATCCAAATAAGACTTATTGGTCTGTAATTACTTGGTTCAGTTTTGTCAGTCTTTCATGTATGGGCATTACGATAATTCTCTGGTCAATGGGTATTAGCCTTGTCTTGAGTGACTGCTGAAAGATTTTGTTATTGTCCTTTCCAAAGTGTCTCTTGTTTCATTAAGTACAATTGGTAGAAGACATTCAGGCCCTGGAGATTCGCTTATCTTAAGTGCTTCTAGTATGTACCGTATTATGTCTGCCTCTTCTATGCTAATACTGTTTACTATAGAGCTCTGTCTTTCTTCAGCCTGAGGCATGCTTCTGATTTCTGCTTCACTCTGAAATATTCATTTAATACATCAGCACTTTTTCCTTCGTCGTCTAGAGGTTTCCAGTTCTTATCTGGGGGTTACAAATTCATCCTACTTCCTACTTGATTTTTACTTTACTGCTCTTTTGGTTTTTCAATATTGAAATAAAAACTTTCATTGTTTCTTTGGCCTCTCTAAAGGGCTTCAGTTTATATTGTGTCTCTCAAGTATTTTACACAGCGTATTAATATTCCAACACCAAACAGAAAGACACGGTTCTGAAAGGCACAGTGTAGGTTGAGTCTCAATGGACTCAATTGTGCCTGAAAGAGGATAAAAGTTCAAGTGACTCATGCATAATGTATCCCTCCTGTGTCCAGTGCTTTTCCCTTTATAAAGAATCTACATTCTGGTAACATGAACCAATCTGATGGAGAGCCCTCAAGGAAAGGCTGAGTCACTCGCATTATTAGCATGTGATTTGGAGCTTCCTTACTGCTTGAGCTTGTCCACTGGCCCAACGAAAAAGGAAAGCCCCTGAATGCGCTCAGAGACATCACATAAATTATATAGAACAGCACTGGCAAAACATCAGCCTCTTCCTTATGGTTAATGCTCCAAACTCTCTGCAATGTTGTGAATTCCCCATGGAATGAGTCACCTCTTATGAGCGCAGTTTAAACTAACAGTGGGCTGGCTGTTGTGGAGCTCACTGGCTTAGCTAAGGGATGCAGAGATTACTGTTACAGAAAGTGCATTTCAACAGCATGAGATCTCTTGACTTCCTCTGGGGAGGTTGAAAATGCATACGTTTTCATGGATTTATCTTGGTCATGAGTGGGCATGACATTTATCTTCAGCATTGAGCACCATTAAATATTGTACATGAGTATAATATTTAATGAAGCATATTCATTTCTGATAATATACCTTTTATTAAAATCACCTAAATTGAAAATCTATTTTTTGGCCCATTTTCAGTTGTTAATGATGAGTCTTCTATTGTTTATGTCTTATTTTGTCCCTTACAATCCCAAAAATGTCAAAAGCACCAGAGTACCATCACAAGAAAAATCCTCCATCCAGCTGCACCTTGTTCATGTGAATCCCTTTGTCTCACCAAGAAATACGTTACTACAAACAGGCTAAGTCTAGTACAGACAGACTGTTGTGGAGAATTTACTCTACCAGTTGTTTCTGTATGCCATCTAAATAGGGATCTAACACCAGCTGAGTCCATGAAACTCCCTTATTAACTGACCTTCAGAGTCAGAGGTCCAGTCAGGGAACACACCAATATAAATGCAGTGTCCCCTGATTATTACAAGCTAGAATTGGCAATCCGATCTCCTGTGACTGAAATGAGTGCCCTCTCATTCCCTCCTCACCCTGCCCTGTGTCTGAGCAGTCCATTACCTTGGTAGCTTTGGATTCACCGTGTTTATCTAATATTGCAGTCAAGCAGTTCCTCACATAACCTGTTAGGCAGCTTGGTTAGATCCAGAAAGAGAAAACATATTGAATCTCTTTGCAGAATACAAATGACAAGACATTTTTACTCTACTTTCACAGCTGTAAGTGTAAGAAATAATTAATTTTAGGTTTCTAAAAACCATGAAGATAAACTTTTTTTTTCATCAGTTTTGTGCTTGGGAAGTTTGTTCAGAATTGGATGTATATAACAGTACACTGTTTATGACAATTGCAGAAAAAACAAAGACTTCTTGTGTATCCTAAATGCTTGCTTGTTTTTTTATCTATGACATAATACAATATTTTGTCATATATTGTGATCTGCAGATATAAGAGACAATCATTGTACATATGGCATGAAAGAAAGGTAGTTGTGGCAGTTTTCCAGATTAAATTTCCCTACCCTCAATGAAGATGTCTTGTTAATCACATGTGGTCCAATGCAGAAGATGTATTAACAACCAAGCCAACTGTGTACGTAATAACAGCCTTTTCAAAACACTTTGTTTACGGCGAAGGAAAATAAAACTGACAACAAAAGCTACTACAGTACATTGTCATTCAAACCAGAGGAGGAATGGAATATAAACAGTGCATTAACACATGCAAACTGTGAACACTCTCAGAGACAACCATTTCACTCCCACACATTGCGCCCATATACAGTACTCTGCACAATGATGACTCTTCTGTTACTCATATCTGTGTATGCTTACTGTAGGCCATTTAGTTATCATTTCATGGTGCTTCCAAATTGTACGTCTTCATTAGTATAGCAGACAAAATCTAAACAGTACTAGTGGGCAGTATTTTCAATCACGACTGTTACACTGCTAACTTTCCTCAGTGTCCAAAGTTTCCACAAAGCATAACACCAGACTCCCACAGTCCGTCCTTAAACAAATACAGTAACAAACAGACAAATGGGAGTCCGTGCCTTCAGGCAATTAGCCTGCTATTAATATTCTAATAACACTGTACATTGGTCTTAAAATACAGCACTTGAAATACATTTGTTGGAGTTAGCTAAATGGTTAGCTAAGTGTTGGGATAATGAGAAATAACCAACAGTGTTCAAGGTCTGTAACTCGCCGGACAAATGTCATTATGGTCACAGATAACTATTAAAAGATGTCGAGATAAATCCAGTAGGTAGTCCCTAGCCTGATTAGTCTGTCAAGCTTGACGTCACTGAAGTTAAGCTTTTCTTGCCTGATCAGTTTCAAACATATTAAATTATGGAAATAAGCAATCAGTTCGGCCTTCACAATTGTTTGTGACTGATGGAATATTAAGAGATACGTATAGATAGTTCTACATGAAGACCTCATTTCCATACGTTTCACTGTCGATTCTGATGTAAGAATCGCTTGCATTGCTAAGATGGTGCTTGCTTTCAAAGGGACTGTTACGTCCCCGCGCGTGTCCATGCTTTTGTTTTTTTTTCCCCACTTCCTGGATTCAGGAACCCCCCCCCCCCCCCATTGGTCCATCACTACACCGTCACTGCAGTTGTGACATCATCATCAATCAACTCCCGGCCAATCAGCAACCAGACCTCAAGTTCAAATACAGAGGAAGTTCTGACTTCAGAACGTTCATTGCTGGACTTTTTGCTTGTATTGCTAGCTTCGGCTTTGTTTTTGCTCGTTACTCCTTATTTGTTCTCATTACACCCCGTTCCTGGCTTGTGTATTGTACTATTCGCGTATTACCTGTTTTCCACCATTGTGCAATTTGCTCACTCGTGTTTGTGTTTATCTGTGAACTTCTTGTACACTTGGGGGAAAAGGCAAGAGTAAGATCGTCAGATATATATTTCACTCGTAGGGTTGTTTTCTGTCTAGACACGCAAGGTTAGGGGCGTGTGCCACTTCTGTGTTTTGGTTCTGGTTAGTCAGTGTCGGGAAGTTAGGGCGCGTGAAGACGCCAAAGACCCTTTTATTTTTGTTTGTTTGGGTTAGTTAGGTTAGTCCTCACTGTATTAGATAGATTGGTTTCGTTATTTTCTTTTCTTTGGCACCGCTCAAGTTCCTGTTCCCTGTGTTAGTGTCCTGTATACGTACCATTCACTTATGCACCAAACTTGTGTTGTCACATTTCCTAAGTCCCTCACCAGAAACCCGCCCGCATCCATACCCATCCTGAATGTTACACCCCTTTACCCCGAGACACCTGGGGTCGTAACAGGGACCAAAATTGCTTTCCGGATATGAGGGGACTCACTTCATCCACCGCTCAAGTGTAGCACCCATCTGGTTGGCACGCGACAGCCGGGATGTTGGAGCAGCCCCACTGCAGCATTGCTCTGGTCAGGCAGAGCAATACGTTTTCACTTCACCAACTGAGTTAACAGGGAAGCAAGGGTCAACTGTACAAACTCAAAGTCTGTAAAAGACTCTTGCAGCAAGTTACAAATATTGGGACACTGGTTTAGAAATTCTGGTTCAGAGGGAGAGTGACACCTACTGGTCCACCAGTACCAGTAACCTGATGTTCCTAAGAGGTCTCCAATTTAAGCAGCGATCTTGCTTAGCTTGTGAAATCTGCTGAGAACAGACACCAAGTTGGTTAGACTGCTGCCCGAGAGTACACATTTTATTTGAGGTATGGAAGAAAATAAAATATTCTTAATAATATAAGCGGTCTTATTGTTCTTACCTAAGCTTATTTAAGAATGCACGGCATATTATATTTATATTACATTAGCACTGATAAAATCACAGCTAAGGTTTATTTCTCTCTCCAAAACCAAATGAGTGCAGCATAAATAAAGCTGTGTGTGTATGTGTGTATTTATATTTCTCATGTCAACTTAAATGTTATTCCTGAAGTCGTTATCGGGCTGCCAAGTGAATGATTTAGCTTGGAAATGTAAATCAAATTGCATTTGCCACACAAACACACCGCAAAAGCTTATCTGTATGAGACAAGAAAAAAAAATCAAACGTTTCCCGCATTCAGATAAAACCGGTAATTACGTTATCGTGTCTTCATGAAGGACCGTTTCCGTTATCACAGCAAAACGCCATTGACTTCTAAGAGATGATGTTTGTGCCGTAGCACGTTATGATTGTATTAATGAAGCAAACTTGTTTCCTAGTGTAAAACCAAACAAGTCCTCCTTACAAACTCTTTAATGGGAGGGTCTGAGCAGACCTACTCAACAGTCCCTCTCTTTTTCCCATTAAATGCTCTGGAAAGCTGCCACTGAACCATTTCCTTCTTTGGAGTCTCTTATCTAGAGCAGACTAGAAAAGCGTCTCTGATAATTATTTTCCCCACTGTTTCAGCAGCCTCCCTGGGACCTCCTTCTAGCGGGTAAAGACGGGAGGGTAAATGTGCAGGAGGCCACTTAAACAGCACATTTCAGACTTAAACGTCTCAAAATAATGTTCTTTTAATGGGTTCACCACCTCCCGAAAAGGTGAGGTGACATACAGTATGTTCACCCTCTTTTTATATCATTTGATGCAGCTTATTTTGGGGGACCATCTACCAAAAAGTCAATACAGTAATCTTGACCCTTTTTCATTTGTAAGGGAAGTGCAAGCCTGACTGAACATGGCTCCTGTAGGACTTACTGTGCTTTTACCATGTTGTACCACAGCACAACAGGGGCAGTTCTGGTATAGGTCAATCAATGATCATGGACTGAGGCTTAATTGTCTGCACAGTCATCCCTATTGCCAAAGAACTCCATACTCCTTTGTGTCTGTGCAAACTCTATTGTGTATCTAGTCCCATGTGGATATTGTGGTGCTTGGCAATAGACCTTAGTGCACCCACCGATCCTCTGTACTACAGGGAACATGTTGATTGGCATGAAAAGGAAGTGACATGTCTCACATGGAGGTATGCACACCTGCAGTGAGCTCCAGTGACATGCGGATGTGTTCTTGTTTGAGCTGTGTGATGACACAGGTGTCGCTCATATCTGTGCTTCCATTGTGAAAATGGGGTGGCACGACTGAAGGACACATTAAACTTACATTAAGAGAAAAATACTGAGCACAAGTGCTTGGCATCTTTCTCATCTTATTTGTTTTTTTTTTTTAAAAAAGCACTTCATTTTTTTTTAGAATAGCGACAAGTGAAAGCTCAAATTTAGACATAATGTTTGCACCAATCTTAGGAAGCCAGATTAAAAGAATCAACTAAATCATAAAATCAGTAGAATAGATCTTCAGCTTATCATATTCCTAAAGCAATCCCATGAGTGTGGCATTCAGATAACAAAAGGCCACATTAATCTTTTGATTTTCAGCCTATCCCCACTCCAGTCTCCTCACATCCAATTAGGACAGACTTCAGTTTCTATGACAACATGAGAACGGAAAAACATAAAAACTCTCTCTGCCGTGTCTGTTCTGACAATGCAAAGTGCTGGGGGCAGGAAACTGGTTCAGGGTTATACAGGCATTGCCTAGCCTGAACCATGAATTTGCAGTACGAAGTAGTGAAGAGCCCCTTGCAAGTCTACTGCACACTTGCAATTAAGAGATTAGTCAATAATAATCACTCCCAAAAGTACAGAAGCTCTGCAGCTGAGCAATTTGACTTCAGACCTTGTGGCTTAAGCGCTGGCTCTTGCAGGCTCAATCAATAACTCCTGTAATTATTTTACATGCTGTGTTGACATGAACCACATGCCGGATTTCAGCTTGTGCCGGTGATTGCAGAGATAACTTATATTCAATACCACTAAAGTGCAGGGCTGTTGTTTTTCTCACCAAGAAAGAAAGGCTACAGAACGGGCGCAGCTGTGAAGGGCAGCAAGCAGAGCAGAACAATAACCATGTCGGAGGAGACCTCTGTGGGCCTGGTTTTATCTCTGTCAGGCCCTGGCTGGGGCTTCATTGCTTCCCTGTGGAGAATAATAAAATGTGCACCTAGTTATCATGTGCATGCAAAAATATGCATGGTAAAAAATTAAATCTGTTAGTTTCTATGGGCATTGGTAGACAAATACTGTATGTAGCTACAGTAAAGGCAAAAGGTGTTGAATCTCAATATAGCCATTATTCCAAAACCATCATTACAGAAGACATAGTGTCATCCACTGCTTGATAGTATCGATCAGAATATCATTCTAATCCCCAGAGCTGAAACCCATTTTCACAGCTCTTTAAGACAGACAGCAGCTTACATGAAAACGAAAAGTAAGTTAGTGTTGCAACAAGATACGCCGATTTTAAAAAAAATAGCAAAATCTTCTTTAGTCCTTTAATTTAAGTGTCTCCCTTTCCACATCACATGCAATAGGTAACAATATTCCATTAGCACTCATCTGAATGGGCTCTGAAACCCTAGAGGGGGAGACTTTGATGTTTCTCTTTCTAGCTGTCATCATGCACAGAAAAGGTGCTATATCCAGTTCCAACTCCACCATCCCCTGGATGTCTTAAATTTTTAATTGATACCCATACTCTTTGCACTGCCTGATTGTGAGGACTCATATGATGATTAAAATAGAGTTCATCAAAACATCCTGTATTTTACTTTTAAAGAAACAAGCAGTTGTAGAGACACAACCCCCTTTTAAAACACCAGGCATTCCCATCAACCATAAGCCAGCATTTCATTGTCTGGTGATCACTCTGTGTTTATCAAGACCTCTACCTAGGTCTGCCAGAGCTGCACACAATCATCGTGACAATCCAAACTACAGCTCTGTTATCTTTTTCTAACAAAAAATCATTTTCTGAAGGCTGACATTCTTATTTTAAATTGCAGATATCGGTCTCTTCAAAATGTTTCTGACCTGGAATTCTGATTTTTGTCTCTCTGTTGGTTGGATATCACATAAGCTGTGGTGGTTCATTGCACATGGCTCTGGTTCGATTCAAACCAGAGTCTCCCCTGTAATGTCATGAAATCCCACCAGTGATCACATCCCAATTAGATTACAGCAATAACAGAGGACAACAGAAACCGCATGCAGAAGTGGAGCACTGAGAGTTTACCGACTTGTGTCTCCACTGAGACAGACTAAATCATCTCCAAAACCACTGCTATATCCACTGCAGCCCAGCATACAGGCAGATCACCTGTAGGGTTATCCCCCTTTTCATAACCACTATGTTGAGCCAGAAGGCTCCGAGATGAAAAGACTTTCAAATGAAAGTCTGTTGCTTTCTTCACATGCTGTGATAAGGCCATTACTTTCTATCATCTTCCCTTGTTAATAAAGATGACACATAATAGGTTCGGTTAATGCAAGCCATTAGAATAATGAGGGCTAGAAGAGAAGACGCTTTTTTCTTTCACCCATCACTGTGCGGTAATTTCACTTTATTAGGTAGTTTTATTTTTTATCAGCTGGTAATTCGTGGGATATTAGAAATACATAAAGCTTACTGGTGATTAACGTTGGGATTCATTTTTAATCTTCATTGTGGTTTATGTCCCCTGTAGATAGACAGGATATGCCCATTTCGTTATGAAAATCTGCCCATGGTGAATTTATCATACTTTTCAACTGTGCAATGGTCTTACCTCGCGTTTGCTATGGTGTCTTACACTTAACACATGCCTTTACTGTCCCCTAATGAAATTGCACTTTTTTGCATATACTGTATGTAATACCAGTTAAAACTTTTCAACTCTGGCCAAGTCCAAATCTTTAGACTTTGCCATTAGAGGGGAGATTTGGTACTGAAATGTATTTCTCACTGAATTAAAAATCTGAAATGGATTGCTCTGATACAGTAGATAAACTATAACAGACCCTATTCATTCCGACATTTCAAAGACATATCTTAACACTTCCTTCCGAAATATCTCGGATAAACAAAACATGAAGAAGACAGTCAGCTCCCTAGGGGCTTTATGTAGCAGGAGGGTAACTTCTTCTGCTCAGCTCTGCACAAGCTGCCCAGGAGTGTGTACGAGCCTGCACTAGAAACTAGGAAAGGCAAAAGAGTGGGTGCTTGCAAGATGCTTTGTTGACTTCAGTGATGTGTATTTTTACCATACTGTCTAAATATTTTTGCCAAGGGGATTTAGTTTATTGGATTCCAAGAAAAAAGTAGCATGTCTCCAAAATACAGCAAAGTATGCTTTAATACATTATTCTACGCTGTCCGTCTCTCATTGCAGTACTGTATTCTGTTCCTCGAAATCTAGAAGAGCAATCATTTGTGTATCTAATGTGAAGCCCCCACATATTTAAAAAATGAATTCCCTCAGGGAAAGAAAGTTGAATGCTTCATTTTCCCCACATCCAGACCAGATGCAAATTTATTTCAGCACAAAAACACTGTAGTTAGTAAAAGAAACTTCTACCAATAAAAAGAAAGGTTTTTCATCCAACCAGCTCCTAATCATTTGTCGTATATTTTACTGCATTTAAAACTAAAGTGAGCAACAGAATTACTCATCACACACCACCGATACACTAAAAGATCAGTCCTTTAATAATCTCCCCCCAAAATTTTTTTTCAAATAATTTTAATACTTGAAACCTGTGACCCTTCAGGACTAGGGCAGAGAAAGGCTGGGGCAGGGATTCTCTGCGTGTTGCTCAGCAGAGTCGTCTGTGATTGGCCGGGGAACAGGGAAAGTGGGTGGGGCCAGAGCAGTTGGTCTCCGCCCCTTCATCTGAATGCCTGTTTCTACTTCAAAATCAATCAGCTTGACTGGAGGACAGATTTCAGCGCACAGGTGTGTATATGAACAGGAAAGGAGAGGGAAAACCGGCTCAAGTCTGTTCATTCCAAACTGGGAGCACAAATGGGGGGAAAAATAACCAAAAAAAGACATTCATTTATGTAATTATAGCAGACATTCGTTATGTAAAATATTTCAATGCACCAACTCTAAGAGGCTCAATTCTTTACACACTGCACAATACACAATAATTTCACTTTCAGAAGCCTAGTCCTCTTCGTTCACTATCAGCTGACTCTTTCTAAAGTTTCAGATACTGTAGCTAATTTTCACTCGGTCACAGAACTAGACTGTTAAGCTAAATACATGGTGACCATTATGTCTGCTCATTCTCACCTTAATCACTATAATTATACATGTTCACACGTTATTAGTCACTATTTTACAATTCTTACCATGTCATTCGCAGGCCCGTCTGAGCGTCCACTAGTCACTTTGTAACTATCTGCACTGACAAAACCGCCTCAGTCTTGCAGCCTTCCTCAAACTCCGCGTGTTCATTAGAATTACACTCTCAACTCAGAAGGGGGCAAATTAAATTGCTGATTGTGAAAAATTCTCCATTACTTCCATGATGTGTGTTCTCTCACGATCTCCATTAGACAGAATTTCACAGGTTAGCACTTAGATAATAAAAATGAAATGTGCTGTATAATGGCTATAATGGCAAGCTAATTTAGTCTGACCTATGACCCGGAATCATTTGTGCTGCCCAATCAACCCTTTTAACTAATGCAAAAGAGCGTAATGAGGTGACAGCATATTATGTCCGATCCATTAGAAATACCAACAGTTTACTCAAGCTTCTGCAGCACTGCATGCACTCAAATGTGAAACTAAAAACTGACAGCTGAGGCATTCTTTTTATTATTATTTTGTTACGGTTGTTTGTTGTTCTCTTAATGCAACCTTTCTAAATCCTCCCAAAGACGACAAAACTCTGCTTACAAGACACATTATCTTCACAAACAACCTCTGTCACTTTCATCACTTGAAATTGAGTGCCTGATTCTCTCTTACGGATTATCACACTACAGCATACTTGCGACTGGGGCTTTCAGCACCTGTAACTGTATTGCTCACCCTGACTGATGTGTGACTGATGAGCTGTCCACGGTGGACCGCAAACACGCAGTGATTCAGGGTTCGCATTCTGACTTCATCTACAGATCTTTGCACATTTCTTTTGATAGTTTTGGGGACAAAGGCGTATTCAGATTCAAAAAGATTTTGTAGTATACAGTCTAAGGATTTATGTTTGAGATGGAGACACCAAATCAGTTTAGGAGACAAAAAGATTTTTTTTCTCGGATGCATTTTAAAAGCTCCAGTTGATCAGCGTCTTTCTGTGATGGGTACTAGTGAAATGGTAGTGGTCTGTTTTTTGTTTGTTTAGAATATCCAGGTTTGTGTCATACCTGTGCTGAAAAAAAAACCTAACAGGTAAACAACATTTATAACAACATTTATAAAGATGTTAATTGGAAAATATTTTACTTTACCTTCACCGCATCAGCACATTTGGCAAGTGGAGATAATTGCATTTTCAAGCATTTCTCCCTTCATGGAAATCAAAACTTGGTAACCTTTAAGCAAACTACATTAACACTGAAGCAAACAGAAGTTTATTTATAGAAATCAATTACCGCCAGATTCAATGTTTACTTAAGAATTACTTGGAGCAATTAAGAGATTGAACAAGTTCCTTTTTAACTCTGTGACTGTCAGTACAGGAGACAATTGACTAAGATGAAGGAGGCTTTGTGTTTCATGGATTAGTTTAATACAAAAGTCTTTAATGAATACCTTGTTTTATTAAAAGCGTTTTATAATTCCAGGCTCATATTTTAAACGTGACTGAATTTCAAGGTTAACTCAGTGATGTCCTCTTTGAAATATTGTATCACACACATTAGCAGTGATTGGAGATGGAAGGGAAGTGGAAAACAGCTCATTCCAGCAAAGGAAAAGCATCATTGCTTAAGTCCTGTTGCACTACTTTAACCAAATTCACAACGTTAACAGGTAACTGTTGTACATTAGGTGAGGGCTCAAGTCAAAGTGCACAAACCTTATCTGCAAAATCTTACTATTTGAACAGACTCTCTTCTGATCAGCCTTACCAATGCTGTTCGTTAGTGACAAATGGAAGCTAAGGCATGTTTTTTTTTTTAAGTGATGATATAACTGAGTCATTGCTTGTTGTTGGGTCAGCAGCATATGCAGTACCGAAGGATGAAATTAACAAGCACAGTTTATGCTTAACACACTTAACAAAAGGTGTCAACAATTACTGTACATTTTAAAAGCCTTCCTCTTCCGTATTCTAAATTCTCTCAAGTCTCTTTCAGTTCAGTAGCATATTTTACTCTAATCACAACATGGTGACAGCATGATCTGCAGAATTCCAGAAAGAAATGTCTATAAACTTGGGTGTTATGCCTTGAATTTAAACTTCCCCAATTTTGATTTTTAACATTTATTAAATTATGCTGCGATGCCTCAACCTTCTTAATTTGATAAGCAGTGTACTGAAGCATAGATGAAACAATATGTCAAAAACCATGCAAAACACTAATAAGTGCTATGCGACTGGAAGTATTTTTAGCATGTTTATGTAAATTGGCCCTGCACTGCTTTGCTCCTATGAATAAACATGTTTACTGCAAAAATGTTGTTACTGAGACACACAAATCCGTATAAGTCAAACCTAATGCTGAGAAAATGATATTTTGACAGCTTTGTGTCACATGCCTGCACATGACAAATAACAAACCACTGAACACAGCTGATGAATTCCTTAACTTGTTTTCTAATGACTTTAATGTTTTCATTTGTGCACCACTTTTTGAAATGACTGTTATACATCTGATTGCAGGGCTCCCTTTATATGTCTTGAGATTCATGATTGCCAATTAAAAGCCATATGGTCAATGGAAGATATCAAATAATGATGGCATGATTGCATTCCACAATGTAAAACCCTTTTGTCTCTACCAA
The DNA here is from genome assembly GCF_059453375.1 of Lepisosteus platostomus. Lineage (NCBI taxonomy): Eukaryota > Metazoa > Chordata > Actinopteri > Semionotiformes > Lepisosteidae > Lepisosteus > Lepisosteus platostomus. The sequence goes on along the minus strand of NC_142620.1, from coordinate 5,663,972 downwards.
GCGTTTCGTCCCCTCTTGGAATATTTTAAAAATAATTTGCATAAAAAGAATAGACGCGTCCATCTAAAAGGTCTAAAAACGATTTGGAAAAATGGAAGTATTTGTTTCTAATATTTGTAATCGTAGTTCGATTTTATTACAGAATCACACTATTAGCTAATACTACACTTATCTAAAGTTCCCCACTACACTGTATAAAATCCAAAGATCAACCACTGAATGAACTGTGAATCCTAGGCTGAAACATGGAAGCCATTCTGTGCCAAACACTAAAGTAAACCACAGCTCGGTGAAGGAGAATCGGAAACAGTTTCTAACAGTCTTTATCAGACAAAGAACAGAAGAAGGCCGGCCATTTGGGATTTCTCTTAGAGTTACGGGACTGGTGTTGCATAAAAAGAACAAATACTTTCTAAAGGGCATCACAGTCATGCTGCCAATAATATTAACAATAACTTAATTCCACCATGCAAAGAGGGAAAAACCTCAAACAGTTCTAATGCAATAATACTTGATCAGTGGCAAAAAGCTTTATTATAAAATGATAAAACTGTGGTTAATGAAGGCACCTGCTGTTCACAATCTCACACGAAACAGCTGCTTTTAGGCAAGTACAAGTTTAATCCAGTGACGCTACATTATGTAGTGACAGGCATGCTTAATTCATTTTCAGTTCATTTTCTCTTAACATAGGAACAGCTTCTTGTTGTCACTTCCCAGTGACACTCAATGATGGGCTCTTGTTGTCCTTTAGAGGAAATCTATCTAATTGTGTGGTTTGGTTTCAGCTCACTGGTCTGGAAGAAGGGTATATTAACTTGGTACAATGCTCGCAAAGATCACAGGTTCTGTTACATAACACCAGAGCCCAAGTAAAACTACACTTTAAATCAGCAGAAAAAATTTGCAGGAATCCCTATTAAATTGTACAGTTCAATAAATTACCAGCAACAGGAAGGAATTCTTGCAGATTTACATTTTTTTATTAAAGCTAGCCCTTTGTTGTACTTGAATACAGGTTTAATTACCTTCATGCTGTTTCCCTGAGCTCACTGCCAACAGAGTTGTGTTTAGTTTGATTATTCTGAAGGTGGCACTCAAAAAACCCCTGAAGACATGGAATTCTATTGACTTGCTAAACACTGAGGGATAGTGGAGAGATTCACTGAGCACAGATCTTCTCTAGTTGTAGGAAAGCAAAAGGTTCTGCTTAGCATAATAACGTCAAAGCAGTTTATTCAATGAGTAAACTGGGCCTCATCTTCCCAGCACTGACTAAATTCTGCTGTCGTTTAGTCAGCCATGTTTTTTGCTTTCACCAGAGCAGTTCCTAAACAGCCAAGAATGCTATGGAAAACGACCTTGCTGATTTTTCCTCAATGCTTCAATCATTTTACAGACAGCCGTTTAACAACCAGATTAGTGCTCTCATCCCAATCTGCCCTCAGTCCATGTACACTAAACCACAGCCACACTGTAAACACTGCAACGCTCAGGGTAATGCAAGTGAAATGACTACTTCAGAGGCAATTGTGATCAGTTGCCAAGCAACCAGAGAAACACTTTACCAAGTACCATGCGAAGACCCGAATTAGCCTGCGGATCCACTGATTTCTGTAAATATGTCCATATTTTTCTATTACACTTTAAAGGCAAAGACAAAATTGTGTTGAAAAATCAAACTCCAGTCAAAGTCAGAGGAACGTTTTTAGAATCTATTTGTAATTCTATTACTTTATTTTTAATGAAGTCCAGGTTTAATGGTGATTTACATGTTCATTTTGCTCCCAGATGACCTAGCAGGGGCTAAGAAAACCTCAAAATCCTGCAGTGTAGGCTTGAGAACGTAGGCACGGGGCTTTCAGATTCAGGCTGAGCCTCTGGCCCGTGTGGCAGAGAACGGCCAGGAGTGCGTAGGGTTGAGCAATCTGACTCACCGTGCACCAGAATGCCCTACTGATGATGCAGGTCTGGGCACCGCCAGCACTGGCCATATACCCAGTCCTCTGCCTTCTGGGCTCACAGAATGAATAACAGTTGTAGCGAATGTGACCAGACCCCAGACTCAGGCCAGCTCAGACACCCCTCTGAGTGCCTGAGAAACACAGCCAGCCCCGAAAAGAGACAAGCCTGCTATGCTGAACGACTAGTGCCATGCTGTGGGGGTTGTGAAAGACATGGCAAGACCTAAGAACCGATTTTACTGTCTCAGTTCCTTGCGACACAGTGACTTAAAGATTCACTGCTGACAAATGCGTGTGCGCTGTCTTGTTCTCTGCTAGAATGGTTGTAGCATTTTCCACCTAAACTTTGATGTAAATGGCTAAATGTTTCAGGAGCCAAAATAGGCCAATAAACATAAACGGGTTTTATTTTTGTGAACACCAGCACGAGATTGGAATCAGTGTCTACTTCCTCTGCTTTTTGTTAGTCCAGACCTCACTGCTCTTATTTAACAATACACACACAATATTGAGTGAAGTGATATTTTAACCACTGTGGGTTTTAAACAATATATAAAAAAAGGGTGCACCCTGGGAGACATAAATTTCAACTTATTCCAGGGAAAATGTGTAACTACAGTATCACAGCTCTCAGACCAGACTGAGAGTGAGGATGTTAGCACTTACCTTGATGAATGAACAGTGGACTGATTAATAAGGACACATGCAAGAACGGTAATGTAAAATGTGAGAACCTTTTTTAAACATTGGTGCCATCAATCTAATTAATCTCAATAAAACACTGCTCTAATGATTTCTGACAATGTCAAGGAGTGCTGCATAGAGACAGCTGCTCACAGTCTGTTAAATCACCCGTTGTCAGATATAAAGACTTCTGCCAATAGCCAATGGTTCATGAAAAATGACAATATGTTACAAACTGCTGTTTGTGGTTGGTCTCCCTGTGTGGTTGTCTGGGAAGAGCTGGGGAAAATAATCCATGCTTGAAGTGCACAGTTTCCCTCAAAAACAGCAAAGATTCCAGCTTGTCCAGAATTAAAAAAACAACATAATGCAGCACTAAGTAAGCAGTAAGCCCAGCCTATCATTCCTTTTTTTCTTACTTCTACTCTCATGTATGAGAGAGCATCACTTAATTAAAAACAATGGATTGGAGAATGTTGCTTAAACATTTTTATGGTGAGTAACAAAAAATGTGAGAAAGGGGAGAGGACTGGGAGAAACTGTGAGAGCTATGGATTTTAAATTACAGTCTGTCTTCTTCGCTGTTGAAACTCCAGAGATTTTTACACCGGCTCAGTGAGCTGATGAACGTGTTGCAGAACAGTTTAAATGGTGCCCATTTCCGCCGTTTCTAGAGAAGGTATAATGTTGCTGTTCAGTTACAGTTACTCTGAAACTGCAGTGTGTTTGACGTTATACATACACAGTATGTGTAGAAGACACACTGTAGGGTTCAACCATTTGTACAGCTCAGTGGTACTTGAAAGTGTTTATGCACAAACTTTTAAAGCCATTGTTGTTCATATTCCTTACTATGTTTATCAAGACATTGTTCATCTTCGCTTAAGTCAGGTTAGGGAATATTTAATGTAAAAAATAGATGTGACTTTTATAGGTCTCGTAAATAAAATATCAAATGTTAGGAAATTAGTTTAGCTATGGGAACTTTTAAATTCATGTGCTCACCCTGTCATGTTGTTTGGTTCTGTCTTATATACTAACATTTCATTTCATTTTTAGGATGCATCAGTTTTAGGGGTTCTGACTCTGGATTCTGCAATTTCACAGAAATTCATCTCAGCATTAAGGAACATACAAATAATAGACCCAAACCAAACCAACCAAGAATGAAAGATGTCACTCCCTTACACCGATAAACAGTGAATCCAAGCAGGGTGTATTTTTTAACGATCATTTACAGAGTAAACTCATTCACGGAGTAATACTCTAAACTCCAGATGCACTGCTGTGGTAATTCAGCACAGTGCTCTGAAGGAATATTGATGTAACTACTGAAATGACACTAAGAGAGTAAACAGCTGTCATCCTTAGTGCATGGGGCTTCAGTTCATGTTGCCGAATGCACATGTAAGTGTAATGGGTTCACTGAATAATATGGTGGTGATATATGAGCCATAAACAGAACCTGAAATATACAAACATTTAGCCTGTTCGGAACCAAAGACTTGCTAACAAACAATGATTTTGGCACTTGCTTCTGTCTTTTCACAGACGATGCTAATCTTGGATGTTCTAGAATGAAAGTGAAATATACGGTAAATTACTCCATGAATAGTTTTTAATTCCCCCTCAATGTCAGTTTAGCCAAAAAATCTCCACAGAGTTCAAAACAGTCTTGCTCACGGATGCCCTTTCTCTTTAGCTCAGTTGTTTTCTTATTGTCTTATTATCTCTTTCTTATTAAAGCGGGGCTTTTCAACAGACAACCTTCCTGTCTTAAAACTGTAATCTGGTTACACAGAAGCTCTGTTTAACAGTTGTATTTGAACACTGAAACTGTATTTAACACTGCTGACTAAAATGTTTAAAAGGACATGCTTTCCTTTTGCCTGCTATTGTTTTTTTCTTTCCGAACTAAATGAGCTGCAAAGACATCCATCCAGTTATCACTTATCCGAGTCACATCTCCAGATAGCTCATCCCAGAAACTTTGGGCGCACAGTAGGACTAGAACCTGAATGGGGGGCAGACCAGACCACTCATTCACGGATGCATAAAAACATTAGCTAACCAGCCAGCATGTCTCTGGGAGGAGAATGAAGCCCCGGGAGAGGCCTGCATGGAGAACATGCAAATGCAGTAGGTATCCCAGTCTGCAGCTACTGTATATCCCAGACCCAAGAACTGTGAGGCTTTTTTACCCATCATGCCCCCATGTGTAAACATCACCAGGGCAGACCCTCCACATAGCTCTTATTGATAGATTCACTTAACAGCTTAAAAGAAATCAGATTTTGTTGTGCCATCCCTTGATTGCTTATATACAATATTGTGCCTCGTCAGAAATGTTCAGTTCCGCTGGTTTGGGATGTGACCCAGAAAAGATATGTATTGCCCGATTTTAAGACAAAGTAAAAAAAAAAAGAAGGAAACTTTTCAGTGTGATGGAGCAGTAGAGTTGAGGATAAAGGAAGCTACAATTTCAGGAAAGGTGATTGATGTTCCTGGTATTGATGTACTGTAGATCACTGCCATTCACAGACACTGCTTTTCTGCAGCAAGATTTTTTTTATTCACACTAGTCAACATCAGCTGCAAACCGAGCAGTCCATATTAAGGCCATGCGCCCTATTGTCCCACACTAACACTTTGCTTATCCACTTAGGATGCAGAACGTTAGCTTTAACTTTAACTTTAGAACACCCTTTGCTATTGCTTGCTAAAATATTATATTATCTTCTTTCTTCCTGGAAGAACAGTATGTGTTGCAGATTGGCAAAACATCAGCTAGGCCTGAGAATGTGGAGTGGGAGACTGAGTTCTCAAAAGCCTCTTTCTTCATGAATTGAAAAGGAATAGTACATTTTTTCCACGTGATGAAAGCATTTTCCAGCACCCCAGCATTTTTTCTTTCTTTCCCCTTCAAGTACATCTTGATGTGCCAGTTGCTATGGAGCAAATCAATGTCCTACAAGCAGCCAAAACAAAAAGTACATTCATGGCATGTCTCTTATGTCAAGATTTACAGATACTTATGTGAGCTCATGTCTGCGTTATTGTAGGTAAGGCAGCACATTTTCTGAGCATGTTACACTGGTCATCTTAAAAACACTTTTTTAAAGAAGCCAGCCTCTAGCACAAAAGAAAAAAACATCAATAATTGAATCCATTAGCAACAAATTTTTAGTACTCAGGTTATAGTTCATTAGGGTAACTTATAAAAGGCACAAAATGTCTAGAAATAAAGGGGTCCAAAATATTATCCTTTAGAACTGTGTATTCTGCTCCCACTGTGTTTTTGTTCATGGGATAATTAAAGAAAGATTTCTAGTTGGGACATCAGTAAGAGCTTTCAGCTCTTAAAAGGTACCAGTTTCTGAGTTTCAGAACTGCTCCCGTTCAGATGTATTCCCTGAAATGTAACCAACTGGATGTCAGCAGAAGGAAAACGCTCATTGTTGGTGTGACTCATACAGTGGCATCCCCACCTGTTGCAGTTGATTAGTTGATCAACTAGGAAGAGCTGTGTAGTGCAAAATTAAGGCTGGCAAGTTGAGGGGCTGCATAAAGTTCTGTGTGCTGAAGTGGAAGCTGTCCCCTTGAAGTAAGTAGGAAGTTAAATAAAAGTCTTAATCAGCAAGTCACTGATTAGCACTGTAGACGCAGAACTCAGCTGGACTGAAAACCAGCAGACAGTGCTGCTCCAGGACCAGGTGTGGAAAGCACTGGCGTAGAATGGTATTGCATTCTATTCTAAGTAATCATCTCTAAATCATCTCTAAATGAGTTTTAAAATCCAACCAAGTGTTGCCTAATATCACTAATAGTATTAGTATTTGCTTAATAGACAGGACAATCGTTTGATCAATCAAATCGACGGGACAAGCGTCTTGCTAATAAATTAAACTCTAAGAATTAAAACAGTGAACAGACAGTGTGGATACAGAGTAGTATCCACAGTACACCCTGTAGGTACTGTATGGACACCATGTTTAGAGTCAGTATTAGACATTATAGTACTAATCTGAGACTAAAAACCTTTGGTGCGGTAAAGTGTAAGAATGACTGAAGGAGAAAGAACTCACAGGAGCTGTCTGAGCAGAGGAGTCCTGAGCAGGTGGTGAAAGGCACCGAGCAGCTCTGATTTCTGTGGGATAGTAAAGACCAGAGAGGGGGAGCAGCCAGTCTGGTGGAAAAGGAGGAGAGGAGAAGGCAGGGAGGAGCTGTAGGGAGGTGGGCAGGAGAAGAGGGGTTGGAAGAGAGGTAGGCAAGATCTGGGGGCTTTTGAATTAGTTGCCTGCAGCAATAGGAAGATGGTGGAATGGAAGACCGACTGGAGTCACAGAGCAGAAAACATTTTAGAGCTTTAGAGCTCTGGAGGAGCTGGAGTGAATGGAAAGTGCTGGAAGTGAAGCACCACGGTCCTCTCCAGGAGTATCGTAGGATACTCCCAGGGTTCCCAGTCCTGGTCCTGCTGACCACACGACAGCCGGATTTTGTTCCAGCCCAGCCCTCAGTTACACAATCCAACCCTTGACTGACTAGGCAAATCCTAAACTTGAAACACAATGCCACTATTCAGCTGAAGGATCTAATGAAGGTGGGATGGAATGAACCCCTGTTCCAGACAGAGTAGGAGAGGGAGAGGCTGGTGGAGTATACAATATATAAAAATATGAATAATGAAGGAGAACTCCACATAGTGGGAGAAGGGAGAGGAAGGGGAAAAAGGAAGTGTTTGTGAGTGTGTCCAATTGTGAGATAGAGATATAGGAGCAGACGAATATTAATAAGAGGAAAACCTGAGGATACACCAGTGAAGCGAGGCTCAATGAGCAGAGCACGGACCGCACCAGGGGACTCGGTATATGTGCTTAAAAAGGTACAGGATGAGGAGAGCAAGGTATCGACAATGCTGGTAATCCCCAGCTGAGAAACTGTTGATAGGAGAATCATGTGACCCACAGTGTCACAGGCAAAAGAGAGACCAAGAAGGACCAAGACAGAACTCATTCAATTATTTTTACTCAAAATAATTACTGAGTTAAGAGTCACAGTGACCACTACAGTTAAAGGCCGTCAAGAAAAGCTCATTTAAAAATATGGTCCCCTTTTCAGAATCTTCTTCCTAACAAAAAAGTGATGCTTGAAATGACTGATTTTAAGCCTAATGCATCAAAATTGTATGCCTGTGCTGTTTGGAATTTGACCATGAGTATCTTGCTTCTACTAGGCCATCCTATTGACCAAGCTGTCTACTTGGTTGAGACACATCTTGCATGTTCCCTTCTGTCTTCACAATGTTGGGAATCCTAATGCACAGGCTACAGTACGTGCAACAGTTGAACCATATGGGGAAGTTACATCAGCAGGGATAATCACGACAGCAGACTTTCATAACCCACTTGTTTTTAGCTCATAAATCATGCAAACCATTACTCGAGTGGATTATTCCTCCTTTATCCACTGCTCTTGCTCAAAGGGCCCATTTAGAGAGGGAGGAAAACGGACCACATGAGCATTTTCCAGTTTTGACAGCTGGCTGCTTTGCAATTGTGTGAAGCTTTCCTTGCAAGGGGGGAGACCAAATTTGTTGGAGAGAAGGGGCTCATAAATGTGACCGTGAAACATTCCTTAAGCTTAACTGCTAAGTCTGTCAGTAACCACTGGCTCTCTTGTTCTAAAAACCACGAGAGGAATATTCATGCTTTTAATTTTAAGACCATTTAGAAAAATCATGCAATAATAAAAACTCCCATAGACACGGCCATACACATTTTAGATTCTAACAGCTTTTTACTCCTTAGGAAGGATACACATGAAGGAGTTATTTTTCTACAAGATGTTGCAGTCATTGCTTTTTACTTTCTTTAATGGAGGACATCATCTCATTTTCACAATTCTATAACTGACAACCAAGAGCCTGAGGTTCAAAAAGCTTGTTATCCTATTTTGTTATCATCAAAAGTTCGAACGGTTGACCATTTCATTTGTAGTAGCACTAACTAGCACGCAGGCTTGTTGGGTGCATGCAGAAAAGTGTTATCACCAAGAGGCCTTCCACTGACTCATCCAATTACTCTGGTCAGTGTCACAACAAAAAGGTAACATCTTTCAAATGAAAGCTTTAGTCTAATTCTTTAACATTTTTGTGTGACAAGTAATATGGTTAAAGCTACAGTGTCCCACGAGAAGCTTTTAAATTGTAAAATATTTGAATTGCATATTTGCAGGTAAATTGGAAATTGGAAGAGCTAATGAGATTCATGAAGATAGTTTTACATTGATTTTTGATAAAGTCCATACCGGCCAGAGTACCAACCATACTCACCAAGCTAGAGTTCATTCTGTGGAATAGAGAGCAGGTGACTCCCCCTGGATGAGACACAGGGGTACCCCAAGCAGTTCTGATCCCCCCCTTACACTGGAGCCACTGGGATAAAGTACCTCACTGAAGGAAGAACAGCAGAGATTCGAATCCACAACCCCCCAGTCATGAATCCAGAGTCTTGTTCTCAGTGTATCACTGCATGACACTGCATGTCATTTGACATTACAGATATCAGAATGTACTATAATGATAAAGCAAAAAGCTAGATTTCACGAACAGATGTTTAAAGACACAGGAGCAAATTAACGCATCTGTGAGGAAAACATATGCTCAAAAATGTAGTAAAAATGATCAGACTGTATTTTGACATAATGTTTAATTAATGTTCCAAAGTGTTATAGATCACCAGAAGCTCTTATTTCCTCTGATGTCCTTTATAGTGAAGGTCTTTGCAAATCTTGAGCAGTAGTGACCAAAGTAAGCTGAATTAGTATGAACAACCTCAGGGATCTCCAGATGTTTCAGCCATATGATCTGGAACACACATATTGGCTTAGCATAGTTAATATATTGACTTAAGACCCAGTGTCAAAGCTTAGGTTATGCTTACAAAACTGAGCCATTTTAAGTCTTTGCAGTGTTTTTATTTCCTCATTTTAAATTCATGCCTGTAGATGTGCATTTTGTGTTGTAACCAAGGAATCTCATAGGTCTTAATATCTCTTTGCTGGCAGTGTGGTCTTGCGGTATTCCATCTCTCATATCTATTAATTATACAGTATATCCATGATCCATATTATAGATCAAGCTAATAACCCAGATTCCGAGATTACCAAAAAATAAATCTGCAGGAGCAAGACCAAAAAGCATAGTATTTATGAACCATTTCCCAGTTGGTATCATCACTAATTTGTGTAAATCTTTTCTACTCTTATCAATGTCTTTTAGTAGTAAAGGCACATTATTATTCACTTGCATCTAAGTCTAGAATGCCAAAGCTCTCCTTAATATGTAGGCCCGTTACACAGCCTGCTTCCACCCAAATGATGATGAGCTAAGTTTTATCTACATCCTTCAGTTGCATGCCACCACCCCATAGCCCCGCAAAAAGCAGACAACCCTTTCAGACAGCGTCCTTACCTCTGTCTCAGGGCAGTTGTTGAAAAGCCTGGGGTTACATTCTGTTGGATTTTGAAATTCTGTCATACCAGCACAGTACACAAGGAAAACTGATTTGTTTGCAAGTACCCACAAACAGACACCCTGACAAACTGACTCATCTTCCAGTGCATCTAAATGTAGCTGGGAACTATGAAGTTAAAATCTAACAAAGTACCAACCCCCCCAGCAATATGCTTAGTTAGATGAAACTGTCACATGACACTGCTTCCACACCACTGCTTTCAGCTTCCCAAAATATTCTGTAATTGATCTTATGTCATGGGCTCTGGATTACCACCCTCACTACAGTTTCAGTTTAAAGATATAGAAAACCTATCTGAGACATACACCATCAAATACAACGACAGATTGCATTTCATCAATAACGTATGTTAATATATCATCTCAGGCATACTACACCATCTGCGTTCTGTATTCTCTGTCCATTTCTCCATCCACATTCCCCTCTTTCTATGTATATACTTTATTTATTCAAAAAGTAAAGCGTCTTAGGTTTGCAAATGGGTTTGTTACAGAAGACAAGAGGGCCTGGTGGACTTTTTGAATGATTATGCCTTTATTCACAGTGGGGGAAAATAACATCATGGAGCAGGTGAAAAGACTATCACACTCAGGCTCCAATGATTTTAAGCATCTCAGAGGATGCAGAGTTAAAGAAAGTAAGAGAAAAATCCAACAAAAAAAATCACCTGGATCAAATGGTTTTTACCCACTTGAGCTCAAAGAAATGAGGAAAGTTATTCGTAAGTCACCCTCTAGGATATTTCAAATGCTCTTAGGGCAGAAAATGTACTTGTTGATTAGAAAAACTCCAATGTAATACCCATTGTTAACAAAAGGGAACCAAACTGAGCTAGAAAATTATAAACCAGTCAACCTAACTTTGATTACATCTAACAGTATGGAAAAAAATAAGAACTGAATGAAAGAAGTACAACTGAATGGAAACTGACAGCCTCATTGCTGGTCCACAAGAATTCATTCAAAAACGCCTTTTAAGGTGAAAATAACTGACAGTGTTTCTACACTTAATGAATGCGGTACAGCACAATTTCTCAAAATTGCACTCAGCAAGCAACTTTACATTTTTACTCCATTGACTCCACTTCTTTCTTTTTCTCATATCCGTTGTGAAGCAAAGATTTCTGTCTGGCCAGTTTTGGCAGAGTAAGGATCTCTTTCCAAAATGTTGGTCATTCCTTAGTAGTTGATGCCTATTATTAATATTATTTAATTATGACTACTTATTATCATACACCTTACCACACTACACACACGTATGCATTGTTCAGTACTGCGTTCACCTTCAGGACTTTGTTGATCTCCTTAAAATGGTTAATGTTAGGATACTAATACTGCTATAAATGCTTTTTTTTTAAATAGATGTGCTTCAACAGCTAGATATTCTTGTAAAAAATGCAAGTGTCAGTACTGTATTTATAGTTCTGTATTATTTGGCTTACAACACAGTGCACAGAAAGTTTATATACAGTACTGCGGTGCTTAATGATTTAGAATATTTCTGTAAATGGAACTAGTTGTAAAATACTGAGCAAAAGCTTAGAACTTTCCAGTCCTGCATGAAGGTCATTCAGGCTACTGGCATTCCTGATGTTGTTGATATTAAACAGGACGATTTTCTAACTGTTTTAACATTTTGTACGGAAAAAACTGTGAGCAATTTCAATTCATGTTTGGTATTTCCATGTTGGTGTCATAGTTAACCTGTCAAATGAGCAGCTATAGAATACGAAATCAGGAGAATATATTGGCAAGAACTTAAAAGGAACAACTGGTTTACAACAGTTCAGGAAGACAGCCAGCCCGTGCCTGGAATTACAAGGTGGAGATTATTTAGAAATTTGAAGAAATAATCATCAATAATTTAGAAGAAGCATATCTTGCCTAAATAAGCTATTTGATTTCTTCAACAAAACTAGCACAGGGAATATAACATCATAATGTTTACTTTCAAAAACCTTGCGATAAAGTACAATGTGAAATACCTATCTACCATAAGGCTGCAGGAATTGGGAATAATGATTACACATGGACAGAAAATAGTTAAGTTAAGAACTGAAAACAAAAAGTACTGTAAAGGGAAGGTACTGTACTTCTATCTGGAGTGAGGCAGCACAAGGATCAGTTCTTGGACAGATACTCCTCCTAATCTGTACCCATAATCTAGACTCTGGTACAGTGAGTAAATCTGCCCATTTCACAGATAATACAAAAACAGAACAACACGGAGCTTGATTAGATTGTAAATGGTTTAGATTTTAAATCAAGGGAAGTTGTATTAAAATTGTACAATGAATTGATTAGGCCTCAATTGGATTAGTGTGTCCAGTTTTGGTCATAACACTACAAGAAAGATATTGCTCTCTACAGAAACCAGTTTTTTTCCGGATCTGAAGGGAATTTCAGACAGAGTAAAGGGATAGTCTTTTCACTCTAAAGCATAAGAAATTGCATGGGGACTTGATTCCAGTTTTCAAAATCCTGGAACACATAGACCAAGTCAACTCGGGGGACCCTGTTCAGATTAGCAGTAACACAAGCACCCAGGCAGACAAGTGAAAATTGAATTTAAGGAGATTTAAAACCAAAGGAGATACTTCTAAATGCAGACACCTGAGGGAGTCTGGAACTGATTTCCAGGATGTAGCTGAAACTAAGAGAAATCTCAGATCTTTAAGTTACTAGGAAGCAAACAAGCAAGGCAGGCAGAATGCCCCTACATCATCTGTAACCTTTCTTTGCTCTTTTGTTCATTGGTAATACTAAATTGAATGCAAATTATTTTATTTGTCATAGTATATTGTGATTTATTTCTAACTAATAAAAGGATACCCACTGTTATTTACATATGTATTTTCATGTTTTTTCGCTTCATTTAAAAAGAAGTAATCAGTGTGCTGCAAAGTTCAGTAAGTATGTATTCATCTGAAACTTCTGAACTAAGCAGACTTCTCTATTCTCTACGTACACTTTATTTGACTTGGAAAAGATTAATGAACCAGAGCTAAACCAGCATGTTGATTTTGAACAGAACTACTTTTCTCTAGCTGATGATAATTATTTTACCTTATACGTTAATTGTACATTGTAAAAAATCAGAAAACAGCTCATGTTCAAAGTTTTGTTACGATAATTTAAAAAGGGATTCAGCTGTAGGGATACCCTCTAATACCTCTGAAACTTTCTATCACTTAGAAAGTGCTAGAAACCCAAAATGCAGAGATAATATCTTATTAATGCATCTGAATAAGAAAAAACACATTGTGTGTCGCTTTAAAAATGTATTTTTCCTGCCTTTAATGGCAGAAAACATATAGAGGCATCAGATAGGAAGGCTTAATGAAGTAACAAACATTTAAGAAATATTTTCCACAAACAATAGAGTAACTCCATTTGAAAAGTTTACAGAAAACAAATAAGTTTCCTATGTTCCTCTACAGATCAGGCTGTTGTTCTCCCTGTTGCCAGGGGTAATGTAACTAACTACTCATGTGTCTCTCTGCGACAGACAGGAACAATCCTGGATGCGGAGACAAAAATACACTTCCCAAATGTATCTGGAGAAAGAATTATATTTTCTTTTTCAGTTCCAGGACAGTAATATTGGTTTACTAGAATGCATCTGGCAGCAGAAACACATCTGGAACTGCAACTGCAACGGCAATGCGCATTTGTATGTTTTTTGCATTGATAGCCTAGAATCATATCTACTGGTGTAAAACTGCAATAGTAATGGCTTCCAATTTAAATATTTACAAAAAACATGAACAGTGCTTTTGGCTATTACATGTTTGGCATAAAAGGTTTAATTATCCAGTGAAGAAAAGCATGCTTTTTTTTCCCATCTTTGTATCTTTTTCTCATCTAGTGAGAAAACCATGCAGTTCAGCCCCATGAAGTTGATCAATCCAGCCTGTTGTAGCTGTTAGAATCTGATTACAGGGCAGTTTGCCTTGAAAATATCAAATACCGTTTACCTCCCAGCTTCCATTTTACTAACATACTTCAAGACCTTTGTTTACGATATATAAAATAGTTCAAAATGTAATGCTTTGTAGCCCAGGCATATCAATCAGCCTGAAAAACTGCAATATGTGCTGGTGTGTATATACATGTACAGGGTTGTGCAAAAAAACAACAAAAAAAACCCTTTTTGCCTTGATTCATTCTACCACAAAATTAATGTATTGATCGTGCAAGAAAATCAATGGGCTGCCCCCACACACTTCCCAAGCAATGAATTAGCAGTTCCATAGGAACTATAAACTTCAATCATGCGTCTTTATTTAAAGACATTTTTTTAAGTAGTTAGAAAAGTAACCAGAAAACGACATAAACTCGATTGTGTCATTGCAGTGAGTATGCGAAATAGTGTGAAGAACAGGCACAATCTTTTCGCAATGATTCAAACAGAGTGTCGGCAGCTGTCACTGAGCTCCTCCACGCTAAGGGAACGGCGCCTAAGCCAGAGCACACTCCAGCAGCGCAACAGTTAATTTTCACACATGCAGGGGGGGAAAAAAAGAGAAAACAAAAGTTTAGGCACAAGTTTACTCCTCGGTGTGACAGTGTTTTTTTTTTTTTTTTCCCCCACTGCTCACCGAGTACCAAAACAAAACAGGCATTCAGTGAGGAAGAAGAGAAGGAACTCGACGTCTTGTTTTACCTTCTGGTCGACGATGGAGCATGCCATTTCCCTGACGTGCGACAGGGTGAAGTCGCCGGAGTCCAGCAGGACCGATTCGCGGCTCAGCCCGATCTGAATTTGGAGAGAGATGCCTGGCGACCCCGGGAGAGGGCTCGGCGGCCGAATCACCGGAGGCACACTCATGAGAATCAACCCGATGTCCGACAGGATAAAAACTAGAAACTGGGAAACTTTAAAAAAAAATTAAATGTCAAAACTTTTCAAATGTTTGCTCGCCTTTTGTTTTGTTGTTGTTGTTGTTCTTGTTGTTCTTGTTGTTCTTGTTCTTGTTTTTTCCCCCCACACACCACACACACACACACAAAAAAAAAATAGGGGTACTACAACAGTGATGATAAACTTTCAATCCTCTCCCTATCCGGGGAGGAAAATGGCGAGGAAAACGCGACAGAGGATGCAGTCGGGGAAGCGGTGAGAGGTACTGAAAAGCGGTCAGTTGTTTGAAGAGTGAAAGGCGAAGATGAAGCCGCTAGTCGGCAGATCTGTTGAAATGTTCAGATCTGATCAGAGCCCGCCTCCTCACTATTGCCCCGTGCTAATGAACCGTGGGTTATGTTTGTAGCCATTACAGCCACGAATATTCGGGTGGGTTTCAGGCGCCGCTTCTTCACACATCACTGCTGTCACTCCAGTTTCGGTCAGTGCGCGTTGTTTCACTCCCTGCGCTACAGGGATAATTACAAGTTTTATACTGTATATCCACCGGGGCACAACCTACTATACTGAAGGTGGGGGGAAAGAAAGTTCATCAGTGTTTAATTTTTTTTATGCCCGAGAAGACGGTTTTCCTGGGGAAATTAAGTCATTACGCTCCTTTTTTTACGTTTAAATAGACGTATTTTTTATTTATTTATTTGTTTGTTTTAAATAAACAATTTCAAAGTTTACAAATTAAACGTGTTCTCATGAAGGGATAGTTGCATTTAGGAGTATTTTATGAGTCTGGAATACTCCTTAGAATGTACAAGATAGTGTAAAACAATAAGCTGAAAAGATGCCATTTAACCGTTAAGATTTGCACCATAGAGATTTCGTTGTTCAACAAGACAGAAAACAGTAGATACAGAACATTGCGTTGAAAGCATTAAGTGTGGATACAACTGATTAAACCTTATGTCTATCAGAGGAAATCGTTCTTTCTCACCTGTCGCAAATACTGTATAACAACCCGATATTTACTAAGCTAATGAAACGGGCTGTGTTCTTAGAAAATACGTCATTCAGGAGTCACGATTTTATTTCTGTATTGTATTTTCAGTGAAGGCGAAGAAAAATAACAATCCGATATTCTGCGTTAAAGCCAGTTTTGTATCAGATTGTAATCATTTCGACACAAAGTGAAAGTAAACAGTGTTGTTCCATAATACAGTGATAGATATGGGTCCTGGTAGTCCTGCGATTGACCTTAGGGAAACAATCATTAACATTTCCTTACTTTTATGATTAGATTATTTATATTAGCCAAAGTATCTCTTCCCATATTCCAGAAACATCAGCGTGTGACCCTATAATACTTCAAGATTGGTTTTAAAAGTCCCCCCAACCTCCTATAAATACGTTCAATATGCTGTAGGTGAGCTTTCTGCAGTGTTATTATTTAATTGGAGTCCACTTGTACATCTTTGTTGGAGGAACACGTCGAAATTTTTTTTTATGGGAAGTACTTATTTGCAAGAACCTGATTACCATTTTAAACGTTTCAATAAGAATTACAAAACCTTTTCTGAAGAAAATAAACAACAAAGAGAGTATTTGAATACGAAATTATTTGTTCTTGATTAGCTTAGCTTAATTTCGCACGTTTAAATGCTGCGGCTTCTCCATTATCTTTGTTATTAGTACAATTGCATAACCACTTTGATCGCGAGTTTTAATTGATGAACAGCTTTCATTTGATAAATTATTACCAAGGGAGTAAATCATTAAGCACAAGCAACACGTCGGTTTCATGTTTGTTTGCCTGTTTGTTTTTTGTTTGTTTGTTTGTTTGTTTCACCGTCTGAGCAGAAAAATAATCCCAGTAAAACTCGGAAAATTGCTAATAATTGGAGTAGCTTGCATCTCATGAGTATGCATGAGTACAATTGATCGTGTCTCCTAAATCTGAAATACTGAGTTTCAAAGTATCTGCTAAACCGAAAAATATAAATATTATAGCGCGCTCTTTGCTGGTTCGTTTTCCTGAAAACACAAATTATGTTAGTTTTACTCGTGTTTACTCTGTATTTACAATATGTTTATACTGTTTGTTACAATGAATTATGTACTTTTACTCTTTAGTGTACAGAATATATACTGTATATTAACGCATGCTTATAAAGAATCCTTTGTGTTGTCTAGGATAGTGTCAAAATTTAATTTGTGAAATAACACAACTGGGACCACAGTTCAGAAATCTTTGCTTCTTACTGTAGTACTGTAGATGAAGAATTGCAGCACTGATTGGAGTGGTGCGGTCTACTTGCATACCCCTGTCCTTACCCTGAGTTTGTCTCTGTGAAAAAACAACAGCAAGCCCATATCAGAAACAACATCTTCCCTGGTAGTTTCAGATTCTTGATTTCAACTGTCATTCCCATCTCTTAAAGCTGTTGTCGAAAGCGCTGTATGTTTGTAAAGAGTGGCAAGTGTCAGATGAACACCACCTTAATTATACTGCAACTCTCCAGTTTTCCCACTGGCCTTCAGGCACTTACAGTACAGTATGTCATGACTCTTTGTTTTAATGTGACATCCCATTGCCTTTACCCCTCTGGAGTTTTTAATATTCCATCACAATGATCTGAACTGAGATAAAAGGGCAGTTCAAGATCTGCAGGTCCATCATAACCCCACAGACAGTAACCATGTGGACGATGTTGGGGTTGTCGGTGGCCTAACGTTTTAGATAGCCGGTTCACGTCTTTATGTGTATTCAGACACCCATGTCAGTGTGGCACAATTTCAAAACATTTTCTGGTATTGTTCAAAATGTAGGGCTGACCCATGTGCCAACTTGTCTTCTTCACTGTTAATAAGCCATTGTCGAAAGCTGTAGAGTGCTAAAGACCACATGTATAACACAGTTAATATTTTAAAGGGAATTCTCCCTTGATTTTTCTTTTGTGTGTGTATGTTTTTGAAAGGTAGGCTTTGGGGTTGCTTCTGCATGTGTTTTGCTTTCCCAAAATACATCTAGAAACACCGGTCCTAGTAAAGATACATGCTGCTTGTACTCCATGAACAGATGTAGTCATTAATAGTTTCACTCCCAGAAAATATCCTCGAAGTGCTGCCACAGGGAAAATCTGACAAGCCAGTTCATTCTGTTCTTGTTAGCGCTTTCTCACAGAAAAGCTCCTGAAAGGCAGGATGAATGGTGCACGCATCTTTTCACTCTGACGAGATTGAAATGGGGGGCTTGGTGAAATGTCTAAAAAGAAAATGCCGTTTAATTGCTAGGATACCATTCTGCCATCCTTAAGTAGGCCAAAGACATGGATAGCAAATTACTTGGGTTATTGTGTGCAGGGCCCCTACAATAGCAGGAGAGAGTGTACTATTACAAATCTTTTCAATTCGTTTAGCAGCTTTTATTTGGTGTGTGCGAGTGTGTGTGTGTGTGTGCGCGCGCGCACAGGCGACGTTTCCTGCCTCCTATGCTTCCAGATGAACTGCTCAATAAATGCAGACATATCACCCAGCCAAAAGGAAATGAAGCAGAAAAACAGCATTACAGAGCTGCAGGGCAACTCTTACAAATAACAATCCTTGGATGTAACCATAAGCGATGGTCTCTTATTCAAACTCCTTAGCCATTCAGGTCCCTGTCCGCCTACACACTCTCTGTATGACCTTGTCAGACACAAACCTCGGCAGCACAGTACTACTGTGACCGAGTCATTTAACTTATGCTAATTGTATGAGCTGGCAAAATAAACTAACTTAAGTTTTTCAGTTGTTTTTTTTTAATAGACCTGAGAATCTATTCAATAAATTCATAGAGGAACACCACAAGATTCCCAGTTTCATCAAAAAAATTACCCTGCGGTGATTAAGACAAATACTGTTTATCCCTAGGAATTACACTTCGGCACTGAAAACCTTCTGATTAAATAATGAATTACTGTGCTAGGCCCAGTTAAATTTCCACTAGGAGAGCCTCCTGAGATGAGCTATTCTGTAACAGCAATGCAAGTATAGCTTTTTCTCTTGATTACAGTCATCATCTGAAGGACAACCCCTGAGACCCATTATATTTGAATTTCTGTATATACAGTGTACATACAAACTCACACCATTGAAGAGAAGGATTTTTGACGTATCTAATTAAAAGGTTTAGAAAATGCAACCAGCCAGGTTCATTACTTCATGGTCATGAGATTTATATTTTTTGTTATTTATTTAGCATTTTATTTCATCCTTTTACTTTGTTAATATCCGCCATTCTAGAGGAGCACTTTCTTTAGCCACCCCCCCCCTCTCCCAGGGTAAAGCACAAGACAGGGGGTCCATCAAGACAGGCTGAGCTCTGTGATCCAGGTGAGAGAGAGCCTGGTGACATCACCAGGTGGCTGTACTGCCAGCCTCATTGGGACTCCTCAAACAGCGGCACACCATCTTCTGAGGGCTGCCGAGAACCAGCTGGTACTTCTCGACCAGTGTCACAGCAACCCTCGTGGCTTGCAGGCTGGCAGTGCCTTGGGCGTGGGATGTGCCTTTCCAATCGGTTCTCAGCCTGCTGTGCTCCCTGTGATGTGGTTCTCAATGAGCGGCTCGAAGGTGGGCAGGATGGAGGAGTCTGTCCACTACAGCACCTCCTCAGTCTTTCCCGTGTGCGGTGGCAGCGTTCGTAGCTGTAAAAAAACCCACATTCTTTATTATCGATTGTCTAGAGGTTGTGTGTGTCTAGATTAGAAATAAATCTCTGATGTGCGTGGCTTCTGGTGGACCAGCCTGCCATCCAAGCCAGTAGTACTGTAGCAGGCCTGCCAGTACATACAGTACCGGCCAGGGGCGTACCTGTATTCAATGGTGGATGAAGTGAGGCCACACCTCTATATAAAGCAATTTTGGGATCAAGGGGATGAAAACCCCTTTAGAAATACAATTAATTATTTAATCAATTGGATAATGTTTTGTATAATAATAATTACCTTCCTGACCACTTGACCCATTTTGCAGAGGGAGCTGTAACTGGTTTCCTCATTAGACATGCTTATGAGTCTGGTGATCGGATTCAAGTTTCGAGGGCAGGGGGAGTGTTAAAAACAGTTTGAAACATCACCAGAAAAACTAAAAGAGTATAAAACCTAAAAGTAAAAATATCTATAATGGAAGCAGATATTCAGTCAAATGTGGTACTATATGTTTGTACTATATATGATCCAAAGCATTGACACTTTTAAAGTGGTGTAATACAGAATAATATGTCTTGCAGTTTATTTATGTGATGCCTTAAATGATCAATTGGTGCAATAGTGTAATATATATATATATTTTAAAATACAAAACCCCTGAAATCAGAAAATGGGGAATTGGTGAAAAACATATCCATCGTCTCTTTTCATTTCCAATTCCAGCTCAGCATTTTCACAGTTCAAATGTCAAGTCAAAATGTGAAAATTATTCACCTCTGCCATGTGCCTACGTGACACTTTGCATGCAGCTTACACTTTACAGAGTAAATATTCGGTGTTTGTGTGTTTGTTTAATAGTAACTTTAGCATGTGTCAGTTATTGTCACAAACTGACTGTTTCTGTATGTTTTATTTAATTAAGAATAGCAAGTGATTTTGTTTCTCAACAGAGGTGTTATTAGTATTAGATATTAAAGGGTTAAAAGCATAGAGTTAATAAAAGTTAGCATTTTTGGCGTTGTTTCTTGTTAAACGTGAAGAAACATCATAATTCCAAATTAAAAGCTAGATCCTGGCTCTTCCATTTACCTTTGCAAGTAAAATATGCATTTAAATGCAAGGAGACTCTCAGCATTATACCATGTGTATTGCAGGAACTTCTGTACAGCAGATTGTTCATGAAACATAATTTGATAAATACCATAACCATTAGAAAAGAGCTGTCCATAAAGTCATTCCTGTATGTAAATATACAGGGTCATTGTCACGTTATCTATGGGAGATGTTCAAATGTTGTGTTTGAATTGTCTCCTTCCGTGTGCATTGTCAGTTTGTTGGGGGGTCAGATCCTTTTTAGAGATAGTTCACCAAATATGAAAATATACAGGAGGAAGTTTTAGAGGTAACAGAGGAGCTTTGTCTGAAGGTTTGTGGTTTATTCAGTTCAATTGAGCAACGTGTTAATCCATGGTCTTTTTTTGTCTGTAAGACTCCTAGGATCTAATTTTGTTCCGTAATGGCATAGCTCTGATGTGAGCGTGGTGGTAGGAACTAAGCATTCAGAAGGCTGACATTAAAGGGCAGTTCTGGCAAACTCATCTAATATAGCCAATATAGCACTATGCTGTACTAAGGTGAGTACAGCACTGGACCCCCTGCCTACCGGTCACACTTGGGAGTGGAGGACCCAGTCATCTATCTGCTACACTGAGCTAACTCTCACCTGGAGAAGACAGGGAGCACTGTGAGAGTTATGTTCTTTGACTTCTCCAGTGCCTTTAACACCATCCATCCCCCATTGCTGAGAGATAAGCAAAGGCCGGCGCAGGTGGACACTCCCCTGGTGTCCTGGATTATAGACTATCTGACCTGCAGGCCACAGTATGTACGATTAGAAAGCTGTGTGTCCAAACAGGTTGTTAGCAGTACTGGGGCTCCACAGGGGACTGTCCTTGTTCCATTCCTGTTCACCTTTTACACCTCTGACTTCAAGTACAATTCTGAGGCATGTCATCTACAGAAGTTTTCGGATGACTCTGCAATTGTGGGGTGTATTAGGGAATGGAGGGAGGAGGAATATAGGAGCTTGATTACCAGCTTTGTGGAGTGGTGCCATCTTAACCATCTCCAGCTCAACACCATCAAGACTAAAGAAATAGTCATGGACTTTCGGAGGAATAAGTCTCCGCTGACCCCTGTTTCCATCCAGGGTGAGGACATAGAGGTGGTGCAGTCCTACTAGTACTTAAGGGTACACCTGGATGATAAGCTGGAGTGGACTGTTAATACTGACGCCCTGCACAAGAAAGGTCAGAGCCGACTCTATTTTCTTAGGAGGCTCAGGTCCTTTGGTGTGTGTGGAACACTGCTACACATTTTTTATTAATCAGTGGTGGCAGCGGCCATCTTCTACGCTGATGTGTGCTGGGGCAGCAGCATCATGGCAAGAGATGTAAATAGGGTCAATAAACTCATCAAGAAGGCTGGCTCTGTGTTGGGGCTGAGCCTTGACCCCCTGGAGGTGGTGGCTGAGAGGAGAATGCTGACCAAGCTCACAGCCATCATAAACAACGCCTCTCATCTGCTACATGGCACTGTTATTGGGCAGCGGAGCACTTTTAGACACAGAGTGCTCCAGCTACAGTGTTCAAGGGAACGTTTCCGCAGGTCCTTCCTCCTGATGGCTGTCAGGGGGTATAACACTGCCCTAGGCTGGGACTGTTAGCCCTTTATCTGCTCGTCTATGCATGTTGCACTATTGTACTCTTTGGACACTCAATCTGTATATACTGTACCTATGTGCATTTTGCACATATTTTACTGCTTTACAGTGACTGCGCATATTTTGCACACACCTAACTATATTTATTTATTTTTATTTTTTTGGGATTGCTGTACTTATTTTAATTTTTCGTCTATTCTGATGTCTGTTTTTGCTTGTTTTGGGCTGGGCTGCTGTAACACCTCAATTTCCTTTCGGGATCAATAAAGTATCTATGGGTCAGCAGATCTCCCTACAGGAAAGGTGGTTGATGTGGGCGTGTGACTGTCTTTCCACTGAGTAACAATTTTGTGACTTTTATGAAGCAGCTGTGTTTGTATTGCAAACAATCGTTGACTCTACCTGGACCCTACCTGAATCAGTTCTTCTAAAAGGAGGAGTGTGAGAACTTTGCAGATAACAAAGCAGTCGCAGAGAACAGACTTATAGGATGTAGCATGGGCAAGGAAGTCTGCCTATGGAAGTGAGTTGTGGAACCAAAGCTCTGATTTCAACCTCCTTAGAGGTAACAGGTTAAAAAAATAAGATAAAAATATTTGCATGTTGTAGAAATAAATGCACAGCAATGACATGAAATGTTGTTCTAGAAATATAAACACCACCCCTGTTTCCATCACAGTTTGGTCACCTCTGAAACTGCAGAATGTGGTTGACTGTCTCTTCATAATGACATATAATTTATCTTTCAACAAAAGAAGCTAGAATTATTTCAGTTATAAATCTGTAAGATAACCTTTTTTTTAATCATTTTAAATTACAGTGGACTGGAAGTCAAAAGATTTTCAGTACATGTCATTTGATGGGGAAATGAAAGTGAGTCAATCTCTGACATTTTGTCAGAGCATTTCCTGGAAGATAATAAGTCCTTTCTATATATATGATACAGCGGGTCAAGACCCCATGTTGAATGTCATGATGAATTCCTCTAATTGCAATTTACGTAATAAGCAGGAGTGAGTTTTGAAAACTGTAGGTACGTATCATGAGGAGAAAAAAAATTATAGCTTGTCAGAAATGACAGATTTCAGTTAAGCACTTCCTTTTCAGTTTTGCTGCCTTAGACCTTCCACTACCCAGCAATTAACTCTGCTCGCATTAATATTCCCCTGAATTGACAAGACTGACAGAAAGAAACTCTGTGTTGTTAATAGGAAAGCCAAAACTGGCTGCAGTCTCTTTCCCTCATATCTTTCATTGTGCATCTTGCTAAATTAATTTCACTGCAGTTCAAGAGCCCTCATTAATTTCTTCAAGAAAACTGATTTATTGAGCAAATATCTATGCTTCTTCCTAAATTGTTTTGAAATTTACAGAAAAGCACTCTTTCCTTCAGAAACATGTGGCACGTCTTTGTCGTTTTTTAAGTTTATGTTCACACCTTTACATTTAAGGTGCAATATTCCACAAAGTGTTAAGGAATAAATTTAAATATTACCACTTCATGCTACAGGGCTAGGGGAATTTGTCTCACTTTGATGTCGCTTTCATTTTAAGAGGATTTTGATTCTTTAGTAATTTTGGGATTGGTTTGTTGGATCTCCAACATTTTTTTTCAGGAACCAGATGATTTTGAAGAAGCACTTGTCATTGGTCCAGAAGGAGTCAAGGAGTGCCAGTCTCTACTTGCCCTTTGCGATCTGGGCTTGTTAGGACCCCTGAAAAGACTAATCAAACCAGTCCCTGGGTGGGGATGTACTGTATATCCACAATTGTGCCCTAGTTCTGTCTGCCACTTTCTTTTCAAAGAGAAAAGGAAGTGTTTAGATTACTGCTACAGTTTAAAATGGGATAAAAAAAAAACATTTGTTTCAGTTACTGAAGACAGAAAGTCATCTTCAGTGGTTTAGTAAAGAGTGTAACTGTTGAAGGCACATCTTCTGTCTAACATACCTGTGGGTAAAAATGAATGTTTTTTTTTTAGTTATTTAAACCTTTCGTTTAACATCAAAAACCTCCTTGTCCTTTTTTGTCACCTTTTTGTATCCTGCCATTCAACCTACTCTAAAAACTGTGTATACAGTATGCATGTATACGTACCGCCTATTATCCGTGTGAAGTACGCAAATCATTCCATGCGAAACTGACCCTC
The DNA here is from genome assembly GCF_059453375.1 of Lepisosteus platostomus. NCBI lineage: Eukaryota > Metazoa > Chordata > Actinopteri > Semionotiformes > Lepisosteidae > Lepisosteus > Lepisosteus platostomus. The sequence goes on along the minus strand of NC_142620.1, from coordinate 5,639,373 downwards.
TTTTAAACATGACCTACATTCATTGTTCTCTTACCCTGTTCTCAGCAATTCATGTGCCTGTTGTCTTCCCATTAGCTCAGCACAGTATAAATAAATAGGTTTCATCTGTGAAACAAAAAAAAATGACGACAGATTTGCATTTCCCTGCCCAGTCTTTTGTTTCCACTGTTAGTGCCTCTTACATGAAGTTATTGAGATTCTCAGCTGCTTCATATTGCTTTAATGTGTCATCTTGAAACGCTGTTCCGATGTAACCTTGGTTACCGAGTGTTTTTGTCTCTTTCAAGTTATTCTTTGACTCCTTATTTAAATATTGCTCAGCTCTGCTTATTCGTCATAAAGAATGCAAAATTCGTTTTCGGCTTGGAATAGTTTGTCCAGACTGAACAAATTGTCTTTGATTTTTTTGCTCTTGGAAGGATTCCTCTTGTTTGCATTGTAAAAAGCAAACTTTGTTAAATTTTATCAATGTATGCTTTTACTGGCTTTTTTCTTTGTGTGTTGACATTAAAATGTTAGCCTTTTTCTATCATCTCCTATGTTCTCTAATTTCCATAGGTCTTTGAATATCTTTTATACCCAAATGTTGAAACCACATATCTGTACTGACGTTTTTGCAAATACTCTAAATCTCTCTGTTTTTATCTCAATTGACAAGATTCCAGTCTGATCCAATAGGAAAGGAAGTACCAAAACAGCTATTCATTATTATTCTGTCAGTAGACGTGGTGAATTGCGATACTCAAATTAACAGCAGGAACATCGCAATGCAAAGATGCTTATCTTGTGGCATTTGTCCTCTGCAAATCTCTGAATCCAAGGGGAGACCATCTGGATCAAAGTTTTTCAATTAGCTTTCAGTTTTGGTATATCCTTTTTCTTAAATTCTATTTCTTAAATAGTAGTTACTGTAGTTGTCACAATTTAAAATTTGCAAGTAGTACAGTATACATGGAATATAAAAAGGATTTCAGATTTGTAAGATACACTAAAAAATGCAGGCTCATACATGTTACTGACTCAGTGATACACCAAAGAACCATAGCACAAAACTGCAACTAAGAAATACAGAAAACAACTGTTTGAAATAAATGGAATCATCTGGGCTGTGTGTTCCTGTCACTCATTGTGACATCGTTGCTCCAAACATTAGAGAACACAAATAAAAGAGATACAGTATATTCAGTACAGCACGTAAGAAAAGTGATTCTACATACCTGCTAAACCTATACACACAGCAGTGAGTTTAAATCTGATCTTTATATGAAAAGGTTTAATTTCTCTAGTCTTCCACAAGCCTTTAGCTTTCATACACTGTTGTTTTAGCAGTGGTACAGAACTGATTTTTCGTGTTACCTGTGAATAATTTCTAATTGTTTTCCATTCCCCTGAAGTGGAAAGTCAGTTAATTTGTAGCTCTGGGAATGCATAACTGAAACCTATTGCCTCAATTAATTTCCAAGCTATACCTTATACCATAGAGCCCTCCAAAGATCGTTTTTAAAATCGCATCCTCAGAACAATGTGCTATGAGCTGCAGTCTTGGTTTGGTGTGGTCAGGCTTACTGCTCCCATGCTGCAACAAGCACTTAGCTGTCCTTTTGAAAATAAAGCGATGCTGGAGGTCAGACTTTGAAATGTTGCTGCATTTCAGGTGCATTTACAACATATTTATTACATAGTTCAGGTGGGTAGCTGCGTCAGCATGCGCAGGCTGCAAAGGAACATAGCTGAAAAATAATAATTTATTTATTAATTTATCTTTATCATTAATAAATAAAAGAGCATTTTAACAAAGGAGGAGAAAACATCATTTTGTGCATTCTGCCTATTTTATTTCTGATTGATGTGGCAAAAGCAAAAATTGATATCTTTCTGTAAACATGTACAGATCACCCCCGTGAACATTACTGTAGCTTTTATTTCAGCTTCAATCTTCTGTTCTGGTTGCATGTTTTAATTAGCCCTATCTTTCTCTCCCAGTATTGAGCTGGGTGAAGAAGAAAATGTTTAATTCGCATTGTTTTTCAGGGTTCAGTGACTGGGGGAATACCAGTCTTCTACTCTGACCATGCTCAGAGTACTCAGCCCAGCTACAAATCCACCTTCTGTGACAGGAACTGCCTACCACACACATTTACTAATAAACATGCTGAACCAGGGGTATTGAAGATTGCAATTATCTTACCTTGGTTCTATTAATATATAACTGGTTAAGCTGCTATTGCTACTCAGATGCTCCTGGAAGAGTCCTCCAATGGCCTTTCAGAAAAAATAGGATATATATTTTTTCAAAATCCCAGACATGCTAACATCAGCGCAGGAGGAAACAGGTGTATAAGGATAAGAAAGGTTACAAATAAGAGAAGGTCATTCCTCCCATCTGTGATGATGTGATAATTGGAAGAATGTGGTAGAAAATTCATTGTCTTGCTTTATTCCCACAGGTTTGCGTTTGTAATTTTTGTGTCAGGATTTGCTTTTGTCCTTCCCAATTAATTGGTACTCAACATCCATGACGACAAGATTGGAGAAATTACACCCCTGCACTAAATTAAACACTGTAGCTTTTTCTTTTTAAATTAAACTTTTCTTTGGTTTCACCTAATTATTCATGTTAATATATTTTGTAATAAATACCTCATAAATAATTTGACATAGACATGCTTTCAAGGCAAGGCTTTAACTCAGCATGTGTTGTCAATTCTTCTTTCCTTCTTTTTCTGCGTCTGCCAAGATAAGCCTTAAAGGGATTTTTTTCACAGGTTTAAAAAAATTCTCACAGTAGCCTGACCATTAACACGCTGGACTGAGGGTAAGATGGACATCCCATTATATTGCATCCAGTTGTTTTGTAGATTAAAATGAATAAGGTTAAGTTTACCTTAAATTAGGATACTAAAAGGAATATTAACTGTTGCATATTAACACGTCTGCCTGCTCCAAAGGCAAACTATAGTGCATTGATCGCTCTGTGGAGAGGGTCATTGGCTGCCATCTGCCCTCTGCTGATGATCTGAAAGATTGCTGATGAGCACTCCCACCCAGGTTACCACCTGTTTCCTAAAGATCCTTCTAAAGATCCTTCTTTAAAACCAGGAAGATAAAACCAGAACCACCAGGTACTTGAACAGCCTCCATCCCAGGGCTGTCGTTTTGCTTAACCAGAATTCCTAGTTCTGCTGTATGTGCACTGTCTTCATGATGTCTACTGTCTTGTTTCTGTGTGGTATATGTAGAATGTTTTTGGAGCACCAAGTGCACCAGAGTACATTCCTTGTACATAAAATGTACTGGGTGAATAAAAGTAATTCTGATTCAATTATAGTTACAGAATTTAATTCTTAGACACCTCCATAAAAGGGAAACACTTTATTCAATATCACCAAAGACATAACCCTTAAAAGTGTGCAGAGCATTTGCACATCTAATACAATTTACTTACTGTCATGATGCCCCATAAACTAAAATACCTCCGGTTTAGTCATTTATCCAGTATATATTATTATATCTACTGCACAAAATGTAATCAGCAGAAAAATAAATAATATACTACAATATTGCTCATTACCTGCTTTGCTTTAAATGTGTGTAGATCTTCATTAAGTTCAGCCCTAGCTTACAGTAGTCTTATGGATCAACTTTGAGACTATCACTGTTGTGTTTTTCTCACATGGAAGCTACAGACCGACATCTTTGAGCCGAAACCTACTTCTTGTTGTCAGATTATTTCAAAACACAGGGTCTTGTTTAAGACAGTTCAGTGAGAGAAACAGAGGTCCATATCGTGTAAATACTCCTTTAATTACATCTTTCTAATTTATGCAACTCAAGAGAGGCTGCAAGATAATAGGATGCAAACCAGGGTTCATTACCACATGTGACACCTGTTTTTGATATTTAAACTGGGAAATTGAATAGCAAACATCACAAAACATATTGCAACACTGCCAGAAGCAACTCTACACACTGAAAATAAAAAAACAACAAAGTACATGTTTAATTATTTTGTGTCTTCCACAAACAACTTTAATTGGAATCTAAAAACAGCAAGGGACAATGATTCAGTTCATTAGGGATTAACTAACGCAGGAAGGGACAGATAAAGTCCTTTCGTATAATACGGTTGTAGTGCAGCAGCCTCATCAGAGAGCAACATGCAGAGTCCTAATGACTATGTAACTGCCATTCTCATTATTAGACTTATGAAGCATAAATCAGGTCCCTGCAAGCTTTGAAGGTACTGATCATCAATTATTTCTTTAATTGTGTGTTATGTTTACTTGTCTCAGGATGAAAGGAAGGAACTGCTGGAGCGAGGAACAAACATAATAATTGCTGCCTCAATGACAGTTGGTTTGTTGGTATCTCATTATGCGCGATGTGTTGTTTAGAATCTGCGACTTCATGCCTAGCATGTAAACACGCACTCAGAGTAAATATTTTTTTTTCAAACTTTTGTAAGCAGAAGCACACCTTGCGTAAGAGCACGAACGGAAAATAAAAAAGCAATTGAGGCCTACGGCAGACGGTTACAAACCTCGCCTCACTTTGATAAAGGTTTTAACCTCTGTTGTAAGCTTTTTGTCCCACATTTTAAGAAAGATCTTTTGCAAAGCCTTTCCCTTTCTTGAGCCCACGTGGCTTTCATGCTGGAGAGGGTTTTGCTAAGGCACTGAACTTGTTAGCTAAAACCATGTGGAATACTGGACATTCAGCTTAACTGACAAAATTGGGTAGGAAAGGTCAAATGTCAAAGTGTCAAATACTACAATCCCAGTTAAAAACAATTCATAATATCAAGAATTACTGGCCTAGGAGGAATAGCCTGCACCTAAATTGTTACACAGTTCAGATTCTGGTATGTTTTACAGAATTCATCATCGTCATAACATTCATGAAGCCTTCCATCCATTGTCAGATAGCCACTTCAGGCATTCCAGGTGAGGGCTGTGGAAACGCAGGGCACAAGGCCTGTATGTATCAGGGTAGCAGTCGATAGACTAAGTAGTCCAGAAAGCCTTGACACCCATTTCCTGAGTTCTGAGATGGCACAGGGACGTGCTGGGAGTTGGCACATGCATTTTGGGAAAGTTTAAACTAATACTAGGAACCTCAAGGAAGCACATGTCGCTCAGTTAACGATTCCCTTCTAGACCAGCGCTTGTTGTGTTTTAATAGGTCTCCTGTTTGAAGTTGCCATATAGCCGTGATGCCCACAGGGAGCAGTCAGTGAGACACAGACCCTCCCAGTTCAGCCGTGTGTAACACTTGACAGTGGTAATTTGTCACAGCAATGACATCAGCAGCTGATGCTGTTTGCATGTTGGTAATATTTACTGCCTTTTACACTTGCATGGTACCACAGTGTTGCCTCATTATTACACAGCAGCGCCGGAGCTAAAATGACATTGTGATAATGAGTTTCACTTAAACATTACAGGCTGCTTGCTGGAGAAATAGCATGATAATAATGCAGTTTGCAGTCACATAGAATTAGCATCTGCAGTTTATTTACTTTAATCTTTATGTTATGTTCTTGCTTTCTCACCATTGGATTCACATCACTGGGCATTTAAGCACAACTGCTTGCAGCTAACATGTCTTTTCAGTCAATGTACTGTACACCTCCAGGATATGATTTTTCCTTTAGTAGTAATGTACTGTTCAGGAAATCACAAACAGAAAATAGCCTTGTGCTGCAGCGAAAGGGGAAGACACAACAGGGCACTTTCCCTTTTTCTGTGCTCCCACCTAATTCCACTTTCTTTGCATTGTATTGCTGTAGCTCTTGGTCTGTTCATGTGACTGACACTTAATTTGTTAAGCTTGTTAAAACAGCCATATATATTATACACAGTTAATTAATTTGTCCTTAGTGTGTTTCAGTAGTAATTTGGACAGAGGTAATGTGGCATAATCTGTAAAGAATGTTGTTGTTTAAGATACTTTCCTCATGACAACAGTCTAAAGTTTTCTATCACGTGTCCAAGTTCCCTATACAAAACCCCACAGTTATTAATCACTGGAAAAAATAATTTATAGACCCATTGACAAAGCTGAATATACATTATGGGCGGCTACCTTCAAAGCAAAATCTCAGTGAAGCTCGTTTGTTAGTTCCTGGACAGTTCAGAAAGAAGCACTCTGGTTGAAGAAAAACACCCCTTACATCAGGCAGAGCCAGAGCCTATACTTTTAGTTAACTTGCTCTGTTAAGCCCATCATGCGTCAGAGGGAATTTCTGCCGCTTTTCAGTATCATTTTCTTTTTCTGAAGCCACACAGAATGTAAAACATGAGTTTTCCCATTCCAGAGATATGCTGAAGTATCAGTAGATTTTCTCTTGTTTCCTGGTTGTCACAGCTCTTCTTCAATCTTTGAGCTCATGGGAGTAACAGAAACAAAGACATGAAATCAGTGGAAAAGCGTTTTTATTCGCTTTGGATGTATATAATTAAAAAGACAATTGTTGTCAGCAAAAGCATGCAAACACATCTTAAAATTCTCCCACAGAAAAGTCCCAGAAAACTTAATTGTCCATGATTTAATTTATTAATTTGTTATTCAATGTACTGTATATCAAACTCATTGCCTGGAGCTAGGGGGCAACCACTCAGGCCGGGGGCTCCCAGAGGTTTCTTTCCTTCCACTGGGAGTTTTGCTTTTCCTGTCCTCTGAGCCCACATAGTACCTGTAGCTGTACAATCCTGTCAGCTGCTGTGTAGTTCTGTAAAGGGCTCTGTAGCAAACAGTTGAAAGGAGCACTATGGTAAATAAAAGACTGATTGCTGACTGTTAATTTGTTATTTTAATCTAATTGGTTTTGCACTTTAGTCCAATATTACATTTACTACCACCGAAACAAGATAGAGAATGAAAAACATTTGAGATTTACATATTAGATTTACATTTACAATTACCATTTTTTAATCCAGAGAAAGAAAGTAAGGATGAGTTAGCAGATGACATTTCACATGAGACAAAAAGCTACAGTTCAGCAAGATAGTCTCAACCACACTTGAACATGCAGAAGAGTTTTCTATTTCTGCCAGGGAATCTTAATTATTCTTCCTGTAGAACTCTATATCCGTTTCTTTTTTACTATTTCTTCTTTTATCTTTTACAGGTTCTTTATACATTCTATGAAGGATTCACATCCACTGATGTATAATGAAATTTCACCTTTGTACAGTATGTTGTGGTACCAACTCAAAACCCAGAGTGTCTTGTTTGACAAAGTTGCAACAAAGAGAAAAGGCATTTAACAGTGATAGATGCACAATAATGCTTTATACTTTCATTTTTTCTCTTTTGTAAAAAATTAACATTCAAAACAACATTGTGCATTCATATCTGATTGTTGCATTTCTGTTCAGTGCTGGTGCATGTGCATTGTAAGAAAAATATATTTGTAATTCAATACCAAATTCTTCCCATTCCTTGTTTCTGTGACGTATCCTTCATCCCAAATAAACCAACAAAATATATGTGTGGTTTTGCTAATTGCAAATCATCTGTGATATATGCTACTGTTTCACTAATTGCTGTTAGAAGCTGTGCTCATTAGCTTTTTTCATCTGGCTTGGTACACAAGCTAAACAACCTGCAAACGATCCAGCAATTACTGATATTTTACCACTCCAAGTTGTAGAGCTTGTATCAAAATATCTGCTGTAAATAACAAAAGGGCATTTGCTGTTAATGCCTGAAAGCAGGAGGCACTTTATTGGAAACTAGCTTATTAAAGAGTATTTGTTTTAAGAAAGAATCACAGCAGGGCACTCATAAAGAGGTTTCATGGGCTTTTTAAGTACAGCACTACGCCTACAGATAATTTATTGACCAAACGGAGTTTTCTTGTTTACCAATAAAATACTGCAGCACTGACAATGTGTGGATAACATGCAACTGTTTGCCGTTATTCCGCAAATCACTGCAAAAGTCTCTGCAGCTGCTCAAGAGCCAGTATTTATTGCCAGACAAATGCAGCATGAGGGAAACAGACATACACACACACAGCAAATAAACAAAGAGAGATGCAGATTATTTTAATGTGCTCTCTGAATGCAAGCCATTCATTTCAATGTCCTACCTCTGTGCTATTATCTGCCATTGTAAAGGATGAAAGGGAAACTGAGATTTTGTGTGGGCGGATGGCTTGCTTTTTATGTTAAATCTGGTTAAAAAAAAGAGAGGGGGGTGAAATTAAACAAAAAAAAGGTTGAGTCTGATTACCGTTCGAAAGGCCATTAGCAACAGGATGATTGGCAGACTTAACAACACCTCTAACACATTATCCTGGAGACCATGGTAATTATTCCAGGTGTTGCAATATGAATGCCTTTTTTCTGGGAGGAAGTGGCATGTTCAGTGTTGTGCAGCAGCAGCTGCTGAGACTCAGCCTTCAGGTGTGTGTTGGTGAAGGGAAGAAGAAGCCTCAGAGTCATGGGTGGATCTTAATTCCACACTGGAACCGGGGAACGTCTCAAGGATCCAGAACAATCTTCCCTCCAACAAGAGGAGCTGGATCGGAAATGCTGAGATTGTCCTGTGCAACTCCCAACCGGACACATTCGTTTGAAAACAAATGTCTCAGGTGGTTACCAGAATGTTTTGATTTTTTTCCAGCTTGTGTCATGTTGCAGAAAGGACGCTCTCTGGTAATTTGCCCCACCTGGGGTAGAAATGGTAAGGGCACTAGACTCTAAACCAAAAGCACATGGGTTCAGATCCTGTTGTACCTTTGGCTGAAACTCCTCCAGTACTGGAGTGTTACAGATGGATACTCTCCAGTTTGCCATGTAAATGAAGCTTTGTTCCCGCTAGTTAAATAAAGGGTTAAAAGGAAGCCTCTGGAACAATGGCCATATTTAGTTATTCGCAGTTTGCCATGAGGAGCAGGGGCTGGTTGTGATCTGCAGCAGAGCATGACCGAGTCTGTATGGCAGAAAAGAGCTGCCTTCCAGGGGAGCAAACCTCACTGAAATGTCCAGGGATGTCCAGGAAGAGAGCTCCTACAGATTAACAGCTATACTGCAGTTACTGATTGTTTACACATTTCTTGCATTTGAAAAGCCAAATTCACCCCCACAGGACCTCAAAGCTCATTACATATATGCAGTAGGTGGGGACCCAAGTCATCCAGCCCTGAAGAGCAGTGACCTCCTGGGTGACACAGACGCAGTACAGTAGCTCCACTAATGTAAAAGCACAAACCTAATTTCTTCTACCCTTAGAGAGTAGAGAGCCCACTTGTGTACTGATACACTGATACAGAGTGAAAATAGACATTTTAGGTCTCAATAGCTTAATTAAATAATCAAATAATTTTCATCATCATTTTTTGCTCCAGTTTTTGGTCCTCTGTTTTGTTGGATTTGTTTAAAGGAGGAAAGTTCATACTTATAATGCAAGCTTTTTAGTGTGCCGGCACTGTTACCTTATTTTTGTGTTGCTGTCTCCTCTAATCATTTGGAAGAGTAGCAGGTGAAATGCAGCAAATCTCAGCTGTGGCTGCCAGTATGCCTCGTATGAACAGCAGCTTGTAAAAAAAAAATCACCAAAACTGAGAACTTGTCAGGTAATGCTCAGTTTCAGCCCCAAGTTAGGAGCTCTGAAGAAGTGAGTATAACCAACCAGTCTCCAGAAAACCTGTATATTGTGAAATGTGTGTCCACTAAACGAATCTGAAGAGCCACCAGTAGAAAGTCTCAGTCTAGGTCACTGTGACAAGACTCCTGTAAACCTTTAAAATGGCATATCGTGAATTATACAATAAAAAAATTATAATGTTGCCCATTTGAGACCTCTAGGGAAAATTAGGTTGCTGCAGTAAGTGATGCAGGTGGACCAGTATGCGGCACTCTTCCCACTGGACTTGAACTTCACACCAGTGCCCCAGTGAGGTGAATTTGTTATGGGACGTTACTGTCACGCTCTCTACAGCTAGAGGGCGCTCCTACTCTGTCCTGTTCCTAGTTTCCCTGTGCTTTGCTTGTCCTTCCGGTGTGTCTTTGTGTGGGGCTATATATTTCCGGGTCACCCTTTCCTCCTCGCTCAGCACTGAGGGTTCGGATGTCTTGAGACCCGCCCAGCACCAGGTCGTCTCCTCCGCGGCCTGAGGGCACAGGGTTCTACCCGACATCGTCTGACCTCCTGAGCAGGGCTAACCCCCGTTTTGTCGCTACGCTTAGGGTCTTTTTTGCTCTCCTGGCCATTCCATGCCCTTTTCCGACATCCGTGACAGTTACACCAAGGCCTACTTTGTCATTAAAGATCCCTTTGCAGTGTAATTAGCAGGGTTAACCCATTGTGCTGGCTAAAGTCCTCCCAGTGTTGGCTTAATCTAGACTAAACAACCCCCCCCCCCCCCCTTATTTCAACTGGTGAAGCAATTTCTCACTTCTGCACCAGCAATGTCGCACAATGGGGCGGAATCTGCAAGCGGAAGTTTCACTTCAGACTGGATGAGATGGATCCCTCAGACGTGAACGTGGATTGATTGATCGATTGATTGATGGAAGTTAACAAATGCTGATTGCACTCTACGCTTTCTAGCCTTCATCTGCTGCTTGGGGAAGATGGGACTCTATTTAGTAGTAGCAGTAGTTTTTGGCATCACAGGCGAGCTTTATTACATTTTCTGAATGTGAGTTATGAAGCCAGTGATGTGAGGCATTTCCTGCAAGTCCAGTATCTTCCATTGAAGGAAAGCCTCCTACAGCACCTTCTACTGATAGATATATTGATGTTATCTTTATTAATCTGAAAACCTACAGACAAAAAGCAGCTTAATCACTGTGGTTATTATTCACTAGCTTGTTGAGTGGATTCTGAGCAAATTCATGCCATCAAATCATTTTTCAAACATAGATATTCTATTACTGTTTGTCATGTGAGATTTGTGTTGCTAAATTGTGTTTAAATGAATGCCTTCACTATCTCATTACCTTCATTACTGAACTTTGTTAATTGAATTACAGCCATAACAACTCTCCCCAGTCCATTTGTTCTGAAATAAACCATATATAAGTAGATGGAAATTAGCTTGTAAAATTAGTTTTGCATTCAGAGGCATGTAATATGGGAACATTAAGTGATTTGAGAAGTGAATTGAGCACAGACATTCAGAAATCACAGACGTCTTCCAATATACTGAGCGGCATAAAGTAATTCCTTTTTAGTGAGGTTAAAATGTGAGGGAAACAAAATATGGGATAATCCAAATTCAGAGTGGTGTAAATCCGGAGACATATGACAATTTAGGGGTGGCAATTTCACTTCAACAAGCAGGAGACAAAAGGATTAAAAATTCTGCTTCTTTCTACCTCTGGTGGAGAAAACTCCAAAGATGTCTAATATAAGATATAATACAAAGATGTTATTGGGAATATGACATTCTTTCTGTTCATTTGTACTTGTATTATGATTAAAATGTCCATTTATGCCTGTAAATATCATACATAAGAAGAACAGAAAAATATACCTTTTGTACAGTACATTGAACTTTACTCTTGAACTGAAATACAAGTCTTTTTATTTTTAATGTATTTTAATATTCCTTTCTTCACTTATCCCAGAGGGATTTTCCATTCCTGTCCTGAAGGACCTGCAGGTTTTTGGGTGTACTTTTAATTAGCAGCTAGGTAACGCTAAACTTGATAATTTTACTTCTTAACCCAGTAGCTACTTTAAATAAACTATTAAATCCAAAGTTATAATGAAAACTTGCAGGACTCCAGCCCTGGAGGAAAACAATGGACTACCTCTGTCCTAGAGCAGGGTTCTCAGTCCTGTTTCCAGCGGAGCATAATTACCCCATTGAAGCCTTAATTATCCTAACACCTCTTGATTGGAGCATTTGCAAATTCTTCTTTCTACTCAAAAGTTAGGAATTTTCCATATCTTCTGAAATACAATGGTTGAAAGGTGACCTGCAACATGTAAAGTAGCTGAAAAAAATCAAATCATTCAAATTAATGGTTCAATTGTGCAACTGAGATCTGAGCTGAAACAAAATCCAGCAGGTGCCTGAGCCTCCAGGACCGGGATTAGGAACCTCTGTCCCACCTATGGTATCACGATCATCATCCCTCCTCTTAAGGGCGCTCCGGCCCTTTCGTATTTTAGTTGATTATGTGCACCTGCCCCCTGTTGTGTCTGTCACTATTTAAGCCTGGTGCTCTCGCTATTCCTGGCTCAGCACTGGGAGATGGACGCCCAGAAGCCCACCCACCAGCGGGTCCAGGAGAGACCGTCCTGACCGTCTGAGTCCAGGGCTCGGAGCGCCTGGCCTCGTTACTCTGTTTCTTCCCTGTTGTCCTTCTCCACTTAAATCTGGATTATACTGTCTGCATAGGCTCCTAAACTACGTTACACCTGGTCCTGAAAGAATAACAGCGTCTTCTGGTTTCTGCTCCAAGAGTTCTTGATCACAGACTTTCAGTTTTCTATTTGGGACATATTTAAAAATGTGCTTTTGTGTCTTAAAAGGCCAAAAATAGGATTTGTAAGCGATATCAACCCAGTACCAATTTCAGAGCTGCCTTCAGGATCAGCAGTGAAATATGAGCTGGAGGGCAGAAGTCGAAATTACATGGAAGTGCACTTCTTTACACAAAAGTAAAGTGGGATTATGAAACAATCTCCATGTTGTTGGAGCCAATACCCTGGTTTCTTTCAAGCAGAGATGAGATCCTTGGATCAATTAACTACTAACTACTAGGAATAAACAGGCCAAACAGCCTCATCTCAATTGTTACTGTACCTTTCTTATGTTCTTACCTGAAATGTAACTAAGTGGGCTCACTGTGGAAGGAACACATATAGGTTAATTCCATGCTGAAGAGTATCTAGAAGAAACGCAGCATTTCACCTGTGGAGCCTTCTTCAGATGTGAGGGAGGAAGAGGACGGTAGTGATTATTGTGTCTGCTAGAGAGATTCTCACCTACTGTATCTCTCTGTTCATCATGAATTGGTTCATTCAGAAATAATGGTTCAAGAAGGGCTGTGTAAAGTTCTGTGTGCTGAAATTGTTGGAAACAACTAACCCTAACCTTTGAAGTAAGGTATTTCTCACACCCAGGACTGGAAGCAGATCTGCAGGTTCCCACTCAAACTCAGCTCTTAATGACCTAAATCAACTCATTATTGCCTTTATGGGCTAATTTAACAACTTCTCCTAGCTCCTCAGGTGCTGCTGCTCTGAAGAGGCCTGGAAAAGCTGCAGAGACACCAGCCCTCCAGGGCCACGTCCACTCAGTCCTGTGATAACATGAGCCTGCCTGCCCGTATCGACGGCTATTGTGGAGACCAGTAGTCTAAAAGGCCTAAATAAGCAAGATACATAACTGGCTTGTGGCAGATTTACAGGTAAAGGCCATGTTTCATGTCCTGTATAATGACCCCTGAGAAGTAATACTCAGTACTAAGACTAACCTCAGGAAATGAAAAGTAATTAGGAGTCCATGTCATTAAAATGCATGTTCTTCTACTGTTCCCCATCACAACCTGCAAATCAATTCTTTTTCCTTTTAAATAACAATAATACAAGAATGGACAATTAAAAAGTGCTGAGGGAAGCATTAGTGAAGGCTTCACCAACAATTATGTTGTGTTAAGTCCAAGCTATTTCCTTTTCAGGCATTATAACTGTCAGGGGAACCAATCTAAACATATAAAGTGCATATTGTAGCTAGGTTTATATGTTGTTAATTAACGTAGCAGACGGCAGGAATGTGTCTGAGAACACTGTGGTCCAATTACCAAGGGAACAGATAGGCATATTCGCTGTCTGCAATATTAAGTGTTTAGAGTAAGTATGGTCCAGGTATAATTAAAGATAGTACCTCCTTAACCCAAAACATGTGGAAACTTGTTTATTTCTAACTTTCATTTCTTCCCCTGATGATTAAACAGATGGCTTAGAAGAGACTATACAAAAAAAACACCTTTCAAACTGAGAAGATACAGCTCAAGTATTACAATGAGGCCATAGCTACAAATAAGGCCTGTCTTGCAATCAAATTACGCTTTTCTACAATACTGGGTTGAGAAGTGATATTGCTGAGACAGGAGGTGGCTGTGTGCTCTCTTTACCATGCAGATTTTGATTAATTGTAAGCAGAATATAAGAAATTCTGGATGAAGTCACACATTAGTGTGTATGGATCTAATTTCTTAAGGTTCCAAAACAAACCCTCTAGTCTAATTTGTAATCAGTCTAATCCACATGTCCAACCTTGCAGCACTATTCTCTTCGTTAAGCAAGGAAGAGCCATGATGTGATTTTACTTTGTAGTCTGAGGTGGAGAGTCAAAGCTTGAATCTGAAAGTCAGGTTGGAGAAATGTGCAGTGTCTTGTAAAACAAAATGCATGTTGCTCTGAAGTTGTCTAATAAACTATCTGAGCATGCGAGCAGGTCACAGCATGAAGCCCTCTGTGGACGGTGGGCTGTTCTCAGCGGCACAAAGTGCAGCTCCAATCACTGAGGCAATCACACAGGAATGTAATAAGGGTTATGTCATCTCATCACCTGCTTTAATCACACCAAGCAGTTATTGTCAGTAATATCACAGCCACTGAACATTTTGGTCTTTTTAAATAGCGTGGAAGAAAGCTGTTGGTCAGAAAGGTCAAGAAGTCACTGCTATTGTTCTTTTTCAGTCATTGGCTGTACAATCGGTATAACCATGGATCATTAATATGATCCTAGTGTTCTGTAAAAAGCAGACTTTGAGCATACTGTTTATTTTTGTTATGTTTATTTTAAAAAGTGCTTTGACTAAGGCAGTCAATACAAAAACCAGACCTTAATTCATAGAGGTCCCTGGGCACTGAGGTATTGAAGGAAATTTATTTGATTCTCAATTTCTGTGGTGTACATGTTAATTCACCTTGGATTAACTGAGAACAATGCATCATTTCAGTTTTTGCTGTGTTCTTTCAAATGCACTAATAATTAGAATGGCAGTTCAATGAAAATTAGCATAATCATTCCTCCTTGAATTAGCATCTACAAACCTCTAATTGTCAATTATACCTGTTTATTGTGTTGACTGATTTTTTTTTTAAAAATGCATTCAGTTTAGAATTTAATGCAGAAGGAAAATTGCAGTGGTCCCTTGTTTACATTATAGATACATTACAGTCCACAATTATTAAAACAAAATACAGAAGGGCAGGATTCATTCATGGCTTCATCAGACAAACATAAAGCGTTACTTTACTCTGTTCAAGTACCCAACAATTCCCGCAGGACAAAGTACTAAAATACACTGCAGCCACTTTCAAATGACTTCTTAGAAAGAATACTATCATGAATAGAAATAACCCTTTAAAATAAAAGCTTTGAAAAGGTGTTCAGTATATTTACATACCATACGAATAAAGAACAAGAGGAGGCTATTTGGCTCATGAAGCTTGTCTGGTTTGTAGCAGTGAGTGATATAAGGATTTAAGATTCTTGAAAGAAGCAATGGAATCTGCTTTGATGGCCAGGATGAGTGGATTGCTCCTGACTCCTTCAACTCTTTGTGTAAAAAAGTGCCTGGAGTTCTGTTTTAAATGTCCCTGCATGTAATTTTGACATGTGTCTGCCGAGTGTCACTGTTGATTCTTAAGACATCCAGTCTTTCCTCCCAATTAACTCTGTTAATGTTATTGTGAATACTTGAGTCTGGTACCCTCACAGTCTTCTGTGTTCTGTACTAAAAATATTAATTTACTTTATCCTGACTGCATTGCATACCATTGAAGTCGGCGGAATACTGTCCCTGTTTTGCTCCTTTCTGGACTGACTCCTGAAAATATTTTTTTAAGGGTAACCCAATTGTCACAATATCATTTCACTGTGTTAATATCCTTTCCTAAACAACACGTTACAGTACGAGGTGTGTTCAAGAACGTCTTAATTCTAAAGGTATGATCTCTGTGATTCCCTGTTCCTATGGTGATCCGTAAAAGAATCTCCCTCTATGGGAACTAAAGTATACTGCAGGTACAGTGACTGCTTGTCTCAGGCAAAAATGTGCAAGTCGAAATGACCAAAGTCTTGAGTTTCTGGAGGCTAGAAGGTTACTAGTTCAGCATGAAATTCTAAAGGTGTGATCTTCGTGATGCCCCGTTCCTAGGGTGGTCAGAACAAAATCTCCCAAAATAAAATTGCTTTTTTTTCAAAAGTACTGTAGGTCAGAACACTGTGATCCTGAGGTGTCACTCGTTAAGTGTTCAATGATCAACAGCTTGACTTGGTATACAGGAGTAGATGCTGCCCAAAGGCCTCAACATTCAATATTGCTGGTCTTTTAAAATCACTCTCATAATTGATGTATTTCAGCACAGCATCCTGACAACCTTTTTTTCTAAATGAAATGAAAACATTATCCTCTTCTGAACTGCGTTTAACTCACGTACTGTTTTTATAGTCTCAATAAACAATGAAAAAATAATATAGTGCAAAAGAGAGAAACTTCAAGCATTTTAACCATTATAAAAACACAATTAAACCAGTGCCTAATGTGGAAAATAATTTTGTAGTTGTTTATGTATTAGATCATAATTGATAAAGCTATTACATAATAAAAGCACAGCTTGTGTATTAAATATAAAAATCTACTACAAGCTCCGGAAAGATATGTCTAAGAAACAAATACAATCTTTATCTTTTGCTACCACCTAGTGGTGAGGTTGGTTTTACCGACGCAAGTATGTTCAAAATACTACGTTTATGATAATTATTTCATCATTAGAAATTGATCAGCGATAGTTAAGCTCTCCCAGAAGACTATATTTTAGTCTTAAGTCAACACTCAATATAACTTTAAAGGCAAACAAAAACATAATAATATGTGAATATTAAAAATTTAGCATTATTAGACAAGTAGGAGTTGGCCACTTGGCAAAGCTCTGATTAAAAGACCGAGAACCTTCAGATAACTGAATAAACCCTATTTTGTATAACCACATGTACGATAGATGCAAGCTGGAATTTTCCAACAAACTTTCCCTCAGGGGCACCAGATTCTTCCACCAGGAGGCACTGCCTACCATGCGAAAAGTCCCGTTCGGCCGTCCTGCTTATGAATGGGAAACAGCTTCAATTGTTAATCACTCCAGACACGGAGGCTTTCTTGGACGAAAGGATGAATTCATAAGAAATCTTTCATGTTTGGATACTGCAGTTGGGAAGTTGTTTACCTTCTACCAACTTTTTTTCACATTATCAAATCCTGTCTGTAAGCCATGATATTTCGTTCCTTTCTGCTTGACTGCCAGTCTTGTTTGTGCTAGAGAATACTTCTGTTTTGCTTTATGACAGCCACATATCGATGCATACAGTACTTGTGTCTCAATTAGATTCTCTTCCCCAGACTCTGCTCAGTGGTTGACACTCATCATCTTCTAGTGACTATAAACCAGCATGTTAAAGTTTGTGTTACTGCCGGCAAGCTTCTGGGCTCTGGCGTCAGGCCCATTGAGGATTAGTTCTGACGCACATCTTCATTTGGGTTCCAGCATCTCGATTAATGTTTCTTCTTTTTGCACATCACTTTCAGAGGATCGCTTCATGAAAATAATGGCTCGTTAGCGTTGTGACTGGAAACACAGTGCACCAAGTTGGGTATGTAGATGAATCCTAACTTATTGCACTTTTGCGCAACTACCCTTTATGTTGAACATAAGACATTTTAATACTGTAGTCACAGAGGGCTTAGAGTAGCTGAACAGTGTTTAAGAGCTGACTATAGCTGTCCATATAATTCTGTTAGACAATGTTAAAGGCCCTCTCTAACCTGGATGTAAGTTCAAGCCCTGGATATCTATATAAGCCATACTGGCACAGGGTGTATAGATGGTAAGGTAAAGTTTACTGGCTCCATAATTTGGAAAATAATGCTATTTCAATCTCATTATAGAATTTCTGAATGCCAGCCCTACCAGGCAGACCCATCAAATGAATTTTTATTAGACTTTTTATATTTTCCAGGATTTATATTTTCCTTCACAAACCATATGCTATGCTTAGATTAAGCCATAGGATTACATTGGCCAGGCAGCAAAACAAAAAAAAGGCAAAAGGCAAAATGCGAGATGTTTCCAAATACCAAGGAAGAAGTTTTCCAATATTCTGCTTCATTCACATTATATCAAAACTCATACTGGGAGCAAGGAGTTGCATAAAAGCTACTTTTAAATACTGCTAGGAAACACTACAAAATGTTGAAGAACGTGCCCAGGTTCATAAATACCAGGATACTGAATCGTTATCACAGATGATTAACTGTCGTCTAGTTTTAAGAGCAACAAGATTTCAGCACAGGTGTTGTGTTCATTTCAGTTTAGCTATCAGTGATGAAAAAACAACAGAAAATAAAACAATATTTTGCAGTATTAAATCTTTACAGCACAACATCAAGCTAATATTTGCTGATGATCAAGGTCTGCCTTTGAAGTTTGTATATCAAAACTTGTGAAGCATTTGTCAAGATTTGGTAAGGATCTGTCCAACAACACCTTGTCTTTCCTTTTATAAGACAAGACACCTTTTTCACAGCAGCCTCATGGTGACATGAATTGTGTCAGAAATGATTCCCTTGCAATGTAAAATACTGGAATATGAGGAGGGGGAAAGAGCTGAACAGAAAGTTAAAAATGGAGGCATTATGCCCATATTTCAAGCCATTAAAAATATTGCCGTAATGATGAATAGAGAAAAATATTTTTACACTAGGAATTGTCGTGGCTTCTGCTGCTATGCATTTCAGTGAAAGCTGTGTTGTGTGTCTGATAAAAAAAGATGACAATGTCAGCTTCACGCAGTGAAGAATAAACCTTATTTACTCACTGGAGGGTATTTGTACAGTGTAGTATCTTCCAAAGTAATGGGTTTGCTACTTACCTTATGGCTATGTTGAGAGCACAACGATTACATAAGGATATAAAGACTACCCTAGGGCTATGTTTCCTCTGATTATTTTGTCCACCATATTTACTATTGCAACAGCAATGACCCATTAAATCAAATGTAATTAAGCCACATTGTACAATATTTTTCTCTCCCTCTGTACATACATATCAATTCACATGTATATACATAAATGGCTCAGCATCATTTGAAGATATGTTGGGAGAAATGTGGTTTTATGAGAATAAGCATCAAGCAAGCCACTATTCACAAAGAACCTGTTCTTTGTGACACCTGTAATTGTGGTGTTTTGAGATCAGTCAGTTATTAATATTGATAATGATGTCATTCATCTTTTACATTTTGCAATTTGCCTTTTTTTGTTTCATTAGTTCAGACAAATCTCAAAAACCCATTAGCACAGCAGGAAGCAGTTTTTCTTTGAAAGTAAAATTCTTAAATGCATTTACCTAGAAACCTTTGCGAATGCTGTAAACACAAAGCTTTGTGTAGGCTTGATGGAGGAGAATGAGAAGGTGGTAAAAACAGGCAGCACAGGATACCTTCAGCACATTATGTTGTTTAATGTGAAAAGTCAGAATAGTGTCAGTTAAGATTAAACAGGTTGTTGGAAACATTTTTACAGTGATCTGAAATAGAAGAAAATGAATACAAATGCTCTATACATTACATTAGAAGGGAAACCTCCATTAATTGTAAATCCAAATGGATCAGGCATCAGAGGGGAGTGAATGCAGATCAGAGAACCTCTAGGGTTTGCGTAAAGGTTAGCAGAAAATGAATAAGAAGAGGCACTTCAACAGCATGTCGTAGTCTTCCTGCCACAAGCGATAAATAAGTCCTGTGTGGTCTCTGTCATACATTATGACAGAATAGCAGTTCTATGACAGAATCACAGACTATGTTGCAATAGTAGAATAGCTTCGGAAGAGATGTGGTAAGAGTTTGCTACAATCCTCCTGGGTAGAACCAGATGTGAGACTATTATTTCAGTGTTCTCTCAGTCTAAAAGAGTTTTATTTTTTCTTTCATACAGTAATGAGATATCGACCTGTCTTCCTTGTATGTACAGGATTCGGTCACATTAATTTCATAGAACATAAGTATTAGTAAACTGAGCAAACTGAGACAAATCTGTACTTTAAAATGTTTATTCATATTTTTATGGGAGTAGTCCCCTCTTGTTTGTATAAGCATATGAAGTACAAAGGCTGCTTTATGGCTTCACATTCATCCTGGAATTTTAAATGACTTTTTGCTCTCTTTTCAGCATTGTGAGTATGTAAGGGCTTCAAAACCACAATATTCTTTACTCTTTCATTAACAAGCTCATATGCTAGAATTTAATCATTTTTTCTAAATACGTACTGGTGTGTTTTCACCATTGGGTTGGTTCTTTCTCCATAGAGCACTTGGATTCCTGTACGTCTCTGTGGGGCTACAGCTCTCCTGGTGAGGTGGGGGCAGTCTGTCACTCACTTTTCCTTGACTGCTGTAACATGTATGTAATACACCAGTCCTAGCCTATTATTCCATAGAAAAAAACCTCGGTCCTACAAATATTAGTGTCATTCTTTCTTGCGCGTGAGGAAAAGACATGTACAGTACCTTCCACAGGCTAAAGCAATTTGAGATGAAATGTCATCTGGAGTCCCAGGCAGACTGAGATGTACAGTAGCCAGAAAGCAGTTGTGAAAGCCATGAGACTGGGAGCCAGGTATAGGCCACACAGAGATACAATGCACCAGAGCGCTCTCTGCGGCTAATTACGTTTCAATAGAATGCCAGGCATCAGGAAGGCAATTGAGAGTGAGTTCTAGCCTGTTTCAATAGATAAAAAATGTTTCATTCAATTGAGAAAGGTTGCCCTTGAGAATTTGTGATATTTTCTAAATTTTAAGCACTCCATTTCAGTCACAGTGACAAAAGAGACTCGTATAGCAGCAAGGGGCTGTCGCTATGGAAACTGTTGTTTCCAAGCACTTTTGAGGCACTCTTTGTGAACACAGAGGGGTCTTTGCTTATTTGTCACTGTTACATGAATGTTAAGCAATAGCTTATAACATGAGCAGGAGCATGCCTGGATTCGTTTGCAGTTTTAACTTATTAGGGCATTAGAAAAACTCTGAAATTGGTCTTGTTTTGAAAATAAAACCATGAAAAATAGTTATTTTATTTCCCACTGTGGGCACACTGTGGGCACAGTGCCTGTTCCGCGGTAGATGAATCATACGGGCAGTTTGCCCACAGTGGTAAATCCATTCCAAAGCGTTTTGCTGTTTATTTTAGGACCATAAATGCTTAACAGTTTTAATCCTGAAGTTGCCCTTTGACACGTTACTTTTGTATTTTACATTTTAAACCACACAGTTTAATTGGTTAAATTAGAGTGGAAAGGGTTGTGATGTGTCACTGTTATCAAGAAATGTTTGCTGAATGTACTGTTGCAGCACGGACAAAACAGTGCTCATTGTTTGGTCATATGTCATTGAATTTAGTGAGGAGGCTTTGTACTGTTTGCAGTGCTAATGCAGTAGTAATACAGCTACTGGTGCTACTACTGCTATAACTGCTACTATTACTACTACTACTCTGGTTCCACTGCTGCTGCTGCTACTGCTACTACTGCTTCTTTTGGGTCAAAATGGAAATATGAATTTAGGAATTCAGGCCCAGTGTGAAGATCTGTGGTTACAATTTTAATACACAGTACTGTAACTGCAAACCTTTACCTGGTTTACTTTGTGTGGCAGTAAATGACAATAAAACCCTGGCCATTTAAAGCACACTTTTTTTAAAATTTCAAATACTGAGCCAAGCTCACTCAATGGCTGGTTTGGGGCAGGTTAGGGGCTAAATGAGCAAGCTTTGTTTTGAATTCAAGCTTTTTTTTTTTTTACAGCGGGCTATGAATGGGAATGCAATTACCAGGAACTGTGACTCTTTTGAGGAATTAATGTGCAGCACTGACCCTTCCAGGAATATTTTATGCACGCCATGTAAAGTTGAGAGCAGTCAAATCTATTGATAAGTGTGGCTGCAGGCACCAGAGGCTTGCAGTTCTCCTACTCACTCCAGCATATGTGGAGCAGAAGTAACCAAATGGCAGGCAGTGCCACACTCCTGAATGAGATGGAAGACTGGCACCAGTGCTGACAGCCAATGTGCCACGAGTAATTTGTTTTTCCTATGCTAATCGTTTTAATAGGAGATTAGAAACTGAGCATTTCTGCAAGTCAGCTTTATTCAAAACTAGAGTGCTGTATGCACTGGGTTTTTAAATCAAGGGTCAGAGTGGAGCTGCAAATGTTAATCTGCATAATTTAACACCCGCTAAATGGCTTATGTGCTTAACAGAGCAAAAGGGCTTCATCTGACACACTGTAGAGATACACTGCTTGACTTCAATATCTGTTCTATGTGTATTCTCTGATCGGCGGTATTAGCAGTTTTTCTAGTGGATGATATGGTCCCACATACTGTAACTATTGCTTTTTATTTCCCTCTTATGCTTGAATCAGATTTAGATGAAAAATGATACTTGCATAGAACATTAATGCAACACCATTGTGCATTGTACTGCTTCCTTCTGTACTGTAAAGGAATAGAGTGATTTCTTTCACTAAAAACTTGCACTGATATAATGCTGACATAAACATGAAGTGCTTTCTTACTGCCCTTGGATTCCTAGGAGTGATTTAGCAAGTATTGTCTATAGCACATGTATATTTAAATATACATAGTGAAAACCAATGTTTTGAATGGTTTATTAACATGTATGACACATCAGGATGATGTTTGTTGTAAGGAAAGCATTTCACATCCTTTTCAAATATGTTTTTCTGTTTTACAATACATAACTGTGATGTAATAATTCTGAAATATGCACAATCTTTAGTGAGTTAATTGATTGTGTTTTATGTACATATGTAGTGAAAGCATGTCCTTGGACATTTCTCCAGGAAATATAAAAATGTGGAGTGATGTGATGTTATATAATAGAACATTCAATGGATTTTAAGTGCTAATATCAGAATGAAGCAACTTCCATTTAGAGTTTTCATAAATAATCTTTACAAAGCTTTGCTCTTTCAAAGTAGAATGCATTTGTATTATTTGTCATTTTGCGGCAAAATGATTGATTTAATTAACTTCTGTGATTTTTTTCCTTCCCACTGAAGAAAAAAACAAAGTGAGTCAGAGCAGCTGGTCTCCCAAGATATTTAATAGAGGAAGAAAGAGAACTTCTGGCAAACCAGGGCCAGCTGAAAGCTTACATACATTAGGAAGCAGGAAAAGTGTATGATCATGACTGATCATAACCTCAAATACAGCAGCTGATTGCTTCCTGATAATAACTCAAAAGCTTCTGAAAAGAAAAGGCTGGGTCACACCACAAGAAATGATGACTGACATTGGTTATTGTGCACATTGTGATCAAAAAGAATCACACTTTTATTAAATGAAACTGCTGGCAAAAAAGTACAGTTGGGTACACTTGATTCTGTAAATAATGAGTTCATTTTGAGTTCCATTGCTAAATTATATGACCTGAACAATGAGCTTAATTTTGCATTGGTTAAGTTGTAATTCTGTAACAAAGATGACAGCAATGCTCAGTAAAACATCACGGTTCTCTGTTGTAAATCATGACTGACTGTGCCAGGTAACTGTATAGATCTGAAATACCTTGATTTAAAAAACAGAACACTTGACAAGCTTTCAGACAGCCTGCACAAGCTCTTGCTAAGAGCCAGTGTGTCCTTCATCTTGCTTTGCTGTTTATGAGCAATAACCTTGAGAAATGAAAAACCAAATGATCGGGAAAAGCATAATTTTTTCAAGTTACGTTTTAATTCAGGTTCATGCAAAAGAAGATACGACTGAATTGTGTGAGTCTTAATAGAACTGAGCCTAAATATTCGAACTGCTGCTAATTTTACCATCTTTGAGTAATGTAGTGCTTATAATGCAAAACCACTCTCTTGTTAAAAAATGAATCTGGACATTACAAATTAAGCCCACAGCCCCTAGATACTGTATGTCACACTCCTCTGCACAGACGAAAGCGTACTGTCATCCAGTCAAATCATGGTGAACTTCAGTCTACACAACCCACATGCTGTGTCACATGATCTAAAACATTGATCTGCTAATCACATCATTCCTACATGTCTGTGGGTTTTGGGAGCCATTAAAAATAAACAAATTAAGTAAAAGTAAATTAGTAATAGCATTGCTAATACTCACATGCTTTTTCTTTTTAGCATTTTTGTATAATACCACTTCATGTTGTCTAGATTCAAATTAAATTGCTTATGTTTTTTAAATAATGTTTTTTTATCAGTTTGATTTTGTCAAAATAAATCTATAAAGCCTGTAATGTTGACCTGTTAAAACAATAGCATTTGGGTAATTAAAAGTCAATCTTTCTGTAACACTTGATGCACTTCAGTTAGACTTTTCTAGCTTGGTCACAACTGATGTAATTGCTGTCTCCTGGTGTAGATGTATAGATGTTTCAATCACATTGTAGCTGTTCTCCAGCTGTCGAGCACTGAACTTCTGAAGGCAGTTTTTATTCCATTTACGGTAGGGCAACATTAGTAAGGTTGGATTTTTTTAAAGTAAACGCTTAATCTATCATCATCAGTTATCACAGAAAGGCAAAAACTGGTAGTTTGCAATTAGAAGCATGTGATTACATAATAATAAGCTTCCTGACATTTAAATCAAAGTGTCTTCTCTTGCAAAGTAGATTGGGCAATGCCTGTGTCATCTGCAAGAGTTTGAAATGCTATGCAGAGTGATGAGCACAAGTGAGTCACTCTGCCCAGAATGGGAGCTCGCACACTGAAATGCAAAGCTGAGATGCTTCCTGCATGCCAAAATACTGACTGAATCATTGAGACTAGAAGCCCAGCCTAGAAGAGCTATTTCATCATTCAAAATCTTCCACGTTTCTTCTGTAATTCAAGAATTCAAGTGTTTTAGTTCAAACAGTTCTGCTAATTAATCAATCAACCATGAAAAGAGGGTGAAACGTGCTCATGCATGCTTGCTCTTTCACTTTAAGATCACGGATATGGTTTACAAACAGCACACTTCCAATGGGAAACTGATTTGTACACAACCATTGTCATCCCTAACCATAGACAATGCATTGCAGAACTCATGATATTCACTTCTGCAGCATGAGGTGTAATAAGTACATTTTCTTGCGAATAATACAGGGAAATGAAAGAGTCATGGTCGTGTAGTCAGAAAGAGATACTAAAAACCTCGGGGACCGCAAACACGTAAGCAACTAATTTTTGGATTTGCTCTGTATTGTTCTCACAGTCCTTGAACCTGTGAGTTTCAATATATGCTTGCCATCATGTGGTGGATTATTTTTCCTTAATCACCCCAGAAAGGCTCATTGCAGGTGACTTTCAGTAAGGTAAGATAAAGTAGCTCTTACAGTGGAAATGAGTGTAATAACCCAACTACAGTTACACTCACAAATATCAAATCAAAAGTCAGTGAAAATACCCAACTAGTGAAGACCGAACTAGAATTTTATCCAGATGCCTTTGAGCATTATTTAATAGTTTAAGGTGGCCATTCACTTCAGTCTGTGAGAATCTAAAATGTCCTGAGTTAATTATACAGAATGGCACTGTTCATTAAATATTGACTATGATTGTGACATGCACAGATTGTGAGAGGGGGTTGGTGTTTGTGGGGGTGCAGATTTTTCATATTTGCTGATGAACTGTGGCATCAGTATATGGAGGTGTCAGGTGTTGAGGTTAGGGATTCTGATTGGTTGGAATAGTCTTCTCAGACTATGTCCTTCTTAAGTATTGTGTTTTACACTTTATAGCCCACAGATCTATACAGTGCATATCACCCAAGATTCATCACTTATTAATATAAGATAAACTACCACCCGATTGTCTAAGAACACTGAAATCAATACATTTATTTTTATAGAGATTGAAAAGACTCTTAATTCTTAAACAATCCCAATCCTAAAGCCATTAAAACACAAAGAAACCTCTTAAAAGATGAAAGGGTAGTTGCAAATGTCAGAAAGCACATTATATTTGAAAAAATACTATTTTCTCTTTCATTTCTTTTAATGCTAGCACACTGTAGATGGATGGTATGATTGTCAATATAGTAAAATGTTCAACGCCGTCCCTAGGCTCAACTAAAGGCTGATGAAGAAAGCATGTGCACTTTTGTTTCACTTCTTGATGATGTCATTACTCAGCGCCAGTCGATGTCTTTGGTCCCCTGCTGTGCCAATTAAATTAATTAGCAATGGGGTAGATGAACTTGAATTCATCCTCAGTCGGCAGGGTTTGAACTTAATCCAGAGTGATCCAGTGAGGCCAACCACAGTGTTGACAAAGGGCACACAGTGGGTTGTATATAGATGAAGGCTGGTCTGTGAGAGAAGAGCCCTTCAGTACCAGTTTGTAGACTCTGTTCCTGGAACGGGCGATGTCACGCTTATCACCAAAGGATTGGTTTTGGTCTTATTTTTGTAAACAGCTTGACTCAATGTTAAAAGGAAAACTAAAATAAGTTTCAGAGCTGCTTCTCTGTCACACACTGAGAATTTGGATATGTCTTGGTTGCTTCACAGTAAACTTACAAATGCTAGAAAAATATATATGAACATGTAGTGATTCACTGATCTGCAGTCAATAACAAATACTGTACTTTTAGACAGAGAAATATGTTTATATTGAGTATTTCTATATTTGTTTATGTGTGGGAAGGTGGGCATGTGTATATGATAAGAGGCTACTTATCACGCTTTGAAAACCTGGAATTTGCTAATCATTTGCTGAATATATTTTAAATTCTTCTAAGAGGTGGACAAAAAGTATAGTTTAATTTAATAATTTCATGGATAAAAAGGACAATTGCATGAACAGAATCCTTCATTTCTTGGAATTAGTAATGAAAGTGCATGTCCAAAAGCAGAAGGTACAGTTACAGTAACAACACACTCTTTTGTGGCAGCAGGTAATGTCTTCTGCACCCAGAAGAGAATGACCTCTAGGGGAAGTGTGGGCTGCCCTGGCCCAGCCCTGGGGGGGGATGTGTCTCAGGCTATGGCAGGGTGTATCAAGATGCATAGCAGCAGAGCAGGGCTTTGAATGCCCATAAAATGAGAGGCTATTGGGCAGCTGAGTACGATCACTGCTGTGCCAGCTGAGTGAGATGTTTACCCAGCCCCCTCTACTCTCTCCACGCATGTACACAGTTCCACAGCGAGTGAATCCATCTGAGATAAATCTTCCAGAATGTGCACAGCCGAGATACTGAGGGTTAAATAAAAATGCTCGAGTCTGATCTCATCTGTGCTGGTGTTTATTAATAAGGGGTGACAGTTTGTTATGAGCTAATTTTACACATTAAGTCCCAAAAAGGTTTTTTTTTTAATGTTATGATCATGTCACCTCTCACACATGACACCATTATCCAACAGCACCGCAGGGCAGGGCTGGCTGCTCTGTCTGGCAGATTGTGAGGTGGTGTGCTGTTCCCAAAACAAGCACGCACTGTCTATCCCTAAAGCGCCATTCTCCCTTGTGGTTTAAGACAATGAGTTTAATAAAGCACCAGTCTATAGTTTTATAGTTCCTTTTCTCAGCATTATTAGTAAGGATCTGCTAAAACAATAGCAGACGTATATGCATGGTTTCACAGCACACATCAAAGTCTGCTCCTCAGGAATGATTTTGCCTAGTGAAGGATTATTGGTTGAAGTTTGTTGGAAAAAACGCAGACTGTGGACAAAGTTGGGAAACTGAACTTATGTAGCACCAAATCACGTGTGGTAAAAGCAGGTTTTCTCAGGTTTTTCTCCAATGTGGCAAAAACTAGGTTAACTGGCGTCTCAGAATTGTGCTGTCTCAGAATTATATATTATATTCATTGACAAAATGAGTCTTTCGCCAAGTTTCTGTGTTTGCAACTGCACAATCACCATTTTATCATGCTTGACAATGTCTTATATGAGCTGCCTGTTGTGTGTCAGTGTTTTATATGCATCAGTTGTCAGTTGGGCCAACTGATGATGTCTCATCTGTCTTTACTGGTGATGTGGCTGTGTAGGTAGCACGCTGTGTCAAAGCACATTAGCCCTGCAGAAGGGAGCTGGAGTACCAGCTTTTATGTCATACGGCAAAGCCGCATTTTGCATGAAGCAAAGCTCTCTTTGCTAAGTGTCCATTAATTACTGGTCGCTTTTCATAACACCCTTCATAAAATGCAATTAGAGTTAACTGTCTACAAAACTTGTTTCAGGCCAAATAATTGCATGGGTCTTTTATGAAAGAGTGATAATCTAATAGCAACAAGCCAAAAGAGTTCGCCTGCCTTTTCACAGCTAATAAGCTAATGAATGTCAAAGTCAAAACTAAACCCAGGGCACCCTGAAGAGGGCAACAGTTTTTGCCTTTTTGCCAAGTTCATAAATCCAGCCCTTTAAAGTACCTTTGTATTAATCCAGTCATTTATGTTACAAACAGTCCGAATCTCCCCTTAAGGAAGATAATCTGAGCAGCCAGAAAGTCCTGCTAATTACAGTGAGGACTGTGTGTTCATCATGTTTTTGGGAGGGGCATATCAACATTGTTCTGAATTGGACCCTTTCCTTAAGTGTGGAACTGCGCAGAACAGATATGCTAATGGGTTAATGGTCACTGGGCTTTTCATGCAGAACATATTTCATTTGCAATCACAGCTGGATACAACAGAAGGGACAATCCCCCGGGTTTATGGCATTAAGCCCTTGTTCCATCATCTCGTTGGGATATTTCAGCATCTGTCCTTCAAATGCAGGGCAACAACTGACTATCTCAGAATCATTCCCACTTCATAGGACATTGAGCTTATGGTGATACTAACCCTTGCTGGTGTCTCATGAAGTGTAGAAGGAAGGAATGAGCACTGTAAAAGTAAGCTTCAGGCTTGTGTGTACTGGGAGGCCCCTGAGCTGACAAAATTACAGTAGGAATTTATTTTAAAGGTCACAATGCAAAGCCTCGACAAGTCATGGTAGATAAGATAAGATAAGATCACTTTATTGCTCATATACAATTTCTTGTATTAGGAATTTGTCTTTTTGCATATCCCAGCTTGCTCTCCATGAGACACACAGACAGGGAGAGAAGCTGGGGGTCAGCCAGCACCTGTTAGCAGCTCAGATTGTTTAATCAAGATTCTAATTCCATTTATTATATATATTGAAATATATTAAATTAATCTGACATAAAAAGTGACCGAACCGGAACACCAAAGCAATAAAGGTGACAAATACGAACCACCTCTTGAGTACAAAACCAAAGCAGAATAGCTGTTTGTTCCTGATTACTACAACTAAAAGAACAGCCAGCAAGCGATGTGTGGCTGTCAGATAAAACATCTCACAGAGGGACTGTCAGATTTCAGGAGCGTTCAATTAACAAAGACAAGGCCTCTTGCGTCGCAGTGTTATACTGAAATTCCTTAACTATAGCGTGGTTATTGGGGTTGATAATAGCTTTATTTCTAGTGGAATTAATGGCAAATTATGTGGCAGAGGCTGTCAAGAGTTAAAGAAACGCTCTAAAATGAAATGACTAATTATTGCTTGCCATTGGTTATTTGTATGGTGACCTGGTGGTCTCTTTAATAGGCTCAGCAGCACAACGAGGGAGAAAATTGACTAAAAGGAAGTCTCTTGTTGAGTGACATCTTTGATGCCAAGGCCAATTAGATCCCAGGGAAGAGTGTTGAATTGGCTCCCACTTTCTCATTCATTATATTCTGTCACAGACATAGGACTTGATTTGTCAATTTTGTATTACATTAGGTTGCTGAGAGGGAGGAGGGGTGGTGTAGAAAAAATAGCTGTCTCTAATAATGGGCATTCTATACACCATGTGACATTTACTACCCAGCTGTCCATAAGGCTGCCGAGCACTTCAGGTCTGGGGGTTTATTTGTCCCTGTCTGAAAGAGGCTCTGAGCTGTTCACAGAAAAGAAACAGAGATACTAATAGATGGAGTGAAATGTGCTGCTAGGCCTCTTCATTAGAAATGGCATACTCTGGCTTTGCTAACAAGCCTGTCTCCCGGGCTGAGTGGGACAAGCTGTCTGTCACTCAGCACATAAAGAACCTGTAGTTAACAAGGAGGGATGAATTGCTGGCGCTCCTATCTAACAGATCACACATAAAGCCACTTGTTGACAAAAAATGGCTACATTTACGAGGCGGAAACGTTCTTTAGCTGTAACTCTGCATCCAACTTAACACTGTGTTTCTCTTTTGATATGTGTGTTTTTTGTTGTTCCTGGTTTTTTTTTTTTGTAGAACAGCACAGCAATTCCGTGTACCACTGGATTTGGATGAATAATTCTTAACTAAAATGTTTTTAAACAACATCTATAATGTTTTCTAATTCAGAACACAAACAACAAAGCTGTACTGTAGAGCAGCAATAAAAAGAGCTTTAATGCATCCATCTTTTCAAACGTAAGCATTCTCTGGAGAGCTGCTTTTATCGCACTACGTTTTATTAGAGAATAAACAAAACCCTGATTTCTCTGCAGATGAACATATGAATTTATTTGTGTGTTCTGAAAATACAAGCCTTGCTTTACACTCTCGGTGTCACCGACCGAAGAAAGAAAACCCCCCTCCCGCACAAGCAGGGTGACTCAAGGCCTGGCACCTCAGTGAAATGGATTAGTTGAGCCGGTGGGCCACATGTTTCAGAGCCCACACACTCAGAACATGGGAGAGGTTGCCATGGAAACCTGTAAAGACAGTGCATATTTGATATTTTAATTTACACTAATTAATGGCAGTTTTTTTTTTCTTGCAATTCAAGTGTGTGTCTTGGATGTTCGTGTAATACTTCAAAACAATCTCCCTGGAACAGGTTTGTATTCCATCCACGTTTTCTGATTGCAATGATCTAATAAGTGAATGCTCTGGCCACAATGTGGTAGCAGTTTGTGTTCTGGCCAGAGGACCATTAGAACAGGGTTATTTTGGGGTCAGTGCTCATTATTGAATTAATTAATATTGGCATATACGTTAGTTTACTCTCATTAGATACAGAACCAAATGCTGAAGTGGAGATATAATTAATAATGTAGGATCAATAAATACTACCACAGTTCACCATAGCTTTTACTGATGCCAAGCCACAGTAAGATACACAAGGGGCTAAAAAACATAAATTGATAGGATTAAAGAGCATTTTACATAAAGTTCCTGAAAGATAGGATCTACATTTCACCAGAAGCCTTATTCACACAAAGGGATCTGTGCATTTATGAGGACAGGGGATGTTGTCCTCATTTTATGGGACATTGGCCGCAGTGTAGAGGAAGGTGGGCACAACTGTTAAGTGAGGGATTCTGGGAAGCTCAAATCACAGGTGCTCTCTGGAACAGAGATATGTTACAAATCTGCACCGGGGGGCTCAGATGGACTCTTAGCTGGTATACAGTACCTCATACAGCACAAAGCCCCCTTTGTAAAGTCTGGGGGGGTCTGAAGAACAGCTTCTGAGGGGGATTAAGGGAAAAGGGTAAAAACAAGAAAAAATAATGGGAACAAAGGAATAGCTGACAGAATTGTAAATAACAGAGCATGAGGACACTTTAAAAACTGAACACTCATTTTGTTGCAACCGCAAAACCTATAACTTCATATTTTCTTACTAGGAATGTAGTGACACTTATCTTGGGTATATTAATTTTGGTTCTCAATCTTTCTTTGAAATCGAGAGCAGCATGTTCGCACACCTCAGCCTGCTCTGAGGGTGTTTATTTTTTGCTGTGATGCATCACACTCACAAACATCACGGAAGAGGGCTTAGTAAGAGATGGGCACCAACAGGCTGAGCCATCAAGTAAGTGCCACATTCAACACAGTAGAGTCGATAGCGTCAATATTTAATTACACTGATGAAGGCCGATAATCTGCACTATCAGTGCTTATAGAACATCTACTTAGCTGTCAAGTTGAATTCTACGCATAGGGTAACAGAAACAGGATGCAATTCTTGTTATCCTTGTTAAGAATACTTATTGCAGATGCACTTTTTCAAAAAGGTTAGAAGCGTGCCACTATATTGATAGAATACTAACATTTAAGAAATGTTCTAAATATTCTGTAACTTGTTAGATCTGTGGAGTGTCAAAAGCATAGCAAGCAAATGTTTGTGAGAATTACAGATTTTGAAAAAAGAGAGGTGGCTTGTTACATACACAGGTTCTCAGCCTACAGTTTTTGGTAGAAGGAGGTAGACATGAGTGTTGTGTTGGGTTTCAGCTATTCCCCAAGGAAATATAGTACTACATAATACAGTTTAAAATTCCAAACCAAATCTGTTTTTAAAGCAATATTGTCATATTCACAACCAAAGCAAAGTTCTTCAGGTCATAAGAAAAAAAAATCTTTTCATCAACTGTTCCCATGTTAGCCTGATGTGTAAAGGTTTTCCTTGTACTGTTATATTTTCATTTGAATTTGTTGATCTTGCTCTGGTTAGACAGTGAAATCACCCGTGAATACAGATTTCTGTCTTTGAACTGAGCTGATGTGAATGAAAGTTCAAACAAGGTTCATGCAGAGATAAGGCTTTGCAGCATTAAAAAAGAAAGAAGGAATTTTCAGAGTAACTGCACTTTCATAAAGTTCCTATCAATTATGAAAATATAGTTACATTCTTTCCTCTACGCCATAGTCCTGCAGTTTTTGGTTTTACTCATTTTGATGTGATAATTTCTTGCACTTTTAAGAAGGAATTAAGAGGGAAGTTTGACAATCATTTTATCTTTGGTTCATTTAATTGACCAGACATTATTTTCAGTGCTATGGATTGGAGTATGACAAGAGCCAATTCCTCCCCATGGTGAAAAGCTGGTTCTGCATTGATTGGACTCCGTGAGATGGGGCTAGCAAGCAGGGCAGAGCCTCAGGGGTTCTGTGCCATGGGTTGGGGATTAATTGAAGGCAAACATGAAAACCCAGCTCCTCTGTTTTCAGCCTCGGCTCTTGCAGTTATTCGGACATGATTGCAGTGCAGTGCAGTGGTCAATACTAGGAAAAGATCAATTGATACATGGATCATGGCGGCACCTAAGGAGCCCTCTTCACCAGTTAGTCTCTTGTTTCTGTTTCCCTGTTTATCTTTTTTTGTTTGTTAATATTAAGTTTAGATTTATATTCGTTCAGTTTAATTATATGTTAATATAAATATAGTTTAAATATATGTATTTATTATATTTAGTTTAGTTTAGCCCAGTCCATCATTGGAGTACAGCTCCCCCTCTATTTCAGACATTTTTACAACTCGCTGTCTCAGGAAGGCTGGAAGTATCGCTAATGATACCAGTCATCCTGGTTTCTCGTTTTTCTCCCCCCTTCCCTCTGGTAAGGGTTATAGGAGCACAAAGGCACGAAGGTCCAGATTCAGAGACAGTTTCTTCCCACAAGCTGTCAGATTACTGAACTCTACCCCTGCCACTGCCTCACACTTACTCTATGTTTTTGTCTCTAGATGTACGTTATTTAACTTGTTGTTGTTGCTGCCACTGTCCTGTGTTTATGTTGTTGGTGTTTCCTTAATGTCTTTGTATTGGAGCATACATGAAAATAAGCATTTCATTGCACTTGTGCAGATGATAATAAACGGAACTGAACTGAGCTGAGCTAGATGGGCTGCCATCCCATCCAGGGTGTAGCCTGCACTGTGCCCTTGTCTCTCTGTAGGATAGGCTCTGGCTCCCCTGCAACCCTGTATTGGAAAAAACAGTTAGAAAATGGGTGGGTTGGCATTTAGTTGACCGAAAGCAGTAATCCAAAAGTTATCCCTCAAAGTAAAACTGTTCTACGTTCTCCGATCCATCTTAATTTTATGCATCTATTAGCTTTTTGAAAGGTAATACTTTGTAATGACATAGAACAATCTGTCGCTTTATGAATCTGGTATCCTCCTCACAGAACAACGGGTTTGTTTTTTGTTTTCCCGGCAGGGGAGGGAAAAACTTCCCACTGAGTTTTCCCAGGGACCCTCCTTTTGGAATACAGAAGTACCCGGGATCCTCCATCCTCCCAGATACTGACCTGCAGTACTCTCATGTAGGGATAGATTATAAGCTCTTGCTCCTGTGATACTTATACTTATGTCTTAATTACATGGTTTGAGTATACGTAAGTCACAACTTGTAAAATTCAGATCTACTTGTCATGGTGGTAATCTGTATTGGCAATTCACAATTATTTTTTTCATAACATGGAGAGTTTTTCCATTTTCTTAGAATGAAGGGCAATAGCGTATAGGACCAGTTGTGCAAGGTAAAGCCATTTATTTAAATACTGTGTTGTACTGTATATTGTCTGCTCATTGTTCAGTTTCTACAGTAGCTAAATGCCTTTGCTATGAGAGGTGAGAGGTGAGAGGCTAAAAATGGACTGCAGCTTGATCTTGTTTTCACCACTGCTCATCGATAGCACTGCAGTCCCACCAACACACAGGTTAGACTGATTTTTAGGTCAGGTCATACAGTGCTGAGATGCAAATTTCAGCTCAGCGTGGGAAGAGAGTAGTAACGGGAAATGAATGCAATGAGAATAAGAAATAATGAAACAAGTATGAGAGGCATGACGTTGCTCCCATATCCAAGCTGGGCCTTTAATAGCTCAGTGTTACATGCATGTACTTAAATAATGATTCAATGACTCAGGAATGCTCAAAGAAATGGCAGCAATGGCATTATTACGTTATTCTACATTGTCCCTTTATCTCTTCCCTTCCAGTTCAGTACAAGGTTGTATATCACCAAATGAAAATAACAAAAAATATATCCTATATCGGCTAATTAGCAAGCACGCATGTGAGTTCAAAGCTCTATGTCACACATACACATCTTTGACTACTGCAGTGTACGTTTACTACTACACAGGTGTCAAATGGAAAATATGGGGGCAACGTGGTACTTGGAAAACTGCTGGGCAACTTTTTTCTTTTTAAGCAATTTAAACTTTAACAATTATAGTGTGTAACGCTGTAAAATTGTAAAATGAGCAGCTACCTTGATGAAGACAAAGCTCTGTCTCAAATACATGATTTCAGCCTAAAAGCTCCAGCAATAGCTAGGTCCAACAATATACAACAGAATCATTTTGCCCTATCGATTTGTTGAATGAAAGTTTGATTGTTTTTCATTTACATTTAATATTAGCAGACCTGCACTGAATTTCAGACACCTCAGATTTTATACTAACATAAATGATAGAGTTCAGGAAGCTTTTAAACCCAAATCCAGCATGTAGATTTTCCTAAATTAAAAGAAGGGCATTAAATACACTCAGTAAATGTAAGAAAGATATAACAACAGTCACAGGCTCTAATGGAATTGTGCAGTAGAGGTGTTAAAAATGTGGTTTTATTTCTTCCTGGAGTTTTCACACACCTTATTCCATAGTTTTCATGGAAGGGTAGAAGGGTTTCTATGGAAAGACTCTGTTCAGTATTTCTATGGAAAATCCCACGGATTGTTTCCAGCAGGTGGCTGTTGAGAAGAAGGTTAGATTTTTCCACTGTGACAATCACACAGGAAGGCCGAGAACACGGATCACTTCTCCAGTCCCAGGATAGTTGACCTTCTTTCAAATGTGAAAGTTGCTCATTCGAAACAGGAGATAAGGATTAAACTAGTAAAGGAACAAAAATATTTACTCATGTTAAAAACACAGGCATGTTAAATAAGAATACCTCATTATACAGTATATATCTTTCTCTAAAGATTTGAATGAAGAAGTATTACTCAGTCTTAGCCTATGGAGACTTTTGAAAGCAAAAAATTAAGTTTAAATTTTAGGCTTTAATATTTCTGCACCACCTTCACAGTTTTCCAAAGCCTTTGTTGTTTTTTCCTAACAATGTACTAAGATGCTTTCTGAGGATTTCATTTTTTTGATTTTATAGTTCTGCCTCAAAACCTAACCTCAGAAGTATGAAGCACTTTTTCAGAAACTGTTCAATCTCATGCATTTTCAGTGTTTCAATGATAACACTCTTGCAAAACTGAGAGGCATTAAAATGCAAGAAATTAATTTTGGAACCAATAGCATTTGCTGCCCTTTTAAAGCCGTCAATCACATGCAGGATGTATTTATTTGTGTTTTTGTTTACATGTGTTTTCTTTTTTCACTACTTGACCAGACTTCGTATCTAGCCTGAAGGCTACTCCTAAGAAGACAAGAGCTGATACCTATAACAATCTGAACCATTTTTCTCTTTACAGTGTGTCCCCGTGTCAGTCCTGTATAATGAAATTCTTGTTCTTTCAGTACCAAGGTACCAGAGGTACAGGAAAGCGTGCTCTCGGCTACAGACACTGCTCTAAATGGCACAGGAGAGCCCAGGGAGTCTCTGCAGGGTGTATTAGCTCCTTCCTCAGTCCCTCTTCCGTGAGAAGCTGTGAGCGCCTGTAGGCAGGTGGGCTGTGTTCGGGCTCTCTCACAAGCGCACACACCACACCGGTGATGTGCCGGGCCAGGGGAGACAGCCTGCAGCCTGACAGGGAGTTTGGCCTTTTCATGTGTGTGAGGCTGGGCTCAAAGAAACCAACACAGATTGATTCTGATTCCCTTGCCGACGTCACTTCCACACAGACCATTCCGTTCTCCTAACAGCTGTGGCGAAACCAGGCAGGTGCAGGACAAGCCTGACTGAATACTGCACAGCCCTAGCATCCTCACACACACCCTGGCCCCACTGCAGCCTTCCATGAAAAGAGAGCAGGAACCTGTGACATCCCAGGTCACAGCAACGGGCCGCCTTGCCTGCACTGACGCTCAAGCTGACAGGAGATTGATATGCACATTGCCAACACATCCTGCCCATGTCACTCTGTTTTCATTGACCACACTACAAAACAGGCCACATGGGGCAAGGAAAGCTTGTATTCTTAGAAATAAATTGCTTTGAGGATAACAAACAAATTGGATTCTTTGAAAGCTGCTGTCTTTCCACTGGCTGCTTTTTGACATGTGTGAAGTAAGAAACTGCTAAGCAGAAATCAATATATACAGTATATATTTTGAATATGTGTTAAATATATCGTTGCGCTATATATAAACATGATATCATCATCGCAGTCTTTATCTCTATGTACTGTACATAATAAGTGAATTCTAAAGTAAGCATCTACAAGGAATGAGAATTGTAGCATGAATTTACAGAGTATTATTTTCTAGTAAATTGGACCTTTACTACATTATTTCAATTTTTTAATGAAACTAAAAAGGAAGTTTAAAAATGTACACGAAAATAAAAATGAACCAGGTTACCAAACATAAAAACCCGAGGTACAGTTTACAAAACAGTCGATTCATAGCAGAAGAGAGAAAGATGTTTAGGTGAAGAAATATGACCATGGGGAAAAATGAAAGCTAGTGAGAGCGACTGTCTTGTGTTTAACTGTGAAGAAGAAGTGGGATAGGAGTCTCTCTAACAGATCCAGAGCAGACAGAGAGACACAGATGACTCTGTTCCTCCAGTCTGGAGGCATGAGGGTTTTGTGTTTAATGACTGAAGTAAGAATGATGTAGTTCCACCACTAACGCAATGGTTTGTGATGATAGTAGTAAAAGTGCCAGTTCGATTTAATGTAATAACATTTAATTCATTAAAGGTGGTGTTTCAGAAAATGCAATAATACACCACCAATACACATGGATATGGCAGATTCTCTGTTAGCTTTTTCATGAGCACAACACTGTACATGAGAAGAGCATTTCAAAGCCTGCCTGTGGAACACCCCTGAGAGGAAAATGTAAAATACTGTCTTGCGATTTACACAAATCAGTTTTTTTTACACACATGAAATCGATCCTGTAAAGTGTACACTGTACCGTAAATAAAGAAACCAAATGCACAATTTGATTTAGTTACAATAGTAACCTGATTTTAACTTGAATATGGAATTTGATGTCAATGGAGGGATGCAGATATTCACACAACCTACAGCCAATTTGACAATACCTTAAAGTACACCGTATTATCTAGTATCTACCTACACTAAAAAGATTAATTTATTTCATCTTGTGATCGAAATTAGATTCAACCCTTAACCCCACCTTTTTGTTCTTGATATTTTTAAGTATAATCTTTATTGGATCTTCTTACTTCTATATTATACATTTATTTCTGAAATGTAGAATTGTTAAATGTTCTCTGACAGAGTTTAAACACTATGAACTATATATTTTTTATTTTAATTTCAACTTCAGCTGCAAATACAAAGTTAATAAGCTTGAAATACACTATCGGCAAATATTGAAATGTTTCATTTTTTACACACATCACATGATGCCCACCCTTAAACGACCGTCTCTTCCCCTCTGTGTCTCTGTCATCATCTCGAGACGCTGGGCTGCCACTGTTCCTGAATCACAAGCAGACAAGCCTTTGTCACCACACACCTGACCTTTGGCACTCTATTCCTTGTCATAAGCTATTTCATGACCACATGTTCTCAGCAGTGACCTCTTGAACTGTGCTGCCCTCTCTTCTTCAGCACACTATGCTTGGACTGGGCAGAACAATTCTATTCCTTGCTGAAACATTTCAGCTTCTTACAACTTTGTAGAAGTTAATGTACAGGTATGCTGGAAAAAACTGCCACTGTAAAGAAATCTAAGATACTAAAATATAGAAAATAATGAATGATTTGATCATTAGGTTGCTGCATTGAATTGAGACAAAACACTGCAATATCCACAAGATATTGTGGAAAATACAGAACAGTATGTGAATAAAGCAGGAACAATGCTAAATAGTTTTAACCTTCTTTAACTACACTGTCGTAAACAATTTATATAATTTTCTGAAAGCTTACTGTAACTCACAGAGAACATGACAGTACATACTGTACACCGATGTACCCTGATAACTGCTCTTGACTCTGTATACTGTATACATTTGAAATAATGTGAGGCATACCAGATGTGTTTCTTTGACATTGTTTATATATACATACACAATAGTAAGTTACACTACATGTCTGGTGCTTCTGTGGTATAAAGTCCTAAGAGCATGATAACCTTTCCCAATGTCTGACTCACAGATATCACGGGGCAAAGGTGGATGAAAGGCAACCTTCTCACAAACCGTTTAAAAAAAAAGGAGTGACACTAAAAGTCTTGCAGAATAGAATTTTAAAAGTTCAGTCAAAACATCCAAGCCCATCTGACCTGCTGTTTGCTTTATTTGCCTGTGCTACCAAAATGTTCTTAGTAGCAGATGGTTTTTCATTAAACTGATATGATCCAGTATGTTTGATAAGATACTGACACTTGTGTGCAGACGCAAAATAATCGTGGATTTCTAAATACAGCCATTGTAATAGGTGATGAACTACATCAGTTACAGACTGTAAATACGAAAAAAGTAATTTTACACATAGTCTAACTTTGCAGCGATGTATAAAATGGACAGCTGCTTTCGATTTTTGTCAAGTGTTTGCTCGTCTTCTTCATTTGTAGACCGTTTAAACCCCGAAAGCCTTGAGGACCAACAAGTTCAGATGAGGCGAAACGTTATCTCCCACCGCGTATCTGAACCAACTGGAGGCACGCGTTCACGGCAAATCATGGAGGCATTTCTTAAAAGGTACAAAAAAAATAAATAAATAAAAACCAAAGCAGTTCCTAGAAAACATTCTGCATGTCGGGCATGAAAAGGCAGGGCTGGGCTCATTATTAACATCCATCCTCCGTGTCGCTCCTGCGTCTTTCCTGTCTTCTCTGGATTGGAAGACAGATAAACCACGCGCTGAATAGTACAGTATAGTAGGTCTTCCCTTGTTTTTTTTTTCCTGTAAGAGTTTGCGTGCCGCTTTATAATGTTTTCATTGATGTCAAGACCTTGGTATAAAACATGACTAGCACTGCACTAATTTACCCCATGGTCTCCTGTGTCTTCCTTTGGCTTCCTCCTTGAGCAACTGACATAGCTGCAGGACTACTTACTCCACGCCTTATTTCCCCTTTATCTTAGATGTCCCATGATGTCAAAGGCTGTGAATTTAATATTGATTTTATAAAGTACTTTTACTGTAACATGTCAGTTCGGATTAGCTTCAAAAGCAAGGAGGCTCAAGCACTGAGCTGGATTTGCACGCAATGTGGCTCTGAGCCTCTCAGAGTCTTTACTCGAGCGAATGCTTTATTTATTAGAGTGACAGCACGCGGCGAAAGCAGGGACAGCACACAGCCCCCAGCTATCTCTGTGTCTTGTATACACAACGTCAGTGCTCTGTGTATACATTAGGTTAGGAGATGTAAGTGGATCAGAGAGACGTATCATTTGCTGGTATGTAAACAGACAGATGAGTTTATAGATCGCATTAAACCCCAGTGGCTGTAAATAGCAAAGGAAGAAGACATGTCTCCGCCAGACCCTGCCTTTATTCATTTTTTTCCCTTCTCTTTTTCAACCTTCTAATTTGGTCGGAATTATGAGACGTCAAGTATGCAGAGACTCGGCAGGATAAGACGTTAGCGTCGCAATGACAGCACGGTCCGTGCCCTGCAAATGCGTATCCAATAAAATAAATTTACATGCACATGTTTTACATATTACATACAGTATGTGCGTACAGTATGCCTGTGTGGGTTTTTAATTTCGTTTTCACTGTGCGACG
The DNA here is from genome assembly GCF_059453375.1 of Lepisosteus platostomus. Classification (NCBI taxonomy): domain Eukaryota; kingdom Metazoa; phylum Chordata; class Actinopteri; order Semionotiformes; family Lepisosteidae; genus Lepisosteus; species Lepisosteus platostomus. The sequence continues at coordinate 5,598,721 of NC_142620.1, read as the reverse complement.
ACTGCAGAGCTTGCTGCAGATGTATGTGCTTCAGTCCCTCATTCAGGAAGCAAATCTGGCTCAAGTGATTTGCGCCGGGCCACCCATCATGTGAACTTCATGGATTCCAGTTCAAGTTTGTTTTGTTTTTTTGATCCAGGAAACGTTAAGCGCACTGATCCACGTCTCATGTTCAAGGTGCCCCTTGCCCGGAGAAGGTTCCTCTGCCCGGGTCTTAATGTAAACATTCAACAGCCATCAGAATAAGAAACGTTCGTGTCAAAAAGCTTCATTTAATTGGTTTAATTGATACTTTCCATTCTTTACGTCTACAAATGTGTTTTCAAGTTTCTGTAAAAACGTACATTACATGTGTTCTTTAATGTCTTTACAGCTTAAATCACACACTTAGGATCTGTAAATTGATGCATCTAATAGTTATGGGGGATAACTCAAATTTCAGAGGTATGACAAAGTGGAATATTCTAGTTGCTAACTCTTTGAATGTAGTCTAATTTTTCTGTAAATAAATATATAATAGACTTGGGCAATGGCATCTTTATAATCTAGTCAAGGGTAAAATCACTTATTTTAATTTGATGTGTAATTCATGTGTGAATTTGAGAGTTAACTTCAATGAGTGTATTTCTTTACCTTAGAAAAACGGACAAGATTTCTGTGTGACACATTGCCTTCCCAACACTTTTGATGGATGTGTATCTTGCTGAGCTGAGTAATTTGATTTTTTTTTCATTTCAGGGGGAAAGAATCTATCTCATCAGAGGGCAATTTGCTGACATCCTATTGATGATTTCCTCTTGTTATTTTGACTGCAATAGCTAAACACATGTGACTGCCAATCAAAGACACGGGACTGTAAATGTCAAGAGAGCAAAAACTGTCATTTCAGAGATATTACTGTGGATTGCAGGAACGCCCAGCTTCTGACAATCCAGTAAAGATAGTAAAATTGTTCATGATCATTACTTTAATAATGAAAATTAATTTCCAGGGGGAAATATTTTAAAACCATTTTTATTATTCAAAAGAAGCCTGAACATATCAGATGATTTTATTCTGAATCTAAAAAAACATCCTACTTCTAAAGTGGGCTAACCATTTTCTTGTACACGTTATTGCAATAAAGAATTTGAGATGACAAAAAAAACATTGAGTTCTTAACTATTTCTAAACCTTTCCAAAGTGACAGAATCCTGAAGTGCATTAAATATTAAGGAGATATTGCATATTGAATGTAACCTAGTTTACACACAGCTGTCTTTAGGGGTCATGTAACAAACAGCTAAGACAAAGGGAAATATTTTTTTATTTGAAAACATTACCATGTAGAAAGCTATTACATGTACAGTGCAATTCCTAAACCTGAAATGGACTGTATCCATTTCTCATTTCTCTGCATAGTACACAACAGCATTCATGAATGGTGTATCTTGAGTTTAAAATGTATTCGAAAGACAAAAGACAAAAGTAGCCCCACAGGCATCCTTCAGCAAACATTCAAATGTCTTTTATGGGTCTTTTATGAAATGTAATCTCCTAAAAGCAATTTTGCTTCTCATTAGGGAAAAAAAAACAAGATTAGCACTGTTTCTTAAAGGGCATGTCTAAAGTGGTATAAAACAGCACAATTCATTCATCACACCTGTCAGCACTGAACTCCAGGGGCGGCGATGAGGACTGTTTTATTTCCTGACAGCCGCTCTGACAGGGATGGTGTTTGACAAAAACACTGGAAGAGTAAAAAAGGGATGTCAGCTCTCCCCTACACTGTTTGTTCTTCTAAGTGTGGTGTTGTATAAATACGTGTCCAATTTAAGAGTGAGTAATGGCTCCTTTGAATTTCTTGCTATACGCTTCTCCACAGTTCATTAAGTCAGAGCCAAAACTACATTTCAGCCCGGTCATCCAAGAAAACTTGAGACATGGATGCCCAAAGAATCCTAATAAGGGGCTTGAAAACCGAGGAGTGATCTGCTAATCCACACTGGAACTCCAGCAGGGAAGGTACTAGCGCTGGCACCTCGCTGACAGGGCTCTGATCCATGGCATTCCTATCGTTACCAGGGGTCTCCCCGGCCAGTCTGGAAAAACTGGCGGGACTGATTAGTCCACCTGCATGCCCACTGATCCAGTAAAGCCTGCCTGTGTGACACTGGGGTTAATTTTAGACCTTCTCGTCTGAAACGATTTGTGGAAATCAGTCCTTAAAAGTGCATTCTGTCTGGGTGGAAAATAAAAAATAAAGAAATACAACTTCAAAGATTTGTTACATGAAAGTGTGGGCAGGAATCAGTCAGAAAGAGTATTGACTCAATAACCAAAATAGTTTCCTAAACTGTATTCATGTGCAGTTTGAATGAATGTCAAAGCATGTAATTGTTAAGATCTTCAGTTACTAACTTTAGACACAAGATGTTGCTAGTTCTAGAATACATAGGTATCTCACATATAAGAAACGTTTGATATTTCATTAAAATAATTAGAACATGTACAGTAGATGCTCCTGGAAGAATGAGTCATTGTTTTGCTTGTCCATGCTCTTGAGTCCCACACTGTTTGACCTCCGTAACTCTATTAATCTGTTGGTGTCAAACCCCATTTCCAGCCTTCCCGAGTGACCTGTTTGTGCAGGTGAAGTTAACTGCAACACATGTTACGCTACATCGTTGAGCTTTTCTGAGTCATAAGATTCATAAGACAACGTGCACTGAAAAAACATTTTGATGGAAATAAGTTAATCTCTTTAAAATGTCAGGTCCAGCTAACGTTTTCCACTGACATCAATAAGGTTTAAACCACAGAAAGTGATATCTTTAAAACAATATTTTTGGTGATAGGTACTAGCAACCTGATTATTATTTTCATATTATTTAGTGATGAAGGTTATTTTGCTCTATTTCAGATCTGGTTCATATGAGGCCTAATTTTAAGGTGAATATCAATCAACAGAGCCTTGGTTTCAATCTGATCTGTGCTTTTTTACTGAATTGTGCTGGCATAAAGTATATTTCTCCACGATCTTTCAATGGATAGTTCCCAAAATGAACCAAAAGTTAATATTTGAATCATTGTCCTATTACAATCTTTTGAGTCACATTTTCTTTGCAGGAAGTACTGAATGTACAGAAATGTACTGGAACACAAATGTTAGCAGTTGCCTTACAATACCAGCCTTTTTATGTCATCGGCATACTAAAAATAAAAATGCCCAGTTTTTAATAAAATGACAATTGAAATGTGAGAAATAGGCTTATTTTATTTATTCAAAACAGTTAAATCAGAAACAATGGTGACTGAACCTTTTAGGCAATATATTTGTCTGTTTGGCAGGCCTTCATGCAATGCTTTTAAATATTAGTCATGTTGCTGCTTTTGGAATTACAGGCGAAACAATACCCGTTACTTACATCTCATTAACACAAGGCTTTGTGGTCTAGTGAATTTAACATAATTAATGACAGTATTTACTAATCCATGTACTTTTGCTATGCATTAATTCTGCAGTCTTGGCTGTTGTCTGCTGCCCAGGCCATATGGACATTACTGAGTCACGCGTCAACAATGAAACAACCAAACATGTCCCGTTTCACCACACATAACTCTTTCTTAGCTTTTCTCAGCTGTTGTTAGGAGCGATGCGCACGTCATCTCAGATTTGGCTCTGACCCTCTCTGAGAACAACAAGTGTAATTCTAGGGCTGTGTTCCCAGGCCTCAATTTCGTGGATGATACCTTTGACCCATCCACTCCACTATATTACAGCAACAAAGCATGTGATTCGAGATAGCCAGTGCTAAACAGGAACCCAAGTACAGGTGGGTCTTTGGAGATCAGGGTATAGTGTTGTAAATCAGTTAGTCAGGGTATGCAGCTTAACAAAATTATGAAATTCAATCTTGAACACCAAGAATTTCACTGTAAGTCAGATTTTCACTTTTCTTGCTAGTCCTGTTCGCTCGCTACTGAGGACCAGCCCTTTTTAGTAAACAGCCTGATCTTCAGGGAGGTTAGCTCTCATTTTAGCCTGCAAGTCATATTATTTATGTTCTTGTTGACTCTATTGCATATGAAATAAGATCATCTAAAACTGTATACCTGGGCTGTCCTCTTCTTTAGTTTTCGTGTGCTGGTACTGTTGCTATTTTAATTGATGTAAGATCTGGACATTTAAATGGAGAGAATAACCTTGTCCTGACACTTCACACTAACTGCACGATCAAAATGACATTTTCTTCTGTCACTAAATGTTCAAAAGCTGATGCACCACCAAAGCGGTGCTGATTTTAAAAATACCTCATTTATTCACAGATTTAGATTGAAAACCGAATGTCTAGAGCTTTTCTATAGTATTTCTTATCACAGTTAAATGTGACATTAAATGTACAGTATTTCGGGAACTTTACACTTGGCAATGCAGATCTGATCCATTCTGTAGTAAAAACGTAACAGGCTATGAATATTCCCGAATGAAAAGAGAGTTTCAACTGCACAAGCTAAATTAAAACATTTTATGGACACAGATACCTTCACTGTTATCAGGCTCTCCATTGCAAGCTGTTTTTTAAGACAGTCAAAGCTTCTTCAGTGTTGCAAATAAACACGTTTTTTAAAGCAAAGTCACATAGCACAACCACCTTCCAAAGATTCTTTGCCTGCTGCTTGTTACGTTTGATTAAACATTGGATTAATTTATTGGTGGGAAAGAAGGCATCAGACAGACCAAATACAAAAATGAAAAAAATACTCTTAATGATGGGTTTACCCAATTTGGAAATATTGTTTTTTTTTTTTTAATTGTCTCTTTTCTAAGCTGTACAATACATGTTTTATGGCAAATCAGTGCCGACATCTCAGGGTTAACCTAATCACAACTCCTGCAATCTACACTTTAGCTGTGTAGATTCCTCTTCTCCACTTGCAAGGGACTGCGAATTCAAAGACACAAAACATAAAGAAAAGTCCCGAGTTTTTTTTGTGATAAGGAGACAATGATTAATTAATTTACCATCCGATATAAATGGAGGTGGGTAAAATATTCTCACTCAGGTCATGAAGCAAATCTGTCCGTGCCCATTAAAGCAGTGTCTGTTCAAACCTCTCTTATCAATGACTTGTTCTGTGTGTCCGTTAGCACTAACCACAATTTGTGACAGGCCACGAGTCAGCTCTCAGTCATGGCTCTTGATGGATATAAAAAGCTTCAAATAAAGGTACAGTAGGTCCTGCCCTGTTTAAGCCTTGCTGACATGCAAACAGAAAACAGCTGGGACCGCCCAAGGACCCCTTTTACAGCCCTCCAGCAGCAGAGGGGAAATGGTTAAAGGCAGCGCCTTATTAATTATACATTGCTGAGAGGATTATGAATTTAGACGGCATTTACAAGCCTGCAATCAAGGAGCAGCCAAGTGGTTAAACACCGTACGATTTCATAAGCTGTATGCTGTTTTGTTTTTTTTTGCCTTGAGACATGAAAAGGAGGAAAGAGACAACTGGTACCACCACAAACAGAAATTCTGTGACCGATAAGGTCTGTATTTAAATACGGTTTAATGTCTGAAACGTGGTTCTGTCCAACGTAAAAGTGCAGAAGCTGGAGACTCCTGGCAGTCTCTAAGATAAATGTCTACATTTTCACAAGCTTTAATTGTTCTGTTTTGACCAGTGGGCCTGTCTGTAAAATAAATTTAAAAAATCTTAATAAAATAATGTACTGAATGGAGTATTTTTCAACCTATATTTAGGTGTATTTTCTAAAAATGTCTCAAACTTGCCTGTTCTTATACCATTTATAGGTATAACTTTCTAAAATTATATTGTAAAAAGTCTGTGTAGTTTCATTTACTGCTGTGTTCCAGAATACAGTTTCCTCGCTCAATCCTCTCTTAAAAAGACCAGCTGCCTCGTCCACATGGCCAGACAACCACTCTCAAAACAAGCAGGTTAAGGCCAGACATTTAGGTTAATTGGTCTTCCTTTCTTGAGATTGTATTTCTGGGATTATCAGAACCGACTGATTGCCATACCTCTTTCTTGGATGTTAAGATACAATCTTAACATTTCATTTACATGGACACGTGAGACACCTGTTTGATTCACTCTTCTGGGGGTTCCAGATTTCTCATCTACATGGATGAGGGGCTTCACCCTGAAATCAAATGTGATAACGTCAAAAATATCATGAAAGACGCTTTCTCCAATGTATGATCATGTTTTTTCTGTATCTTTAGAAAACCTTATAAAACATACTTGAAAGAATAGTAACATTCATGACTTTAAACAAGGAAGACGTTTAGCTGAAGGACTCATTGTCTTTCATTAAATAGTGGCCTGGATAATGTACAACAGCCTTTGTACTGTCGCTTCTCATCTGTCAGCATAACAAGCTTTCCTTCTCTCCATTTCTGTATACTTAAAGGACCACCAATTTCATCTTGTAAACCTCATAAATAATGACCTAATGAATAGTTCTTGTATGTTTTCACCCTTGACTAAAACTGATTATTAACCTTATTGTTGATCTTGTCATGATCAACTAAGAGAAATAATGCAGGCTTGTTAATGACAATATGGACTCATCCGGGCTTTGTTCATATCCACTGCCACCCAGATGGCTCCTAGTCACCCTGCTCCATCCTTAAGTCTCCCCTGTGGAAATAAGAAGCAATAGTTTCTCTTTAACAAGTAAGAATTGAAAAATTAAAGTTTCTTTTAGCTGTATGTACTGCTGCTGTTAGCTGTATGTACCGTCTTTTGAATGACGTAGGCTCCAGATTGCCAGTCCTTCCACATTGTGAGACAATCGTATTTTACTCCAGTATTTTTCTGACAGGAGTCACTGTGTTACAAATATTAGTAGCATTTAGATCAAATGTCTGTCAGAACTATGCTATTATATTGTGCAGTAGTAACTGCTGTACAACTGTGGGTAACTGCAGTGAGATAGAAGTGGGAACAGCAGTGCAATTATGCAGTGATACAAATACCTCAAAGCATTTCTAACTGCAGATTTATTCTACAAATGGATTGCGCCTAAGAGCAAGAACGCCCTCTTGCAGTCCTTCCTCAGCTTTGTTTGTAAGAACAGAAATGTCCCCTTTCTGCCCCATCTAGCAGTAGAGCACGTTTTGGGAGCAAAGCAGCTACTGACATAAAAGAATACAGAATTTATTCACCTTCTTCAGAAAACTTTCTTTATTATGCTTGTATGATGGAATCAAACGCAAACATTACTTTTATTTCTTTGATAGGCTTCAGATAAGTATTGCTCCCTTCCCAGAATGCAGTGTGGACCAGAATCCCACTGTACCCTCATCATTGTAGAAAGGGAAGCATTAAGACTTGTCTTTCCTTAATTGTGTATAACATGTAAAATGTTCCCAACTGTATAGGAAACAATGTTCTGTTAAGAGTATCCTGATGCTATCATAATTTCTTTGACATTAAGTCTGGAAGAGCGAGACACGCAAACACTACAAGGCCCTTTTGGCTGCAATAAGGCTTATTAACAGCCATCATGAAAGCGTCACTGGCAGCTGTTTTTAAAAGCAAGGGAAATCTGAACCACAATTGTGTTTTCCTTCAGTTTGTCTTACATCTTACAATATTTTGATCGAGTCCTATCACTGCCGTGAGTAACAAGTAAGAGCTGACACTAACATTTCTTCGAATGTTGTATAACAACATAGAGAGGGAAGCCACATGTTGTTTGAAATTATCGGGCATTTCTGTACAACTGAAAGAAATTGTGGCTTTGTTGGCCAGGCGCCAGCTCTGAACAGCTGTACTGCTATAGATTGGGCTCAGTGGCCCGTAGAGAAGACACACTCAGTGTACAAACTGACAGGAAAATCTCATAAATCTCGTAAAGCGAGGCAGAAGACCTACAGCCCATTCAAAAGAATGTCAGATTTACTGTGTCGCCCAGTTACTTTCTGTTTTCTCATGCTCCCCATTGCTGACAAAGAACTACCGAAATTCATTTATTTACAGAACACTCCCTACCGACATGAAAGTTACATGGCTCTTTTTAAGCACTGTTATCCATTCTTTCCAGGACTCTTTTGTCAAGCTGCGCAAATTGTGTGCCCACTTTTCTCTCTCATGTAGGATATGTTGCTGTCAGGAGCCCTGACTGTTTAAAGACCAGAAGCAGGTTAAATGTCCAAAGTGGAAACAAAACTAGAATACGCTGAGACATTCAGTAGCACTACCTTAATTCCCAAATCATGCAAGATCCAAAGACACAACAATTTTGGAATAAAACACAAGTGCAAAGTTTAATGATGTCTTAATGGATACACAATTGGTGTCATCTGATTACAAATTTCACCACAACTTTGTACACTTAATTTAGATTTACAGTATATATATATATTATCTTTTCACCAGGCTCTCCAATTCATTCCAAATCAGCTCCTGACAACCTCAATCTAAAATGGACCAGTTTAACAGCTGGAGACACACCTGGACCTGACCAGCCCCTGATACAATCACATACTTACATAATGACGTGCATCCTGGGAGTACATGTACTGTAGGATCATGCACACATGGCATAATATATAATATGAGTCAACAGTTAGATCCACAGAATAAGATTCAGACCTGGACCCACTCACCGACAGGAAATCACAAATGCAGTGCCAGGTTGAGCCTGGCGGGGACACTGAAGCTTTGAGCTCCTCGGGGCACGACTGGTCATTCTTGACCCCGCCCGTCGAAGATGATTAAACACTCGAATGAAAAAATGACACCGGGCTTAGTGTCTGCCCGGCCCCTCAGACCGATCTAAGCATCCCGCGCCGGGGTCACAGGTGTGGGCGGCCTGCTTTCTGGAAGTGGGTGTGAAGCTCCCTGTTGGCTGCGCTCGCAGCCCCAGCTCCTCGGGGAAGAGGCCTGCGGGGCAGCTGCTGGCGGCCCGGGCCTGGCTGCGCAGGACCAGGCAGTAATGAGGTGCAGCTGCAGCCCCTCCATCAGCAGCCACACATATAATGGGCTTAAGCACCTGTCAGGAAACCAGCCCTTTAATGAGTGCATTATTAATCTCGAGCATGAAATATAAGAAAAGCAACTGCTATGAGAAGTATATCGGTTCCACGATTATATAAGCCTGGCTTTAAACTGATCTACTTAAAACTCTGCTTCTGTTGTATTTGTTATTCTGGGTGCAATACCTCTTTCCCCTTGGTGCTGCTCAGATTTAGGACAGGAGACAGGGCATCTGATTCCGTGCACGCCCATGAAATGAAAGTGTGCTGCCCCCCCCCCCCCCCCCACAGGCCAGTGTGGGTCGCTTTAACATTATGTGCTGCAAAGTGTACTGCGCACAAATGAGGGCCCTGTGCAGAGCCCAACTTTTAGACTAGGAAAATCATTATTAGTACGAGAAGTCCAAACGCACAACATTAAATCACAGAAGGTGAACAGAAGGCTACAGTTCGGAAGCACAGAAATACACAGATCACCAAACTGGCAAACCCTGGCTTTGCTTTTTTCACTGGCCATCCATTTTTGTGTTCGGATCACTGCTCCCGAACCTGGGGTAAATTGAGATAAAATCAGACCACGACCATACTGTTATTACTCAGCTGAAATTCCGACCAGATATGAACACATTTACAGTGCCTTGCGAAAGTATTCGGCCCCCTTGAACTTTTCAACCTTTTGCCACATTTCAGGCTTCAAACATAAAGATATAAATTTTTTATTTTATGTGAAGAATCACCAACAAGTGGGACACAATTGTGAAGTGGAACGAAATCTATTGGATTTTTGAAACTTTTTTAACTAATAAAAAAATGAAAAGTGGGGCGTGCAAAATTATTCGGCCCCTTTACTTTCAGCGCAGCAAACTCACTCCAGAAGTTCAGCGAGGATCTCTGAATGATCCAATGTTGTCCTAAATGACTGATGGTGATAAATAGAATCCACCTGTGTGTAATCAAGTCTCTGTATAAATGCACCTGCTCTGTGATAGTCTCAAGGTTCTGTTGAAAGCGCAGAGAGCATCATGAAGACCAAGGAACACACCAGGCAGGTCCGTAATACTGTTGTGGAGAAGTTTAAAGCCGGATTTGGATACAAAAAGATTTCCCAAGCTTCAAACATCCCAAGGAGCACTGTGCAAGCGATCATCTTGAAATGGAAGGAGTATCAGACCACTGCAAATCTACCAAGACCTGGCCGTCCCTCTAAACTTTCAGCTCAGACAAGGAGAAGACTGATCAGAGATGCAGCCAAGAGGCCCATGATCACTCTGGATGAACTGCAGAGAACTACAGCTGAGGTGGGAGAGTCTGTCCATAGGACAACAATCAGTCTTACACTGCACAAATCTGGCCTTTATGGAAGAGTGGCAAGAAGAAAGCCATTTCTCAAAGATATCCATAAAAAGTCTCGTCTAAAGTTTGCCACAAGCCACCTGGGAGACACCCCAAACATGTGGAAGAAGGTGCTCTGGTCAGATGAAACCAAAATCGAACTTTTTGGCCACAATGCAAAACGATATGTTTGACGTAAAAGCAACACAGCTCATCACCCTCAACACACCATCCCCACTGTCAAACATGGTGGTGGCAGCATCATGGTTTGGGCCTGCTTTTCTTCAGCAGGGACAGGGAAGATGGTTAAAATTGAGGGGACGATGGATGCAGCCAAATACAGGACCATTCTGGATGAAAACCTGTTGGACTCTGCAAAAGACCTGAAACTGGGACGGAGATTTATCTTCCAACAAGACAATGATCCCAAACATACAGCAAAATCTACAAAGGAATGGTTCACAAATAAACGTATCCAGGTGTTTGAATGGCCAAGTCAAAGTCCAGACCTGAATCCAATCGAGAATCTGTGGAAAGAGCTGAAAACTGCTGTTCACAAACGCTCTCCATCCAACCTCACTGAGCTCGAGCTGTTTTGCAAGGAAGAATGGGCAAGAATTTCAGTCTCTCGATGTGCAAAACTGATAGAGACATACCCCAAGCGACTTGCAGCTGTAATCGCAGCAAAAGGTGGCTCTACAAAGTATTAACGCAAGGGGGCCGAATAATTTTGCACGCCCCACTTTTCATTTTTTTATTAGTTAAAAAAGTTTCAAAAATCCAATAGATTTCGTTCCACTTCACAATTGTGTCCCACTTGTTGGTGATTCTTCACATAAAATAAAAAATTTATATCTTTATGTTTGAAGCCTGAAATGTGGCAAAAGGTTGAAAAGTTCAAGGGGGCCGAATACTTTCGCAAGGCACTGTAGCTGTGTTACTCTTTAACGACCATGTGTACTGTGATCAGTTCATACAGAGGTTACAATTTGAGGTTCACCCAGCTGGAAATGCCATTGACGTAAGCACCCCAACATAACTGACATCTTCTCATGCCTCGCTATCTGATACGTGGGTCCACGTTTAAGAAAAGCTTATTCGCAACAGAACTGTATTTTAAGCGTGGCTGTATCTGTCACAATTGAAACATATCTGCCTGTAAGGAAAAGACATATCACATTATGTGTTTGACCTTGAATGGTGTTCAGAGAAGCATGTTGTGCTTTAAAGCCAGCGCTGGAAGATGGGACCCTTCAATGTTTAGAAATATGCAATTTGTACCGAGGCTCTGTGTTTTCCCTGGAACTCCACTATATCATTTGCCAAAATGGTATTTCAGTTACCTACGTGACCACGTTCTGTCATGAGCCTGCACTGCAGAAAAGTAGTATCATATAATTTATTATATGATAGTGTGATTACAGTAACTGATAAATGTAAATTTCTTTTTTGTGTCAGTAAATGCAATGGACAAATTTAAACTGAAGTTGCATGTGAAAATTTTTTTTCAACTTGGGGAATGTCTCCTTAATTTTCCTGTGGAGAGGAAATGTGTGAATATATGTACTAAAAAATTAGAGAAGCTGCATATTTTGAGACAAAATTACATCAACTGAAAGAATTTGCTTTTTAGCAGGGATACAATCAATATGAAATCTAAGTAGCTAAAGTGAAACCTGTTGAAGGCAATTCTAAGATTATGCACAGTGTTGATAAATTATTAGCACAGAATACAATTTCCAAAAGATTACATGATTCTCATCATTTAATCTTCTGAGTGCCCTGAATTAACGAGAAGAAAAGATTAAGACAAATAATCCTGGCAAAAAGCAAGTGGAATGATTGCAACACAAGGTATTTTTTTTCCAGAAGTAGAACAGGCTCTGAGTAATAAAATAAAAGCCTCAAAATAATAGTAATACATGAGTAATAAAATAAAAGCTATTTTAAATGTGCATATGTATACATATACTGAATGTAACTTAGATTTAAGATTTATTTATTTTCAAGTTTCTATTGCAGCACATTTGCTGAAAAATATTAGGAAAACGAGGTGAAAATACAACACTGCTGACACTGTTGTGTTATTGACATAGCCAAACTTTCTTGGCACAAAACTGTGATCAATAGTGGCTATCTTATCACTGCATAACAGAGGAACATCATAACATGTGTTTAAATATAGAAGATGAATTATAGTGTGTATACACAGTATATTTTGTGTGCATGTTTATATCTAGCTACATTTTTTCTCATTGAATGTTTGACTCTGTGTTCCCAGCTGCACCCACCTTTGTTAAAAGGATTCGATGTTTTATTTTAAGGTGCACTGCATTGGATAGGGGTTAGCAAGCAGATCTGTATGTTCTGACTCCAGAACTCCTGCCCACTGCCTCCTCAAGCACCAGTCTCTGTCCCAGTCTTCTGTTCCAGCACTCCTATCTTCTAAAAACATGTGCTCATTATTAAGCCCCTTTCACATTATAGCCTTCAGCGGCAAGAGATCTTAATTGAAATCAGCATGGAAATGACCACATGCCTGATGCTTTACTCTGGTCAAACGCCTCAATTCACATTTTCCATTTGCCATTAACAGAGGACCATATCTTCCAGAAAAAAATAAATAAATGGGGATTTTTTTTAAACGTTTTGCACCAGAGCAAGCACTGCTCTTGATTTCCTGACAGTAATTATAAATGTTTGAAGTTGCTAATAAAGCTGAAGACAGAATAGGTGTGAAACACCAAGATAAAATTAATATGTTTTTCACAGGATTTGGTGATTTTAAATTGAAGTGGACTATTTCAAATATGTAATTGTTTTACTGCCTGGATCCCAAACAATATACTTCCAGACACATTTAATTTGCAAGAATTTGTTGAGTCCGTTCTTTTAAGAATCGTTTTAAATTTTACCCACAACAGTATTTTTATTCCACCACTCTTAAATAATATTCCACGCTTTCCAAGTGTCACTTACCCCTAGAGAAAATGTGTTTATTGCGCATTTTCAATGTGTATGCAAAATCACATTTAATGGGAAAAAAACAACATTTTTTTTTTCCAATTCAGAATTTGGAGAGAGAGAAACAAAATCTCAAAAGAATAATAATCCTACATCAGTCTGCATGAATACCAGCCTGGACAAGGTCAAGTGCTGAATTCAGACAACACTGTCTGAGAACATACAGTACATGTATTTGCAAGCCACTCAGAAAAAAGCTCTTTTGTGAGCCCTTGGTTATGAACGGTTGCTATGAAGCATTTAACCGCCGTATACTAATGTGTAGAATATTAATCCTTTTTGTTTGCATAATAAATTAGGCTATTTAGTCTCCTCTCAGCTGTGCATTTCATGCTTGACAGCAAAACACAAAGCCATAGAAATTGTGAAGAAGGCAGTGCAGCTACATATACTGAACACATGACAAACTGCCTTGCTACCTGATTTTATAAAGGTGAAGAAAAGATTGAATTGGCAAGGGAGAAATCACTCTACCTCCAAACACTTTGTTTTAATTATAGGCCTACTTCAGAGAAAATAAGCATTCATGTGCTGCTGAATATTGAGTATGTGTGTTATGCTGAAAGGACTGATGTTTTGGTTCATTTCTGTCAAAAGAACAGCTGGGTTGCTTCTATTTCTCAAATTAGATTCCCCTTAAGCAATGCATCGACAAAGTAAACTATGCATTTACAAAATCCAGAATGCATTCATTAATTTATTATAAAAATATTCTTAAGAAGCTATTGGGGACCACAGGGGATGTGCTGTGGATTTTGAATAGCTCTAAGAGGGACGGGGAGGAACCTGATTCATAATGTCCCCATTGTGTTTTAAAGGTAATCGGAAGATGGAGGATGTTTCATTTTTCACCAATTTGCGAATTTAAATGAGTGCATAGTAACTAAAATTGTCATAAATAAGTCATTTTACAAGCAAGTTATTCAGGACATTTGTAATGAGAAATGACATTTCCATAGATAAATAGCTTTCTGAAATTCAAGTTTCAAGATGGTGAGTCTCTGCGATTGGTGGAGTGACGTTTGTGTTACTACGCAAGACGTTTTACATTTTAGTCACCCTTTCATAACATCCAAAAATTTCCAGACACTTACTGGCTATCCATTTCTCTGTGCTTCTAACGCAATTATCAATAAAGTTTTCACATTACTCAAATTCAGTTGCTAGAAAGTTATTAACTAAAACGTATTTTCATTTCCTAAAAACGACACCTCTCATATGCACAAATACGCCCGACAAAGCTGTACAGAGAAGTTTGATACACAGTTGCGATATTAACCGGATGTCAGCAGTTGGCTTGTGTTACCTTTCATCAGAGTGGTCTTCTCTTTGCAGTTTACGCTGTATGTCTTGTCTTCGTCTTCATTTCGATGGGGGTTTCGCTTCTCCGCAGGCAGGAGTCGTATTGGCTAGTGCTACTTGTTTCTGCCCTGCGCTGAAACTTCGGCATTCTGCGGATCAGCCTCCATCCTCCCCCGACTTCACTAGCCTGGAGGCAACCAAGAGGGGGTTTCTAACTGAGGACTACAAGACAATTACCTATAGAATGCTTCTGAGGCAAATGGGCTCTGTCGGGGGAAAGCAGTTTTCTCTCTCACTGCACAATTTCACTTCAAACAGCTTCAGTCACAAGCCGAGCCTGAGATTCCATTTTCTAAATGTAAAAATAGATATAATATCAGGGATTCGTCAATTAGCAAGAATTATTCTACCTCACCCACCGTAACATGTAACGAAGAGCATAAGGCTCCTGAGATTGCGTGATTTCTCTTTTGAGCCGGTAGTCAAACTACTTTTTTCACTAGTCATTTCAGGAAAAGATTATAAAGCACCCTGCTCACATTAGGGTTTTTTTTTTAAGGAATCGTGCTTCTACAAGTGGAATCGATTCCATCATGATACGAAACTCAGTGCTAAAGTTTTTTTTCTTTCACAGTCGGCCACGTTTTTGTAATTGTTATCATTTTTTTTTTTCGAAAACTCCAAAAAGTTGAAAGTTAAGGATTTTCAGGCAAGTGTGTGAAAGTCTTTGACAGACATTTTGATTTGTTTTGCGAGAGGATAAAATAAAAGAGAACAGAAAGGAGATCGCCTCCATCGTCTCTTGTGTTTTGTCCAGCTGTCTTGTTCGAGTTTTACCTAAACCGCAGGGACATGTCACATTTATGATTACTGAGCACATTTTATCACTTTGTAAAAACTCAATTTTCATTGACAGAGACAAAGAGGTGACGGTGTGAGCAGGGCCAGTGACACGGCGCTACAGTGGGACTTCAGTGAGCAGAGGGGTGGGTTTGATAATTAGACATTGCACTCCTCAGTCATTCCTGAGGGTCAAAGAGACAGAATTATTTGGCTTGTGCTGACAGCAATTTCCCTAAGCCATGTGAGATGACATACCACAAGCTGTTACAAATGTGTGTGCTGGAGTGATCAGCCACGAGTCCTAGCCAGATTTCAATTCCCTGCAGTATTAAGAATATTGAAAGTGGCTACTAACTAGGGACTGATCTTTTAATTTGACTTTTTTCAAGGAGAGTCCCACATTTTGTTCAATTTGTAGCACTAGTTCACAGTTCCCACACAGCCTAATAATCACATCTGATTCCTTTTAAAAAAAGAACTAGATTATGTCTTCTGGTTGGTGGTCACATCATCATAACACATCAAAAGTGGCAAAAATTAATGATGGGGGAGGTCGTTCTTCATAATGCCTGGATCTGCTTGTGGTCCGTCTAAGGAGTTGCTTTTAAATATGTTTTTGTGTGTGTGTGTGCATAGAACCATTTTTAAATATATCAGGAACGATACAGGCACTGTGTCTAGTACAAATCACATTTCTACTGAACGGCAAGGCTCAAACAGACAATGAAATCTCTTTTGCAATAGAAGATGTGTTGGAAATACAGACATATTCAAAAGATGTGCATGTTCAAATCTTGCACAGCATCACAGAATTCATTCAGTACCACTGGGACCCTTCCTCCCAATGTACATGGAGCAGTTTTCCCAGAAACAGTTGTGCTCTAATGCAGCAGTGAGTTCAAAGCACCACAAGGCCCATATAATATGAGGCACCACCAATATTCTGGAAATCATGATGGCCCTATGAGAAACAGAGGCTATATACGTAATAATTCTGCACAAATTTGTATCACTCATCTCTATGTACATTGAAAATAAGGGAAACTAGGTTTTTGCCATACGAAAATAACTCAGACGACCCCAGAAAATGTTTAAAGAGAACAGGTCATTTTCATCCAATTTACAACACAGTCAACGTCCAGGTATTCTTCTGCTCCAGGAACCAGCAGTCGCCAACCAGAGTGTTTCCTTTAACTTCACGTTCCAGCACACCAACGCAAAGCTCATAATCATTCTAATCAAAGAAAATCACTGGCTATTTATTGTGCAGCTAGTAGCATGGTGCCGCCATCTTGTCTGAGCCTGCTGCTGTGGATGATGTCATAGGAAGACAGTGCCAGGGAGCCAATCACAGCACTTTACCAAGCGTCGACTTTTGAACTGCCAAGCAAGACCTGCCCACGTGTCATGTCTCATCGCAAGTTTCCTTGGAATTAAAAAGAATGTCATGTTCTTTTAGGAAGGTTTTTGTTTGTTCTCACTATTAATGTTTGTGCAAAAGTCTGCACAGTATGTCAGTAAGACTGCTTTGTTGCACCAGTTGTCCTGGTTTATAAAAGATAATAAAAAAGATCTTTGTGCCCAAAGTACAGGTTTTATTTTTTGTTATGCACACGTGTCCTTTATACTTACATAGTTTCCTTCCTGTGCCAATGCTTTGCCAGGATATTTGCTACAATACAGTATATTTAAGTTCAACCTCGTTATGACAAAATAATGGACACAAATATTTTATGTCCAACAGTATTATGCAATAGTCTTATCTTCTTGATGGGAGGTTACATCCAACACTTTAAATCATTTTTAATCTCATTGACATTTCCAGGTCTCCTGAAACAACTCCGTTTTAAAACCATATTCAATACTTAAAGGTGGTAAATAAAATTGAGTACAAAAGTAGTTATAGTTGTAAGCTATAAAAGTTATAAACGATGTGCAGAGACTTTGCTGTTGAAGTACAATGGTTACGTTAATAGTTGTGAGTCATGGATCCTAGTTAGTTGAAGGTGTTCATGATAGTTGCCTGTATACAGAGGTGTATAAAAGATAGACAACTGTACAAAGTAGAGACAGGTAATGGAGAGCTGATGTATAATTATGCTATTTATAAGACCTGGAGCTCAGTATGAAAGTGATGAATTAGCACCACACCTGTGTTTAATAGGCTTAATTAGCTAGTATAATTCCAGGTCTTTTCCAAGAAGAATGCTGGAAAAAGATACCGAGATAGCGGGTTGCTGTCTAAATGTGAATGGATGTTTAGGCTCCAGTATCTTCACTAAAAAAATTCAGAAAATAGAATAATGATGTGGATGTGCACTGCCAAAAAACTGACTAGCCCTTTATTAGTCTTTTGGCAGCACAGCACAGGCAATTAATTATCAGGAGTCTATATTCCTTACTGAATTCTACCTTACTTTACTTTGTTGAAGACAACTAGGAAACCGCTTCTGTGTTCAGGGTGATACATAAGACATTTTTGTTCCTCTAATGAAGTACCAGTTGTTGCATATACAGGTCCGTTAATTCACTAAGACAGATATACTACATAATTCTACACCAAGATGTTTAAGCCTTTTTTGTGAAATGAGAGAGAATAGTCAGAACTGACAGAAACAAAGACATCAGTCATTCATCTGAAAGAATGATAAGTCAAAATACATGGAAATGAAAAAAGTAAGAAGTTGGTGTGATAAAAAAAACCACTTAAATTACTCAGGCATCTTATGAAAAATAAATTGTCAGTATTTGAAAATTGGTTGCAGAAACTCCACGTGGAAAAAAACAACTTCAGCAGTCTGTAATGGTGGCAGGAGGAAATAAATTGCATGCTGACATTTCACTCAAGGAATGTTTCACTCAGAGTGCTGGAGTGATGAAAACAAGCTTTTCTGTCTTCAAAACCTGAAGCTTTTTGTTTTACCTTTGTCTCGGAGAACTACAGTCTCACAGCATGTAACCAAACAGCAGAAGGCTTTTTCTGACACTCTAAACTGAAATGTCAGGTGTGTAATCTTTTTCAAACGGTGCAGTTTATTAGAAGTATATTACAGAGCTCCAACTGCATTTAAAAAGTAACTTCTGGACAGAAGCAACTTTGGTAACCCCGTGAAGCACCTCCTAGTGTTCAACTGCTCAGACCTTACAAACTGGAGTTTTCGTATTTCTCTGTAACCCTTTGAATGTTTTCTGGTTTTGAGTTCTCTGAGATAATTATGATTTTTGTTTAATATGCCTATTTTTTTCCTAAAAATGAAATATGGTGTGCTATAAGTGGTCTGCTGTACCACATGCTTGTTTGCTAGAGCTATTATATTTAAAAGTACTCGTAACTCTTGTGTCAGTTTAGTAGAATGAACAAAAGAATACTTGAGACAATGTAAAAAACTAGGGCTTGGGCCTGGATAAAAATGAAATTCACCTGCTTATTAGGGGTTATTAACCTAGTACTTGCATAGTGGCTCTCAACTTGACGGGTTTGTTGGTCAACATTCAAATTTAATATGGGTCCAGTTAACATGCCACAGTTTTGCTGGAAACACATTTTTAATGAAAGGCACTCACAAGTGAAGTCAAAATCAATCAATTACTGTTTAAAATTCAAATTATTTTCCCAGAAATACAGCTGTGAACATGGGTTTCACTTGTTGCAGATAATTAGCCTCTCCTTTTCTCACTCTCCAGATTCATCATCTGTAAAAAAGAGCTGGCCTGATGAATAATTCCTCAATTGTCTTGTTACTCTTTGTTCAGACGGAAATGTACTGTACAGTAATTGTAGAAGGATAACTTTAAAACGCAGAAGTGAATTGAAAGTCTTTGCTCTGCTGCACCGTATTCTCAATTTAACTTGGATTACTTAAACTATACCTTACAGACATAAACAAAGACAAAGACAACTGGCTGCTGTGTGAAATCTGACTTCAGCATTAGTATGAGTAATAATAATAATAATAATAATAATAATAATAATAATAATAAATATTAGCTAACTACTCAATCTCAAAAATCATCTAAACCCAATCAAAGGAGCACATTTTAAAGTTAGATAAATACAGTCCAGCATATTGAAAGCAATCAGCAATTCGCCGTGTCTTGATTATATTATGCAGATGGCCTGCATGCAAACAGCAGGGCTCACCCTGCAATATGCACATTACTTAGAATTTCAGTTTCCAGTTCCAAACGCAATTTAAAAAAAATCAAATGATTTAAAGTTCAGAAATACTGGTTATTGCCAAAGAAAAAACAAACCAACATCGTGTTGAGGAGCCGATTAAAAAGGCCTCTTTAACATTCTTCCTCACTCCTCTGTGCTTGACAATCTTTTGCACAATCGTCTGCTAAAAAATGGATTGATTTCATTTGACTGTCTTACAGGAGTTGTGCTTCTGATTCATTTTATATTTCTTGAGATCAGTTGCACATTTGTTGTTTCAGGGGTTTCCTTAAAGTCTCTGCAAATGAAGTTCCACATTCAGTGGGAGCACAGACAGTTATAGTGCAGACATCACTGGATAGAGATTGAATGACAATATTAGCTGACTTTTTCCCTTATGTGTCACTGGGCTGGGTGGATCCGAGTCAGCGAGTCACATCTTAAAATACTAAAGATGAAAGCTCATGTGTTTCAGGATCTTTCTGCAGCTTTTTACTGTATTCGGTAGTTAGTCTAAAGATTTCATAAAAAAGTTGTGTCCTGGGACGTTTTCATTCTGTAGTGTCTTTGATTTGATGCACAAATGGGAGTAGCTTGGGACCTGAGCTTTTTCAGTTCCAGCCAGGGCTGGCTCTCTGTAAATCTCTGTAAAAACTCAGTAAAGCACCTTGCTGTTGCAACGCTAGTAATCAGCTGAGCCAGACTGATGAATAACTGGTGACATCATATTAACACGGCGTAAGAAAATAATTTCGAGTGGGTAACTGTGCCAGAATGTGTTGGCTGTAAAGGAACAGGTCAAGTTTTACTCCATGTTGAAAAGAAAAGAGACACAACGTTTTGGCTGTGGAGTCTTCTTCAAGTGACCCTGAAGGTGACAACTGAAGAAGACTCCACAGCCAAAACATTGTGTCTCTTTTCTTTTCCTTTCAGCGTGGAATAAGAAAATCATAACAGGCAATTGCAATAAAATCACATCTTAAAATACAAAAGACAAAAGATCAAAAGACCTCTCTGCAGCTTTTGTATGACATGTTACCCCATTCCACTAACTCTTTAACTTTTATACTAAAAATAAAAATTACCTGTATTCTGTAAAAAGTAGACATTTGTTGAAAGACATTCCTTAAAAGCGTAGTGTTCTCGGATGGTATCATTCTGTAGTGTCACTCTTGGCTAGTTTGTGAAGGAACTGAAGACCCTCCGGGTTTTAGTATTGACTTACTTTTCCACTGATGAAGCAGTGCACAGAACTGGTGATTCGCACCATGTAGTATCAGGAACAACTGTGGAGTTATGACAGAGATTATGTCTTGAAGGGACTACAGGATTTTGGCCATGTCACCTCACCTACACTGAAACCACGGACTTGCCAACAAAACCATGCACTAGAATAGACACCAGGCACATAGAGGCAACATTCTGCAACACTGGTCTGGATCTGTAAAGACTCCTTTCAAACTTATAAGAAAATAATAGCCATTCTTTTTCATTTTATGTTGAAAGAAACATCTAACACCTACGCTTTACCCTTTAACAGTCTGTTACAGATGTCCAGTCCTTGTGAATGCATTTGCTTTCTGTTTTACATTTCAAAAATCACCCCCAGTCAGTTCTGAGCTATTTCCCTTAGTTTCCATTCTTTTGAGTATTAGAATGGTTTAAATTAAGCCCTTAAGGATGTAATCAGCATTTTTTCCATATTCTACATAATTTTGGATAATCCATTTGAAAATTAGATTTGAGGTGGATTATGGTGATTCAACCAGAGTCTTTATTCCCCTGTACAAATTCGCCTGTCTAAAGACATGTTTTTGTAACAGATGCTGTGTCCACGAGGTAGAGGAAGGACACTGTGCGTTATTCTGAGAGTTTCAGGAGATTGTTGGCTACTTTTCCAAATCGCTGGGCTGAAGTCGGAGTCAAGGGACGAACGTAGGATGTCGAAGACCAGGGTTTCTGTCAGAGGGGGTTGAAGGCTAGAGATCCAAATCACGGGGCTGTAGTCGGAGTCGAGGGACGAAGAAAGATTATTCAAAGACCTGAGTAACAATCCAAAAGAGAAAATCTCTATAACAACGGCGAGGTAGGAGCTCCAGGGATAGAGGATTATACCGAGCGCAGACCTGAGGGAAATGAGGGTTTAAATATCCTGGAAGGTGGAGGGTTTGGTAATTAGTGTGGTGTCGTGATTGGATAATCGATCAGTGCGCTGGCGCTTGCTGGAATTACCCATAGCTGTGGTCGGGTTAGGGATAGGTCATTTATGGTTATAGGTGGACGTGACAGGTTTGCAGTGTTTCCTTAGAGAGAACGTACTGTAAGAAAGAACAGATGGAGGGAAGGTATTTGACCCATGTAGCCTGCTTGCCTGCTAGCAGCTCATTGATCCAAGGCTGTCATTCGGCCACTGAGTGCAGGAACCCAGGGATTCAGCTTCAACACAATTAGACAGGTGGTTGCAAATACCCACAACTCTTCGTGTGATCTGCTGAATCAAACAGATAGCAAATGTCTTTATACTCAATTTACCAAGGAGCTTGTTCAAGCCAAAACAAGAGAATGTATACACAGATGGAAACATACACATCCATCCAGTAGTACATGGAGGATTTACGGTCTTCCGTCGGTGTACGCTTCATGTAAATGTAATGCACAGTGTGTACAATGTATGAATGAGACTAAGTAGCCTATGCAACAGTAAACTTTAGTCAGCATTATTCTGTCTGTGAATGTACCCTTTAGTCATTGTACACCTTTGCGTGCCTGGACACTTTATTACTTTATTACTTGATGAAGATTTGAAAAGCTGTCGAGTGGAAGAGGTAGGCCCCAGCACTCACACAAGGCCCAGGGGACGGGCTGTTGTATTAAAACGCTATTATCTGGCTTGATATGTAGAGGGGGAACATAAATGTAAACGTGGTTAATCTCTATGACAAACACGATTACCGTTCCCGCTAGCCGAGGGTTTTAAGTCTTGTTTTAGCTCCTATTTTAACTCAAGGTCATCCGAACTAATCCCTCGGCTGCCGTTCACACGTGTTTCATAGCTCGCCACCCTCGCTAATATGAAAACGGTGGTACTGTACAGTAGGTGCGTTGGAATCAAATTATGTCCTGCAAAATGCTGCTAAATGTAAACCAAAATCTAACGCACATTGCCGGCTTCAAACACTATTAATGGTGCTCTAATTCCAAATGTAGTTGATCAAATCAACTCAAAGTATGCACAACTATTATTATTATTATTATTATTATTATTATTATTATTATTCATAATAATTGCACATAATTGTGTCATTTTCATTGGTGTCATTATTACAGAAGGAAAAGGTCTGTGAAAAAAGATATTTTTATAATGTTCTGAAGTTAACAGCCTTTTGTTTCGATATTATTATGTCCAAGGAGGAGACATACAGCAATTGCAGTTGATAGCAACATCTCCCCGTTGTATACATATTAAGGCTAAAAATTAAGTTGCTTGTTTTATTTTTTTAAAGATGCGGTAAAGACTGGGCTTGATTCGCTTTAAATATCTTTTCGAATCAATTACAATAATTATAAAATTCTCATAAATAAATTGTGTAGTTGTAAAGAAATAACTGACCTTTTTAAAAAAGCGTATTCAAATAATTTTATTTTGCATCAATACTTTTGCATGTGGAATTCTACATTACAGAAAATGGTCAATATTTTTGTGCACTGTGCCACTTTATAGCAACAAACACAAAGGTGCAAACAGGGGCAGCCTGCGCATTTTGTTAGTTGTGTTTTGCTGTCATCTAGTGGAAATGGATAAACCCAGTTCCAACAACCACTGTCATTTTCTGTGATGGACAACAAGCGTATAAAATAGGAGACAATTACGAACCTGTCCCACGACTCTCCGGCCTGTAATTATTTCCCGTGTTGTCGTGGCACAGTGCACTATTGTGTTGCATCATTGGCCTCCAGTGGAATACCAGTCTCTGGTCGACTCAATCAAACAAGTTTTTGTTCCTGTGTTTTCAAAGGTTTATGTTGAGGTGCAGCTACAGGAGATTATTTTTTGCAGAGGGTGGCACGGCGGTGTTCCCGAGTCCTGGTGTGCGACTCCAGACCGGGGCGCTTTCTGTGAGGAGTATACATGTTTTCCCCGGGACTGTGCAGGTTTTCACGGGGTGCTCCAGTTTCCTGCCTCTCGCAGTCCAAGGACCCGCTGTGCAGCTTAATTGGCGACTCTGAATCGTCCCCTGTGAGAGCGTGCCCTGCGTTGGACTAAGCGGTTATTGAAAATTGATCGTTGTGTATATCGATATATACATAATTTTCTCCCTTTGCATGTTAGCAGCTTTTGATATTTTTCTAGTAAAACGAGTTCAGAAGTTCATTTCAAACTTATCCAAAGTAAGCCTGTATTACACAAAATGACGGGTTTTATTTGTTAAGTTGCATGAAAATCAGAACACACCCATGCATGAAAATGAACACTGGGATTGTCTTTTACTTAGAAATAACTTAGAGCTACCATACAGTATAAAGCTTACAAGACGCCAATGATACTCGAATTGGGAAGCATTCATGTGTAATATTAATCAATCTTTCTTTCAATACATTTTGCGTTATTTAGTAAACCCAGGCAACATTCTTCAATGGTTGTTTCAGTGTGTTGTGCAAAACCGAAAATATGTTTAATGGGAAAGTACATTATAAAATAAAATTTGTAAAACAAAAGATACTGTAGGTTGTAGTGGCTGAAATCTTTAAAAGGATGAACTAAGAAATAGCTAAAAATGGTCAAATTAATTTATGTACATTCGACATTATTATTGCAAACCATTTCTCTATGGGTATTTACAAATATCATTTATACTGTATATATTACACTGTATATATTTTATCATCTATTTTCTTTTCACTTTGGTTAGATTCAGTTAATGTCGAGGGTAATCGATAAAACGGTATATTTGTTCTTTCCATTTTCTGATTTGCATTTGTGCCAAATCGAACCGATTAGCATCGGTCATACTATACGAAAATACTTGGGATACGTTTTAAAGACGTTTTTTTTAAAAAAAAAACATAAAATGAGTTTGCTTTCTTT
Source organism: Lepisosteus platostomus (assembly GCF_059453375.1). NCBI lineage: Eukaryota > Metazoa > Chordata > Actinopteri > Semionotiformes > Lepisosteidae > Lepisosteus > Lepisosteus platostomus. Next base: position 5,573,988 of record NC_142620.1, on the reverse strand, counting down.
GTGGAGATTTTGGTAATGAATTAAACGTTCGTTTTCGTCTGCATAGTAAACTGCACTAATAATTTCCAGTAATATTAGGCTACGAAATTCCAGCAACATTCCTCAGAAAAATCAAAAGCAATGAAAATTGCCATAGTGATAATTGAGCTAAATTGCACTACATAATTGGATCCCGTGGAGAATGTCTAGAGTTAATGGCATGAAATGTTTTGAAAATAAAAACCACTTTGAATGAATTCTGTAAACCTGCCAGGGCGTTCTGCAATGGGTACCTAACAACTACTCGGATGAAAAGAGGTTAACATTTTTTTTTTATTGTGCTTGCGGGTTGCATCCAGTTTTTCTTATCTACTGGCTGCTGGAAGTAAAGATATTTTTAAACTGTCATCTCAAGTCGTTGCGGTTTTAGAAGAACGAAATTAAATTTACCCTTTTCCCTGTGAGCATATAGCCTACTGTAGGTGTTACAAGAATGCGCTCGGCTCCCGAGTTGTTGGAACGGGTTCAGGGCAGTTCTTCCCAGCTCGGCCCTGCCAGATGTATGCCCCGGTGCACAGAGAGACTTGTGAAAGACGCTGCAGATGGGACCCGGTGCGGTGCCCCGGTGGAGACAGTGACATCCTGTCACTGTTGCAGAGAGGTGTTTGTGATTTTTAAATGATGGCTGGTGAAGGTGACTAATCCATGCAGTTGTATTCACGCGTGGGGGAAGGCGCAGTTGGGTTGCACTTTTTTTCCCCCATTTAATGAGATCAGCGGTCAGAATGGCGCTCATTGGACGGGTTTAATTTCCTCGAAGGGGAAGAGCGTGATAGAAAAAAAAGAGATTTTTAAGTAAATGAATAAAATCGTAGTGGTTAGCACACAGAGAAATGAAAGGTTCTCTCCCATAACGTATGAAGCACTGTTAATGGTGTAGAGATGACTTGTCTTCATCTTACTAGGTTCTATTACTGATTGGAATTTTAAGTTATTTTGCATCTTATCTGGAATTGTACGAATTGTACGGCAACTCGCTTTGCACCTCGAACTTCTTCAAGCAAGGGTTTTTAATTTTACAACCGCTAAGGCCAAAACAGATCAGGACAATATTTAAGGCAGAGCATCAGGTTAAGGGGCTCCAGTGTTCGCTACCTGAAATAATCAATAGCAGACAGGAGATTTCATCATCCCTGTTGTTCAGGACTGCCCGAGGTGCTGCCCTCCAGGCGTAAGCGCGCACCCTGTGAATTCTTGCCTGGCGTGGGCAACCACACCCCATTTCAAACGATCACCTCCTACACACTATTGAAACTATCTCGTTTTGACGGCGGAGGCAAATTATTTGTTCACTGAGTCATTTAGAGATCACTTGGAATTAAAAAGGGACACCGTGTAGCTCTAAAGGATCACAATTGGCCATTCCTAACCTGACTCAATCGGCTTGCTAAAATTCCTCAAATTGATCAAACTCACATGTTCCTGATCTTCTGAAATATACTGATTTAAGGGTGACCTATCAGACCTGCTGGGCTGTAGCTCTCCAGAACCAATGTTGGCCACACCTGTTCTAATGTACATCATGATTCTTAACACAACAGTAAGCATCTCGCCTTCCACTGGATTGGATGTCAAGCTCTTAATGCAGGCTTTAAGCCTTCATTTTTGACACAATAATAATCGACCCTCAGCTGCTTAAAGATGTTCAAAGCAAAAGTTAACAAAATATGTTTTTTTTAAGTTACCTGCTGTGGTTTTAAAGCATTAATATGATTGAAATAAATGTAAGAGAATGTGATTAAATATCCATTTTTGTCCATTACCTGTTTGTCCTCTTTAACCTGAGCCTTTTTGTCATATTTTGAAAGATTATGTACCGCATTTACGATGGTGTTGGACAGAATTGTTTTGGAGAGAACAGAGGAAGGTGTTCAGCCTAAATCTCAAGAAGTGTGGAAAAATCTGTATGTTTCATTATGTTGGAGAAAGGAGCAGAAAATCTTAAAATTCAAAAAGATAAAAACATCATCGAAGTATAAATATTTATATTAATCGGCAGCCTCAAGAGAACTGGTATATGACACAGCAAGTACTTTAAATGGGACCACCACCAATGAGACAATACTGAGAAGAGAGATTGTGAGCAGTCATAAATGTTCATTGTAAATTGCCATCCCTTTCCTCAGCAAGGAAAAATACAGAGTTTAAAGCACAAAAGATTAAAATGTGTGTTCTTTCACTTGAGACCAATTGCACCATGGACTGTCAATAGAAAAGTATATAAAATGTCCTTGAAAAATCTGTAGTTTTTAAAATAGTGTATTTGATTTGTTGATACAATATAAACTTAATTTGGCTTTGTTTCATAGAAATGGCTATGTTTACATTTTCTACATTCTTTAGTTTCAATAGGAAAATAATTTTACATGTAATTATCTTTATTTAAGTGAGGATCAAGTAACGTAGGCATCTCTGATTGTCATTCCAGCCTGTAGTCTAAATATTGACGAGAAAACAAATATTGTAAAAAAGTGGAAACAACACAGACCGACAATTATCACCATTTAAAGAAAAAGGTGAAGCTTTCAAAATGTGTCAATACACATTAACTTGCTTCCATCAGCTCCTGCATGCACTGTGAACAGAAGTCTTGTAGTCTACAGTCTACTCAGCAGTAGTTGAGTATCCTGCAGCAAAACTAGATTTGAATCCCTGAAATGGCTGGAATATATTAGTGAGCTTCTTGTGTTGCATCACATTTCTAAACCGTCTTGCTCTGATTCATATTTTGTTTTTCCTACCTTTAGTACATGCATTGCAAAACCTTTAAACAATATTCAAATTGAAGACAGTACACTAACATCAAATGGAAGCACTGTTAAAATCACAAAATTATTAAACTAAAATATGGGTCTCCTTTTATTCCTGGGTGACATCACAATTTGTGCTGTTTTATTTCGTATTATGTATGTCTTGTTTGAACAGCAGATGATTGTGTAGTATTTAAGCATTGAAATAGTCAATTTTGTGCCCTAGACTAATTCTCTAAACCTTTTAAATAATGTGGACAGAGATTTCTTAGGTAATGTAATATATAATATAGCTCTGAAGAGTTCCCTAAAACATAACTTACTGAAATTGCATAGCTGTGTTAATTAATTGTCTCAATTTCATTAATCTTTTGGTGGTATATATATTTAATTAAAAAATTGCAATTGCTATTTTTATACTTTTTCTGCTGTGATACATTTGTGTGTGCATGTAGATTATCTATCCATCAATTGGATAATTAAATATTAAACTAGTTACTTATGATTTTCAATCAATGATATTTCACTATCTCCATGCAGAAATAGAATACTTCAGAAAATACTGTCGACAATTTATATCACTGACAGAATTCACAGATTTTACCATTAATCTAGGTTTAATCTAGTATTCTTTTGTTTAGCCTGTGTTATAGTTATATTGTCATACATATTACCTTTATACAAATATTGTAAGTGTATGTATTCTATGTGCTACAGCATGTACAAGTATAGAAGTAATAAATACAGAATGATCTTAAGATTAATTGGAGGTGTGAATGTGTAGTATGCTGCAAAGGATTTGTATTTTACTGTAGTTAAATTCTATTTTATATGGTACTATTATTCTTTATTAAGACTTATTTTCTTTTAAGCATTGAAATGTTGTCTAAACCAATGGCTGTATTTAATTATGACTAAATCTGGAGTGCTTTTTGATGCCCAAGTCATGGCACTGTGTGTACCACTGTAATTAGTGTGTGTCTTTCAATCGTATGGCCCTGAAGCAATAGGTGATTAGTAAGAAAAGGCATGAATGTACAGCCTGCAGGATAATTGTGTCCAGGACAAAGCTTGGCCAACATAATTAGCTGCATTTGGAAAAGTTCTCAATTTGCTATTCAGGAAACTAAACAGAAAAATCATATACTCCGTTGGTCATGAATAGATTTAAAAAATGAACATTTGGATTATCCGAGGACGTCCTACAAGGATAATAGAGCAAAGATTTCAGATCCCGTAATAAAGAGCGCTGTTTCTTTGTTTCTTGATCGCAAAATTCAATTTCAAATGTAGTTCCGAGGTGCTATTATCCGTTGATTTTAAGAACACAAATAACAGAGCTATCCCCGCATTTACAAAAATGTTTTTCTTCCATGTTTTTACTGAAGGCTTAGCTTAAAAAAACACATATCGCGTAAGACATTCTACTGTACTGTATATTATCGTCTGAGAATACTGCTTGAACTGTGCGTAACTGGCTCCGGCAAAGAATGGTACAGTTTTCAATGCCGAAAATGATTTTAAAAAATCATTTTGAAAAGTTATATCCGAACCCTGTGAGCATGAGATTTAAACCTGGCTAGTCACATATCTATATTCACTTTGTTTATTAATTGCTTCCAATATTCCTGAAGTCTAGATTTCGTTTTTTAAAGTAATATTTTGAATATGTTATGAATCAGCCGCTATCAAAAATGCTTTTTATATTTAGCAGTTCTACATAAAATTCGTACAGCGATATCCACATCTAAAACAATGTTTCCCAAATGATCCCTGACGGCACATCAAAATAATGAATCAGACGTGTGTAATTCAGAATGTATCTGTGTAATCGTTTTCACCTGGTCATTGATAATTATGATAGTTCTGCAAATGACGTAAATAAAAAGCCCAGGGGTAGAAGGGTGAGGGTTAAAATATATTTATAGACAGAAATAGTAATAGATATCCCTTGTATTCAGGGATGTTCAGTTGTAAAGAATTTTATGTTTCTGTGAAGATACTTGCTTCCGCCCTAAATTTCACCGCTGTGTTTGATTCTCTGCGAATGGGGTGCAGACCTCTCTTCCTTCGTCGATTTCCTCAACTGGGTTTTGGCCGCAAAAGGCGTATTGAATAGGGTGCTACTTCTCTTGAACCTCAGTGAGAAAAACAACAACAACAACAACAAAACAATACTTCACTGTACGGAGCGCCTGAGACACCGACTTCTCGCCTCCGCCGGGTGACAACTTCCTGGGCTCCGCCCCCTTCTCCCGGAAGTTTGGGTTTGAATCTCGTTTCGAAGGGAAATTTGAACTTCCTGAGGTGGAAGCAATCTATTGTTGGAAACCATCAAAACTGGTAAGAATAGAGGTTTCTCTTTGTCATTATGACTGGACGTCTTCTTATGGGGACATTTAAACGGTACAATCGCAATGTTTCACGCGGGCAGGCTTGTGAGGTTTTTTTTTACACTATTTTATTTTGCTTAAGTATTATCATCGAACTTTTGCTTTCGCTTTGAAAGCCTGCTGGTCTGTCTGTGTTGTTGCCAGTTTCCATCGATCAAGGGAGAAATTTGTCGCAATGTAGCATTTCATCTGGACTGAGAGAAAATAATTGTAAATATGTTGTTTTAAATATTAGTTCTGACTAAGGAAACGGGTTTTTTTTGACAGAGCTGTTTGATTAGCAAAACCAGACGTCTTGACGGCGAAGGGGAGTCTTAACTAGACTATTCTCGGTTTTTTAGATTTTCTATGCCGGTGGTCATGGCATTTCTAGACGGCACATTTTGCTATCTTGTCTGAAGTATAGCCATGTAAAATGTGATCTATTTTCTATAATTTTACTTTTCAAGTTCACCCTTCAAGGGGTGTTGTTAACAATGTTAACGTTTCAATGTTACTGTGAGACCTGGATAATCTGCAGTGGGGTTTTTTTGTGTCATAGCTTTTAGTTACAGATAGGCAGACCTGTCAGACATTTGATCGTCTTCTCAATTCAGATGTCTGTACTTTTCCACGATTGTAAAGTGCATTTAAAATGAAAGCTAAGCACGGCGTGCACTGAGCACAGGAGTTACCGGTGCATCTCCATCCCCTGTAACAGGCAGGTTAACTCTAATGTGGGTGTAGCGGAGGTCGGCTCCAGCCATGAAGAAGAGCCCCGTCTGCGCCGGGGACGAAAACAAGGACGAGCGTAAGTCTTTGATCTTGCAGCAGTTCCAGAACATGGAAGGTTTGGTTTGATCGAGTCTGTGTGGACGTCCTTAATTGACGTTGTGGAGCTTGTCGCCCTGGCCGGTTCTGAGTCATAATCATCCCCAAGTCGTATTTTTAAGAGTTTTATTGGAGTGACCGATGAATTACCTTGTTGCCAAAGCAGATACAATCAACAGAGCACCCTTTTGCAGTATAACAAAAATACGACTGGACATTTACGTGCCTCGCGTAAAACGTTATTTGACAAGAATATACTGATGGGGAAAAAAGAAACGCAACACCTCCTCCTCCACACTCTGGCCCTCCTGTCTGCGTGGAACAGGCTGAAGAGGACCTGATGCCACTGCTGAGGAGTCCATCGCCAGTCAGGTGTGACGTCTAGGAGGTGTGAGCAGAGGGCCTCTGACAGGTCGCCTTGCTCTAAGGCCAGCAGCATGGAGCCTCACTGTCCTGTCACTGATGAGGACATTGTGTCTGCCGGCATGTTTCAGCAGCAGTACGGGTGGCAGATCTGAAACGATCTCTCAGATGTGTCGGTCCTGCTCTGGTGTGGTCATTCGATGGCGACCAGATCTTGGACGGTCATCTGTCCTGCCGGTCTGCTGAAACTCTCTGCAGTCGGGACACAGTGGAGCGGTTTACTCCATAGTGTCTGGCACCCCTGGCACATGACGTGTCTGCCTGCAGCATGCCAGTGGCCCTCTCCCTTGCTTCTGGTGACATTCAAGGCATTATGGAATGCACAGAAACTTAAGTGCCTTTTCTTACACTGGCAAGTTGCAATGCCTCACTGCACAAGCTGTATTGCTGGTCAGAGGGCTTAAAACAAATTGACAACTTTTTGTGAAAGTACATAAGCTATAACTGTAGTATTCTCATTCCAGGAAATGTTGCGTTTCTTTTTTCCATCAGTGCATATATCTATCTGAGGCAACTCCCTTTTGCCCATTTTGCACCACGCATCACTCTTCTCTCCTTCACCCCGTCTCCACCTTCGCAGCCAACCCTCGGTTCACTTCTCCGACTGGGGCCCGGGGTCCCTCGTCCTCTGGCCAGGTGGCAGGGCCAGGTCACGCCGTCCTTGAAACCTCGATAGACATCCACCAAAGCATTGAATTCTTGGGTCGTCATTCTTCCTGAGCTTGCCCATGATGTCTGTCCCGTCGCCTGACCTTCTCAGCGCTGCTCCTGTGTCTGTAACAGTGTCGTTTTTGTCCTGTTTTAGCCTGTGTGTTTTGTAAGCTTCCTGACAACTGTCCGGAGAAGTATGGCGAGAAGATAAGTTACAAACAGCAGCTCACTCTTCATTATTTCTGTCTTGTAAGTATCGAGTTGACGTTGTGCTTGTCACAGGAAGAGGCCTTGCAAAGAAGAGGCTTATTGTTGCACAGTTCTTGGTTTGACCAAGAGGGGAAAAAAGTCAGTGAGAACGTTTGAATTGAATTCATCAGCTGAAAATAACCTGTTGCAAAATGTCTGTTTATTTTTGCAGTATTTTACACTTATGAATGGAATGGGATTGATCCCAAAGCACAGCAAAATCTGAACCACCAATGGCATCAATTCAAGCTTTACTGTCCTGTTTGGGGAAATTCATTTTAAAGCACACTCCCAGCATAACACAAAGCCATTTTACCAACTGAGACATCAGTGCAAGTGTTACCGCAAGATAAGGGAGAAGTTGGTTACCATACATCGGTTAAGCACTCAGCTAAAGCTACAGTACATTTAGATGTTTTAATCCACAGGGTGCCTTTGCTAAAATGGGCAGTCCTCCTAATCAACATAATGTTTTGTGTTCAAATTGTCTAGCTGATGTCCAGTGGCATATATCAGCGTGGAAATGAAGATCAGGACATCTATGGATTTTTGTTGCATGACATAAACCAGGAGATAAAAAGAGCATCCAAATTGGTAAGCGAAGTGTCATATACTATCTGGTAGTATTTTTGTCCTGTTTGTATTAAAAGAAATTTAGAAACGTTTGTCAGTGGTTCCTTATTATGCCTGAGGGTGCTTCTCCTCAAAGTGATTCATTTTTAACAATACTGATATGTGGGTCCTTTTAGACATGTGGAATTTGCAAAAGGAAAGGAGCTTCGGTTGGGTGTTCAGTCAGTGCCTGTCCAAAGAAGGTCCATCTGCCATGTGGGCTGAAAAAAGAATATATTTTCCAGTTTACTGGACAGTTTCCGTAAGTTTTTTGGGTTTTTTTCTTCACTTATGAATGTTGTTTACTGGTAATTAGGCTAGGATTGATTATAAGGTTATATTTTCGTTAGTGATTGTTTCTGTTTGTCCCCCAGATTTTGGATTACTGGTGTATAACCATGTTCACCTTTTATTGCTGAAGATCAGATAATTCATGGACCACAGATTATTATGGTCCAAACATAAACTGGCATGTTGGGTCGCTGACTAAAGAGATGTGAACCCTGTTTTGATTCAGACCCTGTAGTTTATTTTGGGTTTTCAGTAGCTAATTGATCCAAAGATCTCATCCCGCTGTTCCTGAAAACAACATGCTGGTATCGCCTTAGACAACATCATCCTTTGGTTCTTAACTCAGTGGGCGTAGTGGGCTCCTCTCATTTATGTTCTGTTCTTGTGGTTATTGATTAACTGTTTGTTGAACCAAGAAGGTAAGAACTCCATACTGAGCAGTCTAACCCAGGCCTTGCTTTCTGAGGAATGTAAAACTATGCGTGTTTTCCCAGGCCTGTTCCAGTGCGAATTTCTGATGGGATATTCTGTCTTTGTACAGATCCTTCTGCACTGCACACAGACCTACTCAGACGTTGGCAAAATCCAAATCCTCCAGGCTCACTGGCCCCTTCAGCTGCTCGATTTGCCTGGAGTACATTGAGCCAGTCCTGTCCTACAGCGTGCTGAAGTGTCCCTGCTGTAACAGCAGCTGGTTTCACAGGGACTGTGTGCAGGTACGTGTGTCACGCTGAGTAAGTTGCTATTTCTTGCTTTCTTGCACCGAATGTTTAAAGATAGGTAAGGATATTAAATAGGCCGTTTGGCTCATCTAGCTCGCGTGGATGCTCCTTGAAATAGGCCAGGTTTCTGACCATGAAGGTGGGCAGTTTGTTCCATTTATTAATGTAAGCTTTTGCTACTTATTCTCAGTTTTAAGAATAGCACTGCAGAAGTTTCTCTGATTCAAGGGGCAAGTGAAAGTTGAGAAATAATACAGGTTACATTTTTTGTTGTTTTGCAACTGATTAAGAGTAAGTGATTTCTGTAAGATTTGTTTGGGGAAGTTAAAAGTACCAGGCTTCTGAATTATCGTACATGTCTATGAAAACCTTTTAAAGGTGGCAAGGACATACAGTAGATATTCAGAATTTTTTCTTCTTGATGTCTCAGATTTTACACCACTCCTTAAACCAATTATTATAAATATTATGTTCTCTGTAATCAATACAGCAGCATAAATATCTCTTACGAATTTTGCTCCATTAGCATCATAGAACTAAACTACATAAACCACTATCTGCTGTATTTTGTGTCTTTGTATTTGAAAGTACATTAATCTGAATGCCACAGGTGACAGTGTCAGATGCGTGCTTCACGTTCTTTTTATCTTCTGTAAACAGCACCTAGCCCACAGTGCTGGAATGTTCTTCTTCAGGTGCACCATTTGCAGCAACAAAGACAAATTTCAGCAAGAAATGCTACGAATGGGCATCTACATACCAGAAAAGTAAGTTACTTGCATTCCAGGGAAACCAGCAATAAGAAGCCCCTTCCTTTCATATATTAATCCAAAGGATTTTAAAGTAGCGCTTTCGATTTACAGCTACATAAAACAGGGTCAGACTGGTTAAGCTTAGCCTGCTTACAGCTTGCAAAATAACACTCTCAATAAGAATTCAAACTGCAAAAAAATATGCCAGAACACAAGGTAAAAATGTTCATGGATTTAATTTTTAATTCTTTCAAGAATAGTACTGGTAGAAATGTTTAATGTTTATGTGTGATGTTTATATGTATATATTTCTATGATCTTTTGTGGTTATCGTAGAGATGCATCCTGGGAGCTGGAAGAAAATGCCTACAGTGATTTGCTACAAGTCTATCAGCACTGTGATGTGGAGATGTGCTTCTGTCAATGTGGGAGGGAGTACAGTAAGCCTGACAGGTACAGTACCTGCACACCTACATGGTACTGTAGTTTTTCCAATTGATTGAGGAAAAGCTCCTTCAAGTTTCACGTGCGACTACTTTCAAGCAGATATTTGTGATGAACCATCGGTAAATGACACTGGATCAGTTATTCACATTTGTTTTTTTGTTTTCATTAAAAAACAAATGAAAACAAGAAGTGAAAGGTGAAGCAAATGAACCGAAACTAATCTGTCCACGTGACATTTTTGACGGCTTTAATATGGCTTTAGGGAGCACCAAATTGTTGCCGTTGTTGTTGCTGTTTTTCAGCCTGTGGGAAATCGTACGGTGCCACTGCTGTGGATCCAGAGGAACTCATCGAAAGTGCTCATCTCTGAAAGGCTTAGGAGAGAATTGGGCCTGTGCAGAGTGTCTCCTCATTCTCAACGAAATGGGTAAGGGCCTGCAGTGTGTGCAGGAGTGATATCCTGAGCTAGTGCGAGCAGAAACAGAATTCATGTCTGATGTCTCAACGCAGGGCTCCAGGACAAGGAAAAAAGAAAGAGGCGGCCTCTACAAACTGTCAACTGATAGCTCCAGGCCCATGCGTTCTGCCTACAGGTGAATGTTTCCATTGATATGCATTGAGAGCAGAGGAAAAGATGCTCGATACTGAGCAAGGAGGCTCTGCAAGAACAAAAAGGGCAATTTCAAGACCTCACTGCACCAGCGACAGAGACCAGAAGCACAAGAGTAAAAAAGAAAAAAACTGAAATAAAGCTGGAACCTGCAAGCGGTAGCCTTAAACGGACAACTTGGTCAATGGAAACAAAGCCTTCATTTTTAGATTTCATTTTCATTACCTGAAAATGAAAGTGACTGTATCCTAGATTTTGAAGAATGTCTCCAAATTCTGTGTGAAGAACGGAAGCTGAACCTGCAGACACACCTCTTGTTCCAGAAACGGAAAAAACTTCTGGGAACTAGTTCATCGGCTGACTTACATTTCTCTCCAGCTTTTCTCAGTGAAGTTTGACTGAAGGCATGTGTGTGTTGTAGCACTCTGGTTTGGTAATAGTTGGCAGAGCTAAAAGGAACTTACATGGGCTACCACAATAAATGTATTGCAGTAATCATAGACCAATCATTTGTGATTACTGTTTTTTTTATGCTACTTTTCAAAATGTAGTCTTAACTGTTTTGGTTACATTTTATTTCCTTCCCATTGACATTTGTGATTTGTTACACAAATTGTGATCTCTTTTTAATATTACATTTGTCATGTGAAAAAAAACTTTTTTTTTTAGCAACGACTACAAAAGTTACATTGTCTTTTGAATCATTCTCGCCTTGGGAGAATGTGTGTGTAACTGTTCCACAGGTCTCATGGGCTGACCCTGTTGTACTTTATGATGATATGCTTTATCTAGCTGCTTTAAGTGAATGAAGATCCCACTACGTCTTCCGAATTATGTTCTGTAGAACCCCATTCTAAATACAGTACTATGTTTGACACAGTATTACCTTAAGAAGTTGTACTTTGAGGAAAAAAAGTAAATTAATAAAATATTTTCATACAGTGTATTCTTTATTCTTGGAATCTAGTGCTGTGGAGCTTGTATCTACACTGGAGTTGAGAGTTTATTAGGTACACCAGCCCTTCCCATCTGATTGACTGCTCAGTCAATGACAGCATCATATGTGCAGACAGTGCTATTGAAAGCAGGCAGGACTGTGTGGAATTCACCTACGGACATATGGATTGTGTGTGTTTGCGATTCAGAGGGAGAATGGGCAAGACAAAGGATTAAAGTGACTTTGAATGTGGCAGGGTAAGTGGGCCCCAGACGTGCTGGTATGAGTGTGTGAGGAACCTCAACCCTGCTGTTCGTGCACAGTGGTGTCTTGGGTGTATTGTGAATGGGCCACCGCCCAGATAACATCCAGCTGACCACGCTAGGAAACAGTCCAGTGATCGAGGGGGTTGACGGAGGCTGACACGGCCTGTGCAGAGCAACGGATCAGCTACAGCCAGTCAACTAACCGGCGAGTACAACAGCAGCACCGAGAGAGGCCTGTTGGAATGCACCACCCATCCTGTCACGGAGGGGGTACGGCAACTGGCGGCCCAACTGAGTAACACTCCAGTCGGCAAAAAAACAAAAACATGTGGGTACTGTGGGCTAAGGAGCACTGGAGGACTGATACAACAGCGCCTGGTCCTGGTTCCTGCTGTTCCACACTGATGTGAGGACCAGGATACGGCAAAAACACGAGTCCGTGGATCCATCCTGCTGGGTGTCAATAATGCAGGGTGGGGGGTAGGTGTCCATGGCACACAGTGGGTCCCTCGTTCTGAGAAGAGCGACACTTGAATGCTGCAGGATTGTTGCCGATCAGGTGCATTCCTACACAGCTGCAAGGTACCCATCTGTGGTGCTGTGTGACACAAGGCTAGAAAAGCAGGAACGTGACGGTGAATTCAGCTAAATGCAGTGGCCTCCCCAGTCTCCAGATCTCAGTCTAATCAATCATCTGTGGGAGCTAGTCGGAGATCCATCACCGACTAATTTGCAATGAATATGGGGCATTTTGTAGCCAGCATAGGCGAGCATCCCTGTGTGGCACTGTTGACAGCTCTGTTGAGTCCATGTCCTGATAAATTCAGGGTGTTTTGAGGGCAAATCGGGGACCAACTCGCTATCAGCTAGATGCACCTAATCAAGTAGATATGATGTATGTAATTAGCATATTTATCAAGTGCGCAGATGATAGAGTTCTGCTCCAGAGGTTTGAGTCCAGGTTCTACAGGATATAAATATTTCCAAGAACTGTCTGTTGCAATCACGTATTTTGTCTTGGTTTTTAATAACTCCTGGGTGATCTACTGTATGAGGCGCAAGTGTTTCACTGATACAGGAAAATATCTGAAACTCAAAAACAGTGCACAAGAGCAGTGCAGAAGATGACAAACTCAATCCACAATTATAGTCAGAGTGCAGGTAATGTCAGAGCAATATCGAATGTTATTACCCAGGGATTAACATTTGAACCTGAAATTTGGAATGAGAAAAGAAATCCTTAGAGAATATTTCAAACAATTCATATTGTGAGCCCTAAAGAGAATGTTTCTGGGAAGGGTCTAGCTATTATTTCCCAATCATATGTATGTCACGTGAAAATGATTGAAATATCCCCTCTTACTGGAACCTCATGCTATTTGAATAATTTAAAAATATTGGAACCATCTTGCAAAAGAAAAACTTTTTACACAGAACTTCTAATCAATGCATGCACCAACAGTAACTGAAAAAACTATAAACCGATTGCTAAAGCATTTAAACGTATTATTTCTCCTAAGGGAGAAATTCAAAATGTATGTGTTGAAAAGCGCTGCAGTCAATTTTAATTTTAAATACATGCTACATGAGGATGTAGCAGTTTTTGTAATCTTTCAATTAAGCTTTAAAAACTGATCAAGAAACACAAAGCATTTAATGGTATTTAATTGGAGATAATAAATATTGCTTGTCATATATTTAATACTAAATTTATAGAAAACAATTTCCACTTGAGAAATTATCTTATAACAGCTTACAAACAATAGAAAATAAAATATTGAAATCAAATATTTAATAACATTTTAAGAACTAGTAATTTTTAATTTAGCAATTTAGTTTTTTAGCAATCTAGACACTGATGTGAATCATGAATTTTAATGAGAGTAATTCCATGATTCAGTACTGTTACTGATCTTTTAGAAATGCATATCACCATATAGTTCCATGTATTAATAAGAATATGAAGAAATGTATTTGCCTCGGCTTGCATTCATGCAAGTTTTGATTTTTTTACCAACACTAAAATCCTCATCACACAATTCAGGAACATTGAGACCTGACTTCAGATTTCTCCATCTGCTAATTAAAGAGCTAAAGAGCTTTTTTTTTAGAGTTCTTTGAACTTTAAAAAGCTGTCACTAGACTCACAAGCTTTGGTGCTTCCATGCATTTTATATCAGATGTACTTTTAAATTCACTAGCTTGGTTTATTCCCATAGCAACAGTTTTCCCAGGAAAAAGCACTCTGCTCAAAGCCTTGCTTAATCAGATTAATTCAACACGCATGGCTGGTATAGTTTTATAATACCGCTGTTCAAAAAGACAAATTTAAATTCTACACTGCACTACTGTACTGGTGGGGGAAAAAACTACGCTGCAGTGAAGAAATTTGTGTCGTGATGTCATGTATTGTCACACAGCTTTGTTAAGTGCCTTGGGGCAACCGTGTTGCGAAAGGCGCTATATAAAAATGAATTGAATTGAAATTGGAATTGAATTGAAAGTTGTCTTCGAGCTCAAATCGCCTGTTTATTTCAGGACGAGATCGAGTATTTGCATCTGCTGTATAGTAACTTCCATCCTTTCTTCCAATTCAGGGTCGTGGGGAAACTGCTGATCATCCCAGCAAGCAAGGGACGCAAGGTGGGGTACACCCATGATTGGACAAAAGTCTAACGCAGGGCAGACACACAAACACAAGTACGCAAATACTCACACTTAGGGCCAGTTTTCCTAGACTCCAATTAATGTACCAGTGTGTCTTTGGACTGTGGCAGAAAACCCACACGAACGGGGCGAAAACATACAAACTCCACGCAGATAGCACCCCAGGAACTGAACCCAGGGCCGCTTCTTACAAAATGCAGACGCTCCCTGCAGGCCGCTCCAGCGCGAGCTGCCACGTCACCCGGTGCTCGTCACTGAGTGATTCGGAAACAGCAAAGATGGCTGCGTCCATCCGAGAGAAACAGACAGGTTCGTAAACTGCATACTTTGTCGGAGGGACTGCGGGAACACGGGCTTTTATTTTGTCGAGCTGTTGAGATTGTGAGCTATACTTGGCTGCTGGGCCGTTAGATAGCTCAGAACTCGCTCTGTCTTTTGAACAAACGTCTCTGTCTGGGTCATAACAGTTCTCGGCTTTGCCAGATAAGCTTGTCACTTTCGTTTCTTAATATTTTATTAATTGCGTGAATCAAACAAATTGGCGACAGTAAATTCTGCAACACAGAACTATGTTATTTTCTCTATCAACAGCTTTAATTGCACGTTTTGCACAGCTGGAAAAAATAGCCAACTAAAAATATTAAATGTTACGTTTTCGGCTCTACGTCCCAAAGAATCCTTCAATCTCCAGATCTTGTCTTTAGTTACGAATTTGATTCCTCAGTGATCATTACTATTTGCCGTATCGTTTCGGGCGATAGGTGGGTTTTCAACTAGGAGATTAAAGAGAATGTCAGAGTCCCATTCAAATTATTACTGAAGTCAAAACTGTCAGTAATAAATTCACCTGACGTGTTTAAAGTGGACTTATTACCATATTTTAGATGTCTTATAATAGGCTTTTTATCGATGTTTAAGCCTTTAGTTCGACGGGTTAACTAGCACGATGCGTTATTAGTTGGTGTTGGAGCAAAAGCGTGTAATTAAGTCTGTATCCACTCTGACGAATTAGCTCGAAGGCGTTCTTAGTTGTCATTTTTTTTTATTTTGGGGAAAATAATAAGTACGACATAGGAAAACTAATCTAAACTTCATTTCAGTAGGAATCTGCATGTCACCAGAGAGGAAGGGAGAATTCGCTATATGGTGGAGTTGTGGCTAGAGAAAGTGGGCGGGTTGGGCTTTCAGTCCTAGGTGGGCAGACTAAGAGTACTCCAGTGAAATGAGTAGATATATTCATGGATGCAAATGTGCATTACTCTCTTAACCAAAATGACTTAACATTAACTTAAACGTGGACTGTGGGTCGTATTAAAAGAAAAGATCTGTATAGTTGGTCCCAGTCTAATAAAGAGTTCATTACCATTCATAAAGTTTAACTGTTATTAGATTTCATAAATATTGCATTGCAGATGCATAATGCCTGCTTGTAGGTATTTGACCTATTTTATTGTTTTGTCTTGGGCAGCTGCTTTGAGGCGGATGCTCAACTTTAATGCTCCTCCTTTGAAAAACAGCGCTGCTGAGCCGGTATGGAAGGTGAGCAGAATGTAGTAGTTATTGGCGGTGATTGCACAGCAGTGTATGACTGCTGCTGCGGACCCACATGTATACAGGGCTGAGAATGAGGTCGTGTCTGTGCTCCGGCCCTGCAGGTGCTCATCTACGACAGGTTTGGTCAGGATATCATCTCACCTCTGCTGTCAGTCAAAGAGCTCAGAGACATGGGGATCACACTGCACCTGTAAGTCGAAGCTTAAAGCACCCTCATTTAACAGGCAAAAAGTGTTTGGTGACTCATGTTTTTGTTCAGAAACCTCGTTGTCTGTGGCATTGCAGGCGTTGGTGTGACACTGAAGTGGTTAGCTAGAGACATTCTGACTTCTTTTTTCATTGGTCTTTACTTATGTCTTGTTACAAATAGGGTTTTTTTGAAAAATAGGAAATATCAGAAAGTGACCGAGCAGATCGATATTTAAAATAAATAATCATAACCCCCAATTTGTTTGAGTTCTGCCAAGAAAATACTTGAGTGTTGGGTATAATTAGAGGCACATGAGTACTTTGTGTTCTGGCACAACCTATGTGAAAAAAGTGATAATTCAGGCACACTTAGTTTAAACAAATGTTTGGTGTGTGTATTGTCATTGTTAATAAACAACACACAAGTTACATTATTTACAAATGTACACACGAGGCATCCCAGGTGGTTATACACATCCTAACCATCCAGAAAAACACCAGACTGCTACCAAATATTTGACTGCTGTGTAAGGCCTACAACGCCAAGAGAACAGGGGAGCTGTCTTCTTAAACCAAACAGAATATGACCTGCAGTTGACTCTCTCTCAGCAATCCCCGATGCCACAAAATGAATGGGATCCTATCTCGCTATTCACAAAATGCACCCAATAACCAGGAGAGGCGTTTTTAAACCGAGGGGTTATTTACACATGAAATCAAAGTTCCCTAAAAATCACAGAAACATGCTCTCTAACCAAGGTCCAAATACTGAGCTCCAGTCTGGTCTCTCCGGCTGATCTAGAAAAGGAGCTCCTGCCTCTCATCTTCTTTTTCCCTCTTTACTCTACCCCCATCTTCTCCTATACCTGCCTTTTTTAAGCTGTCTGACACCTAACCATTTACCCAGAACTTAACTAAGGTAAACCAAAGTAAACTTTACAATTGCTTTGATCACTGAATCTGGGACACAAACATCTCAGCAAACATCCCCTTCCTTTGAAGCTGGAAATGTTGACAATACCCAAGAGTTACCCATTGTATCTATATTCACTCCATAACGTTTTTTTTTATTTTTGTAACCGTGACTTTATATCATGTAATGAGAATAATTAGATTTCCCATCTAATCATCATTTACTGTTTAATACCGAGTTGATCGTTACATTGGTTAAAAATTGGGTTAGGAAATAACTTTTAAGCACATGTGAATGTCGTTCTTTAGCCTCCTGCATTCAGATCGAGACCCAATTCCTGACGTTCCTGCGATTTATTTTGTCATGCCCACTGAGGAGAACGTTGACAGAATATGTCAGGTAATGAAAATAGTGTCCTGTAACATGCTCTACAAAATTGTTTCTAACTTTAGTAACTCTGCACAGAACCCATTCTACAGTATATGAATCTACAGTAGGTATTGATGTCCTTTTTTCAGGATTTAAGGAACCAACTCTATGAGTCTTACTACTTGAACTTCATTTCTGCAATATCAAGAAGTAAATTAGAAGATATTGCGGGTGCTGCCCTGGGGGCTAATGCTGTAAGCCAAGTTACAAAGGTAGGGAAATGCTACTATTTATAATGGCTAAAAATCAGGAAACTGAGCATCGATTTAAGCTTCATTTTTGATTGCAAAAATCTATAGGCAAGTCATTGTTTTTGCAGGTGTTTGATCAGTATTTGAACTTCATTACACTGGAAGATGACATGTTTGTACTTTGCAACCAGAATAAAGAGCTCATCTCCTACCATGGTAAGTTTCCTAGTGTCATCTGGTCCCTGTTTTATTGTGTCATGTAAAGAGTTATTCATAATACGGGCATAAAAAGATGTTCAATTTGAATGTTTGTTCATATAATTTTTAAATGGTTTGTTTTGTTCTCAAGATGTACATTTCTGTGGAACAGTCTTAATTTGCATTTTGACTACCTTTCATTTGGTGTTTTACCTTCTTCATGCAGAACCACGATTCTATAATCTTTTACTGAAATGTTAGTTATTTTAAGACGTAAGACTCAGATTTGATTAGTAAATGCTTACAAATGAATAAAATGTTGCGTAATAAGTTAGTGTTGTAATGCCCAAATATCTAATTTGAGTCACCAAAATAGAATGACGTTGCATCTTTACAAAATACCTTGAAATGTTTTTGTACTGTATATTAAGGTCTGCCACATTCACTGATGATTTAATTGCTTTAGAAGTCTGTTTCAAAATAAGAAGTTGCTCGACAATACCATGACAGATGTGCTCCTTTTATAAATGACATGGCTCATTTTGTGCTCATGAATCTGTTTTACCTTTAACAGCCATTAACAAGCCAGACATCATGGACACGGAAATGGATGCCATAATGGACACAATAGTTGACAGTCTTTTCTGTTTCTTTGTGACACTGGGTGAGCTCAGTTCAGTAATTCTTTTTGACATGTCTACACCGCTTAATGAACCTCCATTCCATTTTCCAAAAGCTACGAACTTGCATTCGTATCCAGTCATGCTTAACAGATCATATAGTTTGGGAGTTTTTTTGTAGCCAATTCCGAATGGATCTTAAAATTGATTTCTTGCGTCTGTAACAAATTGACTATGACAGTTTCAGAAGCAAAACAAATAAACTAACCCTGTTAAACCCATGATTACGAAGTTACTCTTCTCAGTTGTAAGTAAGCACCATCTCCCCTTTAAGAGTACTGAATTCATATGTAACATGTCATTGTTAAATTTGCCTCGGATAAGGAATTGAAAGCATTGTGTAATAAATGGGTATGATGTTGCCAGCCTATGTTTTTTGCAAATTTTTAGTGCAAGTGTTTTTCTTTTTAATAATGTTCTCAGTTCTGGTTAAGTAAATGACCTCTTTAGAGGATCTTACTTTGTAAGCTAGATGGCAGCAGTTCCCCAGTTTATCTGTTATTTAATTGGTAAAGGATCTGTATTTTCTAAGTACATTAGAAACCAGAGTGTTGACAGCCTTTGCTGGGATTAGACAAACGCTTATTAAGAATTTGCGGAGTTGTGGCTGAAAAGTTGTCTGCGGAGATCAGGGTCCTTTGAGGCACTAATCCAGCTGGTTTTCAAGGTCTGTACGTAGTCAGCAGTTTAAAACGAGGAAAATGAGTTTGAATTCCAAGCTGAGATTTCAGTTTGTCTGATTCGTTATTTCCCTCATGTTGATAAGTTTTAAAAGACTTGCAGAGACCCAGAATACTGTTGCCTTCGTGATCTGGAGTTCAGAAATACAGCATTCAAAACTGTGATTGGTGCAAGCTCAGTTATCGTTGAAATGGTGTGGAGCATTGTAAACTGACTGTCAGGCGTTTGTTAAGATGCAATTTTATTGCTTCCAGTTACAGAGAGTCACCAAATGCCAAAAGCAAGGACTTTGTGAAGGGCAGTGTGAGCAGCCGAATGGCAGCTTCACTCGTTTAACCGATTCTCCATGCACGTCCAGTGTGTGGGGGTCGTCTGCCAGGAAAGTTATGCTGTTAGCAAAAGGAGGCAGAGAACCAACACGTATAATAAAACACAGCTGAAAGATTGTCTTACACCTAATAATGTTAACTCCCAAGTATAGCATATGTGACTTATTCTGTGCTCAGTCAAAACTTTCAATGCTGCTACTGTTAAGGGGGGAAGTTTGATCCAGAACAAAAAATCAGATATAATTCTTCAAGTCTTGGCCAGAGACTTGCTGTACATTTCACTTTGTTCCGTATTTTATCTTGGGTTTCACCATCTCAAGTGTGAAGCTGGATACAACCATTCTTCTGATCTTAAGTAATTTAAAGTAATTAAGTCAGCAGGAGAGTGTAATAACATATTACACATGTATAGGTGATGTCATTCTGACAGTAAATGACAGAGCCTCCAAGTAGTTTTATTTAAAAAACATATTTAAAGTAGTCATTTTTATCAGGCTGTCTAAATTGTGGTAGCAGGGAAAATTGAATCTCATTAAAAGTGAATCTTAACCTGTTGGATACTGAATCTTTGCAGAAATGTAAAGGAAGTGGCGTATTAGGTACTATATGTGAATACGTTTCAGATGCTAAATGTCACAAAATGTCCAAACATAGAGTTTTATGTTAAAGTGTCTTGAGCAGTCCAGGATTTCTCAAGAAGCCGCAAACAATAACTTGGTGAGTTAGATCCGTGTTATGTCAAAACTATTAGTTTCATATTTGTGACTGTCTATTGTATCTATCAGGTGCTGTCCCAATAATAAGATGTCCACGGGGAAATGCAGCAGAAATGGTAGCTGTGGTAAGAGTCCACCTTGTATTATTATTGCAGTGGATATTTAGTGTTTCACGGTTGCACAGCAGTATAAGCTAGTGGCCTATCCAGTTGTTTTTTGTTCTGTTTGTCAGTATTTATTGGCCGCCTGGGCTATTCAGATTGAAAATGACTGTTAATAATTGTAGATCTGGAAGCCTACATAAAAAGTAAATAGAAGTGTATCCTGAGTTTGAAACACTATAGCCTTGTGATTCAAATAGAGAAAGTGTGGACTGAAATTGTAAAATTGCACTGACAGACTATAGGGTACTCAAGGACAGATTGCATGTTATAATTTTTTTGATAAAGGCACGTCTTGCCTATTGCATTGTTACTAGACTAGGATGCAGAAGGTAATGTGCAACATATTTTCGCATTTTCATGTTTTGCTTGTAGTGGCAAATAGTTCTAACTGCTGTTCAAAAGAATGGCTCTTTGTTTGAAAAGCTGTTTTAACTGCGGGCTTAGATTTGTGTTAAAAACATTCAGAGTTAATGAGGTGTTTTGACATCTGACAACTCTCAAAAAGCTGATGGACGTAAAATCATAAAATATGAGTTGCGTCAAGGTAAAATAAAAGAGACTGATCCAGGTGCTGGAGGCTAGTTAAAGAATTAAACTTGGGAAGGAAGTTAACAAGATGGGATTTCAAAGGAAAAGAACTGTGAAGTACAAAAATATAAATCTGTGTCGAAGCGGCGCAGCTGCACATTGGCAGCAGCCTTTTACAGCAGCTCACTGGGGCTGCAGTGCTGAAAGAAAAGATTTGTCTTTTCAAAATGGAAAGTTCTAGATATCTGAAATAACAGAAAAATAACCCATCATTTAAGCTGTATTATTCTCTTCCTAAATCATAAATTTCATATTCACAACCACTTTAACATGAAAAACATACACAATCGAGCTCATTGTATTGTTTTTTTTTAGGCTTTTTTTTGCCCGTTACAATCAGTTTTTTTTTCTGATTTGATTTCCGAGTAATCTATTTTGGTTTATCTTTATATGTATTAACTGGGGCACATCTAATTGGATTTTTACAAGTGAAAAGAGATTGACAGTTGTAATCTTTGTTAGTTTCATGCGATCAAGTAATTGGCACCAAAGAGAGATTTGAAGAACCGCCTTCACAAACTCGACATTCATTAATTAAGAAATCTAAATTGTCATAGCATGCTTAACCAAAATGCCGCTTTTCAACGCAGCAATAGATGCATTCTCATTAAAAAGTAGTGTAGAATTATGGCAATTTGGCTTTTTTACTTTAACTGTAAGGGCCGAATGGTTTACGTATCATTTCACTTTACTCTTTTTTTTTTTAAGAAACTGGACAAGAAACTTCGTGAAAACCTGAGAGATGCCCGCAACAGCCTGTTTACTGGAGACACAATGGGAGCTGGACAATTCAGGTATTCTTTTTTTTAATCTTCTCCTTAGTTTGAGACACATGCACTGCCTTGATTATTGACTGCTTTAAACATTACACATACGTGGAGACCTTTTTATATATATATATTTGTTTGTTTTTCCAGTATATCCACGTATTGCGTTTACTACAATGCTGCTGGCTGAAGACTTTGATTTAATATTTTTTTCTGCCCCTCAGCTTTCAAAGACCATTATTTGTCCTTGCTGATCGAAATCTCGATTTGGCAACGCCGCTCCACCACACTTGGACATATCAAGCCCTCATACACGACGTTCTGGTAAGAATGTGACACGCACGTTCACGACACCCTGCAAAGAGCAAATGTTTCATGTATCCTCCGATGGGAAATGACTCAGGGTCACTCCCATGGATGTCGGTGACGGTGACCAGTTATTTGCGAATTCTTACTGGCCCTGGACTGTGCAAGTGTATTGCTTGTTAATAATGACAAAACCTCACAGACGGTTTTTATTTTTTGTATTTGCGTTGTAGGAGCAGCTAGACTGAGCCCTCGATTTGGGTGATAAAGCCAATAAGTCTTGATATTAGAATTTTAAGAGAATGTTGACTAATTTAAGTTCTTCATTAGTTGTTAAAATGGATTAAAAATGTAGTTCATAATTTTGATTTAATATCCTAATTCTCACATAAATCCATTGCTTAAAAATACGTCGTATTGCATAATGCATCAGTTCTAAGTTCCAAGGATATACCACAATGAAACCCATGTGTCTTTTACTGAACCATTTAGTCATTTATTTTCTAGTATTATATAAGCAGAAATATGAAAATATTTTTTGTTCATGAAATCTCCTTAAATTACAGCCATATGTGTTTACTAGGAGATGAAGACAAATCAACTTTTGTTATTTTATTTTTTCTTTAATCTAACTTTCTATCTGGAGACAGGCTAATTCATAAAATATATTAGTCACTTTTGCCACTTCTGTGTCACAGCTGGAGTTGCAGGCAGTAACCAGAACAAATTATTTCCATCTTTAGTCTCGGCTACAGTCAAGCACTTTCATCTGAAGTGCATTTTGTTGCAGCAGGTTGAAGAAGGGTGCCATCTGGAAGTGAATTTTATCTAGTAGATTATATAGTACGTCCTCTGAGCAAGCACGAAAAATGCTTTGTAATGTTTACATTCCCATCTGCAATTAAAACCATTCTAACAAAGCTGCAGATTTGTAAGCAAGACCAGAGCAAAAGCCTTGTGAGTCACTGGCGGCTTTAGCAATGTTTTGAAGTGTCTGTTTCCTTCTTTCCTATGCCTTGTGCAGGGGAAAAAAAAAGTAATTTAGTTTCTGCGACGGACAACAGGAGGAATTTAACCATCTGGTGCTGGACCGAGGCAGCATCAGTCTGAATTTAAGATTGTGGAGTGGTTTAGATTTTTTTTCTGGATGAAATCATCCAGGTGACTGAAGACTGGATCACGTTATCAAGGGAGTGGGGGGAGGTGGGAGGTTCTGTGGCTCAACCAGTAAAAGAACTGGTCTGACAACAGGCTACGTTCTGTGATGCAGACATTGTGAGCTTGATGCTGGGTCGTGTTGCCAGCCAACTGTGACCAGGATTCCCCAGTTGATGGCGTGCAGCTATCTTGGTCCTCTGGGGGTAAGGACAGTCGCCAGGAACGACTCGGCTCTCAGCAAAACAGTGATCACTCTGACTCCCCAGGCCCCTGCAGGCCATCGCTGTCATCAGGGAAGACCACCAGTGCTGAACCTCCCACCCACTTCTGTATTATTATTCTTATTATTATAATAATTATTTTACAGTTGCATCTTAAAGCATGTTACAGTAGGTGTAAAAAAAGATTACCATAGATTTGAGTATCATCAGCACAGAAATGCTAATGCTAACATAACTCAGTTCCTGTGATTTTAATTTCTGCCCAAGTGGGAACATGTAGATCTGGAGTAGCAGGGAGCCCAATATCTAGCCTTGGGGAACACCAGACCTAACGAACCCAGAGCCCATTTTCTGAACTAAACAGGAGAGTTCAATAACTGGAGACTGCTGCCATAAGAAGTTACTTTGGATGGGCAGTATCTGTGCTGTGTAATTGTCTGAAACCAGATTGAAAGGGTTCGAAGAGGTTATTTGCAATGAGGTGATGGGTAAATTGTATTGCAACGGGAAATTTGAACATTTTTGCCAGAGCCTATTTTTTTTTTAAGGCACAGGTCTAACTGAAGTCATTTTAGAGGCTGTTGGTACCACTCCAGTGCTCAAGGAATTATTTACTGTATGATGTTGAGGACAGTAGGACAGAGGGCTGGGAAACAGGACTGAACTAAAACGGAAGGAATGGGATCTAGCAGACAGGTGGTGGGTTTCACATATGATAGCAGTTGACTAAGGCATGCAGTGTCATGTTGAGAGAAATAAGAAAGCGGAGAACCAGTAAAAACAGGCATGCAGGAAGGAGGTGTAGTAGTGGCAAGTGTGGTGCAGAGACTGTGATGCCAGATATCGTCAGTCTCCGTTGTAAAAACCTCTAAAACAGTGTTGATTAATTGCAAATTCAAAATTAAAAAATCAGGAGTCTGGGGTCTCGCCTTCCCTGAACCGCTACTAGTATTTATTGCTATAATGATGTCATCCAGACTGTCTTATAGTTTGCAGTGCCTGGCAACATCATTTAACACAGACGCACTGAAGTCTGGTTCCACAGTTTGGACTAAGTGCAAGGCTTAAGCCAGGCCAGTATCAAAAAAGAAAAACCTCATTTAACTCTTCAGTGAAGGGAATTCTTCTCATTTTAAAATAAGAACAGATTAGATGTGAAAGTGAGAGTTTTCCTTCTGTTTTTGTACCCCATGCAGATTGCTTCCTTTTTAACACTAAAAAAAACGTCTTTATCCGAGTGAGAGATTTTAGAAAACTGTGAAAAGATCACGTCTCTGTGTACAAAATACAGAATTGTAAAGGAGTTTCTGATTTTTGCTGGCACTGAACTATTAACTCTTCTCACAGGCTAGTATGTGATGAAGTGAAAAGGATCTTGTAAGCCTGCCTGATCCTTGCAGTCATTATATTCCTTTCATGCTCCATGCACATTGCCTGTCACAACATCTTCTGAAGTGCAGAGATACCCGTTTCTGTTCAAGTCATTCCACAGTGGCTCTCATCATTCAGTCTGGAGGTTGGCCTAACAGCTCTTAAATTTGTTCTGCACTGTTTAAATGCCCATCTGTTTTGGCCTGGAAACAACCTTCTGTCTCAGAAGAAGTGCATAACAGCTAAGAGAACTTTTGCATTCCATTGCAATTAATGGCGTTTTATGTATGGTCCTCTGGTAGAATGACAGAGATTGTCGTAAGAGCGAATAGTATGCCGATGAAACAATGACAAACCATTTATTTCATTCCCCCCCCAGATATTGGTTATTTTTTCTGTAACCAATTTTACTTTCATCAGAATTCAGGGACCTTGAGTGTGCAAGTTATTGTTCTCCTGCCAGAATAAGAAGAGAGTGTTCTTCCTAGCCATGCTCGTACAGACAGGAAATTCCTGCCTTTTCTCCAGATGTCACTCCTTCACTGAGCAGCACATCAGCACGTAGCTACTTCATACATCACCGTGAAGACACTTAAGCAATTGTTTTGGCCAAAAATCTAGACTGCAATCTCCTGTGTTCTTTAATTGATCTTTTGGCCACATTTTGCAGCAAGATGGTTCTTTTGATTCACACACTGTCCAGGGCAGAGTTTGATCTGGTCGCATGGGAATTTCATCTTCGTTCTGGAGCCTTACCTTTCTTTAGGATTTGTCTTTGCGACCCAGGTGATGACCAGATCGCTTTCTGAAAACATGATATTCAGAATTTCAAAACGCATGCAATCTTGTTTCCATCTGCTTTTTGCAGCAGTTTTTTTTCCCCCAAATTATATTTATTGGTGAGCTACTTGGATCTCACAAACCAAAGATGTTAAAAATATGGACTTTAGAATAATTAAAAAAAAATTAATTATAGTTTTGGAAGACCTCTTCATGAAGGAGTGCCTAAGCTTGTCAACAATATGCACAACAAACAAAGGAAACGGGAAGTGATACTAATTGCTGGCTAGTAGTTAAAGTGACAAACATAACTCGGCTTAGTTGGGTTGCTGTGGTATTAAAGGTCTTTCGGAAACAAAGTTAAGTAAATAGGTTAAAAGGGGCATGCAAAATAATATATCTTTGCTACGTGGAGGCCACAGTTGAATTACGAAACTAGCTTTTTGCCTCTCGTACATCTGTGCCTGGGCTTAAGTGGTAACTAACTTTGTTTCTTGCCTCTATCACCTCTTTGACTGTTCCATGTCAGCAGGCCAGTACCCCTTCCCCGTGACTGCATACTGTACATAGACTTCTGCCCTGCCACACTTGGATATATCATTTCCATCTGCAGAACACCTGAATGTCAACACCACATATAAATTGCATTTTTCTTGAGTTAAGTAGTTTAGTTCCTGCTGCACCCAGCTTGAAAGAGTTTTCCTCATTCTTGTGCCAAGCTCTGCTTTTTAGTGAATATTTTTCCCCAGTATAACTTATGTTCTTGTGCTGCTTGCTCCTCTGAAAATGACTTATTGTTTAAGATTTCTGGCACATAGAACGACTTTCTTTTGATACACAGCTGGTTACAGGGATCCTGAATGCAGTGGAGATAGTATCAGTGTTTGTTCTGAAATTGAACCATTTCCTCTGAGACTCCGGTGACAAAGCTTTGCTGTTGAGACAAAAGCCTTTCTTTGGAAATTAGACAAAGCTAATGGGAACACATAAATTTATCTTTTATTCGCTTTTGCTTCATGCAATAAAAAGTTGACTTAACCCAGTGTTAGTGTTCAAGATTCCAGAATTTATGCTTTACGAGAAATCAGTTGATACTTCTGAAAGGTATAAGTTGTATTATGTAATGAAGAAAGGCAGAAGTTTAAGTTGTTTTTTTTAATGATGAGTGTGGATCAAATGTAGCTAATGAGATGGACACTATACTAGTTCCATACTGAAAAGCAGGAGGAGTTGTGTTTTACATGCAGGCTTTAGGGTCTCAGTCAGCATCTGGGTAAGCTCTAAAAATACAGGTGATGTCACCTCTTATCCAAATAATGGGTTCGATGATGGAATTCAGATCAGAAGTGCTGCGTTGGAGGAGAGTCCTTAATGAAGGGATGCAGCCAAGTCCGTCCTAAAGAGAACTTAAAAACTCAAGAGCAGGAGGAAAGACAAGCGCCAGCTCGTGCCAGTGGCCCAGCGTCTTTCCTCCATGTAATTACATGACGTTCATCTTGCTTTCCCAGAACTCCATCCTTTTACTAAGTGCTTTGTGTGCTGTGCCGGACCCCCCGGTAAAGCTTTGCCAACGTTGTTGCATCCTCTTTGCTCGGCTGCACCTTGGGGGCTCCAACTGTCTCACTCTCGTGGCCAAGCTTTCCCTCCGCCAGACGGATGTCAGAGATCCCCACGATGTCTCAGTGTACTTCTCTGACATTCCTTTTCCAGAGTGGGAGACGCAGCTGGAGTGATCCCAGAGTTGAGAGGGAGAACAACAGCTTTTTTTGCAGTTAATAAAAACCACCGAGTTTTCTTACCCTCATAGCAAGAGCTCAGTTTAGTCACCAGATTAACCGTTGTGGCAGTGCCATTTTGTTGAGTAAAATGGCAGTGATGGATTGCATGCGTGATTAAAACAGAAGAGCTTCTTCAAGCAGCTTTGCCAGTAAGCGTGTCGGGAGAGGGAGATGTTGTCATGAAAGAACGGGATGTTTTTCTGTACTGCAGTGGGTGAAGGTGGTGTGAAGTGGAAAGAAAAACAAAGATGGTGTGAAGAGAACAGTGCTGTTCTTTCTGTGTTTGTACAGATTTACTAAAGTAAGGGATAGTTTTAATGGGCAACCATGAAAGTCTCTTCAGAGGTCTACCTCAGCAGTTGATCTTGGAGGAACAGAGAATAGTGGGAAAGCTGATGAAACGTCTCCCCAGAATTCCATCAAATACTGAATATTCTCCCTTAATCCAAAAATGAGAACATGAAAATGATTTCTAGCAAAGACTCTTGGTTCCTGTCTTTCACCACATGAGTAACATTATAGTGCACTTTAAAATTTTTTTGACATGGAATGAAGAGTCGGTTGGTATCCAATTTATAAAAGGCACGTTGTGTCTTCTAATGGTTTTAAGTCCTCAAATGTAGGGATAATTTGAATGATTCTGGTGAGTATCAGGCAGTAAGAAAAGTATGCCAGAATTTTGAAGTCAAATCCTTTGCTCTTATACTGGAATTTTGATTTTTGTATTTTTTGTAAAACAATCTAAGAAACAACAGTGTTAAAACAAAGCCAGGACTTAATAAAGTAAAGCTGTAGTACAGCTTTTTTTTTCTTTTTGACTAGAACAGTGCCGTTCTTTTTGCGTTTATACTAATTTATAGAAGAAAGATAGTTTTAACAGGTTAGATCAATGTAGCAGCACGGCTTTGTTTTTGCACCATAAAAATGTCCATTCAGTTTATTACATTGCTTTCTAAGAATTTGGGTTCATTTTATTATTTTAATTCTGTTTTAGTATTTTAAAAAATATATACTTAGAAATGAGCAATATTTAAAAGAAAAAACTGTAAATTCTATTTTGTGGCTTTCAAACCTGCACCATAAGGAATTCATAATTACTTTAATTTTTGGGTTATGAGATCATAAAATTCCTGTTTTGAAAGTCTGAGATGTCATACTTCATTTAGAGTAGAATGATACACTGAAATGATTTAGAATTTTTAATTTATCTTCATCTTTTTGTTTCTTATAAAATTAGCTGGCATTATAATTTTACATGTAGGAACCATCACATCTATTACGTTCTGCTCTTTGGGGCTGAATAATGGAGCATGACTTCCAGGTTTTAAGATGCTGAGGCAGGATTCTCTTGTGAAATTCTCACTATATCACTCACAGTGGTCTAGGGTGCTGCTGTGCTGTTATCATGTGTCTGTATCTCTGAAGGATGCGATTTAGCATAATTTAGGATTAGTTTTTCTGCCAGCTACTTTGTTAACTTTTTAAAATAACTAGTATTTGGCTTCTTATTGACATTTGATGGATGATGGAGGCTCACCTCCCTTTCATTACCCCTTTCCAGATGGCCTATGAAAGTATTTCATACATGGGAGTCTTGCCAAGCCCCCAGTTTTCACTGCTTTCAAATATGATTAAATCTTTCTCACTTTGGTCATCCAAATTTACTTTTCAAGCTTTCAAGAAGTTATTGTGGGGAAAAAAAACTGTTCAGTACAGTAGAGGTAGGCTGATAATGTCTGTGACTACAGGGGTGGGGCATTGCCTTTTCGTCTGGTGACACTGTGGGTGTGGTTTCCAGAATGACCACTGCCATGTCCTTGCAGGACTTCCACCTGAACAGGGTGAACTTGGAGGAGTCCTCCGGGCCCGAGGCCTCCCCGTCAGGCGCTAGACCAAAGAAGAAAAACAAGAAAAGCTATGACCTGACTGCAGCTGACAGGTTCTGGCAAAAGCACAAGGGCAGGTGAGATTCATACATCAGCAGCTAGCCTTTCTTTCACTTTGGCATCCTGCGAGGATTACGAATATATAATCAATTCAGCCTCTGAATCAATTTATTTTTAATTGTCATTGGAAGAATCTGTTTGATGCATGCCACAGGAGTACTTTGCCAAGCCATTTGAACTGAGATTTCTCCTTTTAAGCCATGGTGTTGATTAGCATTTGGATACAATCCTAACCGTTTAGAGCCCCTATAATTTCATGCCCTTGATTAAGTTGTTGTCAGTAATACTAGATGCCTGCCAAGTCATTTGTTTACCTAACAGCGCAAGTCTGAGTTTCACATTGTTTTCATAGGCTCTTGTAGTGGCTTGTCAACAAGTTTCTGCTTTCTGGAAATTTGTCATATTCATCTCATTTTATCCCTGCAAAGCATATAAAAACCTTGGAATTTTTTAATCACTTTATTTCATTCATTGGCTAACCTTCATGGTCAAGGAATGTCTTGCATGACCGAGAAGGTGACTGATAAGGCCAATATGTGATCTGTACTCTCTCTTGCAAGCTCAGCAGGTCTCGTATTAAGAGATATCTGGCCTCCGGCCCTGCCCTGCCCTGCCCTGCCCTGCCCTGCGTGGTGAACCTTGCCTTCTCAATCAGACTTCTTTTGGTCTTAAAGCATTTTATTCCTTTCCAACTATTCTTCAAGGCTGGTTCAGTCAAGGGCCTTAATTTCCTGGGAGCTGATATCAGTGTTGCGTTTCTTTGTTTCTTTTTTGTTGCATCTTGAAATGGTCATTCTTCAAGATTCTTGTGTTACCGCTGCCTTAAGTAAACTGGGAGAAGAACTTTCTTTGGAAGTTGGAGCTCCAGATAACTCACGCCAGTCCTCCTAAGCTAATGGTGGATGGTCATAGCTTCAGTGTTTGTGGCGCCTGTTTGGAAGAGAACACTAATGCTGGTGTTCCTGTGCTCCCACTTGATACATTTGTTCCTCAAAGAGTGTTAGCATGTGAATCTAGACCTTCTAAGAGTCTCCTGTGTGTATTCTGAGTTTCACCCCCATACAGTATAGTTGGAATGACTGTATGGTAGGCAAATTAATTTGGTTTTTAGACATTGCAGTCCTTAAACACCTGCTTCCGTAGGTGACCAGGAGCTGCATTTGCAGAATTTAGGCAGCGCCGGATTTCTTGGTCAATATTAGTCTTCTGTGAGAGGTGACTTTCAAGGTACAGGAAGTCCTCTATATTCTTCAGGTACACATCATGAATCAGACCTGGCAGTGCTGTGGTCTGTGCATGTGGAGCTTGCTGATGAAGAATTTTGTTCTTCTGAGTGTTAAGTATAAGACTGATTCTCACATATGCCTTAGTAAATATGTTGACAATTGTCTAGCAATTGACAGCATCATCTTACTGGAATTCAGTGAGTGAAGCTGGGGTGGTTTTAGTTTTAGACACAAGTTATTAACAAATATGCATTCCAGGATCTTGTCTGCTATCAGATGGGGCATGATGTGCAGGAAATGTGAAAATAAAGCTTGGTGGCTTGTCCTTATTTGACTCCTGCTCAGACTTGGATGGAACCATTGGTGAGGAATGATAAGATAAGATCACTTTGTTGGCCAGATACAATTTTCTTGTATTAGGAATTAGTCTTTTTCGCATACCCCAGCTTGCTCTCCATGAGGACATACAAGGAAACATCCATTTTTATGAAGAAAATGGATACAGATGTTGCAGTTTTTATGTAAATAAGGGATGGAGTTATAAGGTGATATAAAGTTAATGGTAATGTGTTTGCTCTTTCCTGCAGTCCTTTCCCAGAAGTAGCTGAATCCGTACAGCAAGAGCTGGACACCTACAGGGCCCAAGAAGATGAGGTCAAACGTCTTAAGAGCATCATGGTATGATGGTGGTTGCTGCAGAATGCAGTGTTCTTGAATTATTTAAGTAATAATGAAGTATAACATCATGAGATTATAAATTCGCTTTATAACTAGTATCCAATACAAATCTGCAATGTTATGTATTAGAAGAACCAGGCAAGTATATGGTGGCTTAATCACTTTAAGGGATTTGTAGCCCACTGTGTTCTGAGACAGACAAACTGGAGGACCAGGCTTTCTTTTTTGGCTAATGAAAAGCTCCGTTGTAGCTGCCCTCTGGATGATGGTTCACATTTATTTCAGCCAAAGGCCATTAAAGATTATACCAGTGATCTTTACGAGAATTAAAGCTGGGACAAACAAGAAAGACATTGAATCACTCGCACTTGACATCTCTGTTTTTGCTGTTGAGGAAAACTGGCTGTGCTTACAACTGATTATGGGTAATATGAAGACCGTTTGTCTTGGTTTCATCACTAACAGTGCAACCTATCTGGAACAGTTACGCAACAAAAGCTTTATTCTGAAAGGGATTAATGTGGCTGCAATAAGCGTACTCATTATTTTAATACCTCAAGCATAGAAACCAGGTATTATAATTATTAGCATTTTCTGCCCATTGTCAGTGTTTGGAGCACAAACATCATCAATGTTTGTAGTTTCTTTATGTCCAATTTCTTAAAAACATGCATGAATTTTCCAGAAAGAAGAAAATATTGCATAGGTTAAAATGCAGAATGAAAAAACAGTATGTAATCATTATGTCATTAATACCCTCTATAGTCAAGAAAAATAACTAGTTCTTGGATCAGATCTTCAGAGTTTTCTTTTTAGATGTGCTGAAGAAAAGGCTGTCGATTAATTTTACTTGAACCAAAAATAATGAACTACAGTAAGAAATAATATATAATAATAATGTAATAAATAATAACTAGAAGGCTAGCTTGTGAATGTAATTAGATTTCCATAAGCGTCCATCAGTCGTCTGTGCAGTTGGCTACAAGTTAGGAGACAGGTTCTGACAGTAGAGAGGGTGGTTCACTGTGCTTTGATTCATTATTGGTCTGAATTGGCTGTGATTGTTTCTGGGAATAATGACCAGTTAATAAGGAATTTTGCTTTTCCACCAATATTAATTCAGCCCTTATTCTGCCTTGACCCCATATTTATAATGCTAATGTTAATGTTATTCTGTGGAACATGCACCTAAACATTCTGTAAAAGCTAGCCAATATTATCTATAACAGGAAGAAAGTTAATTGAAGAAAGTGTTCTCCTAATAAAATGTCAGCGTAAAATATTATGCAGAGGGTTTGGAGTTCTCTTAGGTTATTTGCCCTTTCTAGATTTTATTAATTGTAGATGATATTCTTTTTTCCTCAAGGGCTTAGAAGGAGAGGATGAAGGAGCAATAAGTATGCTGTCTGATAACACTGCGAAACTGACTTCTGCAGTTAGGTAAGATTCAGCTACTCCATATCTGTATGACTGTTGTTAGCTTTAACAGTTTAGCTTTTTTTTTTTTCGCAAAAGAGCTCAAAGGAATTAAAATATTTTAATTTCATTTTCTGACTCCTCACATTTGCTTTCTCAATAGTTCGCTACCTGAGTTGTTGGAGAAAAAAAGACTGATCGATCTTCACACAAATGTTGCCACGGCTGTATTGGACAACATTAAGGTAAATAATTGCAGCTTGTTGCTAGTATGAGCCAGCAGGGTCAAGCTCAAGTCTTGCATCATACAAGGGTGTTTTTAGCGATTCCGTATTCACAACGGAATGTTTTATTTTCCACAATAGTGACTATGGATAAATATTCTAATTTAAAGTCCTTTGTTGGATTTTGAATCTTATCAAGTTTTTTTGAACTGCGGATACCTGAACAACTTTTAGAGAAGAACCAGACCAGTAATACATTTTAGTATGATTTTTAATGCCACATCACTCTACATGTTTGGTCAAGATCGTGGAACAGCGAACAGGAAATATCTGCTTGCCAAATGGCCTCTCCTTGGCAGCCATTTTTTTCTGTGCAGCACCTGCTGTTGGCTTCTACACAAAGACTGGGAGCTCATAGAAATGAAATTGGATTACACTGCTACTGAATGGGACTCTTGTCTGTTAGCCTGCAGTCTGTTTGGAGTTCATCGTAACTACAGCACTAAGAACTGGAAATAGGGCCTCTGAGCGTCTGCTATAGACATACAATATTACCAGTGCAGTTTATATAAATCCTACAGGGGGTTCAATAATATAGACTCTTGTATCATCCTAATAAAGGGCTTTTGTAAGACCAAGCCCCAGTGTGCTGTGCTGAACATATCAGATTTTCGCTTTTTTTGCAAGTTGTTCATATTTTCCACACTGGATGCTGATCGGATTATGAAATAAATAGAATCTAAACTGCTGTCCCTAGTGCCATGCACAATATTTGAGAAACTGAGCGAACTGGAACAGTGTGTTCTGCGACATGGTTCAGGGTGAGGTCGTTGAGTTAAAGGACCAGAGCTGCTGAGCACATGGCCCGGCGCAGCGTGGCTGGAATCCGGGGAGAGGAAAAGCAGGCTGTCCGTATCCCTGCCAGCGCAGCTCACCTTCCACCACCTCCGCGTCTCCCTGTGGAGACAGCTGCCATTCTGCGTGGGAAGCTCTTTTTCCTTATAGCTGATCTTTTTTTTCCCCCTATCTGCGTTTTTTTTTGATCTGAACACTGTTGCCAGCTTCCCCTTCCACAGTGGGAATTTCCTGGAGATCTGTCCTGGTTTTCGTATGCAGCGCAAAACCATAATCCTGGTCGTATAGACGATACTGCTCTCTTCTTACTCTCCAAGGCATTATCGGTGGCGTTTAGTATTTTACTCGCTTCTGCAGGTTTGCCTGCTGCTAGTGTTTGTCAAAGCCCCATCTCAACAGTGCTCTCATTTTTATTTCGGCTGCATGCTTGCAAGTTTCTTATTGCATTGGACCAGCTTGCAGGCATCTGCCTTTTGCCCGCAGCTTTGCCATATGCTTTCTCTTGCAGGCTGTTTGCAGACCGCCGTTTGCTTTGTGATTCTCAGCTTTGTAAGGGGTGATGGGATGGCGCTGAGATTCTGGACCTTCTTGTTCAAACAGCCCAGTCAGTCCCTCTTCCTGATCGCTTACCATGAACTGTTGCTCCCGGTTGATCCGGTTGATCCTGTTGACCTCCCCCATCATCTCTAATACCAGCTCTTACAGCCCTGTCTCCAGCCGCCAATAAGGGTGATGGGTTTTCACACACTTTTTGTTCTGATAAGCTCTGTCTTCTCATTAAGGAGTGGATAGAGATAAATCCACTTTTCTCACTCTGCCATTTTGGTGTTCCTCTTTGGGACAAATGGTACCTCCCATAGAGCCTATTATCTTCAGGTGCCATTGTCATGTGTTTACGTTTGACGCTCTCGAGAGGAAGTTATACAATACACTGTATGCTGCTGTCCCTGACAAGGGTTCTGTTGGCGTCAGCATTAGCGTCCCCAGTCAGCTAGGTCTGTGTGCAGTGTTGGGATAAGTTACTTTTAAGAATGACACCATTACAGCGACAGTAACTCGTGTCAGGGATTGCTTTTTTCAAATTAATAGGAACTGGAGGAAATTGCTTTTAAGAGGTAATGCATTATTTTACATAGCAACTATACACGCACTAGATGGAACACTGTTGCAGGTGACTTTTTATATCCCTCCCCCGCAACGTATGTTTATAAACTAATCCTTTACACATGTAACTTGTAACTAGAATGTATTACTTTTTTAAAAGTAACTTTTCCAAACTCTGTGATGTTTCTTCTTTGTGACTGTTATTTCTACACTGGTGTCTTCCCTCACATGTAAGGTTAATACTGTCTACTTATGGTTCCATGGCTGCTCTCCAGATATTTCTGTATCTGTCTCAAATGCGAGGAAACCAGAAATGAATCTCCTGCAGACGGACCTCGACACATTACTGGCACATAGGCAGCGTAAAGCAATCCTTTCTGTTGTCATCTCCAAGCCCAAACTGGCAACTCGTGCTTCTCCAAACTATAAAACTTTCTTTATTGCATTTTTCTTTGTTTGGGTCTTAATCAGACCCTGCATATACATGGGTTGGGCAGTGAGTGTTGAAACAGAAACACTCCAATTGCTTTGGAGCAGACAGTATAAAATGTCTGTCGTGCTGTGCTTTAATAAACTGAAAGGTGAAACCTTAATCAGTAAGAACATTGCAGTATACTGTATATGTAACTGATAAAGGCACTGTGAAAAATATACTATAAATGACAGATTGAACTGTGTGGTATAAAGTGTTTTTAGAATCAGAAAATGGTTATATGCATGGTTTATTATTACACAGTTTAATTTTAAATATTGTATATTTCAGTTAACACTTTCTTTATTGTAGGTTTATTATCAGAGTGACAAACTAGTGTTATTCATTGATAACATATGATTTTGAGGTGGGGGAGAGACCACACACTTTGAATAATTTGTATTTGGAATTGGCAGGACTTTTTCTGTTTTCTTCGACGCTGTCTGGTAAATAGATTAAATGAAATTAATTTGTTGTCCAAACGAGTGACCACTAGAGGGCGTTTAAAATAGCTGTTCCTGCTCGTTTATGGCAGTGAAAATGAGCAAGACCAGTGCTGTTCACTTCTGGTCCTATAGACCCACAGTGCTTGACTGGTTTTCATTCTTTCTAACTTGTCAGTTAATTAACTGAGCACTCACCTCTAACTACCTTCTCCTTTTGCAGGCTTACAAACTATTGTAGAGGTCGAAATATGCCACGTATAAGTTTAGATAACAGTTTAATACAAATAACAGGGCTCAGCAGGCATGACAACCAGTCAGACAGTGGTTCTGCTAGACCAAGAACTAAAATGACTGAGCTAGAGCTCACCAGCCACAAAAGAAACTCAGTATTAAACTGTATGCACAACATGCATAAAGAATGTTTCCCCTGTTTTTATTCTTAATGCAAACTCAGACATTAAATTAATATTAAAAAGACAAACGATTTCCCCATGGGATTTGCAGTTGTTTGGTATATTATGTACACACCAGGCTACATAGTTGCACACATGTTTTAATGATATCTTAAATATACAAGTGTTTTTGATGTCCTTCCTGTGCTTTGAGTACCAGCAGCCAATTAAAGATTAAAGCCCTGTAAAGATACCCCTGTATATTTTATTGCTCAGCCATCATAACAGACACATAATGACACTGGAGTTCTGGAATTTCTCAGAATGCTGCTGTTGGTCTAATTACGTTGTTCCTAAAGATTGTATGTACAGTACACCTTGCAGTGTTTAAAACATATTAAGTTATGGGAGAAGGTGTCATTCTAGTCTGTCCTGGATGTTTTCTCTTAGTTATATTGAGAGGAGAGGTATACTGTTTTCTTTTCAGTGATTATGTACATATATGTGTGCACATGCAGAATGAATTATCTTCCAAGTCTATGAAGAAATAATGTACTTACTGTATAACACATTTATCTCATTTATCCTAGATGCACACAAAGGCAGGCGCCTCAACAGATAGGGTGACTATTTCCTTATGGTGAATTTTGTAAAGAATGAGACATCTGCCTTGTGTTTACTGAAGCATTGGGTAGCATTTTAGTACAATCTGTCATATTTAATGCTGAGATATTTGAAAAAGACTTGCATAAATAGCCCACTTTAATTTGGTTTCAGTGAGAGTGTTTATAATAAATTATGTCAAGACATGTTAGAGTTTGAGAAGAAAGAAACACTTGTTTGGAAAGAGCTCTTTCCCTTCGATGGTCCCTCAGCTCTTTATTGAAGCCCCAAGAAACGACAGCTGAAAGTGCAGTACGCTGAAAGACGGTGTACCCATCTGATACAATCTAAAGATGGGAAGTAACCGGATTACATAAGAGAGACCCACGGCCATCCAGATGCACAAGTTATCCATTGCATTTAATTTGGAAAAAATGGTACATTCATGAATCTTGGCAACATCTGTGCTACTGTGTTAAGGGTCACTTTAACATTTCTTTTATGGCAGTTCAGTTCCATGATCATTGGCAGTCGTTCTTCTTATCTAGCGTTTATTTGAAAATAAAGTCCTGCTTAACATGTACATAAACTCATAAAGGCAGGATTTATGATGGGAATGTTTAATATTATAATTATTTTGAATGGATCATTTACTGTAAGCCTCAGGGTGTGACCTTAAGGCCTCCTTAATAACAATATGCATAATCAGTAAAATGCTCAGTTGTACACTTAACTAGACACACTGGCAAAAATTATTTGCTTGCTTTCTCTAATGTTTGCTCAACCACTGAATTGCAAATTGCACGACAGTCATAACGCTATGATGCATTTGATCCTTTAGGAAGAGCAGGTTTGACATGGGAGTGTTTACATTTATAAAACATTTGAAAATGTCTTCCAGAACGCATGTATTTGGACAGTGATCAAATCTAATTTAAACATTTGGTTATTCAGATATGTGAAAGTTTTTCTACATTATATTGATATATTATATATGAAATGAACATTTTCATCCACTGATACAATCACATTAGATCTTCCCCTGTTTCCTGCAAAAATCGCCTTCTCAGCTGTTGACTTCAGTGTGTTGCACTAATGTAACCACTGAGCTGTTTTCCAGTTTATTTATCAGAAGACTGCAAAAACCCTTAGGGGAGTGTTTTTGATCTGTGTCAAAGGGGATTCATTGCATTCATTATTTTTTCACCACGTGAGGGTTTGCAGCAGTTCAGGTAGTTCAGCCTAGCTGAGATGCATCAACAGCAGAAGGGTAGCTTACTCTTACCAGGTAATTGCCCCAGTAGTTTTCCCTTAAAGATTGAAATAGATTTAAAAAGTAATGCAACTAACAGATTCCAGCAAAACATTTTTATACAAATTAAATATTGCAGTCATTATATTTAAATACATAATGTTTTCATCATTTTAATTTGGCCATTTCCTGCCTCCCATCAATAACTGTCTTTTCTTCTTTGCAAAGTCATCTCTCTGCGTTAAGGTTGCAGTGTGTCTTTGTACACCTGTTGGTACAGTCCATGATGATCCTGGACTAAGTTGTAGGGATATTTTACAGTTTTCTACAGGGAATAACATTCAGGGAAGCATGCATTTCAAAATCATAATTTCCTTCCAAAAGCCATTTTCACCTGAGCACTGAAGCAGCGGTCGTCCTATTTCCTTATACACGTTTTTGATTTTTTTCTTCTCACTTCTCAAGATATAACATAAAAAGAGATCTCTCATCCCATTTGTCCTTATTTAAAATATAACAGTTGAGGATGCAGTGATATTTCTCTATATGCAGACCACCAGGAGTCCTGCATTCATTGCTGTGCTATTTTCAGGTTTATTGTTTAGTGATAATGGAGCTGTTGTTCTGTTGTGAAGTGGAGGGTTTTGGAAACGTCTCTTCATAAACAGAACAGAGATCTCACTCTCCATGCCTGCTTTTTAGATTTCCTGCCTCACTGCTGTGCTTTGCCGCAAGAGCTCTTATTACTCTTATATCCCACTGCTCCTGAACACAGTCTCTTTTCTTAAAGGTTTTGCTTTGGCATTCCCTTCTATTTCAGAAATCCTCAAATTAATACTGCTCAATTTCATAGGGTTTGTTTTCTTCTGATTTACAATGCAACTATTTTTGATGCACAAGGAATTATGTTTTGTATCCTTCAGCCACTTTGATCTCCTGGCAAAGACGGTTTAAATAGCCTTTCTGAGAACCCTTGAAAGAGAATAATGTTGAATTGTTCTGATAGACACACTGATCAAAAGCTTTTGACAGTCAGAATCTGGTGGGAAGCATTCTGATACTGTAGCACCCAGCTGCAGTAAGGAATAAGAACAATATGTAAACATGAAAGCAGATGAATCTTTCATCTTCTGCGTTTGCGTTGTCATAACTTAATATCTCTCATGCAGTCATTCCTCCCATCGCATCCTTACGAGCTTCCTCAGCTTTGTCCAGATGACTGTTTAAGTCAATCAAACACCAAAATTTCAGTTAAAGGCACAGAAGACAGTTGTTTGGAGCAAATGATCAAGCGGATACCATGACAATAAGCTTTAAAGCACAAGCTGACACTTGTTTAAAATGTGTTGACTCTACATCGGTTGATCCACTCCTTATATTAAAGCAGCACACACTGATAAATCTCATCTCATATACACTTCCACAGCAACATCATTTCATATCAGAGAGTCTTTCTCAGGCTTACCCAGGGCTTATCTCTGTGCTCTGTGCTCTCTTTCTGGGATCACCATCTGCCTATAATCATCTGGGTTCTGCAGAGCCAAAACCT
Source organism: Lepisosteus platostomus (assembly GCF_059453375.1). Taxonomy (NCBI): domain Eukaryota; kingdom Metazoa; phylum Chordata; class Actinopteri; order Semionotiformes; family Lepisosteidae; genus Lepisosteus; species Lepisosteus platostomus. The sequence continues at coordinate 5,534,193 of NC_142620.1, read as the reverse complement.
CTGGCAGAAGGTTATGTGGTGCCAGATGTGTCAGATGTTACCACTTCTCTTCACCTCCAACATGAAGCATGGACTATGGACCATGTATCTTTTTTTTTCTTGGTTTGCTTTGTTTTTTCCGTTTCCCTTTATTTGCAGATCGGCCAATGTTGAAATACAATGAAGTACAATGTTGAAAAATATTTTCTGTGGTGGTAGATTGTTTTTTGCTTCTTTGTTACAGTTGTTTCAGCTGCTGAAGTGGTATCTTGATACTGTTTATTTTGCAGACACGTAAGCTTGATGTATATTTTGAGTATGAAGAGAAGCTCATGAGCAAATCCACCCTAGACAAGTCTCTGCTGGATATGATCAGTGATCCAGATGGTAGGTGTCGTCGGTTTTAATATGTAACCTTACACCCAGAACACTGAAGCTACTGTGCCACTTCCCCTACACGCTGGCCATTCAAATTCTGTTGTCTATTTCAGATCAAATAGGGGCTATTTATATATCTGAGATGGAAATAATGAACAATAATGCTGTCATTTTTCTTATACTGTGTGATCCTTTAATATAAGGAGCATGTTAAGTTAATGTGTCCCACCTGCGTTGTGGTGTCAAATGAAATCCTGGAACGTTTTCTCTGAAGTCTAGGAGGATTTATGGCTTTGTGTGAATTGCATTTGGCTCCAAAGTCCTGGTGAATTCCAGCCAAAGTGTTTCCTTACTGGTCGATACGGGAGGGCGAAAGAAACTTTCTTTCATATCAAGAACTTGCACGAGCAGAAAGTGTTCAGATTTCTCACAGGACATGCCCATGGTAGTGGCAGTCTCCAGACAGTGTTTCCTGTCTGAAGAAACAGTAGCTGAATTTTATTAATTAGAGAGTCATAGACAGTTGGCGCTGTGGTACCACTCCACAATCTGTCAACTGTGTTTTAATAATGTTTGCTTCCATAGTTACTGAAGTTTCAGAACAAACACAGAAAATATTTGCATGGCTGCCATAGTTAAGGTACTATTAATTCACTTTGTGTCTCTGAGGTATAAAAAAGTAGGTTATTTTATTGGGCCTTCATAGTTACAGGTGCTGTTTTACTGTTCTTAGTTTGAATGCAGTGTGCCTAGGCTACTGAAGTTTCTAAGCAGATTCCTGAATTTACATAATTTTGCCATTTCCCCTGAGATGGAAGTAAAAATTAACTGATACTTCCCCAGGATTCAGAAGCTTTTAATCCTGGCTCTCTTTGAATTTTTGTCAAAATGTAGAGGGTAGTGCAATCTGAAAGCTTTAAAAAAAAATTTGAATACCACATTGCCTCGCTCAGCACTGAGGGATGTATTCCAGAAGAAGTAGCGCTGTGGGAATCGGCTCTATTAAAGGTATTTATAGCCTGGGTTTAACGGGAATCCATTCCCAGGAGCGCTATTTCTTACACATGAGCGACGTATGAAGGCTGGACTGGGGTATTGTTAATGGTGTTGCTGATATTTTTACCACAGAGGAGAATTTAAAATCCAAGGGGTTTATTTGAAAATGATTGTTCCAGAAGAAAAACATCAGATCTAGCAGCACACCGATTCATTCAGCCAGAGCTCGAGTGGATAAGTTCTCTGCTCCCGAGGCAGGAGGTTGGAAGGAGCTACACCTGCCAGGACTGGCCAGGCCCTGGCTCCTTCTGGGGGGCTGGGATGTTCTCAGATGAGCGATTACAAACCACGCCAGCTAAGTTGTAACCATGTGCATCGTGCCACACTCTTACTGGCCACACACTCATTTTTCCTTTGCATTTTGCCTTTAGCATGAGTAGCAGCAGGATAAGCAATTGCAGCCTTTGCTGAGTGTGTTCTGGGTGTTTCCACCCTGCCTGTGTGTGCGCCCCAGACAGGCACACATTCTGTTATACAAGTGTATATGGAGCCCTAAGATGAAGCAGCCCTAGGCAAGGCGTTATTGTATCAAGGCGTGTTTTCAACCCCCACAAGAGCAGAATTGAAATTCCAAGGACTGTAGTTACTTATTTAATGAGCAAATACAAATATAAAGATATGTACTTGCTACTCATTATGTTTTTGAACAAAATTAACCATACTAATGTTCTTTTTTTTGTTTTTTTTTGGACCAGAGAAAACCTAAGTACTTTGATGGTACTAGTGTGGTACCTTAACTAGTGTGACTTTTTAAACACTTCCATATGCATCATTGTCTAGATGTCAAAAAAGAGGTGTTGAGAGGTTTCACTGCCTATCTGCTGAAGGAGCATGCCTTCCTGGCTGGCATTTATTGCTGTTTTACTGATAATAGTGTTTAGTACCATTTTCCAAAAGATAGCCTGTAAAATGGTCTCTTCCTTATTGGACTGTATACTTTTACAAAAGAATGAAATGTGAAGTCTAACAGTGAATTTGCAAAGTCACAACACTTCTGATTTTTGTCTCTGCATCCATTTTCTGGTTTAGGCATTCTGAGATTAATTACATGTCATATATGTCTCGTAGAAAAAGAAGGGCATACAGTAGTGATCTCAGATTAGAGGTTTTTCCTTTTTTCTGTTGGTTCTTGTGTCCCATTTGTGGATGAAACTGCGTTTGTGTGAAACATTGTTTTAGGCAGCTTTGTTTTCCCTGTTAGCCATTCTTCTCTACAGAAACTTCCTCTCCACTGCCCACTGGGCCACATAAGCAGCTGCAGAATGATTGTCAGTCAGTGTCCTTTAAGCTCATTAAGATCCGTTCAGTAATTAGAGAAAACAGACTTTTAACCATGGCAATTACTGGTCTCTCTTGCAAAAAATTCCCTCTTTCTCCCCTTAGGCCCCCATTATTTCAATCCCATTTCTCCATAAGGACGTGGGAAAGCAAGGGGATAGATTGTCATAAGTTCCTGTTTTCTATTGTGTTGCCATAGGAAAACAATCCATGGCTGGTTTGAATAGCAGGTGGGGAGAAGAAAGTATTTTGCTGGTGACAATGTTGTGATCTGGAACACTTAATACATATTCTGTGTTTTTGAAACAAGGCATTGCAAGCGCCTGTACACGGTAATCTAAACATATCATTGCTCAGGATAAGGACTCTTTAAAGGGTGTGTGCTTTGTCCTCCCACAGCTGGAACTCCTGAAGACAAAATGAGGCTTTTCCTGATCTACTACATCACATCCCAGCAGCCTCCCACTGAGGTACAACTTTTAAACCACTTACGCTCCTCAGTTGTTCAGTACAGGCACAGCAGGGGCAAGCGTCACCCCCAGATCTGCAGTGCAGCCCCCCGATAAGTGCTGGCTCGGCATTGTTGCCGTCTGAACATTATCATGTTCATGGTGCAATTGAATAAACATTCTTATCCATTAATCTGTCTTGTGAAACTATTTTCCTGTACAATCTTCATTTCCCGTTTTCTTTGAAAAAAGTTACTGTTTTATTATTTTATTTTTAAATTATCTGACTGAAAGAGCATGCATAGCAACAATTTTGAAGCGCTTAACAATACTTTGATTGTTTTCTTTTTTTCTGATCTTTTCTGTGTTTATATGAAGGTGAATGTCCTGCAAATAAAGCACTCATATGGAGACTTTACTTAACAATTTGCAGTGAGTTCTAAGTAACAAATGTGCATGTAACTTAAAAGTTACAGTTACAGTTCTAACAATGTCTTCTCTTTCAGGAAATTTCTCATCAGGAAAAAATGAAGTAATAGATCTATTTTAATTAAAACATTTGTATCACTTTGAAATGATGTAAATCTTTTTGTAACATTACAGCAATAGTTGCAAAGAATAGAAAGAGACTTTTAGCATGTTCTCTTTCTTGATGGTGTAACTGTGGTACAGTTAAATGTAGTCATTTAGAGAACGTTTGGAAAAGAAACGGGCAGCTCTCAAAGACCATGAAGCAGGCGATTTACGCTGATCAGTCAGTTAGTGATTTGGGGGCCAGGACTGGAGACCCCAGCTGTAGAGTGTTATTTATTCTTCCCAGCAGTTTTCTTTTACATGTGCTGTGAAGCCTAGTGTCCTTGTGTTTTGTCTTTCTGCTGGGTTAAACGGCTCATAATGTAAAGTGATGTCTTGTTGATCGATACTGGGGCTGATTGTCTCTTTAGGTGGGTATCTGACAACTGAAGTCAAGCAACATCAAAGGAGAAATAATATGGAACGCGTAAAATAATATCTTATTCCCTGTATTGCACAAGAGCGATGGGCTGAACTCCTGAGAATGAGCCCTCTATTTTTTTGTTGCAGTGAATTACTGCTTGCGATGCCAAATTTCTTTTCCATTCTGAGTTAGAAGCGCACATTCACACAGCACATTATGGCACATTTATTGTTGCTTCTTTGTAATACTGCAAACTAAATGTGAATCGGTGAAAGAATGTGAACCCACCTCTAGTGTACCTGAACAGTTGCCTGTGCCTTTGAGTCTGTGGCCATGACTGAGTGGGTTTTTTGTAGACTGATCTGGAACAGTACAAGAGGGCTCTGACAGATGCTGGATGCAACCTTGCACCACTAAACTACATCAAGCAGTGGAAGTAAGTTTGCTCAAACGGCTTTTTGTTTTCCGTTCTTCTCTCGTGTGTTTAGTTCTGTTTCCAGTGTGTGCGAGTGTTCTTGTTTTACTCTTCTGAATTGAGGTCTGAGCAATTTGTGCAAGTTGAGGTTGGTGAGACTGAGGTTCTGCAATAGCGGTGCCTGTTCAGCCCCAGACATCACCTCCAGGTTCAGACATCCCCCTCCCCTCCCCGGGCATTTCCAGATCAGCTACACTCTATACTGTTGTAGCTTATGTGTGGCTCAGGTCCCTGAGCGAAATAAACAGGAATATTTCTGTACCTGTATTCTACAACTCCAGACCTTGTGGGACTAGTAACAGCTCTGTTTTCCGATTGTTTATCACTTCCCTTTTTCAAATTCAGAATTTGATTTCACTTTCTCATATATAAAACAAGCGCCCAGCATTCCAAAGCAATTAAGGCTGTGACTGGTTTACCTGAGGATTATTTTACAGTAGATTAAATAATTGAAAGTTTAAAAATTGAAATAATTTCAACTAGATCTTTGCTGTTGTCATTTAGGTTTATATCATCTGCATGTTAACTAATATTCACTACTTAACTATTAAAACTAAGTGTATTTTCAGCTTTTATAACAGCATCAAAATGGTAATCCATTTTACCATTAAATTAAGTGCTACATTTTTGTGAAAGGCAATCTACTTTTGTTAGAATTTCGATTATATACTGTATTAATATAAATAAGAACAGTATACAACAAATTACTACAAATAAAGACCGTATTCTGTTGAGCATCTGTTTGAACAGAAAGTTCTACTATGCAATGTTACACAACTATACTTTTCTTAGTCATTATACTCTGTTTTATGTTAGGCTAGCTCATAATTTCCCTTGGCTTTTCTTTGAATACTGATGATCATTAATGGCATCATTATAAGAACATGGGAACAGTTAAAACGGCCCAGCTTGCACATTTGGTATTTAGTAGCTAATTGATCCAAGGATTACATCCAGCCCTTTCTCTGAAAAAGCCAAGGTATGTTCAGCAGTAAGGTTTGGAACATTGTTCTATGTTTTATTGTGCATTCTGAAGAAATCTTCTGGGCTTTTAATTTTTAATAAGTGGATCAGGTCCCTTCTCAATCTTCTTTTTTCAAGACCAAGATGATTTGGTTCCTTCAGCCTGTCTTTGTAGGACATAAACCCCCAGAAGGTATCTGGTTGCTATTCTCTGGACACATTACAGATCTTTCTGTAATGTCTTTCTATAATGTTGTGACAATAATTGTACACCATATTCTAAATAAGGTCTTACTAGTGCATTATACTGTTTTATCATAACATTTATTTTAAACACACTGAGGATATATACTCTTTTAAATATATATCCTAACATTTGGTTAACTTTTTATTGCTTACTGTGCCCAACATGTCCCATTTTGTATTTATAGTTTGCTTTTGCTACCTGCATACATAACCATGCAGTTGTCTATGTGAAATCCCAACTACCAAGAGCTTGCTCAGTATTGAATTTGATCTAAATCATTTTGAATTTTATTTCCTAATTCTATAGTGTTTGGTAATTCTCCTAATTATCTGCCAACATGACAAAATATACCAAAATCTAGATCATTGATATAAATTGGGAAAAGCAGTGGTCCTAGCACAGATCCCTGTGGTACTCCACCAATTGCATCTCCTTAATTTGATCATTCAGCCCTTTGTTGTAACTCTGTTTCAATTTAAACACGCATTATTATGAATTGCAATTCTGCAGACAATGCTTCTCCAATCCAACACTTTACTTATTTTGTGGAATATGCACACAACATATTTGCTAGTTTTCACACTAATATTAACATTGATATCACAATAAAATGCATCTTTTGAAAAGTTTAAAAAATTTATTAAGTTATTGTAAGCACCAAATGTTAATAAGTCTATTTCTGTGGCTTTTCCCCAGAGCGTTTACCAAGATGGCTGCCACACCTGCTAGTTATGGGAACAGTGGAACTAAACCAATGGGGTAAGACATTGGCTTCACTCAGATCAGTGAGTGAGGCCAGTGCCATTAACGTCCTCCGAGTGCTCTGTCTGCTGCAAGCAATTAGGAGTCTCTTGCCTTATTTTTTCCACACAGCCAAAATCAATCGACTAATGGAATCAAACGTTTAGTAAGTTAGGACCTTGTTTTTTCTTAAACTCCTAAAACAATCATCCCACATTGGGAAGTAGTGGGCTTTGTTCCATGTTCGTGTGCAGCATTCTGTCCCAGAGCTTGAAAGCTCTGAAGGCATCCTGCCAGCAAAGTACATACTGGTATAGTTTATAGAGACTAGTAGTTTATTTACTACTGTTATGGTTTATAGGTTTTTTTTTTTTCCCAGTGTGTCTGAAATCTTATTTTTGAGAGACTCACAGCACAGCCTGTTCTTGGTATCAAATTCTTACCTGAAAACTTCCTGTTGACACTCTGGCTGCATGACTGTGCCAGCTGATCAGTATTTAAATATTAATCAATTCATGGCACCCTTTGTGTTGTTACAGGTGTTTTCATTCTAGTAGCATGAGTTTTACACACACTTCTCTCTCATCTAATTAAGCAGTTTTGTAGAACAGAGCCAATCAGTATTATTAACTCTCCTGTCTTTTTCTTAGCCTAATTTCAAGGGTAATGAATACAGGCTCCCAGTTCGTCATGGAAGGGGTGAAAAATTTAGTCCTGAAGCAGCATGTGAGTAGTGTCAGAGGAGCTGTATTTTTCCACCCACAGCAAATGAAGCTTTTACTTATTGCCGTAAAATTACAAGGAATGCATGGTGTCAAATCTGTTTTTGCTATACTGTGCTGATTGTTTCTAAATAATAATTTTGTTCTGGCGTCACTAACAGCCTCACAGGTCCTGGATCCTGAATTTCATTCTGACACTGTGTGGAGTTTGCATGCTCTGCCCATTCTGGTGTTGGGTTTTTCCAGGTGCTTCAGTTTCCTCCCATATTCCAGTACCACACTGGCTGGGTGTATTGGTTGCTCCAACCCTGACCGGACATTAGCAGCCTTCAGACACTTTGTTGGTTTTGTTGCTTGTTTTGATCTGGTGTTTAGATGTTGGTGAAATAGACTGTGTGTGTGTGTGTGTAAGTGTTTTAAATTTGCAGCAGGCAGCACGAGTTTACCCTGACAGTTTACCCTTATTGTTTTGCAGAACCTGCCAGTGGCTCGCATTCTGGATAACCTAATGGACATGAAATGCAATCCTGTAAGTTTCTGGAAGTTGTTGTGCACTGCGCTCCGGTGTGAAAGCAAGCCTTCTTTTGCGCGTGTGCATAATATTGGATATTAATACGTCTCTTTTAGCAATTTGAATGAGAGAGTGATCAGCGCTGATCATGGCCTGCTAATGGCTTTCTGTAACAAACCTAATTAAACATAATTAATGAAGTGGCAAATTCCTTATTATTCTAAATGTACTAGTTATCAGGGGAAGGCTATTCCATGTAATGTATAGAGCAGAAAAACCCCAAAAAGACGGTCAGTGACGTCTAGGAGCTCATAGTATGGTACTGTAGCCATTTTTTCCTACAGGAGTGCCCAGTGAGACATGTCAGGAGCCGTGCTCAAAGCAGCAGAATCTTTCATTAGCAGTTGTTTGTTTATTTTACATTTTGAGCTTAGCAGATGTGTTGTAATGGGTATTTTAACCTGGCTGCTGTGAAAAACAGAAAAAAAGTTGACATATTACTAAAAATCAAAAATCATTGTACTGAGAATTTAAAAAAATTTCAAAGAAAAACTTTTTACTAGGTTGAGGCAGTTAGTAACCCCATTTAGTGAGTAAATGAAGACATTCAGCTTGTTATAATAAAAAAAAATCATTTTGGTTATCTAGTGTTGATTTTTGTGCAAATAATTCAGTAGAAACATCGGGGCCTGTTCTTTTTTTGAAAAAGCAAATGCTGGTTAAAACTGCTTTTGCGATCAGAAGCTGGATATCCAGATGCCCCCAACGTAGGATAAAACAGCTTTCACTTGTAAACAAGCATAAGCAAATTAGAATGAGTAACAGATGGATACTTTATTGATCCCCTGAGGGAAATTGCAGATGTTATGAATTATAATGTGTTCATTAATTAGTTTGGTTAAGGAACTCCATTTATTTGGAATTTTTTAAAGCTGCTATAAGTCGGATGTTTCACATGCTTTCGAAGGCTGTCTGCTGCATGCACCTTGGCGTTTTGAAAGGTCTGATTTTAGATCAGATCCTTTAAATGACAACACCCCTAGCCACCCCCCAGATTTTCTTTCTCCTTTATTGAGCTGGAATTCCAAAGCAGTAATGACTATTTCCTTGGCCAAGCAGTGTTCCCCTTAGATAAATAAGGATATCATTTTTCACAGTGATTTCTTTAACAGCCAAGCCTTTTTTCATCTCATACAAGGCTGCATTTTCCAAGTTTAGGTTTTAGCAGAAAAGAGCAGCTGTATTCTTTAGGCTTAATTTTATGTAGCACTTGTATACAAAGCGTCTTACATTGGTACCACTTTATACAGGTGGCATTTTACTGAAGCTGTGTGCGTGAAGTGCCTTGCTGAGGGCTATAACCTCACCTGGGGTTTGAACCCAGAACCTTCTAGTTACAAGATCAAAATCTTAACCACTGCTGCACCCTGCTGCTCTGCTTTTGTACTCGTCAGTGCATGTCAACTGATGTTATTTAACCACAAACAAGGTGGTCTGTCTGTGCAAAGGGGCTTCCTTCATTCACTTACCACCTGGGAGAGGGTTTAGAAATATAATGATGCACTCCTTTTTGGGGGAGGGAGGGCATATCCATGTGAACTGTGGCATTTCGATGAGTTATAACTGGAATTATTGGGAAGTGGATGTTCATGAATCCCATGACCTACACAATGGTTAATCCAGTTTGTATCACAACACATGACAACTGTTTTATACAGGAGTTAAAAGTGTGGTCTTTGGAATGCTGGGTTGGACATTTAGCTAAGCACAAACAGCAGCCCAGATTCTTATTTACATCCTGTTTTTTGTGAACTGGTAGGAACTTAAAGCAGTTCACGTGAACCCAGGTTGTAAAATGTACTTGTACATAAACATATGCAAGCGTTTCAGCACAACTAATAAAGAAACCACATCAGGTCAGACTTAGTTGTTGTGGTAAGTGTTAAGTCATCGGTGTCTCTCAGCTGAAACAACATGATGTTTGTAACCTAAAAAAAAAAACCTCAATCTTAGCGTTTCGGAAAACTGACACAGTTGTTGAATTCCCTCGCCGTGAAGTTTCCATTAAACCTTTCTTGAAAGAACATGCATCAGCCTTTAGTCTTTCTGAGAGAGAAAAATGGGAGCTGGAATGAGTTTTTCTAAGGGGAACTCTTATTTATTACCAGCATGGCGAGGCCGATGACGATTGGCAATGAGATCTAGACCTATGTGGAGAGCTCTGTGGACCCTTTTTGTGCATGTCTCTGGTGTGATTTGTGTGTCACCTGCAGAGACAGCCCTGCCAAAGACGTGTTGCTGAATGAATGCTGGCAATGCCCAGGTCCCTGGTGATCAGATTCCTTATAAAAAGCAACATCAATCCATTATAGAAGTTGAAGATGCTTCTGAATTCTCTTTCTGTTTTTCTGTTTAATGAGGGGGGGGGACTGTTTTGGAGAGCATAGTGTGTGCTAAAATATCAAGTTTCTGACTGAAAATTATCCTAAAAGGTGAGTTAGCTGTAATGATGTTATCATTTTCTCAGCTTCTGAAATTACGGCTGCCTACACAATGCATGGATTGTTCGTCCAGGACGAGTAGAAAAAGCACAAATTCAGCAGCTTCCTAAATCCAGCGACCCTGCAGCTAAATGTGATCTGTCGTGTTTTGTACCAAAACAATGCCATTCTTCTCCCAGTTTAATAAAGCCAGCTCAGATTTTATATCAAAATCTGCGTTTCGACAGTTAATGCAGGTCCGCCTTTGTAAGCCGATAGCTAAAAAATCTGGAGCATTTCACAGTTGGAGTAGAGTGCAAGCTGCTCTTTCACCAGGCTGACTGGAAACTATTTCTTCTCATGTGAAGGTATGCAAGTGGGGAGGACTGATTGTGGTCATGGGGTTTCCTGCTTCAGTTCATGGAGGTTAGGGAAATCTACCCTGGTCCTAGGAATTAGGGAGAGATTTCCATTAGCAGCTCCAAAATGTCAATGTATTTTGGATGTCAGCCAGTCCACCTGGGCCACCCCTGCTCTCAGGCAGTCTCTTCCTTGGTTTTGTTGTTGCACAAAGTGTAATGGTGTTATCTAGTGTTTAGTTAGTATGAGACTCCATAACCTAATTATCCTAAATCCCATCTTTGTATTTCTCTGTTAATTGATGTAGCTATTATTTTCAGTAAGATTTTTTCATATTAAATTAAATTTATTTAATATATTTTTACCTAAACTCTAAATCTTGTTGTCTTACATTTGTGCTGTTTTCGTAACACTGGTCATGCATATTTCACTGGTCATGCTACATAGATCTATAAAATAGACAGTAAATTCTGGTACTGCAAAGCTGTTATCTGCTAGTTTTTAAATTATCGAATTGTAGAATTATAAAAACACAGACCATGTGACTTGTGACTGATATAGTATGTTAATTGATTCAATTGGTCAAAAGTGGCCAATGGTGGACTTAAAGAGGTACAGGCTGTTGGGGATTTTGATTGCAAATAGTCTCTCATACTTAACTGAGGAAATCAGATGCTTAAGGGGTCAAAATGAAATTAGACCACGTCTTTATAAAGTGTTCATTAAAAGAGCTGGCCTTCCCTAAACAAAAGTGTCATGCTGTATATATACTGTATATACAAAATCTAAAATATGAACTGTTTTTGATATGAACATTTTAACATGAGTTTAATACGAATAATATAAAAACATGTCTTTATTTTCATGATAACATGCAACTGTACCTTGTTGCACTGAAGGTTATTGTTGATAAAACTTTTTGAATTGCATTTTTGTACCCACTTGTGCTCAGTTATTCAAATTTATTTTCCAGCAAACTTTTAACTGTTTCACTGATGGCTGTACTTGATGATCCAGAATTGCAACATGTCTTGATATTCATTTTTCACAGTCTTCTGTCCTGTTCAGTAAAGAGTGCTAGAGGTGTATATCAGTGCTTTAAGTAAATCTACATAATATAAATAGTTCTTTATGTTTTCTAGTGTTTGCAGTTCTTAAACATATTTTTTCCCTGACAGGAAACAGATGACTACAGATATTTTGACCCAAAAATGCTGCGTGGCAGTGAAAGGTAAGAGATCACTGCTCTGCGAAGCCTTTGGCAGTACATAGCACAGGAGCTCTCTAAACTTAAAGTTCATACAAAAAAGTCAAGCCCTTATTCAGACCATGATCCAAATTAATGATGATCATAAAAATATAACAGGTTTATTTTGAAAAATTTCTCATGAAGAATTAAATATATAATTACATTAAAGAATCCTTGGTCAGCATGTATCCAATTCCAGATGGCTTTGTGGTTTTAACAGTGGTGTTCCCAGCCCCAGCCCTGATGTCCTGCACGCCTGCTGGTTCTCATTTCACCTGAGCTCTCACAGTACATGATGTAACCTTTAATTGACATAGTAGGACATAGGATTAATTTGAAATCTTCCATTGTATTCAGTTCCTGAACATGTCGGAGCTCTTTATCTGCTGTGTTTCATAAATAAATTAAGATCTACAAACTTTGAGCACAATCAGTTTAAAATATTCAGTTAAGTAAAGAGCTGAGCTGGAATGAACACCAACAAATCTGTTGGTAAGACATAATGTACTTTTCGTTCAGATTGTTTGGTTTTTGTTTCCATCATATTGAAGATCTACCCTGTGCATAACAAGAAAATCGCCTCTTAATTTGTTGTCAAATCTTTGGATTGCAAGTAACTGCCAGCTCGGAAGTAAAATGATTGACAGTCTGGCATTGTGACGTTAAATAAGATCTGTTTGCCTAATTCAGCGTTGCTTTTAATGGGTTTATGTATAACATACGGCATTATCTGTAAGTACATTTATCCACGTCTGTTATTTCAAAGCCGTGTCATGTTTGAAACTCATAAAAACCACATAATCTGAGTGTCACGTTTTTTTTCCCCATGAATCGAGATTCATGAAATAATATTTTTATGTAATTTAGCATCATCTGACTTCCCAAGTGCAGGGTTTTACAAATGGGGCCTGTTCCCTGTGTGGTGGGTTAGGTAATGAAAGAGACATGTTTGCAAGGACATTGGTTTGGTTTGAAGAAGCTGGAGGAACTCAGGTTTGCAGCAGCACACCTTTGCACTCAAAGGTTGTTCCTGATGATTCCTTTAATTCGGAAAACACTTAATTGGCATTGGGCTTTGTAATGTGTGCCCTTCCCCTAGGAGAGCAAACGGAGCTCAAATGATTTAGAGACGTAACAGAGCAGAATATAAGTAACTGCGTTTTTCTTGGAGAAAGAAGCAGTCCGTGCTGGAAGGGATCTCCAGCCAGGAAAATAAAGGACCAAATCCCACTCTTTCACAATGGGGCAGCTGCAGGTGTCATGTTGGGAGTCGCTTGTTTCCACAGTGCTTTGCTTCAGTGGCTTCATTCACAAAACATTGCGCTGAATTACCCCTCAGATGCTCGTGTCGAAAGTCAGGTGCAGATTACATTCATTTCCATTTGTCGACACAGTTCCTGGCAGCTCTTACATACCGATCACATTTAAATGATCCCTCAAACGTCAGTGAAAACGTTCAGTTTTCAACACATCAGTTATCCAAAATCATTATATGCGTGAAGCACCACAGTTGTAGCAGTTCTTGTTGGACTGGGTTGACCCCAGGAGATGTAAATTATTAGCCTTCCTTGGCTATTGTAACAGCTGTAAGCACACAATTAGCAGAATGGACATATGTCTTTACTGTTTAGTATTGCTTCTCTTTTAACTTGGTGTTTGATGTTGAAAATTTGTCAGCCCCTGTATAGGTTTAAGTGTAGACAACTCAACTGAATGATATTTGATAGTGTTTGATGGAAAATGTTAACCATAAAATTATATGTTTCTTTACTAATATTAAAAACACTTACAGTCCGTGTCCAAAGTCATAATTCAATGATCCTGTACATCTCATTATATTCATTGAATTACAGTTCAGTGCAAAATAGCCATGGGAAAATTTATTTGTTTTTCTGATCAAGGTCGTATATAAGATTTTCTGGTTGATGATTAAAGTATTGCAATGTTTAAAGATACCCAAAGGAAATATTGTCAGGGCTTGTCATTAGGGAGAAACTGTTCCAAATAACCCATTGAAGCTACTGTGCCTTGACTGCTTCAGCTTAATTTATTGATCTGTTGACCACTGTTTATTGATCTACGTTTTCATGTGCATTTTGTTTTTCAATACGTGTCACTGCTCTGGGAATGAGGCTTTGCAGCTACAAATTTTTCAGGATATGTTAAGTACAAATGAAACTTTTGTTAACTAAATCAGCTCTCAGACCTGTAGAATTTACAGACTTTATGAAGGATGTCTTCTCTGGACTATCTCGTACATGATTACCAGCATTCAAAGGATGGTATAGCGCTTGATGTTGGGGAGTAGCTAATCGAAACAGATGAAAGAATTACATATAACTGAAACTTAATCAATGAGCTTGAGTGATCTCGGACAGACAAACCTAATCTAGTTGGAGACTAGATTAAAATTCCACTAGAGCTGTGCTGTTACTGAGGGGAATTTAGCTCTTTAACTGCAAGTGCAAACATGATTGTCTCTTTTGCAACCATTCATGGGGTCTATGTTGGGGGTGCTTCTAACTTCAGTCCAGTCAGATGCATACAGTTCATTTAACTGTGTCAGCACTAGAGTAAGACCAGACGAGTGAACATAAAAAGAAAATCATATGCCTGCACAGGATGTAGGATCATCAATCATAATCTCTGCAATAAGAATCCCTCAGCATCTGTTTTTATTTCTAGTTCAATCCCAAGAAACAAGAATCCATTCCAGGAGGTGAGTCAAACTAAGTGTTGTTTCCTGGTCAGATGCTGGTCTATAAATCTCTCTCGCATCTCATTGAAAGACTGTTGAATCAATCTGTCCATCTTTCTCCATCATATATATATGTAGTGCATATTCGTAATGGCATCACAATTAAGATGATGATAATCTATAGGCTACTGTTTTATCATGAGATTTTTATCTGGACCTCTATAAACCAGCTGAAATGGAAGAAAAATGTACTTAAAGCCCCCCTTTTCCCCATTCCCTTCTTTTTCTTCCTTCATTTCCTGAACTCACTCAGATCCGTAGCTCTTGATTAATGCCCCTTGAAGGCTTGTGTTAAGTGAACTGCGTACATACTGTACATGCATGTTTTTTAGTTCAGCATCCTAAAATCTGTGGCAAAGTATTTCAGGACAGTGACCTAGTGACGCCATCAAGCGCTGGTCATGGAGTGCCTAATCCTATAAGCAGCATTACGTTGATCCATGTTAGTGCTGAGCAGGTGGCACTGGGTCAGGACTCACTGCTCTTTGGCCTGCCTGATGTTTCCTGACTGAGCAGTGGCTTAGTTCCTGTGCCAGATCACTTCTCAGACCACTCTTGATTGGCTTGTGGGTGTAAGCTATCTGCAGCCCTGTTCTTAAACACAGCAAAACGTATTTGACTCGAGCGATTAGGACATACTTGTTTTTCTGAAAGATATTTTAAATACCTCATGTTTATGCATTTCTGACAGTATTATTGTATTTTTCTTGCATTCCTGTTCTGGGAGCAAGCTTATCATATTATTTAATTATCTGCTTATTAGTATCAAAAGAATGTTTTTAGTTTTTAAATTGTTAAAATTGTAAATCGGAGGAAGATTATCTACAGTGCCTTGCGAAAGTATTCGGCCCCCTTGAACTTTTCAACCTTTTGCCACATTTCAGGCTTCAAACATAAAGATATAAATTTTTTATTTTATGTGAAGAATCACCAACAAGTGGGACACAATTGTGAAGTGGAACGAAATCTATTGGATTTTTGAAACTTTTTTAACTAATAAAAAAATGAAAAGTGGGGCGTGCAAAATTATTCGGCCCCTTTACTTTCAGTGCAGCAAACTCACTCCAGAAGTTCAGCGAGGATCTCTGAATGATCCAATGTTGTCCTAAATGACTGATGGTGATAAATAGAATCCACCTGTGTGTAATCAAGTCTCTGTATAAATGCACCTGCTCTGTGATAGTCTCAAGGTTCTGTTGAAAGCGCAGAGAGCATCATGAAGACCAAGGAACACACCAGGCAGGTCCGTAATACTGTTGTGGAGAAGTTTAAAGCCGGATTTGGATACAAAAAGATTTCCCAAGCTTCAAACATCCCAAGGAGCACTGTGCAAGCGATCATCTTGAAATGGAAGGAGTATCAGACCACTGCAAATCTACCAAGACCTGGCCGTCCCTCTAAACTTTCAGCTCAGACAAGGAGAAGACTGATCAGAGATGCAGCCAAGAGGCCCATGATCACTCTGGATGAACTGCAGAGAACTACAGCTGAGGTGGGAGAGTCTGTCCATAGGACAACAATCAGTCTTACACTGCACAAATCTGGCCTTTATGGAAGAGTGGCAAGAAGAAAGCCATTTCTCAAAGATATCCATAAAAAGTCTCGTCTAAAGTTTGCCACAAGCCACCTGGGAGACACCCCAAACATGTGGAAGAAGGTGCTCTGGTCAGATGAAACCAAAATCGAACTTTTTGGCCACAATGCAAAACGATATGTTTGGCGTAAAAGCAACACAGCTCATCGCCCTCAACACACCATCCCCACTGTCAAACATGGTGGTGGCAGCATCATGGTTTGGGCCTGCTTTTCTTCAGCAGGGACAGGGAAGATGGTTAAAATTGAGGGGAAGATGGATGCAGCCAAATACAGGACCATTCTGGATGAAAACCTGTTGGAGTCTGCAAAAGACCTGAAACTGGGACGGAGATTTATCTTCCAACAAGACAATGATCCCAAACATACAGCAAAATCTACAAAGGAATGGTTCACAAATAAACGTATCCAGGTGTTTGAATGGCCAAGTCAAAGTCCAGACCTGAATCCAATCGAGAATCTGTGGAAAGAGCTGAAAACTGCTGTTCACAAAAGCTCTCCATCCAACCTCACTGAGCTCGAGCTGTTTTGCAAGGAAGAATGGGCAAGAATTTCAGTCTCTCGATGTGCAAAACTGATAGAGACATACCCCAAGCGACTTGCAGCTGTAATCGCAGCAAAAGGTGGCTCTACAAAGTATTAACGCAAGGGGGCCGAATAATTTTGCACGCCCCACTTTTCATTTTTTTATTAGTTAAAAAAGTTTAAAAAATCCAATAGATTTCGTTCCACTTCACAATTGTGTCCCACTTGTTGGTGATTCTTCACATAAAATAAAAAATTTATATCTTTATGTTTGAAGCCTGAAATGTGGCAAAAGGTTGAAAAGTTCAAGGGGGCCGAATACTTTCGCAAGGCACTGTATATATACAATGCAATGAAAATACCTTCCAATTTTCTGTTTTATGGAGTGCCATGTTGCTGTATTACAGTATTAAAACCATTTTTTTTCCAGGCAATTGTGTTTGTGGTCGGTGGAGGAAATTATATTGAATATCAAAATCTTGTTGACTATGCCAAGGTAAATGTTATTTTACAGAATTCACCATTTGAGTAATAACTGATTTGCATTGCACTGCAACAAGGGCAGCATAGAGGAGATAATGGCAGTATCTGAAATCCATTTAATAGGGGGCTGATATATACAGGAGATGCATTATGTCATGACTGAGCGATTTATGATTTCAGTTCACATAACTTTTCTTAGTATTTTCTATTGATTTTAAGGTTGTTTTTTTAATTGTTTTTTTTTTTAGAATCGTGAACAAAAACTGTAAATCGTGGATCATATTCGGCACAGGATCACAAACAACCAAACTGTAGATGCGAGATCAGCCATATTTCCTAACATGCAAACATAAAGGTCACAAAAAAACAGGAGGCCATTCGGCCCGTCTAGCTCATTTGTTAATTCGTAGTTAATTGATCCAAGGATCTCATGCAGCCATTTATTGAAAGAAGCCGGGGTATTGATTTTAACAGCTTCAGGTACTTCATGCTCAGAAAGCTTGACGAAGAGCCCTCTTACTTTAAGGCCTTATGCTGTGGACCCTGTTTTCGCAGACTAAGCCAGGCAAACGTGTGATGTATGGCTGCAGCGAGCTCTTCAACGCCTCCCAGTTTCTTAAACAGGTAGGGCCACCTGCTAGAATCCCTGACCTTCATCGTGGAATCGGTCTATCATCACTGTGCAGAATGTACTGCTCTGCTGTATCTAATTTTGCTTTGGCTTCTCGATTTGCAGTTATCTCAACTTGGGCAGAAATAGGAACAGTATCTCGGCGCCTTTCCCAGTGTTCACTGAATTCTGAACACACCAGACTACTGTCAACGTCATGCCACAGTATCCTAGAACTCCCCTGTAGGACCTGAGTTGATGGTATTCCTCTTATTTGATCATATTTAATAAACTTTGCTATTTTAAATGCTTTGCTTACTTCCATTTCTGTATACTGTACATGAAGCAATTAAAGTTTATTAACAGCCATACAAAGCTTTGCCTTCTAGTTTATTTTGTGTTTTTCCCCCCACACAGTATGTGGTTTGAGGAAGCCTTTCTCATTCCTGATGACAGGCTTGAAAAATCATGTTTACACTGGACTTTCAGGTGTATGCCATTTTGACAGATACCTGGTTTAACTATATTATCTGTGGAAATATCTCCCTTTGTGTGGGACTTTCATTTCCAAACACATCATTTATTCAGAGAACTAGACTCCCAATCAGATCAGTATCTAGTCAGCCTGGGTTAACTGTCATTTGCTTGATGACAATATGTCTTTGTAAAAAATGAGAACACTGCAGTTTACTTTGGCTGTCTTATCAAATTTGCATTTTATGCAAAATGCAAAAGAAAACAATTTCTCTTGAGATTTAACATGATTAGGTTTTTGTATTATAGTTTATTTTTATCAACTGAAAAGGCTTTTTTAGAAATTCAAAAGACAGTATGCTTCCACTGATCAGTGTCCTGAATATTACAGCAAAGAATCAGACCCGTTCAGGCGTTAACAGCTCAACAATGCAGATTTGGTCAGTCCCTGTCACGGTGCCACTGAATGATAATTCACTGATTCACATACAGTAACCCCCTAATTTATTCATACCCATGAACTGTAACTTAAACTTAATTGTTTGCATAGCAAGGAGAGCTCAGGTATGAAATTTGTGAAATGGACATGAAATTCATCGATATGAAAAGGAGTCCTGAATATATCCATACCAAAACAGGATCAAACAAATATATTTCTACAGAATTTATATGGTGTGCATATTTTTTAATACCCTGAAAATATCTTGAAAATAAATGCTAAAAAGTAACCCTGTTTTTTTTATGTATGTTTATCAGTTGCCTGGTAGTTTCACGAAGCCTCAGAGACTTTGTAAAGCTTATGAAGGTCACCTTGACTGCCACTGGGCATTGAAGGAGGAAAACCCCTTATACCATGTCATCAGGAGATACTGATTCTTTTGCCCATCATACATTTTTATAACGTATATAACATTTTTGACAGATGTTCCATTATATATGACTTCAGTTTCATGCAAGTCTATTATACTTTTTGATTTGTTTCTATCCAAAAATATTGAATGTACACCTGGGTGTACGTGCTGTAATAAAGGCTTGTTTACTCTCTAATGCTGACAAGTTTAAATAGGTTTTGGAACAGTATTTGTAGTTCAGCTCATTAAATCACTTTCACACCCGGATATTCGACCTAAATCAGTCTGTTCATCAAGTGTGAATATGTTAAGAATCTGTCGTAGTTAGCACTGAACTCAAAAAGTTTTTTTTTTAATTTCTAAAGCTCGTTATTCTACCACTATATTTTAATTAAAGTAGAAGATATTACCTTGAAATTTAGAATTCTAATTATCTGGAATAAATGAGTTGGATTAGGCTGCATTAGAGAGCGCATATATTAGGTTTCCTGTCTGATATCTTGCCAAAACTGACAGATAAGTAAAAATATATAACCGCTGAAAGAAACTGTAATTCTATCTCACCAAATAACTGATTTTCATATGATAAGAAACAGAAGTCTGAATTTCATTGCATTTAGATGTGGGATATGGATAATCCTCTGGTTTGGCCTTTGACAAAGTGCTACGTTGTCATCAAGGAATTGAAAGTTGCCAGAGTTTTTTTTTTGTGTGCCCACACACTCTTGATGACAGGAGAATTACCATCTTTTAGTCTTATGTTTACATAAACAGAAACAAATCAAGCCCTGGCCTGGACTGCATTCAGATGGGAGTTCTCGAAACTCCTGCATGTTGGTGTTAGTGATGTGGTGGTCCAGTAGGTGGCAGCCTTCCATCTGGGCCAGCACTTCTGAACCTGGGTCTCAGTGTGGGGAGCTTCTGCAGGAGAGGATCGGAAGTCAAGGTCCTGACTACTTGGTCATTAAAGATCCCACAACATTGTTCATACACAGGAATGTTAACCTCTGTGTCCTGGCTAAAATCCACATTTTGTGCTTGCACAGCACAGCCACTGAGCTCCCCCCTATTTCAGCTGGTGAAGTCATTTCTGATTTCATTTCCAGCACACAATGGCTTCCTCACATCACCCAGGTAGGTGCAGCACTTCAGGGGTTAATGAAGTCGATCAACTTCGGTGTGTATAACGCTGCCCTAGGCTGGGACTGGTAGCCCTTCATCTGCTCGTCTATGGACGGCATGTTGCTCCATTGTACTTTTTGGACACTCAATCTGTATAAACCTATGCACATTTTGCACATATTTTATTGTTTTTACAGTGACCATGATCATATTTTGCAAACACCTATGTGTTTATTTTTATTTATTTATTTTATATTTATTTTGTATTACTGTACATATTCAAAAATTTTTGTCTATCCTGATGTCTGTTTTTTTGTTGCTTGTCTTGGGCTGCTGTAACATCAATTTCCCTTCGGGATCAATAAAGTCTTATCTATCTAACTCTTATACTGTAAGTAAATTGCTTAGTAATGTTTAGGAATGAAAAGCACTTAAGAACAAAACATTTACTGTATATTCAAGAAAGTATTGTAATTAGGGGACTAAACTGCACGGGTTCTGGGTTATTAGATGGGTTATTCATTATTTGGCAGGACTCTAAAGTCATATGGACTACCTTGTCAGGGGAAAGTTACACCTGTTGATTACATGGATTGGTCACCATATTGGGTTTTTGACAAACTGACATTTTGACAATCGTTCTTCTCTCACATTGAGTGAGTACAGAAGTTTGACAATTGGTGGTCTTTGTTACACCATATAAATATGTGAAACTCGGTGCACAATTCTACCTATCGTCTAAGATATAGACTCGTTCGGGACAGATACCGTAGATTTAGTGCCATATTGGATTTGTTGGAAAACAATTGGAAGATGTGTCTCCGAGAAAGCCCTTTGCTGGGTCAAATGAAATTTGGTGTTGGATGTTTTGTCTGGACTAGGAAAGATTCTTTGTTCAAGTCACACGCAATAAAATGCAATTTTTTTAAAAAAAAATGTGGCTGCCATGAGGAGATCGGCCAGTTTCCTGAAGGTGCATTCTGCAAAACTCACTGACAGGGATGAAACAGTGTGTCGGGTTCACTCAGCGGCAGCCAGCACTGCGCACCGGATTTACTTCCGTTTCATTCTTTGCCCCAGCTCAGCTGTAGTGTTCCAAGTGCTCTGCAGCCCCTTGGGTAATTAAGCAATTAGGGACCAGCGCAGCATGAAGTCCTGTGAAGGAACCGAAGGCAGGTGCCATGGCTGACTCGACCCTTCTTTTCAAACCATAACTTCGTCTTTCTTCTTTCGCTCCTGTTCATGTGAGCTGTGCCCCCGTTTCATCTGGAGGGTCACACGGGTCCTCTCGCGCTCTGCCACTGGTCGGCACCGAGACAAAAAGAAGTCTGGAAATGACAACAGCCTTCAGTCTTTTTTCCTGCCTATGAACGTGTTGTTCATTGCTCCCAGACCGAGGCTTTACTTGAACACACACACAAAAAAAAGGTTATGTAGTGTCCGTGTTGCAGGACACTGTGAGATCCCTACTTTGGTGAAAATGTGTTTTTTTTTTTCCTTCATTATAGAGCACGGAAAAAATCAGGCTTGGTAACTAAGGTACTATTGTTGCTTTATTTCTTAAAGACGTATTCTCTTCGAAGCACATTTTTATAGGATAAACATCCAACGAGCTTCAACTGTTAGAGGATGGTCATGTAAGTTAAGGGCGTTTGTTTTGGGGCAGATAAATCAGATTCATTTTGTCAGGGTGGTCTCGCGTCTGCTTGAGGTCTGGCTATGGCAGCTACAGTAAGCCACCAAAGGTCTGCTCCGAGAGCAGTGTGGCAGACGTGATTTCCTGAAGGGTCACCTCGCTTCGCCAGCTGCTCACCACCATTTTGTGCGAAGGCGGCTGGCGGTCGTCACGTGTGGGCTCTGCACAAGATACCCCCGGTGGGCTCTGCACCTTGGAACCCGGGAGCGTCTGGCTCCGTAAGAGGATTGCTTCATGCTACCTATCACAGCATAAGTCCATAAACTGATTACAACGAGGGAACCAGCGGCATCCAAAATGCAATTGAAATCTAACAAGATTAAAGGTTGCGAGAAAATGCCTTGCATTTCGACTCGTCTCCCCCCCCCCACCCCTCCTCCGTCCTTAGTCCAGACACTGAAAGCTGAAGGCCAGATTTAGGACAGGTGGATACTACTCCGTGCGTCACGCAAGCTGTTGCTAGAGCCACGATTTAAACGGCGAGGGTCAGCGCGTACCTGTGGCGCTGGTGTCTCCGAGTGGCATGACAGTCTCTCTGGGGCTGCGGCTGGGTTGAGTCATTGAGGTCCACGATGGAAGGGGTGCTGATGGATCGCTCCAATATGTATCTGAGCAATATGACGGTGTACAGGGTCTCCGAAGAAGGGGAAACCGCCATCGGTATCTATCTGGTAACTTTAGGTGAGTAAATACCATTTTTTTCTGTCATATCGTGCTTGCCTTTGGAATTATTTTATTAGTTAATTTACTTCATCATTATTTTTTTTAGAAATACAATATGATTAACGTTGAAATAACGTTGTTATTCTAAAAACAATAATAGGTTATTCTTGGTGATTATTTAAAGTATCAATTCATTCTCATGTAGGCTGACAGTAACCTTTTTATTGTACCTTTTTGACGATAGTGATTATTCTCATTTTAAACAGATTGGCAGAGTGTGCTATTCTGCTATTCTATGAGCATTTATTTTTAAAAGACTCTATATACATAACACATAATGTTTCAGGTGGATTTCAGTCAAGAGTAACCTTTAAATCTACTTGTAAAGAAATGATTGTTCGTGATTGTTGAAGAGCAATCATGAACCGTTTCTGGTTCCTAAATGAAATTGTAGAAATGCATACACTGACTCGTGTCCTGTCCAGGGCGTACCCTGTCTTGCGCCTGTTGCTTGCTGACATAGGCTCCAACTCCCCGACAGCCCTGTACTGGATAAACAGGTTAGACGTTGGATGGATGGTATAGACTGATGTGGTGGTCTGCCCAGCTCCTAGAGAGACATAGTGCTCCAGGATTTTATAGGCACCTTTAACTGGTTAATGAGCAGTGATGCCAATGCCTAATTAGACAATTGCATGCACCAGTTAAACCCTTCAGAGCTCAACTGGAAAGAAATCCAGAAGACATTGGCTCTCCAGGACCTGTGGTGCACACCCCTACACTGGTGTTTCAGTGTGTGAATGTTTCAGATGAGTTACACATCAAAGACGATCAGGATCTGTTCAGCATCCCATCACTGACTGTCCGGGTGCCCCTCTTGGTTATGTCCCAACTGTTCTTTGCTGTGCGTTTTCCCAGGATGGCTTTCTTGGATTGGGAACGGTGTCGTGATTTTCCTCATGGCCAAGCAGAGACAAACTCTGGAACCACAGGACTATCTCACTTTCAACCTGGCCGTCTCAGATGCCAGCATTTCAATCTTTGGATACTCAAGAGGGATTCTTGAGGTTTTTAATGTGTTTAGAGAGGATGGATTTATCATAAAGACTATATGGACCTGCAAGGTAAACACAATATACATAATTATACATGTATACATTGTAATGTATGTAATATACAGTAGGCTATATGAGTATGTATTAAGCATGCCGGCAGATTTTGAAATCTGAATATTCTGGGTAGAAAAATCCATTTTAATCTAGTTTTTCAATAAAACCTGAAAATATCAGACATTTGGTATGTTAAAATATATGATGTTAGTAAGAAGCTAATCATGATCTCAAGATCAATTAATATTATTCATGATGATAAAGACAAGAATGGGAGAATGTCAATCAGACCTGATATTAAACTGGGTTGTTTACCCTGTTATTGAACTGATATTGAACAGTCTTAAAATACAATTAGGATTACTTTATTCCCATGCTTGCTGCATTGTTTAAAATTATAATTAACAACACTTGTTTTGTATTTGCAAGGTATGTTTTTCCTGAGAACTGTGGAATCTGTCCAGTCATTATCCTTATGCTTCTAATGGTGATTAATTGAGAATTTAGATTGAAGCTAAATTTTAATGTACAGCACCTGAGCATCATGATGTGCAGGCTTTTCTCCATCATTAGCTGTTGAATAAATAAATTCAGCTGCAAACACGACTGGGAGACATTCCAGCGCAGCGATGCTTCATCTTTCAACACGAGTTGGCCCTGTGATTGTGTGTGCTCTGCGGTACTGCCGGGGGGCAGTGATGTAGTGTTGAGGAATTACTGCAGCAGACTGGCTCAGGTCTCATTCTTCATCCTAATCTGAGAAGGCTGTGTCTTTGCCAGGTGGACGGATTCCTGATATTGCTCTTCGGTCTGATCAGCATCAATACACTGACAGCCATCAGTGTCATCCGATACATCAAAGGATGCCAGGCTCACCAAGGTATGCCAGGCTCCTGCCAAGCTGGAGCTTGTCCAGGTCTCGCTGAGGCTTTGTTATTAAAGGTGCTGACAGGATTATCAAGGCGACGCTGTCACACGGCCCCTCCAGTGTAAGACATCTCATTCTCAGGGTGTTTCCATTAAAAGGTACAGCCCCGGGTTAATTTATTTTTATTAAACATCAGAAAGGGTATATTTTTCATAATAGGGCAATATATATATGTTTATGTGTACGGAATGATTTATTGCTATGGATACACGCCACATTAGGAATAACAAATCTTCACATGTTCCTTAAGCACCCATTTCTTCAATAAAGAACCACTGTGGGGCGTTTTCGTTCACCTCTATTGGCTAGTTAACCACAAAACGTCCAGCTGTCAAGTCTATGTCGATCTGCAGTCCAAGAATTGATTGTTATGCAAGCGAGGTTTGCTAATGGTCGTGTTTTCTCTACAGCCTACAGAGTCAACAAGCGCAGTGTGGGGCTTGTCATTGCTGCAGCCTGGCTCTGGGCTCTCTTCTGGGCTGGAGCCCCGCTGCTGGGCTGGGGCAGTTACAGAGGTAGGACAATCATCAGAGGGGCTGGCCTGTCCCCTCTCACGGGAATCTGGCAGTGCAGTGATGTGTCATTTTTAACACTCCTGAGAAGTCCATCATTTAAATTTAAATCCATAATTTAAAAAAAATCATGAGCATTGGTTAGTGCCTGCCAAATAAAAATGTCAAGAATGACTTTGCATTAATAATTACAATAAATGTATTAGTGAAGAATGCTGTTGAATAATCTTACTTGGGATTGTTTTTGTAAATTAAACCATTGACTGCTCACACATGAAATAATCCAGATTGAAATGGGGTATATTTCATTGTGTGCAGCACTGTGGTGTGACGGTTTGTTATGCTGTCTCAAAGTCTTGGGGTTCACTTCCGGCGTAGGTCATCTTCTGTGTGGAGTGCACATACTCAATAGTGCAATATTGGACTTACTGATAATAAATTAGATATTCTGTTGTATTTTTGGAGCATCACTCTCATTTCGGCACAGATCATTCCCGCTGTTCTCCTGGGAAGGTATTTACCGAGTGTGTGTGAACAGTCATAACCTCGGCTATATCACTGCGGACTACTGTGGACACAATCACACAGGCACTCATCTCCCATGAGAGACAGGCTTTCTTTTCAAATATGTGCTATCATGCTGCTTCCCAGCAACACCAGGAAAAGCACCTTAAAGTGGTTAAATCAACAAAACCTTTTTAACAGCTTTGAATTCAATTGGGAGGAATGAGACAAAGTAATGCTGGTTGTGTGCACAAACTGAAGCTGCTAAAAACAGTAACACCCCACTTTCTCCGGTTTTAGAGCATTTTTGCAGCATTCTGTTTTTCTTTACAGCCCGCAAGTATGGAACATGTGAGATCGACTGGACAAGGGCCGGGATCTCTCTGTCTTACAAGTGTTACGTCATCGGCATCTTCTTCTTCAACTTCTTTGTGCCAGTAATCATCATGGTCTTCTCCTACGTGTCCATCATCCGGATGGTCAGGTCAAGTCACAAGTCAACGCGCGGAGGAGACGTCAGCGAGCGCCAGAGACACATGGAGCGCAGTATTACACGGGTAAGACACCAAGCAGGAGTGCATGTGAGCTGCCTGCTCTCACCGAGTTCTTTACCAGGCAATCCTATCCCCACACTGCCTGAGCCTCTGGCTTCTTTATTAAGAGGGATAAACCATTTCTTCTCCAACTATAGGATCGTGCGGGTACCTATAAGGGAGGGAACACCTTAACTGGATTTGAATAAGTCTCGAAGTGTATCACACAGTGGTGGTAACACTGATTACATAGTGTTTATTCAGTTGAAAAAGCTTACTAACTCAGCACATTGGAATGATGCAATTAGTGGAGTACCACAGGGGTCTGTATTAGGACCACTGCTACAGTTAGTAAACTAGTGATGTTTGCTGATGATACATTATTTGGAGGCTCAGCAAATACTGTATAAGCAGCAGATGAAATTTAAAAAAAAGGCTTAGATAAAATTCAAGCCTGGGCAAACCCCCAATATTAGTGTAGACAAGTGCAGAGTCATAAAGTGATGGAAAAGTCTTTAGAGGATGATCCATGCAAATTAGAAATATCAGTTTACCAAGCTGAAGTGCTCAACGGCATCGAATCATCACCCCAGTGCCTCCCTTTCCTTTGGCCATTTAGACAGAGGTAAACCTGGTTCGTCCCGGCGTTATTGCAGTGCAGGATTCCCAGCGTCCTTCCTTGACACTGGCACGGCTTCTCCCTCCTTTCCCCCCTGCAGGTCTCATTTGTGGTGTGCACGGCCTTCCTGCTCGCCTGGTCCCCCTATGCCGTCATCTCCATGTGGTCTGCGTGGGGGTACCAGGTCCCTCCCCTCACCAGCGTGCTGGCCAGCCTCTTAGCCAAGTCCGCCAGCTTCTACAACCCCTTCATATACGTGGGCATGAGCTCCAAGTTCCGCCAGGACCTGCGCCTCTTGTTCCGCTGCCTCCAGGCGCGGGGGAGGCAGACCCAGACGCCCGCTCTCCAGCCGCCAGCGAAGGGGGGGCAGGAGCCGGGGCCGGTCCAGCCCGAGCACGTGGAAGTCGCCATGGATGCGGCCGAGAAGGACCGCGAGGCCGGGCCGAAGGGCGACGACTCCACAGCGGACTCGGGTGTGGACTCTGGCAACCATGAGAGCTTCGTAGATGAGGGATCCCCAGCCCAGCCCGCCTCCCCCAGGATCGAGAGCAGCGCTCACCTCACTACGAAAGCGTTCCTGAGGAAACACAGTGACTCCGGGCGCCTCTGATCCCGTATAATCCCAGTCTGTACCTATGTATATATGGTCACTGATCCCGTTCCTTTTGTAAAGTGCAAAGTGTAAAGTTTTTATGTTTGATACGCTTCAGCGCTGAATGAACTCATGGCGTTTGACATCGAAAGATGGAATTTAGGTCTCGGGTGTTTTCTAGAGGAGCCCTGAATATCCTCGGGGATCTGCTTTTATCTATCGTGTCCCCATTCAGGGATGCCATTGCTGTTGTGTATAGGTGGACGGCGGGTCGCATGATTTTCGCAGTAAAATAACTAAAGTATAAATAAATCCATAGCTTATTTTTTGTATAATTCTTTCGTTTTTTGAATTGTTGGCCCTTCAGACAGGTAAAATGTCTTTTGTATTTTCTTTGTTTATCAATAAACTTGAAAACTGTTTTATCACGAAACGTTCACTAAGTCACATAAACCCTTGCTAGTAAAATATTTTGCCAGTTCTGCTTTCTGTTGTAATAGACTTCTCCCTTGAAATGGTTTCCCACACCAACCGTTTGGTGAGTCTTTGACTTTGGTCAATCGAAACAATATCATGTTTCAGCTTTATAAAAATTAAGAATCCGCGGTTGAGCATATTTCTGAAACTGGGCTGACAGGGAAGGGAAGAGAGACTTCTGCTTATCACTTACTGGGAGGAGCGATTCCGTTAATACATTTTATGGAAGAGAGTCCGAAGAGACTCCCCTGAAATTCGAGGCCCATGGTTTTTTAGAAGATCTCACATGGGAAAGGAAGGTGGGAGGATGTGCAAGAGTGTGTGTCTCAGAATGAAGCTCCGGATAGTTAGCTGATATACGGAAACTGGAACTGCAAAACTAATGACATGACTTTAGTCTCAGAATGAAGCCAAATCACGTGGAACCGACTTGCTTAATCTGATCCGTAAGAAGATGATACTCAATAGGTATAATGCTCTTCTCATAGGAAGTAGGAAAAAAAACCCTAATCCTCAGAACAACGTATTTGAGATGCTTTGGTCCTTGGTTTAGATACCTTGTCACGAAGGACAAAATCAGCTCTTTCATTACAGTATGTGTCCCAAATACTGTATTCTTTCAGTTTCCATTCACATCATCTTTTAAATGGGCTGACTGCAATAAAGCGCGTCGGTCTGTTTCAAGACTTTATTTCAGTATCACAGTAATTCACAGTGTAGAATTACAGTACTAGAGCTGTATGTGTTTGCCTGTGAAAGACAAAGCCCCGAGCTAAGAAACTTTCTGTCTGAAGGTTGTTCCCCTTTTTAAAAAAGAAAACAAAGCTAAAGCTACACAGAGAGTAATCGGTACTTCAGAAACCCGCAGTTACACAAATGGTGACAATGACCCCGTGATGCACTCTCTGTGAAAATAATGAGCCGAAGTCTGAAAGGAGGCAGCAGACAAAAAAACAGTTTGACCCAAACTCGTTAATCCCTCCGGCCTGCTGGCCTGTCCTGCACTGCCCTCCGAAAGAAGGGAGCTTGGGAACCCGTGTCTCAGACACGTGAGCCCCTGACAACGAGACTGAGCCACGGCCTCATCTCACGGAGCAGGGCCGCTACGGTCTCTGCAGACATGGGCCTCGCTGGCAGAGTGCAGGGAGAGCAGAGGACTCAGCATGGACACAGGGTGCTCAGGCTGAATCTCCAGAGAGCAAAATGGAGGAAGACCTTGTATACAAGGCAGTTCACAAAAACCGGGACACACAGCATAGTGAACTGTGACTCGGGAAGACTGCCTAAACCTCTCTCTTTTTAACACGAGCCTGGATTCTCAGCATGCTCTGGTATCCAGGTTGTGAAGCAAGTCACCCTTTCAGAGGATGTTGTTAACTGTTTGGAAGTGTAAGTTTATATTTTAAGTTCTAGCAACGCAATTCAACGAATGCCTTACTGTTAGTGTTAAAGCGAAGAAACCTTGTATAAATCTTCATCGGGACTGAGCACATATTGCCTGAGAAATGCATTTTTTTTTATGTAACTTCAAAAGGAATCTTTTAGAAGGATATAAATGTTTATTTTTGTTTTAACTCATATGTTATAGTCCATATACTGTAAACAATTCATGAAACAGAGAAAGGTTGTTGTTATATCTTATTCATTTTACCACAGTTGGCAAGGACAAGCTGAAACTTGATGGGATTATGCAGAATATGCTCATTCTAATCATATTTTTCATGTCATTTTCTTAATTGTGGTAATTTGACTGGGTCTACTGTCTTAACAGCTCTTTGAAATATTTTATATATATATACTGATACTTAGCAATATGGCAGAATTTGTATTTTATTGTGTAGCAAACAAATGGGAAATAATTGAGAAATAACTGATGATATAGAAATAATACGCAACATAATTTGTAGGACTACATTTCACATCAGCAAACTAATAACCAAGTTCCCCTCACAGTCACTACTGTTAAACTAATAACAAAGTGGATTGCAGATTAGTTTAAGAGACAAATTCATTATGATTCCCATAGAATGACAACTGTGGCTTTTATATTGCTAATACTATTAAGCATTCTCAGTCTGCACATCATTTCTGCTATTCGAAATGATGTTATGAGGACTTTTTTCTGTTATTAGTTTTTCTTTCTATTCTTTCCAAGAGAAATAAACATCAAGGGCAGTCTGACAGCCGTTATTATTGCAGTAAAGCAAGTGCACTTATACTTGTAAAGGATCAGTGGGAACAGGCTGCTCAGAAGGATCACATTGGTGTAAACGTGACACGAGGCCGTTGGACTGAACAGAATCGAGAGTGTCAGTTCTCGTCACTTCACTGCTGCACAAGGCTTATCTTTTTTCCCACACCAAGGGTTTTAGTAAAAAGGGCTGTGTAGCCAATTTCTTCTTGTGATGGTCACCTGCTTGATGAAAAAGGAGTTTGTCGGAACCTGAAGGCTGCCCAAATCTCCAAATCCCAAGCTTGACAGAAGTTGTTTCAGAGGTGACCAGCAGCAAGGGTACATTGCTAACAATCAGACAACAGGGATGTCCAGGGTTAAATAAAGGGCTTCTATCACCAAGGTGTTTGAGGACTGGGGCATAAGTCAGTCTGGGAAGTATGATGCAGTCCAGGTGTTGATTGCCTGAAATCTAGTGGGATGATACGCACATGTAATCAACATGACTCCCCTACAGAGGCATTGCTACCACAACACATGGGATCCTTCAGGCAGCAGTGAAGTCATGGATTTTGGGATGTCTTGCTGGTAAAAGAACTGCTCGGACTAGAATAAAAGGGGGTGATGAGGTTACCTCAATCCTAGGCTAGGCTTTAGGGTTTATGTCACAGATTTTGGGGAGAGGAGTGGAAAAAGTGGTTTAAATGCATAAAAAGGGCAGGCGCATCCCATAAATGGAAAACTTCCACACATTATACTGTACCCTGTAACACTATAACCCTAAGAAATTTAATCTTCAATGTTCATCTAGGAGATGTTTTAACATAACCATGTCATAAAACAGGCATTTGTATACTGTGTTTTGAAGCATTTTACGTTCAGTAATAATTTATTGATTTTTTTTTTTACTTCTGTCAATGATACCAATATGTTACTACATAGTAACTTTAAAGTTTGGCCGGAATTCACCCACAATATCAGATTCTGGTGGGTGTTTAGAGTTAATTTTTCGAGCTTCAACAGAGAACCGGCACTTCTTAAAGACTCTGATGTTGACTTTTGATTTCTACCACAGTTTGTTGTGTCCCATTGATTTCTTGGGGAGATGGAGGCAGGTGGGTTTGTGTGACGGGCAAAATATCGGGTTGTACTGATGTTAAGCAAGATATTCTTCATGCAGTTTCCCTAGGCTAGCTCCCCAGACCGTATTGCTTGATTAGCAGACTGGAGGAGGTGGTGCCTGTACCACATGGAACATTACTCAAGCAGGCCAAATGGACCCCTGTTGTTAGTAGCCTTTCTTATATTCTTACAGTCCCATCTTGCCACCTCTCAAAACACCAGCATGAGTGAGGATTACTAGGAGGAATGTGACACCCTTATTTACAGCATTAAAGGAGTCAAAGAGAGGGACCAGCAGCCATGTCACCCTGCAACTCACAGCTGGCAGCCCACTGAAGCTCAGCAGGTGTGAGCCTGGACAGTACCTGGATGGGAGACCTCCTGGGAAAAACTATGGTTGCTGCTGGAAGAGGTGTTAGTGGGGCCAGCAAGGGGCGCTCACCCTGTGGTCTGTGTGGGTCCTAATGCCCCAGTATAGTGACGGAGACACTATACTATAAACAAGTGCCGTCTTTCGGATGAGACGTTAAACCGAGGCCCTGACTCTCTGTGGTCATTAAAAATCCCAGGGTGTTTCTCGAAAATAGTAGGGGTGTAACCCCGGCATCCTGGCCAAATTTCCCATTGGCCCTTACCAATCATGGCCTCCTAGTAATCCCCCTCTATGAATTGGCTACATTACTTTGTTCTCCACCTCCCCCCCCTCCGGACGGCTGGAGTATTCTCGGTCGCATTTAATGGCAACGTCAGCTCAAAGACAAGCGGACCCTGCTGATGCGGGATTAACGCTTGGATGAGAAAAAGGAGTCAAAGAGAGAATATTGGACAGAATATTTGGAAGAAGCACTATTCTTTTTTTATTTGAATCTGAAAAAAGAATCTTACAAATATAAAATACTGTTTTTACTCCCCCTTTTTTCCTCGTCAGCTAAGGTAGGAGCTGTGCAAAGTCGGGATTAGTGCGGATTGCTGGCTCTCCGTTTATCTGGCCCTTTAGATCACTCCTATGAAAAAGCAAATAAATTTCCTAACTTTTGGACTCTTTCTTTGAGATGTCAGTGAAGAGCAGGTTCATTATTGCTTGAACCTCAGCCTTTCCAGAAGATAATATTGGCAACAAATAAGCAGAATCTTATATCTCAGGATAGTCCATATGAACCAAGCAGAAAGCTTTGTCTGTAGTGTCCATAGGTTCTCCCAACAGTCCAGATTTTTCTAATGTTTTTAGCAACTGGGGAAAGCGTGTTTCAAATGTATTTGGAACCTGGACAATGGGTAATGTAGGGTCAGCATTACAGAGTCAGAGTGAAGTATGGAAGAACTCCTTCAGTCCTGGCCTGTTAGCCCTGCATTCTCCATACTCAGTACACAGAGCTGTGACAGATTAGTTTTCATCACCAGAACAGCTGGAAGACGAACAAACACCTGGAATCTCTCAATGGCTGTAAAGGTAGACAATGGCTGGGACAGAACTGAAACCTAAAATTGTCTTGGTCTCCGCACCATTAGATCAAAGTCACATTCTGTCACGATCTGTATGGAAGCTGGTGTGCAATGGTTTTTCCAAAATGAAGGATATCAAATGTATTTAGCCTTATTTAAACAGGGCACTGGCATCCCAACATTTTTTCAGTGTCCTTCAGTACTCAGCTCATGTCAACCTGGTGTTGAGGCACGGGTGGATTTCAACAGCTGATCCTGCAACTGAGCAGCACTTTGTAGGATCCAATTAAGTCAACCCTTCTGGAGAAAGGAGTACAAAAAGGTGCCCTAAAAATGGACTGACTCATCCCTCCTCCCTGGACAACCACATCCAGAGGGACCAGCTTTCTGCTGATTAAAAAACACAAAAGAGAGTATTAATAATATTTTCTTCTGTGTACAAGCAAACACTACAAACAGTAGCTGGGACTGCAAAGATCATGACCAAACCAATACAGTTACGTGATTTCTACATATGCACCTAACCTGGATTCATATGACGAAAGCAGAGAAGATTTCTATATGTGAAGCTCAGCCAAAATCTTTGTAGAATCCCAGAGGAGGGCAGACTTCAAGGCAAGAGTTGGAAAAGATGTCAGTCTCTGGAAAAGAATCATTGGCAGGGAAAGATTTGGAAATGTCATCTCCAATGGCATTCCTCTGTGTGCCAAATGCTGAGAGCATGAGCTCATCGTGACCAAGACCCTGTTTCACTAGAAAAACAGATCCAAAACATCCTGGCAACATCTGCACTAAAAACACTGAGACCAGATTGACTTTGTCTTTGTGCTCAGAATCCTAAAGATATCCAGATCACCAGAGCAATGACTCCCAGCTGCTGGGATCATCCCCGTCTTATCCAATACAATCCAGCCATCATCCCTGTAGTTCTGTGCGAGGCTGAAACATGACCTCCATACAGTACGGATGTATTTCAATGGTAAAAGCTAAGATAAAGAAAAGCAACAGTAATATAAACTTCAGGGATATTTATGGCCCCTAACTAAACAGGTATAGACAAAGGATATGCTAGCCCTTTGAGACCCAGAGATGCAAATTGAGAATGTTGAAGATGCTCCACGACTGGATTGCAGAGTACAGAACCAGATATCTCTCGACCACACCTGCTCAAGCAGTCAGACAGTGCAGCTATCACACTCTTATCTGTCCATTTGTGTTTATGGTAGAGAGCTGTCTTCACCTGCAAGAAATATTTAACCAGATAATCCCAAAACAGAAATATAAAACTTGGGACTTTAAAAAACTTTTAACAGTCCACAACTGAACATTATCCTGGTTCATTTTACACATATGGTTGGAGGAGACGTTACTGAAAAGTCCAGTTAAGAATGTGTTTCTCTTTCCTTTGTGTCTATGAAAATTTGATTAAAACACATGGCTCCTAATGAGAAATGAAAACATGAAAGGCATTCTGGATATATGCATTGCCTGGTGTTGGAAATCATTTTCACAGAATGGGGTGTTTTTATTTGCTTTATTCCTTTTTGTTTTTTGGTCTTAAAAATAATCATTTCTCTAATGTGCCCTAAGAATTACATCCTGTATTTGAAATTACCCCTAAAATCCATAGAGCACATGAGCTCTTTTTTCACATGTTTTTTGCACTGGCTTCATGCACTTGCTCTTGTCAAGAATAATTCATCTTCATACTTTGCTCTTTACACATTTTCTTGAAGAGTGGCATAGCACTCAAAACCGCAGATGCACATCAATTGCAATTCTGTCAGGAACATTATTGCAGTCATCCTGGCACACTGAAGTAACAATTAAAAGCAGATGAGTCGTAACCAGTCTAAGTGTGTTTCTCATAAAAAAAGAAAATATTAAACATTTTACTCGTTAAACACCAAATTTAAAACAACAGTTTGCAGTTAACCTGAAATGGTTTGGCTTCCTTTTCAGAGCATGGTCATGCTTTTTTTTAAAAAAAAATACAAACGTATTTTGCAGTAAAACAGTTTTTTGTGTTGGTTTTTGTCAATTTCTAAAATTAATAACTGAAATGGAAAAATTTGTGAAGTGCTTGTAATTTTGTGAAGTAGGTGGTGCCATCAAAGCTCTGTCTCCTTCAATTACTATTAATTCTCTTCCCTTTCTGGAAATGGCTGATCTGTACAGTGGGGTTGTAACTAGTGGATTGAATCAACGTGGAGTACAGCGATAAGACAGAAGTCAGGCAGGTCAAATAAATATTTAGTTTTCTGAATTGTTGCATCATTATTACATTTTGTTCAAGGGTAAAACTCGTATAAATTTTGTATTTTCCTGTTCCCATCACTATTTTGGAAACTTGCACAATTGCTTAGAGAGGTTTAAACAGAAAACAAGTTTAGGCAGAAGAACAATTTTAAAGTTTTCAGAAGCACCAGCTGCACAGAATCGTACAGAATCTGACATCTTTGATCTCAGGGAAGAACAAATGGTTTGGCTTCCTCTATTTATGCAGCTATCCTCTATTTATCCTCTATTATGTCTTTTTTTTTTTGCAGCTTCATCTTAGCAGGTTCCATCTGGACTGCCACTTCCAGGGACAACATGTGGGCAAAAATAAATTCAACTTCCAAACCATCAAATCATCCACTCAAATTCCTTGACCGCTAATAGCCAGTATAGTATGAAGCTAGTTCATTCAATACTGTCTATAATTATCGTATTGTACAGGCGGAGTATTACAGATGGAGATCCTCAGCACTGTTCATACTCGGTACTCTTGCTAGACGATGACTCCAGAATCTGGCCTTCTCCCAGCAGCAGAGGTGAATTCACCTGGTTGGTCTGACAGGTGTTGGGAGCCTCTATATTTCTTCTATTTCCTATTTGTGTGGAGCCTTCAAGTGCGAGGATCTGCTGTTGCCGTGGGAGACAGCGGGGCCTAGCAGGGCTGATGCAGTTACCACACAGGCCAAATGTCCTTCTGTCTTTATAGCTGGTTCCATTATAGTTGGCTGGCTGTAATTGAGGTAGTAACGTTTTAGGAACTTGAAGGGGAGTATCAAACGAAGGTGATGAGGGACGGGGGGAAATGTTATATTCCGTTATAGAAAAACAATCAAATCTCAGGATCTCAAGTCCAGCCAGGTGGCAGAAAGATAAGACGCTTCAACTTGTAAAGCCAAACGTACCACAGCGTCTCTGTTACTGTCTTGTGTTTACATGCTGGAGAACAATGGAAAACACAAAAGTGTCTCATTTTCCAAGTATTCTTCCTTCTTCAATAACGGACCAGTTACTAACAACATATTTACTTAACAGAATCCCCACTCAAAGACAGAGAGGTTTTAGTTATTTAAGTATATAGTTTCATTTAATAACAATCAGGATAATGCATTGAGAAAGCAAAGACTGTCACTTTCTTGGAATGGAAATGGCTTCTGGAACCCCTCTTTTTTCTGTCATGAAATGCATGAATTTCTGTGGAAACTTTTAGACGTTCAAACACTTATGTGTCTTATGGGGTGTGTCTGATAAACTGCCCTTCTAGAGTGTTCTCTTCACATTACGGAACAGGGGCAAAAGATCCATCCCCTTTTCCCAGCACAAACTGTAATAGATCACCATTACAGACAGGGAACAGAAAAAACAGGAGCGAGTGTTGTAGCAAAAAAAAAGGAGCTACTGTATTTAAAAATACGAGATCTGCAAAGCTTTGTAAAAATTTCCTTCCCCAGATTAAATGGGATTAGAACCTGCCATTTTAAGAGAAAAGCAACCCTTCAAAGAATTTGCATGGAGGATCGGTGAAATAGTGGGTACACTATTTTGAATTTAGACTTGTTTACATCATTAAACATCTTCAGTGTTTTAAAGCTCCTACGCTCACTGAAAAAAAATGGGAAAGTTAGATTCTCTGTGCCAGTATCTGGTAAACAAACTTTTGCTTTAAATCGGTCTCTACAAATTCCATTTTCTCAGAGGGCTGTGTACTTAATCAGAAAAACTCAGCTGGAAATTTTCTGAAGCTTTTTTTCCAAGTTTTTTTTTTTCAGAAATCTTTTCTTCCCAATTAATTTGTTTTTCAGTAAGCAGACAAAAGGCAGGCCATGGCTAGGCCTCACCTGTGGGCCTTTCAATTTTTCGTTTTTCATCTGCACATGCTTCTGCAAAGAACACTCTTCTGTTTCCTTCCCATTTGGAAAACGAGATTTAACCCATTTAAATGTCAAGAAGAGGAGACCCGATAGTACAAAAAAAAATGTTTCTGCTAATTTGTTATTGTCATTTCAGATCAAAAGGAAAATACTTGCAAATCTACTTAGAGAGATCACATAATCTATATGTACTGTACCCTTCAGGAAATACAAAACGAAGCATTTGTATTTAATCAGGAAAACACCTAATTACTCAATCTCGAGCTGTTTCATGTCATGGCTCATCAGATCTGGACCACATAACAGGCAGCATGAATTCTCCACACCTTGGGTACGCCCCAGGCTGATGTCACTGAGAATGTGAGACAGTCTGGGATGTTCCAGGGACATTATTTAAAGAGACCCGGCTGTTCTCGACACCACAGAGGAGACACAGGGGATCAGGGAACGGAGACTAGCTCTTTTTTTGTTTCCAGCAAGGATTTCAACAAGACTTCAACTACCTAAAGAAGGACTTTACTCATAGAAAACCGTCTGTCTGTAAGCTCCTTTCTTTTGACTTAATTTCTCCCCTCACACTTTCTTGGGATAATGAACCTGAGGTTCTGTAGTTTCCTCTTATGCTTCGACCCTTCTTCTGATTTTGAGGGCATGTTGCTTAGTAACCAGGAATACATTGGCTTGTAGCACTGTGGACATTATATGAGACTGGAGGCTATAATTGAAGCAAAATTGGACAACCTCATGCTCCAAGTGGATTTTTTTTCTCTTTTGAGAAGACTAAACAACAGGTTTGCTATGATCATTTTTCCCCCCATTGAAAAACATTTTTTTTGTCCTCCAGTTATCACCTGAAATATTTATACTGGTGGATTAAAAAAATTCCTTTCGGTT
Organism: Lepisosteus platostomus; assembly: GCF_059453375.1. Taxonomy (NCBI): domain Eukaryota; kingdom Metazoa; phylum Chordata; class Actinopteri; order Semionotiformes; family Lepisosteidae; genus Lepisosteus; species Lepisosteus platostomus. Next base: position 5,496,539 of record NC_142620.1, on the reverse strand, counting down.
ACTGAGGTAAAAAAACAGTCCTACAGATAAATTCGACTTTCATTTTGTTGTTGTTTTGGTTGAGTTGTTAAAGTGGGGGATATGAAGAAGATGATGTATTTACCTTAATGCCTTTTCATTTGACAAAACGTTACGTGTGCTTACAGCCGTTAAAGTTTCTGTTGTATGTTGTCTTTCTTCTACTGGTTTCTCCGCAGATGCTCTGTGAACTACAGCTCGATTCTCCAGCTGCAGGTGCGAGATTTCATCATCATGCTCATTCAGCTGACTGCTTTACACGCTCTGGGTAGGTACCGTGTCTCTTCCGCGAAACTTTCCCGGACTTAACCGCAATAACGTGGGTTGACGTTATAAAGTAAATGCTTATTTGTTTTGAGAATCTTTGAACGAATATTATCCATCTTTTGCCGACAAGGCTCGGAGCAAAGCGGAGCCTTTCTGGGGGAACACATGACCAAGCCACCCCGTCTTTAAAAGGTGGAAGTAAACTGGAGCGCACGAACACGGATAGAACATGCAAACTCCTCACAGAATGACTCCCAGTCTGGAAACGTACTCGCAGCAACAGAGTTGGAAACCAGAAGCGCTAACAGCCACTACACTCCACCTGTTGTCGATCCTTAGAAGGTTTTATTCCGGGGTTCCCGACACTATCGAGCTCGCAGAAACGGGCTCCGGAGTTGTAACATTTCTGAACAGTTTAAACGAAAACCAAGAAGTATTTTTGCATCATGGTTAGATACATTATTTTACTTTAATCACAGCCTCTACCGCATGTGGATATGTGATTGGACCATGCCAAGATTCTATTGTTTTGTTATTTAAGTTTAAGATCTTTTGCTGAAATACCTACGATAAATAACAAATGTGACCGAGCAGGTCTGACGTTTTGTTTCGTTTCCACAGGTATCCTTTCTTTGGCGTCTAACGCTTTAGGAGCCGAAGCAGGTGGTTAGTATTTTTATATTTTCATTTTGAGATTTTTTTGCTTGCAATTATATTAGCAGTCCAGTAGAATACGTATCCTTGTTTTTTTTTTTGATGGTCATATAAAATGCGATACAGCATGTAAGCAATGAAATATGAGGAAAATACTACTTCACGGTCACGCTTATTATTTAGAAAGGAATATTCAAAGGACGCTTTATCTTTTTCTGCAGGCGAGGTTTCAAAAGTAAAAATGTGTGGGATATGAGGTCGTTGAGGAGTATAAGCGCATTAATTGATTTCTAAGAAACAACCTTTCAATTGTTTTTCAGTCGACGACAGGTGTAGAAATAAACTTTTATTGTTGCAGCTTCGATCATTTAATTAAACGACGACCGGTAATTGTGAGTTGAATCATAATGGGCAGCGGAAATAAAACCGTCCTGTTTGTCCTGCTCACCTCAGTGCACGTCCTTGTGAACTGCACGACGCGCGGAGCCGACCTGGTGCAGCGAACGGCGACTGTGCTCTGTCCCGCCAGCTGCGTGCCCTGGCAGCTCTCGGTCTTCGGAACAGCCGTGTACGCCTCTATCTCCAGTATCTGCGGGGCTGCTGTACACAGGTAAAGTGCTTTTTTATGAGTCGTGCAACTTCAGAAGTCAAGGTGGACCTCATCGTTTACCTTCCGGGTTTGGGTTCTATCAAATTGCAAGAATTAATTAAGCGCGGGACGAGGTTTTCTCTCTGGACAACGAAGGTTTTAGCAACCTTCGGGAAAATATTATGCAATGCAATCTTTAAATTATATATTCGCTAATTGAGTGCGAGACGTTTAACGTGTGAAAGTTATCTTTTTTTAAAATGGTTTGAAGTAAGTTTTTTATATGTCATTATGAAGAGTGCATTTCTTTCACTGTCGGAGTAACTGGAGCAATCCTAACATTTCTTGGTGGCGTTATTATGTAAAATTCCTTGCATACTTTTTTTTTCCATATTGTGTGACCTTGAAGTGTTACTACTCTTTGAAGGAAATTGAAGAAATTATTTTCTATAAATTAGGGCTCGTGGTAAGTTTTTCGAAGTTTGTAGTAACTTTTCGTGCTTAAACAGAAGTTCAGTTCCTTTATGTGTTCAATTCCCAATATTGGAATGCTAATATTGGTCATAAAATATATTGTTTTTATGCGTGAGTTACAAGAAGTAATATTTGTTAAAGGAAACAAATTAAATCTGTCACTATAAACCTTTTTTAGATTATTTTGTACATATATTTTACCGACAATGTATGGTACAGGTTTCATCGTCGAGATGGAAAAAAAAAACTTTCTAGGTAACCGCAGTTTCTGAATCGTCTTTAAAGTAGGTTTCTGGGAGAACATACTGCAGAGCAGTCAATATTCAATTGAGATACTGTATACCGTTGGATAAAATCGTTGATCCTTTGAATTTGCTGGACAAAAACTGAAATGATTTAAAGGTAATACAGTACAACAAGCAATACACCCACAGGATCCAGAAGAAAAGTACAAGTACAGCAGAAGCGGAAGAAACAGTAGGAAAGTTACCTTTTACAGAAACTTCTCATATACCGCCGTCTGTTGGTCATCTGGACGTAAACACGATGTATTGGTGCAACCTATGCAACTTTACAGCCATCGTAGTAAGACCATATAACATACAGTATTGGTAATGGCATCATACTGATGCTAGTCTGTACCAAGCAAATATAGCTGGAATGATGATGGAAAATTTCTTTGATTAACCTGGAGGTCATGTATATATTATTTAAACCATTGAGGTTCCAATAATTAATGTGCATCTTAATACTACCAAGGTATTATACGAACTCCATATATGCTTTTAGAAAGCAGCCCATGCTCTTACAGTATGAAGTACCCAGTCATAGCAGTGATTGAGCACAGGAAGAGCTGTGCTGTGTTCTGTGCTGTTTCTGGATGGAGGTCTCAGAAGCCAGCAGGGTGTCCCGATCAAGCTCTTGAATTGCATTAGCTGCTCTGTTTTCTGGCTTCGAGTACAGTGTGACTGATTTGGTTCCCCTCCAGACTGACCGACCCAGAGAAACAGACAATTATTTCTCCTTGAATCGGAGTGTACTTTTGGCTGCGGTGGAGGATACCGAACACAGGACGGGAGGCGCCAGCACAGCGTGAAGAGGAATGGAGGAACAAGTTCAAAGCGGAGCACGCACGCACAGACATACTAGTGCCCCCTGTGGGAGAGCAGCTCGCCTCCGAGCCTGCATGATTAGGACTGAAACAATGTGTCACACTGTCACATTTTTGGAAGAGGCTGGGATTTTTTTCCCCTTCGAACAGAACTCCTCCGTCCCGCTGTGTAACCGAAAACTCACAAACCCTCAGGGCCCAAGGATGGCTGGATCAGGTGATATTTGAGCACATTCCCCAGATGTCCATAAGGATGTGTGTAGAATTTTAGCCACTTCATTCTTCAACGTGGCTGACTTATTTGTGTTGGAGGAACTTCATCTCAAAAACAAATTGGCCCTAGTGTGAGTGTGTTTGTGTCTGTCTGCCCTGCCCTGCCCTCCCCCACAACCCTAAATTGGAGAAAACAGTTCGAAAATGGATGGATGACTGGACTTCATCTCATATGAACGTAAAAGAATACACACAAGGGGAGGCAATTCGGCTCACATTGCTTGATACAAACAAATTGGGTTAGGTTTTATACAGTACTCCATAATTAACTTGCCCAAAGTACGTACGTCTCCTGTTCAATCTCGCGCTGTACTTTTGTCTTCAATTTAAAACCATGGTCTAGTCGTCTGGCCAAAGAAGGGGGATTTCTCAAAGCAGGGGCAATTTTCAACGACTGGAAGAAAAGTCTCATTTTTCCCTGTTAAAGAGGAATTTTGTTACTGAAGGATACTGTACAAGGAGTTCTTGGGTCTTATTTAAGGCAGTTGGACGCAAAACCTGGCTGGACCGACACTGTTTAGCTGGATGCCTGTTTGAAACCGGAGCTGACTTGTGTTGTTTTACAGTACAACTGGCTGAGTCGCACTGCGATACTTTATTGCAGCACGATCTCTGAGTGAGGAAGGATGGCTTCTGCTATAGCAATCACTTCACTATTCAGAAGGATTCGAAAAGCCTCCTTTATGAAAGTCTTTTCATTTTAGTCTTAAGAGTAGGGATGTTTCTGTGCTATATGGTCGCAAATAAAGTTGAGTTTTGTTTTTGTGGTCATTAGTGGAAATTTACTAAAAAATACTAAAATTATTTATTAAAATTTTTTTTTAAAAATACCATTTTGTTTGACCTTATAATCATTACGGATATCGAGCCCAAGGACTGTTTCTATTTGCATTACTGCTGTGTTTGAAGGGGGTAAACTTGCAGCTGAAACCTATACAGACAAAATAGAGCAAACAAACACCATAATGAGCAAAACCTGCAACAAATTGCTGCCTTTCATTGATGAAAGACAAATCAAGCCAGTCTTTCTAACCACATGACTGTAACTACGCAGGCACCAGTCGAGTGAAGCTTCCAGATCTGCTCAAAGATGTTGAGGGGGTTTCCCAGCAAAGTCCTGACAGCACAGACCTGCACTGGCTGACTTCTACAGGAGGGGCAGGAGAACATCCTCTGAGCTGGGAGAGCTTACGTTAAATGTACTTAAGCTACAATGTAATGACATTCAAGGATGTTTGATCCAACCAAGATAGTAAATCTTTTCTTGGATATGGGTTTTGAACAAAGTACAGTCAATTCCGTTACAACTGCAAGTCAGCTTTGTTTGTCCTACTTTAAATTCTGTTTATGAAAACATCTGACATTCTAGTCAAGAGGATGAAAAATAATGTAGAAACATTGACACCCATGTTTCTCAATACTGTATCTGCTTTATTGTACACTTTTCGAAGGTTTTGAAGGAAGCGCCCATCTTGTTGCTAAATAACTAAATATGCAGTACTCCATCTCCCTCTGTTCCTCACTGTTCTTCTCCTTTCTCTCTCAGGGGTGTGATCGATGTATCAGGAGGACCTGTGAGATTTCAGAAACGGCCTGGAAGAGAAAACTACCTCAGTTCTGACGCCCATGGAGTCAGATCTCAGTCCCTTTCTAGATGGAGTGCGTCTTTCTCTGTGTCCAGTAGGTGGCGCTGATGTCCCTCGTATTGAGTTTTTCAACAAGGGTTATTGTTCCGCCAAGAGCAGAATTCCTAGAAAATCATCGTCAAATGTTCGTTTCATGTTTTATCCTTTTCATCACTTCGTTTCTTAAGTTAGAACCGTAAGCTGTGTGATAGTTTTACTTTTCTTAATAGACACATTTCTTTTCTTACAGCGATTCAGTGCTTTTGTATTTAAAGTTATTTTTCTTCCAGTCACTAGAATTTGTTTAGCAGTTCCCCTTGATTAATTACTAATTTGCGTTATAGGCATCCACGTTATTCATTTTAAACAGTCTCCACCCAAACATCAGTTCCCAGCTTCAGCTCACTTTTGGGAATGGAATTGGTTCATTAATGTATTTAATATCATACTGTATGTGTTGTTCTGCATTTGATCACAGGGGAGTTATGTAGCAAGATTAGGAACGAACTGTCAAAATTTCACAGAAGTGTCTGAATTTCTAATGGACTTTCCTTCAATCAAATTAAAGTAAATGAAGCAGAAGCAATAAAGTTTTCATTATTTTTTTAATTGAATGCTTGATGCTGTGGTGTGCAGATGTTCAGACCAGCTCACGTTTTCTTGTGCATTCCAGGGGTTAAGTGCAATACCCTTTGGCATATTAATATACAGTAGGTATTAATTCTAAAACACGGGCATACTGTCAATCATATACTCACAGAGGGAGTTTAGTCCTCACGATGATTTACTGACCTGTCTCTTCTAGAAGCTGTTGGCCAGACAATGGAGGTATCCGGTCAGCTCGGTGCTACAGCGCTCCCAGAAGCAGGTATGTGCAACTCAGAAACCTGACCGATTTACCTCCTCAGTTCTGTACTCCTTCTTCTTCAATATGCTCTACAAAACCAGCTTCTAATCTGCGCCCAAAAACTACTCCGGGAATTTCTTTTGAAAGACCAAAACAACATTAATTCTTCTGTAAATACCAGCACAAGCATATTGGTTTGCAAAATAGTGACTGCTAGCAGAATCTGCCATCAAACGGTAGCTGTGAGTTGAATCCAGCATTCCTCCTTGCGGGCAATGGAAAAAGATTTGAGCAAGACGAAGCAAAATGACTCAAGATCGTGATGGGTAATTAAAGAAGCAGAGGAGTTTTGTTTGAAAGCAAAAAAAAAAATCAGCCTTCTGTTTGTTTCTTACCAGCCAAGAAGCCTTCAAAGAAAAATTCCAAAAAGGTCTCTCCCAATGGAAACAAAGGTAAAATCTCTTTGACAGTGCAGTGAAATGATACTGCTGCCTCAAGTGGATACATTTGCTCAAAAGGGTCAACTTCTAACGACTGTATCAATCGATTTACCATGTTTCCACCATGCTATTACTTTACTTTACCATGGTTTCCTACAGCTTGTACCATTCCCAACCAGACCACCTCATGCTTTATGATTGTATTCGCTATGATTTTACCGTTTTGCTGGGATTTTTCCTTGGTAGACCATAGGGCATTCTGACGAGGGCGAACCAGCTGTTCTGACTGCGTCCCAAGACTGCAGTAACTCCCTCTCTGTCCTTTGCGGCAGACTGCCAGGTGGACATTGCTTTCGTGCTGGACGGGAGTTATAACATCGGCCAGCGCAGGTTCATCCTGCAGAAGAACTTCATCGGCAAGCTCGCCCTGATGCTCAGGATAGGGCCGGAGGGACCCCTTTTCGGCATCGTTCAGGCCAGGTACAGCAGACCCGAGACCTCGTCCTGCGTGGTTTGCTCAGAGTGGGACTACACGGGCCTGAGTCCTGAGGGGGGTCCTAGATCTCCGTCTGCCTCGGCCATTTCTGTGTTGTCTGTAAAAATAACTTTAGATCAAGTCCCAGGTGGCAGTACAGGAAAAATTTGATACGTTTCTGTTTCATCATAAATATTAAAAGCAGAGATTAATTCCACCCTGAAAAGCAAAAAGAATGACTTGTGTCGCACTGTTTCTCATTCACCTTCCCTCCGTTCATCGCCACCTTTTCTTTCTTTAGTTTTCTTCACAGCAAAACCTGGGATGTATTTCCTTTTACCCTTCAGTGTGGCATGAAGCTCTGCTGCTTCTCCTTGTAGCCCACATACTCACACAGCTCCTCACCTCATTCTCCCACGGAAAACGAGCTCCGGACCCTTTCTTATGTCCAAACAAACTTAATTAGCAGGGTTTTTTTTTTCTGGTTGTCCCCCCTCTGGGGTCGGTACGCAAACTGCTCCCATTCCAGCTCTGTGACTTTGTCTGTCCATCGTTATGTATCCGCAGACCACGGCGTTTGTGGTCATGGCATAGCTCACATGTACTCAAACTGCGGATGACTCAGTAGGATGGATGGTAATGAGTGGTAGACCAGGATCAGTAACATTTACAGTAATACTGCAGGTGACTTCCAGCCCTGTGAGTGCCGTATTGGATCAGGGACGGTATAAAGGCAACAGGGGTCAAAGTGCTTTGTTTTCTGACTCTGCTCTTTCTCTCCTCCAGTGAGAACCCCAAAACTGAGTTTCACCTTAATAGCTTTACTCAACCAAAGGATGTGATTTTTGCCATTAAAGAAATGGGTTTCAGAGGTGGAAATACCAACACAGGTAATTATCTCCTGCACTGAATTCACGTTTGAGTGTACGAAAATGATCACTGAGAGAGACAGATGTACCCCTACACATTGTGCGTTTGTGTGTGTATTGCAGGCAAAGCCCTGAGGCACACTGTGGAGACGTTCTTCAGCTCGGAGAATGGGATGCGCAAGGGCCTGCCTCGCGTGATCATGGTGTTCGTTGATGGCTGGCCCTCGGACGACATCGAGGAGGCCGCTACTCTGGCGAGGGAAAGTGGTATTAACGTCTTCTTTGTTTCCGTGGCCAAGCCGACACCGGAGGAGCTGGGCGTGGTGCAGGACCAGGCCTTTGTGCAGAAGGTGACGGCAACCGGCGAGCCGCCGCCGTCGGTCTCCATAACGCCTTCCGCCTGACCCGCCTCTTGGATAAACAGCAGCACGAAGATGCTCTTAGACGTAAACTGCAAGACCAGATTCCAAAGCTATCTGCTTTTAAAATTGCATGAGGATCCTAAAATGGAATATTTTGACTAAAACTCAAGTTGAATACCCATGCTGCCTTTTATTTTAAATTTCTGGCATAAAATCTGAAATAATGAATTGTTTGAATGTTCTGCAGCTTTGGTAATGCTGAAGCACAAATCAACGTAATATTTCTTTACAGATCCCTCTCTGACTTCACAGTGTCTGCCAACTGCACTGAGGAGCTACTGCTTGATGCCTCTAAAGCTATCAGAGCCTTGATATTCAGTGACAGCTCTTAACCCTCAATCTCACTATAGAACCTAATTTTAAGATTGTGGGATTTGTAAAAAGTAAAAACTTTGAACTCACACCCAAACAAGGCTCCACAGCTGAAACGTTGTTTCCTATCTTCTCTTTTCAGCACGGAATAAACCTTTACTTGTTCCTTTGCAGCCTGCGCATGCTGAGGCAGCTCCCTACGTGAACTAAAAAAGAACTACAGTACTGCCTACTTCATAGTGAATTGTAAAAAAAAGAAAATTTGGAAGAATACCGCTTTACATTTTGTTTCCATTTGTGCCTCCTCCAACCCCAGGCTGTTTGCAGAGACAATGGCTTCTTTTCCTACTCCATGCCCAGCTGGTTCAGTACCACCAAGTATGTGAAGCCTCTGGCACAGAAGCTCTGCAGTGTGGACCAGCTTCTGTGCAGCAAGACCTGCTACAACTCGGTCAATATCGGCTTCCTCCTGGATGGCTCTAGTAGCGTGGGAGACAATAACTTCCGCCTGGTGTTGGAGTTCATCGCCAGCATCGCCAGCGCCTTCGAGGTCTCGGACACCGGGGCCAGGATTGGAGTGATCCAGTTCACTTACGACCAGAAAATGGAATTTGGCTTCAGTGATCACAGTAATAAGGACGATGTCCTTGCAGCCATTCGGGCAGTGCGCTACATGAGTGGCGGGACGGCTACCGGAGACGCCATCACTTTCTCGGTCAGCAGCCTGTACAACCCCCACAAGAGCGGAGCCAGCAAGAACTTCCTGGTTGTCATCACGGACGGCCAGTCCTACGATGATGTGGCGGGCCCAGCTCTCGCAGCGCAGAAGGAAGGTAAGCTGAGCTCAGCAGAATCGCTTTGCTTGCGAGCGGGATCAGGTCAAGGTGGAAGAGGGGCAGCAAGTCTATCAAATCCATCACAAGCTCAAGAGTAAAACTAACAATTACACATGTAGGAAATGGGGAGCTTGTGATGGACTGGCCTCCCACCCAGAGAGTATCCAGCCTTGTATCTGTTGCTTGCCAGGATGGGCTCGGGCTCCCCCCGACCCTGTACCGGATAGAGCGGTTTGGAAATGAATGGGAGGTTTTGAGTTTGAGCAACGGACTCCACCATTTGCACTCGCCTTTTGTGAATGGAAAGAACCCACCCCAGCCCAAGCTACAGTATGCATGCCACATGTAAGGTCCTCTAGTTCCCTCAGCTGTGCTAGTTGTCAAAGACACAGGGGGATTTCTAGCTCCCTAATCCGCTGTTCTTCTCCCATCAGGTATCACGGTGTACTCGGTGGGAATAGCTTGGGCTCCTATGGATGATCTGAAAGCCATGGCCTCCGAGCCCAAGGACTCCCACACCTTCTTCACCAGGGAGTTCACGGGATTACAGCAGTTTGAGCAGCCCATCATTAAGGGAATCTGCAGAGACTTCATGGAATCCAACTAAGGGCACCGGGGAGGAGCAGGAGTGGCCCCGATGGAAGGTCAAGGAGAAACGCCAGGAGATGACAACAGCAGCTTAAAGCAGGCTTGTTCCAATAGCATTGTATAAATGCTTCGCACCTCTAGATGTGAGGTCTATCCTACATAGTGTTACAAGATAGAAAAGCAAGTCAAATAAGGTACACACTGTAAAACCTAAGCACTATTTATATCTGTTCTTCATGGCAACACAGTGATTGGGTATACATGCAACAAACCCTGTGCGACTGTTAAAAGAGATTTTACCGCAGAAAAGCACATGTAGGATCCTGCTCGTTTCTCTATCCATCTACCGACTGAGTTCCACAAACTTTCATACTTTTTTATACACAGGGAAGAAAGGAAAGACTACATCTGGCTCCATGTACTATGAGATGGCATATATGGTAAAGGCTAATGACATTGTACACAGGTGGTAGAATGGCTATTGCATGCTTACTCCTTATTGAGAACCGGATTGGCTCATTTTACAGTGTAGAAATTCAAGCACTTAAAAGATGTAAAGAGGACATTGGAACCCAATCTTTCTCAACCCTGTAAGTAACTTATTTTTCTTGCTATAAAGAATATATTGTTAGTTTTTACTGCAGGTAATGAACCTCCTGAGGTCATGTGTCTTCATCCCATTCCCAGCCACCACAGTCTAAGTTGCCATCTACTGCAATAAAACATTTATGAACCATAAAAACAATACTATTACATTCCTAATAAGTCATAAATATGGTGTATTACTGTTGTTTTCTACACAAGCTGCAGTAAGCTAAATGAGTACTCCATGCAATCAATGTATTACTGTATTGTCAACTGTTGTAGTGTTGTATTTACTTGGGCCTAATAAAGCTTACCTTTAATAACATTCTTTGTTTTCTTTTTTTCAAAACAAGTCCCTTGCGCAGCTTTTTCATTGTAAAAAAACTGTGCAAAACAATCTCCCAGTTCTGTGTGCCCAAGGAGTAGAAATATAGGATGCAGTGTAAATCCAACCTCACACTTGAGATTTTTTTTTTTTTTTACTCATTTAGGTCAGGAATGAAAACTATTAAACTAAATGCAATCAATGTATCCTACAATGAAATAAATAGCGGATCAATGAGTCATGTATCTGGATAAAAAAAACTGAGCACAATAATAAATTTTAAAAATATTTACATGAACTCATCAGTAAAACAGAGGTAATTATGGAATGGTCAAGTTGAGATGACATTCCAGTTTAGCCAGTAGCACTGGATCTTCTTAAGACAGTGTTCAGTGTGGGGATAGGCCCAGAGCTGGGCAGTCCTGCTCATCAATAGTACTGTAAGTGTGTCTGCAGGTGTTCAAAGCAGCAACAGCACCTGAAGATCTGGGAGAAACTGTTAAACTGGGCCTGTTAAACCAGTGATGAGCTGATTTACATCTAGAACCAGAAGGAACACTACAACTGTTCCAGACATTTCTTGCAGCTGGTCTATTTCTTGGCTAGACTGAACGCTGACTCCTGAATCCTTCTGGAAGCCTGCAAGACTGTAGCAACATCACCGAAAAATGTTTTGTCCCTCCAACTGGCACCATAATTTTCCAACAGAAACAGTTCATTCCGGGTCCCAGAGCAGTCATATCTCCTGGTTTTTAATGCCAACTGAACTCTTTAGTCATAAAGGAGTAACAGGAGTTGACTTGCTTCAGCCCTGAAGAAGTTGGATGGGGTCAGTAAATACAAGCAACCTGAAAGTGGTTTCTGGGTTTCAGACCTTTAGTCATTTTTAGGAAATCATTCCCACCTGCATCCTAAAGGGCAGCAATAATTTAAGCAAGCTGGAGGCTCATTTTCCCAATTTCTTCACAAGACAACACCTGCATTACAGTATTTTGAAACCAAAGACAGAAAGTGTAGAAACAGATTGAAAAGGCCTAATGGCATCAACTGGGACACAAACTGAACTGCTGAACATGCAGCTTGGACAGATAGATGCCGGGACTGTGCTGTCCAGGAGGTCCACCTTATAAACACTGAATACTGGGTGGAGAGTTCAACAAAAAGAATGAACAACTTTTCATAATGAAGTCTGGTATAATTCAGAAAAAAATCAAACATACTCAGGTATAAACAAAGAACGACTAACAATTTTACTTTAAAAAAAAAACTTCGGGTACAAAAAAGCTCGTTTTTGCTTCAAGCGTTTAAAAAAAAAATAGAAACACCAGACACTTAATTTAAGATGGCCACTCTGGAAAGGCTTTAAAAAAATATCTATGTTCGTGCCACCAGCCTGCATGCAAAAATAAATGTCAATGTAGATGACGGAAAGGCCCAACTAGAAGCAAATCCTTTGGAATCTTTTCACCATTCAATCCACTTAATTTTGTAGCAGATGTTCTGATTAATTTTATACGGCCAGAACACACAACCTTAAATCTTCACTTCATGCTGTTTTACAAAGACATGTTTTGATGTTTTACAAATTAAAACCTCTCAACTAAGTCGTAAACATTACAAGGAAAGCAGAAAACTAAAGCATTATTGCTCTGACAATAAAACAATCTGTCTCCTAACAGTGAGTTTTCAGATTTAGCTGGAAAGCAGAAATAAGGAATAAAGTTAATCTTATTAAAAAAAGGACTAATTTATGCAATTCCAAATTCAGTGGGCGTAAAACAGGAAACTCTTTCAAACGTCCAATTTAAAAAAAAACACACAATACAAAACCACAGAAAACAGCAAGGTTATCAATATTAGGCCATTTCTGATTATCTGAAGGCTATATATTCCAAACATTTTGCTATGAAATTTTGATTTCCTCATTGTAAAAGCTTGAAGTTGATTTTTTAAAATCCCCAGTTTCTGTCCTGAACTAATGTGGAACATATCTCTATTTCTGAACAGATACTGGTGAATTAGGCAAATAATACAAGACAAGATGTACAGGTACACCATTTAATATTTATTATAGACATTTTATATACATTACTTTTCAACAGCTGTACTTTTGCTATGTGGTACAATCTTAAAAATTTGCTGATTCATAGTTTGTAAAACAAAACCTTACAAAACTCATCAAAACTCGCAAACTGATCAGAAATCTTTTTTTTTGTGGAAGACTAGAAAAAATACTTTATTGTATTAATCATGCATTACACAAACAAAAAAATATTTTGTTACACCATAAACTGAAGCATGTTTGGAAATAAAAATTAAAACAGGGAAAACATAACCAAACACAGCAGATTTTGAGCCATAAGTTCTGACCAATGCTTGCTATGTCAATTATCCAACTAGTTTAAAAAAAGATCTCTTCATGATCTCAAGCATTGTCTTGCGGTTCCAAGATCAGTCTCCATTATCTGACATAAAATAATATGTACTTTAAAACAGCTGTTTATATTAACTTTCCTTTGTTTTGAATTTCTGTTTGTCTGCTAGAGCCCCGTCTCAGATACATTTGGGCTCCTTCACACTTGACTCAACTAAAATAAAAAAAAAAGACTAACAGAAAGTGAAATAAATAACAGGCCAATAGCATTAAGATGTCTAACCCGTGATAAATAAACTTGTAAATACAGTAAGATGTACAAAAAATATCACATAGTGATAGGATGCTTCAATTTATTTTTAAGAGTTCACAGTAAGAACTGAACTCTATTTTTTTCCTAAAGTCCTCAATAATGTTGTAAGACGGCTTTAAAGCAATGTCAGAAATAGCATCCGTAAGTTAGGACTAGTTGAGATCATCTCAGAAGTGTAGAGGGGTAGAGTGTGGTTACATCGCAGTGGGTCAGTGAGACCAACATGAGCAGGGCCTTCTGTTGTGAATAAAACTTTTTTTTTAAACAAACATTTAAGCACTGTCATGACAGGCTATTTATATATAAAAAAGCTTATAAAAACTAGATTTTTTTTTACGCAAAAAAAAGTTTCATGAAACTAACGCTAAAATATTTAGTCAATTTATTTTAAACCTTTTTTTTTAATGCTAAATGAAGATTAAAAGGGCAACCTGTGAGCTCAAAAACCAACTGAAGGGCACTAACTGAATGAGTATAGCTGTTTTGTGAGCTCACTTCCCCAAGCAGAGCACCACAGTCCTATCCCTAAGGCAGTACACAGAGTCCAAAATAATCGACCGTTGTAAAATCAGACTCCACGTTTACTTAAATACACCTACATAACAGATATTAGCTCAGTTCGAACCCAGTCAAGGCTACAAATACTGGTTTCCTGTTTTTAACTTACAGTAATTACAGTTTAATGAATTTTATTCAAGGAGTTTGCTGAGAAAGTCACCTCTTGCTCCCTGCCTCATCCATCTTCTGAGGCCCCGATGGAAAGGCAGCTCCGATGTAGTGTCTAAATGGTAATCATTACTCAATGCAGTGAAGCAATCCCTCTTCTGTGTCCAAGCTCACCTGCTATTTAGAGTTGGTATATGCTATCAAACAAATACTTTGGCAAGGGCATCAGCACCTGCACTGGCTATATATGCCTTTGATGGATGGAAAGCTACATCATAGATGGATTCGTCAGACTTTTTCCGGTGGGCCGTGATTTCCTGAACGCACGTCTTGCTGTCTAGGTTCCAAAGGCGAATAGAGCAGTCGTGGCCTGAAGGAAAGACAGGACGAAAGGTGAGCGAGACAAAGGCATTTGCCGATGAGGGCAGCACCTCTAACAAGTAAAGCCAGGTGGAATGAAGGCGGCACTCACTTCCTGACATCAGGTAGATTCCGTTAGGATCCACAGCCAGACTGGTCACGGCATCAAGGTGAGCCACCATTGCGTGGATGAGTTTACCTTCAGGAAGGAAACAAAAAGCATGTCTACCTCAAGAGGTCACACTAATAGAAAAGAAAAGGGGAGGGGGGGGAGCACAGCATGACAAAACAGGTGAAAGTGTGAACTATGGACAGTTCTAATTTCATCCACAGAAGGTTATATTGTTGTTACTACGGCAAGGTGTGAAATCCTTCTTTACCTAACCTAGACTCACTGACCTCCTGTCTGCAGTGGCCCATCTAAGACATTTAATACAAAATAGGAAGCTTCAAAGAGAAAGTAACTGCTATTTTATTCACCGGTAGTTTCATCCAAAAACATTTACAATTATTCCCAAACCACTCTGCAACTGCAGATACTGCACACTAGAGGGCCACTTTCCCCTCAAGTAACAGCTGAAATGGCTTGTAAGGGCAAGCAAAGGACAAAAAACACACGCAACACAAAAAGATCAGCAGTTGGAAATGCCTTCTTGAAGAAAGTCCTCCCCACTTCAAAACACTTTTTGATCACAATCTGAAACCCTGCCCAACCTTCTTTAATTGCACTTTCTAGAGTCTTCAATTACTGTTTGCATCCCAAGATGCTCTTCAGGGCACAGCTTCAATCTATCCACACAAATATCCACAGACCAGGTGGTCAGATCTGTAATTAGCAACTTACAATCTTGTTTTTTGGCTTCAAGACGAAAGCTTACCCGTTTTGTTATCAAAGAACTTGATGTGTCTGTCTTCGTGAGCTGTGATGGTGACGGGCAGCGTGGGATGACTGACCACCCTGTGTATGTGGTTAGCTACAGGAAGAGCTGTTAGACACAAAAAAAGATTTATATATCAATACAAGATGGTGCATAACATTTTCGTCTTCTTAAACTGAATGTTTTATGTCTACGATGCATCAGATTAATAATCCCCTTGTACTAAATATGAAATAAATATTTTTAAAATAATATTTTCAACATAAAATAAATAATTTTTCTTATTGGATATCCAAAAACCTCAGAACAAAATGGGGTGGTGAAGGCAGGTTCATAAGAATAATATTGGCAGCATTGTACACGGAGGAAGAGAACATTTTGATCTATCAGTAATGGGTCTGCAAATAACCGTTTTTCATTAACAGTAGGTTTTCTAAATCTTTAAAATAATCTGTGCAATTGAACAATGTATTTCGTAAAAGAAGTTTAGGAATTTAATGACGGTTTGAGCTCCGACTCGGGATCTCTCTCAAGTGACAAGATCTTGTTGCACAGAGCATGTCTGCTAGTTGTGAGTGATTATGCCAAGTGCACTTCTTGGCAGGCTGATGTACAACGAATGGACTATCATTCCACCTTCTGACTCAACAAGCTTGCTCTTGGCGGCTGTTATTGTATTCTGCAAGGATTAGCGAAAGAAACACAAATCTCAAAACACTGTCCAACCTTCTTTTGGGGCCGGTATCAAGGGGATTATTAATACTCCGCATGTTACTAGATTTACACGAGCCACTGCTACTATACGGCTTTGTTACGGTGTCATCAACTAATTAATTACACAGATCTAAAGAATAGGAAAATAAGGACAGTTAAGCCCCTTTTATCCCAGGAAGTATCCCAGGAAGTATCCCAAAAGTATCAAAATTGGCTTTACCACACGCTAAAAACGTACTTCCTTCTCCCTGTGACAGCAACACCACTGCCGGCTGTGAAGTCTCCAGGTCGTAAATGACTGTGCTGCCGTTGTTGAAAGAAGCCACCATGTGGGCCGGGTCACATCCATTGAAATCAACGGATGTAGGAATGCCGTGTTCTACGAGGAAACAAATACAGTGCCAATACAGTTACATTACTACACCACCTTCCACTACGTAAAGAGAAAACTGAACTGCCTGAAGCAACAGTGAAAAGCATGATGGAACAGTTCATTGTTTCTTGAGAAATAAGTCAAACTTACCCTTGTCGGTATTGTATGCGCTGATGCATGGTGACTTCTCAGGAGGATTCCATAGCCTAATAGTGCCATCTGCTGAACAAGACAGTAGCCTGTTCTTTATACCACTAAAAGCTAAACCCCATACAGCATCAGTGTGCCCAAGCAACGTGCCCATTAGTACACTGGGATCTGAAGAAAAGAGAGAAAATCAAGAAAGAGAAAAAAATTTCAATTAAGTAAATGGCAGAACTATTACCAAAGTGATCACAAACTAAAGTAAAAAAAAAGCAGTAAATGAACAACCAGATACTTACCATATGTATCGTATGGGTCTACATTAGAACCGGGAATATTCCACCACTGTATGGTAGAATCGACACCACCACTAAAACACTGCTCTCCACTGCAGCTAACCGCTAATGACAACACGGGCCCACTGTCAAGAAAAGAAAATAACTTGAAAATACAAAATTATAGAATTAGAAATATAGAAACCAATAATCACTGCATACACCAAACAAGGACATTGACACTGCAGAAGAATAGCACAAAACATGATAAAAAGACATAAAACAAAGTTTGATCATATATGCAATTCAATAATACCAATTAAAAATAAACAGGTTGCCTAAACAACCTATTATAAAATCATATACATACACATGAGCTCTGAATGTATAAATAGGTTCCACATCTAATGAGGCACTCCTATAAAAAAAAAGAAAATAAACCAATTAATAGAACGCACTTGTGAAACAAATCAAAGTGTGTTAAAATCATTTTAAGCTGTCTGATGAGCATGTGAAGTGGCTTTAAATAAACTCATAAATATGTACATACTTCTGTATATCAGAGCATTTAATAAAAATTAGATAACGTCCTTATATATAGCCGCTTACAAAGAGCTGCAGTACTTATCTTGAACTACAATCCACTGCTATAATGAACCAATAGAACCACTATGACCACAGTTAAACCACACCCACACAAGGGGTGAAATATTCATATTTGTAACAGCCATTTAAAAACACAGAAGTACCGTTAACGCAGTTGATCTACCATGATGGCACCGAGAAAAGCAGCTCCCCCTCTTCTAAAAGGAGATAGCTGGAAAAGGGCGTGGCCGTGGAAACGAGAGGAATACTTGCTTTTTGGCTGGGACCGTTTTCTGCAGGTTCCACAGTTTGAGAGTGTGGTCCTCCGAGGCTGTTACCAGCACAGGCTCTACAGGGTGGAATGCTAAGGCTCTAACTCCATCGAAGTGGCTACGTAGTGTATACTTGGGATTCCACGTCTTCCTAAAAGCGTCCTTATTAGCTGGCATCTAAAGATAGAATACCACAGTTACACAGCTGTTCTGGGATGGAAAAACAAGACTGTGCGAATCAACATTCCTCTTCAGCAAATCAATCCACTGCTATAATGAACAGAGAGAACGGATGGTTCGTCTCCCCCCCAGATACATAACAGTTCCCCAGCTGAGCACTAAGTGCCATTTAAATTCGTGTCCTAATCCTCTCCTCGTCTCTAAAGGAAAGCGCCTCAACAGAAGACTTGCAGGCCTGCCTCACCAGGTTGGTAACAAGTTGCTCTCAACGCCACGGGACAACAAAAAACCCCAAATCAGCAGGACGAGGAACCACAGACCCAAATGGATGTGAAGTTGAGGAGCATTACAGACAGAGAAGAGATGCTTCTTCATGTAGAATTTTATAAGCATCAGGAACCCAGTCCAGCCATACTGTTGAAGCTGACCAGAAACATGTTTCTAGAAATCATTAAGCTGCCGTTAACCAAACAAGAGAAATGAGCTAAATGAACCCTTCTCTCTTTTTAAAAAAAAAATCTTTCCAGGTTTCAACCCACTTTCCTAATTAAAACACTGCAGTTGCTTTGTTTCAGGATGTTATTTAGTTTGTGCCACATTCTGAGGTGCAAAGCGTGACTGTGGAGACAACAATGCAGTAAGCTGCACTGGAGTGGCACAGGAGGACTCACATCATAGCTGTAATCGGCGTCGTTCGAAACGGTCAGATCTGCCAAGTCTCCCAGGCCCAGGACACTTTCCAGGACGTCATCAGAACCCATAATGAACGATTTGCCACCTCCAGATGGAAACGTTAAAGGCTCGGCTAAAAAAAGGAAAATTGAAACAAGACGTAGTAAACATGCTGACGCTCAAGAAAGAGTTAAGACATTCAAGTTAACACAGGTTGAAACGTCTATGAATTTCTTTCAAAAGAAGTAGAAAAAAAGCTGTATGAACTGAACACAATAAAACGTTTATACTCTAATTTAAGCATGGTAGTGAGTAATGAAAAGTCACATGATGCTTGAATTATACTTTTGGAAAGTACTTCACAAATTCAGACTATAACCATACAATATATTGTTTTTGACGCATTCCTTAAATGGTGGTGGCTCCAACATTGTTGTTGTGGAAAATAAAGCAAAGAGATGGTACAGGACTGCTAAACACAAGGACATTTTGGGAAATTAATCTCTTTTTACATAAGGACTGCAATAACAATAAAAGGCAATTCAATGCAATATTGCACTCTACTGACATCTCACAAAAGTTTAACAAATACTGAAAAACTTCTACTGTAAAAGAATCTCCACACACACATAGAAAAAGACAGCATATTATACTCATTTAACACACTACACTACAGTAGCTATAAAACCACTTTTAAAATAAAAAACAATCACCCGCACCCAACAGAATAACCCCCTAATTTAAAAGCATTCTGTAATGAAGGGCAAATCCCAAGCAGCAGTCAGTGAAAAGTATAAGAAAATCATGTATAGATTTCAACACAGCCTTGCATTACAGACGGCCTAAGAGCAATTAACTGATGAAAACAAAACTGAAGTATTAACTGAATCTACGCAGAACTCGAATGCTGTGTGCTCAAGGGGTTTTGAATTCAGCTCAGTCTGGAGTGCCTGAAAGTGAACTGTGAATGCTGACACCAGCGTGGCAGCTGTGCAGATTCCATACAGATGGCCTCAGCACATCCCAGAATACACAGTGCAACACAAGACTGCAGAGGGGGAGACAGACACCACAGCACGGTCAGTATCCAAAGCAGCAGTGCTCACTATTTTGTTGTTAGCTGGAATTAGAGAATCACTTCATGCTGAAGAAAAACACCATTAACACCATTACTGCAGACAGGAGTTATAAATCTTTTCTGCATTACTGCGGCTAAAGAAAAATCTCCTTCAGTTGGTACAAACTGCAGGGAAAAGGCGAAAGGATGCAATAACAGAACCGAGAACTGGGTCGACAATGTAGCAATGAACCTGATCAGGCTCACAAGTAAAATCCACAAACACATTATAATAAAAAAAAAAACTCCAGGCAGCATTTCTTAGCAGGCTGCAATTTCTTTTTCCTCCCTGACATTAAAACCAAGTAAAATTAAAGATTATCCCATGGGTAAGAGAAGGTGATATGGACTACACAGACAATACTGATGTTCAAGAACTGAACACTTTAGTACCTTCCTCTGCTCTCGAACCTTCATGATCAGTCACTTGAGAAGCAGTTGATCTAGACTGATTAATGATTCCAGAAGGGATGTGGGGTACCTCATCATCTCTCAGATCTGCTATCATGTCCTGCAGTTTGGTCCTGTTGACCCCTGTAAATCAAGGTCAACAGCAGAGGTTCATTCAGAATCCCCCAAGTTCTATTAAAGCCTACTGGGGGACCCCAGTTACCACAGCGCAGCATAGCATGGGTGGCCCCCAAATGCCACCAGATCCTTGCCACAGCTCAGGCAACGTACATATGGCAGCCTGGAAGCATTTCCTTTAGTACAGCCTTTGAAAGAACTTTGCTCCCCCTGAGCCCCTCGACTTCAACTTTCTCTAAGAGCGTCCCTCAATTTCCATTTCAGAAGAGCCCCAATGTGCACACATCACAAGTCAAGAAACTGGTGTAAAATCAGGAGATCTAAAGATATTTCCAAAATTGTTTCGGAGGACTGAGGCACTTTTGCTTTTTCAAGTTTTCTGACAGAGCTCAGCAGATCTGCAGAGCGCGAGAAGGGAAGTGTGTGGGAGACTCAGAGCTGCAGTCTGTCACTCTAAGGAGCAGGCGGTGGTTGGAGGCTTCCCCATCACTGCTGCCCGAGCAGAGTTTTCCCTTCACAAGTGAGCCAAGCAGCTACTCTCCCCTGCAGGGCTCAGACCACAAGTCAGGACTCCCTGCTTACATTCTAGCTTGTTAGGCAGGTTAGGCCACTTCACTTAAAATAATCACCAATACTTCACAAATACATATTGCAGATTATAATGATAATGTTTTTTTCTGAAAAATGCTCATTAAGCATAGATGATTACCAATTGCATACTGTTGCATGACACTTAAGGGGACAGCAGGCATGGCTTATGTCTCCTTTTTGTGTAATATTTTTTTTGTTTTCTCTGACTTCCGGTTTATTTTATCACTATTTGAACACTGGTTACTTGTACTTGAAGTCCTACATGTGAAGTCTTATTTAAAGGGGAACTGCAATGACATTTTTATATTTCAGGGTTTGAAAGAATCAGCACCAATGAGTGCATTTCAAACCACAATGAAAATAAAAATGTACACATGTAACTTGTAAAACCTCCAATTTACATCACAAAATAAACAAAAGTTCAAGGTAATTCAGAAAGAGACGACCGAACTTTCGGTGAGGTGAAACGGCCTTATTACATTGTAAACAAGCAGACTTATGAAAACATTTTTTTAACCCAATAGAAATATTGCTCTTGGCTTTGTCGGTAAATACACTTTATCTGTTAACTCTGTACGCGGATCATATTGGAACATTTCTGCAGTGAAATGTCTGCTGCACAACTTGTACTAATTCACTCAAACATTGCATTACATTCGGCGTTACTAGTGAGCAGGAAGGGTTGCTTCAAGTTACAATTCTTGCTGACTCTCGCCCATGGGGTTTGACAACATGGCGACTATCCAGCACTTCCACAAAGTTCATGCTTCTATGCTTAATTGGGAATTTGTCAAATTTTGCGATACCGTCAATTAATTCATTTTGTTACCGAGACTTACTAACGGTCTGAGAAATTGTCACTACAGTTCCCCTTTAATAGGTACATGAAAGGAGCCTTAAGGTGACACAAATTACAAAGTCGGAACAACCAGGTCGCATACACTTTGAAACTCGCATGTATGCTAAATACCATCCATTAATTAAACCACTGCATGAAGTTCGACCGCTTCTCATTCTGTTTTTAGGTCTTCTATATGACCTGTGAGGTGCTGACTGGGGATTACTGCTTTCAAGTTGTAAGTTTGGACTTCGATGGAGGTTTTCCTTACCGTTTGTTTTTTGGCAGGTTTAGCCATGCCGTCGCCCCTTTAAGTCCTTAAAAATAAAACCAACTAGCCGAAAGCAAAGACGGAAAAACAGAAAACAAAAAATGATCTTGAATAAAAGAATATATTCATGTATTAGCAATATTACTGCTGAAAATACTAGGGGTGCAACAAACAAGTTGCATGCTCGGTTCTCCCTGCACTTATAAATCATGCGAGGACTTCAGACATCTCGGACTAATTAAGAAATACTGGCAACCAGACCTTTGTCAAGTTTCCACTTAAACTCTGACACAAGAATCTTCAGTTCAAGAAAAAATATTTATCGAGAACTGCTTCTTAAAAAGCTGCTTGCTTAAAAAATGTTCCTAAATCAACTCGAGCTTAGTCAAGCAGTTAAACCAACACGGTTTATCAAAGCTTGTGAAACTATTCTTGTACCGTGGGGTGTCATAGTGCAAAATCTAAAACGGACAAAGCACAAGATATTCACAACTGAACTAAGTGACATATCATGGTTGATTTGTGGTCAAACAGCTGGAGTGTCAAATTGGCCTGGAGTAAGAACATCTGTCATTTTTCTTCTGTCTGCCCCTTTGGTCAAAAGCTAACCTTTACAATTTCAAATCCGGAATATAAGCTAAAAAAGAATATTCAAGATAAATTCTCAAAATCATCAACCTCTATAACAAAAAATTATTGTCACTGAATAAAGTTTAAAAACGTGTACCAAAGATAGATTAAAATTCTACAAAAATATCAATGTCTATAAAGGCGAAATGCTTGTTCTCCAATGAAAAAGACATGACCAAAAATGGACTTCAAAAAATTAATCTCCCCCTTTTTAAACTTGCATGCATCTTTAGTGTGGAAGCACTCTGCATTCAATTTCTCATGCAATTTAATTTTGAGAGTAGTTTAACAGATGTACAAAGAATTAAATATGACATTTGTAACTGGAGGCCCATAAAGTCACGATTAGAAATACTATGCTTGGAAATAAAATGCTTCCATTTATTCCTCCCCCCCCCCCCCCATAGTGACAAAATGGCCTGCATGGTCAATTCAGGAGTCAGGACACTTGAAGGTGAATTTAATGAATCTAAAAGTTGTTTATCAGGGCAACAGATTTTCCACCTGTCGCGGTCCTGTAGGATGTTGGTTGCACCCCTAATGCAGAATGCCAGGAGCCTCGCAGAGATGAAGAGCGGGTGAGCACAAAGCAGCAATGTCATAGCGGGTGAGAAAAGCTGCGCGGTGATGCGGAGGATCAGCTGCACTTACTCTTCACACTTTTCTTGCCTTTCCGCTCCTTCTTGTACTGCTCCTTCAGTTTACATAATAGCCCCTGGTCTACATCCCAGACCTCCGCAGTGGGGGACAGGTCGTCTCGGTCTACATGCAGCACATTATTAAGAAAGTCAGCAAGTCCAAGGCAAGCAGTTAGTGTCTTTTGATTATTGCAACCCTTACAGACAACGTACACACAAGCATTTAACAACAGTGAAGGTCTGGAACAAATATCTACATATCCTCTGCAATAGCCCAGTGACGTTCATCGCCGCTTCATTGCTTTTGACGAGGGAAACCTTTACTTTTTGAGTTTTTGCAACTCCCAACAGCATTTTTTGACATCAGAATGTAGCGTCCGACAAGAGCGCGCCCATTCTGCTCTGCAGTGTCCAAAGACAGTTTCCCGAACACTGAAACTACAGTGTACCAGCGCAGGACGTGTTCTTCCTGAGTAGTGAGCAGAGCACCGTCCAACAACCTCCTACACGCTCAGCAGGTCTTTACCACGTTTGGTAAGCTGGGGTTGGGGGTAAGGAATAATATGGTGCCCTGATTTTAAAAGTGAGTATTTCATGAATTAAAAAAAAAAAGACATCAAGCTTTACCACAGAGGTTTCAATTTGAGTCACTTTGAATTCCAAACACAAACACAGGACATAATAGTAGTAAAAAAAAACACCAAGAGCTGAGAAACTATTTTACTAGACTATATACTAAAGACAGATGACTGCATCAGGGCACCCATTGACTACATTAGTGTTTTCTAATGTAAGGACAACAGAGCTCTGCTGTTGCTGATCATAGCCTGCCTCCCCCACATGGCACAGGCATCCTCCAGCTCATCAAGTACAATGCTGGGGGCAAAGCGTGCAAAACCGTGGACCACGCTGTCAGCCAGTGTTGCTTGAAACAAAGTGTAAAGACATACGGCAAGTAAACAAGCTTTGCAAACAATTAGATTAAGAACATGCATTTCGCCCTTCATATTCAGGGGCTGAAAAACAATAACTGCTTTTACTCAATTGTCATTACTGAAAGTGATTACTGAAATTGTTGACAAACTAAAAACAAAAAGTGGATCAGAAGTCAACAATTTCTTAAATATTCTGCAAAGATCGTTCAAGAGGCCGTGAGATTTTTAACAAGACTTATCACTGGATTTAGAAAAATGTATGTACATTTAAAGTATCTTTATTAATCTTCTGCGATAATGTAGTGCATTCTGAATGACAAGGAAAGGAGAGGGGCAGTTGTACTGAAGGGTGTTAGGACACATGCTAGACAGCCACTTCAACACCAGACTCAGACAGCCATCTTCCTGACCTACAGTACAGTTACACAACAGATATTCAATGTTTCACACTCAAATGTGTTCATCTGACTAGCTCTTGAATAAAACATCATATTTAAAAATTAATAAATATAATTAAAACCCTTTAAAACTAAGCTCAAAGCTACTTTAATTTTTCATAATGATTAATAGTAATTTAATCATTAAATAAGAAGAGATAAATCAGGGGTCCTTGGCAGTTAAGACAGGAAAAGAAGGAACACAGAGGTGCAAATACGTTTAAAATGTTGACTCTGAAACCATACCAACTGAGAATTCGATCAGATCCCTGGTGAGGCTTGGACAGAGATTCATCAGAAAGTTGGGTTTCCCAATATGGGTGTAAGCCAAAAGCCAATAAACCCAGGCAAATCTCACAATAGTAGACAAGAACTAGAATGGAAGTCAAGGATCGGGGTACACTCGCTGACTCCCACAACTTCAAAGGCAATGTCTGAACATCTCTAGACAAGTAAGCCATGGCCTGTTGGCAATGTTTAATGCATTAAGATTTTTTTAATTGCAACATTTAAAAAATTACAAATCAAACAAACACCTGTTACAAACCAGAGATGTAATGCTTTAACTATGCCCCTCTCATGACATCAAACGTGTAGCCAGTATTGCACGACACACAGAAGTACAACCATAATTAGCAAACCACAGATATGCACAGAACACAATTCAAATCAACTTCAGAAGCACAGATTTCTAGTTATGTGCCTCTTACGCCACACTACAGACTGGAAAAACAACAAAAAGACTTGCCATGGTTAAACCACCTAAAGTCTCCACATCTGCACTGGAACATTTTAACTTATTTTGACCCAGCTTCAGAAGCAAGAAAACAGAAGAAAAATTGACTTTGTAATCTCAATTTCTCAAGCACTCAAGCTGCGAGTTAGTAAGTCATGACCTGATCTTGTTAAAATAAAAAGCAACAATATTATCACAACAGCAGGAACACTTAACAGACAACCTGTGTTATACTGCACTTTGTTATTACAGCGTAAGATAAACTTCCAATAAGTCTGGATTATAACTGCATTAAAAACTTCATATCATTTGAGTATTTATTGCAAAATCTGAACGTGAAAAATGATTACAACTGAACAATAAAAAATCCTGTAAAGCGTAAACCACATGCAAGTTTACACAACCGTTTTAATACAAATGTCTCATATAACCACTTTTTTTAGGCGATTTAAAGCAAAGCAATTACTACACTGTGTTCTGTTTATAAACTCAATGCATTCCTTCCTTCGTGATAAGGTGGAACACAAAAGGAAAACCAATCTCGCAAAAGAGAGACAAAACGAAAAACGAAGACGTCTCCTGTCCTCCTTCCTTTAGGGGACTATGGGAAGCACGGTGTTCAGCGGGCAGCCTTACCCCACTCCGTTCCATCGCCCGAGCTCCTGGCTTCCCCGGCGCCCTCCCCGTCTTCTGCGGTCACTAGGAAATCAAACTCCTTGAGGGCCTCCTCTGTGTCCTGGTCATCGGGGAGGTCCGCCGCCAGTCCCTCATTGCCAATCTGCAAACGTCAGAATAGCCTCATGTACTGCACGTCACAGCAAGAAATTACTGCAGCTCACAATTACAGCCTGCAACTGGACAAAAGACGAACAATATTCCTTCTGAAATATTTTATCCCTTTAAAATCCTTGTAAAAGTGCACTGTTCCCTACATCAACCACCCACTAAAAGCACATTTTAATGGGATTTCTCACTTATTTTGTTTAAACATAACCCCCCCCAATTATCACCCAATACTGCATAACAATTTAGGTGAGAAACTAGAAACTTTGAATCAAGGCAAACCAGGTCACCTTCTACGTATTAAATGAAACTTCAAGAAGAATTTTGTGAAGAATGGTTACAAATGCACACTTCTAAATCCATGAAAGGAGAATTGAAGGTTATGAAAAATATTTTAGGAATATTTTAACCCACATTTTACATTTTAAGACTTCTGTTTTATCATATGTAACAATAAAAGTACACACTGAAGTGAAATAAATTTAAAACCTTTTCTTTTCAATCAGTGGTCTGCTGAAATCAGATCTAAGGTAAAGTGTAAGTCACAATGACTGGAGAAAATTAATTTTACTGACTGTTAAGAGTAACAAGAATACCTTGATTTTATGCCTCTTGTTAATTCTGTGCTTTTCCTTTCCATCCGTGATATCATCTACAAGATCTCCCTCATCTTCATCCTCTTCATCACTGTCATCTGCATTTTCTAAGAAGTTAAATGTTTCCAGAACATCTCCTGGATTCCTGTAACACACATACTGTGACATAGCGATTGTGCACCAACTTTCACTCACCAGCTGAAAAAACAAAAACAGTATTCCTACATATGTTGTTTAAGAAATTTCAAACTATCTGAAGCAGCAGTTAGTAATCTGAAGTAAACATGCCAATTTATGATTCATCAGAAACTAAAATCTCAGAGTACAGAGAAAAAATGAACCTTTCATCTAACCAGGGGTTCCTTTCCAAAATTTTCTGTTTGCAGGATCTCTTTTTAAGAAGTCCTACTCGACAAAGATACCCAATTTCTACGTAATATCAACTATAGGTATTATGTAATCAACCTGCAGACGGTCTAAGGCAATTAAAAAAACACCGCAGGCTACCTGCTAAACTTTGGTTGAGGGAGGAGTTACCTTTCCTATTCCACCAAAACACTTCTTTATTGGTAAGTCTGACCCAAGAGTCATGTGATTGCTGAACTGAGTCACATACCTTTTTAAATCCTGTCCCTTTTGTTTTGTAGGAGACTCTCCTCCATTGAGAATCTGTTCCAGGTTTTTTGATTCTACTGAGCCATTTTGCTCAGAGCTTGACAAACCTAGTAAAGATCGCACCCTTTGAGATCGGACATCTAATATCGTGTCTGTGTAACCTACTTCCTGAAGATATCTGAAATGCAGAAAAAACACACAAAGCTTAAAGGTTAAAAGTTGATTGCCAAAACAGCTTAATAAATATCGGATTTATATAAAGATAAAAAGTATATAAACTGTATTATACGATATGAGAATAAACCCATGCAAAAGACATCACAAAGTAATGAATCTGTTAACTTATTTTGACAGGTCTTGGAAGAAAAACGATTCACAGTATATACTTTTTACTCACTGTCTAAGCAACTGTCTGCCTTGTTTCCACGTTAACTGGCTGTTCTGAGGAACTGCTGGAACTTCTGAGTCTTTGGTTTCTTCTGAAAGTGTGGGGAAAAGAAAGCCATCAGGACTTTAAGGAGAATCAGCTCGGTATTAACCAATAAAAAATGGATGTTGAAGGATAAAAACTCCTCCTATTAACTACTATTTGACCAGTTTGACTCTTGGTAAATTCATCAAATGTATCCAAACCCATACAGAGCAGGGGAGAAGAAAAAAAGCTTTGGCATATCACTTAATCCTGATAGGACTGGTGGAACATTCAACAAATGAGGTTGAATAACCCTTTTCACCTGGAAGGTTCAGGTTTTATCTATGGTCCAGTATCTTCATATAAAGTTTATGAACAGTTAGTATAGGAATACATTTTAATTGGATGCAATGATATAATGGTGGACAAAAAGTTCTATAAGGGACTAACACGTAAGCACGTGCATCCATTAAAATCAAGATGTTACATTACCCCCTTTATTATTCAGAATATTTATTTACATATGTGCTGATGGAAGAGCTTTGTTTTTAGGACAGTCTCCATGAGGACAATTTACTAACTCCCTTCACAATTTTGTAAGACAATTAAAAAATGACGATAAACTCTATTACCTGATTCAAAGGCTGGCATCTTTAAGTCACCCTGATTTAGTTCTGTTCCGTATTTTAATTTGTGATACTTTGCCCTGTAAGAGGAAAACAAAGACAGCACAATAGCATTTCAAAACCAGCTAACAGAATCATTTGGTTTTATGCAAAAATAAGCAGAATTATTTCAAATTATTAATCCAAAACCATATGCAGAGCAAGACAAATATATGCAATAGTCATCTTTTAACAGCTCAAAAACCTATGATCTCTATCTTATCCTACTATGTTTCCTCCAAGTTCCACATAAAATAGCAAGCAAACCCAAAACAGTTTTTTATAGTGATTCATAACCGAAACAAATACAACGAAAACTAAACTGAGTGTAACAAGTAAATGTAGCCCTTTTGTTTCTTTGCATTCCTTGAAAACAATTCTCTGCATCCTTCTGTATTCAAACTACCAACTTCCTCTTTCGAGTCCTCCTATTGAGAGTTCCACTGCTTTATATCCTCATGCAAATATTACTCTCCAGGTAAGCAAATCTGAACCATTTCCGGTACTCCAGTAGGGCCTCTAGAATTTCAATTACTATGAACTGGCATTCTGCCCAACAACACGTTTTGCTTTGTAAGCATGGTGTGGTAAATGTCCTTAAACTACATAACATGCCTTGGCTACCATGTCCGAGGTTCTGTCCGTAATACTGAACAAGTTTCATAGAACTAAACATAACCCCACAGTACAAACCAAGAGACTGGGAATGTGCAGAAGAAAATTAAAATTGTAGGATGCATGAGGTGAGCAAGTAAAAGATATTCAAGACGTACCTTTCTTGCTTTAATGCATACTCTAACATTTTTATTCTTCTTACTAGATCATTTTTTAAGTTCTCTTGACCCTTTCTTTCTCCTTGTAAGAATGCTATCCGGGCCTGAAAGACAAAAGGCGGTGAGAGGTGGTAAACGACAGGATATTTACAAAATATAATAAAGAGATCAGTAATCAACGTGTACATCATCATATTTTAAATATCTGCATACGGGCTCGTTCTAGAAATTTGAAGGATCCTCAGAAAAGATGTGAATGAGAAGGAATGAGAAAGTGCACGAAAAGTCAAATGTGATAGGAGAGATACAGAGCTGGTGGAGAAGGGATCCTGCTAGGGAACTATCTCTATCAGCGACAAAGTCAAAAGCTAAAAACAGCAGCCCACATGGTTCACCAAATCATTAAGGACGAGTACACTAAAATACAAAGCACTTCAATTTTTTTTTTGTGATCAAAGAATCCAGTTAAAGAAGAAAAGTACAGGAAAAAAGGGATAACAGAAAGAGTGAGAGAGGCAGAAAGCAATATTCTAATGAAGGCTAAAATAAATAATGAAAGTTTGTTAGAATTACAACAAAAGAACCATAAAGGATGAATCACAACGGATCTGGGACAATAACAGGAAACTTCCAAGACAATGAAAAGGAAATGGCCGATATACTAAATGAATATTTTACTCAGGTGTTCGCTAAGGAAGAAATCAACAACGTGCCTCACACAGTGGAAGAAAATTCTCGATTAAACAGTAGTACCATAGAATAGGCAGATGTGTCTGGGTTATTAGAAGCACTCTCGACTTACAAATCTCCATAGCCCGATGGTATCCTAACTATCGTACTTAAAAATATGAGAAGTTATTCATTAACGCAACTCTGCCAAGCATCAGTCAAGCCAGAGACGGTACCTGTGGACTGGAGAAGTGCTAATGTACTGCCTATTCACAAAAAGGATGTCAAAACAAGTAATTATAGACCAATTAAACTGACTTCCTCAACATGCTGGGTTATGGAAACAATAATTAGAAGTAAACCAGTGAAACACCTATATGAAAAAGCTATTTTAGGGGATAGTCAACATGGATTTAGAAAAGGTAGGTGTTGCTTATCCAACATGTTCTGTACAGCAACAGTATGGGACACATATAATTAAATAGGATGAATACAGATTCTCAGAAAAATGTTGATAAAGAGTACTATAAAACTCTCAAATTACAGGTGGTAGGCGTGGTTTCCCACAGTTGTGTACAGGCCAACGGGCCACCTGGCCAAACAAAAACGGCAACAAAATGTACACAAGAATTAAATTTTCAGTTCTGTTAAATTCTGTCACATATGTTAACCTTTTTCTCTGCAAAACGACAAGCCAGTAAAAGTCCAGGTTAAAGAGTAAAGAAAGCATACAACTGACCATACTATTTAATGTAGTCAACTATAACCCTTGAGCCTTTCCTCTTTCACACATAACCATAAACTCCAAGTCACACAAAAGGTTCTGGACATTTAAATGAAGTCTCCAGTCTAGAAAGACTAATCTGCACCCAACACTGCTATTCCATTCCTTAATTACCTTTCTTCACAAGACATGAAAATTAGAGGGAAAAAAATATCAGTTGCATTTATATCATCCATTATCTGACTTTAATAAACTATGAAAGGTTATATTGATACAGCAAAAGGTTTAGCTACGTTCTCAGGGCCAAAACAACCCTTTGTCCCACACCATGAATAAATCATGCCTAGAAGAATAACGTAATGAAAACAAATATGCTACACAAGTAGAGCACTGCATGTGCAGTAAGGAGTGCAGAAATAATTGTCTTTAATCCTGTTATATGACAAAGAGCCAAATCATATCAGTACCAGGGGCAGCGTATTGTAACCTGATCCATATTACTGAAAAACGACACAGGAATAGCTAAGATGCTATTTTTATACCAGCAACTAGTGCTAGCTCCACTGTGACAACCATTTTGTTTACTGAATAAACAAACTTTTGATTTTACCCAATGCACTCAGAATGACTTTTTAATACCTGCTGCATCATGGTGACCTTGGAGAGCAGGCCAGTCATGGAAGCCAGTCACTGCTTTGTTAACCCTTTCCACAGATGGTATTAACTGCATGTTACAAACTATGAAGTCATAAAAAATGTGGTTATTTAAATTACACTTCAGGCTCCCTCTTGTTATGACAGCATTTCAGTAAAAGTGCAAAATCACATTAAACGGAGATTCTGACATCTCTAGCTTTTTAGTATTAATGACATCAAAGTCAGCTGTCTAAGTCAAGCAGCATGTGTGTGTCAAGAAGCTACTGGGGGACTTATCAGGTGAATATCTGACAGGTTTTCCCATCTTTCTTATTGATTCTGTTAAAAACAAATCAGCCTGTACTTTTCACCCTGACTGCAACAAATGTCATCTGTTCCTTGTCTTCATTTCTGAGCAATACTTTATAAGCCCACTTAGGTTGTTTTTCATACCATCATAAAGCGCTCTGTCTGAACAGCAATGTCCATCTCAGCTTATTGAACTCAGCCCAAGAACAAACAGTATGCTCTAAGAGGGGAGTATATCCTGAAGTGCAAGAACTAGCTACACTCCTGTTCTCAGAGCAAACACTGGATTCCACAGTTCGCCAACGAACGCCTATTGTTCACTTGCTTGTCAATGAGGAAATAAACAGTGGAAATTCCAACAGATGAATCCAGAAAAGTCAATGAGAGGTAGTGTTTTTTTCTGACATGCACTTCCTAAAAAGAGCAACAATAACGCAACCATACTCATAACTCAACTGCTACTCGAAGATGAATAAAAATGCTGTGCCCAAAAATCATTCAATGTCGTTTCCTTTGCTCCGTTAGTCAAAGGGTGCTGGCGGCTTTTTATATACAAATAAGTCTTGCAATTACCCTTTTTAATCAACATTAATTGTATGAAGTCACCAACCCTTTAGATTTTGCCATTCCAGCTGTTGGGAAGGGGTGAAATGATCATGTAAGAGATGGAAGAAATACTGTTAAGGAACAGCTGAACAATTGTCAGTCACAGCTCATTTTAAAAGGCCGGCGTCCGGTGCCGTTTCTGATGGAGCAGAGTGGAATGAGAAGAAGGCTATGTGAAGGATATGTCAAGCGTTCATACTTTTGTTCAAGCCAAGAACTAATTCTGAAACTCATTTTCAGTGCATTTAATCTTTCAGCGCATAAATATGTAAACTAATTTAAAATAAAGCATCTGTACGCATCTGTGGACAAGTCATTCTGAAAAATTAACCTATTCATAAGCTTTAATGCAATAACCTTAATTTTTTTTCCTGGTTTCCCGAGTTCACTTTCACAAGCGCCGGCTCTACAATGGTGAATGTGCGCTGCTGTGCATCATGGGAGCAGTGGACAATAGCGATAATCATGAACACATGTATTCAAAAGATCGGAAGAAAAGAATTATTCTATATTTCCTTCCCTGGACCTCTATTTTCCACCTGGCCCCACCACATCTGCTTTTTCTGGCAGCACAACAGTAACTCTGTCTTGCCTTACCTATGGGGCATCCCTGTTTGCATCTTAGCAACCCTGTTGGGGCTATAATTAAGCACCTCTGAGAGCTTACCACCTGACTCCAGTGGAAAGCTGTCAGCTCCAAAAGACAAAAACAAGCAGCTGGCCCAAAACAGGACTCTTCTTCAACTAAAGGATTGTTGCAAGGAGGGGCCCACACCACATCCTACTTTTACCGAAGGACTTAAGAGAAAAATGACTAGCTTTAATCTTTTTTCCTCATAAATGACCTATTTATACCACATTGAACTACAAAGAATCCCAACTGCAAACAGCAATTGTTTGCTTTTCTCGGGTTATGCCCCCTGACAAACTTGACGAGCAATGGAATGCCTTGCAAACTACAACTTTCAGGGAAGAACTACTATTACATTTAAAAGATATCGTAGTGGTTTGTATATTTAAAAACTGGAAAAAAGGGAGCTAAAACAATTATGTATTACCTGGATCTATTTGCTACTAGCCACCAGAATGGCTAGATGGACAAAAGGCCCCAAAGTTTCTACCTTATATGTATACACACACATCACACTATATATATAACCTTGTATATATATACCACTTGCACTGATTTATGAGAAGGTACATTGTGACAATATTAAAGGAACACCCAATGTTTACACCAGGGGTAGCTAGTCTTAATCCTGGAGAATCGCAGCCCAGCAGGTCTTGTACAGGATAGCAGCCTGCTATATCTCACAAGCCTGTATTACCACTGCAACTCAAAAAGAAAAAATCCCTCCTTTGCATATAAATCCCAAAAACTGGACATGGCCATGTGGGACTACTGCAGAAGTCTGCTGCCTTTGAACAAGAATGTTGCATTGCCTGGACCCTAGAGGGTACAAACACTAGCAGTATTTAAAAGGTCTGTATTTAGCAGCCTTCTAGCTGAATCCAGTACAGTAAATACCAAAGTAAAAAACAACCACAAAAGCTAAAGTCTCCCTAAGCAATGAAATGTTACCAGTTAGCCTTCACCTTTAATCTGATAGCTATACTTTTAAAAATAACATTCCTACGTGTATTATTTTAATCACTGACAGTTTTTGTTTATGTCGAGCTTTTTAGAAAACTCAAAGCAAATTAAAGCATTCTTGTGAAAAGCCATGAAAATTCCAAAGCATGGAAATAAAGCCCAATTTAGCATCTTAATTGGTTTCGGCATTATCCAGGAAACCACAGCTCAGCTACACAGCACTGAAGATTGTTCCACCCACAACAGTGCAACGTGCATCTGATTTCACTGAAAAAAGGAAAGACACGCGACAACGTGAAGTAACTAACCTCAGTTACTACAAATCACCTCCTACAATAAGTGATTAAAAACACAAGTGTAATTAAAACTTTATATTCTTGTTAAACACTTACAAAAGGGAGGAACCTTGAATTACCCACATTTTTCTTTAATAATACCGCAGTATGCAAAATACGAATATCCAGTATGGGAAATGCTTATATTTGGTTAGGGTCAAAGCATTTTCAAAGGAGACACATGCAAAGCTGATTTTTAATTCTAAAACCAGGAAATGAACCTCAGATTTCTATGGTCTTTGTAAATGCAATGCCAAGCCGATCAACACAAAGCCTGGTTTAGCCTCTAATTGAATGTTTTAGTTGATTTTTTTTAAACTAAACTTTTTTAAACTACAACACATGCAGCTGGGGTACCCTACACAGCCAACACACTGACCACCTGAGTGGCAGGAAAGACTTCGGATACACACTGTTTCCTCCCAAGTATAAACTAGCCATGCACCAGCTGGCCCTTGCAAACAGCCACACTAGGGAGGACGCGACTACTACAAGTTGCCCGTTTGGGAAACCAAGGGATCCTGTATTTCAGAGATAAAGACTATTGATCTTCAATTCTCAAGTGTTCTGTATCAGCAAGCAGCAGTGTACAGCACTGGTCAGGTTTCTGGACTCATAACTGCAAAACTGTTGGTTCGAATCACAGGCGAGACGCTGGTGTTGTACCTTTGAGCAATGAAGATCAGCCAAACTGTGCCCTTAAAGTACCCAGCAGTGTAAACTGGTACAAATGCAAGTCATTTATATTGAATAAAATAAAAGCATCTATCAAATAAATCAGTTAATGGCAAATGTCAAACCCAACTGATAGGACACAAACTTATGAAGAACAATTAAGGTTCTCATTTGAGCCAATACGATTTAACTAAATCTGCATGTAGTAGATGAATTACAGATTTTTCACAGGTTCTCAGTCAGTACTGAGAATTTTTCATTCCAAGGTATATTTGTTAATACAAAATTTAAAATAAACAAAATCCTGCAGGAGATCACAAGCCTATCCTGGTATTTTAGAACACAGAAAGGTGAACAATAAAACAGATGTCCAAAAATAGCTGCTTATGCTTCCATTAATAATTAAGAAGAAAAGGCTAAAATAAAACGACCGATATCAAAACAGCAACATGGCTTGCTGTAATTATACATTGTACTACTAGTTGTATTTTGATATTAAGCAATAAAAGGAGAAACTTCTAAAACAACATATTTTAGCTACCTGAAGTGTTAATGAAATACTGGCATCTTATAAAGTGAGACAGAAGAATCAGACTAAAAAAAAAGAGTCAACAATCCTTAGCATGTTTACACAGAGTAAGTTAGCCTCTACCTACAGTACAACTTTCCAGGCTGTGCTGCAGTCACACATGTTGGCTTTAAGGCTGTTTTGCTGGATCTTATGTCAGGGCTGTTTTTTTTAAAGATAGCTTCATAACATAAAACAGCTGTTTACAAACCCCCAGTTTCACAACATAAAACAGCTGTTTACCAACCTCATGCAGAAATAATTCCGAAAACAGGCTGCTGGTTTGAGAGATTGGCAAAGTTTACATTTAAACAACTTCAGGAAAAAAAACACTCCAGGTTTTGAACTGCTCAAAATCTTCATTAAAATTTTAGTGTTTAGTTTATGGGATGGTAGCAAGGTATCATTAAGTTCCAAAGCTACAAGAGAGTCTGCTTTATGACTGTTCTCTTCGCGGATGCAGCAATACTTTAATGTTCTCTGATGCATTGAAGCCTGCCATCATCAGCAAGGGTCATTTGCTCATTATTCTGAAACAGAATGACTCCTTTATTGCATTTGTTTTTTACAAATAAATTGTACAGTATGAAAACAATCCCTACATAAAATACTAAAAACACTGAAGAATCTAGGCCTCTCTTTTTATTTACAGATGCTGGTAGAAAACAGAAGTGTATATGCAACATCAAAGAATCTGAGTGATGCATTTGACTAAATACCCCTGAAACAACCCCCCTGCTGCTGTTAAGGCAAAAGAACCCCCAAGATAAACCCCCTGCTTCTCCCAGGTCCCTACTAGGAAACAGCATTTGGGATTCTGCCTTCAGGGACAGTTAAACATTCCCTGCAGCTACTCTGCTCATGGCACAAGCCTGTGCTTAAACTAAAACAACATGGGGATCCGTTTGGTATGTGTGCGAAAACTACCACCAGTCAGGGACAGCAAAAGCAGCCTTAAGCTGAGCTTTTGAATGCTGTTGTACCACAAAAAAGGATCTAAGTATAATAATCAAACATTTTCTGATTTCTGAGGCATTGACTTTCAAGAATTCTGCAAGGCCTTGTTTGACACTAGACTTGCTCCCAGCTTAGTTTCTGAGCACAGACTCACTTGCAAGAGTCAGCAATTCTCTCATTCATTCTGAAGATAGCATGTAAGGCATTTGCACAGCCATAAGGAACACTGTCCAGGGCTCAATAAACACTTATAATAAGAATAATAACAATAAGATCTTCAGCTAACATCGTGTAGATTCTATTAAATCATATACAACAAAAGCACAGCTCACTGATGTGTTTTAAGTGTAGCGAGTAGCAAACTAACAATCCTTATTCTCAAGAAACAAATATCCTTAGTTGTGTGGACGGACGGTTTATTTGGATTCTAAAGGATTTCACAAAATGGTTTATTAAACCTAACATGCATTCCTTCCTCTTCCTTTGCATATTGTACTTCAAAAGTAATATTCTCTGATAGAATGAGCCAGATAAACAGAAACAGACTTGCATCATTTGTACTCTAAAAGTGTGTGCTATTTACTTTGCATTTGATGACTAGAACTCTAACTGAACAAGTATAAAATATGCCCAGATGGAAAGACAATTATAATAAAAACACAGTTTCAAAGATAATTATTTGCTGCAAAAAATCTGGAAGTAACAGTGTAACCTTTAACCTGGCTAATCTTACCTAGCTAAACATCTATGAGGAAGTGGGGGGCATAAAAACAGTTTCATAAACCTAGTTACCTTCTCATCTTAAAAGACCACATCCTTTTAAGATCCATGTAAGAGGATCAACAGAAGCAGTATGATGTGTATAACAGAAAAATAACATCTAACCTAAAGAAGCAGCTAAATGAACTATTCGGTTATCTCACCCGTCACTGACAAGCATTAATATAAAAGTTGAAGCTTATTATTCAGTTACCAGACTAGTCCTTGATCCACAACACTGATACAAAGTTTTAAATTGAACCTCAGTCACATTTTCTTATATCATGTTTTCTTATATCATGTCTCTTACTGGCGTTTAAGCAAACAACTCTTGTTAATTAATTTAAAGTTAGTATTAACCATGTTCCCCTATCACCACAAATTCCTTTTTTATCACCTTAAATCTCAAATTGACCTCAGCACATGGTGTTTGTGGACTTGAGAGGGCATGGGTTCACACCAAGAAGCACAATCGAGAACTTGATGGAAATCCCAGCTCAGTATGAAAAGCCAGACAGTGGAACTGTTCAGGTCTTGATGTCACTTAATTCTGACTTTTAAAACAAACTGCTGGGAACAATGAAGAAAGTGAGTTCAGATTATTTTGAAAAAAAATAAACCACAAAATCTGATGCTTTCCGAAGTTCAATAATCTTGCACAAAGTCATTTTTTCCATTTCCCAATTTGACTCGGGTGCTGTTGATTAACTCACATACTGGGTCAAAAGTATCACCTGGAAACCGATTTGGTTCTCTCGGGGTAAAATGGACAAGAAAGCTGTCAACTCCCTTCAATTTTTGAGAGTACATAAAATGTAACATTTATGATTCATTTAGCTTTTCAGAAGTGCAAACTTCTTCAATGTAGGCCAAGGGTTTGATTACTTTATCCAGTCCGGCAGGCTGTCTATTTCATATGTGTTACCAGCCATTGTGATAGTCATGTAACTGACCCATCCATTCAGGAGAACTAAAGAGGCTTTGGTACCATCTAGTGATAGTGCCTTCTGCCACGAGGAACCTACTTCTCGATACAGGAAAACCATGTTCTCAAAAAAATCAACAGAACACAGTTGCAGTTTGTGATCACTAACCCAAGGCTACACAATCAAATCCCTTGTCGGAAAAAGGAATCCAATTGAAATCCGGGCAAAACAAGCTACCTTAGCTTTGTGCAATTCTTCCACATTTTCAATCTACTTTCCATGACTGTTGTATTATTCTATTGCCAGGGGAAAGTTAAACTTTTTTCCCCCCACAAATCAAAAGCTGACCTTCAAATTATGAGCTACACAGACAAAAATGGCAATGTCCTGGATTTGCCAGACTGCCTGCATGAATCACATCGAGCGCTTTTGGACAAAAAAAAAGGTCTCAAACAAAGCGTACACTACAGACGTGAAAAGGGTAATTGACTGCAATCTTCTGTTTCAATCAAAAGGAAATGCATAAGAAAAGGCTCTCATAGAGAAGGTATGTGTTGCTGTACCAACACGTTTGTGCATGAATATATTAGTCATACTAAAATCCATTCCTCTTACTTTGCCTCACCTTCCCTGAAACATGCCCTAGCGGATTAGGTCTCGGAGACAAGCTGTTTGGGTTTTTCTTCCCCCAAGAGGTGTTCTTCCAAATTTCTCTACTTTCTGCAGATGTAGTTTGATCCGAATTTGAAAAGGAGAAAAACCTCAATTTTAATGTTGTAGTTTTTCAGAGCCTTGACAGCTTACTTGTTCCTCTGACCCACAAATTGTTAGCACAGTTCCTGGAGTCACCATCACATTTACCAATATTTTCCTCGGAGGATTAAGAAACGCGTTTTATTGGATCACACTCAAGAGCTTGCCAATGAACTGCTATTGATGTTTTGCAGGTACTCTTTTACAATTCAGAGTTCTAGAACGTGTGAATACAGTCACTCAGAAATGTTTAGTACAACAAAGTCTTTCAGCACTAAACTCTGCCATCTTGATTAGTTCCGATTTAGGCTACTCGGTTCATGGGACTGTTCAAGTAGAGTGTTGTCACAACGCACCGAAGGGTTCACCTGAAGAACAAAACCAGGTCTGAAATAACTGTGGACCAGAGAGTCCCAAGTATAAACAAGAGATATACAGATTCTCTATGAAGCACCTAAAGAACAAGCAAATACGTAAATGTTATGAGATGTTAATTCATTTAAGTCACCCATGGATGTAAATTCTGAGATGCTCACACTCTTTGGGCTGCTGACCAAAAAGCACAGCAATTTCCTGAACAGGTAATACTCAAAATCATCAGTGATCAAAAACCAATGTGAAGAGTGTGTGAACAACTCACACTTTAATTGTGGTGTCCTCAATAGCCTCCGCGTGTGCAGTTACATTTCTGTTCTCTGGTTCAGCAAAGGGACAAGATTAAGCAAAATGGCGAAGGAAAAGTAAAAAATAAAAATAAAACCAACAGACATGATTTCATTATGTGTTTGGCACAAAACTAAGCTCCATTTATTGTTTTCAGGTGAACCAGAAAGTTGATGCTCAGCACTTCCTGCAGTAGAATGTCCAATCTGCCCCTTTTCCCTAAGAAGCAAGCTTTTTTTTAAGGTACATGTTGCAGTAATGGACTTGTTGTTGCTCCCAGGCATTTTCTCATCACCGGTCGGCCACTGTCTTGCCATAATCACAGGTCAGTTCTGCTTTTCTTTTCACTAGTAAACAGATTAAGAAGATTTAAACAGCAAGACTCCCTCATGCTGCCCACATGACCTTCCTTCTACCAGAAGCCTCTACACAGATGGACTCCTACAGCCACTGAAGACAGAGAGAGAGCACAGATATTGTTTGTATAAATATTGAGGGACCAAGTGTTTTATAAATAACAGGGAAACTGTTTAGCAAACAACTGGCACTGAGAAGATAGCGTCTGCAGCTAGCCATCTACAACACATACGAGGATATATGCATCAACATCCAGCACAACAAAATGTGATTGAAGTGTGATCAATTTCACAGACCAGACACTTGCATAACAACACTGTATGAGAAAATGTTGGGCAGCCTTCTTAAAAAGGAAGACTATTCCCAATGTAGTGCATTACATCTAGTATAAAACAGTAACTGCATTTTAGTGTACCAGCTTTATTTTGAATGTAAACCTTCACAAAATCTGCAGTTAGTGCCAAATGGTGTTCTCAGAAGGTAGCTATAGGCATTATAGACCCGTAGAGTTCTTTATCATTTTGACAGGAACACAGCAAGTGATTAAAAGGCCAAGAATTTCTATCCACAGATTTTAACACTTCTGAATGGCTTTAAAGTGTATCTTTTAACACTGCAATAATCCATAAAGAAATTTCATAACTTCAGTATCTGTCCTTAGTAAATCTGACAATTTTCATATAGTTACCATTCTAAAATATACATGCACATGACAAAACTTTCAAGCAATATTTTGTATGCAAATACAGCTGAGTCTGTCTAGGTCTCCGTAGGAAAATGTGAAATTATGTTCAGATTCCCTCAGCATAACAAGAGAGACTAAGGCTACACACACAGCTGAATCTTAATTTCAAATAGCTCCTTAGTTCAAGACACAGTAGTAACCTGCAATAAGAGCATGATGATGAATCACTAGATGAATCTTTCCACAGTTTTCACACAACACATTAGCACAATTCTGGGAAAGTTCCCAGGCTTCCCGACAAGTGATGTCATCAGAACCAACTCTGATCCCGCACTCGCTGGGGATGTCAGAGACATCATGAATGACCAAGAGGCCACCACTGAATAATCAAAAACCGTTTCAATCTAGAGCGTAATAAACATGATGCAGATTAAAAAAAAAAACATTTAAGTAATACTAACAAAACAGGAACTTGAATTAAAAGCGGTAGATGGATTGCAAGTGTCCGGTAGGGTAAACCGGCAAGCTTCTGCCCACCCGTTGTATAACAGAGAGGCACGCAGCTGTCAAAAAAAGCCAAATGCAGAACAGCAGCTATTGACCTATATCACACGCGCAACACACGGGCTTTTGCACAGACAGGCCCTCACACCTCACTGCCCGGCTGGCACTAGGAAGTTGGGGGGGGGGGGGGGCTCTATTTTTAACCCGAGTAGTAATCGAGGGCATGTGATGGGGACGTTACGAAGCCATGCACTTTCACACTGTTTCGTCTCCGCTCTTGTGACTAACACACAAGCCGCCGCCGCCGCCGCCACCCTCCTCCCCCAGTCCGGCCGGCTGCACAAAGCGCGTCCACCCGAATCTAAATCAAGCGGGTGTTGCGAGACACGGACACGTCCCCGCGTCTGCGTCCCTGGCGATTCGTGGCAACCCTTTGTGTCATTTAAAAAACAACAACAACAACAACAAAACACGGTTAATTCGGGGGGCGATTCTAAATTAACGGGGCTTTGGGGGCGCCTGTTGGTTCAATGCACGGTGCTCAAGAAGTCGTCGGGTGACGCGCTCCACTATCACACAACAATCACCGACTTCACAAGCCACGGCCGTGATCAACGATCGTGACCGCTGTTGTTGTCGCACCACCTCCACCCCGCCGACAGGAGTGAAGCCGCTTCCCCTCCGGTGAATCCGTGAAAGGGGGGGACGCGGAGCTCACGTCGAGATGGGAGTGGGTGAACTCGTCCAAGCAGCGCAGAGCACTAGGAGCCGGGCGCCAGGCTGCAGCTCGCCTTTGCCTGGCCAGCGCACACGCTGCAGCAATTAAGACACCCCCCAGAGAGACCCCCCCCCCCTCCCCCCCGGGCTTTCCTGCAAAGCCCAGGGCCCGAGCCCTGCTCGTGTACGGAGGGGGCCGAGCTGCCGGCCTGCTGCGTCGGTTCTGCACCGCGCAGTACTGTAACAGAAAGCGGCCCTCCGCCTGACGCCATATTGGCACAACCAAAATGGCCGCCTAGAGGATCCCTCTATACGCGAGTTACTGGTTCGCTCGGTTTTCCTGTTTTAATTCCCCCCCCCCTCTCCTGGTGTAGAGCTAAGGGAAACCCCAACGAGCCCCCAGACCGACCTTCACTCCAGAGCAAGCAGGTAAAAAAAAAAATTCAAAAAACCACGCAGATCGTGTGTGTGTGTGGGGGGGGTTCTTTTATTTTTTTTCCTTTTGCTTCGGCTCCGCCGCTCCACTTCCGAAATATTATTTTCGGGCAGTCGTGGCCGTGCGTTGCCTTTTCTGTAGCAAGGGGCGTGCTCAGCCCCGACTGCCTCTAGCTATCGGCGAGGCGAAATACTGCGAAAGTGCCGTGATCCGATACCTGGAGTTCGGCCCTCTCCACCTCCCAGTGCGCCCTCTCCATCTCGAACCGGGCCCACTCGTGTTGGATGTAGTGCAGGATCCCCGGGATAGTGTACTGCTGGGGCCGAGGCATCTCGTCCTGCTGCTGCGGCTGCTGCTGGACCACCAAGGCACCCCCTCCTCCCCCGGACTGGGGATTCATGTTGTTATTATTATTCCCCGGCTGCTGCTGCTGCTGCTGCTGTTGTTGTTGTTGGAGCTGCTGTTGCCTCGGCGCGGCCATTCCTACTCCTCCTCCGCCACTTCCACCTCCTCCCGGGTGTTCATCCATTTTTTTTAAAAAAAAAAAGGGAAGAAGAAAAAAAATTTGCCCCAGCGACAGCTAATGCCGCACAGGTCCCTTCGCTCTTCTCGCTCTCTCTCTCTCTCTCTCTTTGTGCTTGCCCGCAAACGAGTGCCCCGCCGCCGTGTGCAATTCGCAAGCGCCCTTTCCGCCGCCCCCCCCCCAGCTGGGGTCGCGGAGGTGCCTGTTGTGAGGTGGTGTTTGGGTTGTGTGTCAGAGAAGCAACGAGCTGCCGGCCGCCATTACAGTCCCTGGATGTGAGCCTGTCTCCTCACTGCGGGGGTGAGGGAGAATGGGCCCGCGCTGCATGCCGGGACACACTCACCAGGCGGTTTTTTTTCCTCATTTATATCCAAATACAGACCTGGCAGGCACCGGGCATGCGTGACGTCTTACATGGTGGCCGGGCTGGGGGGGCGGTTTGGCCGTTCCCAGGCACCTCGTAAAACGTGGGAGAGCTCAAGCGTTATGTTGGCCGGTGCTGACAGAGAGTCCAACAATGTGCACGGAAGAAAGAAAGAAATAAAGGCTCCGTTGCACGCACAGGTCGTCCGTAGACAGAGTTGGCAACGTCCGCGTCGGTTTTCGTTTCTCGCGTGGATTTTCTACACACACACACACAAAATGAAAACGTGACCTTATATGGGGTGAAATAAAACGTGGGAGCTCCGTGTTTTATATTTTGCGTTCCTGCGCCTGTCATTGTGTGAGAAATTGGTCGCACCGGAGCGGTTTTCGGGCTGCTGGGAGGTGTCAGTCCGCACCTTGACAAAATCGTCATCTCGCTCATTGCGACGGAGAACAAAAGCGCATGGTACAACAGCTGGATGTACAGGGGGCACAATCCCGATATTCTGAAACATTTGTAGAATACTCCGAAATCCAGGAGTGTATCTAGGGGGATTATACTTCGAGCATGCTGTAATAAGTAGACTCGGTGAACAGTAGCTGGCACTTCGCTGTTCTGTCTGAGCCGAGAATCGAGGTTGATGTGATATCCAGTGAAGTTATGAGGTCGCCTAGTGAAACAAATCTGGGCTTCTCTTATTGCATTTTTAATAGCTCGTATTGATACAAACGTTATGGAGATAAACAGGGAAGTACAGTAAATGGAAAGGGAGATCAGGTGTCCATTCAAGCATGTTCCGTTATTTCTTAGTCAAGTGCAGTGTCACTGTGAACTTGTGCTTTGGGATAAACTGGATGATATGAACACAGAGTACATGCAAACTCCACACACAGCATACCCCAATCTGCAATCAAATCCAACGCCACAAGACCTGTAATGCCACAGAAGTGTGGATTGTTAAAATATATTTTAATTTTTTTATAAGTTACATTAGCCAGTGAACTTTGTGCATTAGTTTTTTGAATTTCAATCTAAAAAAATGACAGTGTGACACAATTTGTCCTTGTGTTCTTGAAAATTGTTGAAATTTAATAGGAACAGAATATC
Organism: Lepisosteus platostomus; assembly: GCF_059453375.1. Taxonomy (NCBI): domain Eukaryota; kingdom Metazoa; phylum Chordata; class Actinopteri; order Semionotiformes; family Lepisosteidae; genus Lepisosteus; species Lepisosteus platostomus. The sequence continues at coordinate 5,452,588 of NC_142620.1, read as the reverse complement.
CAGTAATTGATAGGTACATACTGTAAATGTTCCACCAGAGATGAGAAGCTGCTATCACAGACTACAGAATGATTTATTTTTTACACAGTAGGCTGGAGTTGACCATCCCCAGTGGCATGATGCGACACTGAATTTGAACACATTCATTCGTTCAATGTCCCCTGGCTGTCTGGTATATTAGTAATAATTAATGCTTGTGTAAACATGCAGAATTTACTGTTTTTCTGGCAATTGAACCAGGATCCTTGCCTGAATTCAAGCAAACAACGCAGGATGCCACTTCAGTAGCAATTCTGAGAATTTCTGCTGTTATAGTTTAAAACGTATATATTTTCTATCAACATAAATATTAATACTGCACAGATACAGCTGTTTAATCACCGGCCACTCCCATGGGAAAAGATAACAGGTTTGTTTTCTTAGGTTAATGGTGTGCGGCAGTCATGTGGTCGGACGCGTCCTCAGCCAAAACGTTTAGATGTAATGTGCATGTTACAAAAAGATCATGCACATAGTGTCCACAGAGTATTTCACTGCGCTGAGGTGTGGACTGGCCTGTCATGTTGTTAACTGCTCCTGCCTGCAGTACAGTACATATGAGTTGTGGCTGGCCAGAGCTGGTCTTCTGCTCCAAATGTGAATCTGAAGGGAGTGTAGATGGCGTTCCCGCAGTGGCTTCTGCTAACCTGCTTTAGGAACAAAAGTGGAATTCTTCGCTCCTCTGTCGTGGCCTTAAGGAATGACGTATTTGTTTCTGTTCTCTACGTTCCCTGGGGCTTTGGTTCTGTCTGTGCTCTTTTTTAGAGCAGTGCCTTTAAAAAGGACGCACGGGGACGGGGGGAGGCCAAAGGGCACAGCCCAGCGTCCAGAGTGCAGACCTGCCGCTGACGTGAGGCAGGACGTCCTGTCTGCTGCCTTTCCCCCAACCCTGCCCCGGAATTGTCGGTGATCTGCCAGGATATTGCGACAGTTGCACAGCGCTCCTGCACAAGTGACGAGCGCTGCACATGCGTCACGACAGCGGCGCTTTTTCCTCTGCTTGAGGCACTTGTGAGCACATAAGATAAGATCACTTTATCGGCCATATCCAATTTCTTGCGTTAGGAATTTGTCTTTTCGCATACCCCAACTTGCTCTCTATGAGACACACGGACACACAGGCAGGGATAGAAGCTTGGGGTCAGAGCACAGGGTCAGCCATTTATACACCACCCCTGGAGCAGTCCTGTTGTAGATTTTCAAGTTCAAGTTCATGTTTATTTGTCATTCCAGTCATCTGCAAGTATACAGTGTTACAAAATATCGTTCCTCCTGGTCCACAGAGCATTTTTTCCAGACCCAGAACAGCCACTGCGTCTGTGCACACCATCATCTTGATCAGTCATCTTTTAAGTGTTGCAGCTGAGAGGAGAAACTTTCATACACCAGTAAGACACATGGAAAGATCTGCCTGTCCATTTCCTAACCGCTTCTTCCAGTTCGGGGTTGCTGGGAGTGGGATCGTGTCCCAGGAAGCAGTGAACGCGAGGGAGGGACTCCGGGACATTGCAGGGCCCTCACAGACACACACACAGACACGCACACACTCGCACTTGGGGCCAGTTTTCCCAGAAGCCATTTAGCCTACCAGTATGCTTTTGACTGTAGGAGGAAACCCATGCAAACGCATGGAGAACATACAAACTCCATGCCGACAGCACCCTGGGAATTGAACTTCGGCCCCGGCTCTGTGAGGCAGCAATGCTTACCACTGTGCTACTCCTCGTATATCTATTTAGGGTAAATTTAGCGTCAGCCATTTAGCTCCATGCTTTCCTTGGAGTGTCTAAGTTGTTTTGTTTGGGGGTTTGACGTGACTGTATGCAAGTAAAAGGGTTATTTGGGGCTGTACCTTTGTGGCTCATTGGCAAAGAACACATTCTCCTTGCTAATATATACAGCACACTTGTCATTTCAGAGTGCCCCAGAGACAAGGAGGGACAAAAAAAATGTGTAAACAGATTTGGTTGTGCTTTGTAAGAGATCTGAGATGTAGGAGATATTCCCATCTTGCTGTTCAGGTTGAAGAATCAGACACTGCGCCTTGTTTCCACACTACCTATACACTATCCGCATTGTACACTGAGCTGGATATCACATCACACCTATCCCTCTCTGCATCCTTCTGTCATATTAGATACCCCAATTACCCTTCCTGTGATAGAGTTTCTAAGGTATTTTTCCTTGTTTCACCGAATGCAAATTTTCGTGCATGATTTCATTACCATTAGCTAAGAAAATACAAGCGGGTTCTGATTTCAAAATTGGATCAAGAAAAGAAACTGCTGGACTTCATTGGGCTCCAGTTTGGAGTCTGAGCCTCTCTGCACTGCAGGGAACAGTTATGGCTCGTGTTAGAAGGGAGCCCAAAGGAAAGGAAAACTTTGTTCCTGCTCTCCCAACTTCAGTTTCCCATATGTACCATGTCTTTTTGTGTGCTTGATTATTTGTTTTGCATTTTTCATAGAATATGTAATAGAACACCTCACAGCCTCTTTTTTCTCATGCAGCTAAGGTGTATTAAAACGGCTCAAATTAGACCACTAAGCCACAGTTTATATTGTTCACATGCTGTTGCAGCTTCCCTGCAGCTTCCATCTGCTTTTGCTTTTGAAAGCTCAATATTTATTTAGACTTATTGCTCTTCAGAGAGAAAGCCGCAGGAGCCTCCAGAAAAACATGATCAAGTTTTTCCTGATGGTCAACAAGCAGGGTCAGACACGCCTGTCCAAGTACTACGAGCACCTGGATATTCAGAAGCGGATGTATTTGGAAGCTGAAGTCATTAAAAACTGCCTGTCCCGGAGAAAAGAGGAGGTATACAATATGGAACTGATTTTTGGGAATCATCATGGCGTATTTATCCAGAAACCCCAGTCGAATTCTACTGAACTGTATTGTTATTGAAAGATAATCAGGGCGATGAGAGTGCTAACACTGGCTAAGTCCCATATCTTAACAATAATGCCACTTTCGCCTGGCAGGCTGAATACAGAAGTAAAGCTGTTGTTATGGATGTTATTGTTACTAGTGCAAAAATAGGTCTTATGTTTGTCTGTTTTATTAACTATTTTCAGGGAAAAAAATTGAAAGGGCCATTTTTTACCATTGACAGCTGAAGTGCTACTGGGTCTTAAACTACCCCAGTTCCACATGAAATAATACTTACCTAGAAACCAATGAAATACCTTTCATTCTGTCATTTTATATTTTCTTTATTATTGTACTGTTGGGAAGCGTAAAGTCATGTGATTCATTTTAACTAGCCTGTGACTGTGGAATTGTATGCGTATTGGAGACAGGTATGGACTGACTCTATAAAGAAGAAGCTGTAGTACAGTAAGTGTAGATTCTAATGAGGTGTACTGTTTTTTCAGTGTTCCTTTGTTGAATATAAAGACTTCAAGCTCATTTATCGACAGTATGCAGCACTTTTCATCGTGGTTGGGGTGGACGACACTGAGGTAAGCTAGTGTGTTTTGTATGTTTCCTTTTATGAACACACACAGCACTGAATATTATGGTCCAGCTATAAGTTTCTATTACAGCACCTTGTAATAGGTTTTCCAATACATTTAGTTATTTTTCAGACCTCTGCATCCTGCCTCTCAAATTCAGGGTACATATATTTTTTTTAAAAATGATACCCAGTGAGTGCAGCACAATGGTGCAGTGGATAGCATTGTCACAGCACTGGGCCCTGAATTCAATTCTGGACCTGGGGTGCTATCTGCGTGTTCATATGGGTTTCTTCTGGGTGCTCCGGTTTCCTCCCACAGTCCAAAAGCATGCTGGGAGCTTAATTGGCTTCTGGGAAAAAGTGTTCCTAGTTGTGGATGTATGCCCAGCAATAAACTGGCCCTCTGTCCAGTGTGTATCCTGCCTTGCACCCGTAGCCTGCCTGGATAGGCTCCGGCTCCCAGTGACCCTAAATGGGTAGAAGTAGTTAGAAAATGCAAGGATGGATACACTGTGATCAGGTGTTAAGTGGGTCAGTTCTATGGACTTTTGTCTAACACTGAGGAATGTTGTGCCTTGCAGAATCAAGTTTACACTTCTTGAGAGATCGTGCATAAGACAGTGTGGATGCTACACTCTACCAATATAGGTGTCTTTGAGTACCATTGTGATGTGAGCTGTCAGACTAAGGGAAAGTGGAATCACTGTATAAATACAATTAACTATTTAGTCACCCCCACAAAACCAGAAATTCCTCTCATAAACAGCAAAGCTGGGGTTTTTTTTCCAGAACGAGCTGGCAGTCTACGAGCTTATACAGAATTTTGTGGAAGTGCTTGACAAGTATTTCAGCAGAGTGGTAAGCATCATTCATTTCTTCTCTCATGGCTCAGTGTTTTTTTAAAGCTACAGAGCTGCAGGTTAAAAATGGTCACATCTGTGTTTTATCATTTCAGGGAAAATTACCTTTTTGTTCAAAAATATTTTTTTTTACACCAGGAACTACACTCATGCAAAATAAATGTTATTGGAATTTAAATGTTTTACATTTAAATGTTAATGTGTGGGTGCAATGTTTGTTACACTTCATGACGTTGAAGCCATTATAGACTGATGATGTGTAACTTGTAATGGAGTACTGAACGTTTGAGGTTTCAAAGAATGTTATATGTAAATATTATTTTTCCCCTACAGAGTGAGCTGGATGTATCCTTTTTATAACTCTTCTAGCTTTAACTTTTGTTACAGGCTTTCAATTGAAAACAGTGCATTTTTGGTTAGTTGCTTAAACGGAGGTTCTTGATTCAGGACTGTTTTAAGTGCTTTTCAATTGTATTCCTACCTGTACTGTGAAATATCTTTTGAATACATTTTCCAATTATAGTCCCTCTAGCTAATGATGAATGTCCCTTGCCAAGACCACATGCCTGACTATCTGGACGTTTATCAAACACACGAGGTCCTTTACAAGCTTCTAACTTCGTTCAGAGAAAAGGAAACTATAACTGGTTTGTCCCATCAAGAAGAAAGACCGACATGAACAAGGCATTTAAAAGAACTGTCGAAAGAAAAGGGTTTGCCCATCATACACTGCTTTGTGTAATCTACTGCAGTTTGCAAGTTCAGGCGCTCCAGTTCCAGATAGTAAGGTGGCCAGTTTCACCCAGCTGGTGTTGGCCATGGATTGGGTTTGAGCACTTCCTCTCCCTGCACTAGTCACGCCTCACACGGCCAGCAGGGGCTGCTGTGTGGCCTCGAGCTGTCCTCTCTATTGAGCGTACAGTAATTTACAGCGGTCTAGATGTTTAACAGACTTAAGCTGGCCTATTCCAATTTGCGTTAATGTGCCCAAGTGAGTGCTCAATGATATCAGTCTCCTGATGTTATTGGCACAGAGGTGTGCTGACTGTTTTAGAGTTGTGCTGCATACATCACTGGGCAGCCTCACACTAAGAGAGCTCCACCTACTGGACAGTTATGAATGCTACTGTTAACAAAAAGAGGTATTCAATATTTGCAGACCTAGAGTTAATAACTTTTCTTTCTATAACAGTTTCATGAATTAAATGATTGAATGACTGAAGCATTTGAACTCAAGAGAAAATGTCTTTAACTCTTACACCCTCAGATAATGTTTAACCTGGAGAAAGTGCACATCATTTTGGATGAAATTATACTGAATGGACGCATTGTGGAAACGAATAAAAACAGGATCCTGGCCCCTTTACTAGCCCTTGACAAAATGGCAGAAAGCTAAGGGAACAACTGAAGCCAGGACTCTTAAATTTCATATGGGGATTGAAGAGACTAAGAAATCAGCATTTCATGATGGGTCCAAAGCAGTATGGAATTACCTTGTACTTAATAACAGAATAAATCTCACAATTTCATTAATAACACTTGTCTGATGCATTAGATAACTAAAAGTTAAAGATTGCCATGTTTTTTTGTTTCTTCATATTTATTGCATTTTGAGACAAGCAGCTTAAACTGTTGACAGTGTGGAAGGTTCACATTTATCCCCTAAATTACAAGTAAAACAATACAACAGCAGCTATACTTTGCAAACATTTTAATGATTATTTTTGGAGCATACACCTTTGAAAATAGTTTACTTCAAACTGCAACTCGAGTTAAATAAATGTTTATAATATACAAAGAAAATACAAGGGAAAGCTTAGCTTGCTTTAAATGTGCCTTGCACCTAGAACCAGTGTTTTTTTCCTATAGCTTTATAGTAAAATTACACAAATGCACTCAGGGATTTGATCTTCGTAGCAGGGCATTAAAGAGTCAAAACACACGGTAACCAAAGCAAAAAGAAGAACAAAAGCATGTGCATGATTGTATACTTAAGATGAGCAAGGAAGAAAAGAAACTAATACTCAAATGGTGCAGGCACTAGTAAAAATTAAAACCTGTTCAAGAAAGGCCCATACACTCTAGTTACAAATCTATCAAAGCAGGCTTTTCACCACTTTGCCTAAGGCCAGCAAAATGGGAGAGGACAGCAGACAGAAGGACCAATTTATGATAAATGTAGTGTACCCAGATAACTGGTGCACAGAATTACATGAAACTTCACACACATGTTCAGTTGGAAATGAAATGGTAAACAATGAAAACACAAACAAACTGCCCTGGATTCCAGTCTCACAAGCCCTTGAAGCAGCACACAGTGCTCTGTGCCATAATTTGCTGGCCGAGTAGGGTACAGGAATATTTCCTGCATGTTCAGCAGCAGCTAGTAGAGTTAATACATTACTTTTTTCCTAAAGCTTTGGGAAAAAAGGAAGTCTCATCAGAGCACAGCTAGGGATTTTTTTTGTAACAAACACGACAGGCTTCTTCAGTATCAAGTTCTGTTTTATCAACTGGGGATGCAGACTGCTCAATTAAGATGAAAGCCTTTCTCCATGGTAGCAGCCAGCAAGCGCTCTCTCATGATCTCCTCTGAGGAATACTCAGGAAGCTTCAGGTAGTGCACACATGTGTTAACTGATGGATAGCTTGCATCTGTTGCATCAACCTAGAAAGTGAAATATATAAAAAAAGTATAAGAATAAGTAGATGTCAGGCTGCTTGGCAAAAATGAAAGGAAAGTCTTTAGATTATAAAGTCTTCTAAAAGTAGAAATGTAACTTGTTAAATTTACCTTGTGGGTTATGTTCTATACTACATACAAAGTAGCAGACAACCAATAATCTGTCACAACATCTTTTCAAATAATACATTCCATGTTTTGTAGTATAATATTTAATGCATTTAAAACATTTTACAGGTAAGCCTTTAGTTACTAAGGTTATAGCTCACAAACTCAGATTTCCAGAATGGGTGTACCTTGCGCACGATGGTTAGTCGGGGATGAAGGTTAGCTAAGCCACCCGGGGGAAGAGTTGAGCATCCTGTTGTGAACTGTAGGAATGCTTTTCTTTCATCTGAGGACATGCCGCAGAGGACTCGTACAAATCTCAGAAATCCAGGACTGTGAAAACACAAGTCACAACATGCATTCATTGTTCATCTTCATACACCCTAACATTAGAAACTGAAAACTGCGAATAATCTGTGACAAAACTGAACCAGTTACAGAGCAATAGGCCTTCTATTACATGTAAGGTTACCGAAAACAATCAGATTCCAGGGTCCAGTCAACATGGATTGAATTAGGATTTGTTGCTTTAACTTGGAGACAAGCGCCTGTTGTACCTACAAAATCTAAAATTACATCATGGATACATCTTATGATATGGTTTATTAATCTCAGAAGACTTTTTATAAATATGCCTTTTGGAGCATATTGGCTAATTTCTGTTTCCTTGAACAAGATTGACACGCAACAAGTTAACTTAAAGATATGATTTAGTGCTTATACAACATAATTCGAGTTGTCACGAATAATCCATCACAGTGGTGACAGAAACACTTAATCAGCATCCAAAATTCTCGTAAAAACAGGCATTCATGGAGTAGTGCATTTCTTCTGGAGCACCGTTAAAACTATAAAATTTAAATTAAGAGATATTCAACTTGCACAATGCAATTTTAATACCATGTTTATAACAGAATGTACAGTTTGGTCACCAAATTGCAAAAATGCTGTCGGTCTCTAAAATATGTCCCAGAAAGAAAAATACACTAACCAGGCATAAAAGAATCCCTTGTACTGATAGGATAAAAAGAGCTGCACATATTACTCTTAAACAGAGAACTCTACAAGAGGGCCCGAGTCATGGACCCAAAACTTTCAAAGATTAACACTGTGGTCTTATTCAGAATCAACAGTGAAACAAAAACCAAAGGGTACTGTGGGAAATAGTGGAAAATGCAAAGACACACCAGAAACTGAGAACATTTTGAAACTGACCCTTGGGCTACTAACAAGGGTCGCATCTGCTTAGCAAGGAGACTGTATTCTACTCCTGTTAGTCTGAAAATCTCTTTGCACTTTATTTTTATGTTTGTTAACATTTACAGCACCACTCTATAGTACATAATCTGGAACAAAACTGATGTCATCCCACTAACATCCTTAAAGCACCCCAACAATGCAATCACATTACTGGGTCATGCGTGTATTTCAAAAACCTCAATCTGCATGCTGGAAATGACAAACCTGTCTCGGGTGTATCCCAGCTTGGGTTCAGTATAGTTAATAATGTCCTCAGCTGTCCATGAAGGGGACTGGTTCCCACACAGAATCATCTGCACCTCTTCATGGCTGAAGGAGCTCAGCTTCTCCATGGGGAAAACTCTGTTGAAGCCATCTTGGAGAAACAAGAAAAACGTTCTATAACAAAACTCAGTAAGAATCCTATTTTTTTAAATGGGTCTTGATCTAAACAGTTTAATTGCATGATATGTTATCTCTTATAATCTTACGGAAAAAACTGACTCACTTCTTTAAAAAAACATTACACCATCCATAATTACTCTTCGGATAATTCTAAAACAATGTAATGACCTGTACCTTGATCTGTACAGTTAATGATTAAAAAGGAAATGTTAAAAAAACTTTTGTTTTTGCTTTATTAAACTGATTGGGACAGACTGGAAGAAAACAGGAAGCACTCAATAATATAAATTTTAAAGACAAGGATACCTCTAAAAGACTCCATTTGTTTCTGAATTCCGGTATGCATACAGAAGTCAAACATGAGTTCTACATATTCTTCTGCATTGTCAATTGTCACCATCTAAAGGAAAAACAAAGCAAGTTACTCTAAGAAGCCATATGCATTCAACCTCACTTTTAAGTATTTTACTGAATATATGTACCTCATCTTCTCCGTTGGGTTTCAGATCCACAGCTGTGAATCCATGCACTTTAGATGAAGGGCAAAACTGGAAGTTCAATCTGAGTGAGAAAAGAAGCCATGTTTGACTTTTTCAAAGGAGTAGCTCATACCACTACCCCTTGCGATCCTTTCTTAAATAAGAACAACTAATAAACTAATAAGAGGCTAATAAGATGGAGAATGACTGCCATGCAGTTACAGCAAATAATGCACTTTAATTTTACCATCCAAGTTAACAAAAATCTTGATACACAATCATTTCCCAAACACATCTGAAATGTGCTACACAACACTCTGGAATGTGGAAAGGCTGCATGGGTCACGAGGCTGCTTTTAAAAAATAACCTTTTAGCTGATAAATGAAATACATAGACTAGGGCTATTCTTCCACATTTCATTTGGCATTACACAGACAAGCCCGTCTCACCCCAGATCTTCAATGCTCAGAGCTGGCCCCGAGCCGGACGGGTTCTTCAGCATGAGGTCCTGCAGCCTGGTGTTCTTCTCATCCTCAGTGAGGCTCTTGTTAGTCAGTATCTGGCGGCGCATTACAGCAAGTTCTTTTACTTCCTTCAGGAATTTAGCCCTGTGGGGGTTCACCAGCTCAAAGTCCTCCCAGGTCAGAATGCCATGGTACCAAGCAGGTGGTTTGGGTTTTGGCGGGTCAAGAATAAACTCCGATTTGGAGTCTTCATCAAAGCTTCCTACGGAATAGGTGTCATGACCTTCCTCTGTAGATGCTTCGGACTGGATTTCAGAAAAGTGCAAGTCCACATCACCCCGGGACTCATACAGCAGTTTGCTCATATTGCTTTTAATGTCTCCCATGCACATTAACTTGAAGAAAGGCTTGGAAATTGGCAAGTCCACCAATCGGTTATCCTGTATGCACTTGGCCAAAAATACACCCAAGAAGAGGAAGAGTTTGCTAATTCTGTCCAGTTCGTCACTATCCTGGGGGAAAGGGGCAGGGAAAAGTCCACAGGATCTCTGGACATAATATCCGGGGGGTTTAAGTCCACCTCCAAGATCAACCTGAAATATCAATAAGGGTAAGTTTAGTTCAAGATTATATTGAAGATTTACAAAGAAAATGGTTAAATCAAAAGTCGGATTTAAAACAAAAACAAAAAAAATCAATGGAAACATTCTCAGCATCCCTCAACCACAAGACAACAAAACAAAACCAGTACACAATTTTTTCTTGGGATAACTTACCTGGCGAGATTCGTCGTCTGGGAAATCGTCATCACAAAGCCAGACTCCCAGAGATTTCCTCTGAAACTCTGCTGCTACCAGAGCATAAAACTCTAACGTAGGTCCCAATCCTGTTCCTTCTTCACCCAGAAATTCCACCTGGGGAGGAATTATTTGAGAAAACACAGATTTCTCATTAAACATTAATTCTCAAGTCCTCTTTACCCACATAACAGAGTGCCAGAAAAAAAACAAAAATCACAAAGGTTTCAGTAAAACAACGATGAAATCTGAATAAAACTACGGCATGGAAAATAAAAATCACCCTTCCTCTCGTGATGCAACGTGTGACTTTTTAAAAGGATGTCTAGCCCTTTAAATCAAGATCGGATCAACTCAGTAGCTTATTTACCTCTAAAACAGACTTCCTGTCAGCATGAATTTGCATGACATTTTCTGCCCACTCCATCATGCTGTCTCCCCTGGGGACCTTCACCCTCTCGTGCTTCAGCCGGCCCACTCTGAATTCCCCAGGGTCGTCTCTCCTCACCGTGGTGGAGGGCCTGGAGCGCTCCATTGTAGCCTCGCGCCTGTTCTGGAGCCACACTATCGCCCTGCACAAAGACATGTGGCCAATGGTAATGAATTCAGATTTATGATGAGACCTCAATAGCACATGGCACAAAAGATGCAGGTCCCCCCCCCCCATCAGTACATGGCGATAATCGCTCTGCATGCATATGATAGTTGAGAAGTTAATGCCGTTCAAGAGCTTCTCATCGTATGAGTGACTTTTCAAGTACTCCTGCAATAAATCTACATTTAACAAGCCACAACATAACTCTCCGGCACTTTATTAAATTTATTCACACACTACAGAAATGCAAATCTTTTAAACAATGTTACCAAAATTGATTTTTATAAATATTATACTTACCGTGAGGCTCCAAAAGCTGTGCAAGTGAAATACAGTTGTCTTGTTTCAAAGGGTATTAAGAATGGGCACTTGCTGGTTAACTGTTCACACCAGTCAGGCAATGCACCGCTAGCCAACGCCAAGGGCTCCTAAATTTAAACACATACAGTTAGGAAAAATGCATTGTACAATATGCTGAGATATCACAGAATAACTAGACTCTGAAAGCTTTCAATAAATTGCTGTATACAAATAATAAATCAGGCTAAGACAAACATAATAAAGTGTACAACATTCTTCATTAAAAAAGTGGTCATGCCTTTTCACAAACCATGGGTATTGTTATTTCTATTCCCAGTGTTCGTCAGTGGTTCATTTGTTTGAATACACTGCTCTTCTCAAAATGTTTGTAGGGTTTTTAAGAAAAAGGTGTTAAAAACAGCACAACAATCTGAATTAAGAAATGCACAGTATAATACCTCTATCTGTTGCAGAATTTTGGTTGTGACTTTTTTACTTGTGAACTCTTCAGGCGAGACATTGAACTGAAGTTGTTCATCAGGTTCTGGTAAACAGAAAATATGGTCACTACATCATAAGAAATTACATGTAAGAGTGTAGCAAACAATGGTTAGAACATGACAAATAAAAAGAAGCACATTCATGAAGTCCAAAATTGAGAAAATTATTGATGTCATCAAACATCTGCACATTCATAAATACCTAATTGGACAAAAACAGTCAACAACAATCCTGTGAATTAAGCTCAAACATAAGGGTGTTTCTCCCTTTAACTAAAATCAAAATCCCATTTTAATGTTCATTCAGTTTAGTTGGTCATATGCACAAGTGCAATGCAATGCTTACTTGCACGTATGCTCCAATACAAAGACCGTTAAATAACATACAACTCATTTGAACCATGTTTCTTGCTCTACCTTCTTGAAGTGTCCTGGTCGAGTAAGGATCCCCTGCAATAATATAGAGAATCCGGAGCAACTGCAGCACATCCTCCACACCACAGGCAGTCTGTCCGCTTCCTGCTTTGGCCTGAGCCTGCTCACGGGCAGAGCTCAGAATATCGCAGGTCTGCAGGGATGACAGAGACCCTTGGCTCAGTGCAGACGACTTGGAACCATGCTCTGAGAAATCCTGCAAGAAAAGGACAGCAAGTAGTTTTAAAACATTCAGATCAGTTTTTAAAACATGACCACCTCAACACAGCTTACTTAGTACTAACTAACGGATGAACATTTGGTTGGACGTTTATTAAATTTAGCATTTTATTTCTTTACTACTTCGGTTAAAAAATACTGCAAACAATCCTTAACATTGTAATCAACCCCCTCTAGTGGTAGTCATGTTTTCCATTAATAAAATATTTAGCTATTAGAATTTTAGACACACATCCCCTCAGGCTTTTAATAAATGCTAAACGTGAAAGCCTCTCATAACCAGCTTTACAACATCAAAGCTAACATAGACAGGAGCATTGCCTGCAAGTGGCTAAAACAAGCGCATGGCTACATTCAAGCAAGAAAAGTGTGAAAAAAAATATCCAGATGCCATCGTATACCTTGTATGCAGCTATGAGCTGAGAACAATTTCTGTTTTTCCTAATACTTTTATTAGTGCCGGTTAATTTCCAGCGGCGAAGGAAAGTTGAGTCTGCATTCTTCTGCAGGTAGGTTATCAAGTCATTCTTTGGTAATTCATCAGTGCCAAGGTACTGTTCCACATGCTCTACAGACCAGCAACCCTACAACAGGAAGAACCAAATGTTGGTCTTTCCTGATTGTAAAGTCTCACGGAGTACACATGCATTACATCAAAATTACCACTATAGGGCCATGCAATTATCAATTATCAGTATAAACTTCAACGACATCCTTATTAAAGGTTAGTGAGGTTTCTGTCTATGTAAAAAGGAGCATTAACATTTAACAGCCACAGAAATACACAGCCAAGAGTAAATGTATTGGAAAGCAAGAACTAAATGATAATTACCATCTTTCCACTTTCTTTTCCTTTGTCGGAATCCTTCATTTCTCTGTACATTATCCTACAAACACAATGTTAAAATTTAAACTCGCGTTCTTGAAACAACAATGAAAATGATTTTAGTGCGTGTAGCTCACAGTGGGCCCCACATGTGTTTCATGACATCCCCAGCAGAAAAACAAGAAACTGGAAAAGAAAACTTACGTGTACGTAGGCTCCCAAATACGCCTAAGCTTATCCGATTTCACACTGCCGTTACAGGAAAGCTGCAGGAGCTTCTGTACATAGTAGAATATAGTAGACTTGTAGTTTGAGAGAGGTAGTTCAACTTCTCTTGTGGTTCCAAGACCAGCTACCTTCAAGATAAGTGCTAAGTGTGGGGACGGTGCACATTCTACTTCCTCCAAGATCTCTGACCGAGGAGTTCCTGTAAGTTATAATTCAACTGTTAAGACAAAGCGCACCACAAAAGACAAAATCAACTTCTGAAACACGCCCATGAAAGATTATGATAAGCTGATCTAGGTACCAAGCATCTTCAAATTCATATGCTACACGTTGATTTTTAGAAACCGGATATCTGCGCATTACGTACTTCTTCTGTACTTCTTTACATGTATGTACATTGATTAGATCCAGTTTCAAGAAAGCCTGAATTTCTCAGTTTTAATATTTTTTACCATTCTCTCATTATGTGTGGCTGTTTGTTAGACGGAGATCGAGCACACCTGGAGGTGGGATTTCCAGATCTGTCGTTTGCTGCACGTTTGTCCGACCTGGTCTTGGATCAAAAGCCGGAACCAATGCAGAAAACTGACGCTTCAACACAAAGTCATCATCCCAGGTCCTGCGGCGACCCCCTTTGGTTTCATATTCCTCTTCCTCCTTAGAAACACAATGTTGGAGCAATACCTTTATAGTCACGGCTGCAACTAAATTCAGAAAACAACCATTTCTAAATTTAAAAAAAAGATTTCTTCCAACTTTCAGAACAATTCACTCAAAATCCTGTTACATTTTTTGTTGTCAGTGTTCCATTTTTAAAATAAATGCACAATAAAAAATACTTCATTACAGTTATAAAGGAAAGTCACTGTTAATTACGTTCTTCACTTTTACAGTCAAGCAACACTGTGCACTGAAAAATAAGGGAAGAACAAAATACGTTTTACATACATGCATTTAAGAAATGCCCAAATTCAACCACAAAAATGACATTTTTTACGCTATTCATAAGAATGTGAAAACCAAGGTTTACCCTGGACCGTACCAGAACTTCCTCATACTCCTGGTCTTCCTGATTGTCATCTTCATTCTCATCGTCATCCTCATCTGGCTCAGGCAAGTCCTCCTCATCATCCAACTCTGCCAGTAAAGTGTTTGCACGGCAGCTGTCCAGGAAATCTGCAGAGGCCAAGGCAGCTTTAGTTACAACTTGGAAGATTCAAAACACACACAGTTAATAAGAATTACTGACAAGACAGGCATGAGTGAATGAATGGACAAGGACAGGACACCAACAAAATCGACAATTACAAAAATAAGGAAAGAAATCAGGCAAGGAGAATGTAATAGTGTGGAAAAAAACAGGAATTAATGTTTTAATCCTAGATATAGCCTACCATATAAAGAAAACTCAGCTTCCTGACCTGTGTCGCTCTCACTAGAAGTCGAGGTCAGGCTGGTCGTCAGAGTGTTACTGAGCGACTGGCCGACGGACAAACCTGTGGTTGCCGTGGCTACATTATTGCTGCTGGTTACTATGGAAGTTGACATTGTAACAGTTGAGGTGGTACCAGTGGTAGTGAGGTTAGGAAAACTCTGCGCACCCATGAGAGGAGAAGCTGCAAACAAAACCGAAAAAGCTGTTAGTTTTTTAAAAAAAAGCAGGTATTAAAAATGTGCTAAATATGCAGGTTCTGCCATAACGCGACAATCTGCAATTCAGGCTGAAACTAGGCAAAAGGCAAATCTTCTCAGCCACGGAAAAAAAACTTGCCTCATTTGACACTTTTTGATGCCTCTGGGCATTTCATTTTATTCTTTATCTAAAAATGTATTTACTGTTAATTAGAAAACAACTTATTTGTGAAAACAGGAGTATGATTTAATATCCCTCATAGCCTACCCTGCTGTGGAATCTTCAATCTTACTTGGTAACAGTGAAGCATGGTAAACAACTTAGAAAGGTTTTTTCACTAGGGAAAATTGAAGTTCAGTTAAAGTACTAGATTAATTAGGCAGGAAAGCACAGTTGCATTACAAACAGCATTTTTAAAGCTACTCCCAAACATCACAAAAAATATTCAGCCAAGGGTTACAAATCAAAGTACAAAACCAATAATTATTCTTAAGCGGCAATAGTGGTTATTCAGCGTTACTTCTTAAACATTACTCTCAGGTTAGTGTTAACATTAAAAGGCAGCTTTAAAGTGAAGGCACAGTGCCACAAATTACTGCCAGCAGGAAAGGTTGTTTTCTAAAAGGGTTACGCATACACTTAAAATAAGATGACAATAATACCACAGCTGAACAGTACTCACTGGCAGTGCTCATGACATTCCTTCCCAGAGTATTAGTGTTGTTGTCGCTGCTACTGCGGCTCAGGTTCATGTTATTAGTGGCATTGGTGCGGGACATATTGGGTGCTCTTCTGACAAATGATTCCATCAGGCTGGCTTCTCGAGAAGAAAGGTTTGGTACACTTGCACTAGAGCTCATTGGCGCCCCGGCAGCAAGCAGTGAGCTGACTGACAGTCTGGTGTTGGCCGCAGAGCAAAGCGGGCGCTGAGACGTAGCTTCCTTGCTGGAGGACTCGGAAACGGAACTGACATCTGGGGAGCTGATGCTGACAATCCCCATAGAAATGGCTCCCGATTCTCCAGTGGGTCGAACCGCGGCATCGGCGCCCAGTTTTCGGTCTGCGTTTTCACCCCCCGTGTCTGCCGTCAAAGTGCTGGTGCTTGCGCTGGACGCAGACCCCCCCTCAGCATGGGGGCTGCTGTCTGCCGCGGACAGGACCACAATCGGCTCGTGGCTTTCTGCGCTAGGGGCCGCGCCATGCTCCAGTACACTTTCAGATCGCCGTTCCAGCTTGGCTGAGCTCAGACTGATATCACTGCTGCTGGCCACACTACACACAGAGCTGCTGCTTCCTTTCCTGCTAGAGGAGCTGGCCCCAGCCGTGGCCGACTTGTCCGGACAGTTATTTTTCACCAGGCTGCTCCAGGACTGCGCTGGGCCTGAAACAGTGGATGAAACAGGTTTGGGTGACGGCGCTGACTCAGGGTCGTACCCTGGCGCAAGCTTGAGGTCAAATTTTCCTTCTGCACCCATACGGTAAGAGTTTGAGCCACCAGCATCCCAGGTGACATCAATCCAGCCTGGAAAGGGACATGAGTTTGTGAGACCCAGCAGAGAGCAGACAGCAGCAAGTCAGACAGCAGCTCAGCTTAACACTGGACCAAACATGATACTTCTAATCACATCACTCCTCTAGAATAAGGGGAATGCTCCTCAGAATAATTCCTTTCACTTCCCTAATACCTGTATGTTTTAATAAAACTTACAGACTATAAGAGTAGCAATGCTGTTTTCATATAAGCCCCAAGCTTAACACCTTGAATAACATCGAAAAGACTGGGATTTAGACATGAAATCAGCACTGTATTTTTCCTTGATATGGAAAATTCAATTTTCAACCACCTATACTCTTTAAAACATTTCTGAAGGAGTAAAAAACTGCAATTTGGAAATGGAGCCATTAAAATAAAATGATCAATATCATTAAGTGCCTCAATCAACAGACTGATACACAGCATAGTCTGGTCCAGGTGAAGCAATGAAATAGAAACATGAGTTACAGAAAATGACAAAAAGCCAAGTAGAATATTGCAAACGCCAAGCTAAAAGCCACTCAGAAAGAAATGGAACTGAAGTATTTCCATCAAAGTAAACAAAATTGCAATCAAGTCCATTTGTTGCTTGCAAAATTGTGACATCAACATGCACTTAGCTGATTAATGGAAATAAGTCATTAAAAATCTTAAACATGAAAATGTGACTGCCCAAAGATCCAACTGCAATGAAGAAAATGCTTAGTATGAAAAGGTTACCTGTTAAGTGTAGGGAAAAAAGACCTTTAAAAAAACTCAAAAATGTGATCAAAGTTCAGTTAAGAACAAAAAGGAATTTGTGGAGGTAGCATAAAAAGACAAAAGAGAAAATATTAAATGAAATTGCGTGTAAGATGATGAATTCTGATCCTTGAAAGGGAATTTAAAGGATTCAATTAATTTATCATGCTTGAATAGCAACAGGAAAATAAGCTTTGCCTTATGTACAAAGCTTGTGGGGAAAAAAGAAAAGATCCTTGATCACATAACATTTGCAGTTACATGCACACTGTAGACCAGAGCTGCCCCACTCCAGTCCTGGAGGGCCACAGTCTAACAGGTTTTGTGAGTCTCCTTAAAAATCAGCAGTAACTAAAAGCTGGGACAAGCTGGTGAACTCCAGTCAGGGCAATAATTACTTCAGCTGGCTCATTAAGTGCTGAGCTGGAATGAAAACCTAAATAGACACCAGCTTTCCAGGACTGGAGCTGAGCATCCCTGTCATGGAGAAGGGACTGAACTGCTCTTTAAACCATGGAGGGATTCAAAATCCTATAATCACTGAGTAGAAATACACATGTCCAAGAATACAGTACTAAACAGGGTCATTAATTTATGCACCTAAATACAGAATGAATCTACTCTAGGTGCCAGGTTTTAAGAGATGCAAAGCTTTCAGAGACTGCCGTTTTTCTTGGTTTTAAGGAGATTCAGAGGAAAAATACATTTCTGCCCATTATTCCTCTACGAATTGTTTTTGTAAAGGTACAATGTGACATTTAGATGCACTGTTCATTACATTCTGTGCATTATTGGAGTTACTTGCTTTACTTTAAATACATTGAAGGTAAATTGATAAAAAAAGCTCTTTATTAAAATGTTCTTCATTTAGGTCCAATCCTACTGGTCTAATTATCCAGATTTTACTGGATAATTTTACAGCAGTAGGGCCTCTCTGGATTATATCCAGCATCTATATACCACAGTGATCACAGGACCATTGCAGGTAGTGGTTTATACACTCTAAGGGTATTCCCCACTACTGTAATTCACTGATGAAACCCAGCTATGGCATGTCAGACTGGTATAAAACACATGAAAATTAAATTTAAATCTGTTTGATACCCTAAAACTCTGATATTCACTCCTGATACTGAAGGGCAGTCATATCTTCTATCACAGAAGAATTATTCCACTATGGACTCTAAAATGACTATCTAAAATCAGTCATTTATTTTGTCTATATTACTACCAGTTTTAGTTTTCTACTCATTATCATTAAAACCTGGAGGACTGAGGCCATGGAGGACTAGGCATGAATACCATTGCCTTGAACCTCTGAGATATCCCAGTAACATTTAGGACAGTCTGATACCCAGTTGCTAAATAGTAAACAATACCATCCCTTGGTCCAAAGATGCTTTCTAGATCGCTTCTTAAAAAAAAATAAACTTAAGTGTTAGAAACAAAAATCACCACCATCCAAAACACACCCACGGCGCATTCCTATCGCCTGTCCTCACCGTTGTGCGCCTCCCCCGTCACCGTGCCCTCTCCTGGTGGGTTCCCATCCTGGTCCCTCCACTTCCAGTCAATACCCCGGACTACACGAGCTCCCGGAACAATGTACTTCATGACCTGGGAGCGAAACAGACGCCTCTGTCTCCTCAGATTGGCTTCGGCTTCCTTCACAGCCTTGCCTGTGACATTTAAGTTAGTGGATAAAGCACATCATTATCAGACTAAGACAATCGAGGGTGGCTTTCATTCTGACAATTTAGAGCATTCCCAGTTACACTCACCTAACTGGTCTTCACACACTCCGCTGACAGTTCCGTAAAGCTCCAGCCCCGACAAAGAGAGGTAGTGAGTCTGACCACTAGCATTCTTTCCCATTTGCTTTATTCTTATGTGTCTCCAGCCCTGCTTCTCATCCTTAGAAGGGTCCAAGGGCCATGTAGCTGTAGACCTTTGAAGTCAAAGACGCACATGGCATTCATTTATTCATCTTTGGCAGGTAAAAGCAAAAAAAAGACTTGTCTCACGTTTTGTCAATGAATTTTGCCCGCTTCACCCGGTAGAACAATAAATGCCGCAATTATATTGACGACCTGTTCCGGGATAATTAAATTACACTCAGCACGAACTGCGAACAATCGCTCGGTATTAACCATGCTGCAGCAATTGAGCACGAACATTAAGGCTTGATGTACACATTTGTTTCTAATTCAAATAAAAAATGTTTATATCCAGGTTACCCATTTAGTGACGTACCAAGCAAAATAAAGATTACACACAAAAAATGAGCATTTATAGGTAGGGGCATTTTTTTCTGAACAGTTTTTAAATTGGTGCCTTTAAAAAGTACCTCAAATCACAAAACTCTCTCAAACCCTGTACATCACGTTGGCAAAGGACATGAACCACAAACGTTGGTGGTACGTGGAGGCACAGACAGTCAGCTGTGCCTGCAGCAGAAATGAAGTACTAGACTCATGTATAACACACTACTCCTCTCCTTCGCCCACCACCTGCTCTCAAAACATTTTGCCTTGTAACAACTTCCTAAAATTTACTTACTGTAAATTTTCTGTACATAATATTGCTTTCAAAAGCCTGTACAACCACATGAAATAGGCAGAACACTTTCAGAAGATGCATCTACAGAACCAAATGGTAAGACAAAGAGACTTAACTGTACTTGATGGAATGGGTTCATTAGCTTAAAAGGCTGAGATCATTATTTGTTCACTTAATGAACAATTCATAGATTCTTTCAAGCGCTCCCTGTAAAATAGTTTGTCAGGCGCATGTATTTTTAAGATCAGTTCTGTACAGCTAAATACACTGTTGGTCAAGCTATGTCATTCAAGACTATTTATAATGAGAAACTAGACACCACAAATGAATGAATGCTCCAATGATCTTCAATCCACCTCTTACAAAGGGGGCAAGCTAGGAAGATAGCTGCAAGCATAAGGATTTGAAAAATGTCATTTTCTTTATTTTGCAACATAACAAGTATATAACTAAAGAGAACATGCCAATCTCTAGATGTTTGTATGAGTGTCTGGGAATGAGGAATGCTGTTGATAGAACATTCCTGCTAAGCTACGTTGCAGCCTAGTACACTTAAAAAAACCTTAATCTCAAGGAAACATCATGCTTAAATCTGTTCAATAAAGGCATATTTTCTCTTAATTTCACTAACCAACACAGACATTTCTTTGTTTTTAAAATCTAATTCTCTTTACCCTCTATTTTGACATTCAACTGAAAAACGCTCAAATTTCTGGAAAAACAATCAGAAAATTCAGTTACCCAAATCTAATTCATTTTACATCTGTTGTTGCCAAATGTTAGCAAGGAATTCAAGAAAAACATCAAAACCCACCATGCTCATTTCGAACCTCTTATATGGAGAGAATGGCCCAACTACAGACGAGATTTAAAACTGGTAACCCCGAGCACCACTATTAAAGAGAGAGATCTAAGCAATAACTGTTGCATATTTTAGATTTGAGAACATACCCTGGCTCATTGAGACTACAGTCATCCACATGGGTGTACAAGGTCGTCCAGTTCTGTCCATCCTTAGACACCTGAAACACCCAGTTCCTCAGAGCAGAGCGCCCATAGCCACGAGCGTGTCGTAAAGTGTATGCAGAGGGAATCACCCACAGCCCAAGGTCTAGTGCAAACCAAGCGTTCTTATCATCATTGGTGTGGCAGTTAAGGGCTGAGCTGTCTCTGCTTAAAATGTCCTCCAAACGCCCATAAGGTAGATTTCTCCCTTCTGATGAAGTCACCACCACAAGTCCATAAGCAGCAGGATTGACCCATTCATATGCAGTTCTGAAACAGTAGCAAAGTCGCAGTGAGAATCTGACGCTGGGCAATCAAAATGTGGTGTTACTATTAAATCAATAAAAACATAACAAAACTACAACAAACTTGAAAGGGTTGAGGGAAACAGTAGGAAACAATTTAAAATTCATTTATAGGGAACGAATACACAAAAGCTTGTACTTTGTACAATTTAAAATGACAACATGTTCTTTTTGAAGAGAGTGACGCTGTTCAAGGTGGGTTGTCAATCGTCAGTATACCGCCCACACTGGGGGGGGAATTTTTCTGAACTAGCCATCAAAAGCACTTGGCCTTTGCTACCTAAAAAAAGTGTAGCAGCCACTACATCCCTTCTTTTCTCACAAATAACAGAAACATTGTTATTTAAGACCATTTTAACAATGCATTCAGTTCTGCATCTAGCCACCCACTTCTGAGCAATAAAACATCTTTCAGACTAGTCATTCTGCCAACCGGATGAGGTAGGCGCTCAAACACTGTTCATAAATATTTCGTTAGGTCATTTAGCATCAGCTCCCGTACTTTAGTACTGCTCATGTTGCATCGTAAAACCTAACACTTGAAATATTTAATCTGTCTAGTTCCGTTAAAACATTTTTAACAATCATCTTACTTTGCATTGGTCCCAATCCAGTACACGATTCCATTCTCATCAAAGTCATGCTGGTGCCTGAATGTAAACATCTGTCCCTCGCGCAGCTTTCTGACAAACACGAAGGAGGACCTGTCAAAGTCATACCACTGCTTTGCCACCTGAGGGAAAAAAACACCATTCGTTTAGCTTTGGAATGAAACCATGAATGAACGAATTAATAAATTCAACAATACAAGAAAAAATACCATTTTGAGGAGGTACTGTTCTAAGGACTCCACAGTAGCCAGAGGCTCCATTTTAAGCATTCTTCCTGTCCTGTCAATCAAAGCCGTCTCACCAGGGGCACGCTCCAGGCGAAATCTCAGTCTTCTAGTTAGAATCTAGAACAACATTCAGACAGTTCATGCAGAAAAGTCAAAAATTGCACTGCCTAGTATTATTATTCTATTTATCCACAATGTTAAGCATTAATAAAATACAGAGCAAATTACAATTTACAGAGCAAAACCAAAAAGCAAAAATATATTTTCATACAGCCTGATGACCATCAGGTGTTAGTTTTAGACATATGTAGCTACACTTTTTCTGCAAGTAAAGATGTGGTGCTTTAATAACAGATTTCATGCCGTAGTCAAGGGTGCAATTAGATTAACAGTAATGCAGCAGCAAATCTGAACTGCAGTTTCTCTTGCACCTAAGATTTGTTTTGATGTCTGACAATTCAAAAACTTTTCATGCACAAATGATCTAAAGCTTCAGTCATTGCCGGGAAAATGATTAAACCTAGTGCCATCTTTATCTTTAGAAATAAACTGACTTTCCTGATGATATTCAAGTCATAATACAAACATCGATGCTTAAGGTTTTGTAATGTCCTGTATATTTTACCTGTAGATTATATGTAGATCCTGGTGTATCATACAAGTGAAGAGGAAGCCTTTCAATTGATTCCAAAACTGCAATAAGCTTTCTAATTAAGGCAACTGCAGGTCGACTGAAGAAAAAACAAAACAGTATATGAGACGCTGCTTGAAAATCAATGCAAAACTTATAAATGTTGCTTTATAAAACGGATTAAAACTACCTTTCATCATCTTCATTTTCACTAAATGCAGTTTTGAAAACATTGATTCTTTCCATTAAGGGCCTACAATCATGTTTCACCTCGAGATCCACACTCTATTGAGAAAAGAGAGAAAAGTTAAAGGTGGCAAATACATAAAGTAGTACAAACGAACAAATGTTATTCAATACTCACATTGTTTAGTACTGTAAAAAGTGCTTGCACAAGGCCACTGCTACACATTTCATAGGGAGAGATGGTGTTTTCATCCTTCAAAACCACAATTAAGTTTTCCAAAGCAGTCTTCATTAGATCTCGCCACATGTTCTCTCCCTCAATACACTAGGAAAAAAAGATTTTGCTTATTAACATGTTAATAAATTATGTTCACAATAATTTATACTGTTGCAATGTCTCAATATACTACATAAATACTCCTTAACAAGAAAATCTATCCAATAGATCTATTTCACTCATTTAAATTACAATCTTTTACTTACCTGTCTATTTGTATGGAGTTCCCATGCAGATTCCAGCTGGGTAGCAATGTTCCTCAATGTGACTACAACTCCTCTTGGCATACTCTCGACAGCTTTAAAATGATCATCATATAAATCCCTCGCCATGGTTTTCACCTTGAGAAGAAGAATACTTTTTCAGAACAATACTGTTTGATGTTATGCTTTGCCACACTTCCTACCATTCTGAATATCCTGCATTAGTTACAGTAACACTATGTAATGAAAGCAACACTACATTACCTAAATCTATAGGAAACATTAGCTTAAATCTCTTCCATGGGTGAAATGTAAAAACCATTCGTTTTGTTCATTATAACCAAGAAAACAATGTTCTTTTTTGCTAAGCTACAAAATACACATCTGTGGGAAGCATTAAAAATGACATTAAAGATTAAGCATAACCAAATTACACTTCTACATAAAGCGTTGGGTCTAGATTTTAGTTTTGGTAAAAAGCATATAACAAATGCAGTCCTCTTCAGTTTACAAAATTACCTTCTGTTTAGTTTTCTCTAATTTGGATTTAAGTTTCCTTCCTCTTTTTCCAGTCCAACCGGTAACGAATTCCGAACCTTGAATTGCCAGAACAGAGAAACCAAAATCAGAACACCGGATATTTCACGGCTTGAAGAAAAAAAAAAAGTTTACATGATATTCGCAGCGCTAACTCCAAACCTTACCTGTCGTTCTTCTCACCACACACTTACCTACAAACTTACCCAGGGATGTTTCTGCAGTGAAAGAATGCTTGGTCCCTCTGTTGGACTCGAAGACAAAGCCTGGCAGGTCCTCTTTGAGTATGGTAGCCTGCTGGCCATCAGAGTTGTGGATTGCGATTTCTCCTTCCTTCAGGCAGGTAAGAGACCAGTTGCCCACAGTGAGTTTGGTCGGCCCCAGAGCTGAAAGAATAGGCTGGCTTGCTGTTGCAGGTTTCACTTGACTCCGTGCTCTCTGCAGCTTCTCAAGAAACTCGCTTCTGCTCTCTGTTCAAGACAAAACCATTTCAAGCGGAATGAGACGGGTTGCTCTGCATACAGTCATTTGAGTATCCAACCATATTAACACATCATGCTTACACAAAACTTGGCTACACAACAAAGTTGATAGAGAGAACTGTAGACTCCATGTTTCCAATCGTTGCGTTGTCTTTTTTTGTAAACAGAATCATATTCCCCTATAAAGTCATTTTATACCCCGGTTCTAAGGTATATTAAGTCCACTTTCTTTTGAAAAAGACAGCTATTGTTTACTAGTCCAACTACAATCATAAATGAAGGTAAAGGTAATCTTTTCATAACTTATCTTTGCTTAGTAAACAAGGTAATTTAAAAAGTAAGGAAAGAACTGTACCTGAACTATCAGATCCACCTTCAGGGCTCCCACTCGAGTACATGGTGGCTAGCTTACCATCGAGAATAAACCTAAACCAGCCGTTGCTGCCGTTCGACAGCTCCAGGGCAGCCGCGTCACTCCAGATATACAAACAGTCTCGTCCTCGAATGATAGACCAGTCCCTCCAATGGTATGGTTTCCCCTGCTGGATTTCTTTGGCATCTTCCTGGGGCTCATCCTCCTGTGGGAACATCACCACTTTCGAGCTTGCACACCATAATGTCACAGGTAACAACATGTCTAGTTTTGCCCACGAAACAGACAACCTCCACTCATCTTCTACAACGGGGCTTTCATTGTCACACGGTCACCTGGTTTTCATTAAAGCTAAAGGTTCTTGGCTTTGCTTTTAAAAGAGAAAACGTCATGGTTTTTGACCACTGATTGAAAAGTTTAAAAAAATTAAATCAAGAACATGGTTTCTGAGGCCCAGACGGACATGTTAAAAAAATCAATGATTCTCGATCATTTTGGTGGATTTTGTTTCAGGATTGGGAGAAACGTTGGTGAAGCAAACCCTCTAACTTACTGCTGAGATACGTCTGCTACCCGACAAGTGTTTAACAGCTGTGTTTAGTAAAACTCGTTTATAATCCTGACAGATTTTTCTTAATTTCACTTTAGGCATAAATCCTATTTCAAAAGGGCCTTTTACCTTCTCCGGCTTTGACTCTTCTTCATTCTCATCGTCTGATGTCGGTCCGGCCAGGGTCGACACCTTGTTAATAACGCCAAGGCGGGCCAACTGGTCTAAGAAAACATCTCCACCTTTATCAACCAGATCTCTTATGATCTGTAAAGCCAGTAAGTGTCCATCATCGTCATCCTAAGGGGAAAGTATTTCACATTTAGCCAACCAAAATGCACTTTGATCAGAAAAACAGTTCTTACAAATTTATTTAACGGACCTCTATGCATACCAAGGCATAAGGCTTAATTTCGGCAAAACAAAAATACTCCTTAACCTTCATAAAAGTATAAAGTTTCTGGGAAGGACACAGTAAATCTTCAGAGCAGCATGATTATGTAGTAAAGATAATAAATGTCCGTTCACCTCCTGGTCAAGAACAGTTGCTGTGATCTCGACTAATACTGTAGGCAGATTATGTCCGGCATCAGAATCACACACTTCTTTCAGAAGGGCTTCTGAGCAGTAGTGGATCATTTTCCTGATAAGGGCAAGGCTTGCTTTCCTGTTTAAAAAAAAAGTAAATACATGTAAAGACTGAACTCTGTTAATTTCCACTTTAGATATGCTACAATTTCCACATATTCTTTAAAATAATTTCATGTCGCATGTATTTTTAAAAGGTATAATCCTAATTTAAATTCAGAATTTGTATGTATAACATTTTTCCAATTAAGAACTATCACTTCATTGCCTGATTTTTTACCAATATTATGGGTTTTTTGAGGGGGGGGAGACAAAAAACCTCTGCAATCCAACCAGTCCGATAACTGATTAAGAAGTATGCTTTTACCTTTTTCTACAAAACAGAGGAATCTACAGAAAAGGTACATAGATTAAATCCTCACTTTACACAACTCAACAACTCCAGAACATGGACAGTAGAATCGAGGACAATAACATGCCTGTTATTATCATAATCCCCATAGTTACTCCCCCTTATTTACTCAGACTGCTAAAACATTAAGTAAAAAACTATTCTTTTAGTTCCCATTTCTAGGTGTGACAGAAGGAATTTAAAATTGGTTTACCTTATTGAAGGGAGCATAGTTTCTTGGAAGGTCTGTGCAAATACTGGAAGCAGTCTCTTCAGATATATGGGAGCCATTTCAGGGTCACCTTTTGGTTCATTGCCCTCTTCCTCCTCTTTGTTCACATCTTTCTTCTTTTTGTCATCACCTTTATTGACTGGGCACATCCAATCACCTGGAAAGCACACCATTTATGTTGTAAAAAACAAATACATGCTCAATTAACATGGGCTCGCCAAGAATCAGAACGATTGGACTGTTTCTATCATCACATTAACTTGCACCTTTTATTGAAGTAAGGAATAGGAAATTTGCTTGCGTAAGCATGTTTTACTACTTAAGAAAGGACGACTTAAATCCTAAAACCACTTAAAGGAATCATACAGCACCTTACTGTGAAGGTGTAGTTTTAAGAAAAAAAAGTATTTCTTACAATGTTTTTTCCTCAGAAAGGGGAAGATAATGGCCTACATGTTAACTGACTGCAATGAAAGAAGATCTTGTGCATTAGTTTCAAACATTTTGAAAGTAACAGCGATTTGAAAAAAGTTTCCCTTTCAGTAAAATATAAATTGAACCAATAAATATTTTTATTTTTAACACAAGCAGGTGCCATATAATCTTCGCAAGTGAGTACTGTAGAGAGGTTTCTTGGAAGCAGGCAACATTAATGTTTACTTTATCAGAGGCATGAAGAAGTGTGTGTAAATGGCCTTATATAGGATGTCAGGACATGATGGAAAACAGAAATTCGAAGCCTTTGAGCTTCTTCATGAGAAACTGAAAAACAGGGTCCTGATCGCTTTTGAAATATATCAATGTTTTTTATTAAAGTTTGCTTTCTGCTGTGCAACTAGAATACAAGCAAACAGAGCCGTGCTCACCTGGAGACTGGAGAATGGCAACTACCTCACTATGCCCTCTCTCTCGCGCTTTATCTAAGGGAGTTTTACCATCTTCATCTCTAAGATCTGGATTGGCTCCATGGCGCAGCAAAGTCTGCAGGGAAAAAAATAAACGAATTTTACACAATATCTCAATTCTACAACTTTGGCTCATGTACCAGCAGTTGAAGAAACTAGAAATTTCCTGAGGTTTTATGCAATTGTAACAAAACATGTAGAACAGGAAGTATGCCAACAGGGGGAGCTTTAGCACTGTACCTTTGCTACCTGGGGTCTTCCAAAGCATGCTGCATAATGCAACGAAGACGACCTCTGACCGCGATTGACATCAGCACCTCTTTCACACAAGAACTCCACCTGGAAAACAAGCAAACAGCATTGTACACACTTGTTTATTTCAGTTAGTGTAGTAAACCATAAGAACAAAGGTGGTCATTAGCATGGCATGACTTATTTAAAGTTACTTTAGAGTTCAATTGTCGGGAAGCTTCAGAGGAGATTATGCAAAAAGCCCTCTTTTGTTGAGCTAGTTTCTATAGTAACCAAACTCGGCAGAGGATTGCCTTTACTTGGTGGAAAGGCTGTGCATCATCTTTAATGAGTACTTACAAACAGCTTAGTAAAACGCACCTATAACCTCCAGCTGTCTTAATGTCAAACAATGAAGATTTTTTTCCCTTTGGCTATTTTCCACAATACAACTTGTAAACTTTGTCGAGCGCACAAAAAGTTAAGGCTATGATTAGGTTAAGGGGCTGTTGTATAAAAATTAATTGCATTACTCAAAACATCAACGAGCATGAAAAGCTTGTAAAATATCAGTCTCTACACAAAAATCAAAGAATAGCAGCTTACCATTTCTTGAGTACCAAACGCAGAGGCCCAATTCAAAAGGGTTTGTCCTACATCATCCATGAAATTTACTTCAAAGGCTAAAAGAACAATTTTTAAAAATCACCTAAAGTACTTAGATGTTTAAAAAATGTAATTGTATCATGAGGTACTGTATCAAATTTCATCTGCTTACTGATGCTATGATGTTTAACGTTACTCATTATCAATAGATAACATTTAAGCTAATTATAAACACTGCTTCTAACTTGTAGAGATAATGCTAAAATTATTAGTGCTTCTGCAAATTTGTATGTGCTGAAAAAAAATTCAAAGGGTGAATCTGTATTGGCTTGAATTTTGTGAACACGGTAAACCATAAATAAAGTACTCTGTACCGGTGAGCAGGAGGACAAGCACATTAAACAATCAGTGCAGAATGTACCACGCTGACTTACCTCCGGTATCAATGGCATCTATTAAAGCATCAGTGTCTTTACTGCGAATACAGTCTATCAGTTGTCGATGAGAGCGCTCTCCAGAGCTGTCGAGCCTCCTCAAGCCAGGGATTCTGCCTGTGGATCCAGCACTGGACTTTGGCAGGGCTTTCCGTCCTTCAAACAGCAGCACCAGTAAGAGATCCACCAGCCGCATGGTGTCCAGAACACACCTCTCATCACCCTGCAGGGCGCTCTCTATAGAGTAGGGCAGCTCTGACCTCAACAGATCCTGTGCAGAATATGCCAAGAAAAGGCAATGAAACCCAAGGTCTTGATTTGCAAGGTGGCCATGTAAATTAATACCAACTTTATTTATTCCAAATATGGCGCAACAAAACCAATGCTATACCGAGTTTAATACAAACGGAAGCAGAGGAAGGACACATCACCCCCCAACCCCAGGAGGTTTTTAAAAGCTCTTACATGCGTCACTAGAGGGGAACCCCTGCACAGCGTGGACAGCAGGCTGACGATGGTGGACACCTGGTTGCTGACTTTGGAGTCTGCCGCCGTGGCTGTGGCGCCAGTGGAGGTGCGGCCTGGCTTGCAGGTGGAAGACGGGCCTGACACGGTGCCCCCGGCCGCTGCCATGCGGGACAGAAGCTCCTCTGTCAGGCCATGCTTGGCTAGCGGAGCTGGGTCTACACCACGCCGGGTAAACCGGTCAGCTAGAGAGGCGAAACAGCGCAGAGCTCCATCAGACACCTAGAGGTGGAAAAACAAATGATTGCTTGCATATTTGTCAACAGCACCCCCAAAGCTCATTCCACACATAGCGATAGATAGCGAGTTCAATCACGAACCAGAGCCCTACTAGACAAATTAGAAATCTTTTCACCAATTTAAATGAAGCTGTAGGTAGGCCAGGTTATGAAAGTCAAGAGAGGAATCCAGAAAGAAGAGCAGAGTTAACACAATACTCTTATGAATAGTGTCATGGGAACTCGACAGAATAGCTGGGACCTTGGTTTAACAAGCTTAGAGCAAGAAGTTACACTACCGTGATAAAGGAAAACCATGCAAATAAACAGGCTGACATCTATATTTTGTCACACTGCATCTCTAAGCTTCACATAAAAGTAGCCCACTAAATATAAAGAATGAGGACAAATGTTGTTTTTACCTGGTGATCTTCATGTTTGAGCAGGCTGGAGAGAGACTCAACACAGGTTTCCAATGAGGAATCCTGAGGCTCCATTTTACCACACAGCCTGGATACCACAGCCATTGCAGAGTGCAAAGTGTCCTTATGGACCAGATGACCGCTGTCCCGAATAAAGCTCAGCACACAGTTCAGTCCACCAGCTTCAAACACAGCACCTGATTCCCTTGTGCAAATCAGTTCTAGCACCTAGAAGAAAAAAAACACATCCACTATTATTGGCCAAGCTTTGCTATGACTGGTGAAGATCAACCTCAATCCTAAAATTCACAGGTTTATGTACTGTATAATCTAAACATCAAGAGAAGCTCTTCCATAATTTTTATATTTACTCATAAATATTTAAAGCAGAATTGTCAGGTTATCATCTGTACTAAGTACAAACTAAGGACTGCCCAAGAAGCATGTCTCACACAACAGAAGATACAAGTACTAGCTAGAAAAACCTGATCATCACCTTTACACACTGCTCGGCTAGATCCCTGCTGGTCCTGTTATTGAGTTCAACAACAACCAAACGGTTACAAAGTGCTTTTATAGCACCATCCACTCCCACAATCCTCCGAGTACATTCAGCAGACACATCCAGGTAGTATGTTATGGCACGAGCTGTCACTTCCAATACGTTGTCTGGAGCACTTTCATCCAGAAAGATCTTGCATAGTGCTGGTAGGAACGTTCTTGGGGGGCACCTAAGAAAAATAAATATAAAATGAAATACACAGACACAATATGCAATTACTATACAACAGGAAATTGGATTGCATCATCTTTAATAAAACAAAATGTATTTTATATAATGTATGACCTAATTCTTATAGATGTTCAAACCTTCGAAGTCTAAAATCTCTTCTCCACTTAACAGGGCATCAGAATACCTGAGCAGAACACAACCCTTCCTTTGACATCACACTTTATCATCTGTAAATTCAAGCTAAATAACTGATCACTAATCTAATTATTTTATTAGTTCTGCCTGTGTAGCCAGGCTCCTTACTAAATAATGAAATTATTAAAATAATTCAATTAGGCTGACTTTTCCCCTCAGTTTAGAAGACAATCTGTTGTTTTGGAGATGACTCTTTAATTGCAAAAACCTCAAGACCTCATGAGCACAGCATCTTAAACTGATGGAAAAAACTTAAAGCAAGCAAGCAAATTTGTCAAGTTGCCCAAACTTTAGAAGTTTTATTATACACCTTAAAGAATTACTCTGGCAAATATCTAACTTGTATTGTTTTTTTGTACGGAATGTCATTACAATCCAGATAACAGGGAGTAAATGAGCTTCTCTCTCAGAGAAGGTCTCTTTGAAGTTAAATCAAAAGTTTCTATCTTGGATTATGGCACTTCTATTTTTGCAAATATCATGTAATTACAACCCTATATCTACATATTAATGGAGATAAAAATGATGTGATGGCCCCTTTAAAAGACATTTTCACTTGCAAGACAAAAATATGAAACCGAGACTTAACCTCAACAACCCCAGTTTCGTGAAAGTCTCTCCTGTCTTAACTATTTAGCTGTAGAGCCAAATGTACAAACTCACAGTATCAGTTTGTTCCTCCATCTTATCATTTGCATAAATGAAAACAACAGTGACACTAAAGTAAACCTCATTTGCACTCAAACTAAAAAACTCAAAAAAGTGGACCGATTTCACATTTTATTTAAAAACCTTCCTACAATTATAGACCGGAAAAAGGCTCAAAAACATTTCTTCATTATGTACACTTAAAAATCTCCTTCAAAATCTATGCTGTATCAGACAGCTACAGGCTAAGACAATTTATTTAAAAAAAACATTCATTGGCAAGTAGGAGCACTACTTCAATAATGTAACTGTTTTTGTTTTTGACAGAACAGCTATTATTGTTGACTTCTCATTCTTGTCTCCTAGTTCTAAAATTAGCCCACGTTCTCATTTGGAAAAGGAGGAAAAAAACAGAAGGAGCAAAAATAAAAGGAAGCCTAAAAGCGTAATAAAAACTTGCGATGCTTTCATTTGTGATGGTGTAAAAAAAGCTACATACTTCATGACATTCCTGACAGGCTAAAATCAGTGCAATTTGACAACACAAAAAAAAATTACAAGACCTTACTAATCTTTATTTCCCTTATGACTTTATTTTGAACACACTGAATTGGTGGCTATTTAAAACTACTTTTCTTTCCCAGCTAACTTAACGTTAACTCCACGTTTCTGCACCAACATGAGGAGAGGCACGACCCCTGCCTGCAAGCACATGGGCGGCTGCAGGGTAAGAGGTGAGAGCACCATGTCTGACCCTTTCCACCCTGGCCTTGATCAGGGTCAACCAATGGCATGCTTCCACTTGGCCAGTCCTGGTCCGTCGGCAATGTGACCAGGCCCACACACCCCCACCAGAACTCGGGCAAGGGCATTTACCAGCTGGGCTACTCAGGAGGCTCCAAAAGGTTTGTTTGAAGGAGAATAATGATAGTGAATTGCAGATAATGTCAAACTAAATACAAATATTGAAATTCCACTGGCAATTTTGAAAAGATACAACATTATCTTAAAGCTCCTTGGTAGATTTTTGATCTACTGTATAGCTATTTGACTATAGTTATTCTGCATCTAAAACTTCCACTGATTAAAAAGGGGCATCATACTCCAAAGCTCCATCTGGAACTAATTTTCTCTTTTAAGCCCACTAACAGACTGCTAACTTACAGCACGCCAACATTAAAAAAAGAAATAGTGAATAGTGTATCACCAGAAGTCTCCATCTTCCTTTTTGAGCAATTGTTTTAGAACTGACACTACAAGCATTAAAGCAGAGAGATATTAAAATGAAAGACAGAAAAGTCAAGTATTTAAAAAGCAGCCCCCCAAAAACAATCTAATTTAATATGTAGAGTAGAGCTGGTTCAGTGAATAATGAGAAATGAAAATAGCAGGTTGCACAAAAACCAAAGATTGAAAGACTACGCAAGAATCTTACATCTTTTAGTGCAAGAGCTTGCCTTGTACTGTCTTTCCAGTTTGTATTGGCTGAAATAGTTAAGCATCTGAATGAAAAATGACTGGGATTTTTAGAATGTTTTACATTTTAGTTAAATTATGTTGCTCATTGCTTCTTACTGTTTGTAATGAAGAATAAAATACATATGGTTATATATGGTTATGCATTAGTACACCTGGCAGAAGTTAAGAATCACTTCTGTGTTATTCAATACTAGCACAAAACTTAATCAATATTCATATCTGTTCAGATTTAAGTCAACTGTAAGTAGATTATAAAACAGACTGTGGCTTGGTAATATTTAAATAATAAAACTATTCCCAATAGTTTTGAAACCACAATTTGTACTTGGGTCATTTGTTTCTGAAACAAGTCAGTGTTAAGGGTATTTCAATAAAAGGCACACTGGTGAAATCCAGACACACCTTTAATGCACTGTAAAGCCCCTAGTTCACATAATCCAACAATTCTCCAAGACAGAAACTCCAAAATCCCATTTAATGGGGGTAGCCCTGCAATTCCTCACCCTTTAAAATGTTTTTTTTTTTAATTTGGCAGAACACAGACTAAAACATAAATTTTGCTTAAACCTTACATTTTAAAGTATGGGTTTGGTACTACTGAATAACCTTGAAGTGCAGTCATGTTGTCTCTTATGAATCTTAATGAGTTCCAAGAGGAAGCACCAATATTGTGTTATCCCTTAGTTTGCCTATTACCTAGGCAAAGTAAAAATTAAGGACAACCAAAACAACTCCCCAAAAGGGAAACTGACTCATTTTTAACTAAAAACACTATAGAGACATGTGATGATCTAAGCCTTAATGAACAGCACACAGTTAGAACACAAAGAGTCAGCTGAATCATCAACTTTTTACCAACAGTTGTGAAGACAAGGGTTTCACTTTTGACTCATTTTCAACCCACCAAAACATTCAACACACACTTTAGTAATTACACTGGAGCACTTCACCTTCTAGGATCGCAAAACTGAAGATTTAAGATATCCCTGAATACACCAACAGAGCGAAGGTCACCTTCCACCCCAGAACTTTGTCAAAGAGTTTGCTATAAGTGTGAAATGTGAGTTAAAGGATGTGGTCAAGTTAAAATTTACTCTCTCGCTTGCCTGCTCTCTCTTCAGGGACAAAAAAATGAATCACATCCAAGGATGATGAACAAAGTGGTAAACATTATCAATAGACAGCTGAAGCACCATATTATGCTTAACATTTTGTGCAGATGACAGAACTGAACCCATCAATAATTCCCCAGACACTGCTTACGTCTTGTCTGATTTTACGTCACATAACCAGAGGTACTCTATTTTAATCTAAAATAGCTGAAAACTAAAGTACTCAGCCTTTCTAGACAAATATTAAGTCCAAACCATCTAAGGAACAGTAATTAACTTATTCACCAAGTTTTTGATCAATTTATTGCACAGCACAGTGAAACAGGGAAATGCAAAACGTACTTATTCAGCACAAGTCAATGTGCAAATTACTTAAGGCAAACAAGCCTATTCAAATAACCACTAAGCAAGTCACCATTGCATTTACATCTTGTAAAATACATCTATTTTGTATTTTGGATGTTTTACTTAAGGAACTAACAAGTTCAAGATGTGATACGTCTCAAACATTTTCAAGAGTTACCATCTTTACCAAGTGACTGAGCATCCAGCCAATCTGAAAGCAGAGTCTCCCTCTGGTAACTAGAGGGCTTTTAATTTAGAGTGAGAGAAATGAAATGGAAATGACAGCTGTCAGTGCAATAATTCGTACAGACCATCACCACTCGCCCACCGCAACCCTCTGCACTTTTCACCAACAAAACCTTGGCGACGGCTGGCGTGAAACACGGGTGACGCGGCGTGCACACTCACGTTTCGAAACAGCGATCCACGTTGTCCGACATCAAGAGGAGCATGCACAGCTGCTCCAGAGCGATCAGCTGCATGTCCCTTTCGTCCCCCTGCCCCATCTGGAGCCACTCCAGCAATGTGTCGGGGTCCACATCGGCCATGCTGCTCGGCACTCCCCTGCCCAATCAGCTTCAGCCCGAGTCCTACTCGCTACCGGTTCAACTGGGAGTCCGAGAAAAATATAACTACAGCCGGGGCTGCTGTAGAAGCATCAGCTGGGAAGAGGAAGATCTTTATTTCTCACCTTCCGTCTCATGCAGTCTTCACCTGGAGAAAAAGAAAGGTGATAATGTAAAACATGTAAGCTGTCCTTTTCAATCCGATTGCATGAAGACATGGAACATGCAGGTTCAAGCAGCCTGCCTATTTTTACCTGCAGCATGAATCCACCTTTTCAACTGGTTCACATGCAGCCCAAACAGTGAACATTTGGAAGGACTCACAAAAGCCTAAGCTGATTAGTTAGCTGCTTAATTCGAAACCATAGGCTCGGCGTCTTTGTCAGGGCCTGGCCTTCTATAAACAGACTTTAGATGCAGCCATTGTTTTCTGATGGAATCAAATAACAGTCCTCCACCTCACTTTAGGGTAAATATTAATTACTTTCAGTGCCTAATGAGCCAGCAGCCTCAATTTATAACTGGTGGTAGTAAGAAAAGTGGACTATTCAATATAAAGCAGTATATCTCAAAATAGGCCCAATGTCTTTTTCAGTAACATCTCAGAAACACATTTCTACAGATCTAAAATATGCACACTTACATTATATACATATATTAAAATAACAACTAAAGGGTTACATGTGTCTCTCTCTGTGTGGTCCAATTTACAGAAAGAAATGCATCATGTATATAGTACTATACTACTCTGCATCAATCACACTTAACTCTACATACTCTCCTAGAGTGTGACCTGAGCCAATAATATAACTCTAAACCCCTCCTCCACCAGGACAGACTACCATCCCAAAATAAGACAGATAGGCTACAAGATTATGCAAGACTTAAAACAGACTGCCAACAGACAGACTTTACAAACCCTTCAGCCCATGTTACAAAATCTGAGCACCTGTCATTTCATGAACGTTTACGTTCCATGTGAAATATCCTGGACATAGCGGCATTTAGCAGTACTACTCCTCGAAACATTCATCTAACCAAACATGTCGAGAAAAACACCTTTACATCTACAACATAGTTAATTTACTAATTCACACACATCCCATAAATTAAGTTTTTGTGCGACCAAAGGCACCACTGTATTCCTTAGCTTGTGGTTCTGTAAACAAGACTATGAAAACCCCTCTATGTTTTTGTCTAAGTCCAAGGGTGGGCAATTTAACACATTCTTTCCCCAACTTCCAAACAAATCCCACAAAGCATTCACTCCATATTCATATTTCACAACTGCTTCTGAAGGCCCGTGTACTTGCAAACAACACATTTCTGTAACAGCATTAACATCAATTTTAATCTCCTATACGACATAATAATAACGTTATCAAACAAGATAGCAGTAAACGCACATAGCTTTTTGTAAAAAAAAAAGTATTTAATATATAAAGCTTATATTTGCATAAACGTGAATGATCGTGGATATTTGATCGGGTTTGTTGAGTGTTTCCCTTAGCCTTTTGTATGACCATTAGTACCCAAAAAAGGTTAATGTCTGAGAACTGTAATTAATTCTCGTGTTCAAACGCACTGTCATATAAGGGGAATAAACAATAATAATAATAATAATAAACTTTATTTTATATAGCGCCTTTAAAGGTGGCTTCTCAAAGCGCTTTACAGGATGACAATAACAATAAATAAGAAGACTACAACAATAATCATTATGGATTGTCGCCATTCCTTATATGAAAAGCTTTAGAACACTTTTATCATGTGAAACCAGGCGAAAATGGAACAAACGATTATTATAAAATTAGGTACAGAACATCTGATAACACTAACACCTACTGCCCTTCAAATTTCAAACAGAAATATTAACCCACAGAATTTCCTGGATTCGAGGAAATCAAAACTAGGTTATTCTACGTGGATTTAAGAATCCATTTTATTGATTTGTTCGGCCTTATGCGGAAAAACAAACTTAATTTGTTGATGCGCTGATAAACTTTAAAAACACCGCAATGTGTCGGTGGCAAAAGTCGTAATATGCTCAAACATCATGTAAAATCCAGACAGTGTTGCGGATTCGATTTTTATTTAACGCTTCCAATATATAAGATACATAAAAGATACTTTTATCATTACTGCCGTGTTTTAAAAAAACATCAAATACAAACAACTATCCGCTAACACAACACTGAGTGTTTCTTCCAAAACTAACAAATTCTAACATAATCAGGCTTACATCAATCGCCTAGTTATATACCACATATCTATCGGGAAGGTTAAAAGGCTACATTGTTCTGTTGTTTTGTTTTTGCAACATTAACCTACAACCGGCCCGGTGTTTTCTTCCAAACCGCGAGGCTCAAGTTACAAGTCGCCCACAGGCCCTAGCGCTTGGCTCGGCCTCCGCAACCCAGGAAACCGCCCGATCCGCGCTCGGCGCCGACACTTACCTTCTCGCTGCGGCAGAGGAGGAGGAGGAACAACAACCGATTCACACACGGGTAAAAAAAACAAACAAACGAGAAGGCGAGGATCAATCACAGAGGCTGCGGGAACAACGACGCCCCGTTAATTTCCGCCTCCCCTCCCCAACTCTCTCGCTCTCCCCGGACACCGAGGCCGAAAGTGACAAAAGAAAGTCCGACAGATCGCTCCGACCTCAGACAGAGAGCTACCGTGGGGAAGCGAGGCAGCTGGTCCCCGTCCGCATCACGAGTCTCTGCGAATAAACCCCCCAGCGCAGCACTCTTGCTAATACAGCAGCGCACGGCACCGCGCCGGCCGCAGGGGGCGCTGTTACCCAGCACCGCAGCGCACGGCGTGTGTACGCGTAGGCCGTGAAAGAAACTTTGGGCAGCCAGTCCCGGTAACCGACTCTCCACTTTGTTTTTCTTCTGGCGTCATGATTACCTTACTTGTTGACCTTGAGATAATTATTAGCTGATGCTTGGGTAGGGAAACATTCGTGGTCGGTTTTAAATACCAGTAGGAATGGGGGAAGTGGAGTTTTTTTTTTACCCAGTACTGTTCAATTTCATCATATTTACCGAAAAGTATCTTGTCCTGACACCTTTCGTGTGGTTTGAAAATGCAGCATGATGCAATTCAGTGAAACGCCGGACAAACAAAACGTTTCTGTGTTGCGCTGAACACAGTGACTTCATCGTTACTCATTATCAGCAAGCGATATGAATTAGTCAAAACCGCTTGTGAAATAACAAAAAACAATATTTGAACGATGGCATTTTCAAAAAGAAACATCAAACACTCTTCTTATGCAATGTTCATGTGATATAATGAGTTATTACCCACTGTGTATTGGTCATCAAAACATTTTAAAAAAAGTCTATTTCTGATATTGATTAAATGTTTCAAGCATTTCTTGCTCATTGATTCATCTTGATAATTTATGTCTGATCATGATGAATGAATAAGCGATTCTGACTTGCAGTAATGCCAATACTCCTCATTATTACAGGTAATGAGGTGACAACTTGTTGAAAGTCAAGCCCAGCAAAAATCAAGAAGGTTAAATATAGAAAAGAACCAACTTGCCTCACTTATGAATGAAACAAAGGCTTTTTTGTCTTCACTGCATTACAGAGGCCAGAGCATCGTCGCTCACCGTCTGGAGAGTCCACAGCCAGCAATTACTAACTCAGGAAGATGATACCCACAGTGCGTCATAGATAGGCCACAATCCGAGAGACCGTGACAAAAGTGATGAGGAGGTCAAAATGTGATGGTCTGGGTAAGATGTTTAGTCGCAACAGAACCCAGTTGTGACTGATGGCAGCGTGACTGAACGGTGCTACAGTACATTGATCTCTTCCTGCTGGCCAACACACATCCTCGTGCAGCTTATGTCATAGTGTCTCTCCTGTAAGATCAGAATGTTACTGTACTAACATGGAGTCCCACTTTAATAATAATAGTAATAATTCTTTACACTTGCATAGTGCTTTTCTGGACACTTCACTAAGAGCTCTTTGCAGGTAATGGGGACTCCCCTCCACCACCACCAGTGTGCAGCATCCACCTGGATGATGCGACGGCAGCCTTAGTGCGCCAGAACGCTCATCACACACCAGCTCTCAGTGAGGAGGAGAACAGGGCGATGAGGCCAGATCATAGATGGGGATTATTAGGAGGCCCTGATTGGTAAAGGCCAGGGGGAAAGTTGGCCAGGACACCGGGGTAACACTCCTATTTTTGAGAAACGCCCTTGGATTCTTAATGACCACAGAGATTCAGAACCTCAGTGTTGAGTCTCATCCAAAGCATGGTGCCGTAGGACAGCTCTCCTCCATGGAACACTTGTGGGATGTGCTGGGATGACCTGTGGCATCTAGACCTCAGAGACCAGTGAAGAGGCACAGGCTCATCCAGGAATCATCCAAAGGAATGATGAGCCCGAAGAGACGGCATCTGTGACATAATACAATCCAGCTTGCATTGTTTCAAACAGCAGCCATACATGCCAGCAGGTTGTGCCATTCAGACTCCCCATTGATCAGCTATGAATTTGGCTAATGTTCATCACCATAGCGAAATTACCTGCATCAATTATTATAGCAGTATTGCATTTTAAAGTGAAATTGTTATTTTGATTACATAAATATGATACCGAACATACTAATGTCACCCTTGCCAGTGCCAATAATAGTTACAGCCTGTGCTAAGTCGAAGATGTTTCACAGGAATCTGGCCCTCATACTCTTATGGGTGTAACCAGCACTGATCTCACTTGGGCATGCCTTCAGATGGTATGAGACCAAACCCATTCCCTGAGGTGCTGATGAGGTCATAATGAATGAGGTCATTATGAACATTGGCCCTGACAAAAGCTTTCAGAAGCCTAGTTTAAAAGCCTTAAAAAGAGTTTATCCACTGAGCTGAGCCAGCACTTAGGCCTGTATTACAAATAACCTAAAGGAGACAAGGTAAGGTCGTTTCTCAGGCTTGATCAACCCAGTTGCTTTTCTGTTGTCCATTTCAGCCTTTTTGTTTTTCTCGTCTTGCCTCAGCAATGATTTCTGAGCGGCTACAAGCCCACCTGGAGTGTAGTGTTCTGTGCTGTACTTTACTGTTTCATTTAAGTTGCTCACAAGATCTGTTCTGGAATATCACCTGTCAAGTAGGAAATTTACTCTAAGGAGCTTAACATCACTCTGTGACGTCTGTTCCCAAGAGTACCAGCATCTAATCAATCCCTAGAGCTAGTTTTACACTTAGCATTGGGTGAAAAACAAAACTAGGCTCCTGTTTGTCTAAAGGAATATTTCTCATTAGTTAAAAATGCTTCAGTTTTTCTCTGTACACCTATGAAGAGCTCCTTCCAAGGAGCCATTGCGTTCACCACATATTCAAAACTTCACAGAAGCGTCATATCACAATTATTAGAATTTGAGCTACACGAATTGTACAACGTCACCTTTTTAGAATGTTTGGATATAAGGTCAATGAAAAGTGATCATTACTGGAGTGCTTAAATCTCAGGTCCAGATGTCACATCCTTACATCTGCTTTAAAGTTGTGCAATTTTTCTATATTAAGTAAATGTCATATTGCTAATAGCCCCTGAATCAACTGCACACCTTTCACATACAGTATGCGTGATGGATGATTCAAGGAGGTGTGCACCTTGACATTAACAAAAACGAGCATTTCGATCCACTGCAGATAGCATGCCAGGAACACTGAATTACATCAATAATTTCCTACACAAGAGATCAAAGAAAAGACTCACTGTAGGATATCAGAATTGAAACCTCAAGACATAAGGGATTCATGTT
Organism: Lepisosteus platostomus; assembly: GCF_059453375.1. Lineage (NCBI taxonomy): Eukaryota > Metazoa > Chordata > Actinopteri > Semionotiformes > Lepisosteidae > Lepisosteus > Lepisosteus platostomus. Next base: position 5,411,665 of record NC_142620.1, on the reverse strand, counting down.
CTGTATGCTGCCCCACAGTCCTCCCAATCTCAAATTGGAGGCTTTCCACAGAAAACTCCTATGCCAATGTCAGTGTTGTAGGCTGTCACAGCTACATACTTAATATAATTCTATACTCCTTCTCAGACCCATATTGTCAGATGTTTTGGATATACAAGTTACATTTTCAAAGGCACTGCATTATGTAAAAAAAGGTTGAGGAAGACAAAACTGCTCCTTCAACTGTAAAAAGGAACAGGGAGGGGTTTGCAGGTCATATTCTTTCATTACAATCAATGAGGACTGCTAATATGTACTGTTTACATGCATAAAGAAACCAAAATGCAGCCAGTCATTAATTGAATATCTATTCTTTCAACATTTTATATTTGCTTTGCTAATCAAATTGCTGGACTGCACCATACATAAGATGCCATGCAAGTGATGCGTTCAATTATCTTGACAGTGACTTCAATTATGAGTGAAGTCATAATAAAGCAGCACTGTGATTCTCAACTTTCATTACTCTGTTACAGGACGCACACCCGTGTCCCTCTTTTATGTCTGACCTAGAGCAATAGAGGACTGGGGTGCTCCAGAAAGACAAAAACACGAACTCTGCAGCTTCGCTTTGTCTCCTCGAGCAAGGTGACAGTGTTTTGCCATTGCCTTAGACAAATGACAGAAGCAATCCTGTCTGAGGAAACTAGTTATAGAACAGCTCTCTCCTCCAGAACTGAGATCTACACAGTACAGGTGCAAGGAGAAGCCACAGGCCCTGAGGTATCAAGAAAAAAAGCGCGACGCAATGAAGAAGCCAGCACAGGGCTTCTAAGGGCTGCAGTTCCTGCTGTGGGATTGACTTTCCCAGAGAGAAGAATCCCCAGCTCCTCAACCAATCCTTCTCTGGATTCAAGTGGAGAAACATTCAAAGGGCACACTAAGACCAAATCTGAGGGTTCTGTGAGGTAGAAAAAGCCTGAGCAACGCTTTTTGGATGGTATAAGCTTATACAGTATAGGGACAAGCTCGCTTAAAATACACAATGCTGCATTTTAGTCAGCTACCAAATGAAAACTATCCCAATGTTACAAACGCCTACTGAATCTTATGTTGCTTTATTAGCCCTATACAATTTCTTGCATTAGGAATTCATCTTTTCACATACCCCCAGCTTGCATTCCATGAGACACACAGACAGGGAGAGAGCTTGGGATCAGAGCGCAGGGTCAGCCATTGTACAGCATCCCTGGAGCAGCTGGGGTTAAGGGCCTTGCTCAGGGGCCCAATGGAATAGGATTCCTCTGCCGGCTGCAGGATTTGAACCACCAACCTTCCAGCCAGAGGCACAGATCCTGAGCCACAGAGCCACTGCTCCGCCCCAATCTGAATCTGAAGGTTAACCCATATTTGTCCTCTTAGTGCAGGCAAAACAAGATCTTGTCAAATGAGGCTTCCTGCAAACATTAAGTCAACAGCACACAGCGAGATGTCCCATGGTGCCTATCATTAAGAGACTGGATAAGAACATCATGACAGAGATGTTACTGATCTTACTTTAAATTCACACTGAGTATCCAGTGTTTGAGATAAGATTCATACAGCACGCCGTAGGCTTACAATAATATAAACCACCTGTTTACAATCACTGAAAACAGACAGCACCAGAAATTAAGAGAAAAATTAGGCTTTATTTTAAGTACATTAGAAAAAATTGTTAGGATTTAAGTCAAATTGTTAAGTCTGTACAATTTACAATGTTATGTACAAAATACTGTTTTATGATGCAATTAATAAAGTATGTTACACACAATTTGTCATGATAAAAGTGCTTCAGGATTTTGGAAAATAGGGGATTAATACCAGGAATCTATTTGATCCACACTTATTACTTCTCCAATCCTCCACACTTCAGTGGGTTTTAATATTAGAAAACAAAATCCACTTGCTGTTTTACCAAATACCTTCTGAATCATCTTTATATTTAACTAAACATTGCTGTAATGACATTGCAAGAGTAATTAAAAATCCATGATACCAATCACAATTCTGAATTAGTTACCTCAGTGGACAGAAAAAAAAACAGATCTCTACCAGTTTATCTGTAATATATTTTGAAGGTTGTCAGTTTAAATGAAATTTAGTAGAATCACATTTATTAACTTCTTTTGCTTTCCAAGCCATTAATACAGCAACAGTGGAAAAGAGCTCAGAAACACAAATTAGTATTTTCGTGCTATAGGGCATTTTTCTCACAATTCTAAATTGTAAAATTAAACGTAAGAGAATCAAGATAATCCAGCTGGAAGATGTATACTCTCTCAGCCACTTTGTGTACAATTATTTAGCTTGCTGTTACATTATTATGTGTCACTGCTGGAGTGAATGCCATGCTGGAAAAAAATACTCAAATTTATTACAATACTCCTCTTGACAAAATAAAGGTTTACGACATTTTCATAAAATGGCCCATATTTTCATTACTATTTCAGTTAATACTGTAAGAGCAAATCAGGTTGTATAAAAGCATGCATTATGCTTTAATGGACTTAAATACTGCAAAAGGACGAACAAGGTACCAAACTTCTTTAAATCTGGAGGAAACATGTTCAGCAGATTTTATTTGTCTGTTGTGCAGTTTTTTACGTATCTAAGAGCACATTTTAATCATTAGCAATTACCCTACTTTGCCATTTAGGAAATGAACAAAAACATGTTTTGTCTTGACACTGAAAGTGAACTGGATTTGTTTGCCAGGCCCAGAAAATACAGGTTCACCTGAAAGCTTTTAAGTTATCAAGCAATTTCTGGCAATAACCCTTATATTTGCTATTTATTATATTAGATAGCTCCTATTTGTGAAACTATTGTTTCTAAAAGGAACTGGAGTTTACCATTAGCTGGTCCACCTTAATTTTAAGATTAACAATACTAAAACTCACAATATTTAGTACCTTGGAGAAGTCACTACATCCTGCTGCATTTAGTAATACAAAACAAGCTTTTTTTCCCTCCCTTCTGACTGAAGTGCAAATAACTGCCGTCAGGCTCCTAGTATTCCTCAGGTTTGATACTGTACCAATACTGACACTGGGTTCAATTTTTCATCTGGAGGAAAAGTTGGTGAAAGACTTTGTTAATTATGCATCTCTGGAAATGCACCCACTTCTGCTTCTTTGCAGTAGGCTAAAGGCGTAAGATTTCTCTCTTTGCCTAGGAGCAGACTACCTGAGCTCCTCCCCAAGCCCTCACAGTGCCTCCCCAGGGAGACAAGGTAGTAACATTTGGGCTACCTGATCCATTTTAGCTCTTGAAGTAGATAAAGGTCTTTGCAGAGACCAGTTCCCATTCTGTATCATCCTCATACCACTCCTTCTTCCACTTCCTCCAAGAGCTTTCAAACACTTCCAATAAAATCTGAATCAAGCCTAATCACTACTTAAGATTAAAAAAATAATCAATAAAAATAAAAATCTCTTTTTTTTTTTGGCGAACTAACAGTAAAGAAATGCTCACTGACTCCGCGTGCCTCGAGTGTTAATTGAGAGTTACAGTGTGAGACGTTCTACAGTAAGCGAGTGCACATCCCCAGTGGATCTTTTCAAGGCCACACTGGCGTCACAGGAAGTTGGTCTTGAGCTGGATGCTGGGAGAGTTCTTCCCAGGGGGTCTGGGCTCTCGGGCAGCGGTCTTGGCCTTGATGCTCTCCTGATTGCCCTTGACGGCGGCCTCCAGCCGCGCCTTCATGGCCGGGGAGCTGGCCATGAGGGACCTGAAGAGCGCGGAGTACTGGGGGCCGAGCCGCATCAGGTCCTGGAGGGCAAACTCGTGCAGGTTGCGCGCGGGGAGCTGCGCGGAGGCCAGCGCGTTCTCATCCAGCAGGAATGAGATCAGAATGGGCAGCAAGACTGCCACCAGCTGGGAGCCTACAAACAGAGGAATGGACAGAGAGAGAAGAACATCAGTTTCCCATTCACAAGCTCTGCAACCAGGCATCTCTAATAACAGATGACTCGTCTACAAGACATCAGTTTACATTAAAAACAAATAAATGGTCATTTCTAACTGTGAAACCACATCTTTCACTAGAGATTTTTATGGTTTCGTGCAAAATGCAACAATTACAATGAATTAATTTCTCCAGTGTGGAGATCCCACAAGAACCCTTCTCATCCTTTAACATGGGGTCCTCTGCAGAAACAGAAAAACCTCTGTGGGACAGTGGGAATGCAGGAGTACTGGGAAATACTGAGATTTGAAGCGAAAACTGGCAGAGCTTGGCTTTCGGGAACATTTGTCTTGTGCACCAACACCATGGTTATACACATGTCTTGCAATGACCACCATGAACCTTATAGCTACTCTCTGGTAAACCTCTTCTCCTTTCAGACTTCTGCTTCTGCCTGAACCCCGAACCACAGGGGAGGTCCGCGCCTCCGCTGTCCCCGCACTCACGGCACTCCTCGTCAGCCACGGACACCAGCGCCTCCAGGGCCCGCACCCCCTCCTGCGCGGCCTGCAGCTCGGCCACGCTCTGGGGCGTCCTCTTCTCCACCTCCCGCAGCCGCCCCACAATGGCTGGGCCCAGCGCCTGGATGAAGGGTATCGCCACCACCGGGCTGGGGCTCTGGAACACGGTCTGCAGCAGCTGGCAGCTCTTCGTCAAAACCTATACAGCGAGAACCGCAGGTGGGGGGGGAGGCGAAGAGATATCACAACAACAACTATGTAATAACACAGTTATTGCAGTAGAGTACAGTAGAATTCTACAGGAGTAGAATACTGTAATAACTATTATTACACAGTTGTTGTGCAGTACGTTTTGTGCGGACATTCAGAGAAACAGAAGTGTGCTTTCTCTTTGGCATGAGCAAAGATCTCTAATCTGACAGTGCCCACACCAGCAAAAATGAAGCCACTGTGTAAGAATGGGTGTCCTCCTGTAAATGGGGAGGCAGCCGAGGAGGTCAAGCTCACCACAGGATCCTGCGTCTCCAGGCTTCTTCTGAACTTGGCGATGCAGCGGGTCTGAAGGCAGGGCGCGGTGGTGACCTCCGGGCTAGCGGACAGCAGGAAAATTGTCAGTGCTGTGAGGAGACTGACCTCGTCCACCTCTGGGTGAGACTCGCCTGTTCAAAAAAAAAAACAACAGTTCTGCTCGGTCCGTCTCGGTCAAGAGGCTGGAGACCTCAGCTTGAGCAGCAAGTCGTCCAAGACTCGTGAACGAGTCGCCTCGGCAAAACCGAATTCCGCCGCCGCGGCCGCGCGAAGGCGGGGAGCGGAGCTGGGGGCCGGGGTGACCTACCGGCGTCCCACAGGTCGAGCAGCGTGGCCAGAGCGCAGCGCAGCAGGCCGGTCCAGGCGGCGTGGCTCTTCTCGGTGCGGGCCATGGGGGACGAGACCACCGCCCGGAGCGCCTGCAGGGCCACCGGGACCACCAGGGCCAGCGGGCTGCCCTGCCCCCGCAGCACGGCCTCGCGCAGCACGCCGGTGATCAGGAACAGCACCGTGGGGAGGATCGACACGCTGCCTGCAAGGAGAACCGAGCCGGCCGTCACTGCAGAACCGGCCTCCGCGCCGCTTTCCTTTACAAGGAACGACTGACTTCATGAGGGGAGCGAATCAGGTTTTAACACAGAGACTTCAACAAAATACAGGAGGCCACATGACTGCGTGAGGTTTTCCTTAACAAAGCTCGTTTTAAAACGAATCATATTTGAAGGCCAAGACGAAATCTGGAGTTGGGCAAATACCTATTAAGCACTGCTGACTTCATGTCTTTGCAGGAGCAAAACGAAGCTACGGGTACCTTCAGGGGAGCAGATGGAAGGCAGGTCAGAAAGGATGCCCAGGGCAGCAGAGACCAGCTTGCAGTCGTTCTCGGTAAGGGGCTGGGGCTGGCCTCCCTGCCCCACAGGGCTGCCAGCCAGCTTCGGGTTGAGCTGTGGGAGCTGCCTCACCAGGATGCACAGGCAGAGCTCCAGCGTGGCGAACACCAGGGACTTCCCTGGCACCAGGCCCCCTGTGTCCCTGCCCTCCCCGAACTCCGGGAGCGTCTCCTTCTCTGCGGCACCATCGTCAACTGCAAGCACAAGCGGCAGGAATGAACTGCACACCCATAGCAATGCTACAGACCAGCATAGCACTGCCTTCCTGCCTTTGCTAAGCCCCATCTATGAACTGGCTTCATCACCCTGTTCTCCTCCCCACTGAGAGCTGGTGTGTGGAGAGCGTTCTGACACACTATGGCTGCTGTCGCATCATCCAGGTGGGGCTCTACACTGGAGGAGGTGGAGGGGATCCCCATTACCTGTAAAGCACTTTACAGTGGAGTGTCCAATAAGTATAATCACAATCATTGTGATTATAATCATTGCTTGCTCTCTTCTGGAGTGATTATTTAATCTCAGGAAGAGGTGCCTGACAGCCTATAACTTTGGTGTGTGAAAATAATGCAGCAAAAACTCAGCACAAAAAACATCTAAAACAGTTTAAAATCTAATGATCCCCCCCCAATCAGAGCATTTACCAGTGTCTCATAACTTGCACAGAGTCCCCTCATCAACTAAGTTTCATTCTAAAATTAGATCAAGAAAATCCCCGATGCCACCTGGGGCTCCCACGACTGATCTGTGCCCCACGAAGGCCAGCATGCTCAAAGCCACGCATCCGAGACCCGAATCGGTTCGTCAGCAATCCAGCCGAAGGCGCCCACCCTCCGCGCTGTGCCGCTTCTCCTTGACGTGCTCCTGGGCAGCGCACACCACCTGGCGGGCCAGCTGGAGCACGGCCAGCTGCACGGCGGGGGACTCGCGGGTCAGGACCAGGCGGTGCAGCACGCTGAGCAGCTCCACGCTGAGGGCCTGCAGGGCAACAGCACTTTGGGGTCAGTGCCCGTGAAGGTGCCCACTGACTTCCCACTGGGTTTAGTCCGAACACAATGTTCCAATCTGTATTGAATGTGAACACAACCTTTATAATAACCATGACGGCACTTACACATATCCTTCAACAAGAAAGAGTGTACTGTACAATCGATTCCACTGCTCAAAAACGGAAAGACGGTCCGTGATAAATGTACCGTAGGTTTTGTATAACAACTGTGCTATCAGGTGATGATCACAAAGTACGCGAGGGCAGCAATGTGCTTGAATATAAAGCAATGGCGAAGAGTGTGAAATACCTGATCGTTTCCAATTTTAGATCTCGGCCAAGGGACGTCCAGCAAAGACTGCAGGGCGTGTAGACAGGAGGAGATGCTCTCCATCTGCGTGTCCGACCGAGGCGAGCACAGGAACTCCACGCTGATCCCTGCACACACCAGGGCTCTGATCAGTGCTTCACGGACTCAACCGACCACAGACCCAACACTTCCTGGCACCTGGCCTTTTAACAGTGTCTGTCAAATCCCCACCACCCTCACCGCTACCTCATGTTTAGATTCCTCGACCATATTACAAGCAGATTTTAGAAAACGAGTCACGTAACTGTCAAGCAACATCACCCCTTAAAAAAATCAGGCAACAGCTTTGATATACAATTCGCAGACAGGAAAAGGAAAAGCAGGTTGAACTGCCTGTTCTCATGATAAAAGTTAGTTTTATTCTGTACCACGTTTTACGCGATTGGAAGAACATGAATGTCTGCTAGATGAAGAGCGAAGGGGCAGTTGTTCCTGACCTAAGATGAGGTGGAAGCGGTCAGTGTTGACGTCCTCCGGCGACTTGACGCTGGCCAGTGAAGTGGACTGACCCATGGAGGTCGGGGTGACGGGCCTGGACAGGTTGGCTGGCCCTTCGTCCACCACGATGAACCCCGTGCTGCTGAGCCAGAGTGCAGTAGCATGAAGAATGGGAGCCCAGGAGCTGCAGTAATGGGGCCTGGCGTGCTCTACTGTTTCTGCAGTGTAAAACGCTCCGCCTGAAAAAGGACAACACCCGTAACAGACACACGGGACCGCAGAAGGCATCGTGTGCAGAAAGAACACCTCGTTTCGCAATCTCACGTCAACAGCACGGTACAGTTCAGACTGCTGTCATAACACTCCACCAAAGAAACTGTGATAGTGTAACTAATATGTCAGCATGACATGACCATAACACAACCATAACCATGCTTCACCACAGGCAGCAGTGTGGAGTGGTCAGAGCTCTGGACTTATAACCCGACAGCTCCAGGCCCCAGTCCCACCCAGGTCCCACCCAAGATTACTTGATTACATGTTATTTATGTTATGTTATTACATGTTACTGTTATTGCTATTGTGTAACTGTCTATTGTCTTATCTTCTGTCCTATTTATATACTGCACCTGAGTGACTAATGAGAAACACTTTTTGCACCTGTGTAAGTTTAATGACAATAAAGTTGAGTTGAGTTGAGTGGGGCACTAGAAGGCTGCGAGCCCTCATCCAGGTGGGGCACAGGTGCGACCCTCTCATGCAAGGTAACTCTACCCAGAGTGCTCCAGAAAAATGCCCTAGCTGAACAAAAAGGTGCAAGTATGAAAGCATCAGCCAAGTCACTAACAGCTCATCTCTACGCTCCACGTTATCTCTGGGCCTCAGAGTATCTTTGCGGGCGTCGTGAAGGACGTGACGGAGAGGGGTGCAGAGGCTCACCTCCGGCAGGGAGCTGAGAGGCGTACTCCTGGGGCAGAGTGAGCAGGGCGTAGTCCTGCAGCGCGGCCAGCCACAGCCGGCTCAGAGTGGCCAGGTCGGCCTGCACCAACCGCAGCAGCCCGTCCACTGAGGAGCTGCCCGGGTCATCCGAGGAGCCGGCCGCCCTTGGCGGCTTCAGGGGACTGTCGCTCTGCTTGGGGCTCTCCACGGCCACGATGTACACCTGAAACAGCCACGGTGAGAGACAAGGCCGAGAGGAAAATAATCAGGACTCCCATTCGGATCCCCCGCCCCCCAGCACATGGAATAGCGTCAGGTGAAGCCCTCCTGTAGGAGTCAATTCAAATCAAACAACGCCACAATTCACACTGCATGCAGGTTTAAACCATTTCAAACCCAAACGCGAAACCAAAGACCCATAAAACTCTATCAAATCAATCAGAAAAGTGCTACTGTCATACTGCTCATTTGTTTCTGCGTAAAAGTGAACTCGAAGGGTAAGTATGCAAAGTGCATGCTGTTCTGCGGGCTTGAAGTGCAGGGTGTTGTGTCCTTACCTCTGCCCAGGCCTTGAGCACGGCCAGGGTCTCCATGGTGGATGTGCTCTCATTGTACAGCTGGCTGTGCACCTCCTTCCCGGCCTGCACCTTGACCAGAGAGGAGGCCAGGAGCTGCTGCACCCTGCGCAGGTCTCCCAGGTCACTGACCACCCCGCTGGCGATCCAGGCGCTGCACACCTGTCCACAGGTAACGAGAGCCACAGCTGTAACCCCCGACTGACCGAGCTCACGCTCACAAGGAGGTAAGGAGCTCAGTCTCGTTAGTCTGGAGCCTGACGAGAGACGCCGAGGGGAAAGATCTGCCTTATGGGTCACGCACAGATCAGAAGTGATCAGAAAGACTCAAGGTATTAAAAGCCCAGCACCACCAGGGCTGAGGTCTGTCTCGTTGAGAGTCTCGTATCTGCTTTATCCATCTTTCAAATGGCCTAGAAATCAAACTGTCCTGATAAGCAGGTTTTCCTACCCTTGCAGTAAAATTGTTTTGATCACAAGATGTGTGTTTGAGAAAAATGATGGAAGAGAAACAAATGGAGGTCTTCAAAGCACAACACAATCAAAGAACTGTTTCGCTTTTTACACCCAGAAAACCGGCTGACGCAATACACAAAACAAATAACACTGATTAGTTTTGGATACGGGTAAATCGATCTCGTCTCTGCAGCTGAAGAGGGCATCGTACCTGGCAAGCCTTGGCTGTTACGTCAGGTGGCGTATCGGGACTGAAGGCGGGTCTGAGGGCGGCTCCCACCTACAGCAAAACCGTGACAGAAAGAAGCTGAGAGGTGAGTCACTTTCCTGTGTTGTCTGAGCAAAATAAAAAATGTAAAAGCTTAATGAAAAGCTTGCCGTCTGGCTTTAAAATAAACCTGGTTTGTCAGCAGCTGAGGTCAGACGAGTACAGTTCCCTGCAGACACGTTCTAAATCTGCACTGCAGCCAGCTGCACTCAGCGCACCTGAAAGGGGGCTGCAGGAGGCAGCTTTGAAAATAAAAGGCTCTAGCATCCAGCTTTGCCGCATTTAACCTAAAAAGATCAAATCAAGCACTTTGCAGATGTCATAGTCATGAAATGGGCTACAAGAATCAAAAATTAATCTGAACATAGTTCTTAAGAGATGCAGTTACAGATGACTGCTGATGTCTAACTGAGCAAAAGAGTAGCTGGCTGACAACTGCTTCAGCAGAAGAGGGGCTTACGTTGGCCTGGTACTGCTCCAGGATGACGTGCCCAGGAAACTCGGGCTCCGGAACGCCGGCGAACTTCCGGATGATGATCAGGAGGGTCTGTAAGCCAGAGAGTCGCAGCTGGTCGCTGTGGTCTGTGGCCGCCATGAAGGCCATGCGGATCAGGTCCGCCAGGTGCAGCACCAGGAAGTCCGCTGAGGAGAGAGAGCGAGGGCTGCGATCAGCCGCCGGCCTGTTTCTGACCACTCAAGACGAGCAGCGAAGGTCCCCACTGCACAGCTGCTTCATCAGTTTAGTGACTCAGGGAGGGACGATGTTAAAAAGAATTGCTTTCCCTCTAATCGGCTTCCCTGTTAGTTTTTCCATGGACTTAAGGGTAACGGAGCATTCTGGACTTGCACACAGCACTCATGGGTGTTTACCTGCGAAAGCCCATCAGTGCAGCAGGGGTACAGTCCCGCTGAGAATCTCTGAAAGGCCAGAGAGGGCCGCCGCACTCACCGGCAGGGTCTTGTAGTCTCCTCTCCTGCGCCAGAGCCATGTTGCAGTGCGCCTCGTCGCCGCTCTGGCACTGCGCAATGACGCGGCACACGCACTCCGCGGCGAAGACGCGCGTGGACCAGCGCGGGTTGGTGAAGGGGCAGCTGGGCTCGGGCTTGCAGGTGAAGACAGAGGTGTCCTCCGCGCGGTCTCCCTCCTCCTCCTCTTGAGTCGTCTCCACCGGGGCAGCAGTGGCGAAATCTGAGCGCGAAGGGAATTCATTTCACTGGTCTGCGCAGTGAGCCCCGAGGTAAACTGTGACTGTTGGAAAGGAAGAGGAGCCCGGGACTCTCTCTCACTTACCGGCGGAGGCTGAAAGCACGTCCTTGCACAGCTTGAGCCAATGCGCCAGCTTCCCCGCAGTGATGGAGGACAGCATGTGACCCAGCGTCTCCTTGATGTCCTGGCACAGCCGCTGATCGTGCTCCCTGTCCAGGAGACTAAACAGCGCCCCCTCCAGGCCAGTTTCTTTGATCATGATATCTGGAGAAACAAAATATCACCTCTTTGTCTGACTCTTGTTTTCTGGCCTGTGACCCCAATGCAGGGGTCACACTGAGTCTTAGAGTGCTGTGGTGACTGACATCACCCTACGGCTGTACAGTGTTAACACTACCCATACCTGGAAGGAAAAAAAAAACATTATCTGAATCACAGATATAGGAATAAATAATAAGCATAATGAATAATGTACAACAATTTCAGTGTTGTAAACCAGCCAACAGACGTTTCTTGTAACATTCACAATCACTTAAAATTTCTCCTGAGGACAGAACTTTGATGAATGAGCTCATATAGCTCCACAGCCACTCATGGACCCAACGAGCTACAGATAATCACACAGCCCAGGTATCACAAGCGCACCATGTTTGAGTTTTATTAGGACTTGGGTCATGCCTGCTTTTATTCTACTTAAAAGCATCCAGTTATAGACTCTTCACTCATATACAGATATGAATGATGATGTCAAAGGTGATGGGTTTTATACAGCAGGTTCAGGGCCACACAGCTCGTTCCGAATTTCCATATTAGGAGTAGTTTCTCTCTACACATAACTTCTTCGTAACTGACCACTTTATTCTTAAGAAATGAAAATTCACCTTTTATTTGGTGAAAAGCACATAAACGAATAGAAGGTGTGAAATGTAGCTAAACACTCCGTGGTTATAGCATTAGCATCAAAAAGATCAAATAATTCGTCAGCAATTTATTCTTTCATGCCGCTGCCAAGTAAAAAAGGCATGTTAGCGAAGACAAATCGTTACTACCTTGCACATGTAAAAAAAAGGTAAATGGCAAAATTCTTCCTTACCATAACCACTAGTCGCACAGAATTTGCAAGGAATTTGGAATCACAGGAAGGCTACTGAGCAAACTCTACCGAAAGGAACCGAGACCTGAGGGGACCTTGCAGAATAGCGACGTCAAGGGAGGTTTAGATGAGAGGTCAGTGTGAAAGGCAAAAAAAACCCTCCCAACATGTGTGCGTAGCTGTGAGGCCTCTCGAGCTGGGATGGTGCAAACCCGCCTTCACTCACCCAGCGCGGTGCTGTCGCGGCGCGGCAGGTCTCTGACCAGGGCCACGGCGTGCTCCGACACCTCGGCCGCCTCCCTCTGGGCCAGCTGCCTCAGGCAGGCCAACACTGCCCTCCGCAGGGACAGATAGGAACTGCACAGGTTCACCTGCAAGCACAGCACGCCGGGGAGCGTCACACCGGCACTCTCGACCCCTGCAGGAGGACCTGCGTTCACAGGCTTTCACTGCCCCGGCTTTAACCCACGGTGAGCTTCATCGTCACCCTTCAGAAAATCCACCTGAGCGTCATGATTACATTCGGTCTGCACTGAGTGCATTTCTGAGCCCTGGAAACAAGCCCTGACTGTTGCCACACTACGTACGGATTATTTACAAGCACTGGTTGTACGACACAGGTTGCACGGACAATTTAGGGCTCAGAAGAGGAGCAAATTTACTTCAAAATTGCAGCCTTTCATCCAGAGCTTTTTATATTTTCTACTAAAAAGCCTAAAATTGGTACTTTGTTGGACTTTCAGGGAGGGAGATCCTTGCCATCGAGATCAATGAAATAAACTTCAACACCAAACAGTCTGAGTGTGACATAGTCCTTCATCTACCACTGAAACACAAAGTAACAGGTTACGGAAGCTACAGAGACACTCGACAGGATCACCTCTTCAAATAAATGCCGAACTGCTGAGGCTTGAGATAGGTATACCTAAGGGAGCTAAAGTCTCAGGTTCCCCGGTACAAGGGAAATTGTCAAACTCAAGCTATTACATTCTGAGATCTGAACTTTCTGCACCAGAGCTAAATAATACCAGTTTTCATATCTTGCCATCTTTTACGTGAATTTTATTTGACTGATCTTGATTAGAAAAAAAGGTTTTAACAAACTCAGTTACTTGCAGAGCAATTAGATGTAACCACAGTTAATGTATTATTAAGTAAACAACTTCATAAGCATAAATAGTAACACAAAAGGAACCCAAAAAAGACAAAGGGAAACTAAAGCACAGGCTTTTGGGTACCATGACATTCATACTGAAACTGGCTATTCTGGCTGCCTCTTTATTTTACACACATCTTAAATCGAAAGTGGTTTGAGCTCAGTAGGATCAGTCTGTGGAATGCAGCTGATAAAAGCATGAGGAAGAGTGTTCAGGGGAGTAATGAGGAATCAGCTTCAGTTCTCTCTCATTTTCTCTCACGATTAAGACCTCCGGAGATAAAGAACACGATCGCTAAACATTACAGACAGGTGTCGAAAGACAGAAATAAACACAATGAGAAAAAACATTAAACTACAGTGTCTAAAATGCTTTAGAAATGCAAAGCTATTTTTTGCTCCCAGTTACTAGGTGGACAAGGTCCATTTTTTAAAGTGGTTTGTTTAGGACACTATTAGAGGTTCAGTTTGTCATGTAAAAATGGTGCTTAAGCTAAACAGAAGAGACAACAACACTTGGTCAGTTATAATGACAGGAACAGGCACAGTGAAAATTCTTAGGACACTGGGATTCATCCTTTAAAACTGACAGGAGGTGCATTACTGTGTAGCCGGTTCTGGTACGGATCTAACCAGGTCCTTATGGAGATGGGAAACCAGGTTGCAGCACTACATAGTGCCAGTTGACCAGTAGGTGGAGCTCCTTCTCTGGACCAGAATTTCCAAACTAAAGCCTCAGGACAGGTAATAATGTGCTGTAGGAGGTGCAGCCCAGTAATGTTACACCCAGGTCCTGACTGATTCGTCAATAAAGAACCCATGGCACTGGTCATAACAGTAGGGGTGTTTACCTCGGTGCTGCAGATGGATTAAACACTGGGCTTTTATAATCTGGTCTACCAGAAGAGATCCCCCTCAGCTGGGGAAGTAGAATGTGTGGTGGTTGCACTTCATTCTTGGATGAAGTGGGTGTCCTCTTATCAATAAAGTGCTTTGTGAATCCTCAGGATGAAAAGTGCTACATAAAGGCAAGGAATTATTCATTATTAACTGCAGTAACCCTATAACAGAATCTTCAAATTCACTGGTACCACCATAGAGGTCACTTCGCCAAAACAACAACTGCAGCTGCTAACACTAATGAATCATGGATCACCCATGCATCTGATCACAGCCATGGAACCCTGCAGCATCATGACTCTGCTTTCCTGCACTGCATGACTGTAGCAACAACAACTGCCTCCATACTGACTTGGAGCTGGTGCTGTCTACTGCGGTGATGACAGACCAGATGGACGCAGGAGAAACCACGAAAAGTCCTCAAGTCCAAATAAGGGAACAGTGCGGTTTTGGTGGCAGCAACAGAATCGTGTAGGGGAGAGATATTGACTTGCTGCTGATGGTAAGTTAACTGAACAGCAATCTGCTGATCCCATTTTGAAGCTTTTGTTCCACCTACAGTATTGTTACATTAAAAAAATGCCAGTATAATCCATGAAAAGTTAAACTCGATAACCAGCACATGGGCAAAGGTCACTTAAGATCAGTCTTGAACTAGCGTGACTTTCTGTCATGCATGTATCCCCTGTATCACTAGGTCTCAACCCCATTGAACAACAGTATGATCACTTTGGGCTGATGTGGACTTCACTGTAAACACAGAGGATTTGGCAGTTGCCTGAATAGAGGAACATCCCTGTGGACAGTGTGCAATGCGTCTGTTGCATGTATTATGTATATATACTGTACATTTGATCAGATTAACATTGGACAAACCAGGTATTGATCATGTGTATACTCTCAGTTCCTGACGTCTATACTCCAGAGATTAGGCTACAGAAATTGGTTTATCAAGCATCACAGTCATAAAGCATACAATTAACCTATATTTATTCCATCTAACACGTATCGTTAATCCAGAGTTGCATTTCTAAACCATTTCAGTATGTATCAACGCAGCACGGTTCAGAAAACAAAGGTTTTGTCAAGACAAACACCTGGCTCAAAGATCTGTTTCAGAACTCAATCCGGGGAAGTTTTCGGTTTCAGAGCAGATGCGAGAAGATGCACACACAGACTGAGATGGAATGCTGCATACAGAAAATAAGCAGAGGACTGCAAGTACTGACTGCTGTCCTCTTCTGCGATGTACGTCAGCAAAGACCCATGCTCTGACAGCAGTGGCAGGACCCAAACCCACACAATTACCCGCCATTACACACAGGAAAAAACAAAGCTTTCGAAAAACTGCAAAACAACAACAACAACAACAACAACAACAATAATAAAAAACAAACACATTTATGCAAGTTACTTCTTTTGCCAATCATGTTGGAGCACCTACCAAAGCAATTATTGTAATTAAGAAATTAAAGGGGCAGATCGAAAAAGCTCAAACACATGGTCAAATAAGAACCAACAGCGTTGTTAGCTCCATGTGGCTAGCGCCGCCCTGGTGGCTCATCTGGTGTTAATCCTGCAATGTGCAATGGGGGAAGCGCAAACATGATCTGCTCCAGCCAGGAAAGGTTGTGGGACGATATTGAAGACAGGGGTACTGTTTAAGGCCTGTTTGTTTTATAAACTACACAACTGAGACACCAGCAAAATAACTGACTTCCGTTGCTCTGAGGCATTCAAAATGAAGAAAAAAAATCTCCAAATTACAAAAACATATGTAGTAAGTTACATATTTGTCCTCTTGAAAAGGGGATAGGGAAAGGAAAATTACTGTGACTTAGTACTAAAGCAAAACAGGCAAAAATTTAAACACTTTAAAGCACCTAGTCTATACTCCCACATGTATAGAAAAAACCCTCCTCTTTCATCTTGTGGGTAATTATGCAATATTTACTACGGAAATGCCCCACACCACCTTCTAGGGTTGCAAAACCCGTTTTTGGAGGAATCGTCCCAAATTTCTAAACACAATTGTCTCTAAGCAAGAGACAGCCGGTCTGCGAGCTGCTTCTAATGTGCAAACAAACAAAGTCCTTCACACTACCCCTGCCGTGAGATGTTGTACAAAATAAAACCATAGCAATGTCGGCTCATGCTCTGCTTGACAGTGATCAGGTTAGTTCAGAAACAAACGGACAGCCAAAATGAATAGAGAGGTAGAGAGAGAAATAAAACTCAGATTCAACAGCAGATGCAAGAGAAAACTTCACACTGCAAACCTGTCAGGGAAAGGAACCTACCAACACAGAATTATCCAACAAGATCTCCTGCACGAGAGAGCAAATGACAGACCAGTCACCATAGCACCAAGGGGAGAGAAGGATACTCACATACACAGATTACAGAAAAGATTTCAGCTACAGAAATTACAACTGAGAATAAAGATGAGCTAAGAATAGAATTTCCTGCTTTTCATATTTTAAAACCGCAAGTTCAAACTTTCAATAAAATATATACAAGGCACAAGGAAAAGAAAACAGAATATAAAGAGAAAATTTTAAAAGTTTGAACAATAGAAGAGTAACAGATAAAAAAACCAACACAACAAGTGGTCTGGGTCTAACAAACATTTTCTATACAGTAAAATGCCATGTCTATAATGGACAAAACTAACAAGGTACTACAAAATTACTAGAAGTGCGAATGCTGGAGGTTTTAAAGCACTATTTTAATTAAATGGGTTGAAGCAAAGGAAGAGTGAGACTGCAGCTCTTAAACAGCACTGGGCTAACTAGACCTCAGCAGGAAAGGTGCAAATGAACACCAAAAATGAGTTAACAGAGACTACAAAATATTCTTTACCCTGTGGACAGTGCTACAGAAAAAAGCTAAGGTCCGTATTTTGTAGTACTCCTAAACGTCTCCAGATAAAGAGCAGAACACACATTAACAGCCTCCAGTACATTGCTATTGCCTACAGAATACCCCACACGGAAGCAACTTGTTTAAAACACAAAGCCGCGAAGGCAGTGAAGGTGCTTGACAGCACAAGGCATAGAGGATGGTGCTTACGCAGAGGCTGGGGACAAGGCTGGTGAGGTTGACGTGCCGGGGGGCAAACATGTGGAGCTGTTGCAGGCAGGAGATGGCCTGAGCCTGGACCAGACAGTCAGGATTGTCCTGCATCACCGCACAGCCAACCAGACAGGACGTCCTGAGGGCCGAGACCGCGGAGCTGCTACCTGAGATAAAGAGAGCCGACATGTCCTCTCAGAGCCGCCAGCGAGGCAACCTCTCCGCCGACCAGGCCGAATTCCAGCTTTCCTGAACGGATCACAGCTGTGGTAATAGGGATGGCAGTAAAGCTGTTCGTATATGGGGGAGAATCAACTGAGAAAAAATACAGCTATCGCCCAGTTTACAGCCCCTGGGATCTAGGAAAAATACAGCTTCGCATGCCTGAGAACGGTAGCAGATTGTGAACAAATAGTTTACGGTAAAAAGTAAAAATAAAATACTATTTCAAGTAGGGAGCTGCGTCAGCATGTGTGGGCTGCAAAGGAACAAGTAAAGGTTTATTCCCTGCTGAAAAGTAAAGAGACACAACGTTTCAGTTCCACAGCCAAAACATTGGGGTTTTTTTTCTTTTCAGCATGGAATAAAACTTTACTTGTAAAATATTATTTGATATCTGTTCAAATTCAGGTCCTTTAAATCTTTTACTTTTTTATCCTTACCCTGCTTTGTACAAATATTATAACAAAAAACCATGTCCCATATGTTGCTGGTACACATCCCATACTACATTTAGGACCGGAAATGACCTTTAAGATGGTCTCCTGTCTTTAGGCTTGCAGATCAGACCTGAGGCTTCTGTTCCGGACACGTTGTTTTGAAAAAGGTACCTTGCAGCTCGGGTCCAAGGGAGGTGATGAGGACGTTTAAGCAGCGGCCCAGGCTCTGATGCACCTCCACGTGTGCGGGAGGCACAGACAGCAGCAGCCTCAGGACCAGAGTGAAGGTGGGCTCTATGTGTGCGTGGTACAGTGGCCCAGCGAGGTCTATCACCAGAGACAGGGAGTGCAGCGCCCACGCCTGTCAGACAGCAGACCGACACCTGAAAGTTATCCTGCAGACCAACCACCGCAACGGACAAAGCACACAACGGCACACCACTTGTACTCTAGAATTTATACGACAACAGACGCAACACATACGTGAGCATAAGAAAATGAATAATAAATAAAAAAATAGTATATTAAAAAATGCTACTTTAATGAGTAAGGAATGTGAAGTTACACCGATATTGAAGTAGTAACTCAAGCATTACAATTACCTGAACCTCAGGTGAGGTGCTGTCCTGAGAGAGGGTGTATAGGATTCCCACACAGGCACCCAGATGCTGGCTGGAGCTGATACCTCCTAAATAGCGGTACAGGGACCCCAGGAGCAGGGAGTGTCCTGTCCGCGATATCACGTCCCTGGCGGATTTCAGCCTACAAAAGAGTTTTTCTCCGTTATTTTTACGGCCAGCAAGGAGCTTCGCGATTCTACCATTTCATCTCCCTTTCTCAACAAGAGCAGTCCGACAGCTGTACACCCAACAAGCAATCATTCCATCAGACATTAGAAAATGCGATCAGAAGGACAGTTAAGATTCTTTTTGAACCACAAAGGTCAGGAAAGGACAAGGTCAGAATTCAGGCAGGGTTGGCCTTTTTTTGGACACAAAAGAGACCTTAATGCGTACTGTGATCTTGATCTGATAAATTTAAATGCATGCTACAAAAGCAGCCCTCATTAAAAAAAACCCACAATGCTTCTGGAACATTTTGAAAGAACAGATTCTAAATAAATTTAGAGGAAATTCCCAAGGGGGTGCATTCTGGGAAGGCAGGCTTGGCGGTCCAGTCTCTACGCACTTGTCAAAGCTGATCTGGGTCACGCCCGCCGTGAAGGCCGCGTCGTTCGCCGCCTGCGCCAGCCGAGACAGCCCCTCGGCCGCCGCGCACCTCAGCTGGGCGTTGGCGCTTTCCAGAGCGCCCATCAGCAGAGCCAGAGCCGGCTTCCGCAGCTCCTCCGAGCCCAGCCCCCCGCGGCACGTTCCCAGGCGCTGGAAGACAAGCGGGAAACGGCATCTCTCCCTCTCCCTGGGGGCTGCGGCCCCCGGGGGGGTCAAAAGTTCCGGAACCTTCTGCATTATTGTCGTCTCTCAGTGGAAGGAAGTAATACAAATCCTCCCATAAGAACTTACAGATAAATGAGTAATTACCAATTAGCCTGAGGGTAATTAGGTCAGGTTTACTGTGACCTTGGGAGGGGCATAAAAGCAATGTGTTTTTTTAAAGCAATTCTATCAATTTAGTGAGTGATTATTACATCGCTAGAGTTGCGAGGCTTAATTGAGTTTTATTTTGTATTGTTGTGTTGTGCCACTTGAGGCTTAGAGCACTTGTTACTTTTAAGGCGCAGAAGAGGCTGAAGAGCCCCGAGTATCAGAATTCCACACAGGAAGAAATGCTCAAAATGCTGCGACTGGTTGATAACTCCCAATCCTTCCCACTGCTCACCCAGTTCTCCAAAGCGTGCACCGCCAGGGAGTGTCTACACTCTCGGACTCGAGGAACCTGGAGATTTACCTTCAAGGCACAGCAGAACGCGGAGACTGTGTGGATCTGGGCTGCCTGCTGGCGGGCTCCTTTGAGTTGTTTTAGGCTCTCCAAAAACTGCTCCAGAATCTGGGCTCTTCAATTCAAAAGAATTTCATTGTTAAAAGACGGTGAGGGGCAGACTATAACACCTCCTGTTAATAATACACAGGTAAAAATAAAAGGCCGGACCCTTACACTTAAAGGCAAATTTGAAAGAATGTACAAAGGCAAATGTACTATAAATGTTCAGAAAATCTAAATTAAATTGCAGTCCCAGTTTCTCACAATGGTTATTGAATCTCAGTAACAAAATAAATTCATTGACGTCCTAGAAAAATTTGACAAATTTCGAATTAATCATCAAAAACTGAGAACTTTGTGAAAGTACCCCAAGTCGCCATGTTGTCTCAAACCCACGGATCGTGGCCCTTCCTGCTCACTAGTCACTGACGTCCTGCGATGTACGGGCAAATAAGTGTCATCACTGCTGATTCCTTCTAACCCCAAAATATAAAAGGGAGTTTCAACTAAGCTTCCCCTTTAATTAAAACCTTGTTGAGAACTCGTGTTCAGTCTAATACAATCTGGGGCAGCACGGTGAAGCGAAAAGTCTCTGGGCTCGGGGGTGGCGGGCTGTGGGTTCGACACTGCTGTTGTACCTTGAGTGAGGTACTTTACCGCCATGGCTCCAGTCCACCCAGCCCAGCCAGGACCAGTGTTTGCTGGGTGTGGGCTCGGTGATGGCCTGGTCTCCCATTCAGGGTCAGAGGCCTATGTTCCTAGTGCGCTTAAAACCACGGACACCAGGACGTGGCTCGAACCTGATCTCATCTGGGTCTCAGAACAATGAAATCTAACTCTAAGAGGACACTAAGCGCGCTGCCTTCAGTTTTTACTTGTTCATTTGGCCCTGGAAGGGAGGGGAGTGCTTCGGTGTTATTTCGAAGAAAGACCGCGGACAGGTCCGACCGCCGGCAACAACGGGAAACGGCGGCTTCCTCTTTCGGGGAAGGCGGCTACCTCTGCGCGGCCGCCAGCTGCGGGAAGACGACCCCGAAGAGCCGCGCCGCCGCCACGACGACGGCCAGCGCGGGAGGCAGGGGGGCGGGGACCCTCCACCCCTTCTCGCTGATGACGAAGACGTCGTGCTCCAGGCTCCCTCCCCCAGCGCCGCCGCCCTGGTGCAGCTGGGGGAAACAGCGCAGGCAGGTCAGCACCCCACAGCCCAGGCCCCGCAGACTGGAGGCACAACCAGGTGCTGATCCAATCAGAAACGAATACTCCCTGGCATCAGGGTGCAGTCCTGCCCCTTATTAAGTAATGAGCTTAATCTTAAAGCCTTGAGCCAACTTAACGTACAGCATGTCAGTTGTATATCAGCATATAGTATATACTATATATATGTACAATATATAGTATGAGTATATCAATATATAGTATATCAGTATACCATAGTATATCAATTCCAATATAGCACAAACAGAAATGTTACGACTGTTCATGAAGTTCATTTCACAACTATCCAGCTATTTCCTAAAAGCTTTATCCAATACAGAGTTGCAGAGGAGAAGACAGAAAAATATGGAAACTTAAAAAACTGAGTGCAAGTACATTTCCCTCATCATGTGCATAGGCTCACACACTTTTTCCGACAAAGACATTTCATGTTGGATCATTTTGATCAATAAATGAATGCAAAATTGTATATCCCTTTGCATGTTATTTGTTTTATTGGGTTTTTCTTTATCTAATTTTAGGACTTAGATGAAGATCTGATCCCAGTATTGTACAGGGCTGGGCTGCCCTGGCCCAGTGGCTCAGACCTGCTCCTCGATGAAGTGGTGGTCGGTGTCCTGCAGCGCTGGGCCAAGGAGAGACACATCGTCCGCATGGCAGAGAGGCGGCAGCAGAACCGGGCCAGCACACACAGGGCTCTCGGGTCCAGTCAAGTCACTGACCAGCTGTCTGAGCACGGCTCTGAAACTCTCTGGAAATGGTGACAAGGCAAGGATGTGAGCCGATCGCATATCCGACAGTCCGCTTAGTTTTAACTCAACATTAGTCCTAAAAGCAACCCTGCACTAAACCTTCACCATAACTCAATCCTTTCTCTCAATTCTATCACCCTATACCTCACCATACCTTTAACACTAACACTAACATAGACTTCTGGTAATTTTCAGCCACTTTAGTAGCCTCACTAAATCATTTCATGCTATCTGAATCTGAATTCAAGCAAATTAAAAAGACCCTTTAGAAGCCATCACAGATTAAGAGAGCTGAGTATTTTTCTCTAGCACTTCTCTGCACCCAGCAAAGATGGCCAGAAACAGACTGCCACAGGTCTTCACAAAGAAAGGTGACAGAGCAGGCTGAACTCTCATCGATCCCACATGAGCGCAAACTGCACTGCACGAGGAGCACTTTAAATAATGAGGCAAACATGAGTATCAATTTCAAATGTTAAAATCAATCTACAACAAAGCAAAAACTATATTCCTAAGAAAAAAACACTGACCAGCACTGGATAGTTTTGTTCTGTTTCTCTAACTTTATAATCTTACCTTCATAGGTCTTGGGAGGCAGAAAAGCAAGGATCTCATACAGTCTCTGTCTAAAGACCATTGATATATTTTTCATTGGATTCCCATATACTTTGAGAAGCGAAGGCAACCTAAGGAGAGAGAAAAGAAAGCACTGGGAATTAAAAGCTTCTATTTTCCAATGTCATAATGAAAAACAGTCAATAAACCAACTTATAGTCATAAAATAAGCTTTTCTAATGAGTAAGTAGGAACTGCTGGAGCTCCATGGTCAGCCTGATGCCGTGTTCCCCAAGTCACACGACTCTCTCCTTGCTGCTCGTTAATCAGGCTCGGCTGGTGAGGGTGGAAAGATTTCTCAGAATCCCCAGCGCCTGATGAAGCCTGAGGTCTTCGCTCTGCAGTCTGGTACCCATGCTGCCTAACTAGTCTACAGCCACATTCAGGGTGAGCCGAATGCGTACAACGTCACATTGTCACAGGTCTCAAGGTGGAGAAGAGAAGGGTTTCAATAAATCTGGCAGTCTTTCTTAAACGGCTCGTAGTTCTGTTTTGTGTGATAAAACCATCTTTCATCACCCCTTTGAGCTACAGTTTCGTCCAAAGCATCACATGGGAAGGGAAATCTGAAGTGTTTTTCCCCCCACAAAGTCATTCTTCTAAATGAAAGTTTCACTCGAGGTGTCGAGCTTTATTATCACTTTGCTGCTGTTTCAGGCTGCCCCTCTCAAACAGCACCCTGTGCCAACGCACCCCACCCCACCTCACCCCAGGTTTGTTTGGCCAACTCAAACGTATGATCACCTGCGCTCAAGCCAAGAAGCACTTTGACCTCCCACTTGGGAGGTCACACGGCACAGCTAACAAAAGAGAAAGGTGTGCAAATGAAAAGAATGGGCATAAACAGCACCTGAACAAATAAACCAGGCGCGAGCCTATTTCCAAGCTCAGCCGAGTCTTTGCCCCAACATGCGACAGGACCCCCACATTCCCCCACTGATCCGTCCAGTGTCCAGCCATAGCCTCCATGATCCAGCGGTCCCAGACAGAGCAGCAACTACTTACTGCGTTAATAAAGCTACGGCACAGGTCAGGGGCGGCAGCAGCCGGCCAATGACATCATCGTTGAGGAGATCTCCACAGTGCACGACAAAGTTCTTCATCGCTGGAGAGGAGGAGGAGGGAGGACAGCGTGTGTGAGACACCCCCCACCCCAAAATGACATAGTGCACTAAAAACCACTTCTCCAAATTTATAAATAATTGTAAATCCAGCCATGACTGAAGCTGTGGATTTGATATTGATTCTTATTGGTAAAAAAAAAAACACTCCACTAATCGGTCCTGCATAGAACCAGGTACTGCAATAATGCAAAAACATTTTAGAAACCATTTGAATGTTTATAAATTATTCCTTTGCATGTGAGAAAAAAACTCTATAGTTCTCTTTAATCAAACTGTTTAAGCAGCAGGCACGTTTATGAATATTATACTATTTTTTTAATATCTGAAAATCCGGAGATGAACAAGACGTCTGGAAGGGGACAGATATAGAAAACAAAAAAGATATAGAAAACTCAATTACCACCAACTCACAGCAAACATGAGCAAAACAGTGTCCTCACAATTTTGCTCTACTTGAGCAAGGAACTTCAGGCAATTAGGCATTAGGCCCATGTGTTCCATTGTTCTGAAAGTGAGCAGGCATGAACAATCCAGCAGGGGCCAGTGTGATCGTCTGACCCATCGGCGCGGGTGAACTGGGAACCTACCACACAGGGCTCCTGCCCGGCCCTCCAGGGTCACCTGCCAGGTGAAAGAGTCTCCACGGCTACGCTCCGTGTCCAGATCCTTGACGGACAAAGGGAAAGCACACCTCCACAGCAGCAGGATCCTGGGAACATGGCACTCGACGACAGCGGGCCCTGCCCCAGATTGAAAGACATCCCGTTTATTCCAAAAGATTTATTTCAGGCTCCTCTGCCCGTTCTTCTCCAAGGTTAGCTTCTCCCACTTCAGAGCTAAGATTCCTCATTCCAATAGCGGCTTCTGTCAAGATCCGATTTCTACATTCTAGTTAATATCTCACTGCTTTAAAAAAATAATGCAATTATGGAAAAAACGTCTCACCTAATGTCATTAATGCTGACAGCAGGAGCCAGCCAGCTTGAGTGCGCTGGACAGAGATGCGGCTGTTCTGGACGGCAGATCGAAGCAAGTCCTCTGCCAAGCCAATTACTACCTGAAAATCCCAGAAGACAGAGGGCAGAAATAAATAGTTTTAAACCAGTACCGGACACCACCATGTCACTTGGGAATAGTGTGATAATTTCACTCTCAAAAGTCTCAAAGGATGCTGGAGCTTCAATCAATAAATAATTACGAGGTACAGATGCCAGGGTACGAGGAGCAGGCTATTAATACATCACTGCCCTGGCTCTCTTCTGCCTTGTGTTATATCAGCCAAGAGGAACCAGTGTCAGCAGCCGCAGATGCAGTCTTACCAGCGGAACAGCTTTGCACCAAATTCCCACCCAGACTCGAGGAAACTTTTTTCACCACTCTGCAACTGAGTTTTTCTTGTCAAAAACTCCCAGCCTTCCTCACCCGTATCACACCCATCTCTCGGTTAATCAAATACTAATACCATCCTGTTTGACACACAGAACCAGCAACTTTTACTGAAGGTGCCAGCAAATATTCTACACACGTCAGAGACGGCTCACTGCTTTCTTTCCGATTTTCCTTGGATTTCTTGTCCGAGTCAGTTTACCCCTCTCCCGGTGTTCTCGGGACAGCCCTACCTCGCCCTTTCCGTGCGGGATGCCCAGAGGGCAGTGCTGCACGGCGCCCAGCAGGGCGGCGATGGCGGCGCTGTACCCCGCCACGGCCTCCGGACAGGACTTCAGCGCCTGCAGCCGCTCGGCGCAGCGGTCCAGCACTGGGGAGAGCTGGGAGGGCAGCGCCACAGCCGCACAGCGCAGGCACCACGCGGCGGCCAGCCGCGCCGACGCGCTGGGGTGGAGCAGCACGGACACCACCGTGTCCAGGACCCCTGCGGACGACAGGGCACACCGAGCTGCGTGAGACGCCCGCTGGCCCCGTGCCTTTGCAGACAGGCGGGCCCCGGGGTGCGAGCAGTCACAGCGCAGTCCAGTGAACGCTTGAGATGAGTTTAACCGTGACGAAAATGGCCACCTCCGGAGAACCACCGAAGGAGACAGACACGAGGTGTATTTCCCACAGTGCCCAGAACCGCAACAGTTTTACAGAGGTTTTTATAGGCCCAGTCGAGCCATTTTATTACCATTAATGGGGGGGTAAAAAGTCCGCATTTTACTTATTATCCAGTGGCTATTCTTGATGTTGTCCAGCCTTTCAGCTATTTCTGTGGTGTCACGTACAGCAGCAGGCATCCATTCTAAAATTCTCTCAAGCCGGGTCAGGAGACCAGGTCAATGACTCCAGGCCAGAGCCAGATATCTACACCTTTCAATCTGCAGATGCTTAGAAGCAAACATCTTCTGGCAAGATAAAACAGTTCTGTATGAACTGAGCGATGTTTTTTTGAGGCAGTTTAAGAAATGAATGTAAAGAGTTAAACTGAATATTCCTGGGATCACTGTGGCCTTGTAGAAGACACAAAAGTGTCTTCTGATTTCACTGCTTTTTCAAGATCCTGCCTTTTGTTCCTAGCAGCAGCTTTAGGACAGGACACTCAAGCATGTAGAAAGAACGTGTTTTGGTTATTTTCTATATGGACTGGCTGCCCAGAGCAGGGACCTGAACATTTTAGGCAGAGGGCTTTGTCTTCTGTCTCATCAGAGAGGGCGCTGGCTTGTGGTTGTGGGACTGAGTATTGTCTACAGAGGCCTCTGAATTTAAAATATTTTAACGACATGTACAGTTCAGCTCTTTAGAATAAGATGAATTTCTGCCTAACAATGTCTAATGGAGCCCTGTGCCAAAGAAAGATAATGGATTATGGGTTTGGACTGATAAAAAACAACTCTTACCATACTTTTTGGTCATTAGGTTCATTCACAAACACTGGGTTCATTATATGGACCTGGAAAAACCCTGTGTTCTTGGCCAGCCATCAACACAGATGACTTTGAAGTGGATACAATACTGATCCAACATATTGCAAGTGTACTAGAAGCAGGACACCCATTGATAAAATACAACTTCACAGTCCAGGAGCAGAATAAGTATTTTACATGTGGCAGTTATTGATAACCCTGTGTGCGGAAGGTTATTGACTGGCGTTCCCAGAACCCAAAGGATCAATGAAGGGAGCCTGTGATAATTCCCCAGCCTGAAGTCTGTCTGCACTGTGCAGTGAATTAGAAAGCACTGAAATTTTACTTCTTAGCAATAAAGTTGAAACATGAGTTGTATTAATAATTGATCAATAGTGCTGACTCTCTCATGCTAGGAGCTGACTTTGAGGGAACCTTTGCTTTGATTTTTTTTAGATGAAAGTCTTTGCATTTGAAAGAAAATCTACAACCGGGAAGTCAATATGAACAAGATCTACCAGTGAAGGGGTATTTTATATTCTGTAAAAATAATTTTATTCTATTTAATGTTTATAAGGATCCATAAGAAAAGATAATGCATTCAGTCAGAGAAGAAGACATCCTAAAGATTAACAGTCAGCCCTTATTTCACTTGATTAATCAAATGAAAAGATCTCACTCACTTCTACCAATTTTCATGAAGTTTCAGACATGAATTACAGAGAATCACAACAATGTAAAAATTCACATTAGACCACAAAAGACAAAAGTCATTAAACTCTATTGCACAGAACAAAGTTCTAGCAGAGAGCAGGGTGCAAGTCCTATCGCAACTCCCAACACCACCTCATGAACATGGTCATGGACGCAGGACTACTTGCTGGTCATTTCCTGCAGTAACGGGACATCTCTTTCATGTACCTGTGCTGGCGTCCTGCAGCAGAGGGGTGGCAGTGGAGGCCAGACCCTGAACCAGACTGCCCAGCTCCAGCAGGGCGCAGACCAGCACATGCTGGCTGGCCGAGACATCCAACGTTCCCACCCGCGTCTCCACATTGCTCTCGCTCATGGCGGCATCTGTAGGTTCAAGACAGAAAAGGCACTTTTCCCCATCAGCTGAGCCACACCTGCAGCTACAAAGGAACATCCAAAGGCCCCCCCAAAAAAAAACCTGAAGCAGAAATAAATACACTTAAGTTTTAAAGGAAAAATAAGAATGCTATTTCTAAGTTTGCTTTCAAAATAAGGAACAGAAAAAGACTACAATCCTAGAGACGGAAGATAATATCCACTGCAGCAAGATGCTTCAAACACCACTTTGTTTTATGTTTTTTTTATATACACTTCTTTCAAAAGGGAAAAAAATAGCAACTGTCACTTAGTTGAAGCCATTTTGAAGTTCCTGAAAAGGGTATTTTGAAGTTTTGCATTCTGATGTCACTCGGCATTCTTCTGCCAGCTGAAGTAATTATTTTCAGAAAGGGAAGACACTAGATGTCCCGTTCCTGTTCTGTCTATCAGGATTTCTGTCACCAGCCAAAGAATGTTTATTTTTAACCAGGATATTTGGGCCGATAACTGCCACTTGGGATGTTGCGTCTTGTCTTCAGAGCAGGAGCAGTTGCAAGCGTGACCGATTTCAAGCTGACCCACCAGAGCACTCACCTACAGCTCTCTTCTGTCGGCCCACCGCCTGGCAGATCTCCTTGGCGGCCGCGATCTGGGCCTTCTCCCCCAGCAGCCCCCCCACTGTGGCGCGCAGGACGAAGGAGATGCATCGGCGGCAGAAGATGGCGTCTGCCGGAGTCTGCGTGGCCTTGGGGTGGGACACCAGCTCCAAGACGAGCCCCAGCAGGGCCGAGAAGTTCCTCTCCAGCCAGGGGCCACCCAGACAGGAGACGAACACGACACAGGCCTGCGGGACAGAGACGCCCTTCACCGTGACACAGGCCGCCTCACCAAGGCTGCAGCTGGGAAACTCACCCCCCGCCAGGGTGGAAAACATCTTCCATAGCACTCAGGGGGAAAACATTGCACATATACATGCTGCAACAGCTTGTACAGACACGACTGCCAGGACTAAACCAGCTTCAACGTCAAACTGAATGTCACGACTTAAAGGAAACGGATGAACGAGGGGACAAAAAAAATGGAAATATCAAAGTTTGAACAAAGATTCTTCTGAAATTACAAGTGTTTGACGGGTTCCAACAGTACTTAACATAACTTTATTAGCCCCATACAATTTCTTGCATTAGGAATTAGTCTTTTCGCATACCCCAGCTTGCTCTCCATGAGACACAGACACACAGACAGGCAGAGAAGCCTGGGGTCAGAGCGCAGGCTCAGCCATTGTACAGCGCCCCTGGAGCAGTTGGGGTGAAGGGCCTTGCTCAGGGGCCCAACGGAGTAGGATCCCTCTGCCGGCCGCGGGATTTAAACCGGCAACCACCCAGCCACAGGTGCCGATCCTGAGCCACAGAGCCACCGCTCCGCCCCAATCTTGCTGTCAGCAAGAACAATACCAGCGTCAGATTTCTCCAATACGGGTCTCCTGACAATCAGCTGCACGGCTGACCAGGAGACAAGTCCACTAACTCAGAACGGGACCCTGGCTGCTCAGGGTGTCTGCAGCTCAGTTCTGGGGCTCCCGTTTCCAGCGTCACGCAGACTACAGACCTTCTGTTTTTATTCTCGGCAGGAAAGTCAGCAGTGGAGGCTCACATTAATCACATTCTGGAGGCCACGAGATTATGTGGAAGAAAAACCCTTTCCCAGGGGAGACAATTAAATATCTATTAGGAATTCAATGAAGCGGGATGTTGTAACAAAGCCCCATCTTAATTTGACAGCAATTTAATCAAGAATTACTATTTATCCGGTGCAGGAGCAGCATAATTCATTTTTTTTCTTTCCTGAAGCCGAGTTAAAATGGGAGTTAATACAGACTTCGAGGGGATATTAGACAGAGACTGTAACTTCCCACTATTGTCCCCACGCTGTGTGAACCTGTTCGGCGATCTCAAAAGAAGGCAAATGTGTTTGGATTAGACAACATGGTACTACTGCTGATGTATTTAAAAATAACCAGGAGTACTCTTGGATCTTGCACCGTCGACGTAGCAGCAAAATGTTACTAGTGTGGAAAGATATTATGCAGACACAAAGTTAAAAATGATGTTTTAGCTTCTCTTCTACAGCCTAGTACACGAATATCTGAACAACACGTAACTGGTGTAATAGTTCCCTTGATGTATGTTCATTCCAACTTTGTCGGCAGTGCAAAATGTGAAGCATTATATTCTTTGTTATGAATTAAAAAAACAGCTTAAAAAAAGAAAATATGGAAATGGAGCAGGGGAATATGGACTGTGAATAAACAACTACAGACATCTTCACCCACAGTTCTCTACTAACGTGATTGCTACAGCAAATAAGACTAACGGGAAAACCTAGACAACGCAATTGTCAATGCAAACTCTTCAACTGAGACTTGAGAAAATAAAGGCTTTCCTACACAAAATGAATGAAAGCAGGAAGTGAACAGCCATTGCTACCCAGCTCCACCCACACGGTACCCATCGTCTATCTAGCTGAAGGTCACTGGTCACTGGCGCAGACTAACCTGAGTGATGCCCACTCTGACGTCCCTGCTGACCGAGCTGGTGCCCTTCAGCATGTCCCCGCCAGCCCGCAGGAACCCCGTGCCCCCACGCAGAAACCCCGAGGCCAGGAGGTCCATCACCTCCTCCAGGGAGGTCTTCTTCAGACTCTGCCTGGGCGCTGCTGGGAGAGGGAGGGGGAGGGGGAGGCAGGAACAAGGAAAGAGAGAATAAGAACCAGCTGAAGCCTTGCAGGAAGGCAGGCAGACACTCCCTAGAGCCCCAAGCAGCGTGCCAAAATATAAATACACTTCTGAAGGCAATTCTCATCTTAAACATTTCAAAAACTGTTTCATTTTACTGTAACATGAACCTTAGGAGCTTGGTTGTGGTACAATATGCACTTTTTTGTCATACTGTAATTTGTCAGTGCTACACATGGTAAAAAGACAGCCAGTCTAGAATGAGTACCTGCTTTGTTCTCATGGCTAATCAGTCAGCATCTTAAGAGTGGTATAAGGTCAATGCCTCGCTCGCAAAATCAGAAATTTGTAACACTAATCACATTTTAGTTTCCATTAGTCAGCTGAACAATCGGGATTTCTTTGGCTTCCAGCTGTTTCACTGCCCACAGCTCTTGTATTGATCTGAGACTGGGAAGGGACTGAACGGCTAGAAAGCAATCTGTTTGCTGACACCTGCTGAAATATCAGACACTATCCTTTCCTTATCATCCTCCATCATTCAATACGTCGGGACAAGAGCTGTGTATTCCTGGATCATCACGTCCAGTCCATATTACAACTATATTACCAGTTAGAGCCATTATCTGCACATTTTCATCATTTCATATGCACACTATATACACACACAAAAATGCCACAACATTTTAAACTCTTTTGTGCTAAAATAAGATTACTTTAATAAGCAGGGTTAAGCAAACACACAACCAAAAGCATATTTAGGGAATTCATTTCCAGCAGAAAGCAGCAACATGGAAAACCTTCATTTTCCAACTCTCACCTGTGGCTTGTTTAGGCATTACAGCTGCTGCTAGAATGGTGCCCAGTAGCTTTGAAACAGCCATCCGCACATCATAGTTGGAGCCTTCAAAGGCCTTGAAGCACAAGGTGACCACGTTCTCCAGCTCTGAGGTTCGAAGGAAAATGGCTTCGTTTTGGAGCTCCAGGAGGCACTGGGAATTGAACAAAAGCCCACAAATATAAATTCTTAAAATACTTAAATACCGACATTTGCTTTCAGATTTGATCTATAAATCCCAGCTGATTTCCAGGCTGCTGTTCCATAAATAAAGACCCATATTTTGTACATATGCTGTACTTGTATATACAGCTGTATACTGACGAGCAGCGTTATTCAGGAAATTTAAAAAGGCCACAACTACTGGTAGGACAAAAGGATAAACACTGGAGACCACTGGACTTGTGGGACAAATGTAGCTGATATGTTTGTTTTCTTTCACAAAATAAATCAGCCTGTTTATTTAATGAACAAGTTACTTTTAACTCAATTCCCCGAGAAGCTTTAAATGCATCAAATTAAGATGGTGCTAGCAGGCAACCAGATTGTTAATAATTGAAGGTGCATATTGCAGTTTGGTAAACAGACACATTTTAATTTTCTGTTATGATCCACACATTCACAATTAACCACAGTTAAACCAGCCTTTTGCGTTTGCTCAAAAGTACTTTTTAAAATAATATTTTAAAGTATAAAAAGTCCTGGAGCAGTGCTTGTGAGCTTCCTCACAGACTGCTTTCAATTTTTATGTGTCACTACAGCAAACGGCAAAACTCCTGTCAATGTCAGACCGTCGTTGAAAATCTCAAGGCTTTTAATTTCTCTGGTTCGGACACTCAGGGGTCAAAATGCAGGGCTGAAGAAGGGCTCGGAGCTCTCACATTAACCAACAGCCTGCGAGGAAGTCAGCATGCAGCAGAACGCACAGTCATTTCCCCTGCTCTCTGTAGTGTCTGTTTGGTCCCACAGAAACCAAACATGCCAGTGAATGGGAGCCAACGATCCAAACAGACCACAGGAGATAAGGACTGCCTAAGAATTTGCCTTCTTCTCAAGTTTTTTTTTTAGTGTCAAAGGGTCCCCAGCACAGGCATACGCGTCAAACTCTTCACAAAAAAATCAGCTAATATACTTGAGATCACTTATAACGAAGGCATCAAAGGGACAGCAGAGCCTATCGGATTGCTCTAGAACACAAGCATATGAACAGCGGACAAAGAAAACAGTTTGCCTGCTGCGGTTTTCAAGACAAACCCTTTTCGACAGACAACACAACACTCTGCTATAAAGTCAACCCCTCACTCTCAGGCTGTACCAAAATCAACTGAGTCTGGTGATATTTTAAAAACCTGGGTTCAGCACCACTCCCAAGTTTTACTTTAATTCCAATTTGATTCTATTACATCAAAGTCTAGGAAGAAAAGAATGACCATCGGAGAAATGACTACCCTGCCATCTTCTATCAGACAAACTCAATTAACATAAGCCAGGCAAAGCAGCAGGCAAGAGAGCTGCATTTCAATCAGAATGGTTTCAGTTTTCCAACCCCCTGAGAGCTCGTGTGGGTTACGAACCAATCATTCTGCAAGCAAAATGGGAAAAAACACATCACCAGACAGAGCAACCTGCCATTTTAATGTTACTATGCTCATTTCTGAATGAAATGTCAAAAAAGTAACTGCAACCTACGGGCACCGAACTCTGTGTGCATCAGCCTCCTATTCATTCTTTCACCACCGCCTGTACAATCGGTCATACATCTCTGAACTCCTCCATGTTAACACTTCCTCCCATAGACTCCATAGCTGAGGTAGGTCCTTTGCTCATCGTTTCCAGGATTAAATCTCAGACTTCTGGTTAGCAGTGCTTCTTCTCTCACTGCTTCACTGCCATGGAATGCCCTTCAGCACAGCCCGCCTCTTCAGAACCAAATTACTTGACTCTCTTCAAATCTGACCCCAAGAACACAGCTGGAAGAAGTCAGGCACTGAGCATCACGGGTGTGCTTTTTTCACATCAGACCTTTCACGGCAGAACAAAAGGCCCCCACTAACAACACAGCAGCCAGAGGCCGAGCCTGGCTCCGCCGCCTGGACTGGTGTGCGCGAGAACGGGAGCCTGTCTTTGCATCGCCGCGCGAGGAGTCGAGGTCTCCGGGCCAGCGGGGGGCTGCCCTACCTTGGCGGCCACACAGCGTACAGCCATGGAGCGGTCAGTCAGGCAGACGCGAGCCGCCTTGTAGATCTCCCTGTGGCAGGGCACCGCGCTCACTCCCAGGCCACGCAGAATCTTCTCCAGGCTCAGCATGATCTCATAGCGGCCCCGAGACTGCAGGCAGAGCAGAGCAACTCAATCAGCAAAGGTCTTCTTCCACTTACAGATCAATAATAGGTCACGGATAAACAGGGGCAGAAAGAGAAAGCAGCGAATCATTACCCAGCTGTTTTGAAAACTGGATGCTTTATTGTGTCATTTTAGATCATTGTAAATTTTATCATCATGGATTGGCTTTTCTCAAATGAATGGGCGGCACTAGCTAAATGGAATCAATTGAAATCACAGAATATCATCTGAAATATTTGCAGGATTATTCAATGCAAAGTCAGTGGTGAATGTATTAGCTCACATTTGGTGATCCGGAGAACATACTCAGATTGTGTCTCCCATTTACACGAATGTGTTACTTTCCACACTAACGAAGGCCTCCAGATTTTGAGAGCAATTAACCTGATTTCTAGCTCACGGCAGGTTCCAACAGGGCACAGAGACAGCCAGAGCCTCAATACTACAAAATCCTTCTAATAAAGAAAAAAGACAGTGCTGTGCTGTTTCTAACACCTGATGCCAAGCTCAGGTGCAGCATGAGCAGGTGAGAGGTCAATTAAGTGCTTCACTGTTCTCTCACTACAGCCCCAGCATGGTGAACATCGGAGCCGTTTATAATGAAGCAGTTTAATGTCCTTGACACTTTTCATCAGTGGGCTGCAGCTCCTTACCTCTGCGCTCTTCATTGCCTTAAGCAGGTTCCCCACGGTGTCGGTGAAGGTGTTCCCCAGCAGCCGGCCCAGCTGTTCGTACAAAGCACCCAGACAGGCCACTGCAGCCCTGAAAACACACAAGTGGCATCTGAGCGGCGCCCAGCCCTGCACTGGACAGACGCACTGTAGTGTCCCTTTGCCCCCGCAGCAACAGGCCTAGTCTCCACACTGTCTGTTAATTCTTCCAACACCATAACGACAAGATATGGAAGATTATCTGTACCACCTGCACACAATGAAGACAGCTCTTAGGTTGTTACTTCCAGGTATTTAAGTCCTACATTCACAGTCTCCCTTGCTCAGTCACTGGGTCTTCCTACCACAACTCGCAGTCCTTGCTAGCTTTTCAACGTTTATTCCAGTTTATACTCGATTTTGTGTACCGACTAGTTATAGGATTTCCCCTGCGTTTGGTATTTTCACCCTCTGTGATTCGACCCAGTTTTTTGTGCATGTCTTGGACAGATTCCCGTGCCTTGAACCCTTGCCTGCTTTTTGGATTCTTTTTCAGATTCTCCAAAGCAGTTTAATTAGTCTCTCATGACCCCTGTCCGTGACTTCAGACCTCAGTTTTCTCAGAGCCTGAATGTGGATCTAGTCTCTTGATCTTGGATGCTTCTACCATCATGTAAGTGGACTGTTTTTTCCACCCTCATGATTATAATGAGCCTCCTGCAAGAGTTAATAGATCTCCTCCAATTTTACAGTAGATTTCTAGAGCACAAGTGAATCATGCCCTAGAAATCACCCATTTAAGCTTTCATATTTCTTTTAACATTGCGCAGAAATGGCTTGGTTGGATGTCAAACCAGAATTAATTGATTTTTTTTAAATAAACCAAAGAAACTTCAAACTTGTGTGAATCCTGGACTGCTGAAAAGAGAGACAAGGACAGCCCCGCAAAAAATAAAAAGATCACACAGATCGCATTATCCCCACCTCCTCAACCCTTTATCTTCACGTCATATGAAAAGAGCCAGAAAAATCTCCTCATTCATGCTACAGACCCCAAGTATTAAGGACCAGGGGCTCGAGCCCCAGCAGCGTGTTCTCTGGACTCACAGCCTGGTGGGCAGGCAGCTGGGCGAGTCGTCTTTGCTGCGGATGATCTCGTTGCACTTGTCCACGGTGTGGTGTGCGGAGAAGGTGTCGCCCACGCTGTAGAGCAGGGCCAGGTCATGGGCTAAAAGCCAGCGGGTGGGGGGCCCTGGGGAGCTGTTCAGCACCGCCAGCAGCTGCTCCACCAGCTTCTTCTGCTTCTCCTTCACATCGGCCTGCAGGGAGCACAGGACAAGCCCACTCAGAAATCCCTGGTTTTCCCCGGTGAACCCCGTACACCACCCATTCTACCGAAGGAGCAGAGCAAGGTTTTTAAAATGCCACCCATCCACAAAGACGTTCGGATTTAATAGATCGGCTGCTGTCACTGCTGCTTGTCTGGGTCATTCGTGTAAAAGACCGACACAGAAAACCTACCTCAAGCTCTTCGGTGAAAACACTCTTACCAAGTGCAATAATGAGGCACGTAAAGCTCTGAGCAGTACGTGTTGCATCTCTAAAACTGAACAGACAGCACCAGAGCATATCGTAGGTCTCATCGAAATGTTTATATGACAATAATCCCTTCTCATTACAGTCCTTAATTCCTCCTTAACACTGAAGGCTTCAGTCAACCTTGCATTCCCCTAAAGCACTGCTTTCAAAGCCCCCCAAAAGCTGCCTGGTCAACAACAATTTAGATTTTATCCTCACAGAGCTGTTAGTCCCAGCAAGGATTTATAAGGGGAAAGATCTCTAGCTCTTCAGTTCAACGGCACTGCACTGGATCTATAACAATCATTTCTTCTTAGTTTTCAGGTCTGGAAAAGCACCATTATATCATCCTTAGGAAGGGAGGCTCACTCTTGAATAGGTCCAGCTAGGAAGAGCTCAGGCTGAGCCCTGCAAATCAAGATGCCTCTGTGAGTTTGGACTGCGCCGATAGCCAGCTGGGGCTTGGAGTCCCCCCTGTGCAAACCACAATGTGTGATCCTGTCGGCTTGGCATGGTCCCTGTGAGCACCCCAGCTGGTGACAACTCTGCTGGTAAGTATCCCAAGACCCAAGAGCTCTGGATATGGTTTCAGAAGAAAAGCAAGTGGGCCCCCTGTACCCTCCCACATTCTAAAGGTAACAGTTATTCTAAATGTATTATTTTTTTAAAGTATCGCCCTCTTGGACATTACTAAATTCACCTATATTTTGATCCAATTGCTTTTTGTCACTCAGGCCTGGAGTCCTCAATAACAGCACTGAATATTGTAGACCTGCACACTGCTTCTCTGAAGGACAATACTAGCTACCAAGGGGACAACTCATTATGTTTCTTTCAAGCCTGATACAAAGCCAGACTGTCACCGAGAGATGAAAAGCTCTTGAACATGTCAACCAGCCCAAGAGGAAACTGTTCTTCTTCAACTAAAATTAAGCCTGAACCAGCTGTCAGTCAGATGATGTTAACAGTACTGCATACGATGCTGAAGCTACAAGAGCTTCTCTGTTTTCAGCGATGCAGATTCAAGTTGTTTAAACCCTGGCACCCACATAACTTTCAAAACGTTAAATATTTCCTAAATAGACCCAATCACTTTTCAATGACACAGTGCCTTATAGAAAATCACCTGGCACTTGCAGAATCCACTGAAGCCCGCTGGAACGGGCTACATCCTCACTGGCAACAGAGTGCGCTGTGACGGACTCATCTGTATTCTAAACCAGCACAGCTTGGCTGGTCTTCATCAAGCAACACATTACTTTATCCACAAAGCTACAGTTAGTGCTGGTCAGCCAAGGGCTTAGAGAACAACAGAAGAAAAAAAGTAAGAAGGCAACAGACATGGCTCCCACACCAAGGATGAGAAAAACAGTTTCGTTAAAGATACATCCTGAACACCGCAAACAACCAGGGACGTTTAAACCCGCCGAATTCAGATCTCTTACCCGGTCCGCCGCAACTAAAAGTTTCTTGAGGAATCGTAGCCATTCGAACACAAACTCCGCCTTCTGTTGCTTGCTGAGCTGGCTGCAGGCTTCTTCGTTCAGTAACAGGCCATGGGCCAGCTCCATTCCTTCTCCCGCTCCCTCTCCTGCCCCTCCGTGCCCCTCCAGGAGTTCCGCCCCTGCAAAACACCACCAGCAGACTGCTGAGCGGAGGCGTCCCTGCCGCTGGTACACCAGGGCTGCCCAGCCAGATCAAGGAGTGAAAACAATATTAATGACAATTACACTTGCAAGACAGTTCAGCTGCTGCCTGAATGCATGTTATGCACAGGCACCACTTCGCATTTGTTCAAAAAACACATAAAAGTTTAATGCAATGCACCCATTTTTTTTTGCCAGCCTTAGGCTCAGTTAAATTCTTTCGGGGCAAAGTCATGCATAGCAGCGAGTCACGTTTTTCATTTTAAAACCAGAAACCCTCAATGTAAAACTGTAAGCTGAGAATAAGACTGCATGCAACGCCATGAATAATTTAGAAATCCTCTGCCTGTCAAGCACACTGGAGCATCTGCTAGATTAGTTACCCACAATTCCCCCAAGTGACAGTATGTTTTGCAGGGATCCTCCCTGCAGACAGACAGGTCTGGGCCCCACTCCACCTCCTGCTCCGGAAGCCCAGATCGCAGCACAGGCCAGGACAGCCACTGCCTCCTGAAGGCCAAATCTCACAGGTACCCTTCACACATGCTGACAATACAGACGTATCGCAGGGCTGTCAATAGTGGCCAGTCTAGAAGAGAAGATCCCGCGGGCTGGACTTGGCACTTCAAGCCAGGCTAGTACCGCTTCAAGTCAGAGTAAGCATGCCACAAGATATTTAATTATCCATTTCGGGTCTCGGTTCTAGATTTTCACCATTCCATTTATTATTCGAATAGAGAAATTATTCTTTCTAAACAGTGGATCTTGCATTAAAACAATCAAAGTGCAAGTAAAAAATATTCAGTCCATTCATACTCACCAAAATGTTTACATTCATCTTTTACATAATCAAACCTTTATACTTGTAATAACCTTTTATTCTATATAGCTCGATTCTATCCTATCACAATTTTACTCATATGCTAAATTTTAAGCCAGTGCTGTGACCATATTTTCAGGTTTAATTCTTTAAACTACAAAGCTTAAAAGTACATTGAAATTTGATTTCTATCATAAATTCTATACAACTTCAGTTTCTTCTACAAAGTATGTCCTGTTGTCAAAATCACTCCACTTTCACTTCAAAGCATTCTTAGAAGTGATCAATCCCATTCAGCAAGGCTATGTAATTACAGTCTCTATTCGCTCTTTCCACTCAAAAGACTGAAAAAACAAGCCTAATCCTTGCATAACTCTGAAAACAGGGTTTTCAATTCAGTTGTGTAAAACTGCAACAGGCACTCTAGTATTATAGGGTTGTTTTTTTAAAGAAAATATTACTTTTGACATTCTCCTAAGATACTGCTTGATTGGCTTTGACCTCACATCTGTAGATTCACGGCTGTCTTATTCGCGTCTTCTCTTATTCAATGATGAGAATAGTAAAACACACCACGGTGAGGTGATACTGCTGTGTGCAACCATATGCTACATAATTACACCCCACATTAA
Organism: Lepisosteus platostomus; assembly: GCF_059453375.1. NCBI lineage: Eukaryota > Metazoa > Chordata > Actinopteri > Semionotiformes > Lepisosteidae > Lepisosteus > Lepisosteus platostomus. Next base: position 5,372,884 of record NC_142620.1, on the reverse strand, counting down.
CACAGCTCTCAGCTCACAGGGCTGGTTACTGGATCAGCAGCAGTAAGATGATGTTGGCATGGAGCTTCTGGATGTACTGTACTTCTGCTCTTCTTCAGTAAGACTTGAAAGGGCCGTGATAGAAGACCACGTCCAGCAGGAGGCAGCAGAGACCAGGCAGCATTGCAGCTGGCAGTCCTGGTTTCAGTTCACAACACATCAGCTGACAAATCAATCCGTTAAACTGACCGGTAAGAATTCAGTAAAATATACACATTTTAAACGACTACTATAATGCCTTTACTTGAGCGTCAGGAAGAGAGGCGTCAAGTTGATAAGGCTTTAAACTGCTGGAATTTGCTTAAATGACGTCATAACAGCCATCAACAGCTCTTCTTCCTTCTGCATGTGCATTATGAGACAATTAATTCACCAATGGCACTGTCTTTTAATATGGCTCTCTCCTAATGGGTGCTTTTTGTGGTGAGGCTCATAGCATTAGGAACTGCAGCATGCAGCACAATCCACAGAGGAGAGATATACAGTGCACATTTGTTCGGTATCTTATTCCCCAGAAGCAATAGATCTCATGGTGCAAAGAGGCGCCGGTAAAAAATAAAAATTCAGATCAATGAAGACTGCATTGAATGTCAAAAACAACTTTGTGGAAATGTATACACTGATACACAAAAAATGCAACACAAGTCTAATGGATTTCCTCCAATATTTTAAACACATCAGTCCCAAAATGAATAAAAACAGATCAAATACATCAGAAGCTTTCAGGACGAAATGTGACACTGTCAAAATAAAAACACTATGAAGTCAGTATCAGGTAAGACCTCTCAAGGCATCAGCACAATCCTGGTAATGCTGACAGAGATCTGATCAGGTTCTGGAGGCAGCTGGAGAAGTCAGGCTGGCCACAGCTGTGGCTTGCTGATGCCAATGACACGTTACTCCCACAGAGGGCTGGCCATGGCAAATCTCCAGCATTTCTTTCCTGACATCATGCCATTGTAAGCACAAGAACATATGGAGAGGGTGCATGGGGAAGTCATTCAACCCCAACAAGGCTCGCGGCCAACTGATCCAAGAATCTCACCCAGCTGTTTCTTAAAAGAAACGGTTGCATCGACTTTGACAAAATGGCTTGGCTGCTTTGTTCCAGTCTCCCACCATCCATTGTGTAGAAGAGTGTTCTCCGTTTAAATGCACCTTTCCTGTAGTTTCCACTAGTGCCCTCTGCTTCAGGTTTCATGGTTGATTCAGTCAATGAGGTTGAACCCGTCGATGCTGTTGCCAGTCCTAGCATTGCACGGTTGTCCACTGTCCTGCTGGAAAACCGACACTTCGGAAACAGCTTGCAAGAACAGAAAACTGTTGAAGTCCTGTTCAAGGACTTTGACAAAATATCATAGAGCCCTTAGGCTGTTGTCAAAATGCAAATATGCTCTTGAATTAATCGAGACTCCTCTCTACATCACATTAAAATCATCTCACTTGTTGGCATGAACAATGTAAAACTCTGACAACAAAATCTCCGCAAACACCATCTTCCAGCAGGTTTGTGAAGGCGAATGAAACACTCCAGCACTGTCTGAGCCACCTCCTCATACGGGCGATTGCCCACAGAAGAGAAATTTCATCTCTCGGTTATCAACGTGTTCTCCCTTAAATGACCTCCAAGCACGCAGATCATTTTCATGCAGCCAGCGAGCTCCCGTCTTCTGCTGATGCACAGGTTAGTCCTTCCTTCGATATCTCTCCCTGTAGCCGCTGCAGTCTGAGAGATGGGCGCCTGTGGTGATCTTCTGCCTTCCAGACTGTGGCCGGTCTCTCACAGGGCTGGGATGCTGGCTTCTCTGGACCGGTCTGCTAATCGTCTCATTCTGCTGGTAGCTTCTCTCTCAGACAGGCAGTCAACCATGCCAACAATAACCAATCCTCACTGCTCAGGCAGGGCATGGCAGAATCTCTTGTAATTGTTACACGGAGAAAACGCATTTCTTTGTGAGTGACTACTTACACAGATTCTTCACTCACTTTGGTCATTTTAACTCAACACGTAGCACCTGGGCTTTTTGTTTTATGAACAACTTCAGCACAGCATTTTATAATCCTAAGACACAATGCTACTAACTACCAACTACCAACTACCAACAAGTATACTTGTTCATTATTTAAATTGCAAATAAAACCACATATGTGCCCAATGAGCTACTGATGTGAATCTTAAATCTTGCATTTTGATTGTGTATCAGTATATTTGAAGACGGACTGCTGAAACAGTATAATTTTGTAAATTTATCATTACACTATTTGAAATTTTCTACGTAATCATTTTCTTATAGATCCTGTTTTTATCCCAAGCAAATACCGAAACTCACAGTTTACAGACTAGAATCAATGAGCTTCCACTGATGTGAGACAACTTCAAAATCCTACAAAGATAAGCAGATTGTCTCAAAATAACAGAGGCTTCATGGTCTTGGATGAAGAATTACACAGACAGGAACATCTTCAAAACCAGGCTTGCAGCTTGTCTCAAGGACAAGACCCCATTTTCAACAGCAGCCCAGCCCCTCAGTGCTGAAACACTAGGTAAAAGATAAGCCTGAAACTCTTCTCCTTCTGGGAAGAGATCAATTTCCCTTAGTTAAGAAGAATTTGCATCTACATTCCAGGATGCATCTTAAACTTTCTGTGCTAAGCACGAAGATTCAGGCTCTGCTCCTAAAGAGAGAAGCCGATTTTTCTTGAAGATGAAACAGAGACAGTGGAATGAAAATCTTCACCTTCATTTATTCCCTGGAGGCCCACAGTACCTGTGAACTGTTGTGGCCAGTCACATATATTTGTTTAGCCAAGCTTATGACTGTCAAGTCTTAATACAATGCTGAAGAAACAGTACAGAACCTGTACAAAACTCCCAAGGTAGCTCGTCAAGCTGATCTCTCTTCATGTTGCAGCTTCTGCAGAATCAGAGCTACGAGCTGGTGTGAAACAAACGTTGTGGCAGCTATCAGGAGGCTTCCTGGGAGAGAGCAGAGCTTTTTCGAAGTGATTCAACTGGAAGCGAGAGCAGTCACAAGCTGTAACGATCACTGCTTCTTTGCTCAAGGCTTTTGCATGGATCATGGAAACAAAGATGATATTTTATTCTCCTGCTCCAACAACCTGACAAGCCCCTGGTGCCTATCATTGCAAATCCACAAAGCTCAACACAGGGAAGGTGGCCACTATCAGTACTTCGCCTGACCTGTGAACCAGACAGTGCTACACAGGTCACATCACACGGCTGAACTGCACAGCATTCCTACAGTAGTTACACCAATCATGACAGCAGCCTGCCAGGTTAAAGTGATGCAACAGCTCAGCAAAAGATAGTGCGCTCACAACTCGTCAATTTTAGATATTAATGTCAAACATGCTCACTTCACAATGCAGCAACGAGGGGGAATTGGGAATTATCCAGTAATGCTCAGGTTGTGAAGCAATTTTTGATACAATGTAACATCTCTGAAGCCAGGGCGGCTGATGAGGCAGAGATTAACCCTCTGCTGCTCTTAAATACACATTTGCAGCTCCTCGTAAATTTCTCTCCAATCTGAGGGAATCATAACGAGCCCCTGACAGCACGACTCATCCTACACAGTGTGCCCCATTACCGAGGTGTGCATTCAGGATACAATATCCACCAAGTCAGACTGTAGGATTCCACACTGCAACCAAGCAGCTATGTTAAATCCCACGCATGCCTCTAAGCTTCTTTCACGTTTTTTTATGCAGCACTAACAAAATCAGCAGAAGGGTCTGAAACGACCGGACTTGGTCAGAGAGGTGGACACTGCGACACGTCTTACAGACCGCGGACCCGTGAGGACCCCGGTGCAGATCCAAAATGCAACACAGCTCAACAGTTAATGTTGTCACCTTTTAGTTGTTTTTAAACACATTGCAATTACATCACTCGCAGTTAAGTTTTGAAACTTGTTCAATTGTTAAAGAAACTGCAATCCGTGCGTCATGCATATACCGCATTCATACAAATGTTTTTTTTCCGTTAAAAATATGATTTTACGACTCATCTCTATCACTGCAAATTAGACCGGACCTTTCGATAAACGTCTGTATTTCCCGACCTTTGCCACAATAAATATCGTCTAGAAAAATGGGGAAAAAATAACCGACTAGGTTTTAAAATCACTGCGATGAAGAACAACAATAAGAGAGAAAGTTAAATATTATTCACGTTTTTTTTATTACTATAAAGGGCAGTGATCGGAATGCATCATGAAACTTTCGAAAGACCGAAACCCATTCGGCTAATTATTTTGATCTTAATTTATACGAGCACTCTCCCCGACAGGTATCGCCACCCGAACATAACATTCACAAATCACATCATACAGATTCCTAGAAAAAAAAAATCCAGGATTTCCCCTGGCACACGTAGACGTCAAGGGGCATATTTAAGGCTCGCGTCCGCAGCGGAAGAAAATGCTTATTCACACATAGCAAGCTAAAAACTCCCACCACAGGGCGCAGCTGGGAGTCTGGGCTGCTTTTCCACCCCGGCCTGAGGCATACAGGCGGGCGGCTTTTGCGAGAGATCCCGCAACTATCATGCCACCTAATTGCTCTCGGTGTCGGGTAAGAAACTAAACTCCCCCCTCCCCGACCGGGTAACGCGAACCCCAACCTAGAGGGTGGGGGAGGAAAGTTCTTCAGCATTACCTAATGATTCGTAAAGTTGGTGAATTCCAGCGAGGTGATGTTGCAGACGCCCCGAGCTGAAGGGCTGTTTCGGACACCAGGCGCCTCGGCGTTACAGCTGCTGTCCGGACTCCGACTGAAACAAACAGAGCGAGGCAGCCGAGCGCAGAGCCACCGAGCACGCTCAATTAGTTCAAGGCATGCTAATCAACCGAAGAGCTACGGAGCGACTCGGCTCACGACGACATGGCACTTGAGACGGCCAATTGGACTCCACTCGTACGGGTAGACAGGCGTGCAGGTGGATATTAACCTGTACTGTTAACGCACCGTGTTACAAATAAGGTAAATGGGAGCACACCGAAATGCAGCGCTTACAACGAAAGAAGCGACCGTGATCCTTTTCAATTAAAGACATTCACTCGAGAATACTTAACGTTGAACAACTAAGCACACGTGTGCAATTTAGAATTTAAAATAAAAAGTGCATTAAATATACTGAAATGACAAACGTTACCCAAGCTTTTGTTTTTAATGAATAATATAATATATATTTACTGTTTGCGTATATCTTGTAAAGTTTAGATTTACCAGAACTGTCAGTTAAAGGGTATGCTGAATTATTTTTTGACGCTATAAATATGAAGTAAACGGTAAAAATCAAACTTACCATTTTTTTTTGCTTTCAAGTAAACCGAAAATCCTGGTATCCTGTCAAAGGAAAACAGCGCGGGGGTGTGCTCACTGTATAGCCTTTGAAAGATATTTACATTCTAAAAAAATCCCTCTATTTCAAGATTACAGGTGGTAATTTACATATCCACAAACGAGAAAAAGAATCGAAACCTATCATCACTTTAATACTGTCCTGGCGAAATGTGTAGGGGAGTCTTATTCATGATGAACTGAGCACCCATCTCTAAAAGAATAATATGCTCCGCAAACCAGTAGCGCCGTTGGAGATGTGGAACCGGAAACAGAATATTTGATGGGATGCGCAAAAAGCGCACAGAGGCAACATGAGCTGTGAGATCACACGCACTATAATCTTCCATTCCCAGAGGCAGAAACCCAGCCGAATAAAGCCGCCGGGTTTGAAGCAGACATAATTGCAATGAAGAGACATGCACACGATTTAGCACAGTGAACATGAGAAGCGTGTAACTTGGCCACACGTGAGAAGACGCAAAGAAATGACATCTGTTGGGCTTCTTGAACAGTAACCCTGCGGGCTTTGACAAAGCAGCCCTAGCGTCAAAGGGTCTTCACAATATGGTGTATGCAAAAGACGAGTCCTGAAGATAAATAGGGTCTAGTCCAATAAGATTACCATAGGGTAAATAGGATTCAGATTTGCAATGTTAATGACATTGACCTGCATGCCTTACTGCATGTCTTCACCACTTCTCATCTACTGTACTTGATTAAGATTATTTTACAGTCAGAAATGTTTACTGATGCTCCGAGATATGAGGAAAGAAATTAGGAAACTTTCAAGTGAAAGACACATTCTATTCAACCCTGTTTAAGATAAGATAAGATCACTTTATTGGCCAAATACAATTTCTTGTATGAGGAATTTGTCTTTTCGCAGACCCCAACTTGCTTTCCATGAGACACACAGACAGGGAGAGAAGCTTGGGGTCAGAGCACAGGCTCAGCCATTGTACAGCACCCCTGGAGCAGTTGGGGTTAAGAGACTTGCTCAGGGGCCCAGCAGAGTAGGATTCCTCTGCTGGCTACAGGATTTGAACCAGCAATCTCCCAGCCACAGGCACAGATCCTTAGCCACAGAGCCACCACTCTGCCAGTGGACAGCAACAGTGTTTCAGGATTTATAGCTATCTTTAACTAACTAAACCAGTGATTACTCTGAGAACTAGGCTAGAATGAAAAGTAACGGCACCACGTTTAGGATGAGAGATAGTGACCTTTGGTCTGTATCCCGCCATGTTCAGTAACAAGGAGATGAGTAAGGCTTTGAAATGACAGTTCAGCTGAGTTCATTCCCTTATTAACTAACTGAATTAAGCTTGTTCTAAACTGAGGTACACTTGTCTCATATCATCTCAAATTGAATAAAATTCAAAAGGCTACAGTAACGAATTGGCACTTTAAAATGTCCGATATTGTAAATTAAACCAGTCTTTTCAATAATGCGAATCATAATCTGTGCATGACTTGGAAGCTTATAGAAGTGATCAGTTCTTTACCAGAGTGCCAAATTAGCGACTTCCAGTTCCAATATTAATGTGTACAAACGTCACCTGTGCATTAACTAAAGCCAAACAATGAGGAGAGAGCAAGTGAGCATATTTCAATATCTCAGATCTCTTTTCCTTTGTTCTAATCAAGGAACTATTAGCTGAAAATAGCATTAAAAGGAGAACAGACCAAAGAAGAAAGACTTTATACAGTATGTAAGGCACAGTAATAAAGGAGCAATTTAAGTCCCTAGGTAATCACATTGGCTACTTCAAGTTTAGTCATGAAACACGGATACAGATAAGAGATGGAAATTAGTAGGTGATGCATTTTGGGGAGAAACTGAATTCTTTCGACACAAAGAACAGGACATGACAGGAAAAAAAAAAAACTACCCAATCATGTAGCTGCACCTCAAATTCAAAGAAAATTTCACGGAACACAATGACAGAGATGAGCCGGATTGCTTTGTCATTTTAATTTCTTTGCACTCTTACTCTTGCATGGTGTTACTTGTAGCTTCCACCTATATCCTCTTAAATCTGGCTCAGGAAAATGTTCAACCTTATTTCACTCTGAGAGAGAACATTTCAACCAGGAAAAAAAAAACTAAATAAAAGAAATTCACAGCTGCAATTAATCAATGTCAATGGCATGGAGATGAAAAGGAACAGCGACCTATAAACAATTATGGTGTGTGCAGAGATTTCGTGAAAAAACACTTCTAGAAATACTACAGACCAATGTCATGTAGAAGGTTGGACACTGCAGCAGTACTGCATTTGCATCCCAGATATGATTTAATACACATATCAATTTTCTGCCCTTCAGGATCACAGCTATATCAACGGCGGATCACTGCAGAAAATCGATTCAGTGTTTTAATCAGATACAGATTTATGTTAAAACCATTATCGGAACACTACAGGGTACTATACATCTTGCACATTTAAGGGCTTCTTTCCAGAGTGAAAGGTATTCTGAAGCAGATGACAATGTAAGATAAAACTTTGGCCTTTTTTTTACTAAAATTAACACACACTAAAGAAAGATCTCATCTGTAATTTCAGTGTAGTCATGTTTTTATTTTTCATCAATTGCCAACTAACATGCATGCAGTTATATCTTCCACTTGTCCCAGAAGTGCGAGGAAATGTGACTTTTGTTTGAGGGCTGATCCCCTCCTGTCGATGAAGTCTTTGGTATCCTCTAGGATGAAGAGCACCATACCAAGGCAGGGAATTGTTTTCTGCCAGGCTCTTACAGAACCTGCTGCACCCACTCACTATACAACATAACTTTGTCATTTTACTATATGTTTCCTGCAACTTCATGTGATTAATGCAACAAGGGGTATATATACTGTAAGACACATACACTAGATTCCTCTAGATATTTCTTGGTGATGTTAATGAAAAGAGTTTAACTACGTTTTAAAAGGAGCTTCAATTGAATGACTCACTGTGTCTCGGAGTCTGGAGAAGTACAGTATGTTTCAGGCCTACACACTCCTAAGGGGTCAATACAAACCAGCAAGTGAACGTACAAATAATAAATACAGCAATTCATTTACCTTTTAGCTTTGGGCAATTCTATTAAATACAGTACATGTGAACACATGCAGAGTCATTACAAATTCATAGTGAATTCAACCTGACACACTGCCATTATTTACAATCAAAATCGAATCATACAAAAAATTCTCATCACCCATATGACCAAAAGATTTTTTTTTCCCCCGCAGTAACTCATTAGCTGGAAATACAAATACCTCCTATACTATACAATCTCACATTTAAATACCGTACAGCCGTTGTGCGTTAATGCACAAACGTGTTAATCTCAAGCCACAGATCGGTTACACATTGTCAGAGGCATCATAAATCAACTTCATTTCACAAAACATGGGACTAGATCTGTACACCGGTTTGTTTCTCTTCTCCCCCCCAGGTCTTCTCAAAACCGACATTTTTTTTTTTAAACCAGCATCCCTAAAAAGGGAGCCCCGGAGTTTGCATTCTGCGACGGCAGAAATCTTGTTCCCGTCTCGGCCTTCGGACCCCAGTGAGAAAGTACCACAGCGGAGCCTTGTGCTAGAAGTCCATCAGGTGGGTGAAGGGGCCGTTGGTGTCCAGCTTCAGCACCTGCCTGTTGCCGTAGGTCCCGTGCTGCACCGCGACCCCCGCCTCCACACAGGCGCCGGAGGAGGACAGCTGCTGCTCGCACCGGGACACGAACAGCTCGTACAGCCTCTTGCCGTCCTCCTTGTCGATGTTGCCGTGGTACTGCATGATTTTCCCCTTGGCTCTGCCGCCCAGCGTGGCCTGGGGGACGACCAGCACATGGCCGGGCAGGTCCAGCACCGACACGTATTTACCGGAGTCCAGCTCGCACAGCTTCACGTTTAACAGCGCGCCCACTGGGAAGACAGCGCAAGGGTGCCACCTGGTTAGGAAGGGGGAAAATGGCTCCAGGGCAGCATCGGTATTGTCACCAGCAAGCCGTGACAGATTCATAGATAACTGCGCTTGATCAAGAAAACTGAATATTCAGGGTTGGAGGCTCTTTAACTGGGTCGCAAGGGTTACCACTTGAGCACTTGCTCTGTGTTTGGTGAGCAACGTCAAACCAAACATTGATTTGCCAAACTTTTTTTTAATGAACAAGTAATAGGTTTATTCCAATCTGAAAAGAGAAGAAAGGAAACACAAAGGAAACGTTCCCAAAGCCGAAACGCTGTGTTTCCTTTCTTCTTTTTACAGCACGGAATAAACCTATTACTTCTTCCCTTGCAGCCTACGCTGCAAGCTCCCTACTTTAACTTTTTTTTTAAATGATGTTCTATCATATTTATATCATTTTAAAAAAGAAAAAAAGAGCACAGATTACAGCATACCCATTTTGGGAATAATTCCTTCCGTGGCCCCCTTGAAAAAGCAGATGTAAATCACCATTCCCCTCTGAATCTACATTTGAAACGGAAAAACAACTTGACTGTTAGCAAACACAGCACATACTGCTTACCAGTTCCCACGAAGTTCCTATTTAAACAGGGCTGTTTTTAGAAGGGAACACACCTTTATTTCTAAAAAAACGTTAATACTAACTTCCCACCTTACATATTCTTGAAAGCTTACTTAGGGCTACAGTGATTTAAATAGGATGTGCATTACATGCACTAAAATACCATATACCTGAGTATGAGTAGAATGACAATAAACGTTTTTAACAATCCCGTCAGCACCTCGAAAATCTGCACATATTTGAATATCTGATTCCGTAAGATCTATGGCAGGATATCAATATTCAGTCAGTTGAAATATAAAAAAAAAATGCATTTATTAAATATGTATAATGTTAATAGCCGGCTGATATATTTAAAGGGCAGGGAATCGCTTGTACCAATACATCAAATTTAAACAAATGTGTTTCTTTAATATATATCGTATTTATTTATAAAAACAGTACCTCAACCCACTCCGCATCCGAATCGACTTCTGCAGGTTTGACCTGCAGTTTTGCGTGCAAGCATTGCTGCAAGACAACTCTGGCTGATACAGGCGCCGTCTTCTCCGTCATGTTTATAAGGGAGTGTCACGGACCTAATTTAGGTGACACAACCCCATTTCTCGATGTTTCCGGCCGTGTTGTCAAATATCGAGCAATCGATGTGATACAAGATCCGCAGACCGTAGAGCACAATGAGTCTGAGACTTTCATGGATACACTTCACCCACTTCTTGTTTTGAATGCTTTTTAATTCTAACGCAACTTGTTTCAGGAAAGCTGGTCATTGCATAGGGTATTAATGGAATTTAAATCCCATGCCCATAATGTAAGAGTTCTTTTATATATAAAACCACGAAAACCTTCGGTCACCAGTGTACTCATACACAACCAGAGTTAGAAAGTAAAATTAGTATGAGGTGTTCAAAACCGCAAGACGACACGCTATTAGTGTTGTATTTTTTTAAAAAAGAAACGCACTTTCTTGGAGCTCGGCAAATAATACATTTCTTTGCAGCGGAAATAACGAAACGATCCGGACTCTACCGATGGGCAAATCGGATTTAGTGTGCGGTTGTGGTCCATAATCCAAGACTGTAATGCAGTTGACATATTACAAACAAACCCATTGCGTCTTGTGTAGCTTGGAATGTATTTGTTCCGAAAACGTGCAATGAAAAACCATAACCTGGGAAAAAAACGGGGGGAAAAAGAAAACATAAGATTGAAGAAACGATCGTTAATTTTGTTTGAACATGCATTCCTCGTTTACAAACGTTTGAGTTTCTGAAGACGAGTTTAACGTCATCAGAAATCGCCAATTTATCTGCTGCGCTCTCTCGGTGCCTTTTGAAGCTTCATAACTGCATTTAAAATGGCTTTAAGGTTTAGTAGCCGTTTGTTACATGTTCATAGACATTTTGTCAGTTGTAACACAGCCCATCTACTGTCGGTGCCGGGAGAAAAATCTGTCCTTCCAGCCTGTATAAATTATTGTGTTCGCTTTAAGGTGAGACAAATGCTGACCTGTTGTAAAGTCGCTTGAACTTGAAAGATCATGGCATTAGTTGTGAGTAATGATATGCATAAATTATTAAATATAAAATCAAAAAGAAAGCCTTCTACATGTACTCTTTCATCTGCGTAAACAACATCACTTCTTCATATAACAGTGTAGGGAGATAGCAGCACTTGATACGTTTTTAAAGGTTGCTTCCAATGATGATCTCGTATAATGTTATTTAAAAAAAAACAGTGCCCCTGATGTCACGTAGATCTACAGTTTTAAACTAATAACTTTGGCAGCCTGAGCAAGGTTAAAGTTAGATTGTTTTTAGAATTAAATAAAGCACGATGCTTTCATTATCGTATTGGAAAGTGTGGTAAAACTGTGTTAAAAATAATATACATACAGGTATGTAAAGAAAATAAGAAGCATATACAGTAAGTCTTTTGATCAGGTGAAAATATATGCATCATTCAGAAGTAATGACTAACCTACAGTGTTCACTATGACTGTGAGTAGTGGTGTCTTTTCTAGTTCATTCCAAATCGTTTCCATTTTTCAAATCCTTTATTTCATGATTAATGATTTCTGTGATCTCATCAGCGGGACGAGTCAAGAGAGTGAAGAACTGAATCCAAGTCCTGCCTTCGATCTAAGACTGCCAGATCTGCTCCTGCAGAGTCTGATTTCCATGGCAGTGTTTCTCAGTTGATGGTATTGATGTACTGTGTTCATGAGACTTTCTTGAAACAGCTGGTGGTGTCCAGTCCCCAGATGCTCTTCCATGTACAGTAGCTATATGAGCTGAGACTGGGACAGCGCTTCTATGACAAGTTAAGAACTGGGCCACTGCTCGTTCCAGGCCTCGGGATCTGAGGGGCCGACACTCCAGGAGAGGCAGAGACAGCACATGGCCAGAGGTCTGCCCCGTCAGAGGCCCATCCCAGGGGTGAAGCAGGTCATTGTTGTGGCCTCGGGAAAGGGAGGTGTGGGGAAGTCAACCACCGCAGGTATGCTGCCCAGTTACAGGGGCCTTACAACTGTCTGCAGCTCCTTTTCCCAAAGCGTACAGCACAGGGTATACACACCGCCATGCACACAGCAAAGCTCAGTGAGAAAAACCGAACACGATCGACAATGTGAGTGTTACCAGTTGCAGCAGGGTTATTGGGACATGTTTTTCAGCTTCTTGTTCACTCTGGGCTTTATTTGTTTTGAAAAATCTGCAAGTGTATGCAAGGCTATTATCCATGTGGCTTATTTCCAGGAGCTATTCCTCCCCAGATGTTGTCATCGGCCCCATTCCCCCCCTGTCTGACGAACTGCGCTGAGTTGTTTCGTCTGGGCAGAGCAGGCTACAGCTTTCAAAAAGAGTTAGTGGGGCAAAAATTCTCAAATAAGACGTATCGGTCAAATCAAGATCAGAACCAGATCCTGATGCCACCTTGCTATGCAAATGCAAATAAACTGTAATAAACAACAGGAACGACCCCCCTGTCATCAGGGAACACGAGCACCATGTTATCTCTGGCACAGCATGGTACCAGAGAACAGACAGGTGCCTCCCCTGCACTCCTAAAGAGACACAATCATGCTCCTAGGCAGGCTTAATTACTCAGTTCTTTTTTAATTACTTTCATTATACTAATTGTCCTCATTTTATAATTCATAGACTACAAATTACCATCAATTTTTAACTTGTTTTGCAGTGAACCTGGCTCTTGGACTTGCCGCTAATGACCTGGTAATTATCCTCAGCCTTTTCTGAAATGTCTGCTTTTTTCCCCGTGTATGACATGTTTCAGTCCGGTGCAACTTGCACACTGTATGTGAAGCTTGCATTGCAAAGTGTCCTCACGCACAGCAAGAAGACCAGCTGTGTTTCTGTGATCTTTAGAACGGTTTAAGAAGCTTTCCTGTTTCCAGATCTAAACAGGATGCTTGTGTTCTTTTATTTTATTCGTTCCTTCTGAAGACTGTATTTTAATTTGTTCTTCCCTCTGAGCCTCCGAGTTTCCTCTGAGTACACTCCCTTCCATCTCCATGGCAAAAGACAATCCCCTGTGTCCTGTTGCACTGTCTGAGAATTTGTGGCATGCGCATACCTGCCAGGAGGTTTTTCTGGTCATTTGAAGATAGTGCACCTTCTCTCCTTTGAAACAGGAAAAGTCAGTGGGGCTCTTGGATGCAGATGTTTATGGTCCTTCAATCCCCAAACTCATGAACCTGAGAGGGAACCCTGAGCTCACAGACAGTAAGTCTCTTTGTTCTCTCACAGACGTTAAGAAGTGGTTTTGTGAACATAAGCGTAGCTTTTTGTGGTAGCCAGTGTCAGGTTTTTACAGCTGGGGAGGTGCAGTTCAGATGTGGCTGGTACATTATCACTTATGTACACCAGTTATACTGATTCATATGCTCCATATTTTATAACCATTTTAGTAGACACACCCACTCAGATCTCTTTTTCACACAAAAGTTTTCATTTTCAGAAAACCTGATGAGACCACTGGTGAATTTTGGCATTCCTTGGTAAGTTAAAGATGTATTAGAATTAGCCGTGTTCGGCAGGTATTAATTGATGAACGTAATGGCTCCAGTGATTGTTTTTCCCTGCCCCTTCTGTGCCAGCATGTCCATGGGCTTTCTGGTGGAGGACACAGCCCCAGTGGTGTGGAGAGGGCTCATGGTGATGTCAGCCATAGAGAAGCTGTTAAGACAGGTGGGGAGACACATTATTTTCCAGTGTGTGGGGGGTAAAAGTAGGAAGTTGCCTGTTTTTGCCCTACTCCTGCAAGATAGGAATGATGATCATTGTTTGCTGGAAACATGTGACATGTTATGCTTCTTCATTTCACAGGTAGACTGGGGTACCCTGGACTACCTGGTTGTGGACATGCCCCCTGGCACAGGAGATGTGCAGCTGTCTGTCACCCAGAATATTCCCATAGCAGGTAGGACATATAAACCCCAGCAGGAAATGTCTCTTCACTGTGTGAATGGTGAGAAATACGGGTATAGAAATGAAGAAAAAGTAATTCAGTAAAGTATGTCAAGTATTTTGTATAAGAAGATTATCTAAAGAGGAAAGGGAGAGATGTATTTTCAGGGTGTTGCACAGATAACTTGGTTTATATTAAGAAAGGTTTACTTTGAGAGTGAATGGATTATCCTGCTCATGCTCTTAAGGTTTTAAAACTTCAGCTCACGAGTAGCTGTCTTAGCTTAATGTTTGGAGGGGCGTTTCATTTCCAGAGGGGGTTATTAAAAATGTAATGCATCATGTACTTGATGTTGTGGGGAATGCAGATCAGTAAATGCCACTTGGGATTCAACAGGCAAGAGGAAGAGGTTTTTTACACTTTCTGTTTCAGATTAAACAAGCTGACAGTTCACTTTTACAACCAAAATATTTTGATTTTTTTTCTTTTAAAGCTTTTTAAACTCCTTTAAAAGCAGTTGTTGTGCAGTATAACGCCCACTGACCCTGATTAGCAGCTAAGTTTGAATTCATGAGTTTATTTTCTTAATTTCAGGCGTGAAACAAATGAAATAATAAATGAAATAAAATACTTTCTGTATTTCAAGGTAATTATCATACAGATGAATGATTGTAAGTCTGAGCGCACTGAACCATTTTGTGATAGTTCATTAACAATATTCTGGTCAAAAGTGCCCGCAGTGCTGCCCACAGACAGGTACATTACCAAACCATCTAGTGCTGCCCTCTACTGGAATCCCTATTGAACTGCATCTGTGACAGGCGATGCACTTAACATCTCCCCAGTAGGTACAAGTAAGCTGAAAAATAACAGGCAAAAAAACCCAAAAATAACAGGCAAAATATTTACTTTTAATATAGTTTTAATATAGTTTTCCCAAATACACAATGCTGTTGTGTATTTAAATACAGCAAGCAAAATGGTAACTAGGTGTAGCACTGTTCATGTCATAATAGACCTCCTAGCAAACAAGGAGGAAAACCCCATCACAATAAACTTTAACATCTCAAGAGCGGTGGACAGAAAAATGGACTGTGACCTCTTCCTCTGTTTTTTGTTCAAGCACTCTCTTGCTGGTATGAAAGAATGCAATGCTAAGCGTGCTTACATGTATAAAGTACTGCAAGTGGCTTGCTTTATGAAGGTCTTTAAATTGTAGACTACATAGTAACTGAATATGAATTGTGTAATGTTCTTGTCATGATTTTACTCATTAAATTGCTGTCAGAAACAATATTCTTGTAATATAAAATTTTAAATTTGCAAGACTCATTTTTACTGTTCACAGCAAAACAAATAAAGCAAAGACCAATGAAATATTTATTTTAAATTTTAAAATGGGTAGCAGTCACACAATAAGCAAAATAAGAAAGGATTTTTCATTTTGTGATTCACGCAGGTCCTGCAGTAAGCGTGAAATGTGATGCCCGGTTCTGTAGACTCTGGGAACTTTCTGATATAGGTAATTTGTCCTCCACTAGAGGGACTCAGTGCACAGCTTCTTCATTGTTCCTGGTAAACTGCAACAGTTCACTGGAGAGAAAAAAAAGACATTCTGTATGCAAATCTCTTGGCTGCAAACCAGCAGACAGCAAAATGACAGTCCCCTTGTGTGTGTATATAAATATGTGCTGTACTCTACTTGGCTTAGCAAAGTGAGTGTTGTCAGTATACAAGGCATCAAAAGGTAAATTACAAAAGGCACATTTATGATAAAAGTTTAGAACCTGCAATTCACATTTCCCCTCTGAGAAGCAAGAAATCACTGCTATGGAAACAAAGGGATCTATATCCTGCCGGATTATCAAGGGCTTGCTAGCAACATATTCTCATGAATACTGCCTTTAACAACATGAAATGGAGATCTGTGGAATTCGGTGCAGGAGATATTCAGTGAGTGTTGTTTCTGATGGCAATAAAACAGTGGTGTTTTTTCGTTTCTCCAACAATGGAGATGAGTCATTTCGGATGGAAATTCAATGGTTTGAATTCCTTGCGGGTAACTGTGGGAAAGCTGAGTGCATTTCTGCTCTGTCACTCCAAATGATTGTGTGTGGACTAAATTCTGGTTCTTTCTGAAAACTTGGCATCAGCCTGAGCTGCGCCGCTGCTTACTGTAAGAACAAAAGAGAATGAGTCCTTAAAAACCCCTTTTCTCTCCTCTTCCACCCTAGGGGCGATTTACAATGCCTGGGCTCCAGGGCTTCTCCTCCTGCAAATCTTTCTCAATAAATCTTGAAATAATTGATGTTATATGTACTTTCTCGTCCTGGCAGACTTTCCCTGTGGCTGGCATTGGTACCGTAGTAAAAGAAACCCCAAGAAAGAAAGAAATGTATACTTTCTGCTCCCCCCAGCAGCCGAGCCCACCCTCCCTCCCCCCTCGCTCTCCGCTCTGAAGCCGGGGCCTGTTCGTCGACCTGGTGGCTGAAAGGTTTTATCCGCCAGCATAAGGAACCCTGTCACCTCCAGTGTTTCACATTTTTATTCTGGCATGTTCAGTGTACAGGTGGGCATACCGTATTGGTGCTCCCTTTGAACACTGTGCCTTGGTCTTTAAAGAGTACTATACTGCCCCCTGGGGGCAGTGCAGAGCAATGGTTAGGGCATGGCGATGGGTGTGCGAGACTCTGCTCTGTCATACCCTCGTGGAAGGAAGTTCTCCAGTTATTGCTCCAACCCACCAAGCTGAACAGATGGGCATGAGTGTTGTTGGGGGGTGACAGTCCACAGGGGGGCAGTGTACACCCAGTATGCTTAACATTAAGCCAAGCTCAGCTCTGTCCAGATGAGCCCAGAGGCTCAAGCATGGACTTTTGTTTTCCATTGCGCACATGTGACTGTGTCTACCTCAGTGTACACCCACCACATTGGAATTCCACACGCATTGGCTTAAACGACACTGTGTCCCGCTTCTGGTTTTTTGACCAGTCTGCCCTACCAGAAATGAGTCCAGTGCTAAGAGCCCATCTGACACAAGTGCAGTGGTGGGAGCAGAGGGAATGTTGCATGTGGCGAATGTCAAGAGCACATTCGGCTGACAGCTGTCGCTTTTACAACAGCAGAGTCTTGCCCAAAGCTAAATAGAGAGCAGGCTGTTTTTTTCCTGCAGCCACACACTATTTGTAATGTGTTTGGCAGTGGCCGGGAGCTGGTCTCTTCATTCTGTTCCAGTATATCCTCGGCCAGCTGCGAGCTGTAATACTGGAGGGTCCCGTGTGCCAAACGCTGTACAGTATATCAATCCATTTATCATTCCCAGCTTTCATGCCGAATCTCCCTGGCTTCGTGCTGCTGGCAATCCCAGACTGCAGCCTGACCTGTCAGACCAACGGCCTCACCCTGCTGAACTCCTGCACCTGCTGTCCGCAGCAGGCAAGCAGACTCTCACACTGCAGCCCTCTCTGCAGCCCGAGCTCCTGTCTGGAACAGTGACTTTCCAAAAGCCTTCCAGCACCAAGCTGCTTCTCATTGTCTGCGTAATGAGTGGCAGAATGTTTGGGATATGCATAGTTTAAGCCATTTAAGATTGCAAAGAGTGAAGTAAATCCCATTTATATTGCAAGTCTTTGAAAAGGGCAAGGCTGGAAGCATGGTATCGTTCTTGTGCCTGGTTTGCTTACTAGAAAAAGAGGCGTTGTAGATAAGGAAAGTGAATGTGTTTCTGATTCATCTGATGAGCAGAGAGCTGTTTTAGCATCTTTACATATTATCACGTGCTGAATTAGCTGGGCCCCCCTTTTCCTCAGGTTGTTAGTATTTGTTTTTCAGGATGCTGAAGAAGAAACACTGAAAGACTGAAACTATTCTTTTAACCCTAGATGTGACTAAAATGATGTCATAGAAGTGGAATTCTGTTTTGTTACCAGTATAGCCACACCCGATGTATGAAATACTGTATGACAGCTAGATAATGCTGATGCTGTGTGGTCTGTAACGTTAGTTTGAAGTGTTTAGATTTCTTTACCCTTTTTTCTAAGCAGAGTAGGAATTTCCCTTTCTGAAAAGCTGGGGCTGCTGTTCAGGTCGGCCAGTTCACATTTTCCATCCAATGATCCATTTTGTTTTTGTTCATGCTCTGTTTTGCGAAGCTGCGCTCATCTGGTTTTTAATTACAAATTGTCATGATCAGATCAAAACGGTGTTCAGAACAGTGGGGGACACGTTGAGCAGATTTACAGTGACACGTCTGCACTTTTAAGTTGTAAAGGTACCAGGGAGATGAGCAGTGGAACATAATTGAATCTGATGTCAACAGCTAGAAGAAGCAAAAATAGTTCTCTCTGTTTTTTGTGCTCGTTGAAGGTTCTGAGAGCATTGTTGGAGTCGGCCATCTGTGCCTGGCATTACATAAAATAACTATTGAAAATTAAAAAGATGGCTATCACTATGTTGTTTGGATCTAGCTCTTAGCTTACTCAGAGGGGGATTAGGTTACCTGAATTTCAGAAAACCCCTCTGGGCTGTTTTACAACCAGATTTCTGATGTGATGTACTTCATGTCAAGACAGCTAATCACTCACCAGAGGTATTTCACTTAGACTTAGTAAATTTAAAACATTTCAATCAATGCCAAGGGGAAGAAGCTTCATGATGATAATTGGTTCTGTTTTATAATGAGGCAAATTAGATTAAACCTTTAAATCTGACCAAAAAGCTGAGATTCACTTTAACGAATTCAGAATGTATTTGTTTATAGCTCCGCGCTTAGTTGTCTTTACTAAATGTAACTGACTAACACTTATCATTAATAATAATAATAATAATAATAATTGCTTACACTTATATAGCGCTTTTCTGGACACTCCACTCAAAGCGCTTTACAGGTAATGGGGATCCCCTCCACCACCACCAGTGTGCAGCCCCACCTGGATGATGCGACGGCAGCCATAGTGCACCAGAACGCTCCCCACCGCTATTAGTGGGGAGGAGAGCAGAGTAATGAAGCCAATTCATAGAGGGGGATTATTAGGAGGCCATGATTGGTAAGGGCCAATGGGAAATTTGGCCAGGACGCTGGGGTTACACCCCTACTCTTTTCAAGAAACGCCCTTGAGTCAGGACCTTGGTTTTACGTCTCATCCGAAGGACGGCGCCTTCTTACAGTATAGTGTCCCTGTCACTATACTGGGGCATTAGGACCCACATGGACCGCAGGGTGAGCGCCCCCTGCTGGCCCCACTAACACCTCTTCCAGCAGCAACCTTTGTTTTTCCCAGGAGGTTTCCCATCCAGGTACTGACCAGGCTCATACCTGCTGAGCGTCAGTGGGCTGCCAGTTGTGAGTTGCAGGGTGATATGGGTGATTAAGTGCATTAACTGTTTTTAACGAAAATATTGGAGACAGAAAGATGCCTTCTGAATTTGTGTTGTCTTTAGCAGATTTTCTTGGACATATTTAGTGTGCGAACTGAAAATTCCTTCAGGCTTTTAACTTTATTTTGATAAATGACTTCCTTCAAATGTTCCATCTGATGGATTCATAAGGAGGCGGTGTTCAGCAGTGCCAAATTTTCTGAACCTCTAAACTATGGGCTGGCTGCCCGGTTTTAAAATGGAGCACAGGAAAGCATGTTGCTCCTTAAAATGCAGAAGCAGTGATTGACGTGCTACTTTAAAATCAAGAATTTTGCATGCCATCATTTTTTTATAGCATGTTTCAGTAAATAATGTATGTTTTGCAGACAGACACATCATCCTTCTATGTTCAGAAAGCCAGTTGTCCTGGTGAGGATCGTGGCAGCCCAGAACGTATCCTAGAAAGTCAGGGCACAAGGCAGCATATAACTGCTTTTGTGCTGGATGGGATGCCGGTCCACTGTAGCGCCACAGAGAAAGGGACAATCTGGAATAATCGGTACCACGGTACCAAGAGACATGTAGAGAATTGTGTTTAAATGAGTTTAACTTGATCCTGAGGTTTTAACTGTACGACAGGGAATGTCGGTTTGTACATCTAAATATTGTGGCAAGTTGCCCAGTGTATCCAAACAGGAGGCACTGTGACAGTGGAGCTGCCACAGAGATGCCCTCAGTCACTTTGTAGATAGACCATCGGGGAGTGGTAATTAAATGAGTGTTAATTGTGTGGAATGTGGAATGGGCACACTGCCTGCCTCTGTGCAAGGGTGTGTCACAGTAGAAACCTAGTGATTAAGTAATACTCAGGACATGTTGGTGTCCTACACTTAAAAATACTGTCTGATGAACCTTTTCTTTTGTCTTATCTGTTCTTTTTTTGACCCAATATTAATGATATGATTACATTAATATTGTAGTTCTGTAACAAAGCTAATTCTTGCTGTGTGCTCTCGCTACCGTGAGATCAGAATAATAATAATAATAATAATAATAATAATAATAATAATAATAATAAACTTTATTTTATATAGCGCCTTTAAAGGTGGCTTCTCAAAGCACTTTACAGGATGACAATAACAATAAATAAGAAGATTTCACAAGATAGGAGACAATTATAATTACAACAATACAACAATAACAATAGAGGAGACCGTGGAAGGTGGTATTAAGAAGAGCAGAGGGGTGAAGAATGGAACCAGTTAAGTAAAGGCTTTTCTGAAGAAGAGGGTTTTGAGTCTGGATTTGAAGGAGTTTAGAGAAGGGGACTCTCTGATATCCTTGGGGAGAGAGTTCCACAGCTTGGAGGCATAGCAGGAGAAGGCCCTGTCACCCATACAATGTAGATGGGCTTGGGGGACAGTAAGGAGGGCAGAATTTGAAGAGCGGAGGTTGTGAGGTGGGGAGTAGGGCGATAAAAGTTCAGACAGGTATTGAGGTGCCAAGCCATGTAAAGCCTTTCGTTTGCAAATCTCGTTTGCTGTGGGAGAATAATGAAGAGATTCTATATTTTGGACAGTTTACAATGTGGAACTTGTGTATCCTGCGCAATTTCATGTTTCATGTCCGTTAGTGAAATCAAAAGAGCTAGATGTAAATCTCATGTCAGCTGGAAGTGAGAAGTTTGTCTTCCAAGAAGAGAATAATGTAGGCCAACTTTTTTTGTTTATGCGCTAGGCACGCAAAGCCAAATGTTGTTGCCTCTTTCAGGGGCGGTGGTGGTGTCGACTCCACAGGACCTGGCCCTGCTGGACGCGCGCAGAGGAGCGGAGATGTTCAGGAAGGTGAACGTGCCGGTAAGGCCTGCCAGCTCCCGACCAGGTGCGATCCACCGGGCCCGTGAAAAGAAATATCACAGGTCTGCGAGGAGCGTACATCCCTGGGGGCGGAGACGCAGTAGTGCCTGATTTGTGGATCCCCGATTAGTTTCTTCTTGTTATCTTGTTGATCTTGAGGGATGAGCTGTCCGATTTAATGTTGTGGCATTTATCCTTTTTTTTTTTCCAGTTCAGTACAATCTCGAAAGAATCTGTTTTCTTGGCTGTGCTTAAAAAATAAGCAAATTGCAAATCATAGATCCAGTTGTGTGCATCCTTGTCTCCGTACATTGGAAGATGGGTCCCAGATGTTCAGCTGGCCTCCTAACCTTCTCTTTAAGTGCAGAACAAACATTTCCCAGAGTATTCGCTCTCTCTTGCTTCCGATAGCAATTAAGTATTATCTCTGTCACATCTGCAACATCAGCTCTCTGAAGCGTATATGTAATTATTCTTTATTGAATTCGTCCCATGGTTTTGCCACACTCTCATGTAGACAGCCTATAATGGCGATTACCCAAAGCAGCATAAGAAGCACTGTGCCGCTGCAACAATAGCTAATCAGTGTTGTATCTGCTAGCGAAGGCAGGGAAGTAATTAAAATTTCAGTCCTTGTTTTAGTGTGATGCCGCTCTTGGTCAGTTCTGAGACTTCTTCTTACACCTGTTTTCATGGTGCAGGAACCTGGCATCTTCCAAGTGATCCCTGCAGCAAGACCTGTTCTGTACCCTCATCAGCCTCTGTCATGATTGCTTGTTTGCAGAATCAACTTTCATGTAGAGTGCTTCTTGTAAACTTCAGACAATATAGCCAAGAACCTTGAAGGCCTTTTATTTTTAGAAACGGAGACTTGTTCATGTGAAAACAGCATGTTTTACAATGCATTACATGAGAAGTGCATTAAGCTGCATTTGAGACCTGAGACACTTTCAAACATGTTCTGTCCAGAAGATGCGCAGGTTATGATGTGGAAGTGTTTTTTCTCAGAGCACAGTGATGGAGGTAAGGTTATCTGGGTGGAGTTATTTTGGCTCAGTGCATTATTAGAGAATTATTACTGGAAAAAGGTTGTTCACAAAAAAGCACCATTTATGCTCAGTTATGCTCATAGAACTAATGCTAATTTTGTTATAGTTGATCAAAGTGAGGGATTATTATTTTGTTTATGGCAAATGCTATCCTGTTTTTATACTGCTTTAATGTGATTGAATATTTATTTAAATCTTTTACTTATTGTACTAGGTAATTTATTGAAATTTTTTTACTGTTCAATGCACTGAAGAGGGTGGAGGGTCAGATGAAGAATATATAAAGCTACACAGGTGTCTCTAGTCGGTGATTAAATGCAGCCCACATTTCCCTCTGCCGGGTTTGGAAAAAGCCTGGGAAACTAATACAGGATCTCTGATACCGTTGTGCTAGTTCTGCTGTTGACAGGCAGTGATCAAAGAAGTCCTCTAGCTAACAAGGTAAAGATACATAGGATACATACATAAATAGCCAGGTAAAAAGACAATTGTATTTATCCAAGTCTTAATCTGGAAGGATTGAATTCAGGATATGCGGAGTGCTGTGGCTGATTTGGAATAATATTCACCTAGAAGTTTCTGTTTTTCACCCGAACGTGACACTGCCTTGTCTGCCTTGGACATCTGCTGAGTTGGAACATTCCCACACACAGATACCGCAGCGGACCCATTTCAGGATTTGTGCGTGTGCCATGTATCTGAAAAGAGAAAGCACGCACATAGATTCCCAGATACGGATTTTTCCTGAGAAGGCTTTCTTCTGCAGTTCTGTGTGGGAAATAGTCACAGGGCTCATGATCTATGTCGATAAGCAGAGTTAATGAATGTGAGCATGTTGCAGAATGGTGAATACATTTTTTTGAAATTTTGGACAGCTACCTCGGAACCAGAAACCAACAAAGACCTAAGCATTTCCGAGAAACTCAAAATTAAATTGTGTCGCCGTTTTCTTTTTGCAAAACATATCTATAGTAGGTCAAGTGCCAAGAGCCATGCTCTGCTACCATAGATATTTATTCACAAAAATATGTCTGTCTTTTTCACATCAGATTAGGTTCATGATGATTTTAGTGCTAGAAATGGGACAACAAGAGTTGCCGTTAACCCCATAACCTGCTCACGGGCAGCTTTTAGTGGGCATAAATCGTTGTCAAGAATGTTTCCCAATTCAAATCAGCAGCTGAAATTCCTGCTTTCAAACCTGCTGTATAATACAAGTGCTCTTGGCTTTCTGATATCTCCTCTTAAAAGTTACAGTGTCAATGGTAAAAATTGTTTCATAGCTTGCCGTGGTTTGTGATCCCTCATGTCCTTTGTTAATTGCCTCGTCTTATCTACTTACAAAGTCAATATACTCAAGTACATAATAGGACTTCACTCGATAAAGGTATGACTTGGTAAGGTGACACCGCTTTACTGATCACTACAGTTTTTTTTTTCTTTGGACTTTGCCATTTTAAGAGCTGTAGGCCTGTGAAAACAGCTGGGTAATGCAGTAGCAACAATGTTTTTTGAGCTGCAGCAGGCAAAGGAACAGCTGTGGCAGATATTTCAGCACAAGTAAAAAATCCTGTACAAACAAAAATGAATGCTCGGGCTCTGGTACAAGATTGCACGGCACACGGATGAAAATAGCCACACGGGTGAAATGGTCAGGTGGAGGTGCTGAGATAATAAGGACACACAGTAGTAAGTTAATCCAAACTCCTCCTCCAGAATGTTTTTTTTGTTTTGTTTTTTTTTTTTCAGTTTCAGCCAGTCCAGAGCTTAGAATACGAAGCTAAAGCTGTTTGCAAAACAAGTGGGGGGAAAAAAATGAAAAATTTACAAATATTTCAACTTCCATCCCAGATGACATAAAATATGTTAGCACATTTAGTACATTAACCACCCCCATTCCCATCTGTAAGTAGTTGCTCCGGAAACCGGAATGGCACTCTTGTTGGAGAGCCATGTATGAGTGATGAGCCATGTATGAGTGATCAGTGGAGCTCCAGCACATACATTTTCTTACAAGCCATTTGTCTATAGCACCCTGGAGCAGCACTAAATCAGAACTGCTGACAGACTTCCTGCGCAGTTTTATCTATGCATTCCTGCTCACCTAGAGCGCCAGTGAGTGAGAGCCCCATCAGAGAGGTGAGTGTTCAGACATGGAAGCATGTCCCAGTTGAAAGCACGCCTCATTTATTGGCTGGTCTGGGGTGTCTGTGTGACGGATGGAGTGGGACGTGCTCACATTTCGCCTTTGTCTGCCTGTTTTCTCAGCTCATTCATCAGCGGGGCCTGACTGCTGCCCAGCGTCCAGTACTGACTGTAATAATGCCTTCTGTATTACTAATATTTGGTTTGTTACATGGGTACATTTTTCATTCCGTCCCTTGTTTTGACCAAGGCTGTTTTAGCTGGTGGTGCCGTAGTTGAGCTTTAAATTCTGGCTCATAAAAGCCTCTGCTCTTTTCTGTCAGTGCAGGTGTGTGCAAGAGTTGGCTATTCTTTAAAAGCTGAAAGTCACAGAGTCTAAGAAACTTGGTTTAGATTTCCTTCAGTCTCACCCTTTATGGTTCATTGCCGATTAAAAACCCGTCCAGCTTTTGTTTGTCAATGTGCATGCAGTCCTAAAGGTAACTTTTTCATGCCAATAAAATGACATTAGAGGGCTGAGGCACTTTAACCAGGTAAAGGCAAAATTGCATGAGTACTTCTGACTGAAGTACAAATTCTGATCAATTCCGTTCCGACTTTGTCAATCAAAACCTCTTTTCCCCAACTCACTGGGGCTTCAAGAGGAGACAGGGAAGTGAGGTATTTCTTTGAGATTTCCTCCCTCCCTCTGCTGTGATGGAGCTGGTGCACCGGGTGCAGGCATTGACTGGGTTCGTTTCATTTAACCTGAACCTGCACTGCACGGGTCACGTGAGAGTTTTCTGCTGGGGCTCTGCACCACTTGCAGAAACGTCAGATATCATGTGTGATATAGGATACAGGGTCTTCAGACCCTGCACCGTGACTCCAGACCTGCTGTGATCAAACATATGGTTCTGCGTGGTTTATGGCATATTTCGTGTTTTGAAACTTAGGGTAATTTGTTTTCAGGACCTATTACTGCATTTTACCAAGGGCAGTTCCTCTTGTATATATCTCATTACACAGGAGGCATCACTGTGTAATCTTCTCACACTGAGCTCAGTTCGTCTCGGGGAGGGTTTTGTTGAAAGAATTGAAAGAGTGGATCGGGGAGTGGTGCAGTAGTCAAGACCCTGCCCTTTATTAAGCTGTTCCTATTAAGCAATCGCCAAATTACATAATTAAATTTCAACTGTTGCTCATTGGAAGCCACAGTTAAAATTCCCTTTATTTGCTTTGCACTTGGCCTTTACATTGAGGTTGCTAAAAGCTAAAGATTCCTTTGTTTCTGCATGTCAGGGGGCTGAGGGGGTAAATAAGTCTGCCGGAGGGTTTTTTCTGCTAGTGTCGCACTGTAATTCTGCTCGGCATGACAGTTCCTCCACAAGCGAGGGTTTTCATATCTGCGAATCAGTGGGCGTTCTCCACGTGCTGCTGCTGATACAGGCCTAATAACAGCCTGGCTGCAGAAGCTGGACAACAGCAAACCAGCCAGTACCTCCGGATTTATCCAACGTCTGCCGGTCTGCTGCAGCGAAATAAGCATTTCAAGCAAGTGAAGCATTTAAGCAGGTGGTGTTTAATTTAGAGAGAGTACACAAAAGGGACAGATAACTGGTCGTAGCACGTTTTGGAAGCAAAACAAGTATTGTGCTTGTTCCTTCCAACCTGACGCAAGAGTGATGGTGGTGCATCCAGTTGGTTAAAGATTGGCAATGCCAGATTTGGAATTAGAAATAAGGAGTACTTCCAGATTTGGATAGTAACGTAAGCTTGTGCTGCTGCAGGATCTTACTGGATTGTGCCTCGTTAATTAGTAAGGTATTCTCCTTTTGTTTGTACGATTCTTGTTGCTGTGTTCTTACATCACGCGTGTAAAGGAATAGTGGTTTTTCCTGTTTCCCTCTGGTTTCCATGGTGACACCACCCTAAAATTGACCTGAATTAAAGTCATTGACAAGCTGTCTTGGCCACTGGACTGTATTATCTACCTGTAGTCATAGCAACTGATAATCTGACCTCTGCCCTGCTGTGAATTAAGTGAGAATGTCTATGAAACAGCGTGTGGAGAATGGCTTTTAAAACATCTTCTTCAAGAGGTCTACTCCAGGCCACCGTGTGAAGAGGTAATAAGGCTTCTGTTTTATTCAAATTTAGTTTCCAAACGATCCGTTCCAATCTTTCAGTTTTTCAATTTATTTCTTGATATTTTAAATTGTAATTTGAACATTACATTTTTGTGGTGAAGACATACGCACATTTTGTTTTAAATTGAAGTCAGTGTTTGTTCAGTTTTTGTTGTTGTACCTGAAGTAACCAATACATTAACAATTTATGGTTGGCCAGTCTGCACAGAAAGAAAGCAGCAAATTGCTGGCACCGTTCCTTATATTATAGAAATAAATTATTTTTATGTTTTTTCAATCTCTTGGTTTCTATCCAGAACTATACCTTGAGACAATATTTATTAAACGAGCTGTGTGTAATTCCATCTATCTTGTGTCCTGTTCATGTTGGGTGTGACTTAAAATATCAATTTAATTAAAAAATGGTAGCAGTGTAGCAGTGAGTTGTGTCTTTTAGCTTAAACCTATATTTAAGGGGAAGTCCAATCCTACAGTTGTAAACAGAGTCTGGGTTTAGATAGGATTAGAAGTGCCATTCAAGTTTGACTTCAGTCATGGTAGTGGTTAAATTCCCTGTGGCTTAATTAAAACAATGTGAGGTGTGGTTTGAGATTTTTCTCAAACCCAATAGTAACACCAACCTGGAGAAACAGTTGAAAAATGTCAGAAAGTAAGTTCAAACACACTGCCTCTGCTATCTACGAGCACTGACCTTAACTAGATCCGAACATATCCATAGACTGGCCCTCTTTGTAACCAGTAACCAAAATGTGAGACATGCATGTTGGAAAGGTTTTGTGTTTGACCTCTACACCAATCATCCAAAAAATAGGACCTGAGTCCAAAACATTACAAAGGATTCGTGAATAAGTGGTTAAAACATAGTTGTGAGCATTGCAGAAACTAAAGTTGTGAACTACCTAGTTGTAATCACTGGTCCAAACTTAATTTGATCCTTAACATCTTATGAGCTGCAAAATGAAATAAATGAAAATCTGCGCTATTATGTAAATAGATGACAATCCTAAGAATTTAACAATGATTCATTAAACAAAGCAATGATTGTTGGGTTTTCACTCATAACACACAGTAATTTCTCACTCTAACACTGACCTCAACTGGTCATTACCCTAAACATTGATCTAATCAACATCTAGTACACACTACTCATCAATGGGTGATATTGATATTTAAAATATCACTCAATATTTTTAGAGCCTAAAAAAAACATTAAGCATCTATAACGAACAAGAGAAAATACAATAACAATAAATGCAATAATAATGTGGTAACACCTACAGCAATGCTAAGACCTCCTTGTACTGTATAAAATGAATTGTGATGCACACTTTGCAAAGATAAAAATGATGCTGACAACTTAGGTTACTTTTAAAATCCACAGTGTACGTAATTCAATGTAGATGAGTCTTTAATATGCATTTTGTATACTTCTGAGTAATATTTTGTGACTTTTACTTTTGTCTTAGAATTAGGGTTAGAAGCAACATTAAATTTGACTTCAGCCAAGGCGGTGATTAGATTTATCTTACAGTATCTTTTCTAGTATAATGTCTTACATTCATCTTCTTATATGTTATATTTCTCATATATGTATCCGTCACAGTCATTATGCTGTTTATCTACTGAAGTTGCAACAAAACATCCAAGACCCTAGGCCTTGCAGGTATTGGGTTTGATACCCCAGGCCTTGTTTTAACAAGGACAATTTTTAAATAAAAGGTGTTTGCCGTGCATGGGTTCACTTTTGTCTAATAAGCTTGGTGTGCTCTCAGTACATAATTGTTACACTGCTGTCATTTTTGCTGTAATCTTTTCAAAACTGTGCACCTCCTGCTGAGATCAGACTTCTCTTATTTTCCACTTTAGAAGAGCCCTTTTTACTGTCAGTGTTAAGCTTTGCTGTCTCCTTTAATAATCTGTGCTGTTCCAGGAAGGCTGTGTGTTAACCCGGCTCTTCTCATTCATCTGCCCATTCCTTCACTTGGAGTCAGTCTGTTGTGAGACGGTCTGCTAATTATACTTGACCAGTACAGTGTGAGCAGAAAGCCAGTTTTCCCTCCAGGATTAACCCCTAGCTCGGCTAACATCGCTGTGAGACTCTAATTGTGCTGCCATTTCCCTTTCATCTCTTAAAAGATTTAAGTGCACGTGAATCAAACATGTTGTAACTTTTAATCATCCGTCCTGCCCTAAAGGAACCAATTAATTTTTCTAAAATGACTGAGGGAGAGGTGGAAGAGGAAATAGACTTGAATAATTCTTTTTCATTTTTCCCCCCAAGTAAGAAGTAAATAACTTTGCGTGCTTGAATTATTTATTTCAAAGAGCTGGGTTAGATGCTAATTGTTAGGTCCTGAGAGTTTCAGATAGTCCTTTCTTTGTGAGGTATGGGGATGTGTTTAGAAAAGCTTAATCTTGGGAAAACAAGAGCATCACTACAAGCCAAGCTGGCTTCTTACCAAAGGTGCTGAGCCACATTTATCAAAGTCAGCCGAACCAGACTCAATTTGCATCTCAGTGTACGGAGAGAATACCTTGTGAAAATGAAGAAAATCCAATATAGAGTATTTAAGCACTTTCAAAATTCCCCCTATACTTGAACTGTATCCAGATTGCAAAACCCAAGTTCTGATGGCACCATCCTCCAGTGATGAGATCCTCAGAAATCCAGCCACTTTCGCCGCTACGCGGAGCGAAAAGCGCAGTCACATTTTCCACGTTTATGACAACAAACTTTATGCCAATAAAATACATAAAATTTGGTTCAGTGGGTGAATTGGAAGTGTTTGGTGGTCACAACACAGAAACGTCAGAAGATGCAAACAACGTCTAAACTGCAAAATATGTACCGTGGGGTAACGTTAGCTTTTTAACAAACGCGCCTGAAGCAAACTACAGACAGCACAGCTCTGCCTCCTGGACCATGGGAAGCCCTTTCGTCCGCTTGGTCAAGGAGGCACTCAGGAAACTCCATTTTGGTCAGTTGGCAGTTTCAGCTTTGGCCCTTAAACACAATCCACAAGCACCGTTTCTTTTAAGTTCCCTTGGTGTAGCAAAACACAAGGTAAAGAGTCTCTTCTTATCCTGTTTGAGTATTGGCATAACTTTCCCCTCACAGGTGCTGGGGCTCATTCAGAACATGAGTGTGTTCCAGTGTCCGAAGTGTCAGCACCAGAGTCATATATTTGGAGCTGATGGAGCGAGGGAGCTGGCGGAGAGCCTCGGCGTGGAGGTGCTAGGTGAGGACACTCCTCCGTCCGGGCGGCGATTTGTATTCTGCTCACAGCCCTGCTGTATTGAAAGTGAACGGCCCATAAATCCCCTGGTTGGTACTGCTGTGCCCTCGTCACCAGCCTTCTGCTCGCTGCACAAAACCAGGCTCCCAGACAGTGCTTGGCTTCTCTCTGTTGGTGTTGTCGTTAAGTTGTATTGTGTCATTGCCACGGCAGCTGATTTTATTAAAGCTCTCTGTCATGTATTAGGGGATTGGACCCATTCGATATTTAGCGGTTTTGGGAGAGTTTCCCTGGAGAGCTCCCTCAATCCATGCAGATGTGTGAGCTAACGTTCCCCTGTGGCGTCGGGGTGGAGAGGATCAGCATGATGCGCCTCGCTGTGATCTTCAAGGTCCTTTTGCATCAAAGCACATCTTGCCGAGGCCTATCTGCAAAGGCCCCTGCCACTGCCTAGCACCGCGAGGAGCAGCCAGAAGACTGGTGGCGCGCCTGCGGACTCGCTCTCTCCTCTCAACGGCTTTCCTTTCCCTTTTCTAGCCGACATCCCGTTGCACATAAATATCAGAGAGACGTCAGACAGCGGCCGGCCGGTTGTCGTGTCTTCCCCTGAGAGCCCAGAGGTTTGTTTAATTTCACTAAACTACAGGGTGCCGAGAATCAGAGCTCTGAAATGATACACTGCATATGTAAGGCAGCAGCTGCTGCAAAATTGGAATACCAAATGATGTCCCCCCCCCCACCTGTTCCCTCTCTAGTTTTCTTAAGTACGTTGGATACTGAAGCATGAAATTGCAGCAGTAATTTTTGTTTTTTAAATGCAATGTATTCTGGTCATTCAAGACCGCAAAGACCTGTTTTGTATCATGATTTATTCTGGTAAAATGTGGTCATCCCGGTTGTTCTGCATCTGCTTCGCCAGCTTCAGCTAGGATTGGTCGGGTCTCAAGGCCAGACCAGTCATCACAGCCTGTTCCACCTCTTGGAAGAAAAGAATCCGACTGGTCAGACTTTCCTTTCAGCTCGTTTTTACATCTAACTGTTCAACACCATGAAAAGCAGGACGGAGGTGTTATTTCAGGGCTCTGTTTTGTTAGGAGGTTTTTCAGAACATCTTTTTTTCTTTTATTTACCAGTGAGTTTCAAGCCATTGTGTAAAGCTGGGTAAACATTATCATTAGAAATTGTTATTTAGCTGTATGGAAAACAAATGAGCTCTTAATATATTTACAGTATGTTATCTGACACAGTGTTGCTTGAAGTCATAAAGAGACCATGGAGAAATCTTTCTCAGCCTGATTTGCTATGCTGTTTAAGGAATCAGACACATTTCATAGGAAAAATCAGAGTGTGCAGTATGCGTGCATACATTGCATGAGATTAGTGCTGAACAAGTTGTGTCGTTTGAAAAAAGAGAAAGGTCTTACTAGAAGGGACTATTTGTTCTTCCGACAGCCATTTACTGCAATTACCAGCTGTCCCTTCGTCCCTGTAACTGCTCTAGCTGGTCATTAAATGGACAGTAACGAGTGGCCTCCTTAATTACTACTCTGCTGCATCTCTGTTCTAATCTCTGGGGTAGCGGACTGGTTGATTGGGAGAGATTCTGTTAGGACTGACTGTTCCTATGGTGTTTCATCTTCTCCTGCCCTCAACCACCCCGGTGTGGAACTGGGATGTGTGCCTGTTCCTGCTTTTACCTCACTACACCACACACCCGATGCAATACAGCTAATCGCAACCCCCGTGTAATAACAATTGTTAACGATGCCTGAAGCTTCTGGTTTGATATCCTGTAGATATTTAGTATTTTGTATTAAAAGAAAGAAAAAATACCGATTGTTTGTGAGAAATATATCTAACCCAGAGACCCCAACTCTAGTCTTCAGGGGCTGATGTCCAGTTGTTATTATTGGTCTCTAGATTTCCAGCTTCCCAAGAACAAGGAAAGGCTTCAACGTGTCCTATTAAGCAATAAGGAGTTCAGTTTAGTAAATAACAGCTCGGGTGGAGGGAGAAGTGGAACCCTTCTTACCCTGCAACACTGGTGGCGCACTCCCCTGATCTGTACACCCCACTGTTCCCGCTATGGGTCTTTTTTTCAAAGTGAAATTGTTGTTAAAAAAGCTCGGCATACTGTACATACTGCCCACTGCATGACACTAAATAGTATTTTTGCTCTGGAAATTTTGTTTCATAAAAAAGCAACTGTTTAAAAAACTGTTTAGAATTCTTTAGCCCTTATTTTCCCTGTGGGCAGTCTGTGGGCAAACTGCTCATTCCATAACAGATGACCTAGATGGGAAGTTTACCTACTGTTTGCCCACAGGGAAAATGGGCCTTTGTCTCAAAATGAGATGGCAGTAATTGATTCCACTTTTGGAATCAGAAACAGTTGTGTACTTATCACACATGCCAGCAGAACACTGGTTTCACCCACTGCTGGAGACAGAAGGGTTTCTTTAAGTGCTTTAAAGCCAAGGGAAACCTGCAAAACGTTCTGTGCTTAACATATACTTTGTCTAAATTGCACAATTGAACGAGCTGGGGAGGCAGAGTGATTCTGTATCTGGCATTCCTAACCTAGACACTTGAGATTGGCAGACCATGTCCCAAGTTCTCTGGGGGGGGTGTTTGTGTCCTGTCCAGTTGGAGCTGGAGGGAGATTAACCTGATTTCCTGTGTTTCCCAGGCCAGAGCTTACCGAAGGGCTGCTGAGGAGGTGGTGAGGCGCCTGGCCTCTCTGCCGGGCTGAAGAGCAGGAGTGAGGAGGCAGGAGCTCCAGGCTGGGTCCCCTGACCTCCTGCCATCAACGGGCAGGAGTTTCAGTCCAGAGCCTAGGGCCCTAGACAGAGCCCTTGGAGCAGGGGGCGAGGTATCTTCTGCTGCGAGCGATGAGCAGTGTCACACACTCTGACAGCATCACATGATCTGCCAAAGACCTTGAGACAAAGAGCAGCTCGATTTTTCTGCTTCATTCCTTGGGAACATATCTAACGCACTCTGATCTTTCTACAGCCTCATTGTGCTTCCACTCACAGACCTCTCAGTGCCAGAGCTATAGTACTTTGTTTCTATTTGCTCTCCTACTGCATCTCCCTGCTCTTATCAACCCCCTGACGAACCACCTGAACATTTTTCGCGCATTGGAAACCTTCCCTTTTCTTGTCTTACGTGTACAATCGGTATGTTTCTATCACAGTGCATGCTTGTCTTGCCTCCCATGTTGATATTTCACCTTCTACCCGTGCTCGTCTTTCATCCTCTTGTCTCTGGCAGGTGTTTAAATCCATCACTTTGAGGCACATGGAGAGGATGTGCCTTGATCAGGGCAAAAGAGGGAGAGGACCTCAAAAGAGAGCAAACAGTGGAAAGTCCAGATTAATTTTTTTGTAGTGAACAGATTGTGTATTTTTTGTTTTGTTGTACAGAGATTATGCTGTTGACCTTACTGCTGAATATGGTGCATTGCCATCTATTTTATTCCAGTTCATTCCAGTGTTACTCAGTTTATTCCAGTATCATTCATTTTAATTATAGACTAAGGAGATGTACATGTGGAATGAGAATACTTTGTGTGACCTTTTAAAGAAGTTTCTGATGTATACTTGACAGGTGCCCTTCTCTGCATTCTGTACAAAAAGAGGAAAATTGTTTTCCCTTTCTGTGGCTCAGATGAGTTTTTCTATGTCATTTTGTCATTTAAAAGCCAGGGGAACAGTGGTGACATTTCATTGAATTTGGCTGCCTCTGCTGACTTTTGTACATTCTGTTTAATCTAAATGTTTAACGTGCGCCTGCTATGGAGTTTCTCACAAAATGGAACACAGAAATGGTTGAAGAAAAGTAATGAAGTGGCTGTGTTTAAAGACATCTTCCTCAAGAGATGGAGTTACTTTGGAAACATTACTTTTTTCTTTCAGTTCTTTTTTGTCTTAAGATCTTAAATCTTTTCTATTGTCTTGAATGTTTTTTTTCCTTTGAGGAAAGGATTGGTTAATAATGGTTAATTGTCCTGATTTTGTAGTATTCCATACTGTACTTGACAAATCTAATGTGTACATTTTGTATTATCATTCATACTCACTGCACAGATCCGGGAACATAAAGAGTTACATCTGAGACGGAATAATCTGCACCAGAAGAGCAAAAATACACAATTCAAATGTTTCTGTGTTAACGACAAAATACTCCTTATCCTCACATTACTATCAGAAGTTTTCTCTTCGGTCCACCACTCCTTACTTTTTTTGCTTTGTTTCTTGCAGTCATTTTTTACTTTGAACTGAGATATTGCAAAACCATAAAACCTCTCTGTGCCAGTTTATTGCTGCCAACTGCACACAGAGAATTATGGCCTCCCACTGTATTCAAATAAGCCATGTTGCTGCCCACATTAAAATACACTATTGTACTGTATATGTTGAATAGAATTAGGATGTTGTTCTTGAAGTCATGAAAACGTTTTGATGCAGAAAACGTTTTCGTGTTAAATTGTGAAATGTCAACCAATACAGTTATTAAAAGCAGATATTTAGACTAGAGGCAGGAGTCTGCCTCATTTGTAGAAAGTAGCTGATGTGCGTTATTAGGGTGCTCCAATGTCCCAACAAATTTCTCTGGACTATTCTTTCCTCTAGTCCCCTGGACTCTGGCTCGAGTCTCTGGATTTTCTGATAATGTCTTCGGTCTTGTATAAAATCAAGTCTTTTTCAGAATATATTGTGGTGTTTTGGAGTAAACTGTATGAACTTTTGAATCTCTCCTGGCTCTCTGTTCTCAGCTGCGTGATCATACATTCTTGAGTCTACCTTATGAAATAAGGCAACAATCACAGGGCTAGAAAAGATATGAACATGCTAGTGATCTGTGAAATTTTAATAAAAGGAATCAAAAAAGGTAAGGTAAAATCATCACTTTTGTAGTAATATTACAGTCCACGGCCTAGATCACAGTCCTGTCTGCAGTGTTCCTAAATACGTCAACTAGAAAGTGCTTTCTGAGTTGTTGTTCCACGTCTTCCTTCAGTTGAGATGAGTTGAAATGAACACTTTGTTTTTTGTCAAATGTCAGGTAGCTCAATGTGTATGTTTCACAACATTGGCCCTGAAGGGTAATAAGGATTATTTCTTACTGTTCAAAGTGTTTTATGGAAAGGTGTGATGCAACAAAATATCTAACAATCTGGTAAAGAAATATAAAACTGGTAAAGAAACATAAAAAGTTGGAACCCAAAAACCTGAAAAGAGCTTGCGGCCTCAGCCGTGATGTCTTCCATACACTCTCGGAAGCTCTCTACTGCATTTTACTTAACACCTCCCCAGTACCTTTTCTCCTTTTACCCCTCAACGACTTTGTTCTCATCTCTCTGCCACCTGCCCCCCCCCCCCCACTCGCTTTAATTAATCTCACCCCTCTTTTCTTCCCTTGGCGTTCCAGGGAAACTCGTCTCCCCAGAAAACTCTAGGTCCTCTCACCACTCTGGACTTTTGGGGCATCTCTTTAGATTCAGTTTAATCTAAAGTTAGGTCGGCCTTCCTCCTTACAAGCTGACTCATCTCTCATTTTCAGATTTCACATTTTATCACTAGACGCAGCTTGTTGTCTTTGTTTGGGCGGTCCAGTGATGCTATCCTCTTTAAACCACAAGGCAGATCTTTCATCTCTCAGGTTCCTGCTCCTTCTACGACTGTCGGGTTTCTCAATGCCCATGTTGCTATATCACCTAACTCCACAGGATATCAAATTGTGGAGTTTTTTGCTACACCACTGGAACGGCCTCTCTATGTTTTACAACGATTGGTGTTCTACTCCGCATAATCTGCCTCTCTTCACCAATACTTCCTCTGTCAGTTTTTCAGATATTTTCGAAGCTCAATTGGTTTTGTAGTTCCAGGCCCTCTCAAATCTAGGAGCTCTCTCCCCATGTACGATCCACAGCCCTTCTGCAACTCTGTCCTATAGTTGCTGCCGCCCACGTCTGGGGATACCAGTGGATGGGAAAATCAATTCTATTTCATTGTGATAGCAAATCCACCATTTTCATTAACGATCCTCTTCCCCCCTGATTTCAAGCCTCCTTCACCATCTCACCTGGATTACCCACAACGTCCTGTCAAGAGTTTAACATCTCCCTAGACTTTCAAATGCTGCGGGTGACGCTGTTTCTCTTTTGCAGATTCCCAAATTCCACAACATGATGCCCACCGCAGCTCCTTCCCCTCTTCAAGTTCCAGACTTCCACAGTCTTTTATTGACCAGAATCAACTCTTTCCGCCCAGCTTCAAGCAGCACGTGACTACACGTGTCTGCTGCTTTAGCTCCACCCACCATGTGACCTGGACGGCACCACCTTCTGTGTATCCCACTGGCTGCCTTCAACTCCATTCAGCCTCACTATTCTTGTCGCCTTCATTGCCTGTGCCAGAGACACTCTCCAAGTGCTAGAACCTCTCTGGGATTCAGCTCCCCCTCACGCTCCAGTCTAATGAGTGTCGTACCCTGCTTTCTATTCTAGCAATCCGTCTCACGCTTCATGGAATTCAAAGACAACACCTCCAATCGTCCCTTCCAGGAAGCCTATCTCCTCTGACACCCTCCTCATTTTATCTTCCGTCCTGAGATTAGGTTGTTTTACCCCCTACGAGGATGCACGTATGGCTGCAATGTGTCGGACTGCTTTTTTCAGATTCTGAAGAGCTGTAGAATCCTCCAGTTCCTCTGTATCTCTTTTTCCAGAATCGAGTCTTATCACTCTGCGACCTGTCTTGTGTACCAGACTCCCACTTCACTCATTTCTACTCTTTTCTAAAACGGATCCTCTTCGCCGAGGACATTACATCCATCCCTCCCCATCGGGCCCTTATTCGTTCTGCCCTTTCCTACTACCTGACTCTTTGAGCCTTTACAACCAACCCCGGCTCCTTTGTGTCTCTCACCCTCTTTATCGGTGGTAACCAGGCACAGGTTTTCTCACCTGCTGTCAGTTATAATCTCCAGGCCTGGTCTCCACCCTCAGTTTTACACTCCTCATTCTTTCAGAACTGGAGCCCCCAGCTCACTGCTCGTTTATCCATTGCTAGTCTGCTTGAAGTGCGTTTTTTCCCAGCTCACACATTCACACATTTCCCCAGGTTTAAGTATGCATTGGCACACACTTTGTTTGTCCTCACGGGTGTTGGGAGAGAAGGTGTTAGGCGGAGGGGGTCCATCTCTTGTGGGGGGGGGTAAGTGAAGCTCACTTCCCCCACCTCAGAATGGCAGGTCCACCTTGAGGCCTGCTGGTGAGGTTCTCGCACCAAGAGCCAGAGGGGACCCCCGGCCACATTGTTCTCTTCATCCTCTGAGGGCCTGGCCCAGTCGCCAGGCAGCGCCTCTCGGGGAGTCAGGGGTGTTTATGTGCCAGAGGCTGCCGGGTCAGCCAGCTCAAGCGGATCACTCCGGTTCTCAGCGCGGTCCAGTGTCCTGTACCTCGCTGAGAGCTGTGCAGCGGAACCGTGCTGGGCCCATAACCCAGAGGTCGATGGATCGTAACCATCCTCTGCTATGTACATTTTCATTAAAAAAAACGGGAGTGGAGCGGTGGCTGTGTGGCTCAGGATCTGTGCCTGTGACTGGGAGGTTGCCGGTTCAAATCCAGCGGCCGGCAGAGGAATCCTACTCCGTTGGGCCCCTGAGCAAGGCCCTTAACTCTAAGTGCTCCAGAGGCGCTGTACAATGGCCGACCCTGCGCTCTGACCCCCAGCTTCTCTCCCTGTCTGTGTGCCTGTGTCTCCATGGAAGAAAAGCTGGGGTATGCGAAAAGACGATTTCCTAATGCAAGAAATTGTAAAGGGCTAATAAAGAAACATAAACATAAAACATACCTTACTAGCCCTGCTTCTCTCCTTGTCAATCTGGTGGAACATGCTGTCAACATGGTGTTTAAATCAGAGTGCATTTTAGGCCAGTGTAGGGTTACGGTTACACGAACCATTTAATGGTGACTGCAGTTGTCCTTCTACTTCTACTAAATGACAAAATTAAGAGCATTTACCCATTAGACCAGTTTTTTCTTAAAACTTTTCACTTGATTCTTGATTCTGATTCTTGATTCTTGATAGGCTTCTTAATTTTTTTTCTCTATTTCATATAACATTCTCAAAACAATATTGAATTGGTAAACCCTTTGATTATTTAAAATAATAAATTGATCATTATTGATTAAACAAGGGTACCATGGTAAGAAATTGGAATTCCCGTAATTATATTGTGTGTCCACCAACGTTTCTCAGCACTGTGACTGTGACTTGGCCAGTCAGGGAGGAAGAGGGAGAGTCATATGAAGATCCCCACAAATACATCATGACTTGTGTTTTTGTGTTTCAAATTTCCCGGAGAAAACTGTGTTATTTAATGTGTCGTTATATTAAAAAGTAAAGGTAAAGCAGATGAAAGCAGCCATATCACCCTGCAACTCACAGCTGGCAGCCCACTGAAGCTCAGCAGGTGTGAGCCTGGTCAGTACCTGGATGGGAGACTCCTGGGAAAAACTAAGGTTGCTGCTGGAAGAGGTGTTAGTGGGGCCAGCAGGGGGCGCTCACCCTTCAGTCCATGTGAGTCCTAATGCCCCATTATAGTGACGGGGACACTATACTGTAAATAAGTGCCGTCCTTCGGATGAGACGTAAAACCGAGGTCCTGACTCTCTGTGGTCATTAAAATCCCAGGGCGTTTCTCGAAAAGAGTAGGGGTGTAACCCCGGCGTCCTGACCAAATTTCCCATTGGCGCTTACCAGTCATGGCCTCCTAGTAATCCCCATCTATGAATTGGCTTAATTACTCTCTGCTCTCTTCCCCACTGAGAGCTGGTGTGTGGTGAGCGTTCTGGCGCACTATGGCTGCCGTCGCATCATCCAGGTGGGGCTGCACACTGGTGGTGGTGGAGGGGATCCCCATTACCTGTAAAGGGCTTTGAGTGGAGTGTCCAGAAAAGCGCTATATAAGTGTAAGCAATTATTATTATTATTATTATTATTATTATAAAGCCAATGGAGTCCAAGTTCTCTCAGCCTCCATGTTCAACGGACACCATTGCAGACAATAGCCAACAGGGGGAGCTGTTCGTTAAGTCCCACTAGCAGGGAAATCTAACCCAAGGTTTTCGTTTTATCGCTCGTAGGAGGGACGAGGTCCTGCAATTTCTGCATTTGAGTTAACTGAACTTCACCGCTATTATATAATGCGCAGCTCGAGTCCTTGCTTAATCAGGGGGTTAATAATATGCAGACTTGGTCAAGCAAGTCTCTGTGACTAAAACAAGTTTAGTAACTGACGTATAACTTTTGAATAGTTTAAAAATCTCAATTTTCTATGGTTTGTCGTGAGGGAGATGAAATGCACGAATATTGTCACGAGCCATTAGTAACAAGAAAAATGCCGTACAGTTCTCCTCAGATGTTTTTGATTAAAAAAGAACGATTGTGTCTGCCTAGGTTTTGTTGTGATTTAGACCCCAGGGAATGACAGTTATGTAACTCGTGTTTCATTTGGCTTAGTGCAAATAAATGATTTAGTTTTGCTTGCGCATTTCTAGTGCTCTCACGGCCGACTTTGGTATTTAATTATGATTTACAGATATATACAAAACAGACTTTGCTACATGTAACCCAGTCAGCATTATTTGAAACAATATTGTAGTGTAATTACTGTGATTTATCGTTCACCTTTGGAAAAGAAATGCCTTCTAAAGACGACTAACGTTTCTTCATGTGATGTGATCTTTAATGTCTAGTTCGTTCGTTTGGATGAACATACTGTTACAATTCATATGTATTTTATTTTTATTTTGATATTTGATACTAGGAAAGCACTTATCTGAGACCAGAAATGAGGCTCAGTCTAGATATTGCCCAAGATCCAAGATATCCAGACTGACGCCCCTGATTCTTGTTTCTAACCAACAGTGCATCACAGGTGTTACATAAACTGCAAATTGCCAAGATATGTAAGCTATTTTATCAGTTTTTAGAAAAATATCCTACAGTCTTTAAAATATTATTGCATTAAGGAAAGTTAATTTTACCACAACCTTTACAAAAAAGGTCTGAAATGCTTGAACACTGATAACTGCTAATCAGGACATCAGTTTACTGGAATTCTAGTTGAGTAACAAATTGTTACGCCTGATACTCAATTTCAGACAATTTACTTTTGACCCATGAGCAATGCAAAAAATCTTCTGTTTGTTGTGGACACCACTACGTACTTTCGAATAGATATGAATCATCCTGTTACAAGAGAGTCAGATGCTTTGCTACTCTATTCGTGTTGATTATATCTGCATCTTTTTCAGTTTCCAAATATGTGAAATATGAAAAGCATTCTAGTGAAGCAAGTCTTTGCACAATTTCAGCTCCTTATAAGTGAGATGGTGAACATTACATTATATGAGAAACTGAATAAAAAATCAAGGTCATGCTGAGGTTTGAGGATGAACACTGTGGTAAACAATACAGTGCTGTTGCATTGATTTCAGCAAAGTGTTTAAGGTCCTGGATACCTTTTGATGCGTGAAAGGCCATGTTTTCTGATGTTATAATGTTAAATGTATAACTTTGTTGAGTACCTACTTTTAATAAATCTCCTGCAGGTGTACAAAAGTGTACTTTATAGGTTCCTAAAAAGTAAGGCATGAAGAACAATTTTAAACGGGCATTATGGAATTACATTTCAATGTAAAGCTCTGAAATGTGTTTGTGAGATTTGAACATTTTCTGGGTGATAATGGAATTGCAAAGTATAAGAACTGGCCATTTCATGGCTGAGATCAGAAAAGGCTTGACAACACTTTCAAATCTGCAGTGCCAGGTACGTCTATGGTCCAGTCTGGAGAGCCTTCTGCAGGTGCTCAAAGACACAAATCATCTGATCTTCCGACCAGATCAACACTGAGAAAAACGACAAGGGTATATACCCCCTGCAAAATCATGTTCTTATAATACAATATAAGGAACAAACAATTCTAATATTGGGGATATACTATATATGATAGATTTGAAAAAATCATTGCATTTTTGACCACCTTTTAGTGGACAAAATATATTTTGTCCCAAAGTGAAAACCCAAACACAATTGGAAAAACAGACATTGTCAAACTAAATAAATTAAGAGCTGAAAATCAAAAAATGCTGCTTGGTGCAAGGAATAACCATGTATTGATCCTCTATCAGTCAGACTCTTCCCTTTGTATGCTATTTGGTTGCTTTTCAATAGGTTACCAGCCTAATGAAACCTTGCAGATCCCTTGCTGCAAACCTGTATTGATTCATTTTTTAAGCATGCTTGCTTCTGTCACTCCCAGGCTTTGTGTGGTGATCTGAGTCTGGGTGTGATTGCGGAGCAAAGACAGGAGGATCGGGATCTCGCCCAGACACAGGCCTTATGCTTACAGGCCCTGGCACAGAGTCTTCATATCACACCGGGGCTGGGCAGGAAGTGCTTCAGGCGCAAGTACTTGTTACATAAGTATACAGTAATTACTTCTGTTGTAGAATTTAGTCTGTGTGAGATGTATACTGTATGTCTTCAAATCATATAGTTAACGTGGCCGACCCTAAAAAGGTATTAAAATATATATTTTCCATGATAGTTTAAACTTTACATTTTGTTGGCAAAATACTTTTGATTCCAGAAGGAAAACACCCTGTGTTCTTTCTTGTATCGCCTCATACTGAGCTGTTGTAAACCCAGTTCATTTTCCTGTGGACAGGTGCCAGTCTGGTATTCATCAATGAGGGTGGTAGGTACTTTCCATCCGTTGTGGGAGAAGCACAGGAGGGTGTGAGCAGTGAGGGAGTTTGGGAATTTTTTAGTGTTGACTCGGTAATTCCCATTTGGATAAGAACGAGATATGAATGAGCCTTAGGCAGTTGCTTCTTCAAACTGAAAAAGTAATGTAATAAAGAAACAGCCATCAATCCACTATAACATTCAGCTGTACTTTTTGCTGTAGTACTTATATTTCACAATTGTTGATAATGATAACATTTGTACAATACCTTTCAGGCATGAGTTCATAAAAAGACACACTTCTTTGATGTTAAACTAAGGACTCTATTATACATCCCTGTCATCCATTGTATGGAAGTCATTTGACTCACCTTCACAGTAGATTGGCTGATTGATAAAAGAGTGACTGGATCAACAGCACCACTGCTTTTTAACACGAAGACTGTCCAAGGATTTGTTTTGTCAAGTTTGTTTGGATCGGAATATCTCTTTAGTTAGTGTGCTCACAACATGGGATGAAACACTGAACACACAAGTAGCTGATGTTCCTGAGCATCCCCCAGGCGGATTAGAAATGCTCCTATGGTGCCCAGACTGAGCCCTATAGGGCAGATACTCTTCAGTTCGAATGTGGGCAAGGTCACTGGGAGACCATGACCAGTATTTCCCAAGTGCCAGTGTACAACTGGCTGTGTACTGCTGTCATCACGTCTCCAGTAGATGCAGGCTTTACTGCAGGCAGGGCAGTGTGGGAGCTGCAGTGTGGAAAAGAGTGGATGACCACTGCATGCTGTGAGGTCCCCCAACAAGTCCTCACCCATGTGCATTTGTATTAATTCATGGCAGGGAAGCCAAGATGATTAAGAAGTGTGGATTCCAAATAAAGGGGTTAAAAACATTTGGAGTTCATAACAAATACATTTTGTATTTTTTTGCTGTAAATCCCTCTGTAAATCACCAGAGTATAATTTTGAGCTCCTAGACCATTCTTTCTGAAATGTTGTCACACTGGTCCCTCTCCACCATCCTGTGCATTCCTGCCAATGCAGAAATCCTTCGATTTATCATATTTGATTAAAAGAATCTTCATAAACCACACCTTGACTTGGATATGGTTAAATATTCTCATAGTAAGCCAAGACACTGCATTTCAGATTTTCCAGTTAACAGACTTTTCTGCAGTTCAACCAAAGGCGCTAAAAAATCACAAAAAAACTGACACAAATTGGAGGAAGAGGAGGCAAAGAACAGAAGCTTATCTGAGATTATTAAGTGGGTTTAATCAGCCAAGGGATACTTGATGAGTAGACAGTACGTTCCTCCATTTCACTTTTCTGATGGCAATAAAACTGATATATTAATTGCCCCCAAAATTGTTAAAGGCTACATTCAGAAAAGACTTTCTTTTCCACACTGTTGCTGACGGATGTATCAGAGGCTCTTGAAGCTGATGCTCAGTGAGACGTATCACTGTTTTCTACTCATCGTCCCCATGAAAATAGAGCCCCGTCAGTAATCCATCAGTGTATTATAAAATCATTATCAACACTTGTCTGTGTCTGCATTGATTAATAGAGACAGTTCGGTTTTTTTGCACTTGGTGATTGAAGTGAAGCTAGGTCATTAATTTCTTTAATTACAGTGATCAGCTTTAGAGTTGAATATGCAAAAGAAAATGTTGTTTCTACCCAGTGGAGGATGTATTTCATTCTCTACAGAATGGACTTCAATCATCGTTAATAGAACATGATGAGTCCTCACAAATATACCAGTGGATAAAAAATGCTCCAATTGCTTTAGAACTTAAGTGACTGGCTAACTGTGGTTTTCCCAGGGATTTCTTTACACCACACACAAAGTTAGGAACTACAATGCTCGACAATACTCGACACTCGACAATGTCCCTTGCACATCTGAAAGAAACAAAAATAGTCGGGATATTTGATTAAAATAACATGTCAAACAACAGCAAAAATGTTCTGCATCTTAGCTTTTATTGACTTGCATGTCTTTTTAGTTTCTTTAATTTCTCTCTCATTTTGTGTAGAACACTTGTATTGCGTTTGGAGAATATAGGACCCCTGTGCTATTTGACATCTAACATGCACACGAACTGAA
Source organism: Lepisosteus platostomus (assembly GCF_059453375.1). Classification (NCBI taxonomy): domain Eukaryota; kingdom Metazoa; phylum Chordata; class Actinopteri; order Semionotiformes; family Lepisosteidae; genus Lepisosteus; species Lepisosteus platostomus. The sequence goes on along the minus strand of NC_142620.1, from coordinate 5,328,872 downwards.
AGTTCACATTACAGCTTCTGTTAGCTTGCAGGCACCATCAGCACTTAAGGCCTGCATGATGGGTGAGGTCCTGTTTCCCCACACAGGCCTCACCAATTTCTCTTAACCTTGACCTGCAGGGACCTCCTTCCCTCGCAGGAAGAAGAAGGAACACTGCTCCGTTTCCATGCCAATACGATTCCAGCCCTCTCCAAGCAAACAGCAGGCAGCTGTTTCCAATTGAGTTGATTCTGGGGAGGATCTGATGATGTGGATTCTGTCTGGTGGGGCTGCAGTACCCTGTGCCCTTGCTCAAGTGATTTAACAACGTCCTGTGCTTTCATGCCGGTGGAGCTGGACAGGGAGAACGATTCCCTTGCAGTTGGATTGCAAGACATTCCTGTTTGTAAACAGGCTCAGATCCACACAGGCGGCAGTCAGTGATGTTGAATTGAAGGGGTACTTCACACAGGCTTTCCAGGGTGTCATAGACCAGAATAAGTACAGTAAGCAATGCAACAAGGATCTCTCTGCCACTATCCCATTTGTAATTTTGACTCCACCAAGGCACACACATCAGAAGACCAGAGACGACAAGGCAAACATGGAGTTTTGGCACCATATTTCTGATGTAGGCTGCAGTTGTTTGATGATGAAAAAAAAAGGTTTTTAAACCTGGCTGCTTGTGCTGTCCTAGAACATCCATCTGATGCCCCCCCGGGGTATGAACCCCCTTCAGCTGGGGTTCTGAGGAGGTGCCAGAGAAGGAGCACGTTGATTGGAAACTGCAAGGCGCGCTAGTGGTACTAGCCTCAGGGTACAATTAAAAATAAAGCACAAGTTGCCATGGCAATAGGTTGACACTATAGCTTCTGCAGGGAGAAAAAAAGGTAAGGAGACCCTCAGCTGCTGAGTGTCATCGGCTGAAACATTAACATCGGAGATGAGAAAAACAATCAGGGAAACACTGCTGGAGAGAGAGGCTGCTGCAAACCACAACTGGACGGGAATCTGTAGTGCTGCAAAATGTTAACAATGTTTTGCTCGTGCTGGTTTGTTGTTTTTATCTAAATCCGCAGGATTTAACATTTTCTTGTGAGGGAAAAAAAGGTATAAGTAAATTTTAAGTCTGTTTTTAACTGTTAAACTTTTAACTGTCCTCTGACAAGTTTTCTTTTTTCCTCCAGAAAACAGATTAGACGGTGGTTCAAGCCCTAAAAGTGGCTTTTTCATAGACATTTGCCTTGACTAAACTGCTAAAGCTGGTTCCTAGGATGCTTGTTCTGAGGTTAGTTTCAACAGCAAAGCAGCGAGGAGTGAAAGTGTTCCAAGGGTCATCGTGACAGTTTTCCTGTAGTGTCAGCCGAACAGAACCTTCCAGCAACGCAAGGAAATCTGAATGACAAGAAGATCAAAACATGTATCACCACGATCCGTTTAGCCCATGTCTTTGGAGACGAATCACGTGTAGGCACGTCTATTGCATGATAATTTAACGTTACAAAGAACAAATTCAGTCTATGCAACCTTGGAGTGGTTTTCTGTTTGTATGCAGGCATTTCTGTGTGTATGGCTCCTATTTGTGTGTGCTGGGCTGTTTGAAGGTAAAACTGACTCAACCGTGTTTAACCATCACGTGTCTGGGCAAAGGCCTACTTTCCAAAAAAGAATAAAGCGATTTTGAAAGCATGGTAGCTAAAAGGAATGACCACATTACACAAAGGGTGCGTAAGGATATTGTGTGTGGGGTTTTCTAAGGTCCGTATTTTAAAGGGAAATGCCTATAAAAATGTCGCAAAGCCCATTTGTTAGAAAAGAACAAGGGTGCTTTTCCAGATGTCTGAAGTGTTAAAGTCTTTTTCAAGCAGTGTGATTCAGTGCAGCTCACAATCAGACCTCTGAAAAGGCAACTATATATAACTTTCTCTTTCTTCTAATCATTTCTAAAGCTGATGAATCACCAGACAAACAGTGGCAGCAGAGCAACTCGCAGCTGATACATAAGACTCCTACCACCAGGCCTTGACAAAAGACGAGCAAGCCTAGAATACCAACTAATGTTAACTAACACACACTGGCACAGTATTATTTAATGAATGTAGATTGTACCAGCCAACATCACCATAGAATTGCACTGGTTGTATAAACTAGCCCTTAAGGAAAGTCGACAAAAACACCATAGTGTGACTTTCAACTGAATGCAATTATTGTGTCGTCAGTCATACTTTGTGAGAATACTCCCCTTCTCCAACAGCAGTTATTACATTTGAGGCCTTAGTTTTCCTTAGTGTTCTCTCCATAGCAAATGAATGAGAAGGGAGCTTTTTTCAGTTTGCCCACAGGGAAAGTCAGATGCTTTGTCTGCAAAAAGTACAGAAGTGAAAGCATCTGATGAAGACAACCCCCACCCCCGCCACAAAAAAATCCTTTTCAGTCCCAGCTTCTTAAATATTAATGCTGGTGTGTTCTGCATTTCAATTTCCTAAATAAACTATTGACTGTGTTCCCCCTTAATGCCTGCATTAAAATTAAGCAAATGCATTGTCGTTTTCATTCGGTTATGTACAGTGAGACAAGGTTTATTCTAGGGTGTCAGACAAGGCTATTGCCCTGCACTGCCAGATCTCAACCAGCCCCTAGGGCTGAGAGAGAAGCCCAGCCCAAAATGCACCCGGAAGGGACGAACAAGGCTGGACCTTCTTGTGCTTTTCAGATGTTGTCTGTGTCACAGGGGAGTTACAGGCAAACCACGACGCCCTCTTTTCCAGGCACCTAGGGTAAAGCCATTGGACAGTAAGGCCCTTGTTGCAGCCAGGAGCTCTTGAAAGTAGTACTTGTACTTGAGAATGGTGTTAGTGGGGGCCAGTAGGGGGCCATATAATGAGGGGGACACCATACTGTAAAGAGAAGCCATCCTCCAGATGAGACTTAAACCAAGGTGCTGACTCTTTTAGGTATTTAAAAATCCCAGGGTGTTTCTCGAAAAGCTTAGGGGTGTTAGCCCTGCATCCTGACCAAATTTCCCCCTCGCCTTTACCAATCATGGCCTCCTAATAATAATCCCCATCTTGGAATTGGCTTCGTCACTCTATTCTCCTCCTCACTGACAGCTGGTGTGTGGTGAGCGTACTGGCGCACTCTGGCTGCACCCAGCTGTGTAGATGGGAACTAGCATTGCTGGGTTTGGGACACGTGATGGACTGGTGTCCCAGCCTGGGGGGAATTCATAAGTTCTCCAGTTACTCCATGCCAAGAAACCAGGATGAGCGCAGGCCTGATGAGCCATTGTATGCGACTCCCATGGCCTACTGTACGTCATAAGGCTTTTAAAGTTAAAAACGTGGATGGTGGAATATTTTACAATGAAGCCTTGCATTCTAATGGGAGATGGAGTTTATTTTTATACAGCATTTGATATCATTGTTTCTGAAATAAATCTATGTAAGACAAACTGACAGTTAAACTGCGTCTAACAAAAGTGATCATTTTGTTTGCCACACAGACATTACAGTTTTAAATGATAGTACCGGCCCTACAAAAACAAACAGAGCTCGCCATTTCTGTTTGGAAATCTTTTACACATTATACTGAAGAATTCCACAAAACTGGCTTTATACAGATGTTGTTTATAATGCAAGAAGAAGCATTAGAAACTGAAGCTTAGTAAAAACTGAAACAGAAATAATTAAAAAACATATTTTGTGAAGATAATGACACTGGATTCAGTTATGCCCCTTTCCATCTGTTTTTCTTGTTTGAAGAAAAAGCTTCTTCAGTTTCTGCAGTGACGATCTCGTTAATATTTGAATTGGATTCAGAATGCCTCCTTCCCCAAACAATCAAAGCCAGGACAACGAAACAGATAAAAATGCACATTATTTTATCTTATTTACTTCACACAATAAGAGACCATCATCACTGCGTCCTAGTCCCTGGGTTAAAGACAGTAATAGGTTAAGGTCCAAATCTGGGCTGGGAGTGCCTGAGTTAAGCAGTTTATGTGGTGTAAAGGGCCTGAAATGTCCTGCAGTGTTAATATAATTCTACTGTATGTGAGCCCCGCTTGCTGCAGGCACTTCTTAATAAGTATCTGTTACATATCTGATATGAGCACAGTGTTAGATTGTTCTGCTGCAGGCACTGTTTAATTTGACATCAAATGACCCCTTGCCCAGCACCATGTGCTGTGTGTCCTGTAACAGGATCTCAGTTCGAGCTGCTGACAAGCAAGAAAGATTAAACAATACACATGATGGCGCTTGCTTCTTGTTGTGTTTTCTTCTTCTCTGTGCTCAAGAATGACGTCTTGGCCAGCGCACAGCACATAACGCAACAACATGCCAGAACACAAATCTATTTTGGGGACCGAATCTTGTGTAATCCTTCGGAGAGAGGTCTTTAATTGCTGAAAGGCTTTGGTTGCAGTCTTTTGGATGAACTGAATGCTCCAAATGGTAAATGTGAAAAATGAAGACTGAGCCAGCAAACTCCTAATAATTTTGGCAGTAGAGGTCTTTTGATTGACATCCAGCAGTAAACCATCTCTCTGTTTTAGAAAAATAAAAAGACAAATCCAGCCTGAAACATCTGGCATTGTTTGCCATTTATGATCAATTATTAATTGTATCTCCTCTGACTCACACACTTCAAATTTTTCCATTTTACAGAGATATTGCAAGTCTATCTTTATTTAATGTCCATAATCTGTGATTTTACAATGTGTGTAATGTATTTGTATAATTTGTAATGATAATTGTGTAAAAACACACCTGTTGTTAAATGACTATAATACTGTTATTGTTATTATTGGACTGAATAACCAGAATACTGTTATGAGCAATTTACAATACACAATGAGAATTTGGTTTGTGTTTTGTCACTCATTGCTATAAATCTGCACATGACATACAGACACACTTTATAATACAATTCAAAGTATACAGATACAGTGATTTAAGGGTTACTTCAAACATTTCTAAAGAAATACTGTGATATCATCTATTTGACATGGACATACAGACAATGTTCTCAAAATAAAGCAGGATATTGTGGGTTTATTAGGGAGCCAAGAGTATGAAATTTCTCCTGTCTCAGCAAGATATCTAGTGCTGTATTGCTGAGAAACAATTATCTGATTCATCATTTTTAAGAGATCATGGTTCTGCATTTAGTAATAATTTGGAAATCAACAAAACTACCATGTTTCCAGTGCAGTGCTAAGTGATAAAAACACACAAGAGAAATTCAGAGTTTTTTTCAAAAATACCATATGTCCTTATTTTAAATAACATTGTCTTCCTACACTATTTTCTAAATTCTGAAACAATAACCAGTCTATAAGTAGATTGTGTGCTTCAGGAAGCGTTACGGTTTTAGAATGAAGAACTGTTATTTTCCCAAGATACCCTTGTTTTTTAATATAAAGAAAACTTCAGAAAATAATTGTAAACACCATTTTTAATTTGACAAGACAAAGGGTGTTCAGAAGACATTCAAAGCCCCATTGCTTACCCACAGCATGAGGTGTCAGAAAGAGAAGCGATTTCTTTGTTTGTGCCAATTAAAGTTACAATTTTATCTGAATACACTAAACTGATCTGCAGGAAATCTAACTCTACAAACAAAGCCCAGGCAGCAAGTGCATTAGCATATTGGTATCGGCATGTGTTCAAGTATATATCCCTCCGCGAAGAGACTTATCCAAATGCTTCAGAAGAGGTTGCTCTGGAAAGTAATTGGTTGTGCTGTGTAACAGTATAAATCACTAACATACAGTAGGATAAAGATAGAAGGGTCCTATTGAAGTGGTTTTTGAATCAGCCTACAATTCCTGCAGTGTGATCCACATTATCCACGGAGCCCAGGCCATCCTGGGCAGTCACCTGACCCAGTCTTTCCTTTGAAGAAGATATCATGCATTTACTGCCAGTAATGTCTCCTTCAGTGGCTTTTGTTAGTTTAGAACTATAGCAACAGGACCAAAAGCAGCAACAACTAAACGGTAGCAATAGTAGAAATCCATGTGTCACAACATTTCTGATACATGGGCAAGAGCAGTCATGAATAATTCTTTATCTATTGCATTGAGCTATAGTTTAACTTTAGTACTCTGCAGTAAGAAGAACCTATGGTTTATTTCATGACAGCCTACTATAATGCAGGTTTCATGCTCTGTAATCTAATCTTTCATTTCTGTGTAAGAAGAGATTGTAATTATCGGACAGAGGGTGGATATACAGTAGACACAGTGAAGTTTCCATAACTCGGGATAGAAACGTTAAAAACCACCAGCCTTACAGAGTCTCCAGTCAAGAAGCCCGCTCTGTTGTGCTGCGGGCAGAGAAGTGGTATCAGACTTGATACTCCAACTGGAACAGATTGAAGGCCAGTCAAGGAGAGTGACGGAGGGCTTGAGACCGATCAAATTCAACCTGGAAGACAACTTCAGGAGCGGTGAGGGCAACATGGATTTGAGACAATAAGTGGAAACTAGGAAGAAAGCAGGAGCCTCTTTTTCACACTGGGGTCTGACCGGCCATATCCAGGGATAGGTTAAGAAACAGATGGACAACATCCTTGGATCCAAACACTACTAGCAACGACGTGAGTGGGACAGGCAGATGTTTCCTTCTGTGCTTATCACCATGTGAATAAATCCAGCCTGGGCAAAGACGGAAAAGAAGCCAACAAACCAGAGACTCCACAATATAAAATGGAAAACAAGAAACTGAAATTCCTTGTTACAGTGCTGATCATGGAAATTTTAGCTCCTCCATTAAACTGCTCTTTTCCTAAAACTGTAAATGAGGAAGAAATGGGGATAAAGCTTTCTCTGTCATCTTTAGCTGGCAGTGTTGAATTCATGCAGGATCTGAGGACAGCTGCTTTCCTAGGCTCTCAGCTTCAGGCCTCTTCACTGCGCTAGTCCCCTAATGAGGCCAGATCTCCACTAAAGTCCTCCTGCTTCGGTGAGCATCCTAATGCAGACTCTAGGGATACCATTTCAGTAGCTTTCAGGTGGTTTAAAAAACTGGGGGAAAATGAACAATAAGACAGCGTAGCATTTAATTCCAGTGTCTGACTGTAAATTAAAACAGATGAGCAGCAATTCCACAAATAATTTATGCTTTCTCAAAAAATGCTTTTGTAAAAAATCATTCAGCGAAGGGCCTTCAAGTGTGTCTCTTGGGAAGATCCAATAAAGAGATAAAAAGACAATTCGCTAGTTGAGTGACAGCTTCTGAGCACTTAACAGAGGAAGAACACTAGGAAGTTTTGGTCAAGAAGACTATTGTGTAATTTCAGAACATCTGTGTTTTACCCACTTCTGGTAATGGTTGTATTATGTGTAATAGAACATTCATTTTGAAAAGCCTTATCTATGCATTGTGTACTAAAGGGATCATACTTTCAGCTTGGTAAGATACAGTACGTGTCTGCTTTATCTCCTCTGTATCTTCCTTTCAGTTAAGGTCTGTGAATAATGAGCGTTGAACCAAAGACAGTTTCTTCTGTTGCTCTCTCCATGATGGATAATTCATTACAAGAAGCATCTAGCTCTGCTGTTTGAAAGTAGTTTTAACAAACGCTAAAGAAGAACATTATACTCACTGCCCAATTCATTTTCATGTCCTTTATACACAAGAGTCTGCCAGGAAAATAGCCATTAACAAACACTTTCAGAGGCCATTTCTCGTTATTATTTGAAAAGGAAGAGTGCTTGAAACAGCTCAGGACTTCGTTTTGTACTATCTGTCTTGACTTGACACATCAAAGCGAAGAGTGAGAGTCATGAGGGGAAGTGGTGGCACGAAACTTTATTATTTTTCCTGGAGTTTATACATTTTGAGTGCATGACAATGAGAGGGAAGTTCTTCCTTCTGGAATCTGGAAAAGCATTATCGGACCTGAACATTTCAGTTGACTGCACCTGTGCTCTAGTGCCATCTTCTTAGCAATCCTGGCAAGGCGGGTAAACTCTTCGTGCTGCTTGAAAACTCTTCATGAGGGAGACGAAAGCACTGGACGCTTTTGTTTTCGTTTTGACATGTCCACCTTCCTGCTTTCAGAGGAGGTCTTTCCCCGCAGTTGGAAATGCCTCAAGCTGTCTTGTGAGGTGTTTGCTCTGACGAAGCAATGGCAGGGCCTCCTTGGGACTGTTATTGAGCTGCGTGCGATTGATGTGGGCAAGGAGCACGAGGGCTTGTTAGACTCGCCGGGCTTCGGCTTTCCTTTAATAAGGTCTGCCAGGTGGAAAGAAACAATAAAATTACAGTAAGTGAGAGCAGATGTTTTGCATGTAAAAAAACTCTCTAGACACTCTCTAGCAATGGTTAATTTGATGATGCATTGCTTATTAAATGTACGTCAGCCATTCCTGTCATATTGGTAATATTTGTATGTGGCGAGAAGTAGCCTACTGGGTAAATTTGAATCACAATGGATTACCCAGAATTCCAAGGCTGAGGACGTCCTCTCTGCCTTGATAGGTAGAGAGTGGCCCTCTCAGTATATTACCGTTATTCATCTCAAATCAATCTGTCCACTTAAAGTTGTCTGCACTATTTTTAGATACACTGCACAATCAAAATGATCTTGCTTATTACATTTGTACTAAAATTCTACCATAACATACAGTAGTTAAAACACAATTATCTATTCTGTTGAAACTTTTTGAAGAAAATATGCAGCTCCTACCAAGTTTACAAGTTGTCTTTGTCTATAATGGGTCACCTTGGACTTCAAAAATGACCATCAAAAATATCCACTCAGACTATATGTACCTACACTGCCTGCCTGCCTCTAATCCTACCTTTACAAGGGTAGATTCCCTCATTCGCCCAGGCTCTATCTGAAACACGACAAGCTGCAAGAGTGACTGAAGTCAAAGTGATCATGAAACAAATGGTAAATATCCAGAAACAAAGGAAGCAGGCGTGAGCAAATCACAAACCAATATCTGTGTGGTTTAGTACCTAGAACTGGGGGAAAAGAAGGTCATAAATAACAAAGATTAAGAAAGAAATGACCTTTCTTTAATGACCAAGAGTGCTGGTTAAAGCCCCGAACACTGCCCTTTACTAACAGGAGATGCAAAGGAGGGGAAACGATTTCTCACAAGTGAAACCCTTGACAGGCTTTGCTTTAAAACCAGATAGGTTTAATTTCCGTCGTTATCCCATCCCTCAGAGCTGACCAATATATTCCAGCTGGTGGGGTTTTAGGACAAGAAGAATATCTGTCACATTGTTCCGGTCAGGGCTCATAATGGATTTACCTTATTTCCAGACCCATTTGAACACGGTGTATTGATTTTTTCCTCCCTGTAAAATGTAAGTAATGCTTTAGCTTGCAGCTATCCCTCTTACTTTTGTACAATGTCAGTGGTTTCTTGCTGCCAAAAAGTTTAAAGTCTCCTCTAAGATAAATTCAAAACCACACAATTAAAGTTGTTTTTGTGGCTGCCTGAAGAAGGACAGGCATTACAAGAGTTCCTAACAGGCAGTATAAAGGCTTCTTCTTAGCAGCTCGTCTGGAACTGCCTGGCCCTGGGGCAGTGCCGTTTCCAGCGCTTCTTTCCTCAGCACCCAATCCATCGACATCTCAGAATGAAAGTGCAAAAATCCAACAGGCTGAAAATCCGTTTATTTTAGGAAGAACGGAAAAGCCTATCGAAAGGTTTATTTATTTTTCCATTGAAGATGTACATGGATTTTGTGTATTTTTTTGCGTAGTTATGGACAGGTCCACCTCCGGTCTCAAAAGACCAGGATATCTGCAGGCTAGCTTTCCAGCTCAGCTGTTAATAAGCTGCATCAACTCATTATTGGCTTAATTGGACCACTTCACCACCTTCTTCCTGCTCACCAGCTGCCCTGCAGACACGCTGGGCCTTCAGGAGCACGACAGGCTCAGAGCATCCAGATCACAATAGATATCAGCCAAGTGGATGAGCTTTAGTTCAGGTTTACACTTTACACCCTTCCCACACATGAATTCCCCAAGAGCTCCCAGAGACAAACAGTGGCCAGTTTCATGAAATTCACTGACGTAAAAAATAATATTTGGTTTTCAGTATTTTTTATATCACCACACAGCCACCACAGACTTTAAGAACTATAATCTTTTTGCCTGTTATGTCATTATTCAGAGGTTATATAATAAACTGCAGCAATCTTGACAGTGAGATTTGTACGTACATGTATCACATTAAACCCGCCTGTAGTTTACCATCTCTGAAGTTTAACTTAATCTGTGTCACATTTTGTTAGAAGTGTTTTCAGACAACCTATTTATTCTTTCTAGCTTCAAATTAACACTTTCTGCAACTCATTTACCCTCTGACAAAGTTAGTTACCTGTGTTTAAGCAGAGATCTTTCTCAAGCAAAATGGTATTTCCAAAGCATTCTGAAATTTACTACAGTATAAGTAAATTTAGTATAATGTAATTATGTTATAACATGATTAATACAAATTAAACACACACTTACATAATGTGTTTGAGTACAAATGACAGCAAAGCTATGATCCCTTAGCCAGAACCATAAAACTGTTTGGATGATAATATCTCAATAACCAGTTCAGTGGTGAGTCTGTTCTTTTAGGATGACAGGGGATTCATTAACTATGTCTGTGCTCTGCTTTGACCTTTTACCTTGGGTAGGGGGGGTTCATTCCTGGTCCTGGAGGTTCACTGCGTGTCTGCAGGTTTTTTAGGGTCTGTTTGAAGCACCAACATCGGAAGAGCTGGAAGAAGTTGTTAAATTGGTCCAGTTAAGACATGCTCTTTTGCACTTTGAAAAGTGGCACACTATTATGAACGTTGTCATTGTGTGTCCTTCAAACACGAACTTATATGATGCTGCAGAACATACCATTTAAATGCACAATACATAAGGACTTATAGATGTATTTTATATATATATATTATATATGTATGTATGTCATTGTTTTGTGATATTTTCATGAAGTGTCTTATTGTGACCAGTAACCAGCTGATTGGAGGTGGAAGGAAAACATGAAGATGCACTGGCCCTCTGGAGTCAGAATTGGCCAACACTGATCTAGGCTGCTGGGAAGTAAGGAGGCTGTCCTTGGTTTTGGAAAAGGGTGAAACAGGGACAGTCGCTCTGCTATAAACAGAGCTGGGTGAAGGCATGTGAATGTAGATTTTTATGTAGAACATTGAAATAATACAATTAAGATGTTTTTGTGTGCAGAATGGCATGCCCCTGAATTCACACACTAAGCTGCTTACGAGCAGTTCTGCTGTTACTTGCCTGCATGTTTTTCTCATTCTTCAATGGCATCAGCCCAATCCTGTGGGATGCGGAAAATATTGCCTGCATTTATTTCACACACAGCTAGCTCTTACAGCTCCGGGCAGACTCGTCCTCCACGTGCTACAGCATTAAATAAGAGATGTTAAGTATGAAAGGAGCGGGGCCCTTTTGAGCTGAAACGTCTGTACTCTGCAGGAGAAACCAGATTTCGAGATAAGGTGCAATTCAAATCAATTGCTTTTCCAGTCTGATTATGGCTGTCAGTCAGGATAGTGATTTTATGCCGATTGAACATTCCAGCTCTGTCTGATTTTATTTTTTCAAATGTTGCCATAACCCTTGCAAACTTTTCTTGACACGGCCTCCAAGGCTTACCTTGGCTCCACACTGCTTGACAGAGGGGCTGCCGCAGCCTGGCAGCTATTAGCACAGAGAGTGCAGAGGTGAGTGGGGCCCTGTTTTCTGTGGCGTGTGTGACTGGCAAACATGCAGCGCGAGAATGGACCTGTCAGCAATGGCTGTTTCCTGTACATGGGCCCTTCTTTAAATCACAAAGCGACTGGCTGTGGATCGAATTTGACAGACGCAATCCCCCTTACCATTCTTCTAAGTGGAAAACTGTCTATTACAAACATAATTGTGCGTGATTTAGATTTAAACTTTGCACCTGTATTTCTATATGTTTCTTAAGAAGTAAAATTATGCATGCAAAAAAGCCATAGCAATGATATTGATGCCAGCTGCAATTGTAATTAATCATTGATGTATCTGGAAATACAAAGCTGTCCATTTTAACTGCATAATTACAATATAAGACATTTCGCATCTACTTTTATCCCTCTGGGAAGCAATAAACACTTATGTGGATATGTGGTTTGGACTATACAATGATGATGACTGGCTATAGTGAGTGGGTCCCTTGGCCTCATCATGTTCTGTCTGGAAAGAACAGTGTTAAGATTCAAGCTCTTGGGGTTTTGTAAGGTGTTTAGATATCCTGGTTAAAATATCCCCTTTTTCGGTTCATCATGGCATTATCCTCTTGTGAGGGTGATTGACAGCAGACACACTATTTCAAAAACATGTTCTCTGCAACTTGAGCTGCTGTTGTTATGGGGATCCCAACAACAACACAGTTGCTGTTGGTCTGTGAAATTCAAGGACGCAAGAACCATACAGACCAGAGAAGAATAACACATCTTTTCGAGACAAAGTAGCTGCAAATTTTCAGATTGGAAGGAAGGGAAGAAGATGGCCTTTGAGTAGTGTTTACTGTAATTGTGTATTTTTAATAAAGAAAGTAATGGATCTGACTGACAGAAAGAAGGGGAATGAGTAGCTAAACAGAAGTAACTGGGGAATAACAATAAAAAAATCTTAAACTGATTTGCACATGGTAGATGTTTGTTTCCTGGTGAAATAACTGTCACGATTGTAGTCCCTCCTCCTTAAGGGCGCTCCGGCTCTCTTCACTTTGGATATAATTCTGTGCACCTGCCCCTTGTTCCAGCCTCCTTCCCGTCCCCCTTAAAAGCCAGACACTCAGTCAGTTCTGACAACTCACTCAGTCAGATATTTCCATATCGTGCGAGCCCGGGTCCTGATGTGTCTGGCTCCGTCATGTTTTTAAGTCTCTGTTCCTGTTTCCCTTGCCGGTTCCGACCCGGTTCCTGTTTTTAATCCTTCGTCGTGGATGGATCACCTGGCCATGGACTTTTGCCCGTTTCTTGGATTCGCCTATGGATTTATTCTTTGGATTGTTTACATCGGCCACCCCTTCCCCTTACACCGCCGCACCATGGACACGCCCCCTGTCTCCAGTCCCGTCTCCTGCATGACTTTTTCCCCCAGTGTTTCCTCACTATTTCGGATTGTGTCGTTTGCATAGGGTCCGGAAAGAACTGTCCATTACAATAACAGTGGCTATTGGTTGCTGCTGAAACCTTATTCTAGAATTGTACATTATGGTCCACAAAGATATTCTCCTGTAACAACATATAAGAATGGGATAGACAAAGACAACACAAACAAGGGAATGCGTGTTTCCAATTTCATATTTAGAGCTGAAGAAGCACTGTACAAACAAGCTATATCCACAGAAATTAAAGATGAAAGGATAGTTGATACACAGGTTGAGAGGTCGACACTCGAGAGTGTGGTCTGCTCTTATCCAGTGTTCCGCCAGGCCACATTCATGCCATAAAGGAAATGGACAACTGTAATGGTCATACAGCTGGAACAATGGCAGAGTACTGTAGCACAGGTGGGAAACGTCGATTTACTAATATGAAACAATTTTTGTTTAAACTCTTAAAAGTGTAAGAGTTCCTTAAGCTATATTCATTTATGCAATTTCCTAGGAGAGCAAAAAAGAAATATAGTTCCTTGAGAATAAGACATCCTTTGGGAAGTTCCAGGTTTTTCTGGGAATACAACACCGAAATTGAACTTTTGCGTATCCTATTCTGAGCACTTCAGGTAATGAGACGAAAAAATCTTTGATCCTGCACAGCGCCTTGTTAGATTAATGTCCAGTAAGGGCTGTGGAAGTCTGGAACTTGTGTCTGGAAGTCTGGAAGTGACTGGATGAGATCCTTGGATCAATCAGCTACTATAAAGCCAAACAAGTCAGATGGGCTGAGTGGCTCCCTCTAGTTTGTAAGCAGTCTTGTGCTCTTAAGTCTTGCACACCCATATTGAGCCACTGTAAAATACACCCAGCCCCCTCTCCAGTGAAATGTACCCAGGTGGTTCACGGCTTCAAGGGATCTTAGTAGAAAAGGTCTGAGCTTTAAGAGCAGAGCTCATTGTTAAGAGAAAAACATGGCACAGATGTTTTGAGTCACTCATCGTAGCCTGCCCTCCACCCACACAATTGTAATTCACAATAGATATTCAGGTGCAGTGTTTGTGAAATTACAGCATCAGTTAGCCAAAATGCCTTACGATGAAACCCTGAGCAGGATATTTGTTTCCAAATGTTCAAACTAATTTGTATTTACTTTTCTGGGCGGTCAGCCCCACCCTCCGTGCTACAGAATGCAGACTACTCTGAGTTCAAAGTTCAAACAGAAGGGAGGAGGAAAATGTTTTCCTTTCAGTACAGTTACTGCCCATCAGTCAAAGCTGTGACTTAACCAGACAAATTAGATTAAATTCTAGACTGAAACACCACACTGATTTAAACCCAATATTGTAAAGCTGAAGATATTTTGGATTTTAAGGAGCTTTCAACTTCCGATGCATCACAAAGTTCTTTTTTTTAACTAGGTCAGACCTCATTCTGACAAAAACATCTTGAAAAGGTTGGTCTTTTATGTATTCACCACAGTGTCTGCAATAAGTAGTGTTACTAAGACACCTGCCTGTGTCAAAATTCAGCTCTTTCTTTCGTTTATTTTCACTGAGAGAGTTCATCCATCCCCCCACTATTCGTACCCTGTGTGCTTTCATGATGGCACGGCTCTTGCTCTGTGGCTCTTCGGTGATGATCTGGAGCTGGTGCAGAAAGGCCAGTGAGGGTGGCACGAAGACGTTTGTCTTCTGAAATATAGATTTTTATGTCTTTTTCCCTTCACTGTCCTGTACTCTGTTTCCATCTCGCCACCAGCTATAGTTCTCGCTGAAGGATGTGCTGTTCTCTGGTTCATCAACAATTGATTTGAAATAGCGCATGAGCAAGATCCCCTGAACAATCCTAAATTCCTTAGGACCCTGACAACAAATGCAAGAATGCAGAATACCAACTCTGGACTGAAAAAGTGTTTGTGATCCATTATAATTAATGTTCCTCTAACTTGCTGCCTGACGGGGGGGCAGCATTGACCTCCAGAGGTTTCTTTTTTTCCAGTAGGGTTTTTTCTTTTTCTCTCCTCTGTGCTCACATGGTGTACTGTCGCAGTGCTATACCGTCAGCTGCTATGCATTTCTTCAAAACATACTGTGGTGAAGGGCACTATAGCAAATAAAAGACTGAATGACATGAAAAGTGAAAATAAGTCATTTTCATTTAATAGCGATTCTTTTTGATAAGTTAACTTGTCAATGTTACCTAATTATAATGTTTTTAGATCTGCTTTGCTGTGAGCAGAAATATATGGAAATACCAAATTATTCTGCACCATTCAGATAAAAATGATTGCACTATAATCTCTTTCCCCCTTGTCATAATTGTACTCATAATGATACAATGCTAATTAACACACTGATGCATTCTGAAGGATGAAAAACCATGGATCTGTGCAGTTTCTTCAGCTTATGACTTGTCCTTTCAATAACTTCTCTAAGGTTTAGCTTCTGACCAAAATGAGTGTTTTAATTTTGAATAACTCACCCCAGTCATAACTTGTTTGTCCCCCTACCATCTGGCAGAAGGTTCCAGACACTCCAGTCACACACAACTAGACTCCAAGATAGCTTCTTCCCAGAGCCGTCAAGCTGGTGACGCCCCCACTCCCTCCCATCATACTATGATCTCTCCTCACTACTTCCTGTACCCCCAATGACTGTACTCCTACACCACTACATACACCACAACTGAATGTAAGCCAAAAATGTACTTAAAACTGTACTAGTTGTACTATTTATTAATCACTGTATTATTTTTGCACTGTTCGCTGAATTATTTTTGCACTGTTTTGTCCTGTTTGTGTACTTTTCTCTGTTTGCGTATTTGCACAGTTTTTGACGATCTTGCTCTGTCACCATACTGTTGTTTACACTGTTATTGTGTTACTGTCTATTGTCTTGTCTTCTGTTCTATTTATATACTGCACCTGAGAGACTAATTAGAAACACTTTTCACTATACTATGCACCCGTGTAAGTATAATGACAAATAAAGTTGAATTGAATTGAATTGAGAACAACCGATGTTTCTGCTCGTTTGGTGTATTAGACGATTAAATATCTCTCCACTGACCTGATTAACTTCCTCTAGTTTATCAGGTGTAACTCTCTTGCAATGCTGCAAGAGCATTTACTTCTGATGAATTGCGTTTGAAAAGATGTACAGATACACCAGAACATTTATTGCTTAGCCAGGACAAGGACTATGCAAGTTCTCAGAGCACTTATCTATTTTCCACACATCAACATGTACTATCAGTAAGATCGAATGAAAACGTAAATCCATGTACTCATTTTAGATGTGAGTATATACAAGCCAATCCTGTTTCAAATCTTGTTTTGTGTCAAAATGAACTATAATACGTGTTGCAAATTATAATAAAACATTATAAAATGGATTAGAATAGAATTAACATCTTATGGTTATTAGCACTTATTCATAAGAAAGGCCAACAGATTTCGAATTTTTCTTACTACCATTGCAATTTAAAAGATTACACAGGTGCTTTTGCAACAACTTTACAATGGATTTGAGAAATTTACAGAACCACATTAAGGTGCTGTCAGTTTGCTGTTTGTTCAGTCTGGACCGTTCAGAAAAAAAAGACACTGCCCTGATGGTAAAATCAGGTTTAAACTCCAACAAAATCGTTTTGGTTCTCAGTAATATTTTTATCTAACTTTTGCTTTAGCTTGTTGTTTATTTCTTTTAGTTCTACTGTATTTAGATAATAGCTTGCAGGTTTTTACAAGATTTTGCGGGTGAGGGATCGTTTTTATGTTTCACTACGGTACAGTATGTTTTCCATTAAATATTTCTGAAGAACTCTTATATACTGTATTCCTCTAGTTTCCAGAGAATTTCAAGCACATGTTTTTTTTTTCCTCTTCTGGAGATACAGTATCTAAATACTGCATGAATGTTTATTGTCAGAATCTACAGTATAGATTTCCACAAGTCACATACACTGTAGGAGACAGAATCACTGCTGTAACCTTTTCCACAAAATGTGCCTGTGCTTTGTGTGTATAATTATATGGAACTCAAGACAGTGTCTTGTATATTAAATCCAATCTTCAGCAGAGAAATAGTTCAGCGTTTGACCTCAGGCAAGTCTGAACCTGGGTATCAGCTGGTGCAGCAAAGCTGCAGACTAACTGTCTGGAGCCAGAGCTGCTGGGGTCAGGCCAGGTAAAAGGCTTCAGCCATAAGACTCCTGTGTTTCTTGCGGACATTTTGAGACAGAAGTGTGGTACAGCACAGTGAAAACATGGTCAAAGCATGTTTTTAAAGCAATGAACTAACAAAGCGGGATAAAAAACAATTATGAAGCAAAATATATACATGGTATGAAAATAGTACACCACCAAACCGCACAATTTGGTATTTTTGGTATTTGGTATTTTGGTATTGTAGGTTTATTTACTATACTGTTGAAAAATGAGACTGCAAAATATCATCTAACCAAAACCTCACCATATAATAGCTTAAGATATAATATTGAGTAATTAATTTTATTTTTTAAGAATATGATAATGTTGTTTAAGAAACACATTTCTTTAGAAAGTAACAAGGACAAAGGAAGGATTATGAAGAATTAGAGACATTTCTGATTTTCTGCTTTGTAAAATGTATTTTGTTGCTCTGTATTACATTTTACATCTCAATCCCAAGGTGTCATCTTGGCAGCCCTAGTATTACGGTACATTTGAGTCTTCACCAGCTTTAGATACTTAAGTAATTAAAACACTGCAGTAAGTACACACTGTGCCAACAGCTTGACATTAGTTTGGTCAACGTTTGACAAAGCATCTAAAATTCCCCTTAGCTGAGATATGAAAGCTTAGGCCCAGGACAGATCATCATTATCAATCACAGGCATTGCATTAGTACATTAGTAATTATAGCAGAGGAATAATGATGAAGTTGCAATGTGTGATCTGTAAGGCAGCTAATACACAAATATTTTCTCCACAGTATATTCTAGAAGCAATCTATCCAAACTGAGGGAACATGAAGGAGAATCATCAGAGTACCTATTTTTTCTGCTTTTCTGTGCGATTTGTGTACCTGTGGATGTCATCTTGGTTATCGTTTGGCTGCAGAAATAGAATAAATGCACTTTGAGCTTGACCCCAACAAGCACCATCCGTCTTCACAACATGCTGAAAATACATAATGAATCTATGGCTTGGCTCCATCTGCTCCTTTGTTAATGATTTGAAAACACGTTCAATTCTTAACCTATATCTCCCGGACCACTCAAACAGATTCTATTTAAAGAGATGTTTGTTGGCAAACCCTGTTAACTATGGTTTAGTAAAATACAGGTAATGCAAGGACAGTATGATTGACAGTATCCTGATGTAATCATTACTTGGAATTAATTACACAGTTAAATTTTGCCTTTATTTTTCCCACTGACTGCTATCAGGTCTTTGTACTGTGCTCTTTTTTCCTCAAACATGCAAGCTAAAGGCTTGATTTCCAAAGCTTTGTAACTGGTGTTGAGTAAATCTGCTTAAAATCCACTAAGGCAGTGTTGAAAGTCAGGCCCTTAGGGTGAGATAAAGCATTCTTACTCCCATTGTAATGTGCGAGAGAACTGCCTAAATTTGATTTAAAATGGCCTATCATTATTTGGGTCTTTGCTATTCATAAGAATGTACTAGACACAGTTTAGTCACCATCATGTCTAAGGAAAATAACATTCACTTTTTTCCACAAAGAGTAATTATCATTGAATTCTCACTAATTTTCCACAAACACTGCACTATTGCTTCAATGTGGAAGAATTTGTTTTAGAATGTGATGTGGATGCTATTTCTCCATTAAAAAAAAAGAAATTTAATTAGACTTCTCATTGTCTTTGTCATGGTCCTTCTTGGGCTCAGGTTTGTGATTTCTTTCATATAGCGCCTTTAAAAAGACACAATCTTATTATAATCATTTTTAAGCAGGAATAAAAGAAAAACCTTCAATATCTTAAAAAAAACAAACAAATATTGGCTCCCCACAGGTATGCAGGGTGAGACAATGGTTTAATAATTTCAGGAAAGTGTCATGGCCTGATTGCAATGTGCACGAAATCTCTTTTGCTCAGGCAAGATGCTATTAAACACAGAATGGGAAAATAAAACCGACGGTCTGACTGACGTGCATTGTTCTGTATACATCATGAGATTTCTTTCCGGCATCTTGAAGCTAGTCTGCCTATAAATTCACTCGACACTTGTGCACATTTCATCAGTTTTACGATTGTTGAGGTCACTTTCTGAAAGTCTCGCCGCAGCCTCAGGAAGAACATGTCTGGTTTTGATTGTCCATGACTGTTAGGATCTGCTGCTGTGGAATGGAAGTTTGAAAGCCCAGATTGTGATACCAGACAAGGAGGAGAACTTTAACTGGGTCAGTATTCAGTCTAGCTGCAGTTTAACTTGGTGATCCAGTTAGGACAGAATTGAGAAAACAACACATTAACCAACTGTACTGGACAGCGGTGCGTCATTTTTTTAGGATTACTGTACGATTTAGTAATTTATATCTATTATAACTAGCAAAATAACACTCTTAAGAATTACTAGAAGAATTACTAGAATATGCAAACTCAATTTACAACAACTTAGCTTAGCACGTAGCTCCTGTGACCTGGATTTACAGTATTTACAGTCTGAATTGTTTTAGGGTGTGTGATGTTTACGTACGGTAAACTGTGGGGAATTCAAAGATCCTTACTCTTTCATTGCTCAGACCTTTCAGGCAATGATAAAACTAGAAAGGCTTATTGCATTGGGTTTTCTTCTAGGTGCAGAATGAATTTGGCGTGTGGAGTGTAATAATAAGGGTGATACTTGCTATTTCATTATTATGGCTCGCTGTAGGAGGCTTTTCATCCCGAAGAATCCCAAAACGTGACACATGTAAGAGAAGTCCCACTTCAGCACTTATCACGTGCAGCAGCTGATCAGCCAGAGAAGAGGACAACTGAAATTTAGGTAAGATCATAAACAACGTTGCAAATGAGGACTTTTTGGCTTTGGTTGCCAGTGACTAGCTGATCTGATGATTTCATACAGCCATTTCTTGAAAGAGGCAGACACGTCATTTTCAAAAACAAGGCTGGGTAGCTTGTTCCTGACTCCCACAAGTTTTGTGCAAAGAAGTGTCTCCTGTTCTCAGTTTTCAATACACGTTCCCGAGTTGACACTTGTGTCTTCTGGTCAGTTTCGCTGTTAGGTGAAGATGACCAATGGGCTGGCTTTTGTCTGCCCCTTTGAGGGTTATGAATACTTGAATAAGGTCCTCTCATGGTCTCCTCTGTTCAGGACTAAAAAATGTAGCCCCTTTCTTTCAGGCCTTCAGAGTACATGATTCTTTCGAAGCCAGGAACGTACTGTATCTGATCACAATATGGTTTGGACTGATTCCAGAGCAGCAATATATTGTTATAACGTGTTGGCCGAAATTGTACAACTGTACACTAAATGAGGTCTTACTACTGCAATAAATGAAATGCATAAAACGTTCATAAACAAGGAAACAGATCAGCTAAAGGCATCACTTATCACCAGTGATTAAGAGCTCACTTGGAACGAAAGCCCGAACGCACAGCGGTGCCCTAGGTGTGGACTGAGAACTGCTGTTCTGAGAAGCTTTAAATGAGCGTTTTGGTGAAAAGTGTTGGAGTAAAAGATAGTTAATCATTCGGGGATTTCATTTTACTACGCGGGTGTCTTTAGCAGCAATAGCGTTTACTTAACTAGGTTCATCCAGTCGTCGCGAATTTCAATCAATTCTTGGTTGGGAATCATTGAAGTGATTAATTGTGGTTCCCGCCGGTTCCCTGTCGCCACCTGCTGGTGAAAACGAAACTGCTCGAAACCCAAACCTCTGGCACGAGCTCAAGGGTTCATTTCATTAATTCCTGTAATTCTGGATGATTAATGGTCTAGATTAACGTTGTTGCGTGGACCCTCACACAGTGCGCTGTCGTGCCAGAAAATACTGAATGTTATTTTATACGTTTTACACTTGGCACCAGCGTGATATATGTAAGTAGAGTATGTGTATCTTTGTGTTTTAGGTAACAAAAAATATTCGTTAAATACCGCATTTTAAACGATACATGTATAGAGAGTTGAAGTTAAAAGGCCGTTAAAGCATTGTTTTCAACATTGTCATTCATCCCTATCGCAACAATAATGCGGAAACACGCTGGGGAATCAGCTGCCCACGTTCTTCTTTTGTGTGGGATTGCTAATGACTTTTGATTCCATTCAGGTAAGGTGATACAACTACCACAGCAGCAAACACACGCTTCTCGCTTTTTGTATTGAAGTTAAATCCGTCCAAGTCTACCGGCAACTACCTGACACTAAATAATTCAGCATATGCTGTACACCCACACATCGCTTCAAATAAGGAGAGAGTCGCATTCTGGTTGGCATATTGCTTGGCTTTCGATTTGCATGTTAGTCTTAATTCCCCCCCCCCCGTTGTATTTTATTTTATTCAACGGATGTCAGTGATCAGGCCGGGGGTTTTTACCGAATTTAAACGTGCTGTAAACGCGTGAGCGCGCAATATTCCAGCACACCGGGCCGTGCCCGCGCAGCGCGCACCCGGGGCCGAGCAGCGCCGAATGGAAAAGTTACGAGGAGAGAGAGAGAGAGCCAGGGAGCGAGCGAACAGGATCCATTCGCCGCCATTACGGAGAAGAGTTGGAGGGGAGGGAGCGGGTCTCGGATTACACGTACCACCAATAATAAGAAAATAAACTAAAAAACTAAACTTCCTGCGTGTGGAGGAATCTCCTTTGAGTCTTCCCTGCGAGACGAAGAAAGGAAAAGCTCCTTTTTTTTAAATAAAAAAGGGGGGGGGGTGCGAGGCGACTGAAAGGAAGAGTAAATTCTTACATTTTTTTTTTTAAAAAGAGAGAGAAGACAGGAATGCTACCGCTTTTTTGTGGTGTCGGGAGCTGGGAGCGACCATGTTAGGTAGGGGAATGTAGTCGGGAGTGACTTTCGCACTCAACGGAGCGGGCGATCCGCGGCTGGCCCTGGCCGGTCGGGGCGGCGGGGGGGGGGGGGTTGTCGTGTAGTCGGTGCAGGTGGAGGTTTTCGGGTGCCGGCTGGGCTCCTCCGCCTCACGTCCCTGCCCGGGACCGCGTATTGTTACCCTGCGGATCCACTCCGGGGGTAAAGGAGGTGGTTGTGTCCGGGCAGGTGAACGAGCAGGCCCTGCCTGTTTCGGCACCCGATTTATTTATTTATGTGTGTGTGTGTGTTTCCTGCCCCCACTCGGCGTTACACTTCGGGGTGTCTTCATTGAGGTGTCACGACGCGGCCCCACTCCGGAGACCTGTCGCCGGTGCGCGGCCGCGGATCGTCAAGGTAACCGCATTCCTCCGGCTCGTGCTGGTCTCGGGCGGCACAGCCCGGGAGCGGGCAGCCTTCCCGGTCCATCACGGCCGCCGTGGGCCCGCGGTTGTAAAGGCACCGGCCGCTGGCAGCGCGACATCTGGGGGGGTCATCCATCAGAAGCGGCCGGTATCGGTGGTGGGGGCGGGGGGTCTCCGCGACATGTCAGGACCGAGCAGGCGACGGGGTACAACTGGACCCGTGCGGTACCATCAGCCTGGTTCTTGGTCACGTTTGTGGGGTTTGTTAAAACACACACACACACACAACCCCAACAACACAGCGATGTCTTCCCGGGTTGCAGCGCAATCACACACGCCAGGGTTTGACCAGCAGTCTCCAGCCCTGTCCTCGCTGGCGGGGTGTCGATTCCCGACGTCCTGCATTGTTTACAGTCTTAGTGGATATAGGAGCACGGACGTAGACTCCGTGTTTCTTTTTTTTTTAAGTTTAGATTTTATTCATTTGGGGAGGAGGAGGAGGGACGGAAAAGTCCGGCGGGAGGTCGCCGGTGAGACTGTAACGCGTTTCGCAAATGGCACCGGGCGGCTGGACTCGGAATGAGCTGTCTGGGAATGCCTTTTGTGCGCGGTGAGCTCATCCACAGCTGGGCTTGTGTTTGCTGGAAGCACGGCTACGTTATGGCCGTGTTACAGATACCCGCACGCCTTTGTCAGCTTCAGCCTTGGGAACTTCTTAGCCGGCCCTGGTGGTCTGGAAGTTGGAGGAGTGAAAGCACCAGAAGCCTATACGTTTCATGCGGTCGTGTGGGGACGTGGTTACAGGAGCCAGATAACCATGTTTGCCCAAACATGTCTGAGCGCCGTACATGCTGCGTTGGCTGTTATTTGCCAGAAAACTGTGACGAGCATTTCCTGAGGGATTCCCAGAAGGTTGCACAATCGTTAAGAAGGAGCGAAAAAGAGAGGAGCTGCTATCTTTAGAAAAAAGACCTGTCATTTTTTTCGTCATTCATTTTTTAGTTGGGAGCCATGCTGTAAGTAGCAGTCTGAAGACGGGGAAAATAATAGGAATAAAACGAGAGTCTAGAGACTTAACTCGGTAGTGGTTGCTAAACACGAACCAGCAGATGGGGAAAGTTTATGTAACCAGTCTCCGTAGCACTGTTTTTGTAACCATACGTTATACCGAAGAACCAATACGCGTTGTTCTTGTGGCTGAATGATTATGTGCCTCGTTTATGTAAGTTGTGGTTGGGCTTGCTCTTAGCCCCATATGCTCCGATTCTCGTTTGTCTCGCCTGCTCCCCGAGGTGATATGGTAACGCGAAGGACCTGCGGTATCTGGTTTTGGTCTCAGGGGCTGTCCAGTCCTGGTTCTGGGGGGGTCCAGTCCGTGTCCTCAGGTTTCTCTGTCTCTTTAAACGAGCAGCACCTGAAGAGATGGGAGGAGCTGTGAAATTTGTCCACTGGAATAAAAAAAACTGCCAACATGGTAGCCCTCCAGGACAGGGGTTGGACAGCCCTGCGTTAGGTGGTTCAGGAAAGTGACCGAGTCTATTGTGGAGTGAGCAGAAGGCTCTTCTGTTAAATGTGTGCTTGGAGTGTACAAGGAAGCCACAACCCTGTTCCCTTTCATCTGGAACAATGAAATGAAGTGAATTATCTACCCGTGTATCTGTTAGTTTTTGGTGTATAATATTGGTGGGTTGTCTGCATTGCCTTTAGCAGCGGTGCTGCTGCAGTGTGGTTTGCACGTAAAATATTACCACACAGACCTAGCTCATTGGCTTTGCACTTTCATTTGCTTTAAAAAAAGAGATTTTTCCGCTATACAGTCACTGTCAATGTGCAGGTAGCAGAAGTAGTTTGCTGATCTGCATGGTGATACCTGTGGAAGTCTGTGCTTCAGGTTGAAACGTATTGGCCGTCATGTCTGACAGCTCGTGTCTTACCGCGTCATGCTGGCACGTACGTGTAGACAAAGGACATGAGGAGAAGCTTTTTGTTTGTTTCAGTGCTCAACACGAGTGTAGTGGAAGCGCTCATGACCATTTCTCCCTGTCGAAATTAAAGCTCAGGCCTATAGGTTCTGTCCCACACAGTGTTGCTTTGTTTCATGTTAGTATTTCTGTGTTGTAAAGGAATGAGCTTGAAGCGTTGGATTCAGTCAACAGATTAGGTATTTTTGTAAATGTACAAATGTCATCACGTTTACATCCCCATATAGGGCATTTAGTGTTGAGTAACATCTTGTGTGAGACTGTTCACTGTTTCTGAGTCATAGTTGGACAAGTTTCTATGTAAATAAACTGGGCAGAGCACTGTTAATTTTGCTAGAGGGAAATCATATATTGCTTACAGGAGGAGTATGTCAAACGGCGCAATGAGTATGAAGGGTTTTTTTTCAGTGCAATATGACACAGGCTGTTAAATGGGATGCAGTTTGGTATTCTTGTTTACATGCCAAATACTTCATTAGATCAGGAAATGTCACATTTTTGTGAGTAAGAATCCAACCAATTTGGGAGTTCCTAGGAATTATTTTATCAGGAGCATTTCAGTAAAGAGGCGTGGTTATGGAGGCATTTTTGTATTCCAAGTAATATTTTTTTTCAGATTTTAGGTAGCAAAGTAGAGCCTCTTAGCTATTGTAAAAAGGGTCTCAGCATTTTTTTTCCCTAAAATGTAAAAAAAAAGTGTAGAAGTTAGCTGGATGTGTGGGTAACATATAACAGATGTTTCCTCTACATAACTATTTACTGCCTGCTTTTAAAGTGTTTGTTGGCGATGAAAGCTTTTCTCGAAGCTAAATGAGATAACTAATCAGTTTCCAATTATTGCAACTGCATTGTGAATGAGATTATTTGGTTGCCTCATGAGGTCAGCTAGATTTCTTTTGTGCAGATTACAACAATAAGGTTGTTTTCTAACAGCTAAGGATAGAGTAGTTAATTAGTGTACTCCACGTTTAAGTTTAATCACTTGTGCTCCATTTCAAGCCACCTCAACTGTAAAATATTCTTGAGTGGGATTCATATTTACTGTCCTGTGCGTCTGTTAAGTATTTAATTTGACCGTGGAATTTATTTCTTCATGGTATAATTGAAAAGGATTTGAAATCCTTCTTTTGCTGCCCTTTATTAGCTTTTGCACCATTCCAGCATTCCCTTGGGCAGTTCACGTCTAACTCATAACATATTTCATTTGCTTAAGGTATACGTCTCCGAAGGTTAATTATTGAGTAGAATGCTAAAAAAGAACGCAGTCTGGCAACAAACTCTGGATGAGCAGATGATGAATATTGAACACTGAATACTATTTGCAGTGTTTCTTGCTTGCTCTAGATTTCATGACTGAGTGCATTAATCCACAACTTTATCTGATTTTCTTTCGCACTCTGTCTCCAGTCTCACAGACTTTCCTTGCTGGGCAGTGTTGGTTTCAGAGTGGGCAAACCCACTGCACTTTCACGGCCTTTTGGTTTTTTGATTTAATCAGCCTGTCAAAACACTACAGCCCTTCAAACTGTTTTCTTTTCCCTTCAATGGGAGCTAGGCAGTGGTTCATTTGTGATTTGTAGATGTTTAAAAAAATACATTGTGTGAGCATGTTTATGCAAGAACATCTGAATCTATTGCTTAAGGTTACTACAGTAAACACTACCCTTGAACTCTGTGAACAGGTAACTTCCATGTAAAGATGAGTTGGCCTGACATAACTGCTGAGGGGTTATAAGTGCCTTATGTTGTTATAGCTTCTCCTGGGATCATACTTTAATAACTCTGTAATTGAGCAGCTGACAGTAGTTAGCGAAGATGGCAAAGGAACTATTAAAAAGATGTATCCCGAATCCTCCGAGGCCCCTATAGCCAGCTATGCTTTCAGTCGTTTGTGTACTTAATGCTTCTAAGAGCTGCTTTGGTAAAAACAAAACAACAACAACAACAACCTAAAAGAGGATTTATTATTATGACAACTATTTTAATCATCTGATCTTAACCAACACTGAATCTGTAGTCGTGAGTCATGCATTGAGTGCAAACCTGGCATTTACACCTTCCCGAAGTGTCACAGCACTAAAATGAAGTAATGCCAATAAAACAAGATTGTTGTTCTTGCGTACAAGCTCATCAGAGAGGACTTCTGTGAGCTGCACTGTTCTCACATTTGCCATTCCAGCTCTTAATTTTCCATCTGGTAGCAAGGTGAACAATGATATAGGGGGCCAGGCATCATTCTGCACATATCTGTGTCATGTATAACTTGTTTGATTTTTTTCAGTTTTTCATTGAGTTTTTTTTAAATTATATTTCTTCCCTTCTGGAGTATTTTTCCTTTTAAAATAAATCTGAAAATTGCTAAGATCGTACGGGTTTAAGCACGAGAGGAGGTCATTCTGCCCATCTAGCCCATTTGGAAGTTAGTAGTAATTGATTCATAGATCTCATCCAGCTGTTATTTGAAGGCAGCCACTGGATTCGACAGCATGGCTGGATAGTTTGCTCCAGACTCCCACAGCTCATAGCAAAAGTGCTAGTCTGGTGGGATGACATACCAATATATTTGTGTCACTACTGTATGTATTACAGAGAAAAGTCTTATAATCTGGGGAGTTCTGTGCTTTTTCAATATTAGCTTTGGATCATCATTTTTATAACCTGTGTCTTATTTTTGTTTGCAAGAATATAATTATTTAGTGAGTTTTACACAGTGGGCAAGGGCAAATGGTAGTTCTCATTCATACCTATGTTTTTTTGGCCTCTTTGTTTTCTTTTCTGATTCAATATGATCTCGGAGGAATTCTTTCATTATCAACCTGATCGTTTCAAATCAAGTTTGAAATGTCAAATGTGCTTAATCTAGACTCGAGTATTTCTTTCTAATCGGAAAGTTTAAAAGTATTCTGCATTGCACATAAGACTCATGATATGATGTCATTTCATTTATGATCCATCACTGTGTGTGGAAAAAAAACAGAATGTGTGGGATTCCACAAGTGGCTTACAAATACTACCACACATGGAGCAGTGCTGTGGGATGTTAAAACTCCTCTGAGTTTCTGATTGTGTTATATGGTGCTGTGAGAATGAGTAAGAAGATGACACGCAGGTTAAAAAACAACTATACCTTTTTTTAAAACCTGTAAAATGTCATTTAAAATAGCAACCCTGGAGTCTGGGACTTAAAAGCAGGGCAGAGCTCCTTGTAGAGCTCCTTGTCATTACAGTATGTGCAGTGTGGCTTCTTATATGCGTTGCATGATGCTAGCTTGAGTGGCTTTCTAAAGGAGACGTAAAAATGATGTGTGGATATAAAGATCTGGATAGGAGGTAATCTGCAGTCGCATCATCCAGGTGGGGCTGCACATTGGTGGTGGTGGAGGGGATCCCCATTACCTGTAGAGCGCTTTGAGTGGAGTGTCAAGAAAAGCGCTATATAAGTGTAAGCTATTATTATTATTATTAGTGTGTTGCTTGCAAGGGTAGAGTTGGAGAGTACTAGGATACAGATCTTCATTAGCTGTTGTCAGACAGTTCTTTTTCATCTTCTGCATTCTGTATGTTTTTAAGTGAACTTAGACCTTGTAATTGGAATTTCTTCAACGAGCATAACTCAGTTTTCTGAATGTTTTTTGATCATTTAAAGGTGTTACAATATTTGTAACTCAGTGTGCTGTCACTCCATCTGTCAATACATTTAGGAAAATTCGTACTCTGTTATGGTGCTGTCATACAAGCAAGGGTTTTATGTTTTGTTACACTTGGTTTGAATGGACTGTAGTCTGTTGGTTCTGTAGGTTCATCCTGTGAATGCTAAGAATGCAGTAAGTCATACTCGCATATTCACATATTGTGACCCCGGCACTGTGATCTCCCACTGTGATACGATTTTAACCTTATCCAAAAATTTGTAGCCTATTTTGAAACCGTAACCATTAATGTAACTTGTTAATAGAAGTGAAGTGCATTTGAGATGATTATAGACCCACTCGACGCAGCAAAGGATTGAAACCCACCATTAATTATCTGGTTACTCAGAGAACAACACAATGGATGTGAAGGCAAACCAGCTTGACAGTTAACAAAACAGGGAAAATGTTGTGAAGGTCTTTTTGCGATGCACTTTCTAGAGGGGGAAAATGTCTAGGTGTCAAATATTTGCTGAGCCAGGCTCTTGTAATGCATTCAGTTCTTTTACTACTTGTCCAAAATAGAAAGTACAGAATGTCTTTAAATGTTTTTTTTTTTCATTCCCATGAAAAAACGCCTGCTCACCCCGTGGACAAAGAGGGCTTTCATTTAGGTCCCTTCTCTCAGGGTAATTAGTACGTATTCTAACACCTGCCTACACTTAGGATCCAAGCCATCTTTTATCACAGTTAATAACAGTCATCATGCAACATCATTTCCAGTGTTATTTTTTCAACTATATTTGAATGAATAACGTGGCATTACATTTTATTGTTAGTTACTGTAAGGGACAAGGCAAAACAAATTAGCAAGAGACCAGTCCTTTTTTTACATTGGGATTAGTATTTTTAAAATATTTTGTAGGAGTTGCCAAATCCGGTCTGGTTGAGATGTTATTGATGGATTAATTTATCATCTTTTATCATAAATAAGCTAATTATCGTTTTGTGAAATGAGCAAAAGCTGTTTCAACATCTTATTCCCTTTCTGGAGATAATGATCCAGGGAAGTGTGGCAGCATATAATATATAATATAATTTGTGTATAATACTTTTTCTTCATAATGAAGAAATGATTTTTATTTGTTTGCATTTTGCGGCCGATTGTGCTGTTTTTCTGATGTTTAGGAAGGTAGAATATGGTAGCTTGCTTAATATTTGTCTAAACTTTATCCATACGGTTTAACAGATTATTTTTGGCGCACACCATTTTTTTTTGATAACCTAAGCAATGGATATGTATAATATAGCAGCTCTTTAAGAAAGGAGACTGGTATTACAGTACCTGCTATAAATGTGACTAGAAATCAAAATTTCAGAAATGTGGAATTTGGAACAACCATCCTCTCCTGTACCCTAAAATTGTTTCTTTCTTTTCACCTGGTGTTCTCTAAACATCCTGGAAGACTCCTATTTAGCCTTTTTAAACAGTATCTTGCTGAGAAAACCTTATGACATGAGCAGAGTGAAGTGCCAGACTGTTTGGATGGCTTTTTTTACATTAATGTTTTTGTTGTTGCAGGAAGCTGATTAAGAGGAGTAGCAGCAGCTGGGGGCCGGTGAAAGCACTGAGGAGAGAGGAGCCCTCCCTAGAAGTGATGGATATACAGCATCAGTAACCATGGAAGAATGGATGAAGAATGATCATCACGCTTGAGTACTTTGGTGAACATAAAAAGAGGATGACAGGAGGGATATAATGGCAAAAAACAAGGAACCTCGCCCCCCAACATATGCTGTGAGTGTAGTTGGCCTGTCTGGGACTGAGAAGGAGAAGGGCAACTGTGGAGTTGGGAAGTCCTGTTTGTGCAATAGGTATGTGCGTCCTAAGGCTGATGATTACTTCCCAGAGCATACTTCTGTGTTGAGCACAATAGACTTTGGAGGGCGCGTGGTGAACAATGATCACTTCCTGTACTGGGGCGAGGTGTTGCACAGAGGTGATGATGGGCTGGAGTACAAAATCCAGGTCATTGAGCAGACGGAGTTCATCGACGACCAGACCTTCCTGCCTCACCGGAGCACAAACCTGCAGCCATACACAAAGCGGGCTGCGGCGGCGAAGCTGCAGTCCGCGGAGAAGCTGATGTACATCTGTACTGACCAGCTGGGCTTGGAGCAAGATTTCGACCAGAAGCAGATGCCGGATGGAAGGCTAAACTTAGATGGGTTTGTCTTATGCATAGACGTGAGCAAAGGGTGCAATAGAAAATTCGATGACCAGATGAAATTTATTAATAGCTTATACTCTCAGATAGTGAAATCAAAAAAGCCCATTGTAATTGCAGCAACAAAATGTGATGAATGTGTGGAACAGTACTTGAGGGACATCCAGGCGTTTGCTTCAAACAAGAAGAATATTCTTGTGGTGGAAACGTCAGCTCGGTCCTGTGTCAACGTTGAGTTGTGCTTCCATGCTCTGACTCAGTTGATGGATAAAACACGTGGCAAGCCCAAAACCATTCCCTATCTGGATGCGTATAAGACTCAGAGACAGCTAGTTGCTACAGCAACAGACAAGTTTGAAAAGCTGATTGTGCAAACGGTAAAAGATTACCACACGAGCTGGAAAGCTATCAGTAATAAATTAAAGAACCACCCTGATTATGAAGAGTACATAAACTTGGAAGGTACCAAGAAGGCTAGAAACACATTCTCTAAGCACATAGAACAGCTGAAGCAGGAACATATCAAAAAAAGAAGGGAGGAGTATTTTTCAAGCTTACCCAAAATTCTTAATAATCTACTCAGTAACCTGGAGGAGATTGAGAAATTGAACTGGGCAGAAGCTCAGAACCTGCTGAAAAGCAGATCTGAATTTCAGTTCTGGTTTATTGTGTTAGATCATACCCCCTGGGATGAGACTGATCACATTGACAAAGTCAATGACAGGAGAATTCCCTTTGATCTGCTTCGAACACCAGAAGGAGAGAGAATTTATCAGAACCACGTACAGCATTTAATTTCTGAAAAAAAACGGGTGGAGATGAAGGAGAAGTTTAAGAAGACCCTTGAACGGGTGCATTTTATCAGCCCAGGACAGCCCTGGGAAGAGGTTATGTGTTTTGTCATGGAAGATGAAGCTTACAAGTATATCAGCGAAGCTGATCGCAGAGATGTTTACAATCGGCACCAGCGGGAGATAGTGGAAAAAGCCAAAGAGGAATTTCAGGAAATGCTTTTTGAGCATGCGGAGCTGTTTTATGACCTGGATCTAAATGCAACCCCTAGCTGTGATAAAATGAGTGAAATACACTCTGTCCTCAATGAAGAGCCTAGGTATAGAGCTCTGCAGAAACTTGCTCCAGACAGACAATCTCTTCTGCTGAAGCACATTGGCTTTGTCTATCATCCTACTAAGGAGACCTGTCTTAGTGGCCAAAGCTGTGTGGACATTAAAGTGGAGCAGATTCTTGCAAACAGGCTTGTTCAGCTGGACCACGGGCGGCCCAGTCTGTACCATAACAGTGCCAATATTGATAAAGTAAACTTGTACCTCTTGGGGAGAGATGGGCTAGCACAAGAGCTGGCAAATGAAATTCGTGCTCAGTCTACAGATGATGAATACACTCTGGATGGGAAGATCTATGAGCTTGAGCTAAAGCCCATTGATGTAAACTCAGCTTTGCTTCTGAGCCATTTCTTGACCCCTGCCTTTAAACCTCATGGTTATTTCTGTGTTTTTAATTCCATAGAGTCACTTAATTTCATTGGCGATTGCATTGGGAGAATAAGGGCTGAGGCTAGTCAAATTAGGAAGGACAGACATATACAGCCTTTGCCATTTATTTTGATATTAGCAAACCAGAGAGACAGTGTTTGCAAAAACCTGCCTATCTTGAGACATCAGGGCCAACAGCTTTCTAATAAGTTGCAGTGTACTTTTGTAGACATACCTTCTGGTTCATTTCCACGAAAATTTAATGAGTCCCAAATAAAGCAGGCTCTGAGGGGAGTACTTGAGGCACTAAAGCACAACTTTGATGTTATGAGCCCTCTGCCTTCTATTAAAGACTTATCAGAGACTGACTTGCGAATTGTTATGTGTGCCATGTGTGGAGATCCGTTTAGTGTGGACCTTATTCTCTCGCCTTTTTTGGATTCACATTGCTGTAGTGCTGCCCAGCCTGGTCAAAGCAACACTCTGGTTCTTGATAAGATCATAGGAGACAGTCGAAGGCGGATCCAAATTACTGTACTTTCCTATCACTCCTCTATTGGGATTAGGAAGGATGAGTTAGTCCACGGCTACATACTTGTGTATTCAGCAAAGCGCAAATCCTCTATGGCCATGCTTCGGGCATTCCTGGCAGAAGTTCAGGATGTTATTCCTGTCCAAATGGTGGCCATCACTGACAGCCAGGCGGACTTCTTTGAAAATGAGGCCATCAAGGAGCTGATGACTGAGGGCGAGCACATAGCCACAGAAATCGTAGCCAAGTTTACCGCTCTGTACTCTCTGTCCCAGTACCACCGCCAAACCGAGGTTTTCACACCCTTTTTCAGCGAGGTCCTTGAAAAGAAGAACAGCATCGAGGGGATGTTCATATACGACACTACCAGAGATTCCACCAACACCAGCGAAGACGTGTTTCTGCAGTCCCCCCACGGGAATTCACCGGCTTGCAACTACTACCCTGACTCAGACGACGACACTGAAGCACCACCTCCATACAGCCCCATAAGAGATGACGTGCTGTTGCTCCCAACTCCCAGCGAGCGCACATCCAAAAACAGGATGGACCTGGAAGGAAACGAGTACCCCATCCACAGCACCCCCGTCAACACCCATGACCACGAGCACAACCACAAAGTGCCTCCGCCTGTCAGACCAAAACCAATTGGACCCAAAACGAACGTCAGGAAACTTGATCCCAACCTCCTGAAGACCATCGAGGCTGGCATGAAGAGCACGAAGAAGCAGATGCGGGTTCCTCTTGCGCACGCAGAGGATGTGGAAGCTCAGGATAACTATGCAGAACCTGCGGATACGCTCCTCAAATCCAAAGGGTTCAGCGATGACATCTATGCCGTCCCAGATGACAGTCAAAACCGAATTGTCAAGATGCGGAACTCTTTCGGGGTCCTTCATGGGACTCATGCCGATGAAGAGAATGGGTTTGATCGGTTGTCGAAGGGCGGGAGAAGGCCTTCCAAATACAAGCATAGGTCTAGTATTCTGTTCAACAAGATGAAAGCTTACCACCGGAGGGCTCACTCGGATGCCAGTGATGACGAGTCTGGTGTGGCACTGCAGCAGAAGAAGAAGAAAGGCAGGGGCCATCGTGGCAGTGAGGAGGACCCCCTGCTCTCTCCTGTAGACCCCTGGAAGGGAGGTATTGATAACCCTGCCATTACATCTGATCCTGAGCAAGATGACAAGAAGCCCAGAAAGCCCAGGAAACCAAAGCCTGATAAAAGCAAAAGGGTGAGATCATTTTTGATAATTCCTTTGCATTTTATAATGCCGAGCTTCACTTAAACTTTTAATGGAGAGCTTAACGTCTAAATAAAAGGTTAACTAGTACTTTGCAAACTTTGTGATTAAAAGAAAACCCAATGAATATTGTTAACTGTTCATCTGGAAATATTTGCTCTCCGATTTTAAACAGCCTTATAATGTCTATAGACATTTTTATTGCAAACTGTGTGGTTATGCAGACCTATGGGTTCCTAAGACCCAAGTCCCATGAGATGTATTTTTAAGAGGCTTGGTTTAACAGACTTATCAATGTGACAATATTTATTTTGATTTATAGCTATACATCTGCTTCAGTCTAATTCTGCCCTGCTTTTATGACCCTGCATTTAGTTTTCAATGGGCACGTTTGCCCTTCAGGGCAGTGTTTCTGCAGTGAAGTGCATTGCCCTGAACAGTGGTAATGACATTTCAGCATACTGTATGGCCTTTCCATCACTATTATAGCAGTGTGAAGAACACCAATATGCGTTTATTTCTTCAAGCATAATAGTAATATTTCTAGTTGTTGTTCCACAGTGATCAAATGAAAAGAAGTGGCACTGGTAAGTAAAAATTAATGGGTCCTTGTATTGGAATGCTAAGTCAATAAGTGAAGCCTTGAAAAGAACAAGACATAATCTGAGTAAGGTAATAGCCAGAAGTTGTGATTCAGACTATTTCCAATGAATCCTTATGCTGTAATTTTGCAACAACTGCAGATGATTAGGGAATGTGGCTGTAGATTTGTAAGTGCCACTAGAATGTGGAGAGGGTGTATCAGTGTTGAGATCAACATGTAATTTCTGTTTATCTGCTACCTAGAGGCATGTCTTAACAGTTTCTTACTGTAGAGCGTCAGCTTCAATCCAGACACATACTCTTTATCATTCTTAGATTCTGACAAACTTAAAGCATGCAGTAAATTTAGGCATGCTTTTCTGCATTATATTTTGATAGCTTTCAATAGGTTGCTCTGAGATGCAGTACTCCATGGACTTACTATAAAAATAGTTAAAAGGTTCCTTTGTAAGTAATGTATATAGTAATTGAATGTCATTAATGAAAAGGAAACACCTGAGAGGTTGTAGTTTTCTATTTTCAGGATTTAAAAGCCATACAGAAGTCTATCCAAGTTAGTATTTTTTATCAGTGGAGCATTTATCTGCTGATAAGTCCTCCACAGTTCCTGCTTGAAATGCATCGTTAAATTGTTAAACCCTGTGTGTTTTACCTTGCATTATTTCGTTTCTCTCTAGTATATTCAAAGCCATCTCCCATGACGATAAACATTAATGCTTGCAGTAATTTGAAAATGATCTAATCTCAGGCTTGCAAGTTTCTTAACTTGAGTTGACTGTTTAGTTGGGAATCTGGCAAGTCATTGCCCACAGATTGTTCACATGGCTGCCACTGGCAGTGCAAGTCATTTGTTTAAAACAGTGGTTCTCAAACTTTTTGGACCAAGTACCACCCCTAATCCAACCAAAGCATCCAAGTACCACCTACAAGTCATCTTCTCATAGGAACCCCAGAAATTGTCAATGACCAACATGAGCGCACGTGCGCACACTCACACATACATATAATAAATATTATAATAATAAACTTTATTTGATATAGCGCCTTTAAAGGTGGCTTCTCAAAGTGTTTTACAGAAAAAAAAACATTAACAACAACTAATAAAAAAGCACCATTTCAGTGAGAGGGGTGAGCCTGTTTATTTGAGCAAAGCAGATGTGAATTAATTTTTCGAGCCTTGATGCAATTCACAACAGAGTCTAACAGATATTAAATCGTCAGGCATTTTCTTGACGGCAAAGGTCTCGCGGTGGATGTTGTAATGCGTACATTAATTTCTGGAGCAACCTATCTAATTCGTGCAACTGCACCGTTATGTCGGCTTGTCATTGCTCTAGCACCGTCTGTACAAACTCAGACGCATTTTATCCAGTCGAGGCCATTCTCTTCGATAAATTCATTCAGAAGCTGAAATATGTGCTCTCCTGTAGTTCCTGTTGGTAGCGGTTTACAGAACAGAAAGTCTTCATGGGACATGCCCTCAAACTCGTATCTAACGTAAACGAGCAAATTGACCAAATCTCATCTAATTGCAGTGAAAAACATCTGCTCATCTTAACGCACTCTATCAGTGTACTTTTGATACAATCCTTAATTTCAATAATTCTATGAATGACTGTCTTTCAGGGGGAGGGGGGCAGCAGGTCGAGCTGTTTAGCAGCTTTTTCTCTACACATAATACGTGTCAGCTCTTTTGCCAACGGTAAATAAGGTTCTTCAAAAATAGTGTAGCTTACCTGCTTTAGCAATTCGCAAGCTTGCATTTTTCCGCGTTTCCGTTTTTATTTCCGTATTTAAAGTTTTTATTTCATGCGCATGGGAGCGAAACACAGAGACGCTCGGTGTATTTTTCTCAAATTAGAACAGTTCTTAAATATTTTTCTGTTATCACGCTTTCGTGTGCTCGCAAGATTACCTGCATTCGTAGCACGTATTTCTATGCATTCCTGTGTTTACAATGTTGGCATTGTTCCGAAATCACGCACATTCTCCTTTCTCCCTATTTGCTGGAGATACAGTAGCTTTTTTTAAATACAATTGGTCACTTGCGTCCGTAGCACGCATTCCTATAGAGTGGTATATAAAATTACAGAGTATCTCTTGTGTCCACTGAAGTATTAGCGCGCACTGTATCGTAGTACGTAGGCTGCGTATTCGACACGTATTAAAATACAAAATATGAAAACCCATCCCGATTTTTCAGCGCACACAGTTCCAGGGTCATTTGGCGTACCACCTGGCGGCACTCCACGTACCACTGCCGGTACGCGTACCACAGTTTGAGAACCACTGGTTTAAAACATTGTAATGTGTTAGGTTTTATTCACCTTGATTAGTTTTACAGTATTTAAGCCAGTATACAGAAAATACAAAGCTGGTTCTTTGCTGTGTTTATTTAAGTGTTCTATACTTATGCATATTATGAATATTGGAAAGAGTACCTTTCATTGTCACATAAAGAGATTATTAGCAGCTGCATTTGAGAAAGATGTAGGACCACAGATTCAGGGAACAGTCACCATGCCCTTCCTGAGAGAAGAACACTATACTTCTTTGAAACGTCCAATGTAGTTACAGTATGAACCTGGAAACGTTTGTATTGGCAGGGACTGTAGTGCTCATTGAGTGTGATTTGTCCATACACACACAGTTTGAAAATTCTGCACCAATAAAGTTGTGAAATCAGGCAAGGAGGAACACGCATTTAACAAAGTATAAAAGCCACGAAATGAAGAAATTTCCTTCGATTCTTCATTCCACGTGGGTTCATACATCCTTGCCTACAAATTACTCACACTTAGCCTTTCAAGCAGTGTGCTAAAGTTACAAGAAAACAGCAGAACAAATTAGACTCCAAAGGTAATTTACTCCAAAGGTAATTTACATCACTTTAAATATACAACCTTGTGTATATAATTAAATTTTTATAAAGCATTATTTCTGATACATGTGTAGCACTACAGTAAACCTGTTTAACAGAATAATGGGTGGAAAGGGTGTCTGTTATTGTGAATTGTCCATATAATTACAGATTACATTTTTCAGCCCCAAAACATACTATTATATGTGAATATAAATCCAATATATATGCTTTCTGGGTCTTTTTTTAACAATTGCAATGAACACAGTCAATGAAAATTGTTCCTGTGCCTTTTTTGTTATAAATATACAAACTCTTTATTTGATGATGTCAATATACTGTATAATATTTGCTAATGCATAAGAAACGCAAACACCCATCATAAGCAGTTGACCTACCCCTATAAGTCACCATTGATATTCCTGAATTTTAAACCCATGTAGTATTTATTTTAACTTGTATTATTATTTGTGCATTTCCCCATAAACACGGGGAATGTCAGTTATTTCCAATCGTGCAGATAAACTTGCCTTTAGAAGATTGTCCATTGAATCTGAAGCCGTTTAAACTGACGGTTTACTGTATTTCCAAAGTTCACTTTTGTACAGTCCTTTCTGCTGTATCTTGCTCCATGCATTTTTCAAATTAACATCAGTTTTTGTAAGTTATAACAATTTACAGAATCTGTTAGTTCAAATTCAGAGCTTTAAGATGATATCCTAAATATGAACTGAAGCCCGCCTTTGTGCTGTATTTAGGCCAGGCAGCTGCATAAAACATGCCACCCGTACCATGAGATTTTCATCACTGGAATAATTACATTTTCCTGATCACCTTGTTTTTTTGTGTTGCTTTTTTGGGTGGGTGGTTATGACATGAGAAAATGAATGTATTTGAGACCTTGGAATGTCTTGTTCATAAATTTTGAAGAGTGGATGTGAATCTCAGAGGAATCTGTCCACTTTAGCAAAAAAAGACCACTGGTCTGATTGATCTTTTTTTTTTTTTCCGCTTTATTCAGCAAGTTACGTGTGTCTTGTGATGTTTTTTTCCCTGGAGATTCCTAGTCACATTGCTCTGTATCAGTGTAGCATCAGGAAAATGAAAGCAAGTCATGAAATGTAAGTACACTTGCAACACATCCTCTCCCATTTCATTATTCAGATTGTTCTATTACTGCTGGGCTGTCTGTAATCCTATAGAAAAACCAGTCCTGCTGCGAACAGAGAGATCACCCTTTTTCAAAAAGCAGATGCAGATGTTAACTAAATGGCATACTCTCCTGTGAATAACACTTGACCCTTTGTTCAGGAGCCAACGTGTCTGCAGCTGTTTCATTTCACTGTTTGATATCCAGTGCATTTGGCCTTACAAAGAAAGCTAAATAGGTAGATGCATGTGCAGTTTTGGGCTGCCTCTTCTCACATGTACTACCAGGGGTCTCCAGCTCTAGGCACACATTCTCTTATTTGCTATTTTTATGCCGGCTGTGGGTCACGGATTAATTGGCTGTTATCTGTCCCTTGCTCACATCATTATGTGTTAACAGATACATTTAAATCTGCCAGCTTCCATTTGCATCAGCTTTTCTTAAAAGAGCTGTATACCCTGGGGACAGGTAGATTGCATTGAAAATATCCGTGTTAACTAGTCTCTCGCCACAGCTGCAGTGCCGGTTTAGCTGTATCTGGGATAGGTTGACTAAATAAAATGCTTCACTTACAGAGCAAGCCATGTTGGTCACTCCTGTTAGGTAGTCCTGTAAAATATGGATGTAAAACTCCGGCCGAGAGATGGGCAATGACTTGCTTTCCACCATTAGTTTACTTAGCCCCCACTCCCATTCTTCATATGTGGTAAAAAATTGTCAAGGTAAGGCAAATGGAGTATCGGAAAGAGGTATGTTTCTGGTCGGGGGTGGAAGGGGGCAGGTGAATCGTGTTGGAATTTTTAACATTCTTTTGCACATACAAATGACCTTTTTCCTCATATGTGTTGCAGTCAAAACCAAAGTCTACCAAGCCTCTGTACCCACCTACGAGAAGAAACTGGGAGAGCAACTACTTCGGCGTTCCTCTGCAGAACCTCGTTACTCCTGATCGGCCGATCCCACTGTTCATTGAAAAATGTGTGGATTTCATTGAAGCCACAGGTAAGATGACCTTCTACTTCAGTAACACTGGGAATATTTTGAACTTGTTCAAGGCAGTAGAAGAAAAGTGTTGACCTTCACTTATCTGAAAAGTGAATGATTTTTAGTTCCATACACAGATTTATGTATTGATTATTCGTAACCGAAATTGCCTTGATTGTTTTATGTTGACCTCATTGCGGGACTCCCACAATCCAAATGCTTTCTATAAGGAATTGCCTCCAGTTCTCACTTTTAAGTTCCGTTTCCTTTATTTTCCATTTATGTCTTCTGGTTTTTCTTTCAATGCTGATCTGGAAAAAGTTCAGTGGATTTGTCGATGTTTTAGAGGATTTTGAATACTCAAGTCAAGTCGACTTGTAGTTTTTCGCTGTTTAAGATGAAAGTCGGAGTTCTTTTAGCCTCTCGAGGTAAGACATCCCTTTGAGCCTGGGAATGTACCTGGCCAATCTTCTCAGGACTGTAGTATTACAGCCTTAGAAATATTTTATTATGCTGCCTGTTAAGCCCAGTAAATCTGTTTTCTGCATTTAGATTTACAAAACATCCCGTAATAGACCATAAGCTTTTTTTCTTGATTGTATATCATGTAGTCCTTGTTGAAATCTGACTGTTTTAGCAGTGTTTGCCATGCAAATGTGCAATATAAAATGTAGACTGATGTGTCTTGCTTTAAAACACCAGCATAAATACTTGAAAATTAAAATGTTCAGGTCTTAAAGATATAAACATTTTTCAACGCCAAGCCCTCGTTTGTTTATGTGGCGTTTGGAGTTGAATCTGCCCAAGAAGAATGTTTAAGTCTGCCAAACGGGAAACCCTGTCGTTTTTTTTTCTCATATTGTGGGCCAAAAAGGCTTTTGCAATTTTTATTTCTCACGTTATTTCAGATGCTTGGATATGTTCCTTTCACTGATTATTGTAGATATCAGTGAGTTAGCTGAAAGCTATGTGATGGTAGAGACAAGAGAGAGCCCTTTATTAAATGATTTGATCTGCTATAGGCAGTTGCTCTGCAGTGCAGAGACATCACTGTCTTCTTACCTTTGGACAGCCTTTGGTGCTGTGCCTGGAAAAGATGCTGAATTTAATTTTCTTCTCACTTCTCCAGTCATTGAAGAGCACTTGGAATCTCCAAATTTAGAGGTGCAGTGATTTTAAGGTACTGCAGCTGGCCACTTTTGTATATAAACTTGGGTCTTCCTAAAGTAATATGTTTATATTTATAACGCTTTCTAGGTGGGACCTTGCATTTTTTTGGAAGTTAGTAAAAGCAATTGAATTTAGGAGTCTCTCTTGCGACATCGGGATGTAATAATATAGAGCTAAAACAGTGAGGTGTTGGGTACGTGACCTTGATATTCTAAAACATTGTGTTCATGATCTTGATGCCCCAGGCAAATTTAAAGACTTGACCTTATATGCAGGCAGCACCTTTGAATGATGTTACTGCCTACACACACCCAAAGTATCTAATTCAGATTTCAAAATAACTTTAAACCACAAGTGAAAAGTCTAGACTGAAGAGGAAAGGGAAGTAGTC
Source organism: Lepisosteus platostomus (assembly GCF_059453375.1). Lineage (NCBI taxonomy): Eukaryota > Metazoa > Chordata > Actinopteri > Semionotiformes > Lepisosteidae > Lepisosteus > Lepisosteus platostomus. The sequence continues at coordinate 5,288,096 of NC_142620.1, read as the reverse complement.
TTTCACTTTAACTTTCACTGGGTTGTCACTCTTAAATTTAACATAACGAAACTCAAATCTGTGAATCTCTATTTTGTAATACAATGCATATGCGGTTTCCTGCAACAGTTTCTAGTTTTATTCTGTGGTGCTCTCAGTAGAAAACAAGATCTATAACTTCTGTAATTGTTTGTGTTTCTGAAACATTCTGAAATCTGTTTTCATATTCTTTCACTAAACTGTTTTGTAAAAAGGGGAAGAAAGCTTAATGTTTTGCTGTAGTAAGGGTTTAAGAGCTTTCTTGTTGGTGCATTCACATTAGGTAGTTTCAAAACATGAAATTTAATATATTCCACGGATAAAATAAATCATTCAAGTTGTTTGTCTGGCACATTCTCATTAAAAATACATGTTTTGTTAAGCATATGGAAAATGTCTCCCAGCATTCCTCTATGCACTTATCATTTTTGCAAGAATGTTTTCAGGAGGTTTCAGCTTATTTCCTCAAGCCTCTCTTATTTAAAGAGCCGTAGATAATTGGATTTGTAGATAAGGTTTCCTTTGAGTGGCTTTTATTTATCAGGCATGTTTTACATAAATTTGAAGTTTCATTGCAGTAGCCTAGGTTGACAGACCTTGCAGAAAGATTGTGCTTCCCTACATATTTACATAGTTACACCCCTGTCAATATTGTGTTTTTGTTGTCTGGTTTCTTGTTCCAAGGTGTGAATCTTTTTGAAATGTATAGTCCCGGGTATTTGGTACATATCCAGTGTTACTTGTAGACTGCTGGAATCTATTCTGCTTGCTTTTTTTAGTTTCTCTATGTGGGCTTATTGAAGTAAGGCAGTGATAACGGCTGCCATTAAACACTGACTAGCTTGTATTAACGGTTTCTGAATTCATTTCATTGCCTATTAAGGCTGTTTGTAAAACATACCCTATGTGTTTTTGAAGAAGTCCCTATTTCTCTAATTTGGATATTGGTTGAGACTTTAGAAAATTAAACTGAAGAAGTTTTAATTCTGGATGGGGGCCTGTTCCAAGAATACCTGAATTGGTTCATCTCAACTTATTTCTTAAACAATACTACTACAGCAGGATTGACTATGCCTTTGAACTGAAGAGGGACATGAAGAGCTAGAGAGTGCAGAATCACAGATGTGTCAGAGGGCTGATAAAGAATGCTTTGTTTTCAGCAGGGTTTAATTATTAATTTTGTCAGTGGCAAGTGGTGATGTTCACGGATGATGACAGAGCGTTGCCAAGCCCTTCTCCTCTGGCTTTTCTATTTCACCTCCCTGCTTTCTGGTTTAGTAACGTCCTGATCTTTGAAAGTGCTGTAACCCTGCTTCTCAATAACCACAGTCTCTTTTTTTTTGAGGTCGTTAAGAAAATTGACTTTGCGTGTAAGCATTAACTGTAACTCAATGCAGAGTTGAAATGGTGTCTTGTCAAAGGAACTCAGTTTACATGGTAGGCCACAAATGGTTATCATACGGTGTCATTTAAAAAGATGGACAAAGACTGGTGGAGACTATGATAAGGTAAATTGGTTATTCAGTGTCAGTGTGACTCAGATAGTACTTTAGTACTCTATTACTCTGTTACAATTAAACAGCTTTTTGAAGTTTGAGAGGATTAAGGAATTGTATAGTAGCTCCACACTAGCTTCCGGTTTTTTAAAAGGTTAAACTGACCATCCGTGATACGAGACCTGCTATTTACAAAATCGGCATAGCTGTCTGAATTCGGTCTTGTTCCATTGCATTCGTTCTTTTTTAAATTGTGTGCTGGTGACAGCCATCATTGGATACAGCAGGCTACTGTGTGTTTTTGGTGCACAGTAAGCTAGTGCTCATCGGGGTTGGCATCAAGCAGGTCTTACAGGTGATCCCTACATTATCTGTAAAGGCTTGGAACACATGGGTTTTGATCAATGTCATGAGGTACAGTTGTTTGCTCAGCTAAGCCAAGGATAGAAGGCATTTTTTTGTGAGCTCTGTGGAGTTGGTATTTTCTTTTTTTGTCCTTATTTTTTTGAAACTGCTGAACACATTGCCTGCTTCAGTGCTCAAAAAACTCTTTAGACCATGGCTAGCTTCTCAGGACCAGGGTTGGACTTCTCTTGTACTACCCATGCACTGGTTTATGTGATCATAGTACTTTATTTTCCAATAAGCATCCGTACCTGAATGTGAAATAAGGGTGGGTGACAATGCTTCCACTCTGGATATTTTTTAAATGCATTTTCAGGGTGCCTTTACTGCTGTTCAGAGCGAACAAAGCAGTGATTCTTGAATTAATTTAGACTTTTTATAGATTATTTTTACCTTTCTTCCTTTCCTAGTTGCCCTAAATAGGTAGGATTTAGCACACAACACAATGTGTGGTGTGAGGGTTTAGCACTTCTCAGATGACCCCTTAAACAACCTGGTATTATTACCACTAGGGCTGCAGGGTTTAGCATTCCTGCACCAAACTACTGCTGCCAGCATTTCAGAACTGATGCTTTAAGAGGCTGTATAGCACTACGATTCTCTGCTGGAGACCTGAATTTTATAGAGCTTAACTGTGTCCGGTGTGTTTTATAATTGTAATTTTAATTAAAATTTCTCGACATGAACAATGCATGACTGGTTTAAAAAAGAAGCACAACAAAATTGTTGCATGAAGCTAAAAGAGTTCTCGGTTGTTTTTGAGCCCTTCATTTGATCTTCCCAAATCCTGTGTTTGGCTACCTGAATAATAAAAAGTAAAGTCTTTATCAGTCTAACAATAGTGTGGTTAATGTATTAATGCCAGGGAAGCACTGCTATTGTGGCTGACAGTCACACTGGTTCTATTTCTGTAAGGACATGCGTAGAAATTCATTCTCGAAAGCCGACCTCACCATTGTTGACCTCTGTAAGTATGAAATAGTAAAGATTTAGCTGTCCGCTCTTTCGCTTTATCACAAAGTACTTCATTTGAATTAATATTTTAAGACTCTTAAGTGCTTATTCAGTCTGTTAGTAATGGCAGAGGTATGGAATGCACTATGTTTGTTGTGTAATTTATTGTAGGATTCCTCCTGTGAATAACATGTTGCTGCTCTTGATTTATTACTGTTGTGACAGAGCTTTTACAGTATGCTATCAAAAGAATTTGAGATCATAGACTTTACAGCCCCCCTATTCTGTCTCATTGAATTCTGTCTGCAACAGGTGTTCACATTCTAAGAATAGTTTCTTGAATGGTGGTGGCATGTGGAAATGTAGTGTTGCACTTGAGCAGCCTAAAAATGTGAGAATTCACATCATTAGAAGAAATGCATTGCTTTAAATGTTGACAGGGTCTTTAAATTGTTTAAACATGATGTGTCACTGAGACACTGCAACTGTTGTGTTTACAAGGACAGCTCAGTTACTGTTACCACATGTGGCTATAGCTATATAAATTACTTTGTTTAATCTGTGAGTTTCTTCTGTGTGCTATGGTTTCTTCTCACCTTCCACGGACAGGTTAGGTAAAATCGTGTCTTTATGATTTATCTCTTGGTGTATATCCTGCAGTGAACTAGCATCCTGTCTAGGGTGTAGTCAAGCTTTATGCTCGGTGCTTCCAGGATAGGGCCTTCAACAGTAAAAAGCAGCTTTCCGATCATATCAGTGTCGTGAAACCTTCTAAAATTTGTCAATTTCAGCAGCTTTTCCTAAGTAATAAAGACCCAGTTTTGTTTCATTACCAGGTGATGTTTTGCATATGTACTTCTGAGTGGAACTGCCTCAGGTGAAAGGGGTTTTTCCTATTCAAAATAAAACTATTATTTTCAACCCCGGTTCAACCCATTCTTGTTACAAAAGTAGAACTTGAAAGTAGGCAATGTTTAGTGCAGTTCCTGCAGATTGCTAATGTTAGTGTATTTCATGAATCCAGTAATGAGACCAGCATTGTCAACTTGCATACCTTAAAAATGCATGCTCAATTTATTTACTCAATGGAATGTTTTTTTTAAACTAAATACTGAAGTAAATTGTGGGTAACTGTTCTGCAGAACCCCAGAAATGCTTTGAGTGACAGCTGTACAAAATTCATTGTTGACAATGACAGCAATTGCCCTGAGCAAGTCATCATAAATCTTTCATTACAGAATTTACCAATGGCACTATAACACAGCCCACTTCCTTAATGGAATCAGAGATGTTTTGCCCTTTTGAAAAAATTATGGGTGGATAAAATGTAGCCTATATTTTGTAATTTAATGGCATTGTAATATTGAAGCGTAGTTCAGTTACAGTTTCAGGGCATCGTGTGGAGCTGAAGTCCCTGTCTGTTCTATTGTGTGCTATATGTCCACAAGCTTCATGTGGTATTTGAGATTATGAATATTATATCTTTGGTTTAACAGTACCATGTGTAGTGACTGGCATTCTGTAACAGTTGCCAGGACATTAGGATTTATTGAGGGTTTCTTGGAATAGCTTTGTAGGGTATTTTAATCTGTTAATATTGAAACTTCCATAAGCTAATGATAAGCCATGCGTGGTGCTTGAGAATGTGGTCTCTTTCCTATTACAAAGCCAAGAAAAGCTGTAATATTTAAGCAGAGTAGAGAGCAGCAACAAACAACATGGCAGAAGGGAATTTTTGAAAATAAATTACAGAAGAGTATAAGGAGGTAATGTTTTTCAGATGGCTCACAACAATATTTGTCCACAGGGAAGGTCTGAGGAGACTGCAGTGAAAGAAAACCTCCGAGTTCTTGACCCGTATGTTACTGAAATGCTACTGATTTCATAATTCTTTGTACATAGAACAGACCTAAATGTACAGCTGCATTAGGAGCCTCTCATCCCAGTTTCCTACAGAGCCCATAAATCATTTATTGCCCTGGTGATGCCAGTTGTACTTTTTTAATGTCATGTTTTATGAAGCAGTCTTTCCGAAGGAACGGCGAAGCCTCAAAACTGAAGCTTGATTCCTCTTCAGAATTCGGACTAGCCATCAGCCTCACTGCCAAGGTGCCTAATTATCAGCATTTTATATTCGGGTTCTTTCATAACCGTGACTGGGCTGTCTCGGATGTCTTAACTATTGAGAGCTGGTTGTCCTGAATTAGGTTTATTTTACTCAGTTTGTAACCTGTTACAGTTTAACGGATAAACATGTTCTGTCTTGTTCAGAGTGCACAGAGCTCTAAAATCTGTGAACCTTTGGGAATAATTGGTGTTAGCATAGAAAGTTCATGGGGTTACCGGAGAGTGAACAGTCTCACATTCCCACTCTGTTGTGTGGTTCTTTTCATGTGGCATTTCAGCATGGCTCTTTAGTTTCATGTCTTTTACCTTCATGTTTACAGTACAAATATTTCTGTTTAAATAAATGTATTATAAATATGTAAAGAATGTCATCACCCTTCCTTGATCATGTTACTTAATATATTTAAAACTCGAGCAAGTGATGAATAATGATATTGTAAAGGCAATTAAAAGTACAGATTGTACAGAATAACATTTGTGCAGAACAACACTTCTTCCAGTTTATTTTCAACTTGAAGCATGCAGGTTCACTTAGCCTAACTGAGTTCGGGGAAAATGAAGACGCAGATTTGTTTGAAATATTCTGATGTTCGAGTTATGCAAGGAATAGAGGGATGTCTGTTAACGTTTACTCGTATCCTTGGAGACAGCATGACAAACATAAACTTTGTATTTGTTAGTGTCAGTTCAATTTGAAAGGTTTGCTCAACATTTCACCTTCAAATTAGATTCCTTCTTAATGTACAAGCTCTACAAGAGTGGTTATTGATCTCTCTTCACTGCATAATCTGACAAAAACAATGAGGAAAGGGATGTATTTTGGTCTTATTAAATCTCAGTGAAAACTTCATGCTCAATTCAGTGTTTCTTTATAAATCTCATCTGACTCAGATGAATTTTGTTCTAAAGAGGGATTATATTGGGGCCTCATAGGAAGGTTTGTGGTACATTTCTAAACCATTTGCACAATTGATCCACAGCCTCTTCACTTACATCCTGCAAGCTAATGATAGATCTTTTTTTCACGTTTCTGAGATTATTTGAAGAGGTACGTTTTGATTTGCAGGTGAAATAAACCTGTAATGTGTGATTTACAGGTGTAAATAGCAGATAGCATTCACAGCAAATGTATCATCAATGTGCTGTTAGAGTGTAATCATTTGTAATTTGTATCATTGAGAAGTGGAGATTTAAGATGTCCTCACATCCTTGGTGGATCTTTGAAATGATCGTTTCTCATCAGAGCCTTTATGAGGAGAGAGATTGATTGTAGTGACAGTGATTTATTAGCCCAACAATGGAATTTCTCTACTGGAAGAGCTGCATTGCAGTGAACTGTTGTGGCAGCACATGCACATGTGGAGCAGTATTGTAATTAAAAGGTACAGGTTTATTCCTCATGCCACAGTGTTTAAGTGTTGATTCTGGAGAGGTCCATTGGCTGCTTTTGACAGTGCCCCTTGCCAATATATTGGTTTGGTCCCTTTGTAGTCTGTTCAAGACTGAAAAGATTCTGTTACTTGGAGCATGTCAGTATAGGATGTTTCCTTTAAGACTGCAAATACATATGGTCTTGGAGCAGTAATATCTTTTTTGGAAACGTGGTGACAGAAATTTTACACAGTGTTCTAAATAGTTTTTATAGTTGATTGTGCAGTTGTAACATACACTTAGATCTATGTTTAATGTATATGGGTAAAGATCCAGTGTATTATGTTTTGTGTATACCTTGGTCCAAGAGTACAGTATATCACTTCCCAGTTAAAAGTCATTAATGTGCTCTTTTTTGTGTTGTTAAATTGTGCAGTTCAGTATTGGCTTTTATGTGAGCCTGCTAGAAAAAACATTGGTGGTGTGTTTGCAGTTCAGACCTGAAATCTGATATTTGGTTTCCCTTCCAATTATCAGAAAAAAATAAAATCAGTTTATGTGAAGTTTAGGTTTCCAGTGATAGGATGTTAACTCCCTCACCTCCAGAGATAAAGCCATAAAGCTCATACTGAAGATTTGTTTGTACCTACTCATCCTTTTTCGCTGTTAATCATTTATCTTCAAAACATTTTGTTTTAAATTCAGCTGACCTGTTGCGGGTTGTGCCTTTAAATTAATTAAAAGTGATAAGCCTGGTCTGTCATTTCAGCTATGTTTAGAGACCTTTGAGGCAGCATGTGAGAGGAGTTGGTGGTATAAGCTTTGATGTGACTCTTCATAATTGCCACTGTATCCTGGTTGGGGGTAAATCAAAGCAACATACTTTCATTTAAACAGCAACCAACAATCTGTTATCTTTAACACACGGTGCACTTGTTTGATCTTTAGATATGGCCAATGTCTACATGAAAATAATAATTAACAGTTTATGCTTCAGGGCTTTTTTTGATTAATTGCCTGTGATTGCTCAAACTAATTGCTTCACTCTTCAGGGCTCAACGAAGAAAACACTGTGACAGTAAATAAAGTACCATTTGATATACTAATCTGGCAGACATAAAAAATACAGCAACTTTCTAAAGGCTGCAAAGACACCAGTCATTCCTGAGGCTTTGCAGTGAAGAGCACCAGCATCATAGCTTCAGTGCAGCTGGGCCTCAATGAGATTTCCTTATGTACATTTGTTTATTGTTGTATTGCTAGTCTAGTCACATGAACTCTCTCTGTTCTTATTGGTTTTGTATAGCCTGCTTCTGATGTTTGATCTGCCCTTAATTAATGACCTGTATTATGTACTATTATTAGGAATTACATAATATATGGATCTGTAACTGTAGTGAGACCTGAGCTAGTCTCATTCTTGTGGACAGAGCACAGTTCAGTTGTTCTAGAACTTGAAAGCTGACAGCCTCTCTATAAACGCTACACAAGGAGAGCAACATGGTAAGAATGTGCTAAAATATTGCATGTGTGAATGAGCTCAGCTCATGAATAACAAATTCTGATCTCATTAAAAAGTGATGAAGCTGATGTGGCTTGTGTAACTTCAGTCTGACGGCTTATTGAAAAACTGGGCTTCCTACTTGTGGCTTGAGTTGGGTGTTTCAAGAGCGAACCTAATGCATTATTTCTGTGAGGGGGCATGTTACCAGTGACTCAGGGATAATTCTCCTGGCAGCTACGTCTACATGGCTAGAAGGTCTAAAGTTGAAATACCTGTTGGTATTGGCATGTCTTATAACAGAGCACAGTATCTGTGGATGAGTAAATAGTCGGATGTAGTGAATAGTTGATGCTAGTTTATGCACTGTGTGTTTAGCATATGCTTTGTATGCTTGGGTGGCCTTAGATGTGGTGAATGTTGTGAATGTCAGAGCACTTTTGGGAATGCATTTTCATTATGGTCAGAAAATGTCATCAGGTCAGCATTTCAGTCTTCTTAACAGTTTTGTTGTGCCTGGAGAAGTGGCCATAAATATGGGGACGAGAAGTCAATAAAATGGCCCAGTTTAAGTGAAATAGTTTTGTAAGGAGTGGTGAGAACAGACGGAATAAAGCCAGAAATGGAGGTTTGAGCAGCAGTTGTACCTGCAAGCCAGGAAAGTGCAGGCCTGCAGATAAATGTGGTTTCCCTTCTGTCCTCTTATATTGGATATATAACTGGTTACAGCATTACCATGTTTAAGCTTGATCTCATAGAAGCTAAGAAAATCTGGGCTTGGTCTGTACTGGAAAGGAAATAAAACTGACGAGCTGTACTAGTGTAGGTGGACTAGTACAAGGTGCACATCCTTCAAATCAGTACCATGCTATGATGACAAGGGATACTGCCGAAAGAGATGATTTCCTTTGCACAATAGATAAGATAAGATCACTTTATTAGCCCTATACAATTTCTTGCATTAGGAAATCGTCTTTTCGCAGACCCCAACTTGCTCTCCATGAGACACAGACACACGGACAGCACAGCGTCTGCCATTGTACAGCGCCCCTGGAGCAGTTGGGGTTAAGGGCCTTGCTCAGGGGCCCAACGGAGTAGGATTCCTCTGCTGGCTGTGGGATTAGAACAGGCAGCCTTCCAGCCACAGGCGCAGATCCTTAGCCACAGAGCCACCGGTCCGCCCTAATAGGTTAAACCAAGGTCCTTGGTAATTAAAGATCTGTATCACTGTTTGTAAGATTAGAGGTGTTAACGAAGGTGTTGTAGCTCATTTTCATGCTGGATTTGCACATTCTGGGCTCCCTGTTGCCATTGCATTCTCATTGATGCAATCTGTGCAGTAATATCTCTTGTCTTTTACCTGCTTTACTGTGTAGCAGAGCTGCTGGCACATGACTGTTGTGTGTCACTCATGTGGGTGCTGCACTTCAGTGGTGGATGAAGAGGTTCTCCTCCTTTATGTTAAGCACTTTGGGATCCTGTAGGATTACAGATGCATGTAAATGTGAGGAATTATCCCACAAGTGACTCTTGTATCCTTTATCAGCTTTCTTAGCTTTCTACAAAAGAAAAGTAGGAAGTCAGTTTTCTGAGTGATTATAATACATGCCGTGTAATTTAGCAGAGGGCTATAGAAAGAGAAGAGGCCTGTGCTTTTATGATTTAAAGTAGTATCCATTACTGTACTCCATTATGGTATCAGCTTTGGCTGCTGAGCATTGAAACTAATAAAAGAAGGAATCCTCTCTTGGAATGGACGGATCTTTAGTAAGTGAACATCCAGACCCATATTTAAATAACCAAGTATGTTTCAGTATTCAATATGTAAATACTATGTTCCAGTATTGAATAACTGTATCCCAAGTACTGTAATTTCTTTAAAAAATTAGACTGGTAATTTATTTAATGAAATAGGAAAACTGTTATCTATATTTATTCACTGATTACTGCCAGAGCACAATATCTGAACAGGGATGTAAATGGTGAAAAACAGGAGAAAACTTCTAAACCATTTCAGGTGATTTAAAAGTGAGGAAGAGCATAACTTGTAAACTGTCATAAATCATAACATTAGAGAGAAATGTCCATAGTTCAGTGTCAATTTTTTGGCTATCTTAAAATTACCAGAGATTGCTCACAAATTGAAAATTGTACAGCTGGTTTTTGAGACTTGGACAGTTGGGGATGTGGGACTCCTGCTTCATTGCCAAAAACAGAGACCGGTCTTTCTGTAGTCTTGCTTCACACTGCAGTCCATCATGAAGATCGCAGCTGCTGTGGTGTTTTTGTTGTTTAACCTTTGTAAACAGGTTAATGTGACAGTGGATTTATTTTACAGCTGTGTTTTTTCTTTATAAACTCTTCTTTATAGGCAGTCCTCTAAAACGGCCTCTCTGAATAGTCCTCTGATGAAAAGGTTTGATTCATTTTTTGTTTGTTGCGCTACACATTCTGAGGGAATGTCATTATTGGTTTTTGCATTCTGCTGTCTATTAAGCGATAGTTGTGCAGCACCAGTACTTGATGCCAGTCCTAATCTGGTTTATGCACAGTCACTTCCTTTTTTTCTTCCCTGCCTTTGTTCTCTTCCTGCCTGCCTCTGCTCCAAGATAGCCCGTGGCTGCATTGGGAGAGAAAAAATAGACTTCATGGTTATTTGCTCATTGATTGTGATTGCTCATTTAACTGCTGCATTCTTCAGATCCACAACAGGCTGTGTAGCTTTATCAGAAAAACTGAAGAGCATGGGCATATCTTATCTACAGCACTGTAGAGGAACATGAAGCCAGGCTTCCTGGACAAAGGTCTGATGTATTAAAATGCAAGGGATGCACTGAAGGCTTTCAAAGGCTTAGGACATTTACTGAAAAGAGAGTGTGTGCACTCACTGCATCACAGAGAAGAATGAAATGTTTCTTTTTAAGCACATAGAAACCTGTAAAAAAGTATAAACGCATCCATAATGTGTAATAGCTTGCAGATGGATTTCCTATTGAGCTTTTCTAGTGCGGTTGTGGTGCCAAAGGTACAGACATTCACGTTATTCTCAACAGAATATGAACCTCCTGGTGTTTTTTCCCACTGAATGCTGAGTGTATATCCTATTTGTGGTGATCGAGATATGTCATAAATATAAGACCTTTTCAGCTTTCACAAGGATGAAAGTCCTGACAGTAAAAATGCAGGAGTAAGCTGTGCTACAGCACTGATTTGATTTGTCCTTTGTCAGCTTTTATTTTATTCTCCTGAGGAATTTTAAAACACGGGATTAGGGGAAAAGTCACTGATGAAGCCAAGTCCACACTGTGACCAAAACAGGTAATGAGACCTTGAGACTGCCCTCCACATGTCGATGCTTTAGGCCTGTTGGCTTTGTGAAAACAGTCAGCATATTCCGGAGATGCTGTCTCTTTAGTAGTTGGCATGTAACCTACCCAAAAGGTAAATAAAAGTTAATATTTTGCAGATGATGCACTATGGATTCACGTTTATCCATCCTGGAAAAAAAGGATATGAAGTATAAATACAAGAATACCTCCCCCTTTGCTGATCTTGTCTGTCTCCCTCTGATAAAATGTCTTCATTATCTCTCTGTGCCATCTTTACAGTAAGTGGCACTGAGTAAAAGTATATGAAGGATAAGCATTCTGTAGAACAGATGCTCAGATAGAATGGACAGTATTGTTTGCATTACTATCTTATACATTTGAGTTAAATGTATTGCTAAATAACACAGTATAAGGTGGAAATAATAAATGGTAAATGTAGTCTTAAGCTTCTGAAAGTCTGTTTCTGTTATAGGTACCCTTTTTTAAAGATACAAAGTTATAACCCAAAAATAAAAATGATTCGTGAAAAAATTAAAGTCAAATATATAGCCTAGTTAATAAGTTATGTACTTTTTAGTCACATTTAACCCCTTTGGAGATTTTTACTGTTTTTCTCTTTTATTATCTTGTTACATCTGGAGTGCAAAGGAAAGCGCTCGAATTTCTATTGAGTCTAGCTGTATTTTCTTTTATGGTAAGCAGCAGTAATGGTTTCTGGTTTTAATGGATCTGTCAGTGTGAAGTGTTTCCCCCTGATTTGTTCCTGATAGTATGCATTCGACAAGTTTTTGTAGATTAAGTTTTTAAAGGCGTGATATTAAATAGTGTCTTATAGGCATTATAATACGTATTCTCTGCATAAATCATTCCTGACAGCCGTGAGCTGAAATTTCTTTCTGCTTTTCAAGGTGTTACTTATGTGAATTTTTATTTTAATTTTAGATTTTTATCCATTTGTGGTGGGCATCGAAAACTGTACAAGGAAAGTGAGCTGACAAACCATAATGAATGACTATGCAAGATCTCTTGGGGATTAGACTACATCATGAAATGTTAACAACAGGCAGTTTGCTTGCATCCTTCTTTCAATGGAGTTGTGTTCACAGTGTTGCTGCTGTGAATGAAGACCCTTCATAATGAAACTTGCTCAAGGGAATGCCTGAATGTGATCTTTATACTCTGGCATTATAACTTGGCAATGAATACATGATGCACTATATCATATCTAGTTTTGTTCTTGCCCCGGGGACTACAAATTGGATTTTGGACAAAATTATGGCAAGGCTGCTATTAAGGGAATGAGGATTATTACTGATATGATAAATGTGTTGGTGTGGGAACAGTGTGTGTGTGGTAATAAACACAGCAGGCATCTTCAGATTACTTGCATTGTTTGCCACATTGCTTTGTACAGTTAATCACAGAGTGATTTAAGAAATAAGGATTAAAAAAAAATGTAAAGCACTTTATATCTAATGTAGAAAGGTGTTCAGTTCCTGTACTTTGTTCTTGAGAATATTGCCATTGACAAAAAAACTCAGGAGCCCCGGTGAAAATGTTTTCTAAATCTCAGGCTATTCCCCAAGTCTGTATTGCTCCCTCTCAGTTTTGCAGGCTTATTTTAGGGTCATCTAATATCGCTCTACCTCTCCGGAGCATGGGATGTTCTTCCTTCATTTTCTCCTCAAGAATAAAATCAAAAGTATTTCAACACCAAACTGTCACTTTAATGATTGCGCTTGTCAGATTGATTTTATCTAAGCAGATAAGGCATATTCAGGTTCTAAAGGGTCAAGGAGAAGGATTTTCCGAACGACGGGACATTATCTCGGCAGGGATCCGGAAGGAGGGAGAAATCCATTTGTCCTGCCGCCTGGATTGCCATCAGCTAACGTGTTGATTGCGTTCCTAAGCTGTGAATTCGATGCTCGTACAAACTGACCCTTTAGTGTTCACCCTTTCTGTTCAGGACGTTGTGACGGGTAGGATCAGCTTTAAGCCTTCTTGTGTTGAATATTTAAAATTTACTGGCAGGTGTTATTTATTACACACTATTTTTTAAGCTGTTCCTGTTCAGTAGTGTCTCAAGAGGTCACTTCAAATAGCGAATATCATGAGACAAGTAGGTATGAGCTCGGTTTCATCACGTTTGACGTACATCTTCTGTAAAGAACGGGCTTCAAATGGGCTTTCTGCTTAAGGTACTGAAAGTCACACTGGATGTCATGGATGTTTATAGAAAAAGAAAATGGTGGGGCTGTCAGTGTGCGTTAGCGAGTGTTGCGTGAGTGATATAGTTTCCCCAGTAGCATCTTTGCACCTCCTCCAGTTGGGTGCAGTCACGTTAGGCCCAATCTCCGGGGCAGACGTACTCAACCTTATTAAAATACTGCGCAGCCACCTTTCTGGGCACAGCTGCAGGGATTACTGGTTGCTGGTTGTCACGTTACATTAGGAAAAATGCTATTCTGTTGTCAGAGGGGAGAAAGTAGTGCAGGACAGAAAGCTGAACAAGACTCATGAGGGCAATAAAATGACAAAAGGACTGTGTTCTGTACTAACAGGCCAGCAGCACATCTAGAAATCCTTGCTACGCTCAGAGAACATCTGCAGCATTCCCTTTAATTTGTTGACTAATGATAAGTTGAGCTCTGTAAAAGCTGGTTTTCTTTAAAAATGGGATGATTAGATTATTAAACTCATTAATCTTTGACGAGGGTGGATGGAGATAGTTTTAGGAAGGGTCAAGTTTTTAAAACGTTTGCTGTTACCACTAACTAATGCACTAATGAAGGAAGTTTTATCAAAGTTTTCTTTCTTCCATATTAACCAGCTTTTCTTAATGAGTGTACCTGCATGTCAGAAAACATCTGCTCTCTAATTTTTAATAAGAAGGTATCATGCTAAATGAATATCTGAAGTTGAGAGAGAACTGCACAGCTCAGTAACAAATTTAGTTTCTTACTTGATATGGAAGATACATCACTGCTAAGAGGCGTTCATATTGGTGAAAATGCATTTTTTCAACTACCTTGTAGCACCTGCAGCTTTAAATGCATGGAAATTATGGGGAGTTTTTCATAGCTGGGCTTCCATTCCATTGTGTATTATGTAATTATACCATTCAGTTTGAAGAACAGGGCTATTTTTTCATCATTGCCCATCTGTTCATTAAAAACCAGAGCTAAATAAAACAGACTGATCCACTCACTTCATTTGAGGCAGATGTGCTGGCCCTTCTGTCCAGTCTGCACTGATATGCAAAGTCCTTTATCTAATGCTACCTTGAAGTGAACACTCATTTACCTTCTAGTAAAAAAATCATACAAGTCCAAATGATAAAATGCAGTTTTACAATACATATCTATTAATTTATGGATACGCAAAGTTTTGCTACCTGCAAATGTGGTAGCATTATTTTATTTTTAGGACACGTAGGCATATATATAGGCTCTTACATGTGAACAGTTTAGTTTAAAATAGTTTATTAATTACTATGGAAATCAGAAATTTGAATCAAGGTACTAATATGAGGTGTGCAAATATAATTGTGTGCCGATTGGAAACAGTGCAGTGTTTGTCATACTCTTTGCTTTGTCTCGCTGTCGCATGGCAGAGAGGGCTGTGCCAGGCTTGCTGCTGGCCGAGCTGGAGTGAGCAGGGAGTCGGCGGAGCGTGGCTTACAAGACTGAGCGCCGACTGAGGCTGGCAGCTGCAGCCTTCTCTGCAGCCCGTAGATAAGGCTAACTGTGACAGACAGAGCCTCCCTAATACTGCCGAGAGTACCCAGGCATAACCGCATGTTCCCCACAAATCTGGACTCTGCACAGATGATAATGTGGTGTACTGTGAGCACCAGCAGTAGACAGGAACTCAGCACAACTTCAGGGGTGCTTTGAGTATTTGTTCACATTAATTCAGTAAAAGGTAAATCAAATAAGTTCTAGCAATTGGATTTTTTTAAAAAAAGGATATTACTAATTTATGACCTTTCTTAATATTTCGGCATTCACCGGTAAAGTGCATGGATCAATTTTGGCTGAGATTTATTGGCAGGTGAAATTTCTTATCATGGATTTCCATATTAATGTTAGCGAGAAACATTGCTATTATAAAAAAAGAAGTGTGAATAGGGGTTCAAAATCTTGACAGTTTTCAAGCCACATTTTCTAGACTGTTTGATTTATGGGGTTGCACAGACAAGAGACGGTGAACTGATGAATGTGCAGCCGTTGAAAATGATGACTTGGCTCATCATAATTTTTCATTTACTCCATCCAGTAGTGTCCTTATTGCGTTGTGGTACTGTTTACACCTCTTCTAGGAGAGGGAGAGCTAAGAACCTGTTCATGTACGTCTCTGTTCATCACAGCCTCAATAAGTGCGATCGGTGTTTGTCGAGGCTTCAACATCTTCGACCATGATTCAGCAAGATATCAATAACCTTTGGGGTCACGTTGCTGCAGGAAAAAGGCCTTTGGTTTAGCATACGTAAAATGCAGTTTATAAATGCCAGTTACCACTTTCCGTTGAGAAAGCAGGATTTGGATGATTTTCATTAATAATAATTTAACAGCATGCGAGCTTAATGAGGTGGCAGAGTTGCTCTGCACGTCTGGGACTTAGTCACTGATGTGTTTTTAATTCCATCTACAGTGAGATGAGTTAAAATGTCTATTAAGTGTATGTTCCTGGCTTTTAATAAATTTACCTTAAGTAACAAATCTCATATTCCAGCATGGCAGGTATTTGAATAGCAAAAAAACGGAGTAAAGGACAGAGCTCCTTTAGTTAAGCAGCCCTGTGAAGAGTATGGACTCTGTAAATTACAACTGTTGAATTATTCCATTAATAATAATCCACTTGTTACCATGCCAAATTGTAAAATGTATCTGGAGGCTGAATTTAGATAACAATTCTGCTTGCTGCAGTATCTTTTGAGTATAAATAACATGGTCTGTTCTGTTTTCCAGAGGATGTGATTGCTGGTATTTTAGATTTTCCATTTAGGCAGTGTTCCAACATATTGTAAGTGCCTGAAGTTCTTGTATGAATTATCTTATTTTTTTGCATAAAATGCCAATATCTTGCAGCCTCTGAAGTATTTGGTTGTGTACCTTCTGTTCAGTATAATTTCCTAAAATAAAAGAATAATATTTTAAGCAAGGAATGTTTTTAGTAGTTTGTTGTGTGTTGTATTTAGAGGTAACATTTCAAGACTTGAATAACAGCACATATGGATCCATAATTAAAATAAAATATATTTGTTTGGAAGTCAGGGTTGGGAATTAAAACATACTCCAGCTTTCTCAAGTCCTCTGGTCTTGTAACTGGATGATGTCTGTCCAGGTTAATTGGACACTTAACAAACATGCTCAAATTTAAAAGTAACAACTCACTATTGCATGAATCCAGCACTGTTGACGCCATTTTCACGAATTAGGTGGTTTTGGTTCATTATATCTAACACACTTTGAAATGACAGTATTTAAAAAATTCACAGAAAAGATAAAAACTTTCTTGTTAAGCCGAAAAAAGAGCTGTGCTATTAAAGTGCTAAATATGCTGCAAATGTGCAAACATATCCAGCAGATCTCGCCTTGTCCCATTGATAAGAATTGAATTAAGTTTAAATTGGGGGAAAGAGCTAGTATGACAGTGAGCTATTACTTAAGAGCTAATGTCATTCTCAATTCTATTAAATTAAAATGTATGAAGGAATTGCTGGAGGGGCGGATGGGCTTGCTTTCACAATAGAACATGCAGTATAGGGGCAAGTAAATTCAGATCGAATCCCGTTCTTTCTCTTTCCTTCAGCCTTAGCTTCCAGTGTGTATTTGCTTTACAAGCCACTCATCCCAAACAGCCTCAGTTGTAGAAAGCAAAAAAAACAACTTTCAGCAGTAAAAAAACATAGAAGTGAATGTTTTTTTTTATTCTTCCGCTTGTAATTATATAAACAATATGAAAGAATGGGGAAAAAAATCAGGAATGCAGCCGTTCTGATGTGGCAGATCCAGTCGAAGGAGTGCGGTAACTAACCAGTGGCTTGGGCCGTTCTGTTTTGTAGTTTTGTATTTGCTGCTCTGCGAAGGGAGCCGATGTGATAGAAAGGGAATGACGTCTGACAGCTAATTGACATTTTAATGAAGCCAGAGGCTAGCAGTAGGCTGATAATTGGAAGAACCCGCTCTACAGACAACAAGGCCCGATAAGACTTAAAAACATGCTGCACATTTTTTTTTAAATCTGATTTTTAAGCAAAACAACAGGCGTAATTAAAGTTACAGGAATGCAAATAACACATGACTTGGCATTAACATCTATTCAGACTGCTTCAAAAGTGACTTGGACAGCAATAGGAGTTTATTTTTGCAGCTTTCCAATGGCATTGCTTCTCAACAGTGTAATTTAGACAGCAGATTTAGGTTCTCTTTGCATTTACGGTGTGCTTTACAGGGTTGCAGAAGTACAGTGGAGACTAAAACAAGGTTTCTTAATTTGTTAGCCTGAAAGCTGCAGTTATCCTCTATATTCTGGGTTTCCTGTGGATTAGCCATAACAGCTTTTATGAATCATTTTTAAGTATAGTACAGTGCTGCTGGAAAAGACTGTTTTGCTAACACCTACGGTGTCTGTAGGATGGAACTGGGTCACATGATTTAAGTACAAATGCTGTCTTGAATTGAAAACTTCTGTCATATAATACAGACACACTATTTTGGACAATCTTGGCTTATGACCTTCCTGACCTGTCACTTCCACCCTTTTTTTCCCATGTTCGTGAACCCACCTCTTTTCATGTCCACAGTTGTGACAAAACACGGATAACTTTAAAAGAAAGTTAGATTAGATCTTGCCAAGCTGGTAAGTCATTGCATCCATTTGCATTGACAAATTTATCTCTTTGCTGTAAAGCTCTGTATGTTTAGTGTGGAACAACACGTGCTTTTACTGTAGTTACTGCCTGTGCCCTTCTCTTTGATTAACTCTTGGGTGGTTTCACTGAGAATACCTTTTCTCTTGCTTTCCTGTATATGAGGTGCTTTCAAGCTTCTACATGTTAAAGTATCTTAAGAATGTGAAGTAACTGATGCTGCAGGTTCTGTACTGTACTTCTGCAAAAGAGGCGATAGAACTCATACAAGCACAGGTGTGTCTCTAGGATCATGCCTTATCTTTGCTTCTTAGTGCTGTGAGTGGCTTTAGCTGTTTTGATGCAAGATTGGATTTCCTTCAGCTTCATGTTGGGTGCGTTGCCTGAGGGTACAGCAACATCACAATGAACACATTATGTCACTTTAAATTTCTCTGTGAATACAGCCAACAGTGGGCATTCTCTCGGAAGAGGCTGTTTGATACAGTATGGAGCCATAAAAATAACTGCAAAATCCAGTGCCAACATCATAAACTATACTAAATCAAATCTGGAAATAAACATCTCTGTGTGATTTTTTAGGGAATTCCTGATTTATGTTTTCCACAACAAATTTGTCATCATTTTTGCAGCTCGAGTCATTTTTAGTAATTGTTATTCTATTCGGAGACATCTGTATATTATTCAAATACCGTTTTGAAACCTCTGCTTTATTGGATTTTTACAGATACATTGTTGGAACGAGCTGAACCTTCTGTGGTGAAATCCTGAGAAAATATGATTTGAAAAGCTTTGCAGAATAATTGTTAAATGTGTACTTATCTGGGTTTTAGAAAAATAACATTGTGCTGTAAGATCAATAGCTTCCCCTGTTCAGACCCCATACTTAGAGTTGCCACTGTGGCATTGAATTGGTAAAATTGGTAATCGGTCCTTACAGGACACAGCCCGTCCTATTTTTTACAAGTGATTCAAACGGTGTTTTCTTAAAACATAAGTAAAGTTAATTCTAGAATGGGTATCAATGTGAAGGATGTCTTAGTCCATATTAACATTTGTAAAAGAAAACCCACGATACTTGAAATAAGACCATTAGACCTTGCTGCACAGGATCAATTAAAAAGTGTCTGGTGGCTCATTTTCATTTCTGTAATGTCAGTCCTCTGCGGAGTGTATCATGTCAGCGAAAACGGGTTCATTTGTAAGTAGCTCCTCATGGGGCTCCTCATACCCTCACATCAGTTCTCGCCACTTGACACACTAATATCCTTCTTTCTGAGGGGAGATTTAGCCCTCGCCGTATCAGTGCAGCCTGTTACTGCAATAAATTGCAAAGCAGTTCTGCCCTGCGAAACTGGCGATTATCTGCCACTGTGCACCACTGCAGGGAGGACACTGTGATCTCTGAGGCACAGTGTGCACAGTGGGGTTGTGCGTGTTGGGTTTGAGAGGGAATTAAGATATTGGTGTAAAAGTGTACCGCGCTGCTGTGACTCTTCATCTGAGCTCATCACGCTCCAAACCTCATTTTTCGAAGGTCTAGTGCTGAGGACACCGTTTCATTCCCGTTTCATGTTCACCTAAATCAATGTGATCGAGGCAGAAAATCAACAAGCATGTTATTTATTGATCTGTCTTTTATTCTTATCTCAGTGGTTTCTTGTTAGTGTCAGTTTTTGAAAACCCCTAAATATCTTCTGTTCAATAAAACACACATTGATCTTTTCTGTGCCCCATCAAGATAATAAAGATATTCATTCACTAACTGTACAAAAGATTAGACAATGTGTTTTATACATTTTTTTTTATTCCTTGTTTAGGGTTGTCTACTGAAGGTTTGTATCGCGTGAGTGGGAACAAGACGGATCAAGATAATATTCAGAAGCAGTTTGACCAAGGTACTGATCATTCTTGTATTTTTCCTTATTTTTTTTTGTTTTTTTAGTTCTACTGTCTCATGAAAGTATGACTAAAAATAAAAATTATGTTCTGTGATTGTTTGCCAAAGTAACCTCTAAAAGAATTCAGGTGTCTTTCGTAACCCCTCACCATGGTCTTCCCTAGGGAGTGCATTCTTTCAGTTTAACTTGTAGGAAGCTTAATCCAACACAGAAATCATTTCTGAAACTGGACCGAGTCTGATAAAAGAATTATACATCTTAGGAGGCATGAATTTTGTTTTAAATTTGTTAATATTAGCCCTTTATCTTTGGTTTTTATGTTTCCAAACCCACTCAGGTTGAGTTAGAATCCACAGAGGATGTTTTTACTGGGTGGCTGAATCTTACACTTGAGCGGGGATGGTTTGCCTGAAAGAATGACTATCAGCACATATCTGCCTACTGGCTTAGAACCATTTCCCCTTCTTTTTGTGTTTTTTTTCTTCTCATTTTCCTGACTGTGTGGTTTTCCCTTTTATATAATGTATTGGACATTGTGGGGAAAAATAGATATTTTTATCCCTGGATGTACAGTTGTGGTTTTTCATAGTAGCTCTATGTATAATGACAGCTGTCACTTTACCTCAGGCTTGCTGCTCAGAGGGTTTTGTTTTGTCTTGCAGACCACAGTGTGGACTTGATGGCAATGGATGTGGCAGTAAATGCTGTTGCGGGGGCTCTCAAAGCTTTCTTTGCTGACCTGCCTGATCCTCTTATTCCTTACAATCTTCACCCAGAGCTGGTGGAAGCAGCCAGTAAGTAGAAACATGCTGCATTTCTGAAGGAGCTTAAACAGGCAGATGGTGGCAGGTCTGCTTGCACAATGCAGAATTGTTGCTTCTGTGCTTTCTCTCAGTCTCTCTTCAGCAGTGACAAGATATTGTCAGCGCTGGCAGGGGTGAGCAGTGCAAGCTGAGAGGAGAGGAAAATGAGAATTCAATAGTCCTATCTGTTGATCTCTGTTAGATGCATCTCGTACTTATCCAAAGGTTTTGTTCTTTCCTTTTCTGGTGGTTTTGCTTAAATATTGACAGGCAGGTCATCTGAATAGCTGCACTGTAGATTTTGATACCGTAGCCAAAACCTGCTTCTGCCTGTCTAGTCAGGAAACACCCTATGGAATGAATGCGAATCAAATCTGTAGACCTTTGTATTTGAGTGAGGGAAGGTTTATTGCATTAATGTCAATAAAAAGGTTGGGAGAAGAAAAACTAAAAAAAATGAAATAAAATATATGGATGTAAACCTCATGAGAAATATCACTGAACTTGCACATACCCACAGAAGTCTGTTTTTTTAGTGAAATTCCCTTACTGATTTAAAGAAACGCAATACGTACAGTATATACTGAACATGAAAATCCTAGCTTGCTGAGATGAGAAGTATTTCTAAATGCTCATTAATTTATGGGCTAATGTGCCCTCATGTGCCTGTATTCTCCTGTTGCCCAAATCATTTACTTTCAGGATTTTCTTTTCCAATTTTCACAGGAGGTTTTATATACATGTATGGAACATCAGAGGAAATGTACCACTGCAACAAATAACTTTGTAAATGATCATGAATATGACAATCTTTTTTCTAGTGAAATAGTGACATTTTATTGACATTTATTTGAGCGGACATGGTAGAAGTAAATTCTTATGTTGATCAACAGGACGTCTGCTGTGAAAGTCACAGGCAAAATCATGTTTGGAAGCAATATAGGCTGTACATCTGTGATACATGCTGTGCGACAGGTCGCAGACAGACACTGTCTAGTGGGACGTTGTGTCGTTCTTCACATAGAGCCATAGTTACGTGCCTGTTCACCGGTCTCTGAGCCCTAGATGCCACACTTCATCCCAGCTCCTCCCACAAATGCTCAGTGGGTCTTATGGCTGACAACCACTGCATTTTCATGTCACAAGAAAATCACTGTCAGACAAGTAGTACGAGGACATTTTTGTCCAGGAATTGTCCAGCTGGGATGGCAGTGCCAACTGCACTAAGATGTTGTTTTCTTGAGAACTTGCATATGACATGGTGTTTCTTTTCTGTGTTTTTCTGTCGTTTAAACAACATTCTACAGGTTAAATGACCTCTTCAGCTGTTCTCAATCAACTTTCCCTGTTGCTAAGCACTAAATCACTAATGAGATAATTTAGTATTTATTTAACAGTCAAAGACACTTAGGAGTATCATAGTCAATCAAGAATGATCGATTAATCAAATTGAAGCTAAAACCATTTAATCAATATCCATTTTCCTAAAAACAGAATTTATGAATGCATAGTGATTTTTCCTTTAATACTCAGTTGATTGTTTTGACCTAAATATTGATTAGAGATGTGTTAGGAATTTAGATGAAAATAGAATCCTGACATTAGACAGTTTAATAATTTTCTGCATAAGTACATTGCAGATGTATCCTTATGAAGAAATGTATCCATAACCTCAAGAAAATAACTGTACACAAGGCTGGTAAATCATTTTTTAATTAAAAGCTGTCCATCTCAACCTACAGGAAATGTATTATCCATGGCACTACACTTTAAGTAGTTATTCAGTTAAATGCAGAACAGGATTTAATGTTGAATATATTTAATAGTCTGTAATGTATTTCTGTTAATTTCAGACTTCTAAATGCAACAAAAGCCCCGGCTGTAACTCAGTGGTAGCAGTTTACAAATGTTTTCAAGAAATACCCTTGTATACATCAATTAATCATGTAACATGACAGATCAACAGTGGTTTTCTAATACCTGTTCATTAGGAGCATTTTACAAGTTCAAAGACTCCAAAGAATACTAACTAGGCTGGTTGAAGAATCTGTACATCCTACGAATGAGAAAGTAATCACAGGGAAAAAAGAGCAACTTGAAAATCAGACCCACAAAATGTGACGCTTCATCGAATGTTTTCTCCCTTGCAGTTACAAAAATATTCAGTATAAACATTTGAAATACAATAATTAAATTGTGACATAACTAGAGATTAGGGCACCTGTGCTCTGTTTCTCTCTGAATTTACTTTCTTCGTGTATTCCTCATGTTCTTTTTTTTACATTTTTCTTTTTTGGGGTCAAGAATCTTGATCTTTGGGATACTCTTGATCTTTCTGGAATAAGTGCTTTAAAGAATCGTTTAGTGCACATATGAATTTGTGTCATTCAATCCATTATGGTGCATACATGTTCTGTGTTAATAGTCTTCCTTCAGTCACTGAATTTTTGTCTTGCATGCTTTCATGCAAGGCTGGCAGGTGTGAGCTCTATCCTCCGTCTTCACACTTGTCTGATCAGAACAGTTGTGTGATGATAAAGATCTGGATGAGCAGCCGGTTTGAGGACACTTGCAGACTATTTTGGTGTTTACTTAGAAAACCTGTGTGTTAAAGGAGGAATTGCCAACCTGCATCACGCTCAGTGGAGACTAACTTCAGTATAAAATAGTATTAGCACAGAATAGGCAGATGTACAGTTTTTTAAAAGTATGGTTTAGTATCCTCCAAAGGCTGATGGTATTCCACTGACTGTACTTAAGGAAACGAGTTGTTAATCACAGACTGTTAACGAAACATTTTCAAACAGTCACTTAAGACTGGTATTACCAAATAGGAAATTGCTGATGTAGCGCCTATCAATAAAAGTTGTGAAAAGATCAGACCAATTTTAAGTCTTTCTTCCATTACATGCTAGGTGATGTAATGGAAAACAAAGGATCACCTATATGGTAGCAGGTCTGACAGTAAAATTCTGTTGGATTGTTAACATGGCTTATTGTTTGCCATATAATTAAATATACATTCTGGTGTAGATAAACTATTGTTTTGATATTTAAAATATTTAGATTAATAGGAAACATTTTAGAAGCTGTAAGGAAAATTCAGGAAGATAAAGATAACCAGAAAAGTTAAGGGGAAGCTATAAGGAAGTACATTTAAAACTGAGGAACAGGAAGCACTTTATTACACAAAAGGTTGTAGGAGTATTGAACACACTATGATGCATTAGTTATTAATTATTGATTGACATGTTGTCATGTCAATCAATAATTAATAATAATTGCTTACACTTATATAGTGCTTTTCTGGACACTCTACTTAAAGCACTTTACAGGTAATAGGGATTCCCCTCCATCACCACCAATGTGCACCATACATGATGCGATGGCAGCCATAATGTGCGCAGTATGCTCACCTCACATCATCTCTGAGTGGGGAGGAGAACAGTGTTGAAGCCAATTCATAGGTGCGGATTATTAGGAGGCCATGATTTGTAAAGGCCAATGGGAAATTTGGCCAGGATGCCGGGATGACCCCCACTCTTTTCGAGAAACGCCCTGGGATTTTTAATGACTACAGCGAGTCAGGACTTCGGTTTTAAGTCTCATCCAAGAGACAGAATCTATTTTACAGTAGTGTGTCCCCGTCACTATAGTGGGGCATTAGGACCCACACAGTCCGCAGAGTGAGCACCCCCTACTGGCCCCACTAACACCCCTTCAGCAGCAACCTTAGTTTCTCCCTGGAGGTCTCCCACGCAGGTACTGATCAGGCTCACACCTGCCTAGCCAGTTCTGAGCTGCAGGGTGATATGGCTGCTGGCTAATCAAGCCAATTTCTTGATTTTTTTTGTAGGAAATGGCTGGGTGATATCCTCAGATCACGTAGCTACTTGAACAAGCTATGTGGGCTTAATGTTCTCCTCTTGTTTGTAATCTTTCTTGTGTTCTTTAAAGTTTTACTTTTGTAATGAATGAACAAAACACTAATCTGTTATGTTTTCTCTTTGTACAGAAATAGTTGACCGTACAGAGAGGCTCAGAGTCTTAAAGGATATTGTGAAGAAATTCCCATCTGTGAACTATGAAGTGTTTAAGTATGTCATAACTCACCTTAACAGGTATGGGAAATAAACTTGTTTTCTTTCTATATATAGAATGTTTTGTAACATTTCTGTACATTTCTTATGTAATAATATTACTTATTTGTTTGAGGCTTTCAGGATTTTAGAATTTGTGAGTGTAATTTCTGACATTCGAGCATTTCCAATCCTGAAATGTTTAGGAAATGAAGCGGAAAATACCTGACATATTACATTTGTGCATCCTGATAACCAGAAACAAATTTTCAAGCACTCCTAAAAGAGCTAGTTAGTAACCTGTACAGTCATCTTTTTTTATTCACTGTATTTATACTTGTATTTAATGCCTTGAATTATCTTAAAAGGTTAGGTTAGGGATCCCTAACCCTCGCGTAAATTGCGAGTCAACTGTAAGTTAATTTCTTCTGAAAACGTAATTTAAATTGTTTGAAATCCTAACCAGTTTAAAGTGAAGTACATGACAATAAAAATGCTCCTGGGTCTAACAAAAATAAAAAATCTCATGTTTATACTGATACAAAAATAAATTCTGTTATAAGCATAAATTGATTCTCCTGACATATATGAATAAGTGGAATAGGATCAATAGATATTGATTAGAGCCTGTCTTTTCCTGGAGGGCTTTGTATCTGCAGAGGGCGGAAGTGCTTCTGAGCCTCTATACTTGCAGATGTTTGAGGAAAGCGGTAGTGATGTGTGGCGAAGAGTGAGCTGCCTAGGTACTCTGTCTCCAGTGGGGCAGCATTTCAGTTCTGGAAAGTATCTCTGGGTGGTCGCAGAATCCTAATCCTGTGGGGTAATCTGATGGATATCCTTACTGCAAAGAGTAATCTGGATGTAATAGTCATACTTCTATGCTAATTCTGTGTTATTCATTGTTGTTATGTGCCTGGTACTGTAAAGAACAATTACATTTTTCTGTAGCTATACTGTAGGTTAACCTCTTGGTTACTCTTTGTTCCAAGTTCTTTTTAAAATTCATTAAGGGAATCAAGTGAACTAGCTAAACATTTTTAATTGCTGCTGTGTTGTGGATATATTTTGCTCTTTCCATTAGTTTTTAAAAAGAATGCCTGCCTCTGTCTCTCCTTTCACAAAAGCAAACGGGTATTTAATAAAAAAAGGCACTCCAACTCAGTTTTCTCTGTTTAATTCAACATTTAGAATACATTTTAAGAATGCTTTAAAAACATTTTGCATAGACTGTACAACACCATGCTGATTTTAAGTCTTATTTCTAGATCACTTAATATTTGAGTTTAAGAAGATGAATTTGAATGTTTTTCCTGTGGTTAATGTTGACAGCTCTTAATCATATTTTTATAATGCAACAAGCAAAATATTTTAGTCCACTAATCCTGGTTATTTTCTCTGAGCTCTGCATTCTAATTTTAAAGAGCAGCTCAGACTGCAGGCAGCCCCCACATCTCATTTCTTTCACAAATGGAATACATTAATGTTACCAATCTAAATCTGGTCTGAGGGAGGCACAACAGAAAATGGAATGCAAGAGGAATATAGCATAAGATTACTTTATTGTATTTTAAGTTCTGTGGCAATCGTGATCGTCGCTGGAATAATGCAATTTCCAAGGTCATAGGCTTTCCTGCACAGATTATACCTGTGTGTGTGTACCACAGGTGAATACATTTCTGGTTTACCAAAGTGTCCCCCAGTACCTTGTAGTGTGATGCATTCATAACATATAAAGAAAAAGATGGCCGTGTAAAAATTCTGTGAATTAAATCCACCCATCTATATAATTACTTTTAATACTAACCAGCTTGAAAACCTTGATTATACTTCTCTTACTGTACGTCTGCAACACCATGCATGGGCTTGATGAAGATGAATACAACACATGCCCCAGGCCAGAGTGCAGGCTTTGTTGTTAGCTGAAACCCCTCCTACACTGAAAAGTGCCTAGCCTACAGTTAGGCTTTTTGTGGTTATGCAGTTAGCCAAGGCCCCATCTCCATTGTACCCCAGTCCAGAAGTACTTAAAGTATGTGACAGACTGCCCAGAGCTCAGGGTTACTGTGAATGGGCAGCCTCCAGTGGACGGGACCCATTCTGCCCTCTGAATGCCAGAGTTTCTACTGGATGAGACTCCAAGGCTTAGTTATTTACAACGTGTTTTGTTGTATTAAAATGTGAGCCCCAAGACAACAAGTCAGTGTGACGTCTATGACGAAAAAGACAGATCTTTTGTTTTCTAGATTTTAGCAATATTTGTATCTAAACTTCTCGGCACTGTCTGGAAATACTTTCTGAGTGTTTAAACCGTACCGTAGAACAGAATAGAAAAGAGTCAGGAAAAGACTAAAAATAGCCACAGGAAAGTCTAGTTTGTGCCGTGCTGGTCAGCAGTCCCATTTCTCTTAAGGGGAAGGATACAATTAGAGCCGCAGCTGTGGGTTTGAGTTCATTACCACTGGGTGACATCAAGAGACCTGCAGCCCCATTCACACTATACAGCCCATTTGGTTCGCTTATTGTCTAGGTTCTGCTGATGATTCCAGGGCTGTTTTTTATAGAACTTGATCTATAAAACGACAATGCTTTTCCTCATTTTCCACCATTAATATAATTGAGCAGGTCCAGCTGTTTTTCTTTTCTTTTTAAGGCAATATAATAGGGCGTGATTCAGATTTTTTTTTCCCTATACATGGCTCACATGCTCCTTTTAGCTTGCACAGTGTGACCACCAGTTTGACACAGTCTATATTGATCAGACGCATCATATTTAAGCCTTCACGAGGAGCATGATGTGAGCTCATGCAGTGCATTCTTAAAATAAAGCAGCTGGTGTTTGGTCCATAGCACTTCTTAGAGCCATGAAACGAAGGAGCAAGGGAATTATCTAGCAGTTGGAATCAGGCTGTTAATAAACTGCTCCCAACTACCCGTCTTGATAAATGAACATAATAAAATCTGTGACATCTGACTTTTTCATATTGCTCTGGTCAGGATTTTCAGAAGCCCAACTTGTTGAGATTTTCTCAATTGAATCTTTATTGTTGCATTGTAAGCATAATCATTTCCCATTTTACTCTTTCATTTAAATGTTTTGACCAGGATGTTCATTGTCTTTGCTCTGTTTTGCTCCCCCCCCCACCCCCCCTTGCAGAGTGAGCCAGCAAAGCAAAACCACTCTAATGACAGCAGATAACCTCTCCATCTGCTTTTGGCCTACGCTAATGAGACCCGATTTTGAAAATAAGGACACGCTTTCCAACACCAAACTCAACCAGTCTGTTATAGAGTCTTTCATTCAGCAGTGCCAGTACTTCTTTTACAATGGAGAAATTGTAGAAACGTCCAACCCGGAGGGGACCCCACCACCGCAGCACAACGCCTCGCACATGGTCGAGGCCCTCGTCCCACTGCAGCTGCCGCCACCACTGCAGCCCCAGCAGATCCAGCATCAGCTGCAGGCAGATCCGTTGGCCTTGTAAGGAAATGGGAACACCTGGATCAGCTTTCAGCTGCACGAGGATTTTGAGCCTCCGGAAAGCCAACCTTGATATCACGCAACTCGGTTTTATCCCTAATGGACCATTCAGCTGCACAGTTGATAATAGCACCGCTTTCTAATTTGTACTGCAGTAATGGCTTTGCACTCAGTTCTCAAGCCTCGGTATGGACAACATGGGCATGACTGGAGCTGGTGTTGTTTCCAACACAGTAGGCTGCAAAATGTAATCTGGCTGCTGCATGACACTTCAGTGCTACCACCAAGCAACTCAATGGGAACCTTCTTCACAACTCCGGCTGTTGTGGATAAAGTATTTATATGAGAAACTAAGATTTTTTTTTTTTATATATAGAAAAAACAAAGATCGTAATATTTGTGTGTAAATCGTGAACATGATCACATGCGGCCTGTTTTAATGGCTGTAATTGCTACTTTGTGTGGTTTTTTTTTTTCGGCAATTGGTTTTTGTTAAAAACTTCGACGTGGGCGGGAGAATGCTCAGCTGTGGTGTGTTTCCCAACCTTCCAGCTATTTGCACTGTTTGGGATGGGACTTCCTGTGTTAATGACAATGCCAAGTGCACTGTTAGAACATTCTCAAATGATCTTTGCACCTTCTGTCTGGTGACAAGAGCCTGTGGAATCTCTGTTCTTCTGTTGTGTATCCCACTGTCCTGTGCAGCACAATTCTTTTGGACACTCTCATTATGAAGCAGTCTGTTTATTTCTATTTTTGTTTAAATGTCTTAGTGCTTCTCACTTTCATCAAATAGGAAACATTTTGTAAAGTCCGTGTTACTTAATCTAAATTTGCATGTTTTCACCTTTTGTAAGCGACAAAACGTTTGATCTTCTACACAAACACAAAAACCATTTTTGTTAATTTAAAGAGTTAGTGTTTCCTAACATGGTTGCGGGGAACACAAACTGAAGTTATTTTTTCACACTTTTTCATAGAAGATGTCAAGGCTTTTCATGGCTTACTGTACTCACATGGGTCAACTGCATTGTCTTCAAACCAAATCAGGGTTTTTCCAGGATGTTACACTATTTTGGTTCTGTCTAATTGTACGTTACCCTAACTAGAGAAACAGAAATACATATATAAATATATATATATAAAAATATATATAAAAGATTGCTAATATAGCAATAAATACTATGGGGTACTGAAACTAAGCCTATTGGCTGTAAATGTATAATCTTGTAAAACTTATAATCAGATTTCTTTATGTGGTATGATGTACTAAAATTGAGTTAGATAATTGTGTACTTAATTCACAATCTTAAAAAGTCATCGCTTTTTCTTATTTTAAATTTGGTACCGATTTTTTTTTTTGCTGTAAAATGCTGCTTATATAGAAATGTTCAAGGAAAAAAAAGTTTTGTTTGAGGTAGTGTAAAACAGCTGACATTTAAAGCCAAGTTCTAGCTGGAATCAGAAACCATAGTACAGATGTAATGCGTTTATTTTTTTAGGCTTTGCAGAACCATTGTTATTCCATAACTTTACAAAAATGCTAAAAGAGGGGGTAAAATTCATTTGGTTGGGTCAAATCTGCAGCTGCTAGAAAAAACCTTTTGTGTAATAAGATCTGCCTCATTTAAGCTGGTGTACAAACTCTTAAGATTTTAACATCCTCTCCTATGTATAATAGTAAATAAATGATTTTGAGAAAGTAATCTTAAGAGTTTGGTTTACTCAGTATTTTTTTCCTGAAATAAAATCTCATTTTTTTTCAACACCGTGTCCGACGTGTTGCTGGAAATGGAGAAATCTGCGATGATCTCTGCTTTCACAGCAGTGGCTTGACTAATGCACTCAGAATGCAAGTCAGCCCTCTGAAATGCCAAAAGCACAATACTTTCATAAGGTTACACCCTTCAAGTGATGCCTGCACAGACGCCTGTGTTCAAGAAAAACACTCAAACCCAGTTTTGGTTCAAAGTATTATCTGCGGACTGGTAATAGGATTTAGCATTAATGGAGAAGAAAAATACTTTTTTTCTGCAATGTGAAACCATGCAAGATTATGTTCCCAGGAACAGCATACAGGTGCAAATAAAACATTTTGTTCTTTCACTTTAAAATTACGTCAAGCTCGAAGATCCAGTGACCAAATTTCTCATCTACGGTTACTCGCAGGGATGCACAAGTACCCCGAGAGGCATTAAAATTGCAGCAAAGCAATTGTGTTTTTATTGCCTCTCATTGTACCGAATATCCATTTTACAGCCCAACACCAAAAAATAAAAGGACTGATATAATCCATCTACCACGGCAAGCTAAGAAGCTTCCCTTGAGGGAGTCAAGGAGATAAAAGCGTAAGCACAGGCCGGTAAAATCTCCCAAATTCATGTAGGTGCACACTTTCGGCGTGTGCTGCCGACAAACCGGTCAGGGACACTCCACTAGCTCCTACGACCCATAGTAACGAGCTGTGATTGGCCGGTGCAGGCAGCCCGTGCAGGGGCCGTCTCCCGTCTACTTTCCGGCATGCCGCGACTTTCACCGGGCTGAGCGTGGATCTCCTCCACCTACCGAGAGGGCCCACGCGAGGGGTCCACTCAGGTTTGCCGGTGGGTGTAGGCGGATTGGCTCGCCGATGGTGCGCTGCCAAGTCAAAACGTGCGGCAAGCCCTTTGTGCGTAACTCGTGTAGGTGTGTCCCTCCAGGTGTGCGTGGTAGCAGCACTTCCTGCGCCCTCATAGACGAAGATCTACTGACGAGGATAACAAGAGAATTGCACTTGCATACGCGAAGGCAGCAGTGATCACTTTCATTACTTAAAATCGTCTGCCTTCCTGTTTTCCACGAGCCCTCCTGATCGGCGCATTAACGACCGAATTGAACCTTCGTCCGAAAACTAGAGCAGGGATATAAAGCAAGACAGAAAATAATATCCACTTGCAAAAACATTTCGGCACATATTCCTCTTTTTGCAATAGTTATTGGAGTAAACGTGCCATCTACTGGCGTAAACTGAAAGAACAATCACAGCCGGTGCTCCTAGCACAGCATGAGTACGCGTTAAATGTGTTTTTTTTTTGGTTATTTGAATAATTAAACACGGAGTCAGGCACTTTGTCGTTATGAAGATAAACTACGCTTCCTTTTTTACTTCTGATGTAGCTTTACTCAACCTCACCCATTTTCAGATCAGGCCTGAAACAGTTCAATGATGTGAGGATTTAGCATGCCAAGCCGAAGATTGTTTTTTAAAAAAGGTACAATTGCTTCGATATTTTTTAAATTGTTATATTTGACTTATGCAGTTGCAAAACATTTGGGTTATAGGGAAGGATAATATATACTACACTACATTGCAATAATAGATTTGCTCTTAATTTGCTCAAAATGCTCATGTACACGTTTGTGGTGTGGCTGAAATTGGTATGTAGATTTATAGCCGTTCTATAGCTAGTGAATTAATTTTCCAAAATGATCTGATTCGGTCACAGAAATTTTAAACAAATCTCAGGCTTAATTATCAGCTTGAGAAAATGTCTTAGAGGCGCCATTGTGTCATCCACAAATGTGCTTTTTATAGACAGATAAATTATCCAACAGTTCTGCGGCTGGTGCGACCGGGCACTCGTTTCTTTCCACTGAATTTCAATATCTGAGCCAACTGACTCACATACCTTTCAGTGATACAGTCAATAGTGAACCATGATCAATCATAAAACATGATGTTAGATGTGTACACAGAAGGGAAAACAGCCACTTTATAAATCAAACGTTGCCTTTTTAAACAATAAAAAAGAGATTACGTAGTGCCATCTCGTGGATTTGTGCGAGAATAGCCTACAGGCTCAAAACACAATGCACGGAATAATATTAATAAAGACTCTGGATAAGACTGGCTTTAATTATTCCTATTGCAGTTGCTTACGGTACAAAGCAAGTCTATCCATTGTTTTTCAGTAGCTGTATTCTTCGTCGCACTTTTTAAAAATTCCCCCAGGAATACACGTTGTTTGCAAAGTAGAAGAACTGAAGTAAATCGAAGCGACGACAGCCAGAGGGCATAACTTTCCGTGTTGCCATCCTCGTCTAACCCGTCTTCTGCGGCTACATCTCGGTCCAAACAGCTGCCAGTGATGTAACTCGTCACTCCGAAGAGTCTCGTAAACCACCCACGTCACCTGGTACCTGGGAGAAACGACATTAAAAAAGTCACCTTTTCACTCTTTCACAAACCATGACCAGAGTGCTCTCTGCAGAAAATTGGGTTTATTATTTGCTGGTCTGGCTGCCCTGCATTCATCGTCGTTATCGGGCAAATAATGGGGCTCTGGTCAATTTAAAATGGCACCGACCGGACTGGACAAGGGGACACAGTCCCTGCTTTGGCTACTGGTGTCCCTAACAAAACAAGGACTGATGGACGCGAGGAAGGACCTCAGAGGAAGGATGACGTCGCCAAATGGGGCTCATCCACGGCGGGGCGCTGGCACTGCCGGGTTTCCCATGAGGCAGTGTGGGCGCAGAGCCTAGGGCCCACGGAGGAGGGAAACACTCGTGCCTGAGGAAAAACGAGCTGAAACAACACGCTTGCGATCGACTCTCGGTGCTCCAGATCAATAATCATGCGCTCTCTAGCGGCTGTTCCAGAAACAGCCGAAGTATCGGGGTGACGGGCGCTCGACTCGCTCCATTAATCACGTGGTTCGGCATCGCGGGCATTCCAATGAGAAATTGATTTCATGATTGAATAATTAAATAATTCGCTGACAGATACTGTGATATGTATGCAATACACTATAAATCCTATAACTCACCAGTCCAGTTGAATCACCTCACTTTCTTTGCAATCGTTCGCTGTCCAGAGGTGCGGCTTGTTCAGCAGATTTGGGCTCAAGATCTTATTATAGGATGAAATAATTCGCTGATGATTTTTCGGACCGGGGGTGTCGCCAACAGAAATTTGGGGGGGAGGAGCGATTTTCCGGGAGATTATGGATCACTTGCGGGAGTCAAGGAGGAGACGCTGATTCCTGGGAGACTCACGGAACTTCCGGGAGACTTGGGAGGTCTGGTATTAGCATAGTTTAAAGTGCATCATGTCAAGCAGTGTAATCCAGTTGGCGTTTACTCCTCTTTTTGCACGTCGCAGTGAAAGTGCCTAGGGCCTGCGGACACCAAAATCCACCCCTGAGCGCTGGAAGGGATTGTGCGCCGTGTACAGGGGCTCCGGTGGACATCCCTGTTCCCTGAGCTCCTGCTCCGCAGTTTCCCAGCCAGGACAGGGAAATGGACAAGAGCAAGCGGTGGGGCTCGAAGGGACTCCAGCCCCATCGTCCACTTGCGCTGATCGATAATGGACAATCACCTCATTCAGAAAGTTTTTATTGAATGTTAGCTCGATCATTTGTTAGAATGTTTACTTATTGTGAGATGTTTTCTTTGGAATAACGTCTGTTTTCATTAGAAACGTTATAATCTAATCAGAACTATGATAACTACTCTGTAAAATATTACATTGTGAATAAAATATAGTATAAACAGTCAAATAGTTACTAATTAATAAGTAAATAAAACATAGCTTAGTTAGATTTACACTACAGAAACGCTGTTTTCCCACCAGAGAGAATATTAGGAAATGTGTGTTAGGGGGTCAGCCTCATCCAACAGTACATTAGGTCTCGAAATGATCAGAAATAAGAGCCGCTTGGGTGCATGGGAGCAGGAGACACAAGGGTGTTTGAATCCCAGAGCACACAGGAGCCTGTTTCCCAAGCACTCCAAGCACACAGCGTCGCTGCAGTGGGGGGGCACTTGAGAGGTGCTTAAAGGGGACAAGATCCTGTCCCCCAGCTTCCCCCCAGAGAACAGCCACGATCCTAGGCTGCACGCTGAGCCATACCCTCCAGGACTTTAAAGGTTGTACAGGTTGTGTTAGGCAGCGCTTGTGTTGGGACTGAAAGACGGCCACAGTAGGAATAGGTTAGGACTGGACAGCTGACCTTCCCTAATTAAGCCAAAAATGAGGACGTACTCCAATGCTAAGCTATAATCTGGATCCCAGGCTAACAGATGAAGGTACAGCTCACTGAGGGTGGCGGACCTTGGACATCATGACAGGTCAAGGTTATGTCTTAATGCAAACCTGGAGTTTTGTAAGCATTTTTTACTGGGTAGGATCGACCAAGCTCCGGAGGGGACGCTGTAGAGCAACCACAGGAATATAAGGACAGCAGACCAGATTTATGGCATGTGCCTTTCACAGGTAAGAGAAAGACACTCTAAGCGATATTGAGATTTGCAGCAGTTTCTCACTCCATTCGTGAAAAGGATTAAGATTTAATATACAGTAAATGCAATCTGATATATAGTCAGGACTCCGAATGAAATCGGCTGTAATCACTAATTCCTGTCCTTTCTGCTCTGCCAGATCAAGTTATCTAACGCCTGGCGCTGGATGCTCTTTCTTGCCTGTTTGTCTTCCCTGCTCTCTAAACTGCCCTCCTTTGTTTTGAAGAGCCAACCGCCCTGTAGGCCCAGCCCAGCGGTTACTGAAAAGGCAGTCGGCACAGGAAAGCCCTTCTCCTCTCGCCTTCCTCTGTGCTCCCAGCCCCTCCCACCTGGGGCCTTGAACCTCACAGAGGGACCACCTTACCGCGAGCACCAATAGCGCTGCAGAATGGCAGCCGTATCCCATCTCGGTTTCCACGGCAACAGTGGTCTTTCCTATAATGAGCTGCATCATCCGGACTGATGTAACAGCAGCATGCAGTGGGTCAAGCCAGGCACCTCCTTGCATCTCTCCCTACAGATGTGCTGAAATCATCTAGGAAGAATGGAGTAGACGAGGGAAATGGTACGTACGTTTTATCTTGGTGGTTGTTTTTTCAGTGGTTTTCTTTGTAATAATCCTCTCTCAGTGTGGAGCTTTTTCTGGTGCCTTGTGTCAGTGTTGCCGTGAATGCTAATAACAGCAGTACAGCTTTTTGCTTTGTTAAAGGGTAAGCGGAGGTGGCCGTCGCATACATAAATACCTTCCGCAGACAGCGAGGTTGGGACAAAGGCCTAGAATTTGTCACAACTCTGAATGCCCTGCATTTAGGAATGCCATGTTTTTCTTTTTTGCTCTTTTGCTCGCGCAGGAGCAAGGCATAAGTCCTCAGTTCTGAGCACCGTACCGTCCACCCGCCTCAAATCCTGGCTTTGACTGTGCTGTACAGTGACCCGGTAGTGTGCGTACAGGAGGGGAGAGGTTCTGATCTCACGCGTGTGAGCTTTGATTATTCCTGTCCGCCGATGTCAGTAGCAGCGAGTTCTTTCTGCGTTGTTGGTTTTGAATCCCGCCGTGACCAGGAGCTGAACAGGACTCGTGGAAAACGAAGTGTAAAAGGCCAAACGGGGCACTCTGCTGGGGTGATGCTTCTAGTTTATGTCCCGGGGAAGTGCAGCAAGTTAATATTTTGGGGGATTTCTGTCAGGGCCCGTGAGCAGACCGTGTTTACACGATGGCTTATTTCTTGAATGTGTTGGGAGTGCAAACATGGGCATGAAACGAACCGTTATGCAGGAGCTGAGGAAGGCCCTGGCTCGAGCACATGATTAGCTCATTTGAGTATTGCTTTTGTACTTATTTGTTTCACTCTGGAAGTGCGTTGTCTTGCATTGTGTCACGGCCTGAATGGAGCGGTACCTTCGGTAGATGATTTGAAATGAGGTTCCAGTGGTATTTTATTCCGGCCGCGAGATCAGACGGCTTTGCTGCTCCTGGGCTGTTGCAGCTGAGCAGCTCGTGAGGCCAGTCTGTCAGGCTGATGAATGTGTTTTGTTAGGAGTCCCCGGCTGTGTGGGGGCACAGAACTGGGGCCCCTTTTGTGCTGGATTTAAAGACCCTGCTGAAGGAACACACTTGGCACACATTCTGTCTGGAGTGGCCTGATCAGCTGCTCCTCTGAGAGGCTGGCACAGTGCAGGCCGGCTCTTCAGGGAGTGGCTGCTGGAGGCAGGAAAACACCTTTGCTTTTGTCAAGATTCTCCGAGCTGATTTCCCAAATAATACAAAAGAACAACCCCAATAAAAAGGGTGCAAACATGAAGGTGGAGTAAAAAACAAACATGTGACTATTATGTTAATCAATAAATGCCATTGATACATTAATAAAACAACATAGAGAAATCTGTGTTTACAGGCCACAAATCCTCTTTATCTTTATGTTCAGTAATAAACATAAAGCTGTTAATTCCCCCTACATTTAAGACGATTGGGAACAAATTGTTATTTGCAACGTCAACCTGAGGGTGCATTTATACAGTAAGATATTTGATATACTGTAGCAATATGAGAGAAGTACCTTGCTGTGTGAACACAAGAATCCACAACCTTCCATACAATCCTTTATCATTCTCCGGGTCCAGAGCCCTGGTTTCTGCTCTATGCTGATGGCTTGTTGTTGTAGCCGTTTTCTGAAGGTTTTTTTTCTAATTTAAGTATGTTTTTGTTTGATTTTCAAAGGTATTGTGTCTGGCAGACACTCCTGTTTGTGTGAAAGGTGCTGAGTCAAGGTATGTGTCAGTCCTACTGACCAGTGGGTGACCGGTGGGCATGAAGAAGATGGGGAACGCCCATTCTTATCTCCAGATCTTGACTGGAGCAAAATGGGATTTATTGTTATGTTATGCAAGGAAAAAGGACATTAAGGCTCCATAAAACAGTGCACCTAGTGGCTATCAAATGTTTTCAGCCATATTAATTTTGTCATTTTTAATTTGTCAATTTTCAAAATAGCTGTTGAGCGAAACCCCTTCTGTGTTGTCTGTACATTACTTTCACCTTATTCTACTACACTACATGTTTAGAATGCGATACTCATTTGTACTGTAGCTCCTATAAAGACACATCATGTAGACCTACTGTAGATCCAATAGTTTTGCCTCTTCACAACACAACCTAACCAGGCAAGTATGTGAAGCTGCACAGACGTTCTGGGCACTGGGACACTGCACCAAATCACCAACAAAACGTCTTGCTCGAGTGGAATTAAACCAAAAATTACGTCTGTAACAGCACTTTCATCTAACAAAGTTATGTTAATGAAGACTGCTATGTCACCTACTTCTTACACAGTGAAATGAAATGAGGCAAATACCATACTGGTATAACTGGTGTGTTATAGGAGCATCACCAAGCCGGCTGGAGATGGCCTGTGAACTGGGGTCGTTTGTATGGTTTTCAGAGGCTTGAAGGAATAGCCTGGGCAGAGATGCACAGCAGAGAGCAGAGATAGGGTGCTTTTTGGCACAGCAAAGCAAGGTTTTAAAATGATTCAAATTTGGTTCCTGAAATGGCAAACCTTTCATAACATTGGGACACAGTCCTTGCTAAGATGACTCCCTGTCATCGGCGTGGCAAAATGAAGGCAGCTCCTGATGAGGACCCCTGCTGAGCGGGAAGAAAGGGAGGGCCGCCTGCCATGAATAATTGAGAGGCGCTCGGCGGCGGCTTGCACAGGGGACACTGAGCTTCAGGTGGGGCTGTGCCATGAGCTGAGACAGGCCGGGCCTCTGATGAAGCCCCCGGGG
Organism: Lepisosteus platostomus; assembly: GCF_059453375.1. Lineage (NCBI taxonomy): Eukaryota > Metazoa > Chordata > Actinopteri > Semionotiformes > Lepisosteidae > Lepisosteus > Lepisosteus platostomus. The sequence goes on along the minus strand of NC_142620.1, from coordinate 5,250,190 downwards.
ACACGGCCGCGAGCCGCCCTGCTGTCCTCCTGCAGAGCAGGACGTGTCAGCCCCAGCTCTGACAGGAATACAGATGCTGGCCCAGTGGCCGGAGCCCATCCCTGTCTGTCCGGCATACGGCAAGAGCATCTGCAGAAACACACACACAGACGCACGCACGCACGCACGCACACACACACACACATGCTTCTGGAAGATCCCCTCCTGTTGCCCAGGGTTAGAAATGTTTATGTTGGTTTAGTGATGTGAAAATCGATCCACCCTCCCCTTTCATTAAAAAATAAAAAAAAACATAAATAGAACATCACAGAAACATATAAGATAAATTCAGCGTGCAAGGGTTTCTGTGTTTTTTTGGTTTGTTCTCCTGAACAGGGAAGCAAAAGCGTATTTTTATGAAATATAGGTCAATCTCTGATTTTCCTCCCACAATCCATCATTCTCATAATGAAAGCAGTTTCTGATTTTAGTTTTACAGTCCGCTTTGCACTCCTGATCAATGTGCAGAATTCTTTGCTGTTCCATCCATGCAGAAGGAAAATACATCATGTGTGGAAATGATTGTTAAAATTGTGCATTATGATGTTTAATATCCAAAGCACCGGCACTCCTACTGCGGGGTTGAGCTCTTCTAAAAAGATTACGTGTGGTACATACATTTTCACAGCCCAATATCGCTTCTTTGCAGTGCTGTGTTTTTAAAATAGATTCTACAGAACCTTCGGCAATGTGTGAGCAGTGAAAAAAACACAGAAGCATTATGAAATCCTCAGCACGAAATGAGAAGGAATTGGAAGTGATACTACACTGAGAGTTTAAGAATGTCTGACAAATGTTTAAAGACAATTTCAAGATTTTCATATTTTCATTCAGGTGATTTATGCCTGTACTGTGTACAGTAGTATGAAAGTTGAGATGTGGTCAATTAATGATGCGCTTATGGACCTTACAGTAGGAATTGTCAGGAAGTGCCAAAATCCCCTCTTTTTCTGGAGAAAGGAGCATTTCCCTGATGTGTTGTGTGGAATGCAGTGCATAATCATATTGTACAGTTTTATAAGAACAAATTATTGTTTAATGAGTTACATGTGAACGGCACAGGAGCAATATCTAGGCTCCAAAGTGCACACCTGCATTGAGGAGGTGAAATACTGGGGGTTCCCTTCAGTCCTGGATTCCTTTACTGTTACTGTTACTCTTAATGCGAGTGCTTGTAATGATTCCTCTGTAATCACTATCATATACTGATTACTGATACATACACTATACTGTAGATGTATCAGATACCATGTTGGCCTGTTTAGTCACTTTCCAGTTCGTTGAAGATAATCATCCGTGACTGCAAGGCACAGCCAAAGGATGGGTGTAGCAACATCATTATTAACACGGCAGTTCTTATCATCTGTTCAGCCTCTTCTTCTGACTGGAACACATTTCACTTTATTTACATCGATAAAGGTTTAATATTTAGTTGGTATTTCTGTGTCATGATGGCATTCCCTAATTTCTTCAAAGAATAAAGTGAGCTTCAAAGTTTTTGATAAATGTGTACTGTATACACTGTGATCAGAAACAGTCTCAGCCAGTGGTACCGAGTAGATTGTCATTTGAACCTCCACTTCAGAAAATGTTTGACTTAAATTGTCAGTGGTATCCATGCTCCACAAGGTGAGACTCAGGGGCTGATTTTCATATACAACTAAGTTATATCAGTTGTTTGGATAGAGAGTTAAAATATTGATATCTTGGGAGATAAAGAGGATACTAAGTCGAAGCATGTTGATTATAAAGCCTTGGTTTTGTTGTCTGCAAGTGGTTTCAAAACAGAAGATTCAAGGTTGAAAACCACACTTCTCAACCAATAATTCATCCTGATATTGCTGTGTAATCTTCAGAACCAAACATGGTGTCTGTTCTGCACATGACCTCAGCCATTGTTCCCAGAAAATTATGAGCACAGTGAAATCAATTGGTCTGAGTCCAGCATGATCTGGGTGGCTTAGTCATCAGAAAGGCAGAGGAGTCAGATTACATGCTCTGCTAATGCAGGCTTCATAAAAACAGCCTCTATAAACCAAACCCTGTTTGAACGCTGGCAAGCCATAAAGATCCCGCCTGAGACTGATAAACAACCCACTATTCATTTCTCACCTCTTACAATATTCAATCTTTGGTCTGGACTGAGGTCTAAAATACAGATCAATGCATTTTCAGATAAAGAGTCAGTTCATTTTTTTTTATATCTTCCCTTGATAGGTGATGGTATTGGGGAGTGGTTGGGGCTCTGTGGTTATATGTGAAAGGTTACGGGTTCAGATCATAGATGGGGCTGTGGGCTTGAGCCAGGTACCTTTCTCAGGTTGCTCCATTACAGTGCCCTGTGAGTAGGTAGATGTAAGTCACTTTGTATAAAAGCACCAGCCAGCTAAACACATAACCACGTTACCTGTTTTCACTTTTCTGAGCTCCAAAAATATGCTAAAACACTAACTAAGGTATGTGTGAAAACACAATAAACATTTGCTAATGTGCTCTTCGATCATAAAGACTGCAATTAAATGATTGTGAATGCTATCTATTTAGTTAAAAGAGGTCACATCTCCAAAAACATGGCAGGTGTTGTTAAGTTTTTCGCATGTTACTGATAACTGTGTTAATTTATATCTTAAATTGCTGGAGATCACCTGCTTTTAGTACTTCTAATTATTGATTTCAGGACTCCCTATTTCTAGCCTACAAATATCCGACGTGCTCAGTCTTACAGTAATATATGGCTTCTTGGTGCAGCACAATGAATTATATGCTTGTGATTTGGACAGGCCCCTCGTGAATATAATGCTAGCATTGTTACTGTGCAGCATCAACTCATCTGATGATGTCATTGTTACATTATGCTGAAAGCTCAATGCTTAAATAAGCATTGATTTTGAGTTACCTTCTAATGATTATTACAAAGGGTTCATTTACACAGCTCTCATTACTGCTACTGTGTATCATAAACAATATATCTCAAGTAATGTTGCAGAAAGTGTCGTGGAACTCCTCTGCCACTGTGAACTGTTATTAAACTAATAATAAACTTAAGTCTAGGTCCAGGAATTCAGGAAATGTAACAATAACAAAGCAATGGAGCATGAGTTCATACAAATGAATGACAAAATGTTTGAATTCACCGCTGAATTTCAATAACATTGATACTTGTGATTTTTAATAAAAATAAAATGTAGTCAAAAGTTAGTCTCAAACTGATTTTTGTAAAGCTTTTTTGACTGCCTAAGTGAATCATTATTAAAAATCCTGTGTGGGCTCTTGTGGTGATGATACATTTCTGAAGTAGTTTTTTCCTGCTTTCAGTGACTTAATCTGAAAAATTGTTTTTTTTTAAATAAAAAAGTTTGGGTGTTATCTATCTATCTGTTATCTGTTTCTAATAAATCCTGAATTACATACCGTAGGATCAGAGCTGAGAGATATATTATTGTATTGTATAGATGTAGTGGGTGCATCAATGCTTGAGCCTGAGCAGAGATTTCTAGGCAGACCTCTCAGAGCATGATCTGACCAAACAAATACTCATATGTCCAGTTTTCACTTTTCTGAGCCCCTAAAATATGCTAAAACCCCAATTAAGGTATGTGTGAAAACACAATAAACACTGTCTTCAAGTGCTGCAGAGCTTTCATCACAAAGGCACGATGTGAGCTGCTATTTAAGAGCAATCAATTTGCTTCAATGTTAAAGATAGGAGAGACGGCCCGTTTCTTTCAAAGTTCTGGTTTCAACCAGGACAGTGCTGTTCTTCAGGCAGAGATGATGTAACCAGATTTGCTCCAAGCTATTTTTAAAATGTCATCAAATGTAGCTAATGGGATTGGAAACTTATTATTGACTTGTAGAGCAAAAAGACACCTTTTAATTAAGAAGGTGAGCATGAAGGTGCTGTAGGCGCATGTTTGTAAATTAGCCCTGCCTGTTCTGAGGCAATGATTTCAGAGCGTCCTGTTCTGTTAGTCAAGGGGCCGTGAAAGAGCTTGTTAGTTTTTCACTTAATAAAAAGAAATTTAAAAAAAGTGCAGCAATCAGGGGAATAAAGAAAACTACTCAAGTGATTAGATAAGTGGTAACGCTTAGCTTTCATTGTTATTTATGTTTTATCACATTTTCAAATGAAGAGTGTTCAAGAATTTCATCAATTTTTACATGTCCTATATTTCTGTAACATTAATGGTATCATGAAGGGTGGCACAGTGGTGAAGTGGTTAGCATTGCTGCCTGGCAATCACTGGGACCTGGGGTCCCACTCTGCACCCTATGCAGACGGTATCATCCAGAAGTGCTGTAAGTGTAATCGTACACAGGGAGGAGACGACAAGGAACTGGTGCTCGGGGGGGTGTGGCCATGGCGAACTAGTCCAAAGGGGAATCCAGAGCGAAGTGTAACGAACAGTTCTTTCCGGACCCTATGCGGACGACACAATCCGAAGAAGTGGGAAACACTAGGAAAAAGTCATGCAGGGATACGGGGCTGAAAACAGGGGGGCGTGTCCAAAGTGCGCTGGTGCACGGGGGAGGTGTGGCCGAGGCAAACAATCCAAAAGTAATCCATAGCGGGAATCCAAAAACACAAGAAAGTCCATAGCCAGGTGATCCATCCAAACAAGGAATTAAAAAAACACGAACCGGGTCAGAACCGGCGGACAAGGAACAGGAACAGAGGTTAAAACCTTAACGGGACCAGGCGCTTCCAGGTCCCGGACTCGCACGGTGCGGAAACCAGATGCAGAGCCAGGATGAGCGTCAGCGCCTGGCTTTTAAGGTGGGCTGGGAAAAGGGATCAGGTGCCCAGAATTAAGTCTGAAGTGAAAGAGCTGGAGCACCCTTAAGGAGGAGGGACTATAATCGTGACACGAAGTCCAGAAGTCCAGAGCCGGGTAATCCAAACGCGACGAGAACACGACACAGTTAAAAAACCGGAACGGGATCCGGTGCAGGGACGGGGAATAAAAGCAGGATCACGAGGCCAGGCGCTCGGAACCCCGGGCTCAGCTGGGTCAGGACGCCGATAGGAGGCCTGTGCCCCCAAGCCGTGGACGTAGGGTGACTTGGTGGTAGGCGGGCCTCTGCGCGTCCGTCTTCCAATGCAGAGCCGGGAGTAGCGAGTGCCCGGCTTGAATAAGGAGGGGCAGGTGCACGTAATCAATGAAATGTGAAAGAGCCGGAGCGCCCTTCAGAGGAGGGATTATAATCGTGACAGGGTGATATCTGCTCGGATTTTGTGTTCTCCCTGTAGTTCTCCCTGTATTCATGTGGGTGTTCCAGTTTCCTCCTGCAGTCCAAAAACATACAGGTCCTGTAGGTTAAGTGGCTTCTGGGAAAACTGGCCTTGACGTGAGTGAGTGGATGTGGCCCTGTGCTGGACTGGCGTCCCGTCCAGGGTGTATCCTGCCTTGGCCTTTTGCTTGCTCCCCTGCTGCACTGAATCAGACGGAGCGATTAGAAAGGGGACAGGAAGTGAAATAACAACAGCTATGGATTTCATTAATCACATGATCATTGTTAAATAAAATTGAAAATACCCGCAGTGATCAATGTATTCAATCTTAATAAAAACGATCATTTCCAGTGGCATCTGACCACAGATGGATACACTGTCAATATTGGAATTGTAGCACAGAACTGGTTAACATAGACTGGGGGTCAGAGGTCAGGAATGAGTTATTGATACGATCAATTTTGTGTGCATAAAGAAAGCCACGTGTGCAAAAAAACAGATTTTCTGAAAGCTACAATTTCTGTTTGCTGATTCAGTTAGATAACATCAGCATCTAGAGTTTATTTTTAAAATGCTGGGGAAGCATATGCTGGTAAACTAAATTGTGCAGAAAATGAAATGCACTGTGAGCCTTCACCATAGTTTAACTTGTGTTCTACTCACCTCTAGGAAAATATATCAGATTAAATTTCCTGTACATTAATGTGTCCAATCTACTCTGTATTAAACATTTTAAGATTAAGTCTTTTATTGCCTTTAAATACAAGTACACATTTTCAAATTGTTACATTTACAATTTGCCCAAGGTATTTCATATTAAAATATAAACTGCAATCACCATTGTGATTTTGGTCTTTACAATATTGCGACTAAAATCTCACGCAGTTTCATGCATTTCTGAGCTGGTTGCTTTTTATTTGAAGTTCTTTGGGTCAGCACGTGGGATGAACCCCTTGTGTAACAATAACAGGTTTCAGTAATTGCAGAGTTTTTATCATTTCAGCAGAAAAGCCAGCCTATCCCACATGACACTGAAACCCTGCTTGTTTGAGCTCAGTAATCCATGAAGTAAATTTTGGATTATTTGGATCCCACATCAGTGCAAAAAGAATTAAAGTCTATATGGTACCAAATGATAAAATAACAAATAATGGGTGAGTATAAGAAGTCATTTACAACAGATGGAGAGTTTTTTATTTTTGTTTTTGACAGAAAGGAACATGGAGCCTCCTTTGTTCTGCATAAAGGTGGGCTATGAATACAACACGCTTTTTAAGGCAGATGTACTGTGTGTTATTTTTTGTTTTTGATGGTGTCCCTTTTTGGGACATGAAATTTTACATTCTCTCCTCCCGGATGTTGCTCTCAGCCACTTGGTAGATCAATTACGTTCTGCACTTTTTTATTGGGAGCCATGCCTGTGATTGATAGGAGGCTCAATCAATACCAGAATATCTTACTGTGCCTTTAGTACAGGGGAAGGGGGAGATACAGCACTGTTATTGAGTAAGATCACCTGATACATGGTTAGAGTATTTTAAGGAAAGCTGGGATTAAAACATAGTATACATTTCTGTTTGTGCTTAAAATAAATATGTTTTCCTCTGTAAATCATGTCCTTTAGGTGCAGCTGTTTATATTAAAAAGTGTCTGTGCACTTGGTACGAGCCTTAACTGATAAGCGGATGCTGAACGATGATTCCAAGGCAGGATTTTTAATAAGATTCCTTTGAGATTCACTCAGTCCTGCAGCATTAAGTGTTAAATTATTTAAGTTGTGTAGCCTTGTGCCAGAAAAGGAAAAGGCCCAATTATGGAAAAATAAATGCAAATGTTTTTTTACTTTGTTGGGGAAGCAGTGTTTAATTTTCTTCAGTGATTAGAATTCAAAATGTGTTTAATAGTACAGTACTGTATGTGCTCTCTTCATTACCATATTGCCCAGGCTGAGTCATGACCTGTTGTTTACCTGTGAAGCGGTACGACCTAATGAAATGTCTTTCAAAACAGGTAGCCATGGCAGAAGAGGGGATCATTTTTGTACGATCTTATAGCGTTTAAAAGTAAACTTATCCCACCCCAAAAAACAAACATGCAAAGACAGTGCATTCACATGAGTGAACATGCCTCTTAACATCTAGAGACACCTTCATGGAGCTGTAGTCTGGAGGCAATTAATGGTGCCACAAAAAAAACTGACCCAGAAATGATGAACCAATGAATGATGAAACTGGAACAAATGACGCTTCAGAAAATGAATAAAACAGCCCTTGCACACCAAGCAAAGGGACACTTGTGTGAATGCTTTGTTTTAGTAATTGGAATGTGATATTTGAAAAGATTAATCTTTTACAGCACATGTTGTTCAATGATTATACGGATTAGTTAGCATTAATCCAGCCCATTCTAAAATACTTGGCAGCCGCTGTAGTTTATCAGAAGTTGATTCTGTTCTAATCAGCAGTAATACTGACTTTTGATGGTAGTGCTGTTACGTGTCTAAAGTGGCACTAGAGGCAGGTAGACTTCATGAAATGTACAAAATAAGAGATTTAATTCCCAGATGTGGCGTGCTAACACATACCATCATGTTATCGTTGCTTTGTAGAGAATAAATCTGAAATGAAGGCAGACTAACTCTCCCCCCCAAAAAAGAAATTATTCTCAAACTCTCATCAATCAGCTTCAGCTATAATGCTTCATTTTACCTACGTCTTGAGCATTAGTCATTAATAAACTGAAATGTTTACAAGCAGCACACACAACACAACCGAATGTGCTACCAGTTTCTCTTTAACTGGATGATGGATTAGCCTTTAAAATTAATATCTCCAGTCCAGTTTATAAGTGTTCATTTACAGCTTGTGAATATGGGGTGTTTGTGAGGAAGGAATTTATATGATGTCTAACACTGTTTGTGAAGTAGTTTGTTCAAGCATCAATGCTTTCTAACAGTGTGCCTCAGGAGAAGGTAAGGGATTACTGCATGTTAGTTTATATGCTTCCGAATACATTTCAGTCAGTGAGCACTTGAGTCTCATTTGGAGTCTCCTCAGGAAAGCACAGGAAATTCTCTTTCATGGCCCTACTCCTAATGACGATGTCATCAGTGCAGTGCCACAGGGACGGGTATTTGGTCAGCTGCTCTTTCTACTTTATCATCAATGATCTAGATTCTGGAATAATGAACTTGTCCTGTACAGCAATATGAATATCTTATTTGCCAACATCTATTCACAGTTTACAGGATTCATTTTGAACTTGGTGTGAAAAAACAGCTAATCTATACACTGTGGGGTTTCCCTAGAGGAAGAGAATGACCTTGATCAGCAGTGTGAGTGCCCTTGGACTGCCCAAATTAGCATGATAAACCAAATACAGGATTTGAGAATTATTCTTTCAATTGTAAACGAAGCAAACCCATATGCTTTGAACTTGTGTCCTGTCAGAATCTCATCTGAACATGTTGTCTGAATTCAATTCCTAAAGGGTTACTTGCAGGTGTCAGTGAGCCCTGCATTTCAAGACCATAATGGAATTCACAAAGTGATCTACACAGTGCTGCTTCTAAAAGTAGCACGAGAAACCATTAAGCTCCACACATAATTCAAGATACAGGAATTAAAATGTTCTGTAATTCGCCATTGCTTAATAATCAGTTTTCGGATTAAAAATATGGGATGCATATAAATAGACATCTTCATTTTGTTGTGAGTGCCAAGACGTAAAATGTAATAACCATACCACATGCTTTGCTGTGTCGGTTCAAGGATAGCATCTTTTTAAATTTCAGTGTGGCACAGGGAAATATTAATCTTGCATAAATATAAATATGTCCATAGAAATTCATTTTAGACTTAGACATGCAGTGACCTGCCCTAAGTGTAGTAACTTCATTTCTGTTATAGTTTTTAGTTGCTTTTATTTGTTACTGAACTTGGTAGTAAGTTTCGGGTTTAGTGTCCATTTATGCTGCATTCTCATTAAACTCAACTGATAATAGAACATTATCACATTTCTTTGCTGTCAGCATAATTTTACAGTGTTTTTAAGAATCACACTGAAATACCTGTTAAGTTCCATTGGACTAGACGGCTCCTGTTCCACAAACTTCCTTACAACTATAAAAAACAAACTTGGAAGGTTAATACTGAATAAAGCAAAAAATAAAAATTGCATTCAGCTTTAGGAACTGAATGCCTTATCTCATTTTAAACATTTTTATAACTGTTAAGATATATGCATTCCGGCCGCCTGAAACGACCTTTCCCTTTTTACTAATCATATTTAATTTTCTGTGTTGTTTTAACTGGAAGATTATTTGAAACTGGTTTCCTGCTTTCAGTGTTGTAATCATTACAGTATTTTTTTTTCTTGTGCAGAATAGGATACAATTCACATTTCCATGACTTATGCAGAGACAAAGGGGGCTGTGAAGTTCTTCTGCTGTTCTTGTTTGCCTGTGACTCCACTGGAACAGCTTTAGAAAAAATATCACACTTTATTTTTTATCTGTACAGCACCACAAAAAGTGCAAGTCTAATGAGCCTAAATATTGTAAACATTTCCTCTTAATTAGAGTCTTTATAAATGACAGAAACACACATAAGTCTCACTTTCGACACGTGCCTCCAAGTGTGAAAACAGCACTTTTGTGTGCACTTGGAAATGTGGTATTTCTGGATGGAGGAAAATAGAGCTTCAAATGGCACAAGGGTTTACTAATTAAAAAAAAACAGAACTAATTTTAGTAAAGACTGACTGCAGTTATTTGCCTAGTAGGATGACCATTCATTTAGGCAAAATTAAATAAAACTAAAGGTTTCTAGGTCTTCCCGGCTCATTATTGTTAATGATGCTCTGTCTGTTAGAGCAGATTAGAACTCATTAACATGTGCTTGGTCTATGCAGCACAGCCCTGGTGAAAACTGGCCTATTCTACAATCATTGTGCTTAATGAATCTGTGCTTCGGTGAACCGCATTTTTGTTTAGCCAGACTGGGGCCTTAAAGAGATCTCCTTAGTCATCGGCAATGAGGTCAGCCTCAACTGTATTTCCCTGCTCGGGGCGTAACTCGGAGAATGGGAATGAATAAGAGCCCGTCTGAAACAACTCAGCACCAAGATAAAACTATTTATCTCGACACAGAATAGGACAGCAGCTGACCTGATAATTATCTTAATGGGCCCCTCCATAGCGTGCATTATCGCTGTGAATTTATACCAGTTCATGTGTGACTTTTGCAGAGGTTTCTTTTGGGAACATGGTAAGAAAAAAAAATCCTAAACAATATTAAACATAATTTTTTGTTGGAATTCCCAGATGTGCCTTTCCATCTGTTCTTCCTGAAAGGTGCAGCTCATGAATTCAGTTCACCCCAGGTCTTCCCTGTGCACACAGAGATCTTGCCCTGTTTGGCTGTGTATAGTGCGTACAGCACATGTGTACTGCATCTTTCCCGTGAGCGGCTGCCATCTACAGAAGCACAGCAGCCTGCTTCAGTGCCCATTGGCCAGGGCCTCAGTGGCCTGCTCGTGAGTGGAGCAGGGGAGGGGGGAGGGGCCTGGCACGGCTCACAGGCGCACAAGTGGAGAGTGCTGCAGATTTTCACAGGCAGCAGGCAGGATCACAGACAGAGAGAAGTGGCTTCTGTCCGTCGTAGACCTGATGTATCGTCTGCTCCTGGTCCGCTCCTACATCTTTTGTCGCTTCTTATCAAATGGACATGTGGATTTAAGTGGCTTTAGACTGCAATTAATTTATTCCAGCCCCAGGATGTGTACTTTTACATCTGGGAACTGACAGCGAGTACCCTAAGACTGTATTGTGATATGGAGCTCCAGGCTGGTATGTGATTTTTTTTTTCCTGTAAAGCTATTAATTTGATTATGAATACTCTTACGAGAGTGGTTTTTTTTCTTTTTATGGCAGGAAAGTCTGTTGTCCGTGCCACTCCTTACATAAAGAACCCTGAGCTGCAGGTTGGATGCTGTGGCATCACAGCGCAGAAGGGATACTCAGGTAGTGGCGTCCCCCGAGCTGACGGGTCACGGACTGACAGCTTCCACAGGTCATTTAATGTCATCCAGGCGCAGGAGCTGGTGGAATTCACAGTAGTGGGCTAGGCACTGATAAAAAGCAATTCAACAGCTACTTTAATCACGAAACGTTAATGAATGGCCGTTTTTTCTATTTCTTCCAGCAACTGTTGTCAAGTGGTCATTTTCGTTTTAATGACTACAGTGAAAGCCCACCGCTACTGTAAATACAGAGCCCACCACTCACTGGAATTTTGTGCAGGTCTGTTGAGCCTGTTTTGCTCCCCTAGCTGTGGTGGGTGCAAATCCTTCAGAGGGGTCTGCCCCATCCCCCAGTAACTTCTATAACCTGGGAAAGAAACCTTCCCCCTCTTACAGCGAAGCTTGTGCCGTAGCAGATGTCAGTGAAGGTGGCAGAAACAGCACATCACTGTAGGAATCTACTTTTAAAACGAGTGTAATAGTGTTTTACGTAGTAAGCAAAGGTCATGCTTCATACACAGGAAGTGTCCAGGAAGGGCCAGCGGTTCAGAGCACAGCGCTGGCATGGGCGTATCATGCGTCAGATCGGCCAAGGGAGTCTCTGTGTGTGTTGGGCCCTGGACACAGAATCAAACTCCCGCGATGAGGAATCTCCGAACAGCAGCACTGTTTGCCATCCGTCGGGAAAGTGTGGACAAGATCACAGGAAGCAGCTCATCAGGGCTGGTCTTCCACTCCACCTCTATTTGAAAGTTTCATTTCATAGGCTCTGTAGAGCAGTCAGGAACAAAGCACATGTCTAGAATTTATACATCAGGTGGAAAGCATGACTGGTTTTGCAGCTTGTTCTTCAGTACCCGAGTCTGTGTTGTTACCAGTAATTGATCATGGTCAGTCATTTTTACCACCATTTGACCTATTAGGATTTCAGAGATTTCCATCGTGCTGTCCAACATTATGGCCTGTTCCTCACAAGGCTGCTGTACATTTTTCTGTGTGTGAGAAAGGAGGTATTTTTAGCAGTTGTCTAACGGTGGCACTGCCCTTGTGAGTCACGTGACTGTGGAAAGGGAACAAGTGTTACTTTTGTAGAGTCTCTGCAGAGTAGCTGAAGGTAGAGCAGTCAGGGACTAAACATGTCAAGTCCGTGGCTAAGGCACATGGCTCACATTTCAGATAAGCTTTTGCATGATGTAGAATACAGGCCAGGTGGTCACTGGCTCCTTCAGTGCCCTTGTATAATTATGAGGACAAGAAAACACCCACAGTGGTAATCAGACACTCCGCAGTGGCATGGAGAACTGATAATAAGCATGTCATGTACTCATTATGCTTTTAGAATTGTGAACTGCTCTTGGTTTGAAACAGTGCATGCCAAATGAGTTCCACAGACATCTACAGTACCATCGGGGCTTATTGGTTTATTTCTTTGCTTCATATGCTAATTCTGGCAAAGATCTGATGATTCACTGCCATGTCCTGAAAATATGATTCTTTAAAAATAGCATTTTTGTTTTCTTATTCTACTTACAAATAAAGCATTTTCAGATAATACTGGTGTTAACTGCATTCTAAGGTTATGCTGGGTTTTCTACTGGTTGGGGTGGAACATTCCTTTTGTTCACTTTTTAGGATAACACAAAAGAAAAACACCGCATATTTATTTAAAGGTCTGCCTCTCAGCTTCCTAGTGGTTTTCAACCCTGCTATTAAAAATTCAGACATAAGGAATAAAATCTTCCTTGAACTTTCTGCAGGGTTAACTTTGGTTTTGCCTTCTCTAAATAAATCAGGAGAATTCGACTCCTATACACGTTGAGCGTCATAACAGGATGCCAAGTCACCTAAATTACGTACAGTATCCCAGCACAGTCAAAACCTCTTAGTCCACAAGCAAGGCCATTCACCCGTCTTGTATGCTCATTATCTGTTGTGTAACGTGTTCAAAGATCAGATTAATGGAGCAGTTTTGAATAATTAATTTGTATGTTACCTTGTTGTGTTTACTTGATGCATGCTTTCACCTTCATTACTGAATCCATCACGTTTTTTCTCATAGCTCTTTCCTGCACATCTTATTCGTCCATTATGCTGTAGTGTATGTAATGTGATCCATGGAGGAGGGAGAGATTTCAGCCCTTACAGACACTAATAACATATTGCCTGGGCTTCACCATCTGCACAAAGTATGAGTGGCTCCAGCATGAGGCCGATCTTCAGAGCAAGATTATTATTTTTTTGCTTCAGACTTTGAAAGTCATCTCGGAATTCTCAGCCTAACGTCGGTTTTCATCAATAAATATTTTTGTTCTGTTTTTTTTTTTTTAGACAAGCACAAAAGGTTTTTGGAAGCAGATTTTCTAATAATGCCATCTAACAGGGTGGCTTGAAAGAATTTGTCGTCAGTGAAATTTGTGGATGGATGGAATTTTTGAGCCTGTTTCAGTTACTCTCGATGTTTGAAGAGGGCCCTCCGATGAGCAGTGTGCTTTATGTCGTAAACTATGGTGAGCCAGAGCCAACGGAGAGGTGTTAGGGATGCAGTGTTTAATGTTTGAAGCTCATTTTTGAAGGTTTGTAAGTTTTTCTTTCAGAATTCATACTGTGTGTAAAGCCTCCTGAAATGTCCTAACTAACAGTGCAGTTACACTGAGTCGTATTAATTGGTTACGCAGCAGAGTCTAGAAGTGTTTCACTGTGAAGGACAAACCCTGAGACACACCTACCTAAGTGTGCAGGAACAAGTAAAGGTTTATTCCATGCTGGATAGAGAAGAAAGAAAACACAACGTTTCCGCTGTGGAGCCTTCTTCTGTAAGCACCTGTAAAGGCTTACACCTGAAGAAGGCTCCACAGCCAAAACGTTGTGTTTTCTCTCTTCTCTTTTCAGCACAGGAATAAACCTTTACTTGTTCTTTTGCAGCCTACGCATGCTGACGCAGCTACCCACCTGAACCACTTCCACCTAAGTATGAATACATACAAGTAAGGAACATCCCTTTTCCTGGTGTTTTCATTTTTCACACATCCTGCTACTCTGTTAATGCCTTTTCAGTAGCCTTTGTTCTTTCCACCTGCTGCTGGAGTTCTGATATCCAAGCCAGCAAGGTCATAACTCGCTGAGCATGTTAAAGCCAGATCCGGTTTTCAAATCGTCCAGACGCTGATCGTCTCAATTCTGGTGTTTGTTCAAAGCTATGGAAATAGATGATCAAGGACCAAATAACGTATGAGCTCAGATTAAACAGGTACTTTGTTTTCTATCATGTGGAGTTTCATAAAGGCTGAACTGTCTCAGTGCACTGTTTGATACCTTTTCTCTGAAATATTTACACCTGCACATGTTCAAGAGAATGAAGAGAATCTCCGGAAGAATATATTTAAATAAAGTGCAAAGCTACAGCATTAATATTCCGTATGAAATTATAAAACAAAGTGTAATATAACTGTCTGCTTAACAGTAAGGAGCTTTGTGTGTTCCAAGAAAGCTGATGTTAGGTACAATGTGAGTCTCTGTGATAAAGGTGTCTGATTGTAGAGGACAGCAAAGGAGAACCAAAGGTCAGAGCAAACAGGAAATTTGAGGCCTTGAATGCGAGAAAGAGGAACCTTGTGCTTGATATGTAGCGTTGATTGCTTCCTCCTTAAAAGTGATCTGCCAGGAGTCTTAGATTTCTCTGTACAGTAAGGGCACACGTTGAGATACAGAGCCATTCACGCTGGGCAGATTAGCAAGGGGCTGCAGCCTGCAAGGTCTTCCTGCCCTGCAGCTCATTAACAGCTGTGGGATTTGCAGGCAACCCACAATTCTGGCTGTGAAATGATAACCTCTGATGGATGGCAGTGCGATTCGAGGGAATTAAAAATGAAACAGTAATTACAGCTGGGATAGCGCTGTTACTGGACAGGGTATTGTTTCTGCGTGTATCTGTATTTATTGCATTTATCTACTTCATTTCTCTACTCATTGTAACCCAGCTATTTATTGGTCATATTGAATATCTGATAGTGGTTCAAATATTTGTTTTTAAATGCTTTCACTAATGCCCAAAGTTCAAAATGGGATACAGTATTTAGGGTATCAAACTGTTTAAATATGTAACGTCTGTCCGTACAGAGGTGTGGCCTTTGGTTTATACATTGGCAGGACATAATGGGAACAATCTAATGTGCTGAAACATACAGAAAAGGAAATACAAATGACAAATGGACAGACAGTTTATTGTCCAGTAAACTGTTTCATGCAAAACACTGAGATACACAGAGAAACAGACTGCTACCTACTGTGCATTGATCATATCCAATGGTAAATAACCTGAAAAAGATCAAAACACCAAACACAAAATGAACATTTACTCTGTTTACAGCAAAAGGGTCAGCCTGTGCAAAGATACAGTTAACCAAATCACTTTAAAGAAGCGTAGGAGAGAGGGTGATGGAGGATGGGTATCCAGATATACCACTTCCAGCTGTTCTTCTCCCTGTCCTTATTTATTCATGAGTATTGTTTCTCTTTTCCCTCGCCAGAACCAGAAGGCGTCCCCAGGACCTAGTCGTTTTTGCCATGAGTATCGCAGTGTCTCCAATGGCCACCGACGCCGTGTCGCCCATGATCACCACTGTCACTCCCACCGTCGAGCCGCGCAAGGCGGAGGAGGAGGAGGAGGAGGAGGGCAGGGGGGGGGAGCTGGCGAAGGAGGCCGGCCCCGCCCAGCGCTACGACAAGCCCCCGCCGCTGCACACGGGGGCGGACTGGAAGGTCGTCCTGCACCTGCCCGAAATCGAGACCTGGCTGCGCTGCACCGCGGACAGGGTGCGCGACCTCACCCACTCCGTCCACCAGGACACACACAACAAGCACGTGGACGTCCACCTGGTGCAGCTCAAGGTGAGGGACAGCCGGGTGAAAACCCTGGTCCTGCAGAGCCTATAGGTGTTTTTATGAGGAACTGAAACTCCTCAATGGCTCTCAATAGCGTGGTCAGGCTAATCATTGTGTGTGTTTACTCCCACGATAACAATAAGACTTGACTGACCTGTAGCAGTCCTGCTGAGGCAGGGGTGTTTGATGGAAGATTTCATTCTGTTTTGGGGTTTTATTTTCTAGACGAATAGCACTAGGGGGTCGAGTCTGAGAAAGGAGACCACCTGGGAAAACCAGGTGCTGTACTGAAAAGAAGAATAAACCAGTCACATCCTCCTAATTAACTCTGAGATGCTCATAAACATGCTCACCGGTGGCATATGGATGTTGTAATAGTGAATGATGGGAATAGTGTGGTCTGGCAGCACAGAGGCATAGACTGAATGCTCTCGATGTGGAACTGAATAAAAAAAAAATCAGAAAGAAATTAATTACATGCGTTTTCTATTTCTTGTTCTCAGCTGCAGCTCACAGGAAATGCTGATATTAGCCAACTGACAGCAAATACTGAAATACTAATTGTGTCGGTTTGCAAGTCATGCGTAATTGGTTATCCACTGTAGGTGACGCCAGCCTCAGTCACTGTTTTGCCTGGAGAGTGGTGCTTGAGCTCACAGGTTCCTACACGGTGGGTGCATCAACTGTACCAATAATCATAATCGGTTGCATTCAAACACGTAAATTTGGGACAGCGTACTTTCTAAGAGAAGCGACTGATGGTAAAGGATGTATTGCATCCAGTTCAGATTTCACAACCTGCTGCTCCAGTCTTAGAGCAGATTCACAGTTTAAATCATTTTAATTCCAAATGGTCAAACTGAAGAAACACGGAACAGATAGATGCCTCAGTTGCTGGTGGGGTATTATTTGTGGTTATGGGTTAAAAACTCGAGATCTGTCAAATTCTCTTGTTAATGAATTCCCTGCCTCATTTCTTACTGTTTCTCCTATCAGACATTACACACTATAACGTGTGTTTTATCCGAATTACATTTCGCCTTGTAAGTATAAAATCATATATTAAGTTTCTAACTATTTTCTAAATTTTGATTAATCTTTATGGAACTGGTTAATAATATTTGTAAAACACCTGCAGTAGCAAATGCTGATCCCAGCAGATCATTTCGGCGGGTGTCTGAGTCTACTGCAGTGGTATATTTCTTTCCTGTCCGCTGTTCGAGAGCCCAGACAGCTGACTTCTGAGCTGCCAGTCTCTGCTTATTGTAGAAGCCTATTAGTATTACGTTGAGGTTGTAATATGTAAAGTGAGTGCCTTATTCTTGTGCTATGCACTGACTGGCAGACACCACACAGTTGCCCTGATTCTTTCTTACCTCTGTCCATGCCTCCATGTTTTTACAGCCATGTGAAGAAACTTTATTGTGATTTAACACTGTGTTGAATGTGATCTTGCTCTCTGGACCTCAACCAACAGCCTTAAAATCGACAACCTGTAAGGATAAAGAGTACTGATCAATAAAGAGGTTTAGGTGATTTCTAACCCAACCTGAAAACAACTAACTGCACTTTTGGCTGTAGTTCTTTGGACCCTGCAGTGCTAATGAAACTGAAAGCAAAATATGTTAAGGACAGATACAAAGAGGTAGAGACAATGTAAACACTGAAAACCCTCTACTGAAGCAGGCTTTAACTGATAGTGAACATTGATGAGTATACATCAAGTCTCAATCGATTAGTTATTGTGATATACTCTTTTCATATTCTTGTTGAAAACCAATCAGATTCTTGCAATCCAAATTGTAATATTTAAAAAATCCCAATCACAAAACTGACACCAGAGTTCCAACCTGGAAAGTCAATTAAACAATTAACCTACCTTTTAAATTAAACATATGTGTACAGTATCTATTTAATTAGACAATTGCATATATATGTAATTTATCTTAAGGTTTTTAATACTTGATTACACAAGACTTCAAAGTCTGGTTAGAAGTACTGTACTATCATTATGCAGCTAATTATATAATTAGAATAACCAAATGAGAACATAAGTGTGGCAAAAACTAGAAGACATTGGGCCTTCCAGGAACTGAATTTGATTACCCTTTTATATTATTTTAGAAAAATAATAAACACCGCATCAGTATCAATCACCATATGTTTTCAGCCTAATTAATATGATATGATAAAATCAGCAGATCTGGAACTGACCTAAATTTGGAACAGATTGTGACTGCCCGCCACACTAATACTAAATTCTACCTGGAGGGATGTCATTACAAATCGAAGTGAAGGATATCAGAGTCAGCTGGTCAGCTGGCCAGAATGCTATCCAGGGCTGCTCTCATTTTGTGAGACCATTTCGTGTAAAATTAATATCTTCGTCTTGCACAGGGGCGTACTTTGAATTATAATGTTACATAATATAATATAATGTTTCTTTATTAGCCCTATACAATTTCTTACATTACGAATTCGTCTTTTTGCATACCCCAGCTTTTCTCCAAGGAGACACAGACAGGGAGAGAAGCTTGGGGTCAGAGCGCAGGGTCAGCCATTGTACAGCACCCCTGGAGCAGTTGGGGTTAAGGGCCTTGCTCAGGGGCCCAATGGAGTAGGATTCCTCTGCCAGCCACGGGATTTGAACTGGCAACCTTCCAGTCACAGGCACAGATCCTGAGCCACAGAGCCACCTCTCCGCCCGTGTGCCATAGGTTTCTGTCAAAGAGACGCTCCGTGCCATTTTAATGTTTGTCAGAAGCAAATGCCTAGAGATGCCTCTTTTTCCTTCATGCTGTGTAATATCTCCATAGCTGTCAATGCTGCGAGAGTGATGGTGGTAGCATCTTGATGGTGAGCTTGTGCAACAGCACTGGAAGCAGTGGTGCATCTGCAACAAATTAGTCTGACTGATAATCCTTTTAACATTAAAAATGGAAGAACTCCAGTAATGATTCCTCCTCCCCGTGTTACAGTTTTTCCAGTAAAGTGCAGTAGGAAACAAGAAAACAATTTGTTTTTGAAAAAATAAAACTCTCCATGGAGGATTCTGTATTCAGTTTGATACAGATCAACATTCAGCTCATCTTGTCTACCTGCTCAGTCTACCAGAAACTCATAAAACCAGCACAGTGCTGTACTACTCCCTGAGTCATGCTGTAGAGTTCCATGTCATGTGGTCACCTGAGATGGTAAATTCATGTTTTTACTGCAGCACAATGAGAATTCCCAGGGACCCACAAAGATCATGGTGGGTTTAATACCTAAATCAGGGTCTCCGTCCCTGGTCCTGGGGATCCCCAGTCCAGCAGGCTTTCCAAATCACCCTAAATCCCCAATTACTAAAGACCTGGAACACTTTCACTGTGAAGAATTAATCATCTGATATGTTAAACTAAGTGAATTACTCAAGTTCTTCTCTGGTCTGACATGTATTGAGTTTAACTTGACAATCCTCACTCCATTCTCTGGTTCTCTTGCTCCTTGACTCCTTAATGACTTAATTGAATCTTTTAGTGACTTAATACGTCTGAATTACAACTGTTTATGAGTCTATAGTTACTCAGGAGTTTGAGTTTTCTATAAAACATTTAGGATTGTGGCTCTCAAGGAACACAAGTGAGGAATACAGTTTGAGCTAATGCAGTACAATGCAGTAATGCAGTAAGTCGATCTTCAAGGATTCAAAATGTTGGAGTAGAAGTGGAAATGGAGTCTGGCTCCTGTCTTTTCCAACCTGTTTTTGAGACTGTACAGTGCAAAGACTGGCTTTAATTGACCGTGTTCCTTTTCAGTTGTAGATCAGTAGGTGCAGTTCTGTTACTGAAATGTCAGAGCACTATGTTCAAAGGCCTGTTTGCCGTTAGGCCCAGCTACATTCAATTAATATTTTAATTTCAAAATAAAGTTAACGTCTATGTTAGAAATCACTAATTCAAAATTAGTATCAGGAATGGTCTCCCATAGAAATTTCTTAATGAACAGAAGAATAGGTCTGTTGAAATTTGATTTTATTTTAGTGTAACTAGACTCTTCATGTTACTAAACCCTCTTAAGTACTCATTACTCCAGAAATGCAGTGTAGTGTGTTTGCAACACAAACGGGCAGATGTTTTTGGATTAACTTGGATGTCAAGCGTGTTATTATGCACTCTGTAATTACTGAAATTCCTTCATAGAATATGACAGCAAGATATGTGATGCGCTGAACAGTGTGTTTTGATTTGCTTGTGAAAAATATAATTGCATCTCCTTTATTTGTTGTCTCCAAGAAACTCCAACTCCATCTCCAGCTACCTGAACTGTGGATAAAACAAGCACCATATTTGACATCTGTACTGCGGAGCAAACTGAGTAATGGCTAGAACGAGTGTTAAACTTTCACGGTGTAGACATAAGGCAGTCTCTCAGTGCAATACTGCACCAGTAAACAAATGAGAAACGTGACATGTTAGATGCTATTAGTACTGACCAGGTGAGGAAATTGGTGTATTTATTATGTATGTTAAAATTAGTGTAAACAAATGTAGAATAAAACTATACCCTATAGCCTGAGCTTATTAGCAAGAACTGGCAAGTACCAGCAAACTGCTAACAATTTATTATTGTGGCCTGGAGATAAACTAGAAGTGTTAGTTGTCTTTTGTTGAAGGAGCAAACGTGGAATATAAGGCTTAAAATGAATTGAATGAATTGTTGTGTTCTGAGTAACTGAGATACCGACTAGTCTGCTCTTTCCCTCACGTCATACAGATACTTGATGAACATTGACTCACATAATAGTGTGATTTCCTGTGACACACAGTTAGCTAAACCACAATGGCTCACTGTGTGTTTAAGAGGGAGGTACTGGCATGATGTATTGTACAGCATCCTTGTTGATATCTTCCAGACTGCTGGAAGCAGCCGATCTACCAGAGCCACAGGAACTAGCTGTCTAATGAAAAAGATTCATGCTGACAATGTCTCTGTCTGCCTTGACTGCAGCAGAGACATCAACACTATTGGTCAAACACAACTTTCTGTTCTCATTAGTTGTATCAAATATGTATGATACTGAACAGGTATGATGTAATTTAATTTCTAAATTACATATTTTTTATTTATCAAGCAAAATGTTCTGTTTGCCAGGGCCTTGATGCTGAGAAATTATTGCAAATATTTTCCTTATCTGAATGTTGGCCTGGATTAATGCACACTGGGCTAGTACAGTAGTTGGGGATTATGTCATTTATTTTTTGACCTAGTAATTAAGGCATTGCCTTTTTTCTAAATTCAGGCCAATTATTTTGGTATACCCACTCGATATGGAATAGCCAATTGTGTGTTTTTAACCTCACACAGGGTGAATGAGGAAGTGTGGGGAGGCTTTTCTGACCCACCCACCCTTTTGAGCCAATCATCTTTTAATATGTCACAGGAAGCACCGCCCCTGTCCACTGATTGGAGAAGAGGCATGTCCTTCAACAACAGAACCACAAACCTGCTTGGGCCTAGGACACCACAGGGGGCACTGAGACTCCCTGAGTGACACACTGAGAGCCCTGATCAACTGATACCCCCTGCCTGCCCTTCACTGAGTACGGCCACATGGGAATTCCCAGTCGATGTCAGCCAGAGACATGACCCAGTTCTGAACCTGTGGCAACAGAGCTCAGTCTGTAATCAGGGAACATTTTCTTTCTGCTGAGATTTTGAGTCACTTTCTGGCAGAAACAATGCTCTGCTGGCTTTCAGTCACTCGGAAATGTGAGAAGAATTTGTATTCATGCTGTTTAGTTGCCTTTTATGTCTGAATATGCTTCTCAGTGACGAGCAGAATTGATTTTCTTATCATCTTACCTTGGCTGAAGCGAAATTCGAGCACTGGCTGATGCCGTGTTTGAGTACTTCCCATTAATTCCTAGAGCAGATAAGTGTTGGAGTATAAAAAAGATTTGATCTTCACAAAAAATGAGAAATTGTCGTGTGGCATGGCAAAATGCGTTGTTATTGAAGAAGAGCATTCGGAAAAACAGCTGGAGATTTTGACAAAGTGGATATTATGTGAATATGAAATGTTAATCTTGAGAGTCTCTCCTTCTGAGACGGACTATGAGTCTGCCTTTGACTGCCAGTTTAAATGACTTTCATTTTAGCTCATTTGTTAGTTGTGGTGTTTGCTTTTCTGTATCTGATTATTATACTATTGGAAACGAAGTCAGTGATCTATTTACTATTTCTCAGAGTTAACCTATTTAAATATATCTCTGTGTCTTGATAATGACAGGGGTTATTAATAGAGCCTTTAAAATGTGGCTTTTAAGTGACATTTGTTTTTTCTTTTGTATTGCACTTAACTAGATGCAAACCGTCAAACTCCTATAATAATAATAATAATAATAATAATAATAATAATAATAATAATAATAATAATAGCTTACACTTATATAGTGCTTTTCTGGACACTCCACTCAAAGCGCTTTACAGGTAATGGGGACTCCCCTCCACCATCACCAATGTGCAGCCCCACCTGGTATAACCAGTCACTGAGGTCTATCAAGAGCCAGATGCAGTTTATGATGTCATAACTTCATTTACAACACTTGTAATTCAAGGGAAGTGTTCAAAGGAAGAAAAAATACGGTCTTTTGAATTTGGTATTTCATACTCCTGTTTAAGCACAGTCAGTGCTTTCTGTGCCAGTTGATGTACCAACAGAACATTCGGCAGAAAAACATTCTGCACATGCAGTTTGTGTTCCCTGGGTGTAAGTACAGCTGGGTAGAACTAGACTCTTAGATTATCTTTTCCAGTAAGTTACAGTGGCTTGCCTGTGGCTGTGGGCCTGAGATAATTCCTAAAAGTGGAGTGCCATCTACTGGATAAAATGTGAAAAGCCAAATGCTTGGAATATTTCTATACACTTGAGATGAACGTGCTTTGGATGAATAGTGATATTTTATACATTGTTTTTCAAAGAAGCTGTTGCTTATTCTATTTCACTATAAACTCTTTTGGATTTCAAAGACTTAAAACATGAATATCCTCACATGCTATTATTTATATTTGTAACAGTCAACTGCCAGTTAACTGCATTTTGCAGATATTCTGCAAAGATTTTGTTTAAAGTCTGAAAGAATGCCTTAAAAAATTCTGATGTGTTTGGAAATGAAACACAAATTCAGAATTACATATAGTATAGTATTTTTCATCTTAACTGACGTATAGTATACTATTTAGTATTGTAGTACTAAGTATTACTTGACATAGTAACTCACAATATACAGTAAGTGCTCCTGGGGGCTGTGAAATGATGAAAACAGACCCTTAGAGTCATCGTTCTGTGTTATTTGTTGGTGGTCAGAAGACATTAATCTGGGTCCCAAAAATACAGCTGCACTCGGTGTTTCACTGGGTGGAAAGATCTGGCAGCAGCGGGAGCTGACTTCTTCAGCCTGACTTGATGCTATTTTTGGATATGAACTGTTAAGGGGCCTAAAGGCCCATTCCTCAGTCAGGACATATCTGGCTGTTAACACTGTTTAACCCACACCAACAGCAGTGTTCCCACACTGTAGGCAGATCTCATGAGCTCCGGGCTGGGATGGGGCGGTGCTCTTCCCTGTGGAACAGTATTGTCAAACCGAGGCCGCAGTGTGGTGACAGGAGACGCTGTGCCATAGGAGGTGTCATCCTTCAAATGAGATGCTAAAGCAAGTCTGGACCTGGTGGTCTTTGAAGATCCCATAGTGCTGTGACAATTTGCAAGAAATGCAACAAGGTCATGATATCCTATTCATAGGTTTAAGTGGAGAGTTGTATTTGTAGTTCTAAAGTACAAATATGACATTTTTAAAGGAACGTGTAGTTTGAAAAATAAACTAGTAGTTGAGACATATCATATTGAAAGGGGCAAGATATTTGAATGGAAAGCCACACATGCTGTACATACGGATCTCCACATTGCTGGTGCAGGAGGAGGCTGGAGTCTTCACAGCCCACAGATGACTGGCTGTATAATGCAGGCATGTGCAGAATGCAGAATGGGAGCAGTGGTGAAGACTACTCTGTGACTGTGGCCACATGGGGGGATTGGCATTTATACAGCTCTGACCATCAGCCCTAAAGCAACAAGATGAACATAAAATGCAATCAATCAGAGGCTTTGATCTGTCTGAGACATCGGCCCAATTTCCATGGGTTGGGTCCTTTTTTCTGTCTTTCGTTCTGAGGCTGTGTTTTTGCAGAGATTGTGGGAAACAGCTAAACAGCTGAATGTTCTTTCTTTATTTGTTTTTTTTTCTAAGGCTTATAGGTCAGTCCACAGCTAGAGGGGCCTAGCAGCTGCTCCTGTGAATTTATTTATAATGATGTAACTGCATTGCCTGGGAATTTGGTTCTGGAAGCTAGATCTGTCTGTCAAATGGCATGGTACTGGAAGAAACTGGCACAAGCAAGAAAGGGATAATAGAAATCGCTCTGTTTACAGTGTCTGCAAGACCAAAACACATTGGCTTGCAGTTCAGGCAAGGATGATTTTAGAATTATCCAGTGGACTCTGGCGAGAACTGGCTCAGTGCAAACCCCTGTTGAGCCAGGCGACAAAAGGTGAGCATGTCTGTACACAGAGGAGCCTGGAAACAACAGGTGACCAATCCAGACCTGCAGCTGTGCATTGTGCTCTTGATCTGCAAACACAAAAGCAGACGTGCTTTCTGTATGTCTCTGGAGATGTAAAAGTACCTCTGAGTGTTAAGGAAATCAGAAAGCCAAGCTGAGTGAAGGTGTGGGTGGACGTGTTATTTAAAAAGGGGAGAAAGCTTGTGAAAGATATTGTAGGAGGTGGATATTTCAGTAGACTGGAAGAAAAGGGCAAACTGAAGACCTTTCTTTTAGCAAGGCATAGTGTTATGACATAGAGATGGATAAGCAGCAGACAAAAACTCTTAATATCCAGCTGCAGTCAAATTCCACAATTGCATGACAAGGGATGAACATCTTTAGGGTTTAGGTTTCCTCTTCTGGAGGTGCAAGAAGTGGTTTTTTTTTCATTTCTCTTTGGATCTCCTGTGTGGGGCTGTTTTGGAACATTCATTGGTGCAGCCTGGTAAGGAACACCCCACTGTATTTTGGACAGAGGTGTTGCACTCAGTGGTGGTGATGCACTTTATCCCAGCACACAGGTCGGGTTTCAGAATGACCACCGAGCTGAGTCATGATTGCTGTAAAGCAGTGAACCGGAATAGCCCTAACCTAAACCTTGATAGCAGTAGTGCCTTTGGGTTTCATTCTACACTGAGCTATTAATTTCTTCACTTACCTCTTTCATTTAATTGATTACAATAGTTTCCCCAGGATTTCAGTAGGTGAAAAATTAATAACATTTGTAAAATGAGTCACGAGTTTTGATAGCCCTTTGACTTCATTTTTGTTTTTGGTAACTGGTATAACTGCGGTAGTGAAAAAGAAATCCAACACCTGTCATTCTCTTATTTGAGCCCTTGCTTTGAGCTCTATAATTGGACGATAATTCCTTTTTCTAGTTAAGGTAGATGTCTGGGAAACTTAAGGAAATCAGCCTTGTGATAAACGTTGTCATTAGCTGTTATTGTATGTTAATTATTTAATTGACATGAGCATCATTTCTCCACTCAGTGGGGCTTCTGTAATGGTCTTAATAATAGCACATCTTATTACCTGTCTGGTTTTCAGCAGCATTTTATGTGCTTCATAATGCAGAGACAGGCAAAAAACTAGTGAGCCTATAAACGAGCTCTCATGAGGTAAATATGTCTCTTAAATTAATACCTGGAGAGTGAAGGTTTTATTCCACTGCTCTCCTCAGCTTTGTTACTCACATCAGTTCATATTTTCTATTTATTTTGGTACATGATAGGAAAGCTTAAAAATGTATCACTAGATGTCATTTAAGGGTTTTTTGACATAGTTTAACAATTACTAGCCATCCCCAGATTCCTAATCTTGGTCTGTGTCTTTAAACATTTACGCACCAGGTCTAGTATTTTCCAGAATGTGTTGTAATTTCATTCAGCAGTGTATCTAAAGTAGAGTACAGGGGATACAACTGGTTGCCTGTTGATGTTTTCACACTGTTGAAGTGGCATGCTTTATTTAGCATATTAATGTGTTTCACTTGGCCATTAGTTCCACAACAAGGATTATATCCTGTTTTTTTTTCATTTTTAATACCTGATTTGTTATTTGTTATGATAGTGTCTCCCATCACAGCCCTCAATGAAAGATTCAGTGCTTTCATCTTTCATCCTCTAGAATCTATTCTGCACTACTGTTCTCATGTACTACATGTGTTTCTAACACATCTGATTCTCCTCCAGCAGTTGTTCTGTCTTATATTCTCTTATATTAACAGGGCTGTCCTTCAGTGTACTCTAGGCTCATAAGGTCAGCCCAATACTAGGTGCTCTATTGTACCTTAGTACGCTTTATAACAAAACGAGTCAGTGTGGCTGCCCTTGTGCATTTTCTTTGTTTTGAAGGGCATTCCTTTTTTCTACAGCTAAACACAGAAACCGACAAAATACTGCGGGTTTCTGTCTCTGAGCTTGGCTTCTGTCTTTCTTGTGCTGGCGACCCAAATGAGCAAACTTCAAAGCTGACCTCGCCTCTCTGACTTCACGAGAGGCACTGGGCAGCTGCCTGGGCACATTTGACTGTAAGTCACTGTGAGTGTGATTCAGTGAGCATTCTGACTGGAGTTAGGTCACAGCCTAAAATATCCCTGCTAACTGTCGTCAGACCAGCCCAGTAGGAATGCCGGTGCGAAGGACAGGGTGCCTGTCTCTGTTCCCGGGAAGTGAAATCCAGGTCAGTAGGTGTGGAAACCCGGAGCATGGACTGTGGTGTTGATAAGTCTTATTGTCATAAAAGAAGAGACACATGTATACTTTATTTTTCATTTTTTACACTCCCAAGTACAACAGCTATCCTATAACCTACAGAAATAGACCAGACAGCCAGGAGCGCGTCTTGCTGTGGCTGAATGTTGCATGGGAATAATCAAGCGGATTCACTGGTTGTAATCAAAGGAGTGAGGTGCAGCTTTCATCAAAACTCTGAAAGCATTCACAGCGAGCGAAGGACTTCCGTGTGCTGACTCTTTCCTTGATTGGGTAAGTGATCGGAGATGCAATCAGAGCTGTGAAACGCAATGGGCCTTGAATGTAGCTCAGTCTGGTTTCTCCTTCAAAATGCTTTTGTTTGTTCATCATTCAATTGATAGTTCATTGATGATAGGCCTGTCCTTGTCTTTTGCTACATGACTTTTGGATATTCTGTTTTCAAACTGTAGATGTAGCAGCAGCACGCTAGAGGCAATTAAATGTCAAAGTCTTGGTCTTTTTTTTTTCTTTCTCATTTTTGTTTCCATTAAAGTTGTTTGCAGTTTATCTCACATATAAGGTTAATGATTCCAAGTTAGGTCCTTCCCATGCGCATAGCTTTGCACATGTGTGTGTGTTACACAGCCTGTTACTGTTGCCCAAACATTTGCTGTGTGGGTGACAGCTGGATCTCATTCAAACTCTCGTAAATATGGACAATTCTGAAAAGTGTATTCCCTGCAGACCTTGTTTTGTTAGTAATGGCTGTGATAAGTTGTCTGCTGCAGGGTATTATGAAAGTGAACAGGTATGGGTATGCATTGTTGTAAATATTTCTCACTATTAAAATCTCAGCCTAATTTTTTTCTCAATTTGGTGGTGGTATACTGTAGTGGGTAAGCTACTGGGCTCTTAACTGACAGATTGTAAGTTCAGGTCTCCACTGTAAACCATGCTGTTCTTCCTTGAGTGAGGTGCTTTACCCCTGTGCCCCCAGCTGTGTAGGGGGGACCAGCACTGCTGGGTGTCCTCCTGTGTCACCTGCTCTCTAGTCCACTTAACACTGCAGAATGAGCTCTTGCCTAATGAGCCACTATACTCTGGTGTGGACTTTACCTTTTTATATCACTGTTTAAAGCACGTGTTCTAGATTCTAGAATGCTATATTACTTTGGAAAGAGTTCTTTACTTTAAGTTCGAGAACTAAGAGCATTTTCACTGTCATTGTGTTGTTATTCAGCTACAGTGTCCATGCTTTACAGTGTGTGCATTGAACATTTTCCAGACTCGTACGTCGAGTGATCTACTTTCTTTCTCCTATAATATATTTAGTTGTATCTGTTTACCATTGTCTGATGACAGTGATCAAGTGAAATGGTTACTATATTGATAGCTGAGCCATTTTCTTTCTCAGATGTAGCTGTTTGTTGCAGCATCTGCATATCATAGAAATCATTGTTAAGCCAAGCCACCCTGTTGTTTGGAGGCACTGAAAATCTCTCAATATTGATAACTTCTTAAATACAGCACTCCTTCTGAACCTGTCTGGGAATACTAGTCTTTCACCTTTAACCCCATATGTTTTTGAAATGCAATATATTTGCAGAGTAAAAAAAACATTTTAACATTGATACTAATATTAAGGAAGACATGCTGTGGGACTTTGGGACTTCATACTAAAGTATAAGGCATGATGATTTATATAATGGTAAAATGCAGTTCCATTGAATTACTCCAGTGCCAGGCCAGCTCTCAGGATCCACAAAGTGATCAACGGTGATTAGCTTTCTCTTTCTCTGTCACAGACTTTCACACATTTTCCGGTCTGCAGGGAGACAGGGGGTGACATCTGGTGATTTCTGGTGCATTTCCCTGAACATCAGTGGAAGCTTCAGTGCTCTGCTGTACATAACAGGAGGCTAAACAGAGCTTGACGGAACATCTTGTGAGCACTGAGATATTGTGACAAGTGGAATTACAGGAACAGAAACTGCTACCAATTAGAGCGAGTGAATGAAGATGCATTTGTCACAAACTAAGTACTGAAGAGTACTAATAAGAGGTGTGTTTTCAAAGATGCAGAGACCACCCCGAGATAAAAGCTCAAAACAAGTAAAGTCATGAAAGTACCCTTTACACCTGTGCCATTCTCTGAGATGTAAGGAGTCCTTTGTGGTTAGAGACTTAGAGGCAGGCGTTGGTCTGCTGACATGATGTCCAGGGAGTAAACAAATGAAAACACATGGGATACAGTATCTGTGTTGTGTGACAGCATTCACCAAACTGCGGAACACTCTGCTTAACTAGTGCTGCAGCTGTGGTACTGTAATCACATTGCTATCACGGGGTTAAACTGATGTCCCCAAGTTAGCATGTGAAGCACATTTGAACAAAATTGCTTTTCTAAATAAGAGCTTCAGAAAGCCCACACTCTGGAAAAGAGTCACAAATTTGGATGCTGATGTTTAAGAACACGGAATTACTTTAGTTATTCTTGTGCCTTGTGGCTTGAGCACAGTGCTAACTGCATTTGTCCTTAGATAACTGAATCCTGGATGGTAGTGTCTCCATTAGCCATTAGCGAAGGGGACGAACGGGTTTCTGTCATGTTGACTGGTGGTGGAAAGCTCACCTGAGATTAGATCCATCAGAGCTGCTTAGTCCAGGAGCTGGGTAAAGGGGATTTGAGCCTAAAGTGCTCTTGTTTTCTCTTGTAATAATTCCCAATTACTCAGCGGCTGGTAGGATATTTGCTTTTAAACTTGGATGAGAATGAAGGATACGAACGTTTTTTTTTTGAAGAGATAACAGAAAGCAACCTTGAGCCTTGGATTATTATATACAGTACTAATCGATGAACAAAATATAAGCAGATGGTCATATAGGAACTTGGCCATTTGATCTGATCAGTACCCTGCAAGTGGAAACTGGCATGTAGTTTAACACCACCACACAAGTGTAGTGGTGTTAATGCTTTTAAGATGTTAAAGTGAATTGTAATGTTGTTGTCATGTCTTCATTTCCAGCTGTTTCTCCTCTCTTCATGTATAAATGCAATGCTGGATGAGTAACGACCAGTTACACTAGGGTGTCAGCTCTGTTTATAATTTTCTAAACCTTCATGTCTCATGACGGTGCTGTTCACAGGGACTGGAAAGTTTGAATAATTGTGACCTCTTCTCCACAAAACTAGGTTTCTTATTCTTAGAGCAGGGTTACTAAATATTTGCTTTTTCATTCTGATTGTATTCTTTCCAATACCCTGTCCCAAAACCTGACTTTTAGAACTTGTCAGTAAAATCTAATCATGACATTTCCAAATTCTAGGATCAAAAATATGCATTCTTGCAAGTCCTTAGAACACTCCCTATCAAATTATCAAAGTTTCTTAATCACATATAAGAAAGCACAAGCTGTATTTAAATAGTATATCTAATATGTAAATAACTTATGTTAAAATCCTAAAAGTCCTATATTTTCACCAAAGTCCAGTAAAAAAACAATTGAAACAAAGTAATTTTGGTTTCATTTTATTTGCAGTTTCATTTTTTATTTGTATGTGTGGGAATTTTGGCTTGTGAGGCCAAACTCATCTCAGCATTAGGTCTTGAACTGTGTGACATCTTTGTTTTGTAGTTTGCAGAGACTGAGAACGTGTGTGGAACTGGCATGACTCACTGCTTCAGCACATGTAATTATCAAGAGTGTAGTAGGGTTTGCAGCTCATATTTGTTTAAATATTAAACCAAAAACCATGCATATGGATAACTGGTGAACTGATGGAAATCTTGATATTGTAGTAAATGGGTAAGAATGCACAAATATTTTCTGGCAAAGATGCTTGTCTGTATAACAAGCTAGAACATTACCTAACATAAACATGAGGGACCATAAAGTACTGTATTTCATTTCACCTGGTTTCACCTTCGCCTGAAATAAACAAGCAGAATCTCTCTCCGTTCCCACCAAACACAAGTGAGTAGAATTGGAAAAAAGCTGTCACTGGAATGATAGAAAGGAGCTTTTTTTGACTTCACACCTTTCTCCACCCCTCTCCACTTTGCACTTCCTGAGTGGCCTCTCTGCCACTTTTCCATCTTTTGTTCTCCTGTGCTATTTAATCTTTGCCATCTACCCTGTCTTTCTCACACCTGAAGAAGGCTCCACAGCCGAAACGTTGTGTTTCCTTTTTTTTTCAGCGTGAAATAAACCTGTCACCTGTTCCTTTGCAGCCTACGCATGCTGTCGCAGCTCCCTACTTGAAGTTCTGTATCTCACTGCCTTTCTTAATATACTTCATTGCACAGAAACTTTTTAGTGGACAACAAGCACCTACAGTACAGTACCATATGCTTGCTTCCATTTTTGACATCTTTTGAAATCCTGTGTTTTTAATGTGTTGCACTTTACATAAAAAGCTGCTGGGTAATCTCAAACACATGAAAATGCTCCTTTCTATCATATTCCAGTGACAGCTTATTTCCAATTCTACTCACTCATGTTTGGTTAGAGCGGAGAGAGATTCTGCTTGTTTATTTCAGGCGAAGGTGAAACCAGGCTTTCAGACCAGGTGTCATGTGACACTTGACAGCAGCTGTAGGCTGAGGGCTCAGCTGTTGACGTGAGAGACAGTTGTGAAGGGAGTTGGTCTTGTATCCAGTACTACCACAGAAGCATGCAAGAGCTGTTTGCACAGACTAGCGCTGAAGGAAAAGCAGCCTCTAGTCCAATGTGCACAATGAACTATAGTTTTAAAGGCTTTGTGCAAAAACTGAGTTAAAAAACATTAGTAGAGAATAATCGGAGCCACTCTTAGTTGTGAGTTTTAATAATAGATAATCTGTCCCTGACTGAATTCCAACAATGTTGTCATTTTCACTGCACATTTTAAATATCTGTTTTCTTCCTGCTCCCAATAAACCTAGATTAATAGCTGTGCATCCTCAGCTGTTAAATACTGTATGTATTTTCATTTCCTTGGGTTTTTAACCTTCATGTAAAGTAACACCTCACCTACCTGTCAGTATTTGCAGCTTCTTAGTCTATATAGCATGAAATCAAACCATGTCTCCCACCCTCAATTACTTAACTGCTACCATTTGAACTTCAGTAAGTTTGCTATACTGTATTTCTCCAGGACCCCATTTGATATATGAGAGAAAAGCAAGTTGAGGATAAGCTGGCTGTGGAATGTCTCTCTGGGCAGGAAACTGCCTCGCTTGAAAGCGAATCTGACAAGCGAGTCTTTCAGTAAATTTATAGACATCGTCTGAGAGGCTAGCGATAAAATGGTAGAGGCTGTGCCCATTCTGTGCCTGTGTAAATTAAGAACACTTAAAGAGCACAGAACCAGAATAATCCTGGGATTCATTTGCTGAAAGAAATCGCAATGTTCGGGCTGGGGTTGAATACAGGGAATTAGGAAAGCTGTTTTGGTAAATCCTGTGCATTCGTCTCATACAGCCAGGGCATCCACATTCGGCATATACTGTACTGCGGATCGACCTTCTTGTGAAAACCTTGGATTCTTGTAAGATAATTGTGTTTGCTTTCCTTTCTGACCATTTTAGTGAAAGTTGCCATTCCCTAGCAACTTCGTCTTATGAGAATTCAAGGTGAACTCCAAGTCCTTTTCCTTTCTTACCTTTCTTTGCTGGATTTCTGCATTAGATTACCCTGGTGTTGAAATGAGGCAGATTGCTTAAACTCCTGTAGCTTAATTGTTTCTGACCTGCATCATTTTTCATACATTTTTGAAAATTAAATTTTTGCTTTGTGTATTATTTTGCAATGAATGTAGTTGCTAAGCAGTTTCCAAGCTGGTAAAGTTAAACTGTATAGACAGTAAAAGTCACTGTTAAGGGCTCCAGTTGCTGTGAAAGCTGTACATGTTGGCTGGTGCCATATCAGATCATACCAATGGCAGTCATTAGCAGTATAAAGTAACAGCTCTTCATCTGGAGTTGATCACCCTTAGAAAAGGCAGCAGTGTGGAGCAGTGGGCAAGGTTCTGGATTTGTAACTGCAAGGTTGTAGGCCCAAATCTTGAGAGAGGTAGCTGTGGACCAAACCATCCTTCACATAAGTCAGTAAAACCCCTTATATGCTGAAAGACATATATAAAAAATACTTTTACAACAGATTTATGCAGTTTCATATACTGTACTATGGTAGCACAACAACTTTCAACAATTACTAAGAAATCCATTATCTAGAATCTTTTCTCACAGATTCTAAATGAGACTCCCAGATTATCAGTGGTACAGTATGTCTGTCTGTTTAATGCAAGAAAAGGATTTCAAAAATAAACCCTTTATCTCCTGAATGCTGGTTCTTCTCCTCACCTGCCTGTAAACTAGAGCTGCTCTACACCTGGGTTTGGTGCTGTAGGTCTCTTTACTCTTCTACCTGCTTTTGAAATGGGAAAGAGTTCACCCGTCGTGCATGAGTTGAATTCCAACGGCCCGTCTCTCCTCCTTCTCCGTGCAGGATATTTGTGAGGACATCTCGGACCACGTGGAGCAGATCCACGCCCTGCTGGAGACCGAGTTCTCCCTGAAGCTCCTCTCCTACTCCGTCAACATCATCGTGGACATCCGCACGGTGCAGCTGCTGTGGCACCAGCTCCGCGTCTCCGTCCTCGTGCTGAAGGAGCGAGTCCTGCAGGGGCTCCAGGACTCCAACGGCAACTACACCCGGCAGACAGACATCCTGCAGGCCTTCTCCCAGGACCAGACTGAGGTCCGTGTCCACCTGCTCTGTCTCGCTTTGGGGTTATCCCTGCAAACTGAATGGAAGTTACATGAGAATACATTGGTAAATTAATTGGAACAGAACAGTTTTCATGCAACATGTAGGTTTGTCAGTACATCCTTATAAATGTAAGAAAGCCACACTTAAGGCTGATATTCATACAGTGCCCAACGTAAAAGTGCTTTGAGCAAGCTGTTGGAAAGTCACTGTTTCTGGGGAATGCTGTGAAATATGCTTGGGCTCATTATACTTTGTTTTTATTAATGCTGTTATTGAATGTGCAGTATATTCTATATATTTAGTTTGCTGAATACTATAATGCTACTGTCCCCCAGGATTCAAGTGCAACTGTGTACCTAAACCATATTTTTCTGTGTCTGTTACAATTTTTCAAGGAAACAAGATTTCAAAATACAAATTTGAGATTGAGTGGGAATTATTTTTTTCCTCAAAAGTTTTTTTTTACATACTGTCTTGGAACTTTACACGTACACGTCTCAGGGAAATCTTAATGTTCTCATTTTCCTCCGGTGATTTCCTGGGATTAGTTTCTTTGGCATAGAGTCAGAGACAATCCAGTGTGGTAATCCCACAAGAGAAGTTGTTCACTTCTCTATAATCGATTCTTTAAAGGCTGCCTCTTAGGCACAGTAGAACAACTGGTCTGAGAGCTGATTTCTGTGTTCAAAAATGTGTTATTTTCTACCTCTTAAGCCAGCTTAAGAATGCTCTCAGTGAACGTCCTTACGAAGGACAGGATTTTGTTATGTAATGCTTTATGTCTTTTGTTTTGGGCTCACGTTTTCTTTCATGTGATGTAGTTGTCATTGCTCATAAAGGGTGCAGTGGTTACTCATAGTGTGCCAGCATTGCTCTGGTTCCATTCTGTTCCTCTCTCATTCCTCTGACGTCCCCTCCCCAGGCTGTGCAAGTGGCAGTCTCTATTAAGGTCTCTGCACTCTGTAGTGCCCAGCCCCTGGCAATGGCAGATGCTTGAAAAGCATGTGAAATTAGACGAAAGGTTTATTCTGTGCTTTCTCACAGCATTTGCAACGTTTGAGTGGGCTTGCCTTGCTTTTTGAGGGCTCCTTTTTTTTTACCCTCAAAATCCCATGCCTTATGTCTTGATTTAAAATCTTCAACACGTTTAAAACAGACAGAAATTCAGATAAAATCACATTAAAAATTATTACGAAAAGAGATGTTGCTTCTCTGATACTGTTGTCAGACTGTGCCTTGTTGGTTAAAATCAACGAGCAGCCCTTGAAAATTTATCTTTAGTTACCTAGTATACATATTTGCACATCGTACAGCTTAACCACTTAATTTTGCAGGCCCGTCTAGATGCCTTGACTGAAGTGGATGATTCAGGACAGTTGACCATCAAGTGCAGTCAGAATTACTTATCACTGGACTGTGGCATCACTGCCTGTGAGCTGAGCGACTACAGCCCAAGCGAAGACTTGCCAATCGAGCTGGAAGCCATGACCTCCAGCCGAACGAAAGCAAAAACCAATGAAACCTGCTTTTACCCCGACCTGGAGAAAGACTTTCCAGAGCTCATCCAAAGCGTTGGGTTACTGGCGGTAGCTGCTGAATGCCTGTCTTCCAAGCAAGATGAATTGCCTGTCTCTGGCCAGGATACTCCTCTGTCCTCCGCCCCACAAACCAGGGAAGAATCAAAAGCCACTTCAGGGAAGCCCCTCCTCCCACAGGGGAACACAGAGCCCCCTGGGGAGGACCTGGCCTTGGCTGATAATGCTGTGATGTCTCCTATAAAGCATCAGGGCGTTCCAAGGAGCCGACATGCATCACATTGTGAAAATCCCCTTTCCAAGAGGCCTATCAGGGACTGCTTTAACTATAATGAGGTTTCCCCCACTCAGCCATCCATGCCCAAAAAAGCCATGTACCTGGAAGGCATGTCCAGCGATGATACAGAATCCATAATCAAGAGAGCCCCTCCTTCATCGCTCCAGTTCAAAGGCGATATGAGCCGGAGCACACCCTCCCTCCTGGACCCCCCCGACAGGTCAAAGTTCTGGCTGGAGCTCACCTCTGTCTACCCCAGGAGCGCCCCCTCTGCTGTCAGCCAGTCTTACGACTGCTTGAACACCATGAGCGACAAGATCCACAAAGCTTTAGCCAACGGACCTCTGTACAAAAGAGCGCAGGGCCAAGCTGCGTCGAACCCGACTCTTCAGGGAAGCACCTCTGAGGCAGAGCAACCCAGCAGCCTTGCAGATCATCCATCTCCTCCTGAGCAACTGGGATGTGCACATGTTGTGGGCTTCCAGGAGAGCTGTAATGAAATGAAGAGCTCCCCACTTAACGTGAGCAGCCCAGAAGGGAGTGATCTCACCCCACCCGACCATAGGAAAGGACTCAGTGCCACGATTCCAGAAACATCTGCACACTCACCTGATTCCAAAAGCCTTCCAGTGGCAACAAAAGAGCATCTGCCCTCCACGTGCAATGGAACTGAGACGAAGAAGGAGCCGTGGTATGGGTCTGATGAGTACTTAGCTCTTCCATCCCAGCTCAAGAAAACTGAGATGCTGGCAATGAAGCTGGAGAACCTGGCCAAGGTTCTGCCTCAGAAACCTATGGAAGAGACCTTTCAGGATGTGGATGACTGGGAGCTGTCGGAAGTGAACTCGGACTGCGATGGTTACCTCCCTCTTCGGCTCACCAGGGTCTCCGAAAAGCCTTTCCCCGGAGGGAGGCTTTCCCCCACATCGTCCAGTGACATAGCTCCCTCCCTGGACGAGAGCATTGAGTCGGGGCCTCTCAGTGATCTCCTGTCAGAGGATGAGGTCAATGCAGCTGACCTGAGTGTCAAACAGAAGGCGCGAGACCTCTGGCTGGTCAAGGACCCCAGCCAAGCTGAAGAAACCAGCTTGGGCAGAACAGCACTGATCCAGCAGCTGCTCGATGACATCCAGCACCAGGAGAACTATGAGGATATCTGGGAAAAGATCGAGGTAATGAGGATTTTCATTTTGTTTATAGTTCTCTTTGGGATACTTTTAACATTCTGCATTAAGCTTCTCCATGTTTCAGTTTTTGGAAAAAGACATTTTTAGATTTTTTTTTCTTTATTGTTTAATTTTCTGTTGTCGTCGTTTGTTCACTGTTTATTTCTAATTAATCCACTGGCTCAGAGTCATACTCCATTTCCAACAGCGGAAATTTCATTAATCATTCAACCGGGAATATTAGGGGATGGCGATACACATTTAAAAAGTGTCTAATAAAACAGTCACTGGAGCATTAAATATCTTAATTGTATTGTAGTAAAGTTATTAAATGATTACGGATGCTGAATGCTTTATGGCCGTAGTTTTAACTTTAATATTTGATACTGTCATTAAAACAGAGTACTTTAACTCCCTCAAGTGGACAATAATAATATAACCATCCAGTGAGTCAGCAGTATCTCCATTTTACATTATCACATTTAAAGCTACTTGTGTTTAAAACTCAAAGAACAGAATTATCACAGAAAAAAATTACATAAAATAGGCTTACATAAAATCTTAAAATAGGCTTACAAAAATACTGTTTCTCACAATTTCTGTAGCTGATTCCAAAGGGTTTAGTCCTCCCTGCTCTGTATCAAAGGAAAAGGAAGGAAGGGCATTAATACTGGACCATGAATAAGGTGTTGTTGGCACTCAGAGTCATCACTATAGGGGGATCTGTGTCTTGCTGCGTTACAGTACAAAACAGAACTTCGGTCTGCATATCTAATGCTCGCATTTTTACTGTGCTCTTCCACACAGCTGTTCTATAAAAAACATCGAATTGGTAATTTAAAGGTAATTAAAACTGCCTTCTGCAATATACTGAAATTAAAGTGAAATCTTTTGAAAATATTAGGAAGCATCTTTAATAATATGTTATTACATCTAAAAAAGAAAAAAACACATAAATGATATACATTTAACAGAATATGATCGGGTGAGCATTTGAGGGGACAACATCTTAAATAGGCCTCAATTCTTTCACAACACTTCATTGGTACAAGCCTGAGATGCGCCTCAATCTGGAGGTTCACAAGCCCCTGTAGTCATTGGAGGTTGAGAGCTTATTGTGTGAAACCATTTAGTGAGAACTGATACAGCAGCAGAATCTTCCTAAGCTTCTCTGTAAGGATACTACTTGTTAGATAAAGAGGACCGAACGGAAATCTTGTTTAGGCATTTAAGCGTAATTTAATTTTAAAATGGGAAAGGAATTGGACCCTTATCACAGTTCCTTTGCCGTCAAGTTATATCTGCGCCGCCTGGCGGTGGCAATACGCAACGGCATATAAAAAACGATGCATACTGTATTTCCTTTCACACTTATACTGGGTTATCTCATTTGGCCATTATTTGTTTTCTCTTATTTGCGTTTTGTGTATTTATAGCAATATGGAATAATGAATAATTCATTACAGTTCTACAATCCGTTTACAAACGGTCAGTTTTCGAAATGTTTTTTTTTTAAACTACTGTAGTGGTGGGATGTGTTAAACTGTCTTTCCAGATCACTTGTTCTGGCCAGTGAATACTAAACCTCTTACAAGGTCCCCTGACAGACACATGCTTTCTTACACATGCGCCTCAGTGATATCAGCTAATATCCTGTACCACAACAATGAAGCCGGTTAAGAACATCAATGAATAGCTTATAAAACATCTTCAGTTTTTGTTATGTGCGTCATTAAGAGGGCTGCTAAGACAGATGAAAGCAGAGGATTGTAAAGCGGCTATAAATAGGTAATAACAGGCACAAAAGCTCAGATTTATCTAAGTTTCTCTCATTGTCCGATTGTTCAACACTCAGCAGTGTTGCTGAGAAACACAGTTGTTATCATTACTCTTACTGGAGACGATTCCGCCATATCGAGGAAGAGGAACACAAAGAAATGTGGAGTTGGCTTCCACAAATACTGGGGGTTTTCTTGCTCTGGCGTCGTCCTCCGTTTTCCCTTTGCTTTCGTCTTCGGGTTGTAGCGCTCTTCCCACGCAGAGCGAACGCCAGCAACTTCATCCCGAAACGCGGCGCAGCGAAACCCAGGCGAGGCACCTGAAATATACAGTATGTAACGCGCAGCAAGAGCAAGTGATTGATTGTATTAGCATACGGGCCGCTTCTGAAATGACTTCATCCTCATGGCAACAGACATCTGGAATTTGAGGCCTTTGCGGTGGGGGGCTTGGAAAAAGTAGTCATGTGTGAAGTTTGCTTCCTGACACAAAACTAAAAAAAAAAACTCCGGAGAGACTCTGCATCTGACATGTTTACTTCTTTGCCAGGCTACAGGTGCAATGTGTGACGAGCGCTTTTAAAGATGTAGTGCT
Source organism: Lepisosteus platostomus (assembly GCF_059453375.1). NCBI lineage: Eukaryota > Metazoa > Chordata > Actinopteri > Semionotiformes > Lepisosteidae > Lepisosteus > Lepisosteus platostomus. Next base: position 5,211,068 of record NC_142620.1, on the reverse strand, counting down.
AAGTTAAAAAAAAGGCTTTTTCCTTCTGGCTTTTTCAGCAGCAGACGAGTTCTAGTTAAACGGTGAAGACGTCTCCAAGAAGTCTTTAAAAGGTGGTTTGAGAAAGAGACGAACACTGATATCTCCGTGTACGAAATGAACGTAAAGAAGAGAAAGGGGATAGTCTGTACTGAGATCAACATCTAGGGAGAAAATGAACCCAAATTAAATCTGCTTTCATCTCAGCACTCTACATTTGTTTCTTACAAAAGAGTAACTAGGCTTCCATTCAACCCAGGGAGTTTGACGCCCGTGTTTGTGTGTGCTTGGCTTATTCTTGTTTTTATTTTACTGACGCGGCTTTCTAATGTTTCCAACGGAGACGTGTGCTGGATTTAAAAACGGCCACTCTGTATTTATGTACAGGGTCGGGCATTTTTGAAGTTATTATCTGGTACCCTAGCCTTCCTTATGAGAGTGAAACAGTGGCTCTATAGTCCTTAGACTCTTACTTTATGACTCCTTTGATCTGCAGAGCTCAGCTGGCTTGGACCTGGACAGTTCTTGTTTAAGAGATTGGAAACCCAAACAGAGGCTCTTCCTGCATCTGGCTGCCACATACTGTGGGACAGATGCACAGAGGAATTGCTCACAATAAACAAGCAACTTGCTTGGCATTGCATGAAAGGCGATGATGTGCAGTCATGCTGATCGCACTGTGGCCGGGAATGGCCTATTTCTGAGCACGCCAGCGACGTCTTTGAAAACAGCTCCCCCTTCGGTGCCACTTTACCCATTTCCAATATCGTTAACTCCCAAGCCTTAAAAAGAAATAAAAAAAAAAGTCAATGAATTGTACTTTCTGTTCCACACAGGAGCAATAATGAAACAAAATCCTTTTTTTTCTTTTGCAGAGCTGTTTCACAGCCAGTGAGGGGTAGATTTAAAAAAAAAAACATGCAGCAGATATTGAATTGCAATAGGACCTGTGGGGAATTAGGCTCTGAACACCAGAAATATCTGCGAACAATTCAATTTCTCATAATCAGACGATCTGTTTTTATTTCATAGAACTGCTTTGTGTGGTGCAGACAAAGCACATTAAAATTGCCAGAAATGATCAAATACATCTAGAAACTTGGCTCCCATATTGATCTGAAGATTGATGGCTTTGTGGATAACTGTCCTTAAAACACACCTTACTGTTCTAAGTGAAAAGTGGCATATCTGAGCTATTCTTTTCAGGACAGTTTACAGTTATGATAAAATCCTAAAAAGCTGTGGTTGAATCAGAAGACATACTGACTCGAAACCACAAATTGTGTTACTGTACATCAAATGAGATTTCTGTAGAACAAAAACAGGACTACACAATAAACTGAAAATTATTTCTTTCTTAAACAATTGTTAGTTTCTGACATGGTATAAAGCAGTGTACTGCAAGCTTCAGATATTTCGTCCCTATTAAATTGTATTATTAATTAATGGATTTCAGAGGTTAGAGCATTTTTAAGATTAAATTATCTTTTGTGCATTTTTGAAAATAGAATACAGGTATTCTAAACAAATCTTCTATTTCGTGGTATGTTTAGGCAATATCCAAAAAGTAATACATAATAAAGAAGAATCAAAAGCTTAATTTTAGTGGTTCAACGGGCCGCATCACCTTTAAAAATGAAATGTACCTGCTTTATCCAGCAGATGGCACTATTAGTCCGTTATATGAACAAAGCGATTTCAGGAAATACAATTTTTTCTAGTAATGGATTTTATATTCTGTATTGAGTCTGCAGTCATGTAGAATTTCACAGAAGAATATGGCTTTCCTTTCCATTACCATACAGTAATCCACTCAAGACATTCCAATCTGCATCATTGTAACAGGCGCTGTCAGTTAAAGTCTGTTGTTCCTTTATTGTTCCTATTTTGCGTTAAACTTCCATTTATACAAAGGAAGATGATTGAACAAGAGCTTATTCTAGAAAGCTATCTATAAATTTCTTTAGCTAGTTTCATACGACTAGAACATAAGCTGTGTCTTGTGTTGCCTTCACCTTGGAAAATAAATGTCAACGTCATCTCAGTGAAAATGATTTTTAAGAGGAAAAATAAGATTTTGCTCTTGTAAAACAGTCCCTTGATTTTAAGGTTCATTAACTATCACGAGTCAAAGACAGCCCTGCCTTGACGGAGTTAATCCATTTCATTAATGTAAATGTCTTTACAGAGCTGACAAATGTGAAGCTATTGTACTATTATTGTTATTATCTTAGTCATATGAGAGGCGTATTACTCACTTAATTTCTCTCTCTGACTGAACATCTATAGATGCAGAAACATCTATTTCTCCTTCTCAGGGTTTTGTTGGCAAACTGGATGAGTTCATTCAGTGGTTGCATGAAGCTCTAGAAACAACTGAGAACTGGACACCACCCAAGGCTGAGACCACCTGCCTCAAGCTGTACCTGGAAACACACCTGGTAAGACTGTCAGTTCCACCTGGCACACAGCAGACCAGAGAGAGGAGCGAGAAAATGCAATACCGGTTGAATTAAAGGGAAATGTAGGGTAGCCAGGTTGTACCAGCCTACATATGTGGCCAGGACACAGGGTTATGAACTATACTGCTACCAAGGGATCATCCATATTAATTAATTAAGATTAAAATGAAGGTGGCACCTCCTACAGAACGGTGTCTCCAGTATGCATACGGAGGCACTGGTTTGGAAATTCAGGTCCAGAGGGAAGAGCACCACCTACTGGTCCAGCAACACTGCTTACAACAGTGACCTTGTTTCCTAGAAGTTCTTCTTTCTAGGAGATATATAACGACCAGGCCCATATATGGCTTATGAGATCAGTCTATAAGGTGATCATGCTATTGTGACTAAGTTAACAGCAATCTAGACGTTATTTTGTCTTATCCTCAAAAGGGAACAGAATTGGAAACATTAGTATTCTCGAGACATCGACAGGAAACCTTCCATTTGTCTTTGCCTTTTTTTTTAGATTTAAAGTTCCTCCAGTTTTTATCGCGGCGCTTTTGTTTCTGAGTGTTTCTCTACAGCTCTTTTTTTTCTAAAACAATTATGAAAACCCAGCAAATTAAATTGCTGCCTCCTTTTCCCTGTGCTTCCACAGCGTCCCCGGAGTGAGTGTGTTTTCCTGACCCTGCTACTCTCCTGCAGTTAAATATAATAATAAATCAAGCTGCAAACAGTTGGCAGCAGCAACAGGTCTGTCTGACTAATGCTTCCTCCAGCTCTGTGTCCCCAGTGTGGGGCTCCCAGCCTTGCTGAGCTGCTGAGAGGGGCTCCAGTAAAGAGGCTGCTCCTGCTCGCACTCTGCTTGTGCACCTAGCTGTAATAATGCAGGATATGCCAGGAAAGGTTCCTCTGATATTTTGTTTCTGAACCAAAACATCTACAGTAAATATAATAATATATCATTCTTCTTTTATTATGTAGTTCGGTGAGTCGACTTATGTCAGAGGTGAATTTCTGACTTATTAAAAAGTCCAGTCCTTTGTGTTCTCTGTACGTTGGATAGCTGCACTGGTTTCTATTTCCCTCTTCTCGAACCCATGCAGTCAAACTGCAGCGATTCCGTAGGTATCTTCTCGTCCTGCAGTTGGATGTTCACCTCCTTACAAGCCAGCGTGCACAGACTGCTGTCCAGCCAAGGTTACTGTATTGTGAATCACATGGCTGTACTCTGACACTCTCAGGTACAACTCAAAAAGGCTCATGATTAAATATTATTGCCACCACAGCGCAAAGGCTAGGCAAGCCATTCCTTTGTCTTCAGAACCCAAGCCACAAGCGAAGGTCATTTAGTTATAAATGGTATATTTTTTACATTGCATATTGGGTAATGTCCAGTTATATAATTTTACTGTCTATTCCATATTGCACTTAGAGAGCAGGCAGTTTCCATATCTGAGCCACAGTGGTTCATCAGGCTTGAGCTTATCCCAGTTTCTGCAGCATTACACGGACAAGAGAGCATGATGTAACAACCCCCCCAGGACAGGTTTCTACCCACTAGCAGTGCTGATCTCCATTTGTACAGCTGGGTGGACTAGCAGCAGGAACTCAAACCCACTAGTCATGAGTCCAGAGACGTGGCTACGGTGCTCCTCCCCTCCAACACTAGGGAACAGAACAGTCACTTTTAATTAAATGGAAAGAGAAGAATGTGGTCAGTTTATTTTCAAGCTTAAAAATCTTTCAGTGTGTCCGCGCTCCTTTTGTATCTAGAGATGGTCAGACCTCGTGGGTCGCACTAGGAATGTGCAGGCTCAGGCTCGCAGAGCTTTTGACATCTGACGAGATTAGAATTCAAGGCGAAGAAGGCTGCAGGCATCTCACTGTATTGTGTCCTGGGGGACTCCAGTGCCTTTAAAAGCACATCCCATACCCATCCAGTGGAGTAGAGGATAATGCACTTTACACTTTGATTATGCCTTACAAGACAGGAGGTGTCCCAAAGCTCAGTGAGCATTATAAAAAGCAATCAACATAAAAGTTTAAAGAGTAGTGGCTAACACACACACATGTTTAACTGGTTGAAAGAACAACAAATATAGAATAAAGGCGTTGATTTAATGGTTGACGCATTTGGGGATATTTAGCAGAAAAATCAATTCTAGTGTGAAGAAGAGTTTCTGATGGGGCTTTTAAGTCAGTGTCTGAGTACTTCTGTGATTCCTAGTGAGCCTGGCTCTTCTGCACAGCTGTAGACATGCCTGGCTGAGTGGCAGCAGGAGGTCAGTTCCACCCATCCGCTATCAGAGAGCCACTTGATCCCGGCGAGGCTCTGGGCAGCCCAGCAGCACGGGTGGGTGGGGGGGAGAGAGTGGAATGAAAGCACATGGCTGCTCTCATCCTGAGCGGAAGGCCAGTCCATCACAGGACCGCAGAGGGAGGCGTGGGGCCTGGTCGATGGCGTTCGGATTCGCCCATCGCCGGAGAGCCCGTGACCAGGAGAGCCACAGTACGTGAGGTGAACACTGCCGGTCCCTGCTGCCCAGTGATCGCTTGCCCTGTGTGTCCTGTGCCCTGGCAGAGCTTCAAGCTGAACGTGGACAGCCACTGTGCCTTGAAGGACACCGTGGTGGAGGAGGGGCGCCAGCTCCTGGAGTTCATAGTATCCCACAAATCAGGTAAAGCTCGCACGGTACCGGACAAGGCAGCAAGCACCGAGGGGCATGGCTATAAATCCTCTTATTTATTATTAATATTTATATTAATATTCTGACCTTCAGGATTCTAAATGTTTCAGAGCCTGCCTCTCCAGGTTAGGCTGTAAAAAATCAGTCAGCAATGAATTTGGGTCCCTGATTAGCAGAGCCCACAGGGGAGGAGGTGAGAGGCTGAGAACAGATCAATCAAGAAGAATTAAATTAAGAGCGATGGGATAAGGGGTGCGTGGCGCTTCTCAGAAATTCTTCTCCTTCCCTTTTAATTGCATGAATTTACACCTCAAACCACTTTTGCGAGTTCATAAAGTCACAAATCCTCCCTTTTGGTAGAACAGTTCTTCTGAGTGTCGGAGCCTTGCGCCATAAGAAATGGAGGCTTTACACAGCAGCTCAGGTTTGAAAAGGTTCTTTTGCCTTCATGCGCTTTTAGTCATCACTTCCCGCAGCGGAAGTACTTCTGGCAACTTTGTCAGTTTGTATTGGACGGTGCGATTATTAATTGCAAATCCCCAATGTCCAGCATAGATACTAATACCTGGTTACCTAGCAGCTGTGCCGGTCAGTAATAATTCAGCAGGCATAAGCAGCACATGACAGCCTGGCAGTCAATAGATTAACATAATCCATAAATATCATAAAAAGGAATTATCTAGGGGTCTTTGATTTAATGTATCTCAATGTTATGCTATTTGATAATGGTGAATAGGCTAGTTCTGAGAGCTGTTAGAATACAGGTCTAGTACACAATAGGTGTAGATGGTGATGAAACCATGCAACCTATAGCTTTGTCATCTGAGACAGGTGGATGTAAACATATGCTAAGCAGATTCATTAAAAAGTGCATAAATAAAACCACCATAGCTACTAGCTCAAGGTGACCTTGAAACAGAATACAGCAATGTCGTTTGTATGCGTTGATTGTTAGGAGTGTGTTAGACTGCGCAAGGCATCATTTGGGGGTATAAATCTACCTGCTAGCGAGACGGTATGTTTATGAATGATCGCTGAATAGGTTGTCTGGCTGAAATGCTGAACAATGAATTGTCACTCTGAGCGGAGAAGCTGTTGCTTTGGGTTGGTATCTTGCCAGGGGATACTTAGTGAGGCTTCCTTCAGCCCTCACTCGCAGAGGCTGCCATCATGAAGACCAGCTGGTTTGACACATAACAGCTCAACACAGTGACCCCAGGGAGAGACCGGCTGAATTAGGTTTCTGTTGATTAGATAATTCAGCAAAAAACTGAAAAAAGAGGTTAAGGCTAAGGATCTTAGGACACCCGTGGATGGAAGTCTCTTTTGTTCCCCTACAAGCTGCTGCTGCAGCAGTTTGGTAGCTGTTGTCTTGAGCTTTCCAGACTTAAGACGGAAAGTGTGGCATTGAGTGTAACTGGGCATCCCTAATTGCATTTTGCTTGTTGGAAAGTTGCAGGAAAGTTCCAATAAGGGCTTATTAATTACATTTCTCTTTGCTCTGTTTCTGGAGGTCTCAAAGACATGCTGCAGATGATTGTAAATCAGTGGCAAGAGCTACAGAGGCAGATCAGACGTCAGCACAGCTGGATTTTGCGAGCCTTGGAGATCATCAAAGCTGAGATCCTGGCGAGTGATGTGTCTCATGAGGCCGAGAGTGGAGCAGGGAGCCCTGAGGTAAATGGCAAGAAGACTCTCTTATTTCCTCTTTATTTCCTGGCTGGTTTAGAACTAGCTGCCACTGAAGTCCAGTCCTCTCCCTCAGGCTGTTATCCTTTTTTCCCCTGTAAAAATAAATAAACAAAAGAGAGGACAGGGAGTTTTTTTTCATTGTTATTTGCATAAGGAACAGAGTAACAGAAATGGAGCTATCCAGTTTGAAAGTTCTCCAGAACTGTGCCCGAAAAACATGGTTATATATGCATGATGTGGATGAGGACTTGTGGGGAAGATTTTGGTTATGAATGCTAAGGCAAGCACGGTGCAATGAATAATAATTACAAAAATAAATAAAAGCAGGGTGATGCAATTATTTGATCCAGAGAATATGTATTTCAAAAGTTATACTCTTTAACGAATATGGGCTGAAATCTCCCTATCAGTAATCATATACACTATATGTGTTTGCTAAGTGTCAGTAGCTATTAGACTCCCTCAAAAGTACTTGCACAATGTGGCTTAAGTTTTACTTTTGGCAAATGATTCTTTGGAAGTATGAAAAACAATAAATCATTTGTATTAGGGCATTAATAGAAAAAAAAGCATTTCACAGTTCAGTTCTTCAGTATATTTCCTAAGGATTTTCCAATGGTTTTTTTATAGCTTGTAGGATCAATCTTGAAAGTTACTTCCAACCATGATACTCACAGCTAGAGTGATCTTGATCGGGATTGAATGCGGTGTGGTGCTTCAAATATTAATAGCTTGTATCATTACATTTTTGTAAATATAAACACCCCCAGAAGTGTTAAGTCTACACGCATGTAGTATATTTATTTGTTCAGTAAACAAATAACATTGTTCGTGTAACATGAATAATCAGAATGCTTTTAAATTGTTTTGTTGCAATTATAAATCACTATAATCAGTGCAATCATTCAGCTCTGACATCCATTAGCCGCTTGGTTACAGCAAATTAACAAAGAAGGGAGAAAGTGATTCATTATCTCATTCCTGTTAATGACTATCAGATGCATTGCCTAATTAGAGGATGGCCATTGTAGTGGGAGGAAGGTCATATTCTTTGCTACAAATCTTTCTGCACTGTGTGTTTAAAATCCTCACAACTGTGCATGGGTTGAATAAACAAGCACTTGTCTGCAGAGGATAAGGAGGGGTCAGTGCTCCGAAGAGAATCTGTTGAAAAAGTTTGCAGGACCACAACTTCTGAGTTCTGAGTAACCAGGGATCTTGAGGGTCCTGAGTAACCTGCCCTCCTTATTTAAGGCATGACATGTCTCTACCCCGGAGCCTGAAGCCTACTCACACTACCACATCTTTGGTCTGCAGGAAGTTGCTAATAGTGTAAAGAATTTGATTTATCACTTTCCATTTTGGAAGAACAAAGAGGTACAGTGGATGATTCTGTGTGTGCTACTCATAACACTGTTATAAGAGTGGGAACATGGTTATAGAGTTTGGTAGCCGCATCTACGGAGTAGCTGAAGAGCTCTTGGGTCATAATAGGAAGTTTGCGGATTCAGATGTCAGCTAGGGAGTTCCTGTTGTACCCCAGATCACTGAATGTGCTTGAGGCAAATGCCCAGCAATATGCACGTAAGTTCACTTTAGATAGAAGTGACAGCCCAATAAATTAGAAATAACAATGCAAGTGTTTTTGATTCTTCAGCTAAATAAAGAAAGATGTTCTTAATTGCTGCGTTATAATGCTTATATAACGCTTTTCCATAAGTGACAAGAGGTGAAATGGCACTGGTTTTTCAAGAAGCTTTTTGCTCTTGCTTATACACAGTCTCGCCACAGATAAGGAGAATACTGGCTTAGTATGCTATCTGAACATTGACAGGGGGAAAATGAAATTGCTAAGTAACTCCCCAAAACTAATAACTAACACATTTATCAGAAGTGTTGTGCATAATTATAGACTGTGCTATGTTATGTGTTTTTAGACAATCCGTATGAAATTATTCAAAAACTGATATTTAAAAATTGCTTTCTGGAAGCTCCTCTCTTGTCATTAATTACTAATCCTTAGAACAACAGGTGTCTTTTTGATCATTAATTCAATTCTTTAAAGCAGCACACAAAAGAGCAATGCTCGCTGTCATTCTCGTAATATATTATGTTATGAAGATACTTGCATTTTCCCCTGTATGCCATTAAGGTGTGAATAAACCTGTGTTAGTCTCTCCTGACAGCGATAACGGTTTGTTATTATTGCAGTAAACATATGCTCATGTTGTGATTTTTTTTGTTCTGAATTATTTTAGCCAGCACCATAAAGTTTTAATGGCACTGCGTGCTCTTCGAACAGTAATCTTAAGGGGGCTTGCCCTGTTCAGTTATTCTCTTCTAATTAAATTGCTGGAACATCATAGGAGTGAGAATCCAGACAGACTTGGGCACTTTTAACAGTGCACCTTGTACTGTTTTTTGGAGTCTGCTTGTTTAATTTGTTTGAAGCTGAATGTACAGTGCCTTTTGGTGTTCTTCTGCTGCATTACATCCATATCAAGTCTGACTGAACTGCGGAAGGCGTTCTTTTGGAATTTAAGGTATTTAGGAAATCTTTAGTTTTACTCTTAAAGGTTACTGACCACAGTAAGGACTAGACCCAAAAATATGAGAATAGAAGTTTAACTAAACACACGTAAAAGCAAAGAGTTTAGTTCATCACAAGAAATAAAGAACGTAACTGACAGCATGAAAAAATAATAAAACAAGCAACCGAAAATAAAAATATTAGTTGGAATACTATATTAAACTTACTGTGCTATAAATCATACATTTTGTAAACCAAAGGATCCCTGTGACATTCGTATTATGCAGCCCACAGTGTTTCCCAGTAATCAGCATTTCAGTAGGGGGTTTCTGCACCCGCCGATATACCACACGAGAAAATAGAAGCTGACGCTGCCTGTACATGGACATCCACGTCGCGGTGGGCACATGTGATCAGTGCACAATCTAGTCCCCTTTCTCACGGACGGCTGCTGTTTTTTGAGCGGCACCTCTGAAACATTCTTGGCCAAAAGTGCAACTCTTTTGCTCGCCTTACAAACCACAGGGCCGCTCCTCCAGGCTGCAGGCCTGCATGTCCCAAGGGCTTGTTTGTGTAAGTCTTGTTGACCAGTAGAACATTGCTGTGTATTTCTACACTGTATCTGGAATATGTTTAATTCACCCTCAGTGTGAGTTACTTACAGTATATTCAAATGGACACCTACTGTACACCTTTAACAATATCACATTTTTGAAAGAACATTCTGTTACTGAAGCCAAGGTCCATTGAAAGCTTCAATTTCTACAGTGAAAGCTATGTCCATTATAGCTAGGCAATATTTCACACACTCTTGTACTTAGGTGCAGTTAATTAATAGCAGACAGTACATGGTTATTCTTCAGTCAAGCCTGGCTATCTAACTCAGAATGGCACACTGTCCGTGTCCAGTGACTAAATACAGCAGCGAGGAATGTGTTCTAAAGGCAGGAGAACTAATTTGCTGTCAGACTCTTAAATTCAGAGCTTTATGACTCTGTCTACAAACAGGCACATCAGTTTATCTGCAGCTAATGACCACACTACATTAGCCTGCATTATTTTCGGAGCAGTCTATAAATCCGTAGGAAATGGAGGATGGTGGGCAGTCTCCTGTAAGGTGCAGTAGTGACTGTGCACAGCAAACATTAGAACATGCTGATACCTGGAGTTTGTAACACTTACCTCACTGAGTGTTGTGCCTTAGAAATATATACAGTACATATGCCAAGCTGGACTTATCTAGAGTTTACACAGACAGCTGTGTGCCCCAGGATGCTCATTTTAGATATTTTCTAGGCTGGTTGGATCACGGCAGGCAATCTAACCCTTGAATCCTAAAGCAGAACACTAGTCTACGATAACATTCTTACAGCTCCAGTTCCTCCAGATGCACAAGAAGAAGCCTTAAGGAAATAAAAGTCATGATACTTAAATCCATCTTGCGATTATTGCCGAAAAATTAAAGGCTGCTCTCAACAGGAATTTCTGTGACCTTCCTCAGTAATGTGCAGTACTAAGATCATAGGATCTGTGCTCTGTGGAGGCTTACCTGTGGGCAAACAGTGTGATATAAATTGATTGACTTGGCCTAATCAAGTTTATGACCCGTAGTATCACAGTTTGTAATATTTTGCATATGTAAAATCGACTGTTTCCTGGATCCTATTTATGAGATTTGCACTTCTGGAGTAGAAAGAATAGGGGGAATTTTTTATTGTTTTTAAAAGCATGGAAAATACTTGGAGGTTGGTTAAAACCATTAAAATTACACGGGAATGAAAAATTCCCATATCAATAAAGCCCTGGAAAACATCAACATACAATATTGAGAACAAGATTTTAACAGTAACATAAACAGCAAAATAAATGTTATGAGCTGTGAAGCTTAGCAACACAAATCCAAATTATTTACTGCAAACAGAGAAAAAAACACGTAGGGTTGAAAAGGTTTTTGTGCATCTGATTCTGTAAACACTGTAACCTCTGCTGTTAGGAAGCTAAAACAGATTATTGCCAAAGCAATTGAAATGAGTTCAAATGAGCCAGCGTTTAAATGCTATGAAGAATGTAATTTGGAAAACAACAGTGTAATGACATGTTCTGATTGTGGTGAAATGATACACATAGCCACACACGGTGCAGGGAAAGGTAACGTTATACACACAGCAATATATTGTTATTGAATCTCAAATGGTTCTTACATGTGTGCAATTTTGAACTGTGTTAAGTTTCTCTGTATCAATCTTTACACTGAAGCATTTTATTCACCAGCTGAAGTTATACAAAATGCTAGAAACGTTTTTGTGTTTTGGCAGGGGTTTCTTTCACAGCAATGAAAATGGTTGGAATACATTTATTTTGAGCCTCACTGCCATCAGAGTGGTGCAGTGGGAGTGCTGTTCACCTTTCTCACTTGTGAGAGATCTTGAAACAAGTATTCAAAATCCTCAAGGGAACTGACAACATTAACCCTGTGTGGCTTTTAACCACAATAAAAGTGGGCAATATTTTCTTCATTTGATAATAGCAATAGTGATAGTTGCACACCCTGCAGTGGACTGGAGTCCCTGTGTTTCCGGGATCAGCCTGGGGAGACCATGACCCTTAAAAGGATTGCTAATAGCTGGATGAAGGGAACAGTCAGTTATATTGGATTTGGTGCACATCCAGTTCTTAATTTCTACTATGACATCAACCCCAGTGCCACCCAAGGAGAAGGAGGCCATGCACTGTCTGCACAGCTCTTTGTCCCCTGACACATTCCTGGAGATCCTGAGCTGACTGGAGGCACCCTGCTTCTTTCACTGACATCAGCACAAGCTCATTGGCAGCTGACAGGTCCCGAAGCCCAGTCTGCCTAACACCCACCTACTGTATCCCTGTTCATTGGCTCCCAGGCACAGGCAGTGTTCTTGCATTTTCCAATGCTTTTTCCATGTTCACACCATACATTGACATTGCTGTGGAATGACTTCAATCATGCCTTCCCATACCTTACCATGCATACCTTAGCAACCATGCATATGTTTGGCAAGTGTTTTAATATGATATAATGCAGTAAACATACTTGGGTAAAGCAAATAAAAGACCAGTGAATTTGAAGCCAATAAAAACCAGTGTTCAATCTACTCCTTGAGTCTAAAGCACTGACTTTTGGGATTCTGCTCAAGATATTCTGTTAATTCTGTGTAATTAGGGGTTTCCTTTCTTAAGGGTAGAAACAAATAAGCTGTTTTCACTGGACTGTTCTGGATATGTTAGCATGCAAAGGCAAAAACTGAAAATTGAATTTATAAAGTGAAGAACAGAGATGGTGACCCTCATGTCTCTTTTGGCATGATTTAAAGCCAGAGGCAATTCACTGATTGATAAACGGATTTTATTTTTTTTAAATAGAACAAAACAAAGACAAAAACAAACCTCTTCAACTGATACTATCTGAGCTAGCAAAGGCAGTTTGAAAGGTTTAATTACTGTATAGACAGATTATGAATATTAACTTATATTATTCTATAAATATTAAACATATATTTATGTTATAATATATGTACTATATCAAAAAGAGTGATATGTTTTGTACAAGTAAGATGTACATTGTTGTTGTTGTTGTTGCTGTTAAAATATTGTTAGTAAAGAAGACCTTGTCCCAGCTGTTTTTGAAATATATTTATCTAGCAGTGAAAAAAAGAGGAGGCTGTGCATGTGTGAGATTATCAGGCTAATATATGCATGGGTACTTTCAGACAAGATTGAGAAGATGATGTTGTTATTGACAAGGCCAACACCTTTTTTGGCCTCTGTATATTTGTGTTTGTTTAAACTATTAAATATTAATGAGAATTTACCTAGTTCTGTATGTCAAGTCATTTCTCAGTCTACCTGTGTGTCTGTCTGCCAGGCTGTTCTAAGGAATATTGTAACATTATACATTTGTAGATTCAAACCTTCCAAGTCATTTTATCTTAGCTTGGACGGAAATTTCATCAAATCATTCCCATGATCCTGATTCATATTATCATATATTTAATATTTATTTAAAATGTCTGGTAATTATGCCGCACTGACTTAAATAATAAAACCTAAGCAGGTTTTGAAGAGTTCCTCTCTCTTGATATCATTTTGTTTTAACTTTGGCTAGATATTGTGCTTGCTGTATTCCCAAATCCAAACCAGATTTTTTATTTTATTTTTATTGTGCATTCAACAGTTGGCAATTAGATCAAACATTATAAAACCTGCAAGCAAATAAAATCAACATGGAATACTTTAGGCTGCAATTATTAGAATCAGAGTAATTTTAGAAAATGTGAAATGTAATAGAGAGCTATTACTTTGATTTCCTCTGTGGCTTGCTGGGTGTCTGCCTGCCAAAGCTGCAGATGTTTAATGAATCCTATTAAACTAAATACAATAAAGTATAATCTGATAGGAAAGGTTTTGATATAATAACACAGCGTGTCTGATACACACTTGACATCTCTTACAGTAAGGATTTCAATCTGCTTCAATATTGTTGCAGGTATCCAGTACTTATGAAACAGAGGGTGAACACCACACATTTTACTTTGAAAACCCTTCAGTCCTAACTAATGGGCATATGTAGATATTTATTTTAATTCCCCCGAGTGTTTATTTTCTTAAGCCTGAGCAATCTACTGGTATATAGCGCTTCTATGCAGACATTGCTATAAATACTGAGTCGCGAGAAGGAAGCTATTGGCAAATATTAGTGTGTATAGAATGTGCCCCAGTGTTCACAGGTAATCCCAGCAATGGTCTTCAGTGCATTTCGAATTTGGGTCATCAGACTTATTGGTTTTGACCAGGACCGAGAGACTGATTTAATACATAAAGAGCTACCAGAGTAGGGTGGGGATTAGTCAGAGATCTCTCGGCTTTTGGCCAGACAGAGTCTCTGGCAACTTGTCGGTCCCTGGGCACAAATATTGGTGAAGGCTACGCCTACCTCTCCTGTAATGCAGTGTGGAGCTCAGTGTCAGAAGATGCACTGTCCTGACAGGCCTTATTAGAGAAGCACGTGCTGTACCTGGGTCCTCCTTCTCCCCGTGTGGTAGAGGGGCCACTGTAGGAAAGCTGAAACTCGAACAAATGCTAATTCCTCTAATTAGGTGCATACGCAATAAAATAATGGGTGATTCCAATCTTTTCTTAAATGCACAGTGCATTCTGAAGTACCTACATTAAGTGTTGCAGCTTAAATAATTAAGCCAAGCAAGAAGAAATATTTTGTTGGTAATTTGTAAAAATGCACTGAACTATGTCAAGCTTAAAACTATAACAGAGCATTGTTGTTGCGTTTATACCTTTAACATATCTGTAGTTCAGTCTAAATCGGCATGTAGTTCATTTATATTCCAGCATTCCAAAACTGAAACACACTTAATCTGTAACATGTAAAAATAAAGATAGATGTTGAAACGTTGATTTCTGTGCTGAATTACTTTTGATTATCAAAGGGTTTGTGCACTAATGTACTGGCCTTTAATTTGTCTTTCAGATCATGAATCCAGTGTCCTATCCGATTTGTGCATCTGCAATTGGCGATGCCTTGATTCTTGTGAAATTTAATCGGAGTAAAATGTCAGTGTGACTTGCTACAATAGTAAAGGAGTGAAGGGCCATGCTATCAAGGTGGCTCTCCCATTCTCCTGATTGCCATGTTTAAACTTGTTGGAATAAGCACGAATAGGAACAGTTAAAGCAGCCTACACGTGCTGACATAGCTACAGTATCTATGAATGCCATGATTTTTGTGTACATATCTCAGAACTTGTTTGAGAACTTCAAAAAGAGATCAAACCGTTTGACTAGTTTCAGTTGAAATGAACAACTTTTGGGGGAAAACTTGCTTGCCTTTATTCACCTTCATAAGACAGATCATTTCTTCCTCGGTCTGAATGTGTTCCCAGTGTGATGTAATTGATCAGAATTATTTACCTTGTCTTCAGAGAAGATCAAAGAAAACTTAGAGAAGCAGCTGTTGTTCTTTTTATTATTAATAATGTAGGTGCTATGTGAGAAAATGTTGGCAACTTAAAAAAATCTTAAAACACTTTCTGTAGCACAGAATGTTTCTGAGTTCATGCAAAATGTCAGTGAAGAAATAAAAATCAGTAAAATGTAAATAACTGCATTTTAAGCACAATGTACTGTTTCAGGTATTCATAATTACTTTAAGTGTGACTGAAAAAAAAAACAGCAATCAAGCCATTGTTCTGTAAGGGTATAGAGCTAGAGTCTGATATTCAATTGATTTGTTTTTATTTATTATTTCTAGAAGCGACATTAAAAAGTGCATTAAAGTGCTCAAGATCAAATTACTGTACATTGTACAGACATGCTCTTTTTTCACGCCCTCAAACGTGGAACTTTTTTTTAATCAAGAGCGCTTATAGCCGAGCTGGCAAACATAAAAATGTCGAGATTGTGATGAAATATCTGTGATGAAATTACCTTATCATTGCACTGATTTAACATGCCTAGCAGGTGAAAGACAAAAACATGTGTTATCATCCCTAGGGAACCTTCAATGAATGTCAGTGTAGCTACCTATGTCTTTTTCTCTCTGCCTTCTTGAAGTGATATAAAATTCTAATGCTTGCCCTCTGGATCTCTCCTCACTGAAACCTAGCCAAACCGCTGAAGGTAAGATAGCTGCAGTGGTGCATGAAGAGGAGAAGGAAAGGGTGGGGAAGGAAAAAGTGAGTCGTGAAATATATTCCTTAAAAAATAGAAGTCAGAAATAAAATAAATAAATCTTCGCCCCTATATTTTTGAAAATGAATTTTATGGTTACACGAAGCATCCCATTAAGACTTTCTTCTTGCTCCAAGATTTTTTTTTTATTTTTGATGAGCCATAATAATTTCCCTTCAGTTTTTATAGCTACGTTTGACAGATGCACAGACTTGTAAAAGATTATATTATCCTGAAATCTGGGTAGGCTGATTAGAAGTGCTTCTATTTATGGTTGGGGGGGGGGGGATATGATTTCACACTACAGAAGAGGAAGAAAGAAGTAAGGAGAAAGAATCGTAGTAAGAGACGTGGTCTGAGATTGCCAGTGGTTTGTTTTTTTGTGGCTGCAACCACTGAAAATGTACAAAGACAATAAATATCCATTTTTAGCTTCTTCCAGCTTCCCATTGATAAAAAAGGAAAGTGTTTATTTTTCAATGGACAAAAACAAAGCGTTTTTGAAAACAGAAAACTTTTCCAACGCTGAATCCCTTAAAAGCCAAAGTGTGCTGATAATTAGACTGCACAAGAAAAAGCGCTGTATAATTCCCTCCTGTATCACAAAGGTATTCCATTTGCCCTGCCCACTGGCAAGCAAAACAGGAAGGGAATGATATTGATCTGTATTTTAAATCTAATGTGTTGCACCAGTGAAGGTGGATATTTGTTACTCTTTGACTTGTGCAGCAGAATGATTAGTGAAAGGGCAAAAATGAATGAAAATTTCTAAGATGATAAAGGCCGTACTGCCAGTTTAATTTATTTTCCTTGATGTAATATACCCATGGAAATAAATATTCTGTGTGGGCCACAGGGAATTTGTCTCTGAACTGAAGGTTTACAGTGACACTTACTAGTGTCACAAGAGACATCTATCACAGTTTATAGTATATAGGATCTTGAAACTTTATCGGCAGTAAAGTGATTTTAAAACACAAACTTTGGATTGTTTGAACCCCTTAGAACATTTACCACTGTGGACAGGCAGAGATTTTATTCTTTAGAATGTAATTTAGTCCATGTTGCTGCAGAAAAAGATTCAGTTATCCAAAAACAGCATAAGGTTTATAGTTCTTTCTGGGTTTTTTTTTCTTTTCATGCCAAGTAAGCTAGATGAAAGGTGAAGTTTATTTTTTACTTCTTATTTTACTGTTTTTAATTTCTGCTTACTGAGCTCTAAGGTGCCACATCATTATTATCATTATTATCTAGTAAGAGAAGGTACTGTATGTCTGTCATTCCTTTTTGGTTTGCTCCCTACAGAAAACACGATATGGTTAAATTTATTTTGCCAGTTTCAATTAGAAACAGAAAGGCAAGTACAGCAAACTTGTACCACTTCCAAGCGCTTTTTGGGTCCATCAGGCACACTAGTCTTTTTTTTCTGATGCTTTTTTTCACTCTAGAGCAGCATGATGGAATGATGATTAGCCACACTACACTTGTCATGGATGTGAATCTGGACTGATTTGCTTTCTGTGTCGAGTTTGTACGTTTTCTCTGTGTTTGCATTAGGTCCTCCCATCTCCCAGGACACGTGGCAGGGTTTTCTGGTGTTTCTACTGTATATTGTCCCTATGTGAATGCCCTGCAAGTCATTGGCATCCTGTCCAGACCGTAGCCCTTTTTCTCTGTGCTTCCTTGTGCATCGTCAGCTTTCCAGCTCCTATGACTTGATCCAGAATTAAGTGGTTTTCTGATAATGGACCAATTTTATTTACTGTAGTTGTGGGTACAGACACAACACGTAGCACAAAGCATATGTCATGCACTCATTTTTAAAAACAAATCCTGAGTTTCATTAAGTTAAATTAGTACCGGTGGCATCACTGTTGGCACGTAATAGGCAGGTTGTAGAATTAGACCTTGACTTGCCAGTGACACAGAATGCAATGAAAAGCGAGTGTTCTGGCCATCTCTGGCATCTTTTAAACGAGATTTAGTTGGAGCAGAAGCAGCAGTGACGAGGATTGCCAACTTCAGTCAGCCAAGAAAGTGGCTTTGGCATTTGTTGTTTCCTGTCAACATTAATTATTATCCATTACTCTTGGTATCCAATGACATCTATAAAACTGATAGAAAGCCTAGATGGTACAGCCTTTAGTTTTTTAATGAAAAAGCTTTTTGTGGACAATCCCAGTTTGTTAAAGAATGGCTTATGGGTTCTTCACATATTATTCACACGACGCAGATTAAATAAACAGAGATCAAGTATAGGTTTCCATTCTATTTAATTTAATTTCCAACAGAATTATTCTATTTAAACAAAACAAAAATCAAAATTGACATTCCACTGTAAGAACAGTGGCTACCATCCCCCAGAGGATCCCTTGCTTTCTGCTCTCACCTCTATGTTTTATCAGCACACTGTTTATACACACAGCCCCCCATATGAACATTCATTACATCCACCTGTCCATCCAAAAACGGAGCAACTGGAGGAAACCCACATGAACATGGGGAGAGCTTATAAACCCCATGCAGATAGCCCTCCAGGTCCAGAACCAAGCCCGGTGCCCCAGCACTAACCACTGCACCACTGTGCACCCTCCATTAATCACAAGCCATTACAGTTGTTAAATTAATTATACAACTTGCAAAATTCTTTTATACAACCGCTGTAGAGGCTTTTAGTGCAGACCGCGTTGTCACTACACTCACCTGGAGCATTCCACAACATTTTCAACAAAGAAGAAAACGTGACTCACAATTGAAGATTATGTAGGATGAGAGGGAATACTTACACCTACATGGAGAAAAAAAGAGGCTGGGGTTTAGATCCATAATTGAAGATTGCATGCTGTGTTTCCATAAATAATTCATCTCTAGGTGAACAACTGATCCTGGACCAGGCCAGTATGTTTTTGCATATGTTTATTTAAACTTGTTACTGGTTTAACTGGACCAATCTAACAGCTTCTCCCAGTTCCTCAGGTGTTGCTGCTTTAAAGGGACCTGGAGCACCTACAGACACACCGGTCCTCCAGGTCCAGGATTGGACATCCCTCCTGTGGGGTGTGTGAAATAGGTCTTTTACGTTCTGCCTTCTGTTGAATGCATCCAGTTTTATCAAAACAATGGACTGGGGAAAGTAATTGACTATTTCTTAGAAGAGGTGGTCGTTGCCTTTTAATTGGAAGCACACCATTTGTAACGATTGCCGAGCGAGGCTCCCGTGGAAAGAGTATTTTAAGACGCTATGCGAGGCGGCAAATCCGGAAAGGAATAGGGAACGGAGCTGAGGGAAGACACACAAGGTTTATTGGTGCTCACAGTGATGATGGGGAAGCTCTGTGCTCCATGCAGAAGTGAAGGGCGGGTATCCATTTTAACCAAATCCAGGGAGGTCCACAGGAGAATCAGGAAACAGTCCATATATCCATTATCGAGAAATCCATCCGGAGACAAACAGGATCAGACACACGAAAAACAAACCAAGGAATCCGGGGCTTCGTCCCTGGCCCCGGGCTCAGAAGGTCAGGGTGACTATTACTGGCCTATGTCCTCAGACTTCCCTGTGAAGCCTGGTGGTAGGCAGGCCATGAGACAACCATTTTCCAAAGCTGAGGCCCGAAGGCTGGGGGGAAGGAAACTTAAATAAGGGACTTGGCTAGACACACCAGGAAGTAATAATTAAAAGGACTATCTAGAGAGGATTAGAGCGCCCCCTGGAGGAGGGGATATCGACCGTGACACCATTAAGAATGGTTAGGTTCCTCACGGAAAGTTTAACATCTTTACTCAAAAGTACACCAGTGTTTTGTTCCATAGTTTACAGTAATTTAGAAGAGTTTATATATCATGTATGGGACCAAGTAATAGGTTTATTCCATGCTTAAAAGAGAAGGAAGAAAACACAACGTTTCGGCCATGGAGCCTTCTTCAGGTGTGCTCTACCTTCACCTGAACTATATCATGTATATACTGGGGAATGACATTCCTAGCAAAAGAAGAATTTAAGAGTTTGCCAGTTCAGGTAAAGCCTTAATTCAGAAACTCCAAATGTATCTTGTACCCTGGAGGTCCAATTTTAGGACCTGCCCACCTGCCTCAGTAATAGAACGGATGTGTACTGGCTGACCACCACCAGAAGGGGGCAGCACAAAGAGACTCCTGGGGTTTACTGACTGGATGGAACTCGTCCATCAGCTCCCAGTGTGTCCCCCACATCTTAGCTGTGATTCTTGTAAACTGTGTCCCACAAGTTTAACTGTGTGTCTCACGCCACACTAAGAAAAAATCAGATCGGTCTGGTGGATTCTGTGCTTCCCCAAGGTCTTCTCAGAACAACAGCACTGACTAATGTGTAATATCAATTGATCTTTCCAAATGTGGTGTTCACCATTCAGTATTCCAAACTGATTTTCTTTCTAAAAGTATAATTTTAAAGGACATTGTCCTGTTGTATAATTAACGTAAGAAATAAAAATCCACCCTACTATGAGAACCATTAGAATTATTTTTTTTTCTGCATTGAGAGTAAAAATCTTTATAATATTTTATTTTATTATCAATAGCCATAGGCATATATGGATTTTAAAGAATGAAATGATTTTACAAGCAGGTATATATTTTTAATGCTTTGTGAAGTTGAAATAATTAAAATAGTTTTTATCTATGGCTTTGAACTTTTTTGCATTTCATTTTTGATTATGTTGTGTTTTTTTATGTTTGCTTCTTATTTAAATTGCAGTTGAAAATTAACAATTAAAAATCAATAAAGTACACAGGCTCAAATTCAGTATAATTTACCGTAACCATTTATAGAGTGTTTTTAACACAAGCAAGCCTATCTTCTGTACTGTACATTCTTTTGGGGAGAGAAAAGGGATTGTCCCTGACGTTCACCTGTCTCAAACAGATTAAGTCACTGTGAAATTCTCCCTACAGTATGTTCATGCCTTTCATTTTGGCTTATTAAAAGCGAACAGTGGTGTGCAAAAAACAGACCTGTATTTCTTAATGTGTGTATCCGTACTACAGAATACTAACATATGCAATCTTTATTGGCTGATGTAGTAAAAAAATTCAATATTAACCTCAGCTGACCTTGATTCACTCAACAATAGATACACTTGCATTTTATTTTATTTTTGTCACAAGAATTACTTTTAAAATTACACATAATTGCAAGGAATTGTAGAAAACTACCCATAATTATCCATAATTCAGTCCAGCGTGCTAGCTTTTCCCCCCATGATTTAAATAAACTATTAAGCTTTAGAGCTTTAGATAAATTTTTATTTATAAAAAAAATCTTCAGAATGATTAATCTCTGGTGAGATATAGCTGGTAAGGTAATTTAATTTCATGCTAACAGAGTATTCGAAATTATCAATGGCTCGGATGTTTAATTACTATTAATCACTTCCTTAATTTACTAGGAAAAACTTCCTTAATTTTTCATAAGTTGCCCTTTCTCGCAAGACTTGTACCAGTTTCCCTATGAGGAGTGTTTACGTTCTCAAATCAATCAAGGGGATTGAGCCATTACCACAGCATTGAATCTGTGATTTCAAACACTGAACCATAGCTTCTTCGGGGGGGTGGAAAAGAGCTATTTGAACAATGCAGGTCTCTTCATATGAACTCAGTTACAAATCATATTTGATTTCATGCATAATTAGTCTGTCTACCCCCTGCAAGTTCATGCCAGGGCTGCATGCTATGTATTCTGAAGGTATCTTGAGCATCATGCAGCTCTCAGTTTGATGACTGTCCTTTCGGCAGAACAGCCAATATGCATTAGAAGAATAGCGCTGTTCCGAGTCACTGGCTGAAATGAGCTTGAAGTAATTTCCAGCCTGGTCTGGGAACTGCACCTTTTAACAGTATAAAGCCAGCAGAATACTCAACTGTAGGCAGTTTTCAATTTTTGATAGAGCTGCTGCCCCACGGATTAAACTCGCCGACTTAATTATGTTTTAAAATGATATTTTAATTAAATATCAAGGTAAGCAAAAATGGATTTCAAAATAATTAATCAAACATCAAAAAAAATTGAAACCTTTTTTTTTTTTTTGCTTGAGCAGCAGAAAAGTAAGAAGCCTTATTTAGGTCTCTTAGAGATTCAATCTAATTTAATTCTCTCTCTTCTCTAAATAAACATTCCTAAAACCTTTTTTCATCTGGGGGAGTAGGGATGATAGGGGTAATCAATATTTCTAGCATTTTAATTAAAACCGTTAGTGGAATAAATCCATTTAATTATCAGTTAATGAAATACAAGGTCATTTACCTGACAGCAACTTTGAAGGTGGCTTACTGGTTAGAATAAAGCCTAGCAACCCAATGTCAGAGCCGTTTAGTTTCTGTCAATTTTAAGGTTAAAGTCTTTGCCTTTGGTTAACCCCTTGAATGCCAAATACCTGATACTGTTCAAGCAGAAATGTGAAGTTTGCATGTGAAAGAGTCCGTTTGTTCTAGCATGTTCAGTGGAGATTTGGATAATTTCAGTTAATTTTCAGCCTTTTTTTATAATCTATACTTTTGTAATGTACACATTTTCAAGGAATTGACTCTTCATGGAAAAAATACACATTTTAACTAATAAAGCGTGAAGTTAATTTAAAATACCATCAGGAATGTGCTGTATATGTGATATTCTCCATCAGCTCTTGGCTGTCCATAGGCATAATGTCTTACATATATTATAATATTACCTTTGTAATATTATAATAACATTTTAAGATGACCTTAATGATATGCTAATTGAAACCAAATAAAAGCCCTCAGTTCCTTCACTCTGGCAATGTCTCAGTGACAGGAGGCCTTCTGTAATTTACCTCAGTGGTTCCCCTGAGCCAAAAAAGTATTAATTGTACTAGTTTTTTTTGTAAGAAACACATGCACTACTAACTGCCTTCATGGAAATATGTCTTTTTGATTGGAAACATGATAACTGCCTGCCCGCTATGAGCTCGTACTGGAAAACAGCCTCTTAAAACCAGACTTTCTCAGAGCGTCTAGGACAGCCAGCATAGTGGAGCTTTTATTGCAGAATGGGCCGTCCTGAACACTGTTGCCGTAGAAACGATTCTGCTTTAACAGCAGCAACTTCCACAAGCTGGAACAAATACAGCAAATAATAAATAGAAATACAATGGAGCAGAGAAATCGAATTTAACTTGGCCTGAAGCACTTACCTGGAATGTGTATATAATGTTCTCAGGCATTTGTCATTGTGAGCAATTCTGGTTTTTGTCCTAATGTTAATGAAATAGTAAACTCACCCTTACATTATGTTCCAGCTTTATGCATCGATCTTTACAATTGCTTCTTTGTCTTATTACTAAAATCAATTTCCTTCTGTGATTGCCAAGAAGAGCACCGCGACCTTTTAAAACCAGCCACTTCATTCATTTTTTTCCTCCTCTCTCCCCCCTGCCTTCCCCGAAGTGTCTTAACATTGTGGCCATACAAGCCACACACGCAACAGACCAGGAGAAAGTCTTTCAAGTCTAGATGTGTGCTGAACGTAGTACCGGTGGGTAAGGCCACCTCCAATGATGGAAGGCAGCCAGCGCACTCTGACCTGAGAAGTAAAGAGAAGTACTGCGCTAAACATAGGAATATTTTTTACAAAGAGAGCTGCCCTGATTAAAATGCATCCTCCCCAAGTGAAAGGATGATTAACCCAGAGTTGCAAGTCAACCCCAGGGTTTCTCCATCAAACCCCCAGCTTATGAGCTTCAGAAGTACACCGTCCCAAACATAGCGTGATCCACATCGCTCTGTTTCAGGTACGCCGATCACGAATTCACCTGCGGGGAGCTGCACACAGGTTCTCTTCAAGAGCTGAGCAGCTGATTTGAGAGCAGAACGCTTTAGAAGAGGGGCTCCATGTTAGCACTGCAATTTAAACGGAAACTTCCAACCTTCACTGCTGCCTGTGACAGCTTATGAGACGCAGTTCTGTTTCCCAACAATATCTTGATTTCAGTATCAACACGAACCCTTGTTAGACTCTCTAATGGTGGGGTGGGCAGTTCTGGACCTGACGGGCTGATTTGCAGCTCAGCTCTTTATTGGCTTACTGGGACCAGTTTAACACCTTCTCTGAGTTCTTCAGGTGCTGCTGCTTTGAAGAGACCCAGACAAGCTGCAGAAACCCCAGCTAGTCAGGACCGGGCGTTGGCTAACAGACAGCGACGATATGTTTTTTAACAAATGGCCTTGAAAGACCTACAGGTTAGGTACAGTAGGTGTTAGGTACATCCACGTAGAACAGCACATTAACATTCAACTTTACTTTTTGTCATAAGCTAATACAGTATATACACAGCTTTGAATCCATATGCAGGGATTTTTCTTGTGATGAACAGTTTGGGGTGAGGGCAATTTGATGATTTGCAGCTATTACTTATTTAAACAGACTGTGTCCTTGATTGCCGTGATAACATTTATATCCCTAAGATGATAATCATTATCACTAGAAGGCATATCCTATACTGTAAATAGTGGCAATGTTATACTGTACCCAACACATTTAATTTGATACAACAAACCTATTGTATATTTTTGTATATTTTGTGGATGTACTGTTAGTTATTAACAAATGGACCTGGAAAACAATTGTAGATGAGGATGGAGAAGGTAGAAAAGAACTCACTGTTTATAACCAAGCAGATGAAGTACAATAAACATTTGTAAAGGCTTACAGTTCTGAGTGCGCTCAGACGTTTATGGCCTGATCATTCCATTGCTGTAAATGCTAAAGGGAGCAAGATAAATAAACGACAAGGGTTCCAGATGCCACAGATTCTTCTGCACACATGTTTTATAAATATACTAATACAGGAAATCACAAAAGACTGTGATTCACTGCCTGTAGTCTTGTTCATTTTCCTAAAAAATACCCTGAAAATCTGTTTTATTTTTTTCATAACCTAAACTTCATTAAAAATGTGTTTCCACAGCTAAAAGACTGCACATGTGAGTGCTTAGATACCAGCAGTCTTGGATTTAGCATTAAGATCAAATTTTTCATGTTACTTAATGATTTCCTAATTAAGGTTTGCATGTTAATTAAAATGGTGGCTAATGTTAATTACCTATATTAATGGAGTATCATGTAACACCTGCCTAAAGCGATTGGCTCAGTTTGCAAAATATCTTCATCTAAGCTGTTGCAGGGTATTTTGTTTGTTGTTTTTTTATTTTTGAAAAAAAGTTTTTCCTTTGGATCTTCTTAGGAATGAGAAAAGCCCCTGATAAACATTATTAACCACTTTTGCCATTTAGATTATGCATTTCACAGATTGTGAGACAGAGGAATCTGCAGACACACTAATGTATTAAGATTGTGCTCGGTGATATTCTGCTCTTTGTATTTAACCCTCCCACAACCAGACTCCTATTTGACAAGGGCCTAAAAAGCACAAAATAGCACATAACGGAGCTTAAAACAAATGTTCAAGAGGAGGTCAAACCCTAATCTTGCCCACTTCTGCCCTTCCTCTGTATATAGAGAAGTCCATCACAATTTGCGCTGAGCCATTTGCTCATTTCATGATCCTGTTTCTCCCTCCACCCCATCTTCACCCCAGCAGCTGCTCCCCAGCTCTTCCCTCATTAAAGGGGGGCTGTTTTGACAGCCCCACTCTTACAGACGGGTGTCGTTCTCTTCAGACAATTGAGTCACCCCAAGAGAGCGCACTTTGAGAATCACACCTTAGGTTTGACTGAAATACTGAGCTATGGTTCATAGTAGGGAGCAGCTAAGCCTTTACTCCGTATGTGGTATCTCAGTATAGAAGCTCATCAATTCAAATATCAGAAAAGAAAATATATAATAATTAATATATATATATATGATTAAAATATCTAATAATGATTTGCATATAAATCAAATAAGTATACAGTATAATTAAACATTTTAATGAATTGTATTTATACAGTATTTCGTCATTTCAAATGTGACATGCACACACCGAATATGGGCCTGCTAGGCTTTATGAAATTGAATTAAATTACTGCTATTTTGCCTTTGGAATTTAAAACATAACAAAGAGGTTAAGAGACACTCCCGCACATTTCAGAAGCAGCTGTTTTATGAGGAAAATAGCTTTTCCAAGAAATGGGTCAAAATGAGTCAAAAACAACATCTGAATCACAATAACAATGAAAAAATAAGAGGAACGAACATCATGGCTTCAGCCTTACAGTACCAGTACACAGGGTGTCAGCTGCACGTGTGTATTAAAACTTGATTTTTCCTTTACAGTGGAATTATGAAATTAAATCTTTTTAATGCATGTGACCATGATGTAAAACAATATTCAGAATGGGAATAGACAGTTAAAACTGGTAATATCTAGTTATCCTCTAATGCCTAGGTGTCAGAGATGTCAGGTGCCTTTTCTCAAGTCGTTCAGCTGGCTGTTAGGCTGTGAACTAACTGAAGTGGAGCTCAGCAAAACCAGTTCTCAGTAACATTTTAGAATGGCACTACCCTCTTTAGACATCTTGGAAGCAAAGATCAGCTATTAAATGTCACCTTTCAGCAGCAAAATTAAATAAGAAGCAGCAATTTGGCTTCTAGCAATTGCTAATTTCACGCCCTGATAAATGTTGCAGGAGCTAAACCTTTCAAACTCCTTCAGATATTTTTTAAAGGTGCAGGAGCTGCTACTGTAGCTCTTAGGCTCGTTTTCTTATCTATGGGTTCCTGAAAGTTGGAGAGTGGCTTATATTTAGTGTGAAGTCGACTGCCGATTCTTACTTTTCTCTTCGTTTTAGCGTTGGGCAGCATATTTTCGGTATGGTCCCAGGGTCCTGTCCATCTTGAGCTTCCATGAAAGTGTTTAAGAGCCTGGCCGGGTTTTGGGTTTGTTTCAGATTGGAAATAAAAGCGCAGATCTTTTCTTGACGTGTTTCGGATTTCAATATGTGAGCACTTCGAAAGAAAGTCATGTGTATCTCCTGTTTGACATGGTCACTCTGGCTGAGTGTCAGTGAGGTGGTTCAATGTTTAATTTCATTCCACTTGGGTGACAATTAAAAGGCACATCACCCAAGTCAGGACCAACCAGGGTATCCCCCTTCCATTCCCTTTTCAAGTTGTACAGCTCTTGCATTAGCTCCTGCTTAGCTATCAGTAGAAAACAGTTTGTTGCCACGATTCCCACTGGGAGTTAATTGGACTTGTAAAGAAGAAATGTCTCTCTTCGTCTCAGTGTTGACCTCAATTTTCTCCTAGTAGGAAACGTGATCTTCTTGTTATCCTTCATGACATGGGGCTTGTATGTAATCATATTCACTGAAACTCAGTGCATCTTGAATGTTTTAGGAGAGAGCCCAGTGTCCAGATGCAATCTATGGTGCATGTCTTTGTCTTGTCTGCGATTGACAGCTGTGGAGATGTGGAGTTTGAGTTCCAGTCTGGTCTCCCTTGCTTGGGATCTCACTCTAGAGTCCAGTGATATCACATCTTTGTGTTTCTGACACTTTGCAAAAACTTTTGTCCCCATTAGCCTTAAGAACCAAAAAAGAGTTTAGTTTAAAGAATGAAAGGATTTATACATGCAATATGGTGCCTCGAGATGCATTTTTTAAATAGTAAATGAAGATGAAAACAAATCATTACTAGCAAATTTTTCTTTTTTCTGTAGAAATGCTGGTTCATGAAAAAAAAGAAAGCCGTTATTGTGTTGTGAGTTGGAGACCTGTAACAATGGTTTCATTGAATTCCTTTGGTTGATATCAATTGATCATGCCAAATAGTACAATCAGAGTTTACATAAACAATCTGAAAGTAGAAGCTGACATATGGATAATGATTTGGAGGTAGGAGACTTAGAGGGGCTTCCTCTAACTATTTAAGGCTCTGTAATAATTATAAGAAACACACATGTTGATAATAATGATATCCACTCTAATACCATAAACATTATTTAAAAAGAGCGTGTGATATTATTAGAATGAACATTTAGTGGTCTGTTTTATTCAAAGCGATGAATATGAATTGTATACAAAACAGCTGTAGCTGTAGCTAGGGCTCATGCATTTTAATTCATTAGATTCCTTAATTTGTCCACCAAGTTTACAGCTTTTGCACAGACCCCATACTCAGAAATACATTTTTATTTCCTTGAATGCACAAGTCCTGACTAATGTAACTACGGGGGATGAGGGCTTTGTACAATCCTGAAGGAAGTAATTAAAATGAGTGAAGTGATGGAAAGATGGAAAGATGGATTTGAAAAGGAGTAGCGTAAACAGCGACCTATGGTTTCCAATCAAAGAGCAATGCTGTGCATTCGACAAAGATGATGGGGACTAAACAAAACCTTTGATTGTGTCGTATTGTTTGAGTATATAGCTTAGGAGACAACCTTAGACCCTCCACCACTCTCCTCATTCTTGACAGCTCTCAGCTGGGACACATTTCTTTCCTTGTAAATTTATATTGTTCCCCAGCTGGTTCAAATAAGGACTGCTTCCTGTCTGTATGGCATCCACAAGATTCCTTTTTTAATTTTGTTTTCTTAAAAAGAAAAGGAAAAGGCATTACACAATGATATTTTCATTTATAAAAGATTCACGTAGATGTGCTCCTTGTTTTTACTGAAAACATCTGTGCATGTGCACTTCAGGGCCTATGGATATTTATGTCTGGACCTGTATCCTAAAGTGCATCTGCTAGGATTATCATGGAATTTAAATATTGTTGATAACGCTGCTGTCTTCATGGATGTGTAGGTATGTTTAATGTTGTTATGGTTAATTATTTTTGAATATGTTTTGAAAATCTTTAAAAGCGTTTGATATATACAAGCGCCACAGTGGCATACATACATACAACAAGAAAAAAACTGCAAATCAATTACATGTTAGTAACAAACCCCTAATCAGGATCAGAGTCCAGACCATACCCCTAGAGCTGGGGATATGTAATAATGTAATAACAGCTTATGACATCTTAGCATACAGTATATTGATTAAAGATTAGACGGATACCTAAACAACAGATAAACAGATACCTAAAGCACAGATACCTATACCAACAGATTCCTATGTAAATTAAATAGAATTATTATTATTCCTTTGTGTCATTGTGTTTTTATCCTCTCAACCTCTATAAGTTGAGGAATGGCTATAAAAAGAAAGAAACAAATTTGTTTCTGTCCACTTTAGTGACCATCATTAAGAAATTGAATGCTACTATTATAGTGGTTGCCCTGCCAGGAGGAAGACACAGGTGTATCACCGTTTCCCTGACTGTGAGACAATTTTTTTAGGAGGGAAACATAAACCCAAAGACAACATCTCCAGCGCCGACTGGCATCTTCAGGATACAACATGTCAAAAACTACCATTCCACGCTGCTTGCATGAATGTACCACTCGTGGACAGATTGCAAGGAAAAAACCTCTTCTGAGACTGAACCACAAAAAGCAGTATCTCGAATTGATAATTAGAACCATGGTGTATATGTTCTGGTGCACAAACAAAAGTTCAGCTTTTGGGCCATGCTCTTCAGCTTTATCTTGGGCTGGGAAAACGGATTGTAGAGCTCGTGTTAACACAGAGGGAATCATGAACTCCAGCACAACTGTGAAACCTGGTTTGCTCCACCAAGAAGCTCACGGTTGTCCAAAAATGAACATAGCAGCATGACAATAATTCAAAGCATGAATCCAAACAACAGCTACTCAATCTGCAGACCTGGATTCAGACTCATGAAGGTAGTTTACAAGCATAAACTCAAGGGCCTGAAGAGTCTAGAGCAGTTCTGCTGTGGAAACTTTTAAATATCTCAGATCAAACTGCAGGAAGTGTCTTGTCAGTGTAAGACTTGCCAGAGGAGAATTTACAAAACACTAACTACAGGGGAGTGAATAAATGTGACCCTTGTGTTTTCTGAATTCAGAATTATTTCTGACAAAATGACTTTACTCTGTACACTAGTATTAAGATTACATAATATCATTTTGGGGATTTTTTTAAAAAAGGCATCCTACTCAATCAATACATTTTACTGTTTTACTGTGTTTTTTTTGTTCTATTTCATGGTAGGTATGATTAGATCTGCAGGGCACTACTTTTTGAGGTATTTTCTCTGGGCTCTGTAGTGTATTAGTGCAGCACAGGTATCAAAGGCTGTAGGTATTCCAAACACTCAGCATTAGTGGCAAACAGCGTATTTTTGAAACAGCTATCCTGCTCTGGGTCAGATACAAACAGAACTACATTCTGTGGAACAGAGGACATGCATCTATCCCAATTGCCAACCCTGACAATTGCATAGTTCACAATAAGGTTGGATTGTGTGAGATGAGTCTTTTTTTTTGTTCTTTTTGATATGGATTACTATAAGCTAGCTCTTTTTTTGCTGTAATATCCCGAGGTGGATATAATTTAATTCAACTATGTTCTCTTTTTTTGTGGGGTTTTCCTTTGTTTGTTTAATTTTCTCTTTTTTTAAGTCGGAGGGGAAATCCGATACAAAAGTTCAACAGAATGGTAATTACCGATGGCATGAATATTTACATGAGGGATGAGCATGCTTGCGAGTTTATCCTTCATTGGAAAATTTGCGCCTTCTTCCTGTCGAATCCTACTGTATAAGGCAATCCAGTTTTATTTGATGCGATTCAAAGGATAAAAAAGCAGGGCTGTTTATAGTTGTGGGTATAAATTATTGATGTTTACATTTTGTTATCCTCTGGGTTTATATGAAAAAGGTGATAGTAATCAAAACATTCCTCATGCGAACTTTGTGAAGAGCAGCAGAAGTAGGCGAAGATGGCTTCTCTCTCACATCCTGCTGTGATTGACAGTTAAACCAACACGCATACCTGTGGAGACGTCTAGTTCAGGAACTTTCCAGGGGCTAGTAAATTGGCGTTGGCGTGCACACAGAGATGTAAAATGACTTGATTCAGCAGATTTCACATATCTGAATCCCAGCACTCCAGAGACAGAAGTAAGTATTCATCAAATGATCAAAATTTATATTGATTTCATTCTGCATTAGCAGTTTAAAGGCAGGACTTTTTTGACAGTGTGGGTACAGGTTTGAATGATTCTGTTTGAAATAAAGAATACAGAATGCAGTGCTCTAGAGTGCCGAGTGTGCATATCTGAACACACAGAGAGCAAAACAAGCAGGGAACTGAGAAGAAAGAAAGAACTTAGAGATAGTTTTTACAATTGTTTTGGATGACAATATTAGGAAATCATTCATGTTAGTAATAATTGGATTTTTTTCCAGTTTTACTGAACATGCCTCGATGAAGTGCTACCACCTGTTTCATTTAGCTAAAGTATAAGCGCAAATCTTTAAACCATCGAAGATTTTACCTTTAGTTTACTGTTCTGTTTTTCTAGTGGAGCTGCCATGCGTTTTAAACTTGTTTTTTCAAAAGGAAATATGACACCACCGATGTCTGCATTCAAATCTATCTTAAAATATTTGCTGTACTTTGTTTTTCACTTGGGCCTGGCTGTGTTTACCACATTTACACAGCTTAGATTTCCTGCTGTTAGACTTTTTTTTAATCAGAGAAAATAAAAATTCTTTCAACACTCTTTAAATATTCTATCTTACTATATACAGTAATCTTTATGTGAAGGTCTTGGGGCTTTGATGTTCTGGGAATAAAGACAGTGACCCCTTTACACAGTGGAATAGATCACTAAATTCATTATAAATGCACAGAGGTGACAACAGCCGTCTTCAGAATGACATATATTTAATTGTTTTTGTGTGAGCTGTTTTATTATTCTTTGTAATTAAAAACCTAGAGTATTTTTTTAGAAATCAGGCACTAAAAGGAATGACTCAAATTGCAAATGAAATCCGTGTGAAGGCTCCAAAGATACAGTTCTGACTGGGTAACAGTGTCCTAGAGCTCAAGGTGATTCTTGTAAATTGCTTTTGTCTTTAGTTTGCAACAATCATTATTGGGTATGTAAGCAGTGCCGAAGGAATGTAGTAATTAGGATCCTGACACAGCAGCAGAGAGGGA
Organism: Lepisosteus platostomus; assembly: GCF_059453375.1. Lineage (NCBI taxonomy): Eukaryota > Metazoa > Chordata > Actinopteri > Semionotiformes > Lepisosteidae > Lepisosteus > Lepisosteus platostomus. Next base: position 5,178,961 of record NC_142620.1, on the reverse strand, counting down.
TGAATGAATCAAAAATGAAGGGAAATAAAAGAGGATTCCTTAGAGAAATAAAGAGAATCTTACATTGTTTTGCTGTTAATTTTTTCAAGCTACCACTTTAATTAATTTGTTTAAGGTTTCTGTAGGTGTATGTAAGCTTCTATAACTTTTATGAGTTTTTAAAAGCATCGTCCATATTTAAAACTTTATTCCCTAGATTTCCGTTTAATTCGATCATTTATTTTAGATGGAAGAGCTTCATCAAGTGTTGCTATTTTTATGTGCATTGATTTCCCTCATAGTGAATTCATGAAATGAAAACAAAACCTAGATGAAAAGTACAGCAAGTGAATACATTTTTGTATATTAGTTTTAAAGTGAAACAATAAGGAAATCTGTCTTCATTGAACTTCAATGTGCAGTATTCTATTTTTTATTAAATCACATGAAGAAAGCTGAATATTGGATATGTTCCACATAAAGTATATGAATAATGCTTTAACATTTACAGTATGTGCTACCATGTATGTTATGAGTTGTAAATACATATTTTTTTAAAGGTTTCTAGCTAATATTCAGTGTTCCAGAGACTACTGTTATATGTACCTTCTCTGAAAGAGGAATGCACAGTAATACTCTATATTCATCACAGACATATTATAGGATTGCTATGCTTTTCTTATATTTTGGGGTTAGAACCAATCAACATTGATTAATGCACTTCAAACTACAATAAAAGTAAAATGTACACAGTTACTTGTAAAATCTTCAATTTACATCACAAAATAGATGACATTTCCAAGTTTGCTCAGCCCCAAATTGCCATCAGTGTCTGTGATTCAGAAAGGGGCAACAGAACTTCCACTGATACTGTATGAAGCGGCCCTATTGTATTGAAGAGTATTTTATTACAAGCAGGCTTGTGAATACAACTTTTTTAATCCAATAGAAATTTTGCTCTTGAATTCTAGATGGTTTTGCTGACAAATACTACTTATTAACTCTGCATGCAGATCACGTTGGAACATTTCTGCGGCGAAGTGTGTGCTGCACAACTTGTACTCATTCTTTTGTACATTGTATTACTGTACATTAGGTTGCTGCTGGAAGAGGTGTTAGTGGGGCCAGCAGGGGGCGCTCACCCTGCGGTCCATGTGGGTCCTCATGCCCCAGTATAGTGACGGGGACACTATACCGTAAACAGGCGCCGTCCTTCGGATGAGACGTAAAACCGAGGTCCTGACTCTCTGTGGTCGTTGAAAATCCCAGGGCGTTTCTCGAAAAGAGTAGGGGTGTAACCCCGGCGTCTTGGCCAAATTTCCCATTGGCCCTTACCAATCATGGCCTCCTAATAATCCCCATCTATGAATTGGCTTCATTACTCTGCTCTCCTCCCCACTGATAGCTGATGTGTGGTGAGCGTTCTGGCGCACTATGGCTGCCGTCGCATCATCCAGGTGGGGCTGCACACTGGTGGTGGTGGAGGGGATCCCCATTACCTGTAAAGCGCTTTGAGTGGAGTGTCTAGAAAAGCGCTATATAAGTGTAAGCAATTATAATTATTATTATTAGTCATTACAGTTGTTACAGTGCCTAGTGAGCAGGAAGGGCCACTTCACGTCGCCATTCTCGCCAACCCTCAACAACATGGCGACTATATTTCACAAAGTTCACGATTTTGTGCTTAATTAAGAATGTGTAAAAAATGTGCAATACCATCAATTAATTTATTTTGTTTCCGAGATTTTATAACTGGTCTGAGAACTGCGCCTGCAGTATATTGAGCTTCTCAGTGTGATTTTTATACAATGACGGATTGGAAGAAGCTACAATAATGTACTATGATAAAAAGTACATTAATGAAGATGGTACTTTTACAAAATAAGAAAAATAATACAGTAAGTGGTCCAATAGCAGATAGCAGAGGTTTTCCTTTTGGGCTGCAGAGCACAAACCGGTGCGAGTGTCAGTGGAAGTGCCTTGGCGGTCCAGCCCAACGTGACGCTATGTGTTGTGCAGGGTGAAGCCCAGCGCTGGCACCACGAGACCCAGCAGGATGTCCTGGAGCAGCTGTCCCTGAGGGTCCACAGCGAGCGGTTCTCCAGCCGCACCGAGAGAAAGAGGGAGTTCGCAGAGATGTCAAAGGTCAACAGAATAGGAAGCAACAGGTACCATCAGCTCCGTTGGTGTTTCTCCGTCTCCTCCAGACAATCCTATGTGTCCTTGTTTGGTTTGTTAATTTCTTGTCAGAATGATTATATTTCATTTTTAGTGACTGAGACTCTCTCTTCGACAGTACAGTATATCCTATGTTACAGAAATACAGAGCAGTGATTCTTTATCCTGTATTGCCCAACCCTTCTCCCCTTTCTAAAGAATCCTTGTTAGTATAGCTGTCCTCTTTCCAGACTCTTGGGGGTTTGTCACAAAGTTGTACATGAAAGCAGCAATCAAGAGTACGTCTTACTTCTGTCTCATATACTGTATAACAGCTAACTCTTAAGTCAAATCTTAAGAATTACACAGCAAACCAAATCTAGGGGAAAGAGTAATCCTGTAATCATTTTGTGAAGTTTTTTCATAATTTTGTTAGTATATTGTAATCCTGTGTATCAAACCGATTGTGAGTGTCTAATGCAAATGGGGTCAGGTCACATAATCAGTAAAGTGTGATTCGCAGTGGGAGTCTTTAATTAGTCCTGTCCTTGCAGTCTGTTGGACATACAGTTTGGAAATATGGCTTGTAACCTGCCCATTCACTGGATTTGAAAGATGCTTAAAGCCCACAACAGGCAGATAGGAAATTTAGCTGCCGCCAAGAGGTCACTTTCTCTGTGTTTCTCTGTAAAGCATTTTCTACTTTCTGTGGATTCCCTTTGCTGCTTTGACAATAAGAACGTAAGGTGTCATGTCTTCTAAAGCTCCTGGGTTGTCCCAATTTTCCATCGTTTCCTACTTGCATCTTTTGTTCCCCTGCATCACAGTAACTCTTAGCTCCGAGTCTTGACTTGACTCACTCGCTTGGCTTTGAATCAAGCATCGCTTTAATCCTTTTAAGCCTCTCATTCTAATGATTTATTTTGTTGAAAACCATAATGATCCTTCTTTGAATTTTAACGACTGCTGCCTATTCAGGGATTCATTGTTTTGACTTCTTGGCCTTACCTTTTGCATTGAACATGTCTTTAGGGAGGAGCTGTCTTCTGCTGTGCCTAGCCCAATTCTCACTGTCTCACCACAGTCATTCAAGCCTGTCTGCACTGTGGGCTGCGCACATGTACCTCTCAACCTTGAAACTGATGTATGTGGGACAGCTGCCGTTCAAATGAAGACTAAAGAGACAAAAGCAGAGAAATTCTGTTTCGGAAGAAAAAAAGGGATAGATGTTATGTCTCCGCATCAGAAACAGGGATTAACACCATAAATTAAAAGGCTCTTTCAGGGGAGGTGTCATTTTAATGAGAAGTGGGTAGTGCCAATAAGCCTCCCAACCTTTTGTTCGCATAATTTATTGAATCACATTCCGTTTTTTGATCTGAAAAATGATGAATTATGTACAATATACCGGTATTTTGATATCAACAGCACAGAGTGCTGTTGCATTCAGGAGATTGATGTTAAATGAATTTGGAAAAAAGGCCGTTTCACATACGTATATGGGCAGTCAAGCCAGGAAATCAGATATGATGGAACTTCTTTGAGTGCCTCAGCATTTAATGCCTCTCGGATTCCACCGGTAAAAGTGTCTGCTTTTCAGACAAAAAAAAAATTGTACTCTTTAACGCAGTGCAAAGGTGATACATGCGTAAAGCGGGGCTTGTAGCTGAAAAATGAGTCTGTCCAGAGAAATGAGCATGGAAGTCAGGATAGCTGGGAAGGAACTGCTTAGCAGTAAAAACAGAATTGAAATAAAATGGTGTCGGCACTCTCAAACAGGGAAAAAATCTGTCCAGTGCATAAATCTCACAATGAATTATTTCTTTAGCCCTTTAGGATGTCCATAAAGAAATTATTTGACAGGTATTTTGATCTTTTGTTTCATATTTACAGATCCAAAACAAACATATGATTAGAAGCATATCTTTATATGTGTATGTATTTAATCTATAATCATTGGGTTCATTAGTGGTTAAAACTGTGGTTAATGTGGTTAATAGTAGTAGTTAATAATTAAAAATGTGTGGTGAGTGTACTGGCGCACTATGGCTGCCGTCGCATCATCCAGGTGGGGCTGCACACTGGTGGTGGTGGAGGGGAGTCCCCATTACCTGTAAAGCACTTTGAGTGGAGTGTCCTGAAAAGAGCTATATAAGTGTCAGGATTATTAAGTGTTATTATAATACCTCTGGGTGGTTTCTGATGTCTTATATTCACTTGTCGTGACCACTTCATTTTGATCAATGTCTTCTGCAATATTTGCTCATATATTCATGCTTGCTTCATGTCATTTTGTTTGATCAATGCCTGATGCAAAAAGGCGAATACATGCACACTGGTTTTTGAAATTACATATGTGATACCCAGTGAAATACCATTTATCAGTTTAGTGCACAGCAACATTAAATTGCAATAAAAAGAATGTTTTGATTTTTGTTCTGTTTTGATAGTAATTTATTTAATCTGATTCATACTTTCTTCCGGGACCCAAATCGCTCATGAATGTATAGCAGAAAAGGGAATAATCTGACAGAGCTGCCAAAGTCTCTAGACTCTTATGAATACATAACAATTTTGGGCTAATGTTTAAAAGATTTAGCTTCAGTTTGAATTTTCCTTAAATATCACATTACTATGTTTTTAATAAGAAATCCACTTCAAATCCTTTTTATAAATGTTTTTTTTTTTATTTTACCATACTTGGATTTAGTGCTCATGAATAGTGAGAGAAGACTGGCTGCAGAATTCTCTGTATTTACTGTCTAAATGACATTCAGTCCAGAGCTTGAATATCTCTGCCATATAGTTCAGGGTAGCTGCTGAGCTAATGTTTGAACATAAGTCAACTGGCCACCATTCCTCTGAGGCTTAGACCACCAGGCTGACTTTATACTGTGCCTTCAGTGGGATTCAACCCTGACTTTGGGAAGTTAAATGCCAAGTAAAAAATGAAAATATTTAATGTACCTAATTTTTTTTCTAGTGTGCTGTTTAAACCAATCCCCTTTCTTATTGACAGAAAACAGACCTTTCTGAATGCACTTAATGTAATGTGGGCTGTAGTGCGCCTCCATTGAACTGGTGCGTTAAGATGGACTTCAGTGATAATATGTTATTTGTGAAGCAAGTGCAGGGGAAGAAGAACTCTTCTGTTTAGAATCTGTTTTCAATTAGCAGTCAGTGGGGCGTGTCCTGTATTTTGTGGAGAAAAAGCAGAAGATTGGGTAAAAAAAAAGGAAAGAGAGGAGAAAAGAGGGGACAAAAGCAAGTCCTGACTAGAAATGATTCCCTCTGACACCTGCAGTGGCCTTTGCGAGATTGAACTGTTTATTGGCTGCTCAATACACGCTGTCCTGCTCTTTGTTTTCTCTGTAGCCTCCTGGACTTTGAATCGGAGTACCAGGAACTGTGGGACTGGCTGATGGACATGGAATCCATAGTGATGGACAGCCACGACCTGATGATGTCAGAAGAGCAGCAGCAGCATCTTTACAAGGTTAGCGACGCACTGTTCCTGCTCCTACCTAGCTATGGAAAATCTGATTAGCCTGACAACCCTCTCTCCCTCCGAGGACATCTCCACATTCATTGCGTGTATCATGGTGTCTATTAGAATTCCCTTCCCCGTTCCCCAGCCTCATTTCCATCTTCACCGCGTCGGCAGCTTGCGCCGACATCATAATTGCCAGAAAGTTCCCTTTATCACATTCCATTAGGTGTAATTTCATAAAAGAACAAAGATTTCTCTCCAGATGAATAGAAACAAAGGGGAACAGCATTAATAAATAGACTGCAACCAAATGAATAGTAAATGGAAGTAGGGTTTAACAGCATGTGTTTTGATTTGAGGTTTCAGACAGATTTGTCTGTCCTTCAGATGTTCTCTGAGAGGCAGAGAGAAAGAGAGAGAGACAGAGAGAGTGAGAGAGAGAGGCACTCACAGATTTTCCTTGATTCTGCTTTACAGCTGCCTCGATACAAGCCTTGTCTCAATGAATTTTTATTAGTTATAGATAAAACAGGCTGTATTGCGTTAAGTCAATATGTTTGTTCATGATTAAAACAAACTGATTTTGGGCCCTGATATTGATTTCATTCCCTCCTCCCCTAATAAATATGTACTACACTGCTTGTTTGTTATCATTTTTTTTTGCTGCTGCATACTTTTTATCTGGCGAACACTGGATTGATTGAAAAGAAAAATTTGGAGGTCCTTCTGCTGGCAGGATGTTATCTGCTAACACTGGGGATTTTATTATGGGCAAGGGGAGCTCCTGCACCAGCAGTGGCTGCAGCAGTAAATCAAACTCATTTAGGCTACTTTTATTGTACTGATTCTGACACTCGTCATCCTTGAATTGCTTCGAGCATATGGCATATTTCAAAGAGCAGATTGTGAATCATAAAGAAATAAAATTAATAACCACCTTCAGAACTGGAAACAACATAATGACAAGAAACAACTACCCCCTAGCATTTTGTTCGGAAATTTTCATTTCTGAACCATAAAGGTTACACTCAAGGTCAAAACTAATCTTCTGTCACATCTTGCATATTGACCTTACCATTAGTCATTTTTAAGTGATAAAATCAGAAATATCAGTGTGCTTTTAGAATGGTAGAATTACAGACCTCATAGACCTCATTCTTGAGGGTTCTGCTTTTGTGAAGCGCAGGCTTTGAAGTTGCCTTGTATCCTTATTAATTTCTTTGTAGCAATTGTTTAGGAGGAACAGCTTAACACCTTCAATCCCGCACTTTAAAAAATATTTTAAACTGTTTTGCTGTGTTTTCCAGTGAATTAACGGGAAAGTAATTTCTTACATAGCTATCCATACGTTTTATTCATGTGTGAACATCACTCATGTGAGAAGTCTTGGGTCAGGCTGATGATCATCAACTGTTAATTCAAAAAAGGGAGAGAAATGCTTTGCATTTTTCAGATGTTGCCCTTTTTCCTATATTCATATTCCATTCTCCTCTTTGCATCATCTTCGGCTCATCACTTAATAACAGCTGAGTAATTAAGACCATTCCTTAGAGAAGGAAGTCTGGGAACTGTCCATTCTTGAGCATCACATACAATCACATCTTGGCTTAAAATCAACAATTGAAACATAATTGTCTTGTTATACTCATTTATGTTCTTTGTGTGTGTATCGAATGCATGATAATAGCCAGTATTGACTGGGAAAACACCATGCAGGTGACATTTATTGTAGACATCTTATTTTAAAAATTCAAAGGTATTAACAATAAGACAATGGAGAATTTATTTAATATAACAAAATGGAGACACAGTTTATTACAAGAGGTATTGCAGAATCTGGAACACGCTATCAAGCCATGTTATGGATGCTGATACTCTGGCTTCTTTCAGGAAGCAGCTTGATGAGATTCTCAGATCAAGAAGTTACATTACAACACACGTTATATGTATTTGCAAATGTTCTTATGTTTTAATAACTGCTACTTGATTGAATATTATAATCAGCTATTTGTAGAGATATTGGGTGTTAGTTAAATTCTTCTAAAAATGATCCTTCTTAACTAAACACTTACCATTCTGGGTATAACGTGATTTCTGAGTTAGTAAAAATCGAACTCATTCAGCCGTTATCTGCTGACTTGCTGATCAAAGTCTCACTTCCTCCAAATATTTTTTTTCCATTTCAATTGGATTTAAACACAAACATCTGGTGCTACTGAGACATTTTCTTCTTCTTTTAACAAGCTTTACCTTTTGAACATTTTATGATTTTTCTTGTGGGATTACACCGAGCCCCTGATCTCTTTTCTATAAATCAAATATTAAAAGGTTTGATTTTTATCGTCGGAATCACAGTGGAATTCTTCTATGGATGTATCGGATTGGACTTGTATGGGTGATTTTTGTGAGAACAGTCATTATATACAAATATAATGTTTCAGACACAATGAGTTTCTATCCCCATATTTTGTTTTGCAGTTCACTTTATTGTGAAATTTTGTGTAATTTGATTTAGCTATTTTATATACTGTATGACTCACAAAGTTTAAGACCTCTGAAGATAATTGGTGTACTCTAATGTTAGAGTGTCAGAATAGTGGAAAACTTTGTACAATATTAGTAGATCATGTCAAAACAGTTAATATGTGGTTTCTTTATTAAAGATTAAATACACATATAGACAAAATAAACACATTTCCAATACATTCATTTTTAAACTGTACACATCATGGCTTTAAATCTGTAATGCATTGAAGGTGAGTAGTTCTGTTACCCCATGACAGTTCTGGATTATATTGATCACAGAGGTGGTCTTTAATGTGTATATGTAATTCCAAGTATTAGCGAAAGCACTATTCAAGTCACTGACACAAAATAGAGATTAGTAAATGAACTTCAGAAAACAGCTCTACACAGCTGTAGTGCTGCCTGTGGTTTGCTTAAATTTCACACAAGCAAATTGCTATAATTATGTCAGTGTTAAATTATAATTATAGAAACACATAGATGTAGACAGTCTCTCTGTCTAGTGGATAGGCTAATAGGCTTTTAAAATGAAGCTTTTGATTTTTAACTAGTCATTTTAACTAATTGCTTTCAAACACTCTTGTACACAGTTCTGCATCTAACAGACTACCTTGACAAGTTTGAAAAATAACAGTTTCAAACTGAAACGATGAAGTTCAATAAAGATTTATTTGTTTTGCCCAGATTTTATAATAAAAAAAGAATTAGTGATTGTGTAGCTGTTGGTGGGAGGTGCTCCTCTGTGACATCTTTTATTATCCTTTAGGGGATTTCAGCCCTTCTATTGAATCTCAGTCTTGACTTTGTGGATTTCCTGAGATGCCGGTATAGTTTACTTTGATAATCCCGGAGTGACAAAAGGGGAACTTTTGAAAGCTATTGACAGGACATCTGAAGAGATCTAACCTGTTCCCTTCTGGGGACAGTGCGCCCTTTTCCCAGGGGGAAGCTGACATTGCTCTCTGTAGCTCCCAGGCTGCTGTGTGTGCTACGACCCTGAGTGGATCAAACAATCCATGCTGAAAGTTCCTCTCATTTGCATCACTTCTAGACAGGCCTGTCGTACTCAGCACTGACAGGAAATCACTGTCTTTGTCACCTTTGTCGTGATCTCCTTGTGGAAGAAACTGCCCATGTGACCAGGATTAATCTCTGCACCATTGGTGCTTATGGGTGGTGGTGGTGGGTTGTTCCCTAGTGTTTTCACAGTTATACTGGCAAGAATTCTCTGTAAAACAATTAATAACTGGGGGGGAGGCAGTGTGCATAATTTGCACGGAAATGGAACAGATAATCTTGTGAAAATCAATTTGGACTGCAATTGTCATATTAATGGATAAGGTGTTTTTTTGCTTAGTATTTGAGTCTACTGTACAGTATATACACATATGTATATGGGTATACATACAGTATAAGCACTGTTTTTTACTGCATGCAGTGCATAGCTGTAAACATGTCTTTTATATCTTTTTTCCCATTTGAAGGAATTACTAAAACCTACAATTTTTCCAATTAAGCTCTAATCTATACCCAGCCACCTCAGATGATATGAATAGGACGACAGCAAACAAAAGCAGCAGTGTGTTTCTAGAATAGTTGGCTTAAATAAGTCTCCCAGGCAACCCTGTTTCACTTCCAAAAGCAGACAAAAGTTTTTTTCAGAAAACGTACAATTAATAAAACTCTTCCGGGACAGCTTGCAACAATTCGTGCCACTTGGCAACAGCAGTGCTAACTGTTCATTTAAATAACATGTATATATATATCCTGACTGGGGGAAAGAAGAAGACTCTATGAGGTTTGTAATGCTACCAAAGCAAACAGGAATGTGGATCAGCAACCAAGACTATTGTGAGATCTGCATGGCAGGAAGAGACACATCTTTCCAAGACCTCCCCTTTTCTACTTCTAGAAACTTTTTTTTTTGGGTGCAGACATTTGAGGGGTTTAACTGTGTGCTTTCCCCATCTGCATTTAAGAGCTCAGAACAGGTTGGTTGGTGGGAGTTCTGGCACTATGGCTCTCTCTGACACAAGCTCTTATTCAGGGGGAAGTCACAGGAGGCTTGGACAGCTCCCAAAGGTTCCTCCCCCAAGAGATGGCCACTTCACCCCACAGCAGGACAGTGCTTCGAGGAGAGCAACAGAGCTCCGTTTGATGCTTTGCAATGCATTCAGCGCAGTCAAAACCGCGCTCTTTCATTCAGAGGCTTCAGAAAAGGATGAGAGCTCAGGAGAGCAAGCCAAGTGATGACAGTTTAGGATGTGCTGTTAAGTTGTTGTTTTTTTTATTTAAATTTCCCTGACTCCCCCTAAGCCGCTTGATATTCTAATATGAAGTGCTTGTAAAAAATACAACAGCAGTCAATTCATATTTCAGGCATCAGATTTTGGAAGGGCTTGAAGAGTATAAGTTACAGATCATATTTCCACAAGATATTGCAGTTCGAGTATGCCTAATTCTTTAAATTGCCAGTAAAAATTTCTAGCGAGAAAGCTGTTATGGGAATACAAAGGACTCAGTGTTGGGGCTTAATCTTCCTCTTTTACACATGTGCCAGATGGCTCTGTACTGTGATAATGGACTTGGAGAAGGTTAGATACCACAGGCTAAAATACAGAGTGACCGCTGTACTAGGAGCCTAAATTAGGCAAACGCAGCCCAGCTGCCTCTTTATTGCTGAAGATGATAACTGAGCATTACAGAGGAATGGAAAATTCTTACATTTTCCAGGTTTATTTGCCAACTGTTTACCCATAAGCAAATGAACCTGCTTCCAAAGCAATGACAGCAAGTCCAGTCTGCTATGTGAAAGTTGCTAGATTTACAGTAAAGTAGCTTTTAATTTATTGTGCACGTGTGAGCTATATGCGGCACCCAAAAGGCCAGCAGTTGCACGAGCCTAGAAAGACACACTTCTTTGACATTTATGAGAACCTAGGAGGTAAAGGTTAAAAGTAATCAATATTTCCTTCTGCTGCAGAAAGAAAGCAACAAGAGAACAGTGAACAATTATAGATACACTAGCGATCTCAGGAGCAGTTTGTAAAAACGACTTATTCATCAACCGTGATTGTGCACCAGGTTTTACTTATTGTCCACTTTTGACCTCGTTAAGATGATCCCTCTGCTCTGATCCCTTTGCTGGTTTTCTGAATACGCCCCATAATCAGACTTGAAAGCTTTTATCACATTTCTTATCTAATTTAAATGAAATACTCATAAGATCAACAGTTTAGTCTTCCGACAGCAGAGAGATGCTAAAGTGTTTGTTACATTCCTAAATGTTTCCAAATAGCGCTTTTGCACTGAGGAGTTTTTAGTATTCTGCAGACTCATCTTAATCTTAATGGGAACTTGCTTCATACCAAACATTTCTAGTGGTGATTTTTTCCCCACTTGGAAACAGAATTGAACTGGCTGAACGACCGACCTACTGAGGTTTCCTGGCTCCCTGGGTTAATGCAGAGACCCCTATGTAGTGGTGATTTCAATCCATTTGCTGCATTCACCTGGACAGTGGGGAATTAAATTAAATGTCTAAGCCTCTTACCTGAGAAAGGAAGTGATTTTAGCTAACTTTAAGTGGTCCCAGATGGATTTTACATTACACCGTACGGTTTTCCACCTTAGCAGTTTGGATCATCAGTGTGGAGCACATTCAACCTATGACTGATAAACTAGGCTACAAACAACAAATCTGGAAAAGAGGGACTCTTAGTTATTATTAATAATATGCATTCATTATAATAATTATTGTTGTACCGATGTACAGTACATTGCCAGTTAAAGAGCAAGTCATCTGTCAGGCTGGGCATAGGAATGAATGTGTTGGCAGCATGTTGTACACTGATGCAGAACTACCAAAAACTACTCAACCCATGATTTAAAACTCTTAAATAAGACACAAGATACTGCTTGGACTGTTCTGTTCTCAATATATTTTTTTCTTTTAAATGGTGAAGGAGTCCAGTTTCCTTTGAAAAAGTGACCATGGCATGCCTCTAGTCTTCTCCGAGTGTGGTTTTCCAGTCTATTCTATTTCTGTCCAGCTAATTACAAAGGTTTTCATACATTTCCCTGGTGCTGTATTCCAATTTCAGATAGCCCATGGTGCTTCAAAAAGCATATCATGCTAAAGGCATGGGGCTTTTTATTTAAAAAAGAAAAGGCTGACTTCCAAATTAATTATTTTGCATATGAAGCATACTGATTGCCATCTAACAGATGTCTTTTGGATCTACACTAAGTGAAAAATTGAGAACTGTACTGTACATTAGTCTGAGTTCTAAAAAGGATCTAATGGAGTATGTGTGCCTGCAGTCTCAACATACTATATGAAATAGCCACTCTGCTTTATTTTAGGCTGACAGACAACACAATGTATCAGTCTTGTTAAGGGCTGATGTTTGCATAGGCTTGTCATTGCAATAGGACATTACTTATCATGCTTCAACAGGGCACACTAGAAACTACTAAGCAGGACTCCAGTTCCAACATACAATTGCATATAGTTTTTTTTTCCTCCTTGTATAACTGCATATCCTTTAGTGTTGAGGTCTTAATAAGCCTTTCAGAGGTACACTGGCCTATAGTACTCGAGAGTACTATAGTACTCGAGAGTACTATAGCCAGCAGCAGAATATAGTAAAGGAAATACTGGTAGCTACTGAACAAATAAAATGAATGACTGTTGTTCAAATATAGTGAAGAAACCAGCTTTCAGTACAAAAATGTCTCTTGAGCAATTAAGATTTGGAACTCAAAGAAATGACAGCTCCCTCTTAAATGTGCTGTATCTCCCTGGATGTGGAGCGCAGGTAGGCACTGACATGTAATTGAATATGTGGAAGGTTGCAAGCCTGGGAATTCTTGTTATTGATTGGAAATGCATTGTCTGATGGGCTCTGCTGTTTGATTCGTTCAAGTAAGTTAGATGTTGCTATAACAACACTTGAAAGCATAGATTTAGGTATTAAGTTCTGATTCAGTATCTCAAGTGGAGAATTCACACTCACAAAAGAGAGATACTTTGTGGGGTGATTCTGTGGGCTACTCCATCTAAATGCCATCAGCAGAAGAGTTTTATTAAACAAAATAGGGAAGCGGGAGAGGAGTAGCTCTTGAGCTCTCATCGCTGGAGAGGTTTTGTGTCTGTGAGCTGGAGGCGACAGACGTGAGCAGTCCTGCGCTCTGACCCCAGCGTCGGCCATCGCTCACGGGGGTTTGTTGCGAAGCGTTTCCAGCAAGGGACGGATCTGCCGGCCACCTCCTCCCTGCAGAGCGCCTCCTGTCTCCCCCTCTGGAGTGTGGAGCAGCCGCTCTCTCAAAGATAAGGAAAACCCTGAACTCTCACATGCACCGATTCACCAGCTGTAACTACTGCAGAAGAATTTACTCTCGCACTGGTATTGACTTAATTCCAGCCCCATGCTGTCGAGCACATTGATAAAAGGCACGGGGAGAGCAATTGATTTTGTGTGGTGTTTTTATGCAGAGAATTATAAAGAATTTGAAAGTTAATACGAAGAGTAATTCTCGGACGTGTAAAATGGTCAATTTCTTGGATTTTTCTCATTTATATTTCACTTTCTTGTCAAGCGTTTTTAAAGATTTCTTCATTAAATTAACATACTGTGTGTTTTACTGCTCCGGCGAGAACCGGGGACATGTTGCATGCGGAGTTTCCACTAGAGGGCCGTGTTCACCGATCAGAGGGAGAGCGGAGCGGGGCTGTCGAAGTCGCAGGCAGGCGAGCTCGCTTTGTTGCTGTACGTGACCTCCTGAGTGACCCGGCACCTGGTGTCACCGACAGGAAAACAGTTTCATTTCACTTGATTATTCCGGAGTCGCTCTTCTTGGGTCGCCGTGCGTGTCGTCTTTGTGTCAGTTTCGGGAAATGCCCCATCTCTTTTAATCAACCTTCTGAATTCCTTTAGAGTTACAGCTGCGAGGAAGGACGAGTCTAGATGTAGGCTGCTGATTTCATACTTACACGGGAAATATTTCGTTTGTGATTATTTGCTTGTTTTTTTTATGCTATGTGTTTAGAAAAAATACAAAAAAATTGCAGTTGAAATACAAGCAAGGATCAGGAAATGTTATCTTGAAAAAAATGGATAAACTAAAGGTACAAACATGTAAACACTTAATACTGCTAACCTGAAATATGAAGTGTTGTTCTGTGCTGTGGAACATTTTGATGCGGAGAGAAACAGAGTGTTTTATAACTAACTCAGCCACGTAGATATTATTGTTCGACCAGCATTTAATTTGATTGCGTGCTTGTTTTAAAAGAAACAGAGATGGGAATTTAAAGACTTGTAACCAACGCTAAAGTTGCGGTACTGCATATGGATTCAGCGTTAGCAAAATGAGATGGAGAAGAGGCACCAGAAATATGAGCTTCAGTTCTCCGTTTTGATTAAATATAAAATAGCAGGCTACAGTCTGGACAATCGAGTAAGACCAGACAAGCTTCAATAAACCGATTCCTCCCAGAGCAGCAGGGCTATCTGGGAGAGTAAACCTGGAGTGGTTAATAAATTGTTGCAGGGTCGTGAAACAGATTTATTGTCTCACGATTCTCAATTCCTCTTGGCTGTTAACAGTTCAAAGCAACGCTACTCTTTCCTTCCCTCAGACGACGCATTGCGTCTTTAAATTATCTTCGAAATGTTTATCGGAATGAGCGGTCTTGCTGGTTAAAGGGAGACTCGCGCACTTCGGCAGGAGAAATGTCTTGAACAGAAAGTGAACCATGAAGGCAGGTTTGCATCGCGCTGAAAGTGTTAGAAGTAGGGAACCACCTAGTTGTGGCATCACTGAATGAGTTGCTAGTCGGTTTCTTCAGTATCTTTGCGTTCTCATGTGCCAGTGCATAGTGGACAACAAAAGAAATAAATAATTTCATAGATCCATAGAATTTAAATTATCTTACCGTTTTTCTAGTAAATGAGTAATTAACTCGGTGTAACAGATTCACAAAATTGCAGGTTATCTGTTAAATAAACGGGAATTAATGCTAACCTGAACGTACTGTTCAGTATGGTTAAAAATGACTGGACACGTTCACAGCAAACACAGCTTCAGAACACAACAATCGGGATTTGCAACTGTGTTGGACTATTTATAAACGCGGCTGCTTATTTTTGTTACTTTGTTTTGATACAGATTAATGCAGCGTGGGACACAGCATGATACGGCTTAGAGTAAACAGGCTTGTCTGCTACTGCTGATGACTAAAGAGTGGGTAGTGCATATCTATTTTCATTTCTCCAACATGAAGGGGAAAGCGCGTCTATGAGAGAGAAAAAAAACGTAATTCACACTTCAGAAGCTGAGAAGACCTTTAAAGCTGGGTGCAGTTCACGTTTTGTCTTCTTCAAGTGTAATGTTGTCTAACGCCGAAGCTGGAAAATGTTAGCATCTAGCCGTGAGGAATCGTGTGCCATTTCACAGTAAAGAGACATGCACTGAATCCTGTTAAATAACATTATAGCAGGATGATAAATTCGATCAGGTCAGATAATCATTTTCTATCACCTGCATATATAGTTTTCCTTTAGCTTTTACAAAGTATTTGTTAGAAGCCAACAATTTTATTTCTTAAGTAAAGCAGTTTGTGGTATAGATAGCTCAGGTTTTAATTAATACAGTGTAGTCCCTTACAAATGTCTGATTGTTGGTGACTACTCAGTGTCTCATAATCCACACGCTTTTCATACGACAGACTTGATTCAGGGGAGCTCTCAAACTCCTCCTGCTGTGTTGATTCCTGCAGTCAGATGTCCTCAGTTTGTTTTTAAGTTTTGGCTAAACTCTTTTTGCCAAATGTTTTAATGTACGATTGGTTGTTTGTTGTTTTTTTTTCCTGAGATAAAACCAAATTTATTGTGTCAGACACCATTTCTTAAAATAAGATAATGCATTTTGCCAATAAAAATGCATTTTGAAAGATGAATCCATTTTTATGTCTAACCGAGCAGTGCATTGCCAAATGTCAGCCTGCCATCCTGCCACAAGATTAAATTAAACTGTTTCAGTGCCGTTTAGGAGACGTGACTATGATTTTGTCTGATAGGTTCCCATGCAAAATACTTAAGCTGGTATGTGATGGCTATATTTCACTGTACTTTACATTAGCTGCTTCATAGCTGATGATGACAAAACGATTCAGGGATACTGTTGGCTGGAATACAGCATGTGAAGACTCTCAATACTGTTTAAAAGCATTTGAATTCAATCCCATTCTTTTCTTCCTTCTGCTTGGCACATATTCTGGTTTTGACGAGCAATTGTTTTAGGAGAAGGAGGAGAAGAATTTGAGGAGGAAATGGAATTCTCCATACAGAGCACTGGTCTTTTAGTGACATTTCATCTAATGGGCTGATCAATACTTAGTTTTAAAATATATATTACTAACAATGGGCTGTTTGTCTTCCCTGGTAAACATCTGCATCAATTGCTTATGCTCAGCACCAGTACTTCAGAAGACTCTGACATGGAATTGATATGAGGACTGCAGGTCCACTGTTATAAACAAATCCATAAGCAATCACTCCATGGTCATGTAATAATGTCCATTTTGGCAGTGACGTCCAGCTACTGTCCAGCTACAGCAGAGATACAATAACACCACGAGACAAAGCCTGTTTGCTTTGCCATTTCTGTGTAATAACACATTAATTGCCAATTAGCGGCAGAAAGCATGTGTAACTATTTAATGATTAATGTGTAATTGCATATGTATTTATGTCCTGAATACCAAAAGTGCAAAAAAAAGTGGCTAACGGAGGGTGTTGATTAGTGAAAACGAATGCTAATGATTGATGTGGGCTGGAACTCTAGTGTTTGGGTTTCAGCAGGTTTTGGGGGTGGAGGGTGTTCACCAGCCCACTAAATGTGAATTAAGGGCAGAGCAGTGAGCTCGGAGGAGCTGCAGCACGTGACAGCAGGACTATGAGTGCCTGCGATAGGTGCATTGCATTGCTATTCAGCGGCAGGCAGCAGTCGAGGGGTTAATCCCTTGCCTTGCGTTTTCTAGGGTCATGGTTTTGAAACCTGACAGAGGCTTATATCCCAGCCAGCTTGTCAGTGCCTCTCTGCCTCTCAAAAAGAGCATTTCCCAGTAGCCGAGCAGTATAACGACGTTAGCATTTTACCAAAACGGTACTGTGGGATTTTGCTAAGTTTACTCCTTCAGCAAGAAAACAGGATGGACGGGCAGAGGGGGCTTAAGCAGTAGCAGAGGAAACACCAGCAAACTGCAAGAAACAGGCAAGAAACCGCCCAAATGAAAGAGAGACAGCAGAAAGCAAACTGTGATGTCTCAGGGGCATGAGAGGGAAGAAATCAAACAACACACTTACATAATTACAGATATACCTTCATGGGCATGCACAGAAAGGATCTGAGTTTTCTCATATGGTCTAGAAGGCTTTTAGGCTAGCAGCCACAATGGACTATTTCAACACAATGATGTAATCTTGGCCTTGTGTCATTTATATTCAACCTAAGAAAACAATTCCCCTGAATAGCCAGTCTGACAACAATATTGTTCAGTGTTGGTTTTTTATTTGGATACGGTCCAAATGGTTCACATGCCTCCACAGTAACTGTTCTTGCCTCCTGAAGCCTCTTCTCTGAATTCCAGTTTGCCTTTCCACCCCTCGTCCCTTTTCCCTCCTCCTTCGCCGCGTCTTTTTGCGGTTTGTTTCATTTTTGTTTGCTTTTTCCCCCCCGGTCTTGACACTTTGGGAAGGGGGACCCAGTTTGGCCAGGAAATTAGGATGTATCTTTGCCGAATGCCTTCATTTGACTTTTCAGCATATTCTCCCAGAGGTCAAGTCAAGGTTAGTTTGAATTCCATCCTACATTAAGACTTCTTTCACAGCTATTTAGCTCAGCAGCCCACTTCCTACTGGGCCTGCCCCCTGGGTATGTCAGTCCCGCAGACCTGACAAATCACACCCTGATGGAGCTGTTCAGCTTTTACCAGCCACTGGTGTATTCAAAACATAATATTTTCACCGACAAAGGCATCTTACCACATTTGCAATGAGGGGAGGGTATTTTTTCCCCTATTTTGTATATTTCAGTTCTGGAGTAAACATACATTGCCTGTTCACTCAATCTGTCAGCTATGACGGGTATTGCCTTACAGTAAATTCCATCAGCAGTCTTCCAGATGTTAAGATTATGCCACAAAAAATCTTAATTAATGACAGACTACATTTCCATGCCTCAAAAAACTGTTATTTCATAAAGTTATGAGCAGATCAAAGCTTAGGCTCCTAATTTGCAATATAATTGTTATTGCATTTCATCACATTCTCTTTTAATTCTGCAGGGGGGGAAGGATGGTGCAGAACTATATAACAAAATCACATTCAAAGAGTACATTTTGATTGCAAAATTATCTAAGCAGCTCCGGAAATCCTTTTGAGCAGATTAGAACACATTTATTTAGCAAAAATCTGGTTTGTGAGCTCTCGACATTTAATTTTCCAAGATGAAATTTTGTCCCGATTCTACGTACAGCATGACTGCATGATAAATTCATCTGGAGAAGAAGGAGCTGGCTCGCGGGAAACCAAAATAAAAAGGAAAAAAATTACAAAAAGTTATTTTTAATGCATGACTGACGTGAAATTTTTAAGCCTGTCTGCTGTGCATTATTCCTCTGGGACGCTCTGCATTGGGATTCTATTGAGGAACCTGCAGCAACAGTTGCTGAGAGCTTCAAAGATTGTAGTCAAATTGGAGACTGGAAAAAAACAGGGGTCATTTATTGAGTTATGATTTTTTTTAAATAATGCAGATTCTTCCAAACACCAATATTTTTTAAGAGTAGGACCCCGTTTCATTGTATGTGTTCATTTTGAAGTACATTGATTAAAAGCGAAAAAGATCTTTAACAGGACTGAGTGTGCGCTTATCAGTACCTCCATTTTAATTAATGGGACTGGTACCACTCACTCTATGGCATAAAGAAATTGTTTTCCTATGTCTTAAATAAGAGTTTCACATGTTAATGTCTTTGTAGATTTTGTAGATCTTTGGAGATTGTGCCACAGGAACCCATCTCTTCATTTCTTCAGCTATTTACATACAGGACTGTCTCTATGATCCCTCTAGAATCTGCAGCTGCATGTACAGTATTTCAACTACACTACAGTGTGGCACCCTGAGTCACAGTCCATGGGAATTGTTCACAAAGGCCTTGACAACACTCTGGAGACATCAGTAGAATTCTGTTTGAAATTAGTGCAATAGGGAAAAGACTATTCATTATTTGTCATCATATTTTATAAACCTTTTTCTTTAACCAGACATTTGATGGTTAATTGCATCTTATTGTGATTTTGTAATTTTGACTTATGTTTCTCATTCTGTGAAAAAGTATTGTACAGTATGTCAGCAGATTAGCTGACAGCTGTTTCAGGGTATCACATATCAGGCCTTCATATAGCTATCTTTAAAAATATATTTTGGGTTTTGTTGAAATACCTGGTTTTGTTGGCAACAGAGATAGGAAGACCTGAGGCAGACAGAATGTAAACTACAGCAAAGATTTAAGGCAGTTTGTACAGTACAAGCCATATTTTTACATGAACACCAAAGAGGATAACAGTAGGTGTACGCTGCTGAGATATTATCAACTTATGCTGTTCCAGAGATCCGAAAGACTGCACATCTCATAGAGCCCACACCTTTATTTCTTCATCTGCTGTAATTGCAAACTCCAAGCAAACTGTAGTAAGAGCCTCTTTATTGTGTTCTGAGTGTGTACCACGTCTGCAAGACACAATCAAAATAACATCTCCCACTAATGTATGACTGCACCGCCCCCCCCCCGCACACACACACACACAACTCCACCCCACCCCTGTCTGTTTTTGAGCCCCCCACCCCCACTCCCCTCTCGTTGCACAAAATTCACTCAGTGCATTTCAGTCCACAATTAATGTGAAAGCACCATAATGCCAGCGCGACTCCTCTTGCCTAGTGGTGCACCATTTATCATCACAGTTTTACATTGACCTTGACACCTACTTCATTAGAATAAAGATTGTCTACCATTTAGGTTACATTGTCCCTCTGCACACAGACCCCATGCAAATTTCTGTTCAGATAGAAGAGCTGTGAGCCTGTCAGGGGTCATCTGCATTAAATGATTGCAGCTATTTTCCAACTGCTTCTTTTCATTCTGCTCAATTCAGTGCAGGGGGAGCACTCGGGCCCTCTGCTTCCACACTGGGGCTGCTGGGAATTTAACTCTTTTCACTCAGTTTGCTTTGGCTCTTAGAAATGCTTTTTGATGAGGTTTAAATAGAAGCACTTAATTGGCTGTTTAGAAATGCTTGGCAAAGAAAAAAAAACACGCTAAAATTTGCAAAGGCTGCTTTTTTTATTTTCTCCTCAAAATAAACTTTTTTCTTGTCCTATTACAGTCGCAAAAAGGCCCTCTTTTCATAGATGCTGCTCATTAACAGACAGCGATAACATTGTAATTTTGAAAGCTATTTAAGATCTTTGCTAGAAACACTGCAGACACAATGTGATAAAACTAGTCAGTAAGACCCTCCATTTTTTTTTACCTCCACTCAGATGTTAGGATCCTAATTTATCTCTATTATTCTGCACATAAATCAAAACAACACGCTGCGACGTTTGCCAGAAAATAAGAAGAGAAAAAAGTCAAAGGAAATAAGATGTCGGGTCTCATAACAGAAACTTGCAGTGATATAATTAGAATTAAATTATTAATGAGGGATACTTAAAAAAGATTGTTTCATGATCTTCTATTAGTGAATTTGCAATTCATTTCAATATTTGTAGTTTGATTTATATCGGGGATAATGCAATATACGTCCAATTAACAATGCATGGCCTATGTAATATGATTTTCAGTTAATGCAAATGGAATAAGCTGGAAGAAAGAAACCGATTCGAATCCTCAAATGTAATTTACTCTGCAAGTTCTGCCAATTTTAAATGACATTGCACTTTTTAATTTTTTCCCCCCATCAAAGCCTGGGCACCAAATTTATCCTGATCAGGTGGGTCTATTATTAATTTACAAGGAAAATCGCCCAAGCATTTATAATTTCTATTGCTTGCTCGAAGTTATTTGCCTTAAATTATTATCAATAAAGAAAAGGCAGGCAGCCTGACAAGGTTTTGATTGTGTGCAGTCTGGCCCTTATAAGATATTGTATACTGGGAGATATAATAGATGCACTTTGGACTTTCTTAACTGTGGTACTTGACAAATAACAGTGCAGCACTAAATACATTTTGGCTGATGCTTTGATTCAGGCAGTACCCAAGTTCCCCTGAGCAAGCTGCAGTAAATATTTCTCGGAGGGAAAATCTTTTCTTTTTATGTCGGAAAGGTCCGAGTGGCAGAATAATAAGAAAATCACATTTTGATCTTTGTTGATTGTATTGTTTCCAGTGTTTGTCTCATAAAAAATTAAGCACCAGAATGCAGAAGCCGAGGCAGAGTGTGAGCTGGCCTCAAACAGATTCCTACACTGTGTGTATGCAGCTGAGCTAAGGACCCTGGCTTTGGGAATAAAGACAGCCTTTGTTCATCACTGAATGGCATTAGCCATGGGCTTCCTATGGGGTCACTATGAAGCCTAGCAAGAAGACAGGAGAGAAAACCATGAAAGAGCCACCATAAAACACACACACCTTAGTTATATTCCAGACAAGGGAAAGAGCATCAATTTTTAATTAGTGAAAAAAAAGGCAGAAATACTAAAAATTGCCAGGAATACGTGTCAAATGGAGTTCATTTTATCGTTCACCATGCCAAAAACCCCCAAGGGTGGCTACAGTGTCAATTAGGGGTCCAGCGAGCCTTTCTGAACACGTCGCTCTAATAGGTCCTGTAGCTCTTCTGCTTCTGTTTTTCCCCCACACGTCTGTGGGTTTATTGTACCCTTCTTTGTGTATTGATTGTTTTGAAATTCTCATTAACACTTCGTAAAACTCTGCACTGTCCTCTCCTTTTTTTTGAACGCACAATTTGAATTCCCTTGTGCAGCCCATTGTTTTCTGCTGGTTCTGGAGTTATATGACATCGAGAGAATTCCCAGGGTTCTGTGGGGCAGAGTTCACAACTTTGCAGGGCCCTATACCATCCTACTCCTGACTCATCTTTTTCTTGGCATTCCAGTTCCCTGAAAGATCCATTGTTTGGTTGATTTGTTTAGCTACTTAATGTATTTTTTACAATGTAAAGATTTTTTCTCTCTCTCTCTCTTTTAAAAAAAAAATACATTCCACGGTAGATCAGATCTAGAGTGGGGCTGGAAATTTCTTTCTCTGACCCCTCCGTGACTGGGCACCTTGTTCTTAAACACTGAGGGGAGGATAAAAAAATGCTTGACTCGCTCAATGTGAGCCTTCTATACCAGTTTGAAAATGGCTTATTCTTCTGGTCACCATGGTGACAATTAACAGTGTTTCAAAGCTTTTGTTCCAGTCTCCATTTGAGCAGAATTTTTTGGGCGTGATTTTTCATGAAAACTGTTTTACAAAAGCACACATTTAGCATAAACTGTTGAGAAAGTTGTTCCAATCAGGGCTTTAACTTTTTCAGCCTCTTGTTTTTTTTTTTAAGTAAACATTTTTTCCTTTTGCATCCTTCCTTCAGTTTTGTAAACTCAAATGTCTGCTCGCTGCAGGGGGACACTCTTCTTTCAGCACCTCTTAAAATTTCATGAATTGAGTCTTTATCAAGTTTTTTTCTTGTTATACAATTTAGGATGTGCAACATTGAAAAAGTATTTAAGATATAACTATTAAATTTAGAACAACCATTGTTTTGAGAGTAGCACTGCTCGGTGGTCTGAGGTATTGTATTGTAATCTGTGTATAATTCTTTATTTTCAAACCTACATTCATGACCTTTTGAGAGAAAATAGCACTTAGCTTAGGTCAATAAGAATATAACAAATGATTTATCTTTCTGGCCTAAATATGTAGATTACTGGTTTGGCAATCCTGTAATGATAAACTTTGCCCTTTACCCCCAAAAGATAATTATGAATTGCTGCCTCTAAACTGGTGTCGCCTTATATTAACTCAACCCTTATTGGATCCCAACTGTAAATCATCTCTCAAATGTATATGTTACAGCAAAAGAAAGTAACATTTCCATAGTATCTGGACAAGTATAAAAGAATACCAATACATTTACAGTACTACATTGAAGTGCACCTTACATACACAGTGTTGTAGTCTCATTCTTTAAAGCTGATATTCTTCCCTACCTGCTTTCGAACACATGCGATTGTGCGTTAAGGCATGTCTTTCTGACTATGAATATGAGCAGAGCTGAGGACATGATTCTGGAGCAGGAAAATCATCCTCACTATCATATCAAAAATAAATCACTCACACCTACACCACAGAGTGAATAAACACGCTGTTGTGCTGAAATCCTGGTGGCACTTTTATTTTCTGGCTTGGTTATTGTATTGCTCCACAGCTCCTCACTTGAGGACCTGCGGCATAAGACAGTTGTTTGCTTTATTTAACGCTTTGCCTCATTCAGGCCTTTTGTGTGGGACTTGCTGCAGTGAATTGCATAGTAGCTGTGAACCAGGGTCCACTTGGGGACTTCAGACTACAATCAGACACAGGTCACCAGTGTAAAGGATGAGTCTTTCTGTGCTGGCTGTGCGGCAGAGCCCATAGATTTTAATAATAATGTTAATCTTGTTATCACTTGCATGCTATTCTCCTGAAATTCATACGAGACTGTCTAAACTCATTTCACTCTCAGTGAGCTTTTATAGCTCTCAGAGCAGAGTGATTTATGTAATTTTATTCTGGGATTGGTTTAATGTCAGGCAGAAAATGTGAAAAGCCAGTTGATGTGGCCACTGTGTCACTACAATTCCTGTCTCTTGTTCCACATGATAATCGTGGACTTATAAATATTTAATGGACCCATTCCTCCTACAGCACCTTGGATGTTAACTGGTATTCATGATCACCTTTTAAAAACAGGCTGCTGTGGCTCTCACTGCTCAATGTTATTGTGTCCATGAGGTGTTGGCAGATGTGTGGAGATGTGCTTATATTCTAGGTGCTGTATGTAGCCACATGACAGATTAGATGAAAATAAAACCCCTGTTGATAAAAAATACATATACTGATATAACCACTTCTTTAAAATTTAAAAGCTCCTTCCATTTGATTTACAATATTTTTATTTCTGAGAGTGCTGTGCTGGGATATCCCAGTTCACTGAAGCGTTTGCTTGTATTTGGTTTTCCGTCTACCTCAGTCGGAAAAGACCTTATATGTATGAATAGACAATTTAGCAATAACAGAAGTTCGTATAAAATATACATGTCTGCTTTTACTGCCTATGATTTTAACAGCCATCCTAAGAAAGCAACATTGAATGGATTCAGTTATCTGCAGCAGCACAAAAGGAGTTAAAAACAAATGTTTCAAAATCTGTTCATAGAATTTTATCTCTCTGGTCCTAACATGTTACAGATTCTTAACAAACTTTAATTTAATGGATAAGATGAATCTACCAAAAAAATACATTAGTGTTTTCATGTATGACTGCATTTTTGCTGACATTTTCAAAGTCTTTCATACCCATTAATATGTGAAATGAATTAAAAGTAATGACTGCTTGTTGATTTTGCCTTGCTTCCGTTTTAATGTGTCTCTGTGAGCATACTGCACATTTCAAACATATTGAATTTCGTATCAAACAGTTCCTTGAAAAATCCATTTAATAGCAATATAGCAATACAGACTGTTTTTAAATTTTAATTTAATCAGTCAGCATCCTCTTCATTAAATGTATTTTTTTAAATCAACATTGTTGTGTGAAGGCAAGGTTTTGTGTGTGTTTTTTTAAAAAAAACAGATCTTACTGCTCCAGTGATGTGTTCATTTTAACTCCTGATCAATATTCCACAATTCTTTAGATTTTTAAATGCGTCAAACTTTGCTCTTAAAATCAATATTTGCTGTCAACAAATTAATTGTATGGTTCCTTTATTTTTAGACAATAACAAGTTTCATTTTGCACCAAAATTAAAAAATGAAAGGGATTGATGGCTGAAACCAGCAGTGAAGTCAGGTCCATCACATGCAGACGATGAAAAATGAAGCTCCAATTGTTGACGAAAAAACAAAAGATCACATTTAAATATTCGAATATGCGTGGGCTGTAATGATAAATGATGCCCAAAAACCGAATCAAGTAGCTATTGATGCAGAAAATGAAGAAGAAGGTGTGACATAATATAACATATCACATCAAAGACAAAGTCTGTTCTGCAGTCAATGAGTTAGGAAGAACAATCCAGTCAAATTAGAAGCTCAAAAACTTTTTACTTAGAACACCTGTATGGCTGAAAACTGAGATGCAGCTTTTTGCCTTCTGATTACGGTCTGTAGTATTGTAGCTTGACGTCCATTTTGTGTTATTTATTAGAAAAAAAATCCCTCAAGTTTATTTTTTTTAAATCAACATTTCTTCTTCAAAGAGTAGAACCTACTCCCTTTTTGTTTTTACAAGGTACTTTCTCATAGTGTTCTTCAAAGTCTAGAGTTTCTTCAAATGAGTAATTTCTGAAATAATAGAGCTAAGCAGACTAAATAACAACAGTATCACAAAGGTACTATATGCAGTACCTTGGCGGTGCTTATTATCATTGTGCATGGCCTGATCTTATCTTTGTGATGTGATAATCCTTTTTAGGAGAGGTCAGGCTTGATTGAGAGGTGCAAAATCTCAGCTGTGTAAACTCACTCTGGCCACAATCAACTTAAATGTTAAAAAGGTGATCAGCAATCACTTCCTAAATACACAAAAATTATAAGTGTGAGGAAGCAACTCAGTTTTTTCCATTCTATAAAATAGCATTATTTTTGAGAGGGCAATGTCTGAATGGAAACAGAAGACCACACATTTGCTCTGTGTCTGTACTGGCTGTAAAGATTACTACTAATGCTAAGGGTGGCTTAATACAAGAATGTATTAAAATGGAAAAGAAAAAATCCAATTCAAAAACTGATCTGAGGAAGCATTTTAAAAACAACATCAACTATGTATGTCTTTCAAGAAGCAAAAAAAAAACAAACAATGCAAGCCCGGCAGCACCTGCAGGGTAGTGAGTGATGCTGTGTGTCCCTTGCAGGGAAACAGTGTAGAGATGGCCATGTGGTTCCCCAGGAAGACCCAGCTCCTGAGCAGAGTGGAGTCTCTGAGACGGAGTGCGACGAGCCTGCCTGCAGACTTCGAGGACAGAGTCTCCGCACTGACACAGAAGTGGGACCTTCTTGAGGTGAGCCTGTCAAGCCGGAAACCAACTTTCTCGAGAACAAGAAAGTTTTGCTTCCAGCTAACTTGAGTTTTTAGAAATCAGAGATTTCTCTCAGGGCATTTTAAATGGCAAAGTTAGGGATAGAAGACTACGTTCCCCCCTCCCCCCCCCCACCACCACGGTGCTGATTATCCCTGTGTAACGTGATTCATCAAAGAAGCTGGGCAGCAATGAAAAAGTAACCCTTAAAAACAATCCTGCTCCATGTGCTAAAGAAAGTTAAAAATCCCCACGGGTCAGTTGAGTTAATGCAGGTCGATATCCCCCTTGAAAGGTTTTGGTTTTTTCTGTTATAGCAGGCTTTTAGAGTCCCTAGTCGAGATAAAGCTTTGAGAGCTTGCTAGGAGCTCATTTTAAATGAGTGACTGAGGATCAACACTTATAAGTTCTATAAATGATGAACAGGCCCTAGGCTTTTTTTAGCTGTTATCTATGCAAGACATATGCAGGTAGTAGCAAGTACAGTAGCTTTCTAGCATTCAGATGGGACAGTTACTAACTTGGATATCATCCAAAGTGGAAGATCTTATCTCCTACAACCTCCTTGATGATATTATTAATTGTAGGGGTCGGCTTGAGATTCCTATCAGAGTTCAACTGTGCATTGCTTTTAAAAGCTAATTTTGGACTAATCATAACTGATCTAATCCATTACATGAAAAATATAATCGGTACACTTTCAATTATCCCTTTTACTTCAGGAATGCCCTGAGCCATCTTGTGTGAATTAACAGCATTGAAGAATGAACCAACTACTCCTGAGATGAAAGAGTTTATCCTCATGCAGTTAATTGCCTACATGGCTTTTGTGAAACCCCAGGTGGAAAGGCCGGGCATCAGGGCTTGCCAGTTTCAGCTACTCTGGTGTAAAAACAAGCAAACAAAATCTGTCGCTGGATACAAAGCTCTCGGTCTCAGTTGAAATATCCCAGTTGAGGACGGCTTGCTTTACAGAGTTCGTTTAAAGTGTAAAATGAGATGTCAAGGGAGGAATTTTGGTATTGTGGGCTGAAAAGGTACAGTCTGATTATAATATAACCACTCCGGGCTGGATATGTGTTTTCTGATTGGTGCAGTTCACAGTTCTGTTTTGTTTAGCTGCGTTCTTAGTTGGGAAATTCAAATAGGAGAGGGCATCAAGGCGCTGAGATTGGAATGAGAAAAAGAATCATCTCAGCACAACACCAAAAACAGTTTTGTTGCCTGAAAGCCGCACTGATTTGTGAAATATGTACCAACTGAGATGGCCACTGACCTAGACAACATCCTCTTTGGCTGATTGAAAGAAGCCCAGCTGCAGTGTTCTGAGGATGTGTGTGAAAAGGTTCTGTGCCACCCAGTCTGGAGATGTTTGTTTCTAATCTCTGTAGACTATGTGCAAGCGTGCAGCGTTCCCTGTATGGCCATCAAAACCTGCTGCCTGTTTCTTTGTACTGTACTGATCTTTCCTTAGTCAAAGCAATGAGAAAAAAATTGAACCTGCTTAATTTGCATATGTATTATTTTTTAAAGCAAATAGAGTTTTAATTTAAAGCTTGTGCCAAAGAACTTTAAAATGTTTCCACCAGAGTGATCAGTGTTAATTAACATTTTACAAAAAAATTAACAACCATATATTTAATTGCTGACAATTTGAAAAAAAAAGTATATGAAATAAAGTACTGTTGGTTTGAATATTTCTTTCATCTGAGGTGAGCAGCGTGGAATAAAAATACATTAGAATGAAATGTCAGTGGTGCGTAGAGTTTAATCTGTGAAATTCTGTTCCCTGTGCTGCACATTACTCTGTCTCAATTGCATATTAAACAAGCCTATCAAGGCAGACATTGGCATCTGGTGTGCTGACACAAATTGTGAATTAAATGAAATTGATGTCCTCTGTCGTATATTTATGAAGACAGACCATTCTCTGAAGTATTCTGCTTATGAAGAATTTATGATTGCAAACTGTTCCAGGACAAAATAAAATGGCAATAAATTCTTTTTTGTAACCCTGCCCTCCAAGGGCATTGATTTCACCTCCTGCTGCTGCATTTGTCACAGCACAAAAACAATAGCCAAATCTGGAATCCATTGAGGACCTTCAAATTATCAATATTCAAACCAGGGAAGACAAAGAGACAGGCAATGTCCTTCGTAGAATTAAACACTTTAGAAAGTGACAAATGTGCATTCATGTAGCACTTCAGGAGCAGATAGGTGACTTACAGTCATTCGGAAAAAGAAAAGCGTATAGTGAAACAAACATCTGTCACTGTGTTGTTAACGGGCTAATCCTAATAGCACTGCTCTTTTAATGTGCTTAATTCCTTCATCCATTGGGATGGTCTGTCACTGACAAAACAAAACCCTTAAAGTCACGTGTCTTACACCATTTTTCTGCAGTCAAATGCAGACTTTTTTTCACTTCAGAATTGTTCCGTTAAGTTTTCTTGATGCCGAAAAGTTGTACAGGTGGTACTGCTGAACCCTGTGAATAAAGACAATGACCCTCTTGCAGAAATTCCAGTCCGGCTCTACAAAGTCGTTTTCCGTTTCCATTCTAAAACATTCATGGGAATACAGCTGACGCGCTTCGGCACATTCATCTTCTTATTGTCTTTGTTGTAAAGTGTGGTGTGTAACGCAAGCCACACAAACACTTTGTTGAAAGAGTCACTATTAAAAATGCAAGCAGGGTGCAGAAATTACAGTGCAGTTAATTGCTGTGGCACACCAAAATAGCCTTTTCATTGCTGAATCATTATCATATCCGTTTCATTACAACTAGCACAGACGCCCTGTACAAAAGAATTACAATGACACCAAACTGTATATAATAGTAAGACAGCCGTGTATTTTGTACTGGTAAATGCTTTTTCACAGTTCTCTGTCCACACTCATTTCCACCCCTCGAGTCCTGTTGCCTACAGAGGGCAAGCAATCACTCCAGCTTCAGACTACATCTCAGTTCGGCGTCAGATTTCGTCAGTCTGACGAGAGAAGAACTTTCTGATCGAGATTAACCCATGTAAATGTCTTCTGTGTTTTTCTTTTTTTTGTTTTGTACTCACCTCCCTTTTCCGTGTTGTCTACCTCGGGCAGGTGTAGTTCCACATCTCCTTTAAGCTGTTGCTATCACCCTAGCATTCACAAATTCTCTCTTTAATTCTCTTGATGTACAGTAACCAAACTCATAAAGTTGCTTAACCCTACAATTGTGTTTACAACCTCAGTTTGAAGAGATTCATCATTTATTTACTACCAACTTTAGAAATATTGACAGTTGCTCCATCTGGTCTCGAACTGGGCTCAGATCTCGGCGAAGATCTGTTTTGCGTCGATGTTTAACAAAGGTGCTGCGCTGTCAATAGCTTCGATAGATCCCCCACTGCCAGACCGAGGGATTTGCATCCACACAAGAAGGGTTAGAAGCAACAGTCACCCGAATCAAAGCCATTACACCATTTCTGCTCTGCGTTCAGCCTGCCGTTTGGGACGCACTTGAAAATGCGGTGATCCGTCGCCAAGGGATTTTTGGGGGTAAATGAAACAAAATAAAATAAATTAAATAGCAGTTGTGGGATATCAAAGTAAGCTGTGTAAAAGACAGACATAAAATGTTGGAGGCCAATGCCTTGGAGTTTAACATAAAAGGGCGCTTTGTTGTTGCTGTTTGCTTGTATTCACAGAAACGTCGCTTTGCTTCTTCGTGCTTTGTTTTTCATTTTCTTATTCTGCTGTGTGGTAATAGAAGACCCTGGAGGAGAGGACTGGGGGCCAGACCGGAGCCCAGGCTGGGCTGGGCCCCTGTAGCCTGCTGTCCCCCGAGACCAACGGCCTGGTCCGGCAGCTGGAAAGCAGAATCAAGGAGCTGAGGGGCTGGCTGAGAGACACGGAGCTCCTCATCTTCAACTCCTGTCTGAGGCAGGAGAAGGCCGAGGCCGAGGCGCCGCACGCGCCCAAGCAGCTGCAGTACTTCAAGGTGAGAGGCTGCCTCCTGTCGGTGAAATGAACCTGTGGAAATGGCGCCACAGTGCGTAGGGGGGGTGTACACCTACAGTACCCGCTCAGCAGTGCAAGGGGGGCGCGGTGGACATTTCATTAACTCCGGATATTTAGAACATCAACAGGCGAACAAACCACATGCCGTCTGGACGCGAAGAAGGAAAATCGGGGCGTAAGATCTTTGGCGTAACTGGGTGTGTCTTCCGATTTATCATTACGTAGTCATTATTTCGCAATGGATTGTGAAGGAAAGGGAATTCTTTTTTTCAAAGATCACACATTTTCAGTGCCCTCCCTAAGTAACGGTAATATAAGCGAGGTATTAAACCACATCTTTAGCTCCCCTCAGTGGATCCCAGTCTCTTTGTGAAGACATATCAGTGTTACTCTGAATCGGTGCACAAGGAGACTAAAATCCTAAATGTAATACACCCTATATGTTAGCAAAAATAATTCAGTATGGTTTGGTTCCCATTTTTTATTCCACTGAACCCTAAGCAGAAAATGAATCAACAGCTGTCAGCGTCGGAGCCGAAATGCTTTCGATTTGATGACATTTTTTTGGTTTGTTTTGAGGGACCAATACAATAAGTGGAAAAACCTATTTTATGTCTATGCGCAATAAATGCTGCTATAAATTATGGTGGATTAAAAAAAGCAACAACATAAAGAAGACAAGCCTTTGATAAAAAAAGTCATATTGCAGGAGGGGAAAAACACCACAGCCATTGATTTCCTGGGAATGCACTGGGTAAAAAAAATGATTAGAAATATTGATAAATGCAGCTCTTATGGACAGAACAGCCATTACATTACAAAGCAAAAAGGCAGAAAATGAGAAAAAAAGAGCATTTAACGATCATCTATCTGTTTTGGCAATTTTGCTGAAAATAGATCCAATATCCAGAGCTGGCATAATTATAGTCCTTTTGAAAGGTTATCGCCAAGGGAATATTGTTTTATAGGTTGTGTTGCAGTTCATGCTATGGAAACAGTTTAAGGGTCACTTCACAGTTAAGGGAACAGTAAAAGATAGATGCGATGTACAACTTTAGTAGCTATGACATAAAATATCTCAAAAAGGATTATTATGCTTTTTATTACTGTCACTTAATATATAAATAGAGAGTTCAGATGATTTCAAGGCATAAATGTCTAGGTGCTTTTTTTTGTACTTCAGTCATATCTCACTTTAAACTGTCCTTCTTCTACAGTTTGGCAAGCAACATCTGTGTTTGTCCACAGGAAAATCTGACTCCTTTATTTATGTAGAGCTTTTTCTTCTTACAGTATATGCAGCTGATAGTGTTTAAAAAGAGGGAGAAGCCTTGAGGGAGCTCCTAAGTGTTGGTAAAAGAAGTCAGGAAAGTGTTCAGCGAAAGCTGGGGTTCTTCAGCAAAGAGTGACCACATTACTCCTTACAGTCCTCTTAGTTCTGCAAACATTTAATGGCTATAGACTAGCACCCAAATTTACACCAACCTTTTAGGGGCTTTTGGCTTTGGAATTTCAAGGTCATAACAGTGCATCATTTTCTAAATGTACATCATAGTAATATTTCTAAATTATAACCCCGGCTTAATTCAATGAAAGGATACTAAGATGTGCAGCCTTGACCTCTTCATGATAAAGTAAATCAAAGACGAGGTCATTTAGGATTTTCCAAGACAATTTGCATAGAGCACTTGAATTGTGGGCAATCAGTTAGTTGCCTGGAGAGTTGGTAGCCTGTTTTTCAAAGTGCCTTTCTTAAACCAACAGTCTTTAACAATTACTAGTTTGTTAACACCATCAACTGGGATAGTTTCCAGAGATTAAGCCTTCATTTTGGCCACAAAAACAACTGCCCCATTTTAACCAGAAATGTGTTCATAATCTCTCATAATTCCAAATGTTTTAAGAGGATTACAATGATTATATGTCACTGAAGAACAAGAAATATTATATTTCTACTCGATTTTCTTTAGATACTTTAGTGTTGGAATTCCTTCCCTCTTTCAGCATGGAAGTTTAATTTATTATAATCCCCAATAAGAAAAAATGAATAAATCAGGGTCATACCTTGTTACTCTCTCAGTAAAATGTGCTCCATTGTGAGCTTCAAACCAGACTTTACATCCATACCATTTTTTAAGTGTAAAGAAATAGAAAGATGATTAGAATACCTTTTGTTTTTTACTAAATCGAGCATATTCAGTTCCATACTGGTTTTGCATTTTGATGTTGTTTTTGCATCGTACCAGTTAAATGGCTTTCTATGTGGCACTAAAGACATCACCATCTTTTAAAAATAATGAGGTGTGACAGTCCGAGGGTTAGAGCACGAAATGAACAGTTATTGTCAAGCGCGTCACCGTTAACTCGTTAGTGATCTTAGACCATACCGAGTCATCTCATGGAAGGTCAAGTCTAATCAACGACAGCACTCAGCAAAGGATCGTCTGAAAGACTCCAGGAGCCTGTGCAACTGTTTTCTGATTTTGTATTCCGTAGCCTTCATAGAGCTAATAAAATGTGACAGCACAAATATAATATCAATACTTTCTCCATGATTAGGAATAAAGAACTCCTGTTCTTTGCCAAGTGCTAACCACATTAGGTCTGTGCAAGCACCAGCATGTAAAACTGCCAAGCACAGTATTAGTTCTTCATCGACAGTTAATAGAGTGCAAGCAGGTGACAGCCAAGAAGGACATGATGATTAACAAACCGATGGAGAGAAAACCATATTTTTACTTTATTTTACCATATTTTACTTTTTTTCGCATTACCACAAACTTCCTTGCCTGCTGTACACGTTTACCATAGATATGTGAGTCTGCATTTCTATGTTATATTATTTAGCATCCTCTTTCAAAATTGGACTCTCTTAATTGTTATTGATTGTTTGTGTGTACCTATCCAGTTTGGCATCTCTAATTGGAAACCGGTGCCAAAACATCACCAGAACCTTGGCGCCAAGCTGGGAGGTGATGAGAACTGTCCGCGCCTTCCGTCTTGAACCTGGATCGTTAAGAGCCAGCTGCCATTTTGCACACCTCAAGCACCAGGAGTCAGAAATGACTGCTTGGCGCTCTCCGTGAAAACACAGTAGATTGAGAGGTGGCCTGCGGGGAGCTCTGTTTCCTCGGCATGGCCATGGGTCGCCCTGTTTGAGCCACATTCGGCTCACCCCGGCGGTGCTTGGTAAACTGTACGCCACCCCCCAGCCAGTCTGGACATTTCGGTTGCTGTCGGCCTGGTCCTGCAGGCCCACACGCCTGTTGGTTTTCGTTACAGCCAAGAGACGAATTACTTAATTGAAGTCTTAATTGAATCGCAGCAAGTTGCTTTACTGGAACATTTGCAAGTGTTTTTTTTTGTTGTTGTTGTTTGTTTGTTTGTTTCAGAAATGTGGAAATTTACATTGCTTAGGAAATGCAGTTGTGAAAAGACGACCTCCGGCATGTTTAAGAGGTGAAAACAAACAGTTCAAATGAATCCTGATTTTAAGTCAATTGCATGACTGAGAGCTCAGCTGGAAAACAAAGTGGCAGCTGTGTGGGCCTTAAGCACCAGGATAGGGATCCCGGCCTGAGGCAGTGACATAACCCAGACTCAGACCCGCAGACCTGCTGGTCCAAAGAGAGGGCCTTCTTCAGTGGGCTCACTTGTGACCCCCGCGGTAATGGTACTGTTTGCACCTGTTCATTGGATTTCAATCCAAAATCCTTCCTACCTCTGTTCTAACTATTTGGGTAGTACAGAAGAAAATACATTTCCACCAAACAACCTTTCACAAAGTCAGATGTCAACATGTTGACTGCAATTCTTTTTTTTTTTCAACAGACATTTTCCTTTTCTCTCTTGAATAGATTGTGATTGGGAGTCTGATGCTGATCATTTTATTGCTAGCATCTAGCCAAGACGGAGTAATAGATGCATTACAAATACCCTCTGCAAACACAGAATCAGAAAGCACGACGGTGTTGACAAAGCTATTTTAGGCAAAGGATTGCTGCTGTATACTGTTAAATCAAACTTGGGTTTGATTTTCTTAAACTTCTGGTGTGCTGAAACATGGAAGAGTAACAATGGATTTGCGAGGACATAGAAAACACGAGAATTGTTTTGAGAGAGCACATATTCAGTCAGTGGTTCAAAACAGGTTCAACTACAAAAGATATGTAGTTTTGAAATTTAGTTGTGTGATCTGGTTGTCATTCCTTGCTTTTGTTACATTTATGTGCGATAATAAAACTGAAGAAGTCACTGCAATTTGAACTGACATAATCAACAAATATATTTAATCAGAACATTTTAATTAATCATAATTTATTATATCTCCTGTGTGCTGCTATGTGAGTTAATTCTGTCTTTTGCTTCAGTGGAGAGCATTTCACTGTTCCCTGCTCAGCCTAATTTATGTAGACTATATAGCAAAATATAAGCAAGGAAACGTGATCAAGGTGAATCTTACATATTATTTTTAAATGTGCAAATTGAATTAATAAGACAGTGATAAGACCACAGGAGAAAAGACATTTAAATTTCATCTGGAAGAGATTAAAATAAATGAACAGAAAATATGAAGACTGTTGGAGAATAGCTGACCATACCCCAAGCCACAGTGGCGATAAAGAAAGGCTTCTGACTGAGCACAAGAAATAAGCAAAATGATTACACCCTTATTAATACAGAACGGACAGGGCATTCCATTTGTTAAATTGTGAGGACATGTTCACACACAAAAGGATTTGACTTTGAAAGTTTTTAAAAGGCTCATGCCAAACGTCTGCATATTTACTGTCCCATTAATGACTGGTTGGATTACAGCAGCTGATGACTGTAATACTTTTAGATTGCTACAGTGCTCTAGATGGATCCCAGCACATGATGCAGCAATGAGAAAATGTGATGAGGTCTTGGGAAATAGTCATCTAAAACCCTGAGATTGTCTTACCAGCTTGCACATTACAGGCCAGCTGATGCGCTTATGCCTTTATTAAAAAGCCACCTGATGAATGGTCTCTTGATGAGCTTTCACACGCCGTATTTTTCAAGGGATGCTGGAAGCAAAGCATGAGGTTGCTATTGAAGGAAAGAGGGCTGCAGTGCTACCTTTCGAGACAGAAAGACAGCTCTGAGCTTGGAGTTGTGCCCAGACTCATTCAGAGGCTGAAGGAAACTGAATGATCCCAGAAATGTGTTAATGTATTGTACTTAGTGTCTGCTAAATCGCCGGTTCTTGTTATTTATATTTATAGCTGTATTTATTTTAGAAGGCTTTTTTTTTTGCTAATGCTAAGTAAATGCACAACGACACAGACACAAAACAATGACACAGACGTTCTCAATTTTAAGAGTGTGCTTTTCAGTCTGACTCACTGAACCTGTGTTCTTTCCTCAGAGAATGACAATTATAAGGACATAATTTCGATGTTAATGAGTATAAATTGGAAAGAAGCACTCTTTTTTTGTATATTTACTCTAGCTATTCTGCAATTTCCTTTTGACTTTACTTCTTTTAAAAAAAACTAACAGTGACCTAAGATATTTATGTAAATGAAAATGTGTCATGGAACTCATAATGTTAGTGTGCCACAAGAGGCTTGTTTTATAGCCAGAGAAACAACACTTCTGGTTAACGTGGAGTAAAAATTAATTTTCATAGCCACGTCTGTGGATTTTTCCATCAATGTTAAACCCATTCTGGGGTTTCATATGTTACAAATTATTGTGTTTCTGGTAGGGCGTGTGTGTGCGTACACATGCTGTTTTGTAGTAGGATAATCTGTCTTCTTGTTAGGGTCCTGCTTGTTTCATTTTGACTTTGCCTACCTAACTTATTGCAAACGACAACTTTATCATGATGTAGTGGGCCATATTTCTTTCTTCCCAGGAGGAAGGAGTTGTATTTTGCAATCACATTACCTGTTTAAAAGACAAAGGGACTGGTAAATATATGCTAAAACAGGAGAGGAAACTGCTGAGCCAAAATCCAATTTAAATGTAATAGTGTTTAATATTTATTAGAAAATGTAAGGGAACACATTTCCAAGCATCGGGGATTTACATAAATTGTACTCTGAATGTTTTGTCCTACAAGGGCCTGGCAGAAGACAGCAGTGGCAGTTCTTTACTTACAGTGAAATCGCTGCATATTTAATCAGGTACCTGCAAACAGGTATTCAGGTCAGGAGCATCCCGAATCGAATGTAAAAGGCATTTCCTTTTTTTATTTTTTGCATTGCAAGATATACATGTAGTGGGTTAACATTGTATCCTATGGTAAAAAAATGCACAGCAGTCTGAAGTGCGTTGTGCACTTTTAATATTTAATATTTCACCTATTTATGAGGAAGCATAAAACTAGATACTGCCTTGATTTACATTTTTCTGATGGACTGCAGTGTCATGGAAATTTCATCAGAGCTGGTGGTAGAGCTGGGAGCAATACAGGGCAGGCAGTGTTCACCCTGTAGCAGAGGGGAAGAAGAAATTAGGGCAAGTTGTGGAAACATTAATGGAAATGCAGTGCTGCAATAAATTGAATAATAAACCTAGCAGTCATATTTTGGCATAAATAGAGCTTTTGGTATTTGTCATCTGCCTTATTTAAAATTCAGAAATATTAAAGGTATGCTGTTCCCCTTATTATAGAAATAATAGAATTCTACCTATTACAGAGTTATGGTAATCTAAATTACTATACAGTGTAATACATCAGTAAATAGAATATCAGTGTAAAATATCTACCTGCTGATGTACAGCACATTACATTTGCTGAGGGAATAACATTTGTCATGTCCCAGGTTTTGGTCCTAATGTCTTTTTATAGGTACTTTTCACACGGTGGAGTAAAACCTTATGTAAATTGGATGATAATTCCAGTATAATGTTGTAGATAAATGAATGAATTGCATCATTCCTTC
Source organism: Lepisosteus platostomus (assembly GCF_059453375.1). Lineage (NCBI taxonomy): Eukaryota > Metazoa > Chordata > Actinopteri > Semionotiformes > Lepisosteidae > Lepisosteus > Lepisosteus platostomus. The sequence goes on along the minus strand of NC_142620.1, from coordinate 5,141,528 downwards.
AGTTTATACAATTATTGCACACTTTTACAGTTCAGCGTGCTACAAGAACAAAAGGGGTGAATTTTAATTTCACTGCTGGGTCTGCAGCCACATGCCCCAGCTCGTTTGTCCTTATGCTGAACACACAGGTATTGAAGAGGCTGTCGCATACTTTGTGTTTTCAGCTGTCTTCACTGACGTCGCATGTGTTCTTCCAAATGATTTGGCATTATAACTTTGAAAGACCGTTTTCAGAAAGCTCCCTGAAAGATATTCCCTCATTTTCAGGCAGCGCTGTTTTGCTCCAGTTCTTATCCTTTTCCCCAGTTAACTCGTAGTCTTCCAGCAGGTAGCCCATTGCCTTTCAGATGAATTCTACACGGCAGGACTTGATATGAACAGTGGGGCGCTTGAATGTTCTTTTCTTTTCGTGTTTGTTAATCTGTTCGGCAACATGTAGCTTAAGCTAATATTCAAGCCTAAAAACTATGCATGATCAGTGAAGTTTAACAATAAAAAGTTCTGATTGTTAACTACAAGTGATGATGTAGGCTCATCTCTATAATGTGCTGAGCGAAGGCATTTCTAGAGGCCTAGAGGGCGGCGTGTGTGGAAGGTGGCAGCGCCGTGACACTGTCGGGGTCTGATGGGGTTCTGTCTCCGCAGTCCCTGTGCGGAGAGATCCGTCAGCGGAGGAGAGGGGTCTCCTCGGTTTTGCGGCTGTGCCAGAGGCTGCTGGAGGAGCAGGACAGCAGCACTCCTGACACGGAGAGACAGGCCCTGCAGCTGGTCACCGTCAACCTGGAGCGGCGCTGGGAAGCCATTGTGATGCAGGCCCTGCAGTGGCAGACCAGGCTGCAGAAGAGACTGGGCACAGAGCAGGTGAGGGCCGGGGCACGGGGGCAGACACTGCCCCAGCGGTGGGGTCAGATGTGCCTCACGCGGTGCAGCATGCTGCGTCGTTGTGAAGCGAGGGGTGACAAGTATTCAAGATAACTGGGCCACACTGCAACACACTTTTCATAATAATGTTAAGAAAACCTCTAAAATATTCCAGCAGTATTGTTCCAAACAATATGCCAGCAGCCATATCACCCTGCAACTCACAACTGGCAATCCACTGAAGCTCAGCAGGTGTGAGCCTGGCCAGTACCTGGATGGGAGACCTCCTTGGAGACCTCCAGTCTGCTGCTGGAAGAGGTGTTAGTGGGGCCAGCAGGAGGCGCTCACCCTGCGGTCTGTGTGAGCCCTAATGCCCCAGTATAGTGCCGGGAACACTACTGTAAACAGGCGCCGTCCTTTGGATGAGATGTAAAACCAAGGTCCTGACTCTCTGTGGTCATTAAAAATCCCAGGGTGTTTCTCGAAAAGAGTAGGGGTGTAACCCCGGCGTCCTGGCCAAATTTCCCATTTCCCACTCCTCCCCACTGATAGCTCGTCTGTGGTGACAGTACTGGCGCACTATGGCTGCCGTTGCATCATCCAGGTGGGGGCTACACACTGGTGGTGGTGGAGGGGAGTCCCCATGACCTGTAAACACTTTGAGCGTAGTGTCCAGAAAAGTGCTATATAAATGGAATTTAATTTCAAAGAGAGGCTTGTTAAGTCATATTGAATTTCCTGAAACCTGTAGATGCCCAGCTATATAGTATATAATGGACGCCTCTAGTAGGAGTAACACTTTTCTTTGAGACGGGGTTCTGTTGTATGAGCCTTAAAGCATCAGTAAAGGTTAGAAATGAGAGTGGGTTATTTTGGCCATGTCGCTGTGCATCTTTTTCTATTAGTATGATCTGTCTGATAAAATCCCAATTATATCTCAGAGTAGAATGCTTCTATAACTGTCCCTTTTGGTATGCAAATCACCTAGCCGGCTGTGTCAGGGGCTGTTTGTTCCCCTCTTCCCTCCTTTCCTTTGTGACAATGGCATTCCTACCAAAAAGTGCGACAGCAGTTAAGAACATTCTAAGTGCTTTGCTTAACATATCAAACACAAGGAAACTTGTTGGTTTGTTGAATGTGTTCTAAACTTTTCTGTTGAAGCAGGAAGACAAATTGCTAGACTTTCTGAGAATCTGACCTTGCAAAGCTGCAAAGCAATTTAATTTTTTGAAGTGAGCGAAATGAAAAACATGAGTATGAGTTGTGTATAAGTAAACACCGTAGTCTCGTTTGATATAAAGTGGAAAAATCCTATTCTAAATTCAGTCCCAAAATATTATTTACTGGTTCTATCATTCCATTTACATTGCTCTTACCTGACATGAAACAAAATGCATACCAACCCCACAATTTCTGAAGCCCGTGATACTACCAAGCAAATGTATTCTCCTCGTACAGTATGTTAAAAACATAAAGCCTTTAAGAAAGTTCAAAACAGTAGTGTGTACATCCCTACTCGGATAAGTCCTTGAGTAAAACTCAGCAGGTATCTTCAACTGACGCAAAAATGTATGCAAAATATGTAATATACATTTGTAGTTCTAATTTTATTAAGCACAACAGGTGACAGTGCAGTCCCCATTTGAATGGCTGGTTAAGTTGTTTTAAAGTACTCATATAGCATATACAGTAGTACTCATCATGTCAGCTGAGGTAATGCACTGAAATTATTTTTATTTGATTACGCTGATTGATTGTTCTCACAGTTGAGGGTTTTATCATGCATTAGCCATCCACGCTTAGTCATTAGTATTTCCTTTATCAGCAAGCAGAGAATAAACAGAAATCTAATAAAAATTCATTATAGGGGATGTACGACGTACCTAAGCAAGTGTTAGATTTGCTAGTTTATTAGATTAACTGCGATAAAAGTGGCTAATATAAATAGGCCTTTCTGTTATGAACTAGAAGCCAAGCAATTTGTATAATTGTTCCCCACAAACAATGTGACTAAGCACATTTTGAAGATAGTCAAGGAATCTGATTAAACTTTACTCATAGAGGCTTAAATATGCTGGACAACAAACTGTGTTTTAGGCAGCTAATTGGCAGATTTCTAATTGATATAAGAATCAAGAGTTCATCTGAAATAAAATGTATTGGTTGCTTTTTTAAAAATATATTTCTTGTCTGCTGATTTAGAAGGGGGGAGGTCAAAGGTGAGTGTTTCATTGATGCAGCGCTGTCAGTGATAGTTTAATGCTGACACCATTGCATTTCTAAACTTTTTTTGTTGTTTAAGGTCCCAGGGAACGTAATCGAGCCTGCTTTCATGGATTTGAATACTTCAGCTGAAGATTCCTGGGAGTGGGATGATACGGACATTAGCAATGACTTGATCAGTGTCAATATGGAGCCGCATGACCTTGAGCAAGCAGAGAGCCATACATCAAAGTTAACAGTGAAATCTCCAGGGAGCATGGCTGGTGACCCCCAGTTTGATCAATATGTCTCACAACATGACAGTCCTTCTTGTGGCTCTGGGTTCACCCCTCCTTCTTCCAGCCCCCGTGTGTATCAGGTGTACAGTCTGCATAACGTGGAACTGTATGAAAGACCACATCTTCCTTTCCTCGGAAAGTCTCCTCAGGATTCAAGCCGGAAGCAACCAAATACTTTAATGAAAAGCCTCAGCAAAGATTCTTCTTTTTCTTCCACCGAATCCTTGCCGGACCTGCTTGGAGGTGTCGGTTCCATCAATCAGGGCGGGCTGGCGTGCAGCGGGGACTCGGCCAGGAGGTCCGAGAGCGAGAGTGGAATTGTGAGCGAGGGCGACACAGAAACTACCGCCAATTCAGAGGTTTGCCCCCCGAACCGGGTTGATGAGCCCAGGGGTGAGCTGTCATCAGAACCCCCTGTTGGCGTGGATGAACCAGAGAGTTCATTGACTTCCGATGAAGTGAAGATGCAGAGCGCCCTAAACAGGATTAAAGAGGAAAAGCACAGGAGTGGTAGTGGCGGGATTGTAGAACATGTGGATGTCTCTGTTTCCTGCACAAGCCGTGGCATTTTACAAGCAAATGACCAAAACACGCCAGCGGAAAAGAAAAAGCGCGCTAGCATTGACCAGCCATCAGAGGGCCACCCTGTGGCAATCGTTCTTAATGGCCAGGAGCCTCTGGCAGAAGGAGACACAGAAGGATTTAAGCAGCCTCCGTTCACAAGGCAGGATGATGAGAGAGGATGTGCTGATCTGAAAAGTGGCAAACTGTCTGCCTTTTTATCCCATGGGTCTTCCCTTGATTCCCTCTCTGTGGCTGGAGATTTATTTTTGTCCGGAAAAGACACGCTCCATCGCAGCACTTCTCTGGAGAGTTGGTTAGCCCCCTGCAAAAGCACAGAGGAAATCTCAAGTCAGCACAGTTTAGGAGACTTGGGCTTTGGTGGGGATTCCACTGGGGAGCTCAGCAAGAGGACTCTGGAATTGCTAAAGCGTTTGGAGAACATTCCGAGCCCTTTCAACCACAAGATGAAGCGCAGTATCTCTGACATAACACTCCAGAGCAGCTCCTTGAAGATGCCGGCAAGTACTCGGCTCCCCCTGGAAGTCGCCTCCTCTGTAAATGAAGACTCTGCGGCTTCCCTCACCGAGCTGAGCAGCAGTGAAGATCTTTCCCTCTGCTCAGAGGATATTGCTGTCCAGAAAAACCGAATTGTGGACTCCAATGCCTCCTTCCGGAAGCATGTGAACCACGTTGTGCCTGATGAAGCAGACGTCAGCATCAGCATGATTGTGAATGTGTCCTGCACCTCAGCTTGCACGGATGACGACGAGGATGACAGCGACCTACTGTCCAGCTCCACCCTCACTCTCACCGAGGAAGAGCTGGGCATCAAGGATGATGACGATTCTAGCATTGCTTCTGATGAGGAATATATCGAAAGTAGTTTTGCTTTAGGTCTGGACTACATGAAAAATGAATTACAGAACTGGATCAAACCCAGGATCTCCCAGTCCAAGGAAAAGAATGAGCTGGGTGACGAGCTTCAGTGTGGGGCCCTTTCCCGTGAAAATATCACCTCCTCCTTCACTGCGAATGAACGGCGGTTTTTAAACAGATCGGCCCTCAAACTGTTGGAAGCCAACGCCAATGGTAAGAGTGACTCACTTCGCCCAAAGGCCTCAGACATCAGCAAGGTGTCCCAAGAAAAGTCTAGAAGCTACATGAACCAGTTTGTGGATGATATGGAGAATGGAAATGTGGAGAATTCTCAGCTAAAAGCTAAAGATGCAGATGATGAGCTTCTGAGAGAAGAAGAAAGCCTTATTACAAAGAGTGGCGAATCCTTAAAAGACTGCTATGCATCTGATTTAGGTACTGGTAGCTCCGTGGGCGTGGTCACGGGTGCTAAATCCTTTCAATGTGACCTGCTGTCCACACAGCCCAAAGAGTCTTCTCTGGAATGTCAGCTAAGTGGAGAAATTCCATGTTGCAGCTCTGACAGAGAGCCTTCCTCAGTGTTACCTATGAGTAACCGCCAAGGGTCTCACAAGGGTACTGTGGAGTTGACACACAATGATGGCATTTCAGACTCCTTTGCTATCTTCAGAAAAGACGCGGAAGAAATTAGCGATCCCATTGCGGAAGTCCCATCATGTTGCAGCCACCATTCTCCCGTTGAGGAGGGAAAAAACGAAGATGACGGTTCCGTGCACAATTTCGTAATGGAGATAATTGACATGGCGTCTGTGGCTTTGAAGAACAAGACACTTTCAGACCCGCAGGCTCCCAGCCCTACTCCAGTGGCTCAAATCCGAGACAAAGTCCTGGAGCATTCTCATCGGCCAATACAGCTGAGGAAGGGCGACTTCTACTCCTACCTCTCCCTGTCCTCTCACGACAGTGACTGTGGAGAAGTCAGCACATGTGTGGAAGACAAGAGCAGCACACCCTTGCCCCCTGACCTCGGTGACACCTTAAACATGCGAGATGAAGAGCTACTATTTAAGCCCTGCACTGAACAAGTGTATATTGGCCCACCACTTAGTTACAGCATGTGCATGAGCCAGAGGACCCCTAAGTCAACTGGTCAGGGACACTCTTGTCATGCAAAACCCAGAGGGAGTGTCTCTTCCTCACATCAAAATGGAACAGACCATGCACCTAAACCACACTGCACTGAAAACCAGAAAGCACCTGGTATTTCTAAAGGAAGTACAGCTAGAAGCCAGTTAGAGTGCCATAATGAGGCTTCTTATCTTAATCCTTTACCATGTGAAACCCTGATAGACACTGTTGAATGTTTTTCAGATACTAAAATGCTTGAATCCAATATTTCTCCTGTAATGACTAAGATAAGAGTCTCTTGCTCCAGTACAAATCCTTTAAAAGAGGAAGACAGCCTTTATATTAATCCTAAAATTAACTGTCCCCAGATAAGAAAATTTGATAGGGATGAGAAAGGCCCCGCTTCACAGAGGATGAAACAGAAACACATTAAGAAAGGATGTAGTTCTCAACAGGAAACGAAGTCAGCTCATAAACAGGTAGGTTTGTGCATTATATTATACAATTTCTTTAAATAATGACACATCTTAGAATTACTGTTGTATTCATTTGAGCAACTAAATATCTCACAAGGCATGTTTTATTTCCCCACACCTACAGTATAATCCCCCCACCTCCTCTGCTCTTCCCTGAAGTGCTAATGGAAGAGGGATTTGCATCTTTAGATTTAAAATTTTAAGGTCTGCAGAACAGAATAATCATAATCTGTCAGATTATATTATGAATCATAAGCAAAAAATCCAGTGAAAATTATTGCTTAATTTCATGACTGAATTAGCATGCATTTGTGTTATTCAGAAATACTTTTCCATCATATATATATATCCCCACTTGCACATTTTTACTGCTGTTTCCTATTAGACTGGTTGTTAAATTCCGTGCAAAAGAATTTGTGTGCCATGGTACTTCGTGTCTGATCATTGTGTAAATTTGTGCAGAAGTTCATTAGACTTGATACTGAATCAGTTTAGTACATTTGCCACCAGATGGCTGTTTGGCTACCCCCCCTCCCCAACAACGAAGCCTCTCAAGATTTGACTGTAAATTGATCCACAGCGTAATTAAGTGATTACCCTGTAAACTACAGCACTCATAAACACTGCTGACAAAAGAATGAAAGCCACTGGCTCTGGAATTGAGTTGATTACGCATAAAATAAGAAGACATTTATTGAGAAAGACATTTTAAGTTGTTTAAATGCTACAATTAAATGCATCGGAAGAAAAATTCATCCGGTATGGTAAGAAATAGCACTTTTAAGTAATTCTGCATTCTTTCGTTGTGCATGTTGGATGTGGAAAACGCTCATTTACAAAAGGTTTTGATTTACTTTTGGATAATAAAATGCAGAGAATGAAACTGTTTGCAGATTTACCAAAAGCACAACCTTGAAAATTGCAAAACGGAGTGCTTTTCTATATTTTCTAAAAAAAAGAGAACAACATTTACCATTTAATCTTATGCAGACTTGCAACTACTTTCATGAAAGCTAGCAGAACTTATTTGCTTCACCAGAATAGAGAAATTATACATACAGTTTATACATACAACTGAGCCATCAAACTAAGCCATTATTAATCAACAGCTGTATAAAATTGAATATTCTTCCACAAACACATATGATGGTATATTATTAATATGTAATATTGTACATAAGAAGTCACATGTCAGTATTATTTAGGGAAATTGTTTCAGTAGTTTAAGTAGCTTCAGTATTTAATGATTGGCTTTGGAGAGGTGTTTAAAAAATAAAGGGGAAACATATTTGTATTATAATAGGAACCATCCAAAACTACATACCACACTTCTATCTTTGAAGGTTATTCACAAGTGAAAATTAGGTTTTATTTCATTTGAATATAATCATTTTATGAAGCATGTTAATTCAGAAAAACACTAAAGCTAACAGCTAACCCATGAAGAAATGTAGAGAAAAATAGTAGTGTTTAAAAATGTGTTGCTAAAATATGACCATGTTCAGTGGATGGCACGATGGCGCAGTGGTCAGCACTGCTGCCTTGCAGCCCTGGGGTCTGAGGTCCAGTTCCTGGGGTGCTGTCTGTGTGGAGTTTGCATGTTCTCCTCATGTTCACATGGGTTTCCTGCAGGTGCTCTGCTCCCACAGTCCAAAGACGTACCGGTAGGTTAATTGGCTTCTGTGAAAGCTGGCCTGCAGTGAGTGAGTGTGTGTCTGTGTGTGCCCTGCGATGGATTGGTGTCTAGTCCAGGGGTAGCCTGCCTTTCACCCTTTGCTTGCCAGGACAGGCTCCTGTTAGAAAATGGATGGACATGATCCCGGAAAAAAAAAAAGTGTGCTTACTGGTCATCACTATCATGTTAAAGGTCCACCCATAGGAAGCGAAATGTATTTAAAAAAGATTTTTCTCCCTCTCAGTTGTCAAGGCCAGAGGCGTACTCGAGAGACGATGGCAAGAAAGCTAAAGGCAGCACCACCTGCCCTGACAGCTCCGGCACATCCGCTTCTCAGCTCCCTAAGACGACCCCGGAGTGGAGAGCCGTGAGGCCCCTGACTAAGGTACAGAGGCCGGGATGGGGGCTGGAAAGCAAGCGCACCCCCCAAGTCTGTTTGCAGTAGTGCTAACAAGGGAGTCCTGTAGACAATGCTCAGCCACCAGCCCAGCATGCCAAACAATACATTTTCTTACTGCTCCATCCATATTGCAAGTAAGCACATTAATAATGTGTCTCATCATCAGTTCTGCAATCACATACGCGGCTGTTGCAGGTCTCTTTTATTATTTTGTTTTGCAATACAGGCCTCTGCAAATTGTCCGTGATCAGACATAAGGACCTCCTTCTTACACTGATGATGACTCTGCCTCATCTGTAAGCTGCTGTGTTATGATTTAAATTATAGGCGACTGTGCTTTCATCATGACGTTTCCTCGTCCTTCCAGACTGGTCTGAAAAGGCTGCAGCTGCATAAGCACGGCCATATATTCAGAAGTGTTAGCCGCTGCTGTTTCCAGCGCCCTAAAATTGGTGGAAAAATGAAAGCCTTTTTGTCTGTAATCATTCTCTCTCATGAAATAAATATTCCATAGCAAGAAAGACTCTGTCGCCTCTGTCCGAGGCACAAGACTTACAGATGCCCAGAGGAGTAAGTTGCTAATCAGATGGCTCGGTCTGGCCTGTGCGCTCCTTTCAGAGCTCTCTTTAAGGATTTTTACAGTCATCTGGAAACTCTCACACATTACATGTATCTGCCTCTGATGGTCACAGTTACCCATCCATGGAAAACAGTTTCAGAATGCTTCATATACAACTTTGTTTCAAGCAGTCCGAACTTCCATGTCTTATTACTTTTTTTTGGTTCAAATTGTTTTATGCAAAATTTGAATTTTTGCAAGGACTGGACCTCACTCCTTTCTTTCTAGTTGACTAATACTGTTTCAACTTCAAATCCTGATGACTAAATGTTGAGAACTGCTTACTGTACTGTATGTTCTGGCGAACATTTATTTTTTTAATGGACAATATAGTTTTCTCGTTGAATCCTTGGCAACTCGTAGTGCCCAATTAAAACCCACTTCCTCCACTGGAGCTCATTTAGAGCCCTTAAGAGATCTGTTTTTGGTCTAGTTGATATCACCACAATTGCAACAGAACTGCAGAGGATGTTTTCTATCTAAATTTGGGTGCAATATTTTCCACAATTTTTAGTTTTCATAAAAACCTTTTTAGTAATTGCTAAAATTCATGATTTCTGTATGTTTCTAATGATACAGGGGTACTACAGAATACATCATGTGTTCAGTGCAATGCATCATCGATGGAAATAACCTTGACTTTAGAAACAAAAAGAATGTACTTCAAATAAAAAAGCTAAATAAGGCTTACTGAAACTATTCAAGATCAATTGATAGTAAGCGGAAAAAACGGGTAAGATTTGTATTGCAGATCAACATCTGCTTTTGGGGTTGAATTTAAATGAGGAAACTTATTTACTTTTTTGCGGTATCTACATTCTTCTTACATAAGAAACCAGGAGGAATGGGGATTAGAAAGTGATATAAATGCATTAGTATATGATGACTGGTTTTCTTATTTAAATATTGCTGAACTGTAGTTTTGTCTGGTGTATTTACTTGCCCTAAAGTACCTTTACCCTGATGCTAATTAAATGGGGCTCTAAGCAAGGCCTGCACACACTAACTACTTCTCCACTTGCTAAGAAACGCTGGGGATGTGGGTTGAGATTATCAGCGAGTCCACTGACACGTACTATACAAAAGATTAGCAGTCACAGCAGAACAAGCCAATAGAGACTAAACCATGTTAAATGCTGCTGATCCTCTGTGAAGCTAAAGGAATACTGGAATAGATAGATAAATGTGGAAAATGTCACAGATAACAGGTGTATTAAGACAGCCACATAGCGTTCTGTATCTCCGAACAATGTAACTTAAAACACTACAACATACACATCTTTACAGCGATACTGGCAGTGACTGTTGCTGTGCAATTTGTGCCTGTTATTTCATTAACACTCCTGATTGATTTTGAATTCCATTTGAGAGATGAAGAATTGCAGATGGCACATGTTGCTGAAGAGATAGAGTATTCTGTGTGGTTATAATCAGTCACACAGTCCATATTCATATTGTGTCACAGTGTCGAGATGTAAATAATCTGGATATTCTTCCCCAATGTACTGTTTATAATACTGATTACAAAAGGCAGATGTAGAATGGAGAATATGGTAGACACATTTCACACATTTTCCTCCCTCCCAGAACTCAAATTAGGTTGAAGTTGAGTTTAATTCAAAGGACACACAATCTAACATGTGCTACAATATAAAATGCCTTTAGAAGCACTGATCTCTATAATCACACAGAGTCACCCTTATTCAGCAGTTCCACAGTGCCAGGCTATTTTACCAAATGGCAAATTAGTGTGCAGGAAATACTTCTTTCTGTGAGCACTCCCACTGAAGCGATTCATTCATTTATGGACCAAGCAATTGCTCGTTTGCTGGTCTTTTAGCAAGGCACAATAACCTAAGCTGTAAACACAGATTAATTCCCATGCTTTTGCTGAAAGAGAGGGTTTGCAGTGGGCTGGTGTTGTCCCAAGTGAAACATGAATCTGCAGGGCTCACATAATTCCCCCTTCATTTTGTGAATGTGTTGCATAGCATTGCTGACATCAGTCTCACTGTCTAACAAGCTGCTGAAAGATGCAAAGAGCACACGTGCGCATCAGACTGAATGTTTGTAAATGTTCGATTCGTATATTAGTAAACAGAAGCTGAGGTGGCTGATCCAAGCAGATGTTCTGTGAAACTCGGAAATTAAGGACTGGTTAGGAGGGGTTCAACATCAAGACAGCTTCAATTTGTACATTTTCCCCTTCTGGGAGGGCATGTCTTCTCGGTATGCTTATTCAACATTTTACTCCCTTCCTAGCATTGTGTCCCCAGCTACTTTAAAAGCTCTGGCTTGCTGACCAGGCAGAGTTTTACTTGCACTCCACCGAAAATCTCCAGTAAGACTTCCCTGATACTCAGTGCTGTGCCTCTAGTTTTTATGCTGTTGACAAGTCAACAACCTGCTGGAACTGCTGTTGATGAACAGCTCTGGCTGTGCAGTGATTTTGAGCTTCAGTGTAGGTGAAAGGTTGTGCTCTCTCTCACCTGCTTTTACAGACTTACATATCAGCACAGCAGAGTGCTGATCAAAGCCTCCTGTCACCTTTGGAGTTGATGGTTGAGTTGTGGGACTTGACTATGAGTTTCCAGTCAACGTGATGTGCAGTGTGCTGAGCATGGCCTGGTTCAATGTGTTTCATTTATCAGTCAGACAAAACCTGAAGTCTGACAATGCTTTGATACACATTTAAAGTTTTGTGTACATCTAGTAAACTATTTCTGATGGCCACATTCTCCAGGGCATTCGAATCTTCATTGTGAGGAAGACTTATCACATTTAACAATCAATTCTGAATGGTGAATGGCTGTACTTCTGGAAGCTTTGTCACAAAAACCTTTGACCTCATTTTTTTTTTACTTTTCATTTCGCATGAAGATCATGGGCCAACAGAAGGCTGTGCGTTTCAAAATATCTTACTTTTAGTAATTACAGCATTCAATCTTGAATATGTGTTTTCACATGTGATCTTGTTCTGGAACCTCACCTTCTTGTTGACTTAGTCATTCACTGTTGTTTTGCACCAAAGAAAGCTGAATCCCCAGGTGGCTATCATTCTGTGTGGAGATTTTTGATGGCTCAAGAAACCCACTACAGCCTCTATCCCAGTTCTATGATTTTCATGTGTCTATATGTAAATCTTGTGTCTAGCTCCGTATAACCTCATGACAATCTTATAAATATTTAGAAAAGAGCACCTTTATTGGTTGAGCCACTCAGGAATTTGTGATCATACTTAATTTACCAGGTTTCCTATTCCTTTTTTTTTTCCTTCCTTTGCTGACCTCAATTTCACATTCAGAGCTAATGCGTTTTTAGGCTGTTTTGGACACAAATTACCTTTGAGGTAGCTTCCTTCCTCACATTGATGATAATCTTTTCTAACATGAAGGCTTTTGTTGCATTCCGAATACTCTGTTTATTGCTCTTTTTCCTTTTTTTTTTCTTTTGCGTGTCGTTTATCAATAAATATGTAGAGGTCAGTAACTGCAAAACAAGATCACAGGCAAAGGTAACTGGTTAGATCCAGATATTTCTGCCTAATTTTGAAGGCGTATATAATGCATGTCTGAAGTGGCTCCTAGAAGCTGCAGAAGAGATGCACTTTGCGCTAATCTCCTCAGTTGTATTCTGACAGTCATTTCTCCATAATCCTCATCACAAGGCTCTGCTTCTTGCTGTATGGTTTAATTATCCAAGCCTCACACTGCATTCCTGAAATCAAACCCTGTGGCTGGTCAGAGTCTAGTCTATTGCTTCATTGTTGCAAGAAATGCACTAGGAAACCTGAAGTTTCTATTTAAGTTATTCATTTTTGAAGGTATTGCAAACAAACAAATAATGTGCAAGATCACATTAAACAATTATTTCATTCATGTGAAAAGCCTTGCGCTTTCTGTTTCGTTTTTTATCTGTAACTTCAGGTTTTTTAAGTTTTTAAATGTGAAACCAGTCACTGCTTTACATATCTAAACTCACACAGTCACTGGCTTTGCTTCAGTCGTTCATTTCACTTGCAGCAATGTGTTTGTTTTAACCCCAAAGGTGGCTATTTGTATATTTGAAATTCGCAGAGGTCAATACAGCGGTAGTTTAGGCATGGAAATGTATGATGTTCCGATTGAAAAATTAGGCAAATTGGAAAATAATTTGATGGTAAAAGCAGCACTGTCATATTTCATACAGAAGTCATAAGAGAATCTAGATGAAAGATAGTCTTATTGGGGCTGTGCGTAGAGGTTTGATTTCATAAGCGCTCTGAAGTGTTCTTTTTTTCCCTTTATTTTTACCTATACTACTCCTGGTTAATTCAGTTTCTGTATTCTGGGAATTTCAACAAAAGTGTTTAAATGTGTGGCTGTCCATCAGTAGACAGCGACTATTAAACTCACGAAGGAAAACTCCTGTTTTTCCATTACAGTGACCATCTGGTGAAATGGCTCCTTCAAACTCCAACCCCAAGCCCTGAGGGAAGCCACATCCTTTCTGATCCCTGCTCAGCTCCGTCACGGAATCCGGAGTCTCCGTCGTCTTTTCCATGGAGAGTTCTTCATGCTGGCGTCGCCATGTGGCTGCTGCTGCTCCTTCTGTTAGTGGCTGTGACTCTTGACTCCTGTGTTAGTGGCGCCCACAGACTGCAACAGGCCCACTCTTTCCTCCTCATCATGGACACCAGTACTGAGCTACCTCAATGGTCTGCCGCCACTCTGAGTCCATTGTCCCCTCTCGGTCTCCTGTGCATGGTAGTTCTCCCTCCATATCTTACTTCTACATACAGGAAGCCAACACAGCTCAGCGCCACTGGGTGGTCAGGTGTCATAGTCTCTCATTCCCCGAGTTCACTCTTCCCTTCTTAGATGTCCCTTACCAGGTTTTCACAGTTGTTGACGCTTCACTTTGCTTGGTTTAAGGTGGAAAACTGCGCCAGTTGGACCAAAATGTTTTTGCGCTTGGTTGCTGGCTGGTGTGAGGCTTGCAGAATAAGGGCCGCGGTGTCCGTATCCAAACGCTGATTCCTGCAACAACAAGAGGAACTCAGAACAGGGCCGGAACTGACGGGTCGTCAAAATAATCAAGTAGTTGTCTATCTATGCAACACTGACTAAGTTGGAAACAGCTGTATTGTGTTGTGTATTTCAAAATTGTTGGCAGTCTGCGTAACTCGATACACCATTTCTTTTTTATGTTTCTTAAGATGGAAATGAGGAAATGTTTTGAAATAAAATATGCGTGCCTTGCTGTTTTTCTTATACCTTTTGTTAAAACACTGCTTTTCCCTGTTAAATGTTCTAAAAAGACAAATAGGAAGGTGGAATAGCAAGGTTCAGATGTGTGAATAATTTATGTATATATGTATAAGTGCAGATGTTGATGTATAATGATGGTATAAATGCTTCATTTTAGTGTTAGACAGTATGTGTCCAGTGATGTGGAAAATAATAAGCCTTAAAAGTGCTAGATTGCATGGTTAATAATATAAAACTGGTTGAAAAAAATAAACTTAATTTATTGAACAAAATTGGATGGATGCTTTTCCTTTTTCTTGATATAGTATATGGCCTAAAAAATAACATGTAGACAAAATGAACTTTTTTGAAAGCAAATTCCCCTCATGTCCTTCCATCTCTCTGTAGATGTCTAGTAAAGGTTATTTCAGACGCTGTGCAAATGTATTTCTTCATTACTAGAACATCTCCCAGACAGCTTCTTATGGAAATAAAATTCCTTCTCTCTGGGTGTTCAAGCTCTGATATACTTTAGAGGTAAATAAAGACAAGCGACTCTTGTATGTTTGCATAAAAGGTAAAATAAAATCCCTTTGAGGAGCTGTGACAGAAGAAGCAAGACAAAATCACAGCTCCAACCAAGAGCATTTGAAAATCCTTGTGTTTACCTCATGCTCACTCTTCAGTATATTGTTTTCAGATCAAGACCTTCCACAGGAAGCACAGCTGATCATCAAACAGTATTATTCAAATCGTCTTCTCAGCCTGTAACACATTTAACCTCTTTAAATTTAGAAGATTAATGCCAAACTCAGAAACATATAATTCTGGGGACACAGAGTAACTGGGGTGTTTTATTGTCTAAATGAGTTTTATTCAATCATATGCATACTGATAAGCAATGAAATGTATAAAAAAGTACTTTTGAAAACCCAGAGGCAAACTTGGCTTTATGATATGTTTTTTTTTCACTTGGCTTTGTTATTTCTATTGTAAATTCTGTGTACTGTATATGGAAAATGATTCTAGTTTTCCTTAATCCAAAACAGAATCATATTTTTTACAGTAGTGCGCTGTAGGAATGGAAATTGTTAACAGGACACAGCTGAAACGGTAGATCAGAGGTAGATCTGCAGTAAACTGAACAGCTCGATCTGACATATCAGAGTATTCATCATCCTTGAAAATGTAACTGATTGACTCTTCTTCTTAGAAACCCATTTCTGAAAACTATATTTTTGGTGAAATCTAACCTATGACAATTGTTTCTAAAAACAGCTCATGGTGATCTCTTTTTACAAAAAAAATAGTACAACTTAATGAAAACTAAATAAATTGAGGTATTGGATAAAATGTATCTCAAATTAAGTTTCAAACCACTATAACAATATTAGCCTTTAATCTGTTTTTATTATTTTTCAACTGCTTTGATAGGTGCTTGATTCAGTGCTGAATCAGCTGAGTGCTTTTCTGAAACTACAGAATATTTGAATTAATTCCCAGCCCAAGATGAATTTTATACTTTGGTGGCCTCAGGGTTAGAGGTCCAGTTGTGACCTCAGACCAGTGGTAGTATTTTTTTTTGCTTTTCAAACTCATGCCAGTCATAAACAGGCATTGCATGAAAAGGTCATTTGAAGAAATACCATTGGCATTAACTAGCTGAATCCTCTAGTAGAATCTCTAGGGTTTGTACAACGGATATAGACAATGTGTAAGCAAAAACTTGTTTCAGCCCCATGTTATTCAACACATGGCAGGTTTTCAATATCCATCACCAACTACACATTTTCTCACAGTATTTTTTAAGTGAACATGACCGAGGTAACAACTACGAAGAACCTGCCCAGGATTGCATTGTGTGCAGCTAATCTTCCAAACAGCTTTTCAATTTCTGATACACAAGATACGTTATTTTACAACCAAGATATGGCTGTATGATATTAAAGGTGTTATGTATATAAATGTATTTCTTTCCATAAGTGAAAAATTATTCACGTACAGTAAAGAAGGTGCCTTAGTGTTATTAGAAAGTTATATCAACAGATATAGACACATGAACTTTAAAATGCACAGGTTTAATCTATTAATTGTTCCTTAGAGGTAATACCTGGATCTAAACCCCAGTTTTAGAATAATGCTTTTTGTTTTGGAAGCATTGAGGGATTCTCACAGCCCAGGCAAAACACAACCATAGAAATAATACTGTAAAGATTGACTGTATTTGCACAGAAACATTTGTAGTACACCATATTAAGTGGGAATGGTTTACTAGAAATGAAAAGCAAATTCTGGGTTTCACTGCAAATCAGAATTCTTCATGTTCCTGGTTCGCATTTTTGGAGTGAAAGGTTTTATTGTTTTGACATAAAAGATTTTCAAAACAATGTGCTTCACATTATGTGCCACAGAACCTTCAATGTCAAAAACCTATCAAGACAATCTGAAAACCTGGACCTGATTACCCTTTTCTTATTTTGCCCTGGCAAAATATGCAAAGTATTCAGATACTTATCTCCATAACTTTAGGGAACGATCACTTGAATTTCAGCTGATATGGGTTAAGGTAAAAAAAAAGAGCAATTGTCATAATACGGTAAAAAAAAGTATTTTGCTCGCTTTTTGCACAAGCATCATTGGAAACAAAACGAGCGTTTATTTCTGCAATTAACAAGACATTGTTGCATGGAACGGAAATTGCTTTAAAGGTTCTAAAGGTCAAGTGAATCGAACTGTGGTGGCTTTGCAATTACAGCCCATCAAAATGTTTTGACTTATGATCTGTGCACAAGCACAGTCAAATTAGCATTTAAGGAAAATCTTTATTGAAAGCCGGGGAATGTGGGTGAGTTCATTCCATGGTACTTAATGTGCCATCAGCACCTTAGAGACATTCCTGAGAGGAAAGTGTTCTAAAATCATGAGGCAAAGGCAAAAATGATCCTGTTACATAAGGATGTTATTGGTGACGAACGAAAGAGTGGGTGCAGAAGTAGACAGCATGTCTGTTAAACACCATGCCTCTTCTGTATGTTCTATCAGTGCCTTGCTTTTACTGTACGTAAGAACTGTTCCGAAACAGAAGAGTCCATTGCTAGCAGTTAATTCAGGAAATCACCCAGGAAATCACCCAGCTCCTTCTTGAAAGACAACATGGTATCAAATTCGACAACAAGGCTGGGTAGCTTGTTCTGGCTTTGTATAAGGATGTGCCTTCTTTTCGCAGTTATAAATGCACTTCTCCTTAGTTGCCATTTCTGTTTTAACCTGATATAGCGCCATGAATACAGCACCATCACAGGACACAGAATTCAAGCAAAAGTGGCTCCAGGTATAGATAGATTTATATTTCCCTGTGCTATGTACACCTACACTTAATGGAATTAAAACGACTAATTCTATAATTCAGTTATGTGAAGTTAAAGTTCTGAAAGTAAGAACACAAAGTTTTGAAGGCTGAGGACATTCAGTTAATGCAAAGAAATTTCATTTTGAACTTCACAAAATGTTCAGAAATGGGTGTCACAGCTTTTTAAAAGACATCTTTAATATTTTAAGGACATTTTCTCTCGGCCAGAAAGTTTTCAGAACTATATATATAGAATATGACTCACATTGAGACGTGTGTTTACTGTATATATTACAGCACAAACATAAGGTAGCACCTTGTCAGAATAATTCACTGGTCTAGTATTTCATTTTTTTATATATATATAATGGATGAAAAGATGTCATTCGCACTGCAGAATGTGTGAGGTGACAAAAGCTTTCATGGCTCAGACTTCACCATGACTAATGCCATGCTGTATAAAATGCTTGAATTAATGCCAATGTAATCAGTGCTCTTTTATTGAGTTCCTGGATCCCACTGCATTGCCCTCTAATAGACTTACAAGTCGAATTCTGTTAATTGTTTAAAGGGATTTCTCAGTGGGTTTGATGATCAGGGACAAATTTGTTCAATATTTAATCTTTTGCTATATTTTTAGCATCACAATCGGAAAGATGTTAGGAACCTTCAGATATGATTAAACACAGACAAAAAACAGAGACTAACAATTACCTGTTTTTCACTGGTGGATTAGCTAGGTCATGTGAGCCTTGGACTTTATTTTAATTTAAATGTCCAATTTCAATTTTAAAAAAGTTTGGTAAGAGAGTGTTACCTACTTTTTTTGTTAGAAATAAAGGCTTAAAATGTTGTTGTTTTTTCCATTGAAAAGTGCTGTTAACAGAATTGAGAGATTAGTTGGTTGCATAAAAAGAAACACACTTCCAGTCTCCATTTAACATTTCTTCTTTTTCCAGAAGGCAGCTCTCCTGAATACACGCCATCTAAAGTACTGTAAGTGCTAAACCTGCCATTTTTCCAACAAATAATGATAAAGGCAGGGGAGGGGCACCAGCACATGGCCCAGGGAACACAAATTAACGTTGCTATTGTGAGACGAAACGCAGTCATTTCAACGTATCAGGTGGGTGAAACGCAAACTTAAAAAGATGGATTCTTTGAAAACGCTACTCCACGGCAACAAAAGTTGTTGTTGTTGTTGTTGTTGTTGTTGTTGTTGTTGTTGTTGTTGTTTTTTTAATGGAATATAAAGAATATGAAACACGCACAATTGCTAGCTTCACAAATAATTGCCAACTCAGGCCTTTTTCACCAATAGTAAATTTGCAGAACTTTGATGCAAATATCCGGTATCCGATATCCGGTCCGTACACGACAGGGGTCATTTTAAATACATCTCGAGAGCAGGAATGCAGCATCGCACTGCAGATATCGAAGCTCAAACGTTTAGAAAGCACAGTTAATTTCACCTGAGGAAAGCACGGATGTCTCTCGCCTCCCTGTGTGGTACAACCACTGGAACTGGAACGAGCTGTATTTCATTCACTGGCTCAGACTGGGTTCAGTGGCGCTAGTTATTGAAACTAGCATTTTCAGTGAGCGCTACCGGCTCAGACGGGATTCGGTAGCGCTATTTTGTTTACTGGCTCAGACTCGATTCAATACCACTATTTCGTTCACTGCCTTAGACTTGATTCAGTGGTGTTATTTCTTTCACTGCCTCAGACTCGATTAAGTAGCGGTATTTCTTTCACTGGCTCAGACTCGATTCATTAGCGCTATTTTGTTTACCGGCTCAGACTTGATTCAGTAGGGGCAATTTTGTGCACTGGCTCAGACTCAATTCAATACCACTATTTCATTCACTGGCTCAGACTGGATTCAGTAGCGCTATGTTGTTCACTGGCTCAGAGTTTATTCGTTAGCGCAAGACTGTTACCTGGCTCAGACTCGATTCAATAGCACTATTTCTTTCCCTGCCTCAGACTCGGTTAAGTAGCGCTATTTCTTTCTCTGGCTCAGACTGGATTCAGTAGTGCTATTTCATTCACAGACAGACTCAGTACAGTGGTACTGTTCTGTTCAAGTGACTTGGCAAATCAAATGAACAAATCTTTTAAGTCGATTCACTTAACTGAACTTAATCAATTCGTATTTGCAGTCCTATCACAGAGACTGCCAATGACTCAAACTTGCAGAGGGATGAATTTGTGTCTACAGATGGTGCCCAAAATACTGTATGTTAGGAGAGACAAGAGAGGCTTTATTGGTCATGTACACTGGCACCTCAGGGAGAGGGCTGCATTGCTAAAACAGTACCATTATGTTATCCACTAGGAGATCTTGTGTGGAAAGTATTCCAAATCGAGAAAAATAATGGACTTTGTTGTATCATCAGTGAACTTCATTCCACTTGAAGTGAGACCAAATCTGGTCACAAGACAGCTCAAGAAAGGACAGTTAACACACTCTAAAACCTATCATGATCCGTCTTACAGTTTCATCCAACGGCAGCTGCCTCGTACTGGAGATAAGCACTGAAATTGATCTCTGTGTTCGGGAACACATCAGGAAGCAAGGGATCCGCTTGAAATTGAACAAGTCACGCCGCGGAGGAGGAAAGCCTGATCTCCTACGTGCACCACGGCACTAGTGCCTTAACATCTCACACTGATTTCTTCCAGTTATTATTTTCATGCTTCACGTGAGGACCAATTCCAAAGCAGTATCAATGACTTTACGTGCATGTGTACAGTACTACAGTATATATAGGTGTCTGAACGTGTCCTGGCCCTTTGTCTGCTATCTTCACGCAAGCTCAGCCCCTCTGAAAAAAAAAAACACTTGATGTGCTCTGTTCAGACAGTTTCTTGGTGCACTCCAATATACAATCAGAAACTCCATTCAAAATACTGGACCCAAGACAAGCCCTGAAGAACCCCTGACTTCACACGAATCCAGGAGAGTCACGTATGACCGAGAGGATATCACATCTCATGTCATTTAAATATTTTTTTGTGTAACAACTATTAAAATGGGAGAAACATGGTGGCGTTTGCCTGGGACCATATTATTTCTCCGTAATTACAATATTTACAGTAGAACACCTGCACGGTGGACCTCTGTGGTCTGTGTTATTACGATTTGGTTGGTCGCCACGCAAGCAGAGGCCTAACAAAATGACAGGGGTACTGGCCCCATTACTGAATTTGAAAAGCTGGTATGTCTGTTAAAGTAATTTGAGGTTAGGTGATTGGATTTCAGGCATGTCGTCAAACCACATTAAGAAACAATTTGATATAAAATCATATAGGAGTGCGAAAGGGCATGTGGAGCTTATCATAAAAAATAAATAAAAATGATGATGTCATTTTCACTTGACCTGCAAATAATTCATTTCCATATTGAAAGTTTTCTTGAATGTCGCAGCTCTAATTTCTTTCAGCATTTAATTTATCATTTTCTTCGCCCTCATATCTTCTGCAAACACATGAAAGTAATATTTCAAAATTCATTACAGTAAGGAAGTGTAATGCTTTTTTTTAATTCCAAATCTGTTGTACCAATGAATTTATAAAGAAAGATTTACAAAATAAATCAAATGGAGACTATAACCAATTAGGAGTTTCACATCAAAATCTCCCTCCTAATTAACCGGATTGTTATGTACTGTTTTGGAAATAGTGCATAATAGATCATCAGTGCAATTAATATAATGGCCCAAACATGCACTTAAAATTATTAGATGGATGGTGTTAGCGTGTTTTTTGTAAAAATAACAACTGGAAAAGGCTCCTGTAAGAAAAATGTTAAGAATTGTTGTATCAAAATGAAAAAAAAAGCATCCTTTGGAAATCCATACCACAAAAGAAGTGGACGTTTTATTTTTAAAACAAAATTATTTTTTTGAAGGGGAAAACTGAAGATGAGGAAGGAGGAAGCAGACAGTGGACTACTTTAATCCACAACTAAAGCAGTTGTGTTGTGCTGTACTGTAATGTTATAGAACAGTGACTCTTTAAAAGTTATTTGCCCTCCTAAACCACTTTAAAAGACTTTAAGTTCTGAAATGGTATGGTAAAAAGTATTTTTACTTTTAAAATGATTTCATTTAAATTCTAACTAGGCCTTCCAATTAGCCATATTTGATTTCAGCAGTGGTTCAGCTGAATAGCTGAATCACACTTTAATAATGGGTAATGTTCACTGTTAATTTCAGCTCCACATTTAGTGCAATAAGACAAATTCTTGCAGACTGTGATAAAACAAATGACTCACATGGAAATGGTAAGCTCAGAAATAAGGGTCCTATTTAAGATAGGGGTCCTCACATTCCTCTAGATGTGGACCTGACAATTACCCGTTGGAAGGCTGTAAAAGAGTAAGTTGGGGGAAAAAAATTCTGGTATGTGAAGAAAACAATTGGAGGAATATCTCATGAGTCCTTGCTTCAGATGTTCTGGGAGACAACGGCTGGGTATGGTTATGGTTAACCATCAAAGTACAGAGCATTATGTCAAAAGTGGAAGCAGAGGTGTATTTTCAGCACAGTAAAGGAAAAGAGACACTACTTCAGTAAACACAATCCCTGACCTTGTAAGTAGAGCTATTACTGCTGCAGTTTGTCCTGCACCACATTAAGCCTACCAGTCAACACTGAGCTGGGGAAACAAGGCGGAGCATGTGGTGAGCTCTCAAGATGGCTCTCACCTTTGTCATCTCGCTCTTCAGTTAAAATTGGAAAGCTTAGAGAAATGGGCTAAGGACTACAGAAACAACAGGCAATCCTTCCAATTGTACATGCATTGAAGCAGTAAAGGAGCAGGTAGTCTTACGCAGGTTGGGAGGCCTGCACCACTTCTGCAGTGAAACATTAGCACTTGAGCTAAGCAATGGCTTGTTGCGTGCAACAGCAATCATTTTACTTCAGCTGAGCTCCGGCGTCTTTGCCCCTGACCTCAACCCTAACCTTTACTCTAACCCTAACCCTTAACCCCTATAGTTGCAGTTCTTTCACACAGCTAAATTGTTCGAGCCTTGTAGTGCAGAAGGGACGCAGCTTCTAACCTACAACAATTGCATGAAAGCGGATGCTACTTCACGACTTCGGTGTGTGTATAATCGTGCAGCTCGGGTGGAAAAACATCGGAACAGCTGGCATAAACGTTCACATCACACATACCTATACTCTTCTAATTGCTCAATTGCTGTCTGGCTCACAGACAAAAATATGAGCAACAAGCATGGCTGTATGTTTATATTTTCTCATATTTTTCTGTGCCAAGACATCTTGAAATTGTCAAGATGAAGAAAGACGAAGAAATAAGTAAACTTCCTGCAGTAGCATCTCAAAAAAGTCCACATTTCTACCTTAAACATAGGAGCATAAGAAATGTTACAAAAAAGAGGAAGCCATCTGGCCCAACTTGCGTATTTTGTGGCTGGTGGTTAATTGATACTGCCATTCCACAGTAATCTGAAAGAGGACAGAGTATTGGCTTCATTCACATGCCTGGGTAACTTGTTCCACACTCCCACGACCTTTTGAATAAAAAAGTGCCTCCTGTTCTCGGTTTTAATTGCATCTTCCTCCACTCTCGCTGAAGCTCTGTCATTTTTACTCTTTAAACTTTTAAAATCTTTTTTCTGTAACATTCCCCACTGCAGAAATAGTGGCGGAGATCAATTTTTGCTTAACACGTCTCCTTAAATAAGAACGGCAACAGTAGCCCCTGAATCTCATGTGGAAAGCGAGAGGTTTTCACCGCTGCCCCCAATCTGTCTGAAACACTTTAGAAAAGAGCTGTAGACAAGTAAATGTAATACAGACCCCTCCAGATAACTCAACAAGTAAACCTGAGAGACTGTTGAGCTAATTGCATTAAAGCATGCAGTGTCTGGTTAAACCTTCTATTGCAATTTATTTGATTCTTTTATTACAGGAAATATGAGAAATGGCCTTTGCATTTTGAGGTTGATTATTGAAATTGTGACCAATTTTAATAATAAACCTCAAAAAGCCAATGTTGTTATTTCTGTCGCCTTTTTTTCCGCAGAGATTCAGAGGTGGTGTGTGTTATTATTACTAGCATTAATGACTTCAATTGGATATTTTTTCAGTACCTCAATAAAATGAATTACGCACTTTTATTTGCTTAGCTGTTAAATGATTGTTTGGTCCCATTAGCTGCTTTGTACATCTGCTCTAATTACAGGGCAAAGTCTAGAAAGCCATTTTTTCTTGATTTGCAGCTTTCTGTTCAGATTTCTTTTAATAAGTCATGTTCCTCATTTCTGTTCCATCCCTAAACAGCTTTGGTGTTTTTCTAAATGCTGACTGCCCTTCAAATACAAATGTGTACAAATGTGTTTTTGACAAAGGTATAGGGAACTGCTTTCTAAAAACTATGCATCCATTTCTTTTAGATAAATTTAGTAATAAGTTACGTTTATGGGTGCAAGAGAGATTTTACACTCTATCATTTACACAGTTGTGTCAGACGTGAAAAGCTGATTTCATAAGTCACCATGACATCACTTTCAATACCTTCTTATGCAAGTCAGGGACACAGTGGCCCAGAGCCTATCCTGGGAAGCTTGGAGCACATGGCGGAATACAGCCTGAACAGGACAGTAGTCTATTGAAGGGCACAATCACACACCAGGGCCACATTTTACAGAAGCCAATAACCCACCAGCATACTATATCTTCAGACTGTAGGGGGAAACTGGAGCATCCAAAGGAAACCCATGTGAACACGGAAAGAACATGCAATCTCAATGCAAATAGGAAACCAGAAATTCAATCCAGGGCCCAGTGTTTGCAAGGCAGCAACGCTAACCACTGCTCCACTGGTTGCCCCTAGTTTCAGACATATTCCACTGTATCTGTACCTTATTTTTAAATAACTTAATCATGCTCTATAAAAATCCAATTCAAGTGAAAATACCAAATTATTTTCAATTAAGTTTATGCAAAGTATACCATACTATAAGTTATATTAAGGGTTAAAACATTATTTGCTATATAATAAAACAAATCCAGCAGTAATTATGTCTATCTGTCATTTTGGAAGCACATATACTGTACATTTGCTAAATTAACAAAGACAACTCTTTACCTACTTAACTTCAATCATGTAACAAGTGCGGTAAATAACTCACTCACACTCTGCAAACCTCTCCACCTAGGGGAAGACTAGATGACTACATTTAGGTTCCTCTTTTCTAGTGCATCATTGATCTTGCACCTTTTCTGCAGTGTGACCTGACTGGGAAGGGTTCTGGGAGTTGTAGTTCCTTACAAGTTTGATGGCTCTGTTCCCTATGGTGCTCTCACAGATAGATTGGGCCTATTTGAACAGGACCCCTCTGTTTTTCCACTAATTACATATTTAGTTGGATTGCAAAAAGGGAAACTATGAAAAAAAGAGACATGAAACCCTCAAGTAAATGACAGCTCACGCGGATAAAAACAGGAAATGTAACCTACATAATTCAAGTAGGGAGCTGTGTCAGCATGCGTAGGCTGGAAAGGAACAAGCAAAGGTTTATTCCATGCTGAAGAGAGAAGAAAAGAAACACAACGTTTCAGCTGTGGAGTCTTCTTCGGGCATGACGGATTGCATGAAGACGAATGCATGGAGCTCAGTCGAAAAGTTGACAGTCAATTAGCAAATCAAATGGGCAAGTAGGTATTTATATAGACAGGTAGATAGAGAAATCAGGTGTGCATAATTCATGAGAGACTAGGCCTTCTAGGGAGGCCCAGTGTGGAGAGGGCAGAGTGGTGAGACTTGTGCAGAGCCTGCCTCCACCAGCTGGTGTTACACACAGACTGATCTTGAACCTTGAAATGAAAGTGACAGTGATGCTTGGGGAGATATTCTTCCCAGTACACCAGGCGTATTCTTGCAGAGACACTACCTGGGAGTCCTGGGCCTGCACTCTGCCATCAACGGCCTCACTCCGTGGAGGAGATGTCAGCTGTGGGTCCAAATGACTCAGAGCAAAGTGGTGAAGTCACCAGTAAAGTGACTTGCACAGTTTTTGATTCTGTCAGAGCACGGAAATTGCTTCAGCCTACATGTGTGTTGTGTTAATGTACTGTGGATTCATCACACATTCAAGGGAAATAACAAGGGGATTTGATGTGCATAATAGTAAGATTGTCTGGTCTCAGACAAACATCTACAGAAACACATTGTAACTACAGTAGGTGCTCACTAAATAGTACGTTATCATATATTTTACAGTGCTGCTGTCTTTGTCTAATTAAAATCCAGTACTAATATACGATATAAGCTGTGTCTTGTTAGAACGCACGTCTCTAACGTGTAAACCTACTTGAAATGACTGATTTTTAGGCTTTTAAACAGCTCAAAAAGAGACTGCGCTCCTACTTTAATTCCATAGCGTGTGCACACACTTCACTCATCGCTCAGCCATGTGTCCGTGTGTGGAATCACACGATTTTTCGTCCAAGAACCTCGTCAGTTTTGTTTTGTTGTTTTTGTGTGTGTGTGTGTGTGTGTGTGTGTGTGTGTGTGTGTACGTTGATCGGTTGAGGGCTGTAGCATTTCTCCCAGCATCACCACCATCGCCATCCGCCCAAGCCGGCAGCGTGCCGGACCACAAGGGGTTACAGCCGCCGCGGCTGGCGCGCGCTCCTGTCACTCTCGTTGATTGGCTGGGAAGGGGAAGGCGCGCGCTCTGGGGCTCGCCAGCGCGAGGCAGTTCATCAGCCACAGCTGCGGCCCAAGTTCATCTCCTCACACTCGCGGAGGAATGGCATTGCTGCACATCAGAGCACATAACAACACTTTCACTGGGAGAATTCACACAGCAACAGCCTCTATTTACAAGTGCACCGCTGCACATTATAACACTACATCTTTAGAGAAACCATTCACAAAGGAGAGACCACAGCAGCACCACTGCATACGGCAGCCGGGCGAAGCCCCCGAGTTGGGAATCGTAGCCGAAGAAGGACAGAACTTACTAACACTTTTAAGTGTTAAAAACGAATGCGTCAGCACTGTTGTGATCATTTTCTCCAGTGCAGGGTTGCACGTCACATCACGGCATCTTTATTAAGATGGAGCTGATAGCTGCAGCACTGAAATAACTTAGATTTTAAAAATAAAAGTACCACAGCGCACAAGCAAAACTTTTGTATCGATCAGTTCAAATTAGGACCACGGTCGGATGTTTTGCTTCGTGATCAATTCAGAGCATTTTTTTTCAAATGCATTTTTCATACAGTCATTATTGTATGTGAATCAAGTTATTCTCGTATTTCTGGAAAACAAACTTCAGAATGCGTTAAGAGCAGATAAGGTTGCGGAGATCAGGTTTAAATGCACTTTTCCGTAGAAGAAGCGTTTTCTGTGAATCTGGAAAGACGCAATCTGGAACGCAGTTTTAGAGAACAAGTAGCTTTGGTGTAATATTAAAAATCCGAACTTTAACCAGCAAACCAGACATCTTCAACAGATAGAATACACCTCCCGTCCACTTCAATAGAAGTATCGCTTTTCGTGGTTAAAGACGTAGGTGGTGAAAAAATAGCAATAAGGTAATCCGCACTTTCACAGAATGAAAACTTGAATGTTAAGTCTTTAAACGTTGTGTAGTGTACACAGTGCATGTTGTTTATGCTTAAAGCCATCGACGGGATGTGGAGCGGTTTTTCAGCAGTCTTGCTTCATTAACAGGGTACAACGCATAGGACGCTAGAACTTTGCACAAACATTTAAGGTCACAAAGTTGTACAGTTAGAAATCAGAGAGTCAGGACTCGCGTTCCCGCAGACTCTGCCGTGTCGCAAATTGATGTCATTTAGAAGACCCTACATTTTGGTCGACCGAATCTGTTCTCTGTGGCGTCAATGTCAGTGCTAACCTCCTGAATCAAGCTGCAGCTCAGTTCCTTCTCGCTCACGCCGAAATCAAGACGTACTGTAGAATGGCTGAAGAGCTGGTAACCATCACTAATGGGATTGTGGTGTGACTTGTTCTGCTGGAGGGAAGGCTGCTTTTCGTGTACATATCTACAGAGACTCGGTGCGTGTTCGCTTTCTTGGCGCGGGGATGATCAGGATCTTCCCGGATTTCAGCGTTCAGGTGACGGCAGCGGCGGCCGGGGGAGCCGGTGGTGTACCCGGCGCGCCCGGGGTCAGTAGAGTCCCGGGCACCTCAAACGGCAGCCCGCAGAACGTGCAGGGGATCTCGTCTTATCAGCAAAGGTATGTCGAGCCCACTTTCCCGTCCAGTGTTTCCTGCAATCCTCTCAGACATACTGTAGCTGCACTATGTTTAATTTCACCCACAGCGTACATGTTGGGGCGGCGATGGTAGCGTGCGATTTTTATTTTATACAAAGAAAGTCCCGCAAGTTTCGGGACTTCGTTAGCCAGAGCGGTATCTGCGAACACAAGTAGATATATGTATGGGAAACATTGCGTTTACATTGTCTACCATGCAGAAATCGAAGCGGCTCTTATCTAAGGATAAGAAAGTGGATTACTTTCATACTAGTGACATAATGACGTGCCTGTCAAAAGCGCAATATTACAGTAATCCTGTGCATTTGAGTTGTTCATACTAGCGATATTGACAAGTGTACTCAGATTGACACACGAGGTTTCCGTTACGGTTGCACAATAAAAAAACAAAACAAATCCGGACCGCAATCCAGAAACCAGTTATTTTAATATACACTGTTAAATGTTTGCAATTCGAACTGCTACACGAAGCGGGTTGTAATGACAATTTTATTTTTCTAACGAGCTTTTTTTTTTTAAAAAAAAAGGTTTAGTAAAAGCATAGGGTGGCAACTTTTAAATGAGAACTTGCTTAGCTAAATGTTGTTTCTGAGATCCTTATTGCCAGTGTACATCCTTGTAATTGTATTTCGGAAAACGTCAAACTTGAGTTGTTAGCATAAATTAATAAAACATTTTTACGATCTGTTACTGTCAAATGTGAGCATGTTGAAAAACAAGAATATTGTTTGCTATAGTTAAGCATACATTTTTCCTAGGAGCTTTTCAATTAATCCTTTTTTAAATAAGATCCTAGTAGAGACAGGGAGTACAGCCATACAGCTACATGCTTCTGTCCTTAAAAAGACATTTTCCATTTCTCCTGGACACGAGAAATATTCCTTTTCTATGGAACTTGTGACAAAAAATGGATATGTGGACTTCAGTCGTGAGAGGCCACCAAATATCACCCTGTAGCATAGAAAAGAAAAATCGAATTGGGAAGAATACGATTACTCATTGATAACGAGTTGTTTAACATAAATATACTCATGAAGAAATACGAAGATGTGTTTTAACGTGGATAAAATAATGTGTATCGTCCTGCTAGCGGAAAAGGCTTTATAGTATACAAGAGTCGTCTAAAACATTATAGGGAAGTTTTATTGTTTCTCTAAATGTTAATCGGTTAGCAAAGTAATAATTAAAATGTTTTTCTGTATCAAAATGTAAGTGTAACCTGAGATGTGTTGATTTACCTGTTAGAAAAATAAGGTGTTCTTGCTGGGAATATGATCATGTGTAAGGCAATTAAAAATAGCCTAGACGCACTTGCAATATAGTAATGGTACGATAAATGTTATTTTGACTTGGTGTTGTGGCTTTGCCGAAAGATTTTGAGATCAAACATATTTTAAGGTGGGTTTTCCACAAACGGACAACAAAACACCAACAAAAAGTAAACCATTCTAAATGTTTTTATTATAGTACTTTAATAAATCCAAGTTGAAAACAATGTTTAAAGGATACTTTAGCGACCACAAGATTCGTGGCTTTTACAAGTTCTTAAACTTCAAATTGTTCCACATCAATCAGCTTGAGAAAATAATAATCATCACTGCATTTATCACTATTATCAGTTGTCTTTACAATATGTATTGTTTAGTTTAATTTCTGATGGCATACGTTAGCAGTAAGATTTTTTAGCATCGATTGGGCCTATTAGTCTATAAATATATTTATTTAGCAATTTGGTGGTGTTAAGGAACTGTACAGTATTCGAAATAAAGTCTGATATCCTTTTCACTGAAAACACCACTTATAAATCAAATAGGCTATATTTTAAAGAATGTGATAGATAAGAAAAGTTGAGATCAAATTATACTGGAAAACAAAAGCTTCTTAAAATATTTTCCATGTGAATGTCCATCAAGTTACGTTGATATAGAACAGCTAACTACTTAAAAGTTTATTCTGTAAAGCAAATGGAATTAATCTATACGATTTACAAGGATTTATTACTTTACATTTAAGGATAACGGAGCTGAGAAAGACTTCGGAAAAAAACTAAGCTACAGTACTTTTTGTATCAGAGGTGACAATTTTCCCTTTTTTATATAATTTTGTATGATAAAAGTCATACATTAGTTCGCATTCTTCATTGTTCACGTTATTACGAATGAATGTGGTTTTATTTAGAAGTTTTGCCCCACTATTGTTTTGAGTAACTTTCTCCGTACAGGGATGCACGTTGTTCATCATGCGCAACACTTTAAAAATAATTGCGAGGAAAGGTGCGTGATTTTGCGTTTAAACCGGAATTTACCACCTTGATTTTTTTTTCTCCCCGCTGAACTGTAAGGTAAATAATTTTAAGGGAAGGCGGTTCGTATTTTACCTGTATATTTTCACGCGTTGCGACAATACGGAGCATTTGATCTGAAAGGGTATGTAAAGCAATTCAGTAAAAGCCATGGAAGTTTTCAGCATCGCGCTCTATGAATATAGAAAATGAAAACTGTCTCCAACTACAACTGAGTGGCGTTGTTGCGCCGGTAGGAGAGAAGATGTGTCCTTTTCCACACAGAGTCAGCCAGGAAAAGCTGGGAAATCCACACAAAAACAGACACAGAAAAGGCTTTTCACAGCATCGGAGGCGAGGAGCTCCGGCAGGAAAATACAGTGACATGACGCTCCCGTTTAGATATTAATTCTTCCACTGTCTCAGCCCAAGGCCACTGTCTTGCTAGAGCAGCCGGTTTGCAAAAGCGTCCCCCGGTTTCCTTTCACTTTTGTTGGCATGCCTCTGGATCTCGGTCTCGGGGGCTCTTCCTCCATTCTTCAAGCCCATGAACGGCAGTGCGGAGAACCAGGAACAGGACTGGACCAGCAGACCGCTATGGCTTTGTCTGAACACCCGTAGTCTGCAGATTGCGTTGCCGTCGGTCCTTACGGCTGTAGGTCAAAATCTATCTGAAGAAAAAAAGTAAGAAATAAAAAAAAAATAGCAGGAAGATGGCGCCCACTAAGCCTAGCTTTCAGCAAGACCCTTCAAGAAGAGAACGGTAACGATCGGATTGTTTGTATTTGATTTAATGCACGTTGCCTTGAAGTAGCGGTAAGGTGTTTTTTTTGGGGGGCTGGAGATTACTACTCTGCGTGTCAGAAGTTTTCGGTGTTGCCTTGTCGGCAGGAGTACATCGGAGATTTGGGACCTTAACGCTAGGGTAACAGGTATAGCGTGAAAAGACAACTGTGTTACAGTGTCGGGGGCACGCAGTGCATATTGACTACCGCACAGTTAAATGGTGTTGCCCAGGAATGTAGCCACTTTTTTTTTCGCATTGTTTGTAGACGGTCTGTGAGTGGTTGCAGAGGGCCTGGGTTTGCGTGTGCATATGAGCGATCACTGCCGCTGTGCACTTCAGCGCGTATTAATATAAGTGGGGCTACAGTAGGCCACACTAGGTAG
The DNA here is from genome assembly GCF_059453375.1 of Lepisosteus platostomus. Taxonomy (NCBI): domain Eukaryota; kingdom Metazoa; phylum Chordata; class Actinopteri; order Semionotiformes; family Lepisosteidae; genus Lepisosteus; species Lepisosteus platostomus. The sequence continues at coordinate 5,110,112 of NC_142620.1, read as the reverse complement.
TTCATAGTTTTGCAGCGGGACTTCTGAAGCTTCGGGCTAATTAGCATAAAACCTGTAACCAGCTGTTTTGGAACTTTTCAGCTTAGTGCATGGATTTCTCCGCTAGCTTATTGGGCGAGAAGCCACCCGTCAGGTACTGCATTAGATTTCACCTCGGGTTTTTCTTTTCTTTTTCTTTTTTGCTTCGCAGCATCTTCTGTTCTCGGTTACTATCATTATTATTGTTATAGATCAGCGGGACAGATTTTCTTTCGCGTGTGTGAGAGATGTCTTGTGTGCTTTCGTTTCAGTAGCTGGGCGATTTTTTTATTTCGATGTCACATGCGTCCTTAGGTGGATTAATACCTGTATTTGTTTATTTTGTTGCGTGAGGCACCGTTCATGGAAACTGGTGCAGAAATAGTGGTTTGAAATATAGACACAACTACTTCGCCTACAAGTGTTTGAGGTAATTTATGTTGTTCAGGATCGAACATCGGTTTCGTGGTTTTTTTTGTATTTGATTTGCTGTCCTTTTTATAATTACAAATGAAAGACAGCATTGGGAGTTTTCAATTCAATTTGCTTGTCTTACTGTTTCTCCTAATGACTGTGAACTTGTGCTATCTATCCAAACTCTTTATATTTCCAGCTGTTACGTAATGAGAAGAGGTAATCACATTGGAAGAATGCATATTCCAAAGTGTGCATTGAACATGAAACTTCACTATGAAGAGAGTATATACTTTACAAATAAATCAGATTGTATTTTCTTTGTTCTCTGTTTTTATGGCAACATAAATAAGCAGCATTTAGGTTTTAACATTGGAACTCATTCCTTAAGGGTATTGTTAAACATTGTCATATTTTGTTGGAGGCTAAAGCTTCTCACTTAATCTGTATATGCTTAAATCGTAGATGTGCTTTTTGTGTACATCCTGTCTATTGCTTTATTATCAAATCGCAGTCTCCGTTACTAAAGAGATACTAGATTTGGGCCAAACTTACTGTTATCCTGTCATTCGTATACTGTGTTAGTTGTGGGGAAAGATACAATGTTTATTGTGAAAATCTAGTTTGTACAGCAGGCTTGTTAATAGATAATCCCTGTTCCTGTATTTTATCCATGTTCCAGGAATTGTCAAGGATCATTATGAAACCTTCAAAGTGCCTGTTCTGAATATACTACTTCACTTTTTTATCCAGCGCATTCACAAGTGCATCAGTAGGGAATGTTTATGCTAAGTCAGTCTTCAGTAATCTCTCTGGCAGGAGCATATTTGTGTGCCATTCTGGGTATATCTCAGAGATAGGAATCTTGAAGATGGAATTAATTTCGAGGAGAAACTTCATAGCCTGTGCATGAGTGCCTTCTTTATCACCTGTCTCCATTTGGCATTCGGAGAAGGTAAATCAGAGTGTGTGATTTGTTATTCTGCTCCACTTGAGAGTTGAACTAAATAACACTTGGTCTGAAATTCTGATTGAAGTTGTAGGAGGATATATTTAATTTAATGCTCCTTAATAGCATCTTCTTGTTTGGCGCAGACACTGCTGTCCTAAAGGTTGGATCTGACTAATAGTGCTCTGTGGGAAGTAGGAGGAGTAATCTTCAGAAGAGGAATGGGGCTGGCTGAGATTCACAGAGCCCTGGGTAACCACAAAGTTGGCCTTTTGTTTCAGTAGCTGTTTTGTACCCTAAGGGCACACAAAAGTGCCAAATAGCCCTATTTCCTTTTATATTAGTTTAAAGGATTTATAGAAGGATGTTAGGAATGAACAGTATATTCTGCAGAATGTCTGTGTGTGTCTATTAAGCATGCTCCAAAGTTAATTTGCTTATATTTACAACTGCACTTTAAGCTTCAAAAACTGTGCGTCAAGGATGTGCTGCAGACGGAATTAAAATTGTATTTACAGCTTTTACATCTTTCCTGACGAGTAATCCAGTTCCTGTGAAGCATCTAATATGTGTGGTTCTGCCTGATCTTTTGATTTAATGCTGAAGTATTCCTGCATTCCACCACCTTTCTGCCTTCCAATATAGCTGCGGGCTACATGAAACCTTGTTTGCTAAAGCAAGTAAGTGAGAGCCCGCTTTTGATATTGTGGTTTAAATTAGTCAAAGCCCAGTACCCCTGGGTGAAAAATCATCATTATTAAATATCTAGCTACTTTTAGGCATATTAAAACTAGTTGCTTTGTTTAGTGTATACAGTACCTTAAGATATTTAATATACTAATGTCAGTAACGTAGCTTCTGAGTTTTCAGCTATCATATGTTTTTTATGAGTTGATGAAAATCCATAACACATTTAAAGTCAATGTTTAGGATTTTAAAAATTCAGTGTGTAGTCTTTAATTTATTCTGTGTATCTCTTTTAAAGGTTAGGAGCCCTTCACATCTTTTGAGATGAGAAAGCCCCAGTGCAGTTTATAGATGGTAGCTGGGTTTGCAACACAGGGCAGAAATCGCAGAGATTAATGGTTCTGTTCATTGTCTAACAACACTTTCTTTTTTATATAAGTAGTTCTCGGAGATTGCTAAAATGGTAATCGAAAAATATGAAATAGAGAGTGGCCTTCATATCGCAAGGCCAGGGGTCTACAAATGGAAAAAACTGAAATAATGAAATATTTCCAAGGCAACAGACTGTCAGCAAGAACAGTAATGCATGGACATATCATTGAGCCACGAGAAAGGATATTAGATCTTATAGTTGTATAGCCAACAGTTGTAATGGGACTTATTAAAAAGATATCCCCATTCCTAAGTCTCCCCTGTAATTTTCCAGAGAATGATTGTGTTCAAGCTGGGATTTGTTATGTTTAATCAGAGAACGCTGGAATACGGTGCCAGTTAACGACTGAGGTACAAGTATTAAAGAGGACTAGAAGTGTCTCACCGATTTAGTAATTTTTGTGTTTTCAATCATCGCTTTGTCTCTGCCGCGGACACAGTTGTGCTGTGATGGTGGCAGGAAGACACATTTTTACTTGCACTGACACTTTGCACTGTTATTGTGAAGGTCAGACGTGAGTGAGAAACGAAAAAAAAACCTGCGTCCTACGAGATAATAGTGGAACGAGTGCCACGGTGTATTAAGGCTTATGTTATCTCAAGAGATGTTTAAGTTGTTTTGTTTTATTACAGGCTTCATCGAAGAAGCAGTACTCCATCAAGGAATGTTTTTTTGGGGTTCAGTTTACAAAGGTGACTGATTTGAAGAGTGCCGTTTACTGTATATTCTTAGATGGAATGCAGGGATGTTTATACATAATGGCAACCATGCTTAGCTTTGACCAGATCCATCTCTTACATATATTTATAAAATATATATGTGTAGGGAGCTGTGGATAAACACTTGTTTTTTCAGGATGTTGCCTATTTTCCCAGGATGTGTGTTAAAGGCAAATCTTTCTAGCAGTGTCGTGGCATAAATAGCCGTTGTTTTGCTGAGCGAGCAGTTTTTCAAGAGACTGTCCTTGAGCTGTGTTTAGCATGTAGGCTTTATGATTTATTTGTTTATTTAAAGACATTCATCCCTGATAGTTCTGCCAAAAGACACCGCTTGTCAAGATTTATAGTAACGGGAGGCTGAAGTTTCCCACACTAGTGATGGGTTACCTTAGAAACGCTTTTAAGCTTTGTTCACAAACAGAGTCGACAGCGACGGTGGGTCAGAGTGTTGTATGGGCATACATTTTACATTTATAGGTTAATCACCCAAAATGCACTTCAGTGTATTTTTTATTCTCCAGATGCCATGAGATCTTTAAAGCCCATGGAGGAGAATGGATCCCTCATTTTACATCTCACTTGGGTAAAAGACAGATGTTTTACTGCAGGTCTCCCATCTCTCACTTCATTTGGACCCACTGATTTCTTACACCCTTCTGTCACACCTGTAAGAACTCCATGTTCTTATCGGGCTCCTCTAAGTCATTGACAAAGTCTATGAACTATCGTGGAAGCTACATGGATGTGCATTTCAAAAGGAGGTGTGTCTTTACCCCAAGGTTTTTGGGACAATGGAACAGTTTTCCCAGCTATGTGGTTGAAGCCGATACTTTTGCCAGATGAGATCCTTGGATCAATAAGTTACTGACTGCTAAACCCATCCCAGATTCACACCAGATGGGCTGAATGGCCTTCTGTCATTTGTAACCTTTCCTATCTTCTTACTCCACCCTTCTCCTACATTGCTGCAGAGGCAGAAGGGGTTCTTTTCCTCTGTTCTCAAACTGTCTGTCATGACAGTCCCAAGCTGCTGAGGACAGTCTGGGTGGGCATGTTGGATCAGCAGCTTATTCGTGTTGTTTCACATTGTTATTGAGGAAAAAAAATAAATGCAGTGGCAATTAGTGGTGGAAAATCCCCCAGACAGGACTGTTATGTTAAAAAAAAAACTTTCTTACAATGCATGAAATTGATTTGGCACATAGTCGGACTGAAAGGCATAATGCATAGTATTCTAATGATCACCAAAACAGTTTTACTTGTGTAGACCCCCAAAAACTGCACTTTAATGTTGGTGTGTTTGGATGCTTGACTGTCACTCATAAGTGAATGTCATGAATGCCAGGGACTGGGTATACAGACCTTTCCTCTTCACAAAGAACTTTTAGCACTCTAATTATTTATAATAAGAAATTCCTTAAGCATGATGTAACCTGAAGTAGAAGTCCCCCATACTGAGCTTTATTTAGCTGTATTGTATTGTGTTCTCCCAAGCTCAGGGGATAGAGGATCTGTTTAAGAAGGGGCAGCGTAGGAACCTATACTCAACTTTCTCAACGGAGTCAGATATCTTTCCAAATCATGACATCATTGTTCACGTCACAGATATTGATTCATGTGTTTTTAATGAAAAATGAAAAGAATTGGTATTTGATTAAGGAAGTAAAGGGCAATTAAAGTTAGTCATATATATTTATAAAAAAATAGAAAAGGCTAAAAAAGGAATAAGATTTTGAGGTTCTTGTTCAGCTTATGTTTTGGAAGTATATTGAAATGGGGGCTCAAAAGTAATAAAGCAACTGGAGAACTCATGTAATATGCACAGGCTTGTCACATCTTTAATTCAACATTAGGTGGAAGTTATCTAAGATCTGCAGTTACATTTCAGCTTTAAAGCCCTCTTTCCTTTCCTGAAAGCTTTAAATTATGTTTCTCGGCTTTTACAAAAAAAGCTGAAAACCTGAAAGATCCTTGCTTTGTGAACCGCTGTTGGTCTCATACTTGGATGTGGTTTTATTAATGTGTTAATGATTATTAATGAGCCAGTCAGGAGGCGGTTTCTCAAGATGCAGTTTGTAATCTATTAGTAAATGCTTCCATTTCCTCTTCTACTATGCTGTCTTTTTCATGACATGATTCCTGGCACCATAGGGTCGAGTAGTGAAGGACAAGTGCAGTTTGAAGGCTAGAAGAAATGAAATGCCTTGTGAAGGAGGAGGCAAAATGCAGGAGATTTGTTCTAAATGGAAGATGGTGCAACTGCTGAAATGAAACCTTGTTTTCAAAGAGAAGTAGCCTCACTTTTAAGAAGTCATATCTCTTGAATAAATCTGTCCCCATTACCCTGCTTGAAAGGGAATCAAACCAACAATAAAGAGGCAAAGTCAAATCCAGTTATGTTAAAGATTTGTAATCATTTTTTCCATAATCTTTTCAGTATTGATTAGATAATTCTAACTCATGGAGTCGTTCTGAGAGACCAGCATATAAATCAGTGTTCTTCACAGCACTGAGTGTTCAGTACAGACTGATTTCACAGTCTTTACCTTGTATAGGCACATTCGGCATATACTTTAATCTAGTTCAATGTAGGTACAATAGAAAATCAGCTTTAAGTACTGTTCTGCTGATTGAGGTGTTCTGGCAGTATGCATTTGAGAACCTTATTAATGATTCTGCCTAGATAGTCAAATAGGTGAAAACCTTGGTCTGATGAGTACGAAACCAAAGAATATCAATCTGGTATCAGAAAGATGCTTATTCTGGGTAAAGGTCATGGCAATCTGGAGCCTGTCCTCCAAGAACAGGGCACCAGTCCAGGATAGCAGTTTACTGCAGGGTAGAGGCACACACACACACATGGACAGTTAAGAGACGCCATCTGCACGCAAGAAGAACATGCATACTCCACACTGAAGGGCCACTGAAGCCCAGGACCAAAGAGCTTAGATGCAGGAGTGCCAACAGTCACACTTCCCTGCTACACTGCAGAGAACATACCACCTCTGTATTTCCTAACCACTCAACATTATGAAGAGAATGGTGCTTTAATAAAGTTGAGGTTAAATGTATTAAATTGTTAGTTTACTGATATTTGCATAAAAAATAACAGAAAAGAGTGCTTATGGACAGTCCTTGGTAATGCTGGTCCCCTGTGATTAAATCCTAACTCCATTTTCCTGCTCACATTTTTATTGCTCTGTGTAAATGTAATTTGTTAATCCAACTGAATTTGTCATAGATGAATTTGCATGGATTATCTTGTCACCACTCTATCTGCATTCCTTTGTTCCTATCTTATTCATAATTTAACAGCCTGGTGATGAGCCTTTTTTTTTTGGAGACTCAATAAAGAAAGCATGACCTTTACCATCTGCCACTGCCCAAACCAATAGACAGCACAACAAGACAATAGGAAACCGAGAATTCCTTCAGATCACAGACTGACTTAGTGTTCATCGAAACCCATCACTCTCAAGAATTTCTGCAGTATTAATCAGTGTCTCCAGCTGGCTGGTGTTGAACTGAGCATGTATAATATTGGGTAAAAAAATAACTTACAATAGCTTAAAGGCAGGTTTCTTTAATTTACGTGTGGAAGTATCATGCACAGTCTCTGAAATGCCAAACTGCCATTATTAGCATAAATGTCTTTGCATTTTTTCTGCCATTATTTAAGTTTTGTTTTTGGTTTGGTGGTTACATTCTGAAGCCAAAGTCTGTGTAAGGAAATAAAGCCAATTTCTGAAATCTTACACTGACTGCAGGAAATTGTGGGTCTGCAATTAGACTGGATAGCAGCGATTTGTTTATTTTTAGTAATTATCACGTATTTACAATGCTGACTTTCTGATATGTTTTTTAGAGATGTAGTATTCAAAGAAGAACGACATGTCCTATTATTTTAAAAAAATGAAGTGCTTTTTCTTAAATGATATTCTGTAAATAAAGCCACAGTAGCACTTCTATAAAGCAGCACTGAATTGAGTTACCCCGGTTCAGTCGTAAGGAGCCAGCTAGAGGGAACTTCTTCCATTCCACTAATTCCTTCAGCATACTTAAATTTAATCTCCCAGAGAACACAGCTCTGCGAACTCAGGATGTCCTTCCCAGGACATAGTGTATGTAGTGTAATGTCTGATATCTGCAGATGTCTGCCTTGAAGAAGCATGCAGCTTGATATGACTTAATGTAATTTGATGCTCTTCCATGATTCTAGGATTAATAATATCTAAAACCAAAAGTGGTGCCGTTATTTAATGAAAAAGCAGCTCCACATTCTCAGTTATTTTCTCTCTTAAGGGCTACCTTTGCTGTCTTTAGCATTAAGACTTTGTGTTGTATATACTGCATGACAAAGAAGCACTTTATGAAGCTTTTTGGGAAAAAAAACGATACATTGGAATGGTCTTCCTCCTCGCATGGCAACCTTTCTTATAGTTGCCTGTTTAAGGAAATGTGCATTATTTCTCATGTCATCATAACCGGTGGGCCTCAGAATGCTTGAGGAGACATCTTGTCAATGGTTTCAATGTCATGGCACATGTCCTGGGAGAAATTAATCTTATGTGCACATCTAGATTAGAAAAGCAAATAAGTTTGTCGAACATTGGAATTAGAAGTCAAGTGTAGTTGTACATGATGCTGGGATATTTTTTACTTTGGTGTCTAAGGCTCTTGAGATTATGGCTATTAAGAAAAAGCTGATTTTAAAGTCGGTGTCCTACGAAAGATTGATATAAGGGAAAAGGTCATATATCACTGCAGGACTGATGCACGGAGGTGGAGTATGCAGATGTGATTGGAGTGAATTATTTTTCTTCAATTCAATCAGATGTCTAGGCAGTCCTCGCTCTTTTATTATCACTTGTTTCTGTGCAGTGTTAATAGCAATTTATTTTCTTTGTGGAAGGTGGTGGGATTTCTCACGTGGTCCATTAATTCGCATTTAGCAAGGAGAGGGTGGTCAAGAAGCACATCAGAAGCTCTCCTTGGCTGATTGCCTTGTTGTTCTGGACACTGCACTGAAAGGTACACTTCAAGACTGGAACTGCACAAGACTTCAAATGACATTGAAATCACCAGCTTACTTTCCTGCTTTTCCTCTGACTGAACGGTGGAGATTTTGCTAGAAGGTCATCTAAAAGATTTTTTAAAGACTTTGTTTCATGGCTGTGTAGCTCCCTTCCCTTTAATAATTACTTTCATCTCATTGTAGCCTTGCGTTTGAAAGTGTAGGTCAATAGGGATGGGCGCATTCAGAATTTCATGATCTGTGTAGTGGAACAAATTGAAAGCAAAGCCTATATCAATCACTGTGAAGGGAGGGTTAATTGTTACTGCTTCACAAGCCTCTGGACAGATAAACCAGTAATGAAATACTTATGGCTGTGTTATGTGAACACTTGAGAACAAAACAATAAAAACAAAGGGGATATTTACAGATAACCAAAGAGCTGCAAAAACAATGCGCGACGATAAAAATATTTTTATTTACTGATTGCCACTGCATGTGATTTAAAAAATTTTGTACAGTTAATGTAGCTCACAGTAGGTCTTTTCAAATATGGTGTTAAGACAGAGTGTGTAAAGTATATCATCAGTCTCATATGTGTCTCACCAAAATTTTAATTTTGCCTGTAGAGAATTAATCAGATTCTCGCATCACACATAGGCTAAATACATATCTTTGGATATTTATTTCACCGATCAGTGTGACTAAAGTCAATTGATGTACAGTAGCACAGCATTCGTTACATTTTTTTTTTGCTGAAGATATGTGCTTGGGGAAAAAATGAAACAACCCAATATAATCAAGTTTCTCACTAGGGCAGCAAAAAATTCTGTTCCAGCAGTGATGAGGATGTCTTGTGTTTTTTGTATTTTTTTCCAAATAATTACCACAGCCCAACACTTGTGTTAATAAAGTAGCCACAAGTCCAGCTGCTCAGTGTGATCATGGGAACAGTCTACTGGAAGTAAAAATTCCATTGTTGGCTCTTAAGTTGAATTGAGAAACTTCTGTCTTCCTTTTACACTGGCTTATACTGTCTTGTTCATGTATATTTGCATATATATCAGGGCTTAACTTTCAGTTGCAAAAATGGAAGCTTAAAATGTAAATTGCAAAGTTTTCAAAATAAAATGTAAAGTCTTCAATTCGTGGACAGTTAAAAAACAAACATATATATAGTTTGTAGTTAATTGAAGTCTAAAGTCCATGACAGCTATCACAACACAGTGGGTAATTCTGAAAATTAATGAGAATGATAATACTTAAAAGACTGTTCCAGAGTTTGCCCAAACTCATTAACTAAATCTCTCATTTAAATACATCCTAAAGACTTTCAAATAGAAAAAAATACATTATTGCTATATAAGCATTAACCGGATTTGAAAATGCTGAGGTGCAAAAATTTATGGAAGACTGAAAGTCTATCAGGCTATATTCAATGCTGAATCCTTTTCTAAATTGTGGTGCTAAGCCATGATACTCCAGATATGGACTGTCAAATGGGAAAAACAAGCTACGCCTCTTTTCTTATCATGCTAAAATACACAAAATAGTGTATACAGATTGGGAATTATATCAGATTTTTTTAGTTAGCTGTAATTACTATGCTTTCAACATGCTTTGAATGAAATTTAATTTCTTAACATTGGACTATCAAATTAATATAATCAGCGCCTTTGAAAGGGTTTGATAGTCAAAGAGGGATACTCTGAAATGAACAGGTTATTGAGATTGGCAGACAGTCTTAAATAAACAAAACTCTTTGTGTTGTCTGTGGAGCTTACGACTGGATATGTGTTCTGTAAAATTCAATGCAGAAAGAAGAAAAAAAATATCATTTTTTATTGTTATAGAAAACACTATTTTGAACAAGTTAAATGCTACACTATATACAGTTGGCTATTATGATCTACACATTGTCTTCTGAGTCAGCAGCTCATGCCTTTAATGTTAAAAGAAATATACAGATTTATAGAGGTATCTGTTCCAGGAGATAACAGGATAGACTCCAGTCTGTGAGAATGTGTTCATTTTTAAGTCACTAACAAAACACAATCTGGGGTTGTAAGGATCTGGTTATAAGTTAACACAAGTTAAAAAGTGTTCAATCTATAAGATATACAGTAGAAGTATGAAATAGGATTTCATACATCTATACTGTATGTTTCTGTTTATGAAGCAGAAGTGCTTATTAATGGATGCTTGGTATAAAATACCAGCAACTGCTTGGTTTAAGAACATTAGTTTCTAATTCAAATAAATGTAGCATCAGAGTTTTTTTTTAAACTTTACACGGGAGTCTGGACCACTGCTGTGCTATCGTACCCAGTACTTCCTAAGTACAGTAAGTGAGCCAAATGAAGGAAGTACTCAGTGTTTTAGTCATGCTGTTATGCAAATCATGTTTTGAAGTGCAGTCATTGTTATCTTTGGTAAAGTATTTCACAGCTTCATAGAGTCCTGGATAGCTCATTAATCTTTTTCTTCTTATCAATGTTTTTGGACATTGCCAATTAGATTTAAACTTATAATGGCTTTTTCCTCCTCCTATACAAATCAGTCTGAAGTTACGATAGTGGATGACTCTACAAATTGAAACACAAGAAGGCTTTGTAAATGCTGCAGGTTTAAAAATAGTCCCACTTGTCTAGATAGTTGAAGTTGTACATGTATTACCACATAAAGCTATATGCATTTGCAAAGGATGTTAGCTCCAGTTTTATGATAATGTACCATACATGTTTTGAACTGCTTTATAATTGTTCTAGTCAGCTAAGCCTCTCACACCCCTTTTTAGTTTAAACAAAAGAACAGACTTTATTTTTCTTAAAGTAGATTTTGTACTTTGCACAAATTGCAGATACCAACACCATACGTTCTTGAGCAAAGTCTGATTTCTGTTGCTCCATTGTCTCTTCAATGAATCTAACCATGTGCATAGAGCAGACTGTTAGCAGAAATAATAGGGTGCTAATTAAACAATATCACAGAATCCAGAACTCTAAAGGCAGCTAATGGCTAATTATTTATAAATTTGGAAAGCACAGGCTGTATTACACGGTTTTTAATATGCTTTGCTGTTTACAGTATTTCATTAGCTTCATAAGAAGTAATTATTTAAGATTTTGTAAAATATCTTAGCAGTGCTTGAGTTTAAAGGTGAAACCTTTTGCTGACGCTGTTTTTCAAATGGTGTTCATACCGCATGTATACAACATGTCAGTATGTAGGTAAGTATAGTTTTATAGTCTAAAAATAATTTGATGCAGTTTCAGTTGTGTTACTAGGAAAAAAGCATTTGCCTTTTCTTGTAGTGACAATAATAGTATATTAACATACATTCCCCAAAGGCTGATACATTTTTAAATTGTATTTGTTTATTTCAAAGCTCATTTTTCAAATTTAGAAGGCATCGCTGTGGAAACCCAACAATGAGATGTAAAAAATGGAAGTGACAAAACTGTGGTTTCCCATAATTTATAGAAAGTCACCAGGACTTGTGTGGTTATGCTTTGCTCATGGGCTTGACAGGCTTTTATACTGGATGGGGAATGAGACATTTAAGGCTTAACCGTTTCCTTCCTAATCCTTCAGGTCTTCGAGGAAGGAATTCTTCGACATTAGTTTGATTTTCTCTCCTTGCTTTCAAATGCTCACTTTTTAATCTTGCTCCTGATGAGGGAGGGGGTGGATCTGCATTTTTATTGACTTCCCATGTACAGAAGCTCATACCTTTGTTTTGGAGTTTGCCCTGTACATAGGGCAAGGTCCTTATTAAAATGAGCATCTTCACATTGTCCCAGTTTCACTACAGTGTTTGTTGTGTTTGCTGTTAAAATCATTCTTTTGCAAAACAGTTGGTGTCAGATTCTGTTATGCACCGTTCTAAGCTACCTGACAACTGAGTGTATGTCCGTTCTGCTTTGTGCTTTATCATCATTGTCGACGGTGCTCATTTTTATGTGGCTTTGGTTTATACAGCACGTAGTCTCACATGCCTTTCCCTGTCAGACAGAAATGTTTGCATTTCTCTTTTGTCTGTGTTTTTGAGGAGCAGTTTTCAACATTAAGGTTTGGTTGGGGTGTTCGAAGCAAGTTGCAGCAGTTTGACAGTCTGCTGCCAGAGCACTTCCAGTGTTGCCATGAGACAGGGATTCTGGATTTCTGGAAATACAGGGAGGGACTACTGTGTTCCTCACTGCCTGGGAAAGGTGGAGAGATGGTTAGTTCTTTTTTTATTGAATACAAAATAATGTCTTAAAGTACTACAGTACCTATCTCTGTATTGGTGTGTAGCAAGTTGTCCTTTTGCTATTGGATGTCTTCATCCCTGAGCCAAAAATGTCAACATAATGTTCAAATGCCTTTACTTCCAGTACCTGTTGAGATCCCCCCCCAGTGATTTAACTGGATTTAATCGTTTCACAGAGATGGGAAATCCGGAGGGCAATTTTTAAATGATTTAGAAATGTGCTCCTGGGCCTGTTGTTTCAGAGGCTATGGACACTTGCTTTTCCTGAAAGGAGGAAACTGTGTCACAGAAAGTGACCTTGGTGTGACTGTCTGTTCAGTGGTCAAGCAGACAGAGCAATAAAGCTGCAGTCCACCTAGTTGAGTATGTAGTTGCACTGTGTACAGAAATGTTTTCTCTCGTTGTCTTTATTGAGTGCCTGAATGGCTGTATAATTAGATTGGTTCAATCTGTGCTGGAGGTCTGGATGTCTCATTCTTTGTCAAAGTTTGGTCCTTTGAGAAAGACCAAATGCATTTTGTCTCCCAAATCATTAAAGGACTGAAAATAATTGAATCATAATAAGTCATTGGAGGATCCTAAGCAAGTAAGAGAAGGTATTTAATAATGTGTTGAAAGGTTAATGCCATACAAACCTTTTGATTTTATGTTCTTTTTGGGTCTAGGCTTCTAAGGCCTGGGCTGTGTTGATCTGTTCCAGTGTGCCCATCATCATAATAGTTAGGACAATATCTGGTCAGAATCTGGGGGACATTTAAGTTTTGGCTATCGTGTGTATTTAGCTGTCTGCCAGTGCACATCTTTAAAGATCTGGAAGAAACGTTTTTATTAAATGTATTACATCTGGAGGCCTTCAGTTACAATCTAATGTTGATTAGTTTTTGCCCTTTTGTTCTCTGGTTTACAGTTGCTGTCTGTGTGAAGCTGCAGTGGTACAGAATCTTAATTGCTCACTGCTTGTTGTATCTACTGTTCTGTGATTGGGGGTTGCATAACAGCATAATGTCAGTCATTATCTTGACCCCTTTCCAGCGAAGGAACCGTGAGCCGCACAAGCAGGGAGCTGGGAAATGAACACCATAGTGTGGTGAGAATGTTTTCCTTCAGCCTCCTGAACTCCGTCTGTCGCTGCTGCTGTGCCTGGGCTGTGTGTAAAATCTGATCTGGACTAGATTCCCCGACTTATGGATTTTCAGCCCCACGCGCTCTTGAGTCAGGGAATTCTAGAGAGAGAGCCCTCTCGGAACTGGCTCGAAACTCTGGTTCGTTTTTCTTCTTTTCCGTTTAGCGATGCTGTATGTTTTGCGACTTGAATTGACTATTTTGTCTTTATTTTAAATAAAAATGAGACACAGAACAACGAACGAGTGCTTATCAGTTTTTATTTAACATCCGCGCAGCACCATATAGTCACTGCAGGGAGGGAGGCTGCCCAGACTGTAGTCTCGGCCTGGGTGTCCATATCCAGGCATCATGTCCCTCTGGAAGGACTGGTATTTTGTGCTCATGGTTTCTGTTCTTCTGACTGTCTTTCAAAATATTAACCATAAATATTTGATCAATATTCAGAACTGAAATCTTGCACCATTCATTATGTTCAAGAGTGCAAGTGTTTAGCATTCACTTCTTGAAGCCCCTTAAATTATTTTTCAGGCTGCAAATGTCAGTCTGTCTATTTTTTTGTGAATGCATCATTAGCTATAACAGGAATAGTCTTAAAACCTCGCTTCGACAACGTGCACTTCAAAGCCAGCATGTTTAACACATCAAGGCGCTATTGTCATGGGATATTCCCAGTCACTTGTGCAAAACCAGGAAACTGGTGGAAAACGACTCAATGGTATTGAAAGCATTTTTATTTAACGTAAAGAATCTGATTTAAATGTCCCTTTTTATAATATTAAAACTTGTATTTTTATAAAGTTCATTATTTGAATATGTGCTCCTTTTATGATGTATCCAGCTCTTGTACATGTTGGTCTTTTTTTTACATTGCCGTAAACCTTGGTGGAATTTGTGTCCTTTTTTGCTGAATGTCTGTTTAAACATGACTGATGCGTCTTCAGTCCAAAACACTATAATACAGGAAAAATATACTGTACATATATATGCTTGCTGGATCTTTTTTCTTATTTTAACAGTTGCAATCAACAGTCAATAAAAATTGTACTTTTGCCTTTATCATACTGTAAATATACAAGCTCTTAATTCAGTGTATTATATATATACTGTAGAACATTCGCTAAAGCATACAAACCATCGTAAGCAATTGTTTTACTACTATAGGGCACCATTGGTATTCCTGAATTTCTAACCTATGTAGCATTTATTTTTACTTTGTGTTATTGTTTGTGCTTTTCATCATTATTGCAGGGAAAATCCGGTATTTCTGATTTCACAGAAAATAATTCCCCTTTATCGGATTTTGTCCCTTAAATCCGAAGTATATTACAGATGGGAAATTATATAATATTTTTTAGTTAGCTGTAATTATTGTACTTTCAAAATGCTTTGAATTAAAATTAATTTAGAAACATTGGACTATTAAATGAATATCATTCGAAGTCATGGCTGAAGAGATGAAAATTGTTTGCCTAGGTACTAAAACCTCATGTTTGGAAAATTATCAAGATGATCTGCAAAAGGTCAGGATTTTATCCTTAATGCTGATGCCGCGGGAGGAGAAGTCCCTGCCATGTTTTTCTTAAATAGGGAATAATTTACTTAAGGGAACATTTGTCATTTCTGAGGGATGGACGATTTTAGTTCATGTAATCCGTTTCGTTTTCAACAACTTAGGGTATTGTAAGAGTTAAAGATATTTGTGAAAAATGGCTACAACAGTTCCAATCCCCCACACCCCTTTAAGGGACAAATCTGTAGTCGGGGAGGTGAATATAGAGCAGCTCTCATTGGAATAGCACGGCCCATTGACTGTATACTGTCTGCCTAGCGTTCAGAGTACTCTTTGCCTGGGACGGACCTGCTGGTGTACAGACAACCTGTTTTGATGATGAATGGGGCATCTTGTCAGTTAAAATGAAAATTCTAAGCCGTGTGATAGCTTTATATTAATGCCTGTTTTATGGATTGGAGCAAGTTGCCTGAGCAAGATGAATGTTTGAGATCCATCAGGAGATGTGGGATGATGCAGTAGCTCCACAGTCGGCTCTGTTGTTTTAATATGCCAGGGTGTGGTTTCGGAATAACCTGGATGGTGAGATGTCCCATCTCTTCCGGTTGCCGTGTGGTCTCCGTTTCTCTGTTTTATTATTCTTTCTTAGCTAGATGTTTTCAAAAGCCAGTTTTCTGGAACTTTTCGCCTACAGGACCATTGCATGAGTCTTTTTATGGGTAAGAAAGCAGGGGTGCAGAATGGGCACGTGCCCTGTCCAGTTCGCTGTGCTGTGTAGCTCAGAGTTAGCATTTTATATTCATGTATGCTATTTTCACATACGTGGTTGTATACATATGCTGTATTAAACGTGATACATTCGGCAGAAAAAGTGTCTACTAAGATAAAGAACAATTTAAAAAAAATCTTTCAAGCTAGTTCCACTCCTTTTGATTTATTTTAGAAACAATTGTCACATCCTATCTTGCTAGTATTGAAGAAGGGAGCCTGCTGGCAGGAGGAAGGGGCAGAAAAAAAATGGAAGGTTCTGTATTCCGTTTGTTTTTTAGGATGGGCTTGATGGTGGAATCACATCGATCAGGCATTTGTTTTCAGAAAACGTTGCTCCTGAGGAGTGATTCAATAAATGTTTAATTTAAGGTGACCGAGGGTTTCTGAACTGAGGAAGAATAAATTGCAGTCTTCTGGCAGAGGTTTGGATCAGAACACAGTGGTGTGGGTGTCAGATGGCGAGTGCTGGGAAAAATGGTGTTATTTTTAGGGCGGTCAGTTTATTGGAAGTATTATAAAAGTGCAATGAGCACAATTTATCACCTGGCAGGATCTCAGAGTCAGGCTGAGGACAGTGTCGTAAAATGTATGCTTAACCACTATCTTAAAAAAAAATCCATAAGGCATACTCAGTTTATAGTATCCATTGGCTATAAATTTAAAGAAATTCAGCCCCGTACAAAGTTTTATTCTTTTCTTTTGTACTGTCTGAACAGTGTCATGTGATAATGGCTTCCCACTTGATCTTTTCTAGGCTACAAAAAAGAAGTCTGGATTGACTCAGGAGGGCTGAATACTTAAGCAGTAACTTGTGCAACATACTGTATTGAACAATTGTGTATATTTCATTTGCAGTTCAGCAAAATTGGACATCTTTGGATGGCAGTGACTACTTCTGCAGGTCACGGTATATTATTCTCCCAGGGCACTGTGATGGTCAGAAGTGCAGGGAAGTCAAACCTAATGTTAGTGATGCATTGACAGTGTAACTGTGCTGTCGCTGAAGTGGGTCCTGGTGAGTCTGAGGTCAGCCAAAGTTGATGAGCAGTAGTACAGTTTGTCTTTTCTGGAGGTCTATAAAGATAACATTCTGTGGATATGCTGGAAAAGATCAGAACACAAGTGGTGTGCAGATTGTGGTCATGAGGAGGGACGAACTTCTCTTCAGAACCCGTGCTTTCTTTCTCTGCGGTCTGGATGCCTCGGAGCCCCTTGAACAGAGACTCTTGAGGAGGTCCTGGTCCTCTTGTGTTTGTGGAAGAGGGCTGCACAGGGCTACTCTTTGCACACTTAACCTGTTTTTGCAGGAGCCTGGGCGCCTGAAATGTGTGTATTTAAAGAAGTGTGAGTAGGCGCCAGTAGGTAGAATCAAGGACTTCTGGGCAGAGGAAGTGGAGTTTGGAAGTGCTAATATGTATTAAGGTTGTTGTTGCATGACAGCGGAGAGGAAAAAAAGAAAGATTTAATGCTTGCCACCTGAATCTGGCCCATGCAACATTGCTTTCTATAAGTGCTCTGAATTTGATTCAAGGTCAGTATTTCTGTACTCTGAAATCGGATGAAAGGCTAACCAGTATTGCAGCCTAGATTGCAATTTTCTTTCAACTGGGCTTCAAAACATCAGGTTGTGTTCTGGGTTAAGCTACCCCAGCCAGCAACTGTTTTACCATCTGTGTTTTTGTGTGTTACAGTGTCAATAAAATCTACGATGTGAAGCTCTCCCCATCCTGCTTTAAAAAAACAGGAAATAAAGACAAAAAAAACTGATATGAGACACTTAGGAGGATTCTTAATTTTTGTAAAGCTTCATCTTATGTGCTTTGCCTTAAAATGAAAGTCCTGAAAAGAAGTGTATTAAATTGCTTGGCAGTGCAGGCTGGCAAGGGTGGCCCCACAAAGCACACTGTCACAACACTGAAATTAATGAGGTGGCTGGAATAAAAGACTTTTGTTCGCATTTAATTTACAGTTAAACAATTATTGTTACAAGTTAAATCTTTTAAAGATGGTTTATTAAATATGGCTTCCGTGCTGGTGTTTAGGAATTATATCATTCAGTTTGTTTTAATTGACTGGATTTCGTTTTTTAGATGTTTGAATTTAAAATAGGAAGTGCTAAATAATGCATAAGAGATCAAAGTCGACTCTATGAAAAGCAATTTGCTGAGTTAAAGAAAACACCATTTGCTTCCATTCAGAGCCGCTTTGAATTTATTGCAAATTAGAAGTGTTTAAGTTTTTTTAATACCGTAACAAGAAGACTAAAAACAGTATTTTCTGTATGTTCCTAAAAATAGAAGAAAAGTTCTAACTAGTAAGTGACATACAAGTGGATGCAATACTGAAACTTATACCCTTGCAAGACTGTGTTAGCCCTTATTTAATTCTTATTTAATTGTTTTGAAGTCTCTTGTATGGAACGAGGGTCATCTGGTGTACACCTGCTTCTGGAGAAGTGTGTGGTCTGTGCCTTTAATTCTTTACAGTGACAAATATGGATGATTCAGAGAAAATTTCATTTAAACGCACAAGTATTTCTGTTCCTCCCATGTTTAAATGTCTGCATATTTTGTTAAGTTTTGGACACCGTACTGCAAAATGTATTGTTACTGCCCTATAGAATTTAAAGAAGAGCATCATGAATGATTACTAGTCTCGGGGAATTGTCGTATCTGTACAGGGTAATGGCACTAAATCTTTTCAGATAGAACAAAGGAGATTGAGCGGAGCAGAGAAGAGATTTAATCCAATTCTGTAAAATCCTGAAGGCTATAGACAGTGTCAATCCCGGGCACTATTTCTCATTTGACCACAATTGGAAGCTAAAGGGGAATTCATTTAGGACTGGGAACAGGAAACACTTCTTTATACAAAGAGTGGGGTGTATCTGGAACAGGTTTCCCAGCCAGGAGACCAAGGTCCACACTCGAGGATCCTTCCAGTAGTCGCTGGTGTATTCACGTTATTTCATCGGTCTTCAAGCAGACGTGAGTAAGCTGGTTCTTGGTACAGTATGCTTTGTTGGTGCTGCTGGGCAATAAGAGTCAATTGACTTGAGAAGGTAAACCCTGCTGGTTTGCCCCCATCGTTCAGAGAGCCCAGCTGTGACTGACTTCACTGCAGAAGTTTGACCACTGGGTTCAAATAAAGACCATGTCTTGCCTTGTTTGTCCTTGGATCCAGGATTTCAGTTTAACGTTCTTGTGTCGTCACCCAGGGATTCTGTTCCTTGGACAGGATGGAAGGGGACATGCAAGTGCAGGTTGCTGTCGCTGTTTGCTCACTACGGGTGGTAGAATCTTGCCATGATTAATGTCCAAAAATGCATTTAATTTGTAGTGACATACTATGACAAACAAGAATAGCAGCGAGCCTCGGAGAGGATGTGGTTGGTAAAGATTTCCGCTCCTGGATTTCGGAGAGGTATGGAAGGTGGTTGATGGAGCAGTGAATGAGTGTGTTGATGCCTGTTACCTAGGCTGAGCGGTGGCCTTTTATTCACTGGTGTGGCTCATGCAGGGGGGGCAGCTCTTCTGTGCAGCAGTCCTGCAGAGCTGGAGGGAGGTTATGAATGCCACTCTGTTTGTGTGCAGAAAGGCTGGCTGGCAGGAGTGAGCTCCGTATGGCCCCAGCTTCTTCGGACCTGCCAGTCAGGAGTGAGAGTGAGTGTTTTCACAGAACCCTACCTGTCCTTCCGTTTCCAGCCTCAGAACAGAGAGTCGGATTTGTTTTAGGAAAAGTAAAAAATAAAAAGGAAATAAAATAGATGTATTTGGGTTTTTTAAGCACTATTGATTTGTAGCCGGTCACTTATAAACTGTTCGTCTGCATGATCAAACCTTGCTTGTAAAATCTGCATTCGATATGCTGCTTTTTTCTTTTTTAGTTTTCTTGTGACCGGTGATTCATTTAAATCTAATAAGAGGTATAAGAAGGGATGAACCTTAACAGCGTTTTTAAAATTGGCCGAATTTTTAGTTTTAATGTTTCGTAGTCCAGCATATTGTCTGCTTTTCTTTGGGGCCAAGTTTCCCTCCCCCATGTCATCTCTGAAAGTGCTTTTGTTGAGCTGTTCTGAGTCTGTGTGAACCACATCCTTAGCCAGTCCTCTCCATTTAATATCTCCTTTCATTTTTTTTCTCTTCCCTTCATGCCTTCTTTTCTCTAGTCTCAACCGGCGGTGTTGAGGAATTCATTTGTCACGTACCGCTGAATCGGTTAACTCCTTTGTTTTCTCATTGACTCCCGCCATCCCTCTCCTCAACATCTGCCATCTGAGGCTGCTCAAACAGCCTCGTCCGCCCTCCGTTCTGAATGTCTGGGCAGCTCTCTTCCAACACTTTTCTTCAGGAGACTCTGGCTGCATGGTGTGCTGCTGTCTGGGTGGCGCTTGGCGAGGAAACATGACATTTAGGTTGGCGGTGCGGTTTATTCATGCGCTCATTCCCACCTTCCAACACTCGCGTCTGATATTTTGAAAACCACGTATTGGACTGAAGATTTAAAAAAGGCAGAGGCACTGTTAAACTCCCCTTTGATTCAGGAATGTGCATCTTTTTTGACAGGTTCAACTGAGCATTCTTTCAATTCACTTGGATGTTTTTGAGGACTGTGTGGACATTATTTGGCCACTTTACTAGTCTTGCATCAACTTGCCTACCTTTGGGGGATGAAGGAGTGTACCATAGCTGTTCTGATTGCTGACATCTGTCAGGACTGCAGCACAGGCAGTGGATCTGTCTCCTGTCTGTTATATTAGCCTGAGGTTTATGTATATAGGTCAAAGACAATGGGCCATAGAGAAAGGAGTCCAAAGCTGATAAACTGGTGGAGAAAATTAAATGTTGGTGTATAGTGGTATCATACAAAAGACAAATGACATGCAGTCATCATCTTAAGCTGATAGTGATAGTGCCGAAGGGCCCAGAGCATGGTCACATCAATTCTCGCAGGCAGGTTGTAGGTTAGCATTACCACTCATGTACTATATGTTTTGGCCTTTAGCAAAGAATATATAATAAACTTCGATATTGCAAAAAGAAAAGCCTTGGGCTTTTTAAGATAAAAAACAACTTTAAGAAAAAAAGATTAACTCTCTATTTATTTACATTTAAATTACTATTTTACTGGACCTATTTTAAGCTTGGCCTGTACAATATTTAGTTGATGTTTTTTTTTTAAAAAAAGCTTTAAAACATAATTTTAGCTTTGGAATTGAAATTTACCATCATCTGGGAAGATGAGTATTTCTTTTTCACGGCTTGAGGGGCAAATATATGACTGCACTCTCTGGTGGGTTAATAAAGTGAGGATTTGCGCTTTTATTTTGCTAATGAAACTTGTGTGTAATTTCTCGGCAGAGAGCAGGGAGCAGGAGGGTGTATTGTGTGTGTGTGTGGTGGCAGCTCTTACTTTATAATGTCAGAAATTCAAATATTGCTTGAATTTTTTTTTTTGCAGCGTATAAACACCGTGAGCAACAGGTTTATCAATTTGAGCTGCACAACTAGATGTATGTGAAAGTTAACAAATCCCCAGGGCAAATTGACTGTAAGAATTTTCTAGTCTGTGTGGAGTTACTGAGGTGCGACATGGTGGATTGAACCTAATGCCTCAGGCAAGAGCAATCAAATAGACAGTTCAAGATTTTCCAACGCGCAGCTGGGCAGCTTCTGGTAGCACTATAAATGATGTGCTTATAATAAAGTGTTTTTTTATCAAGTTTTTAGGTGAAATATTATGTGTTCTGCCGAAGGATGCCTTGTGAAACAAAGAAATGCAGTTATATGCAGTATACTGGAGCAGTTTTTCTTTCTTTTCTATGTTTTTCTTATTAAGCACACAATCTTAAAATAGACCAAATAGTTTACGATTGTCAAGAACTCTGGTGTCATCAGAGACGGACCTGTGAGATTTAATATCACACATCATTTTAAGGTCAGTTTCTAAGAAGGAGTGTTTTGTGCTTCTTTGCAGTTTGTAAGAACCTGGATCGTGTCATGTACAGTACAGTATGTAACACTGAGTCGGTGCTGTGATTGAGTGCTTGTATTCGTGCATAAGGCCATTATGAAATAATGTGCCTCATGTTAATGTCTGCTGTATCCAGAACTCTGAAGATCTGTGCATTTTTCTCTTTGGCAAACAGAAGGAGCTGAGAGAAGGGAAGTTGGAAGGGGATCAGTGGGGAATATGGGGAGGTGATCGTGCACTGCAGTGATTTTTCCCTGTGATGTCTCCATTTGTTTAGTTTCCTACCTCCCACTTGAATTATGGAACATAAATGTCACATAGCAGGAGCTAGAATCCAAATACTTTTTTTCTCTCTCATTTGACAATATAGCAGTTTATGCGTCTTGATGGAGTTAAAGACTCCTGGCCGAATTCAAGCTTCCTCCACAAACACCAGGAACAGAAACGTTCTCAACTTGGATGTTACAGTTAATGATTTCTGAGATTTATGTAGGGGGGAGATTCATTACTCAAGCAGGTTTCTCTCTGGGATGTTTCCCAAGATCCAGCTAGCACCTATTTTCATTTTCTTGATGCTTCACTCAATATATATTACTGTAGGTTCCTTCTCGGAGAGTTGAGCAGGCGTCTTCTCAAAAGAGCAGAGACTCAATTTGTTTTTACTGTTGTGAGAATGAGCATAGATCTGTCTTCCGGAGTGATTGTAGACGGTATTGATGTAAAAAAACAAAATCAGATAAATAAGAATGTTATGGTTGCTCTGATATTTTTGGATGGTGTTTGTCAACTGTCTCTGGCTTTGTGATCCTGTTTGTCAGATCTTTGTGGAGTACAGCTTTTGATGGAAATTGAGCAAGTGCTTTAAAAATGCTTTTAAAAATGTTTCTTCGAAACAAAGATCTGCATTCATTGAACCACTTGTTAAATAAATTAATAGATTTTTGTCTGAGGATCTTCTTTAACAACCTATATTCTATGTTATCCTTCAAAATGAAGCTGTTTTTCAGAAGCATGGCTTAATTCGTACAGTATCTTGTTGTTTCCTGCAGTAGGCAAATGAATGTTAAGCTCGCTCTCTGCCCATGTCGTTTTCTTGATCTGACACCTGCCTGGCAGTTATTTGCATATGTGCACAATATACTTAATGGGTCACTTCCTCCAACAGAAAGAAGTGTTTCTGTTAATTCTGAGCTGTAAACTAGATTTGACAGAATTACTGGCCTAAAATGGTTGGTTTCTCCTCAGATAATTTGGAAGCCGCAACTCAAAAAAGGAGTGATTTCAGGCTGCTTTCACATCAGATAACATGACACACACATTCATTTTTTTCCTGTGCTAAATTGTTACGGTGCATTTAAGATGCCAGGTCTATTTAAAGTTTAGTACATGTTTACTGTTCTATGGACATTGTTCTGAAAGGCATTGCGTATCTAACATGTGCCTGCCCCACTGTTTTCTTTTTCTTGACATTTGTAGTTTTCTTTCCTGTTGTATTTGCATGTTTTTTAAACTTTATTATTGTATATTTTGGACATCACCTTGGATGTCTGACGTCTCCTAACCAAATAATAATATAGACAGTACTGTAGGAACATCCTGTACCAAAAGCTGCTTGTGTGTATACAGTAGTGTGGAGATTGCTTTCAAATTTTGTGTTAGTGAATTTCATCAATCTTGCTGCTGTTATCTGTCTACCCATCCATCTGATACACCCAGTACACACACTCAGTGAACGTAATTTGATCCTTGAAAACTTCTGAAGGTCTGTAAAATTTGTAAGCTGAATCACAATTCTGGTAATTTTACACTTCTAATTCGTTCTCGTGATCTAGAGAATCACCCCTGCCAATCACCCTGCCTCAGATTCACAGCGCTCATTTTAACACGAATGCTTGTGATAATTACAGTATTTACCATAGTAGAAGTAGGTAAGAAATAAGATTAGTAAAATGTGTAAAAATTCTAAGAATGAGGATGCAGTGGTGAACTGTGTGAGCGTTATTGTTTTTTTATAGCGAAAATACGTCAACCAGATGCTCTTAAATTCAGAGAGCAGCGTATATACTTTAGTTATTAAGCAGATATATACTATAATTTATTTCCAAGGAAAATTCTTCTTAAAAATTCTTCCGTAATTGTAATTTAAACGGGATCACTAAGACATTTCACACTTTTATTTTAAGCACTTTCAAGTTTGCTTTTAAAGATATTCTATATCAAATAATATTTAGCATTATATTTGCGATAGGACATTGGGGTTTTTGAAGGGGTAGTCTTGAGTGGTCATTCAGGAAGAAAATGCTACTGTTCTAGACACAATGTTTGCAAAACGAATATCTTTATATATTTTTTTGTTGTTTGTTTCCTACTGATGCATGTTATATTGCTAATACCCTGAGTCTTTGCTGTTTTCAGTCGAAAATTGTATTTCCGTTCCACGTGTGCTAGTTGAGGGCAAATGCCAGTCAATAGTTTTGTTGTGGAAACCAGACATTTATGACTTGTTTCCTTAGACCCTGTTGTCACTGTGTAAATGGACTGACATGTGGAAATGTACAGTAGCAGTATTATTTCCCTGAAACATACAGGACTACATGAGGTTGGAATGCACGTGAAGGAAACTACTTCAATCAAAAATCCATCAAGATAAACTAATTTGCAAGAAAACAATTTATTGAATGGCTAGACCTTCGCTACAACATCAAATGGCTGGGTTAATGTAATGTAATGAATATGTTTCTTTTTAACCTCAGCATTCATGACATACTGTTAGCAGGAACAGCAGACCATTCCATCTTATTTATGGAGTTGTATTGTAAAATGAATATTATTATGTAATAGAGAACGTTGCAGAAAAAAAAGCAGTACAGCTTGGCTTTGGATATGGTTTCCAGACACTTAAAAAATTATCAAAATAGCTTACTGTACCATTACGAGAAATTGGGTTTTCCACAATGGTAAAGAAATATGCACCTGGAAAAATAATACCATAATGTCACTTCTGCTGTGAAAGGTAGGGCCAGTGAAGACAAACAACCTGCAGTACAGAAGAGTATGCTGTAGCTCTAAATGTATTAAATAGTTTGAGCACAGGTTTTCTTTCCAATTGGCTTTTCTGTGTAGGTATACTTCAGTATTGTTTTCATGTTATTTTTGTATGTAATCTATAATCTCCATGATGTTCTTTAGTCATGTAGATATGATAGAAGTGCTTGTTTATCATTGTACAAAAATACACATTTAAATTAGAACCCGCTGGTATCTCTTTCGGAAAAGCTTGCAGGCTGTGGCTAACATGGTCTAGTGGTTTCTCTTCTTCCAGTTTGTCGTGGAGTGGCAGTGATTTCAGACAGAGCCCATCTCTCTTCAGTGTGGAGCCAGGGAGCTGCTGGTTAGGAATTGCAGTTCTTGGCCCAACGCAATTCACTGTTTAACTGGGAAGAAACACTTTGGTGTGTTTGCTGGTACCTTGGACAGAGCAAACAGACATTTTGGATGGACTTAATACACAATTTTTTTATCGGCCTAAATTACTGATCCTCATTTGCTCTGTTTAAAACATCATATTGGGTTTTCCCCTGCACCTGTGGATTTCACAAGTAGTTTTTCCTTTATGTTTAGTGCTAGTTTGCTAAAAAAAATACTGCAGCAAACGTTTGAGAGCAGTTTCTACTAAAGATCGACGATTTTGTAATGTCTGTTTGTAAAGATATGATTCATTTATTCAAATTTAAAAGAATGTTATTTTTCCGTAGTTCAAGATGTTATATTAAATTTTTAACTTTACCCTCTAAAGTAAGTGGTCTACTGTAGAAGAGAGACATAGAGATAAATATGAACTTGTTTAGGTGCTTAATATTTCACATTTCATGTTGTAGAAAAGTCCAGGTGATTTATTAATATAATAGGATTATACTATACCTTTTGCAGTGTACTATTACACTTTCTAACTTGAACCTTTAATGAGCTAGAGTACCAGCTTTAAATGTCTGATATAGAAATTAGAATTTGCTTTGAAACTCAATTAACCGGCATTTCGATGAACAAAAACACAGATAATGTTTTAAAGAATGCCTCTGAAATAGTACTTAAAAATGTATTTGCTTACTATCACGCCGTCAAAAAACCATGACAACAGAAAGGCAGCACTCCAGCTTTATACTGTAGGTATGGAAATCCAAAGAACAGGGCATCACGTGAAACAATAGCTATTTCAGTGAAAAGTGCTCCTCGAACACAGCCTAACTGCTGGTGAAGTGGTGCTCGTCCTGTCAAATCATTCCCTCCTCAAGACCCAAGGAGCTGTTGTTGGAAGCTCTGCAGATTAGCAGGCATGGCCCTCCGGAATCAAAGCCCTGTTCTCCCACCTTGTTCAAGACTTGTTTCAGACCAATCTCCGCTCTGTAAGACGTGGCTCCGAAGTCAAGGAATTTCCTCTCTGCCATGGGAAAAATGTGACGGAAAAGAGGAGGGCTGCCCCTTGAAAATGTCTTTGTCTAAACGGTTTTAATTGGGCTTTGGTTTTTGAAGAGGCAAGATGCACAGAAGAGAGTCCTGTTCAAAAAGCAAAACAGGATCTCCAGTCACAAAGATGACTATTGGGTTAAAGCACTTAGTTTCTTATGGAGAACACACCAATACACTTATACAGTATATGATTTCTACTAGATAAAAATGATCTCATAGTTTTGATGCCGCTGACTTATTTTAATTGTGCCCTGTATTTAGTATGTGGTTACTTCTTATATTTAAGCACTGTATTTGAATGGTTGTGTTGTTCACAGGAGCAGTTTGATAACTTGACTGTGTTCTGAGTGCTATGTTGTCTCTGTGTAAGAATGGAAGTACAGCTGCTTTATATTAGGCAAATTTAATTAGACTAATTTCAGTGGAATTAATTAGTGAAGTATAACAAGATTTGAATAGGAAGGTGATTAAAGTCATGGTAAAAATTTTCTAGCTTCCTGTAAAAAGCATTGTTTAGTGATTTTATATGAGGATTTCACAAGAGGGGAGTGCATCATTAAAGCCTAAATATTGGAATTGATTAAAAACTTAAAACTAAAATATCACACATTTATAAATCCCTAGTACAGACACAGTACACACTACACTCAGCTTTGAGTTCGAAAACGAGAATATTTGTTTTAATGGAGAAATTAAGAACCAGCCTTCTAATTGTGTAACAGAGTTTATATAAACACTGTTGCTCGCTGTGCTGGAACTGACACTAACAAAATTAAACTTTGTTTTGTATTAATTTAAAGGAATATCATTAAATGTTTTACATGTAGGAAATTAGTAAATCTTTGACATTTACATAAAGAATATTTAAAAAACACAAATGTCCCTCTATTTAATCATCAATATTTGATAGTGCAGCGGTTTTGATAATCAATGTGCTGCTTTGAAACCATTTTTATTCTTAAATGTCTGTGTTGGGAATGTACAAAGTACCTTCTGTTTTCATGTGTGTGGATGGTAGCTGTTTAGTCTTCTGTGATGTACTGTGCATTACAGTGAAGGGGATGAGCTTGTGGTAATTATTGAAGCTATAACTACATTGGGGAAAATGTAAAACGTACAGTATTCTACAGATGGGCGAACATAGTAATGTACTGTAAAGGGTAACAAACATGGTACTTTTCCTTACAGTGTCGCTGCTGTGGTCCTTCTGACTTAATAGGGCTGGTTAAGTGTTCTACATGTTCCAAGTGCTGTACTTTCTTATTTGAAAAGGTTGGGGATTACAGTTAGAATCCGTTCGGCTGATGTATTTAATAAACCACAGCAAATATGCTCTCTCAAGTTTTGGTTCCAGTCTCACCAGCTGTGAGGACAGCCCAAACTGTTATCTGCACAATAGTGGCCTATTATGACACATCTCATTCAACAGGCAATCAACATTTTAATTAGTGATTAGTGGAAACCCATTGGAACTGCAGTAACACAGTAGGAAACCTCGTTTTTTTTTCTTGGTCTTAATTCTAGAAATGTCAAAGTCTTTGAAAATAACAAGGCAATACAATTTTTTTTAACGACTAATGCTTTTTTTCTTAGACAGATTTGCGGTGCCCAATTTGGCGATACAAGGCCAGAACGGACTCTTAAAATAAATGTTGCTCTTTGATATACACAAGGGTTTAAAAGATTATGGTGTGTGCAGCTGCCACACAACTGAAAGAGTTTTCCTAGACATGCTGAAAGATCAAAAAATGCATTGGAGCTCGTATGCACACATTCTTAATTTCTGAAGTGTACATCTCCAGAATATTTGATATGTAAATAAGCGAAAAGGAAAAGATTTACATTTTTTTTTTCACTTGCATAGCAGCATGTGGTAGGTAAATTTTTAATCAGTGCAGAAGAAAAAAATGAACTTGCTTTCCAAAAAGGAGGGGAGAAACCACTACATGTTTACAGATCCATTAATGATGATGTTAAGATGGGAAGCTAATGGTTTTTTTGTCTGTCTTGTCTGAAATATTGTCCACCTATTTGTTGACTACTCTTTGTTGAAAGCACTGAAATTTTAAGTTCTCCGTTACGCGATATTCCTTGGTTTTCCATTACTGGTTAACATTCTGATCTTTAAGCATCTTAGGCCGCAGTGCCTTTAGTAGAAAATTGTTGTTTAAAGATCAAAGAAAAAAATGTGCAGTTTCTTCCTTAATGATGTTGAATGACTAGACTACCCTTGTGTAGTGCTTTAAGGGATTATTTTCACTTTGTGATTAATCTGTCTTCATTTATTTTCAAGGGATATGAGAACACTGATGGGTCTAAACAAAACAATTGATCATTCCATTTTAGCACTGCAGTCCGGAGTAAAATCTTAAAAGTTAGCAATAGCAGGACTGAGGATCATTGAAATCAATAGGCCTTGAAACGTTTGGACTCTTAGTGGTTGGGACTGTCAGAAATAGCACTTCAATGGATTTTGCATACTGTATATTTTGTATTTCTGGGCTATGTGTATATTTTAGGGCACTCTTATACTCTTTTATAGCAATTTTTTTAATTCAGCCCATTTTGCATTTAATACAGATGATTAAAGTCTTGCTGGTGTAGCCCTGGATTAATAAACATATAATACAATTGGAGCCAACGATCTAAAATTTTAAAAATACATTTTCATATATTTGTTATTTTTATTTGCCTCGCTGATGCCCTGATTCAGGGTCTTGACTTACAAAATAAATATTATATGGTTAATATGTGATCCTGGTTTTGCGGTAAAAAGCTGACACGCAGTCTTAGAAAATTTACCTGTCATTGTTCCATGAATGGAGAAGGTTCTGTGATCAAGTCGAGCATAAATGCGAGTTACATGTTGCCTCTTTTTTAATCTCCACACATTTGGTTCCAGTAGGTATTTGAGTATTCCAGTGTAATGTGGTGCTGACAGCTGGCTGGCCTGTAGCATTGATCGGGAAGCCCACTGGCAGCTTTTCTGTGTTATAATAGCACTTTAATGGATATAGGCTATTCACCCAGATCCTTCTCAATGTCAGAGCAGGTGAAAAAACAGCTATCACTCAAAACAAGTTACTGCATTCACAGCTGGATGATGGAGGTGTATTAAAATCTTGAGTCTGTGTATCCTACATGCAGGTAAAGAATGATAGAGAATTCATCTGCAGCTGATATAATTTTTAATTCTCTGTCAGATTGGCTTTCAATTAGCATATGTTTAGACAGACTGGATATAAGCTGGCTTAATGATTTCCATAAGAAGTAAGACATGACTCACGTGCTCAGGGTGACGGTGATATACAGCATGTCAGTGTTTTCTTACCCAAACTCGTTGGCAAATTAGACTGCAGGGTTTCAGCGATTACTTTCCAAGTTAGAGCAATTAATACAGTTGTCTTTTCTACAGCATGCAGGAACCTGAACAGCTAATGAGTAAGAGAGGAGGCAGCATGAGTACAGAATAGAGGATAGGGCTCTAGACAAGGCTGACTAACATGAATACTGCACTGAGGGTCCTACTGTATACTGTGCATGGGTCTCCGGGTCACGGTTAGGGGAATTGTTTCTCAGTTGATTTATCTGGATACTAGCTGTGCTCTATCCAAGATTCAAATTCACAGCCTTCCTGTTAGGAGTCCTGAGCCCTAACCACTGCTTCACTTGGCTGTCCTGTTTTTATAACCGGTAATTGCACTATAAATGGGTTTTCACTGTTCCCCTCTTCATTCTTGTAAATTGTATTCCTGTCATTTGGGTTTTGGTAGAATCGTGGCGGGTTTGTTGCTGCTGCTGTATTTTCATTCTTCTCACAGTGTTATTGATATTGGAATTAAATAGCATGCTTCACATCCGTTTCCAGTGCTGTTGAAGAAAGTCTACCGCAGGCGTGCTGAAGAAAAATGTCCTTTGAAAAGGTGGGAAAACTCCTTTTATAGAAGGAAATGCCTTAAATGCATAGATTACCTTCAAGAGAACATATACTGTAATATGATAAATGAATAGCGTGTTTTTTGTGGAATTTAAAAAAACAACAACAACAACAACAAAAAATCTCTTTATTTGCACAAGCCCTAGCTAATGCCTGACACTTCAGAGGCGGTGTCTGTGTTCTTAGTTCCGGCGCAATGGTCTCAAGCCTTTGAAAGTCAGGGAGGGAATAAGAACGCCCTGCATTACACAGTGGCCGTCGCAGCACAGCATCTCAGGGGCGTTCACGGTGTAAATTAACGTCTCGGGCTCTCAGGTACTATACAAACAACCCTCCAAAGGAAACCGCTGAACTCCAAGCCTGCTGGTCTCCCCCAGGCTCCGGTGAGAACATGTTCCCTTTCAGTGCTCTGTCCCAGCCTGTGGCTTAGTGGGTAGTGGTTCAGCCTCCAGGGCAGAAGGTCAGAGGTTCAAGTGGTGCTTAGGGATAACCTGGACATGCTTCATCTAACATCACCCCAAGATGCCATCCCCTCATGTTAGAGTTGCCAGCTTTCTGTTGAGATGTTAGCTTATCTGCAGTGCGAGCAGTCAAGCTCCCTGGGCACTTGTCAAAGCAAGGCTCCGGCAGTGCTCTGCACACACAGCCTGGGGAAGAGGAGGGGTTGGAGCGCTACTGTGAGATGTTAGACAGCAGCACAGACTGCCCAGGCGATGAGGGGTTGTCAGCCAGGGCCACATATCTCCCGAACCCCTGTGAGCACCGAGACAATGGAGGAAGAATATGTTTAATGCTCTTCATGATACACTAGCACTTTGCAACTCTTTGTTACCGTGGCTTGTAAGTGCTTAAAATTACAGTAGCTGTTGGTACCTACCCTTCTTTCAACAATGTCGAATTATGTGCATTGTTAAAGTCCCAGTCTTTTCCAGCTTTATTTTGTAGTGACGTTCCACTATATTCGAATGCAGAACAGCTGTCCTGCAGCTGCCCAGGGTCAAATTTCCCAGCGCAGAAGAGTCCTTTTTATGAATCCTAAATTTATCAAAAGTCATAACATTATTCCCGAAATAGATCAATAAGGATAATATAGAGTATGTGCTCCATGAAAATACTGGAAGGAATGTCTCAGGTATTTTTGTTCCGTTCTCGGAACCCAGATTTGTTTATTTGAAACATTTCAATTTTCTCATGTGAGAATTGTGCGAGGCCATTACGTGCATTGCTTTCTTTTTTCAATTAAATCTGTGATTGGAGCAAGTTGGATATAGAGCATTTCCTTTTGTCTTTCTTTAGTACCTAATGAAATGTTTTCTCCTAGCGGGTTTCTGTTTTTAAGAAATGTACAACACAATGACATTTTTTCTGATGTGCTGTTGGTGGCACTTAAGTGCCAAATCCCAGCCTTTGGTACATGATTGGGTCTTTGTTTGATGGAATTCTGCAGAGCAGCAGCCTCTTGGTAACTTTAATTAAGACTTTTGAAGGTCTGCCCCTGAGGATTTATAGGGATTTTTTTTTTATTGCAGCAAAGATTAATTTCTGATGGTGTGTCTCCCCATAAATACGCACTTTGCACTCTGGGTGTTGCTCCACTTCTGTTTTTTTTAATTCTGAAAAACTGCCTTTTCAAAACCCCTCTGTTGCTCACTTACAGTACTAGCACTGCATATTATCCAATAACTTGATTTACCTTTTCAAGTGAAGTTTGTAATCCTCAGTTTCCTCCACTCGTTGTGTTCTCTTGGTTGCTTTTGTAATGATGTTGTGTAGTTTAGGAGCCTATGCAGACGGTAAAATCCGGACGTAAGTGGAGAAGGACAACAGGGAAGAAACATAGAGGATCAGGTTGGGTTGGCAGACAGGGGGGCGTGACAGCGGTGATCCGGTGCTCGGGGGGCGTGGCGCAGGCAAACAAGTCCAAACAGTCCAAGGGGGAATCCGGGGCGCAGTCCAGGGTCCAGAAACTGGGAGATCTATCCAAGACAAACAAGGTTAAAAGTGTTCTCTTTGTTCTTTTTTTCAGCATGGAATAAACCTATTACTTGTTCCTTTGAAGGTTAAAATCTGTTCTGTATTGACAAAATGTATCGTCAACGGCTTTGTGAAGAGCCTTGGGGCAACCTTGTTGTGAAAGGCGCTATATAAAAATAAATTGAATTGAATTGAAAATCCAGAACAGGAACAGGGAGTAAAACCAGGGTAGCGAGGCCAGGCGCTCCGAGCCCCGGACTCAGACGGTCAGGACGCCGTGATGAAGCCTGTGTCATCGGGTCTCTCCTGGACCCGCTGGTGGGCGGGCTTCTGGGCGTCCACCTCCCAGTGCTGAGCCAGGAATAGCGAGAGCACCAGGCTTAAATAGTGACAGACACAACAGGGGGCAGGTGCACATAATCAACTAAAATACGAAAGGGCCGGAGCGCCCTTAAGAGGAGGGATGACAGTCGTGACAGATGTATTGTGCAGTATGAAGGATGATGATACAAGCTCCACACTAATACATGTAGGCAAAATCCTCAAAGCCCTGACAAAGTCACCCCAGCAGATTTCCCAGCAAAATGTGAACTAGACAGCAACAATGGAAACTATGTAGGAGTGCATTTAAAGCTGAGAAAAGGTGGCACCTCTTTACCCGGCCATGCTGTTGAAGCTGATAGCCTGGTTTCTTTCAGGAAAGAGCCGGGGACGGGGGGGGGATCTTGGATCATCAAGTACTTCCTGCCAAAAGTGGCCCCCACTAGTCTGGTACCTTCATGTTCTCATTGAGGAGGTGCTTTTGCCTGTTTTAGAAATCTGTGGCCAGATTCCTGGCAAGTGTGCTTGTCTAAGAACCTCTTTCCGTCATGAGCTGCCTCATTTCAGATTTAGTCACAGGCAGCTCATCTTACAATTATTTAAAAAGTCAGGGCTGAACTGTACTATACATAATTAAATATGACATTTAATAACAGTTATTATTACAAATTCTACAGTGTTTGTGCTGGAAAACAAGTTTTATTCTCCCCATTTCTTCTCTTTCTTTTTTCAGCCTGTGTTCCTGTCCCGTGTGTAGTACATGCAACATGCAAATTTTGATTTTCACATAACCGTTGTTTCTGTCAATAATGCTAATTGATCATTGTTACATTTTCCATGATGAAATTGAACTGTTATTGATAATCTGAACATAAAAGTTACAACACTTAATTCACTTTCTTTCTGACAAATTATTAGTTGTAGTATGTTGTAGTTTTATATACTTTTTTTATT
Organism: Lepisosteus platostomus; assembly: GCF_059453375.1. Lineage (NCBI taxonomy): Eukaryota > Metazoa > Chordata > Actinopteri > Semionotiformes > Lepisosteidae > Lepisosteus > Lepisosteus platostomus. The sequence goes on along the minus strand of NC_142620.1, from coordinate 5,076,594 downwards.
TTGAACAAACAACACAATTCACTAGAAGCTATTAAAGAATATTTGCACTCATTTGTCAGCTTTTGGTTAGCCCAGAGGTCTATTATAGCAGGCAATGATACTTTATTTTTCTATTATGTAGACTTCAAACAAATACTGTATACAGATGTTGTGTACTACAGTATATGCTCTAAAAATATTTGTTCATACCTTCTCTCTTTTGCATACAAAGAAGCCTAGAAACAGTTTAAGGTCTAAGGGTTTGCAAATGCTCTGCATGAATACTGCAGGACCAGTAATTGTCCCTCGAAACGAAGCCTTAACTGAATTCTGTACTGGCACAGGTGTTGAATGAAGATCCGTGCTGCTTTACATTCACGGCAGTTTCACTTATGAAACATGAGTCATTTATTAAGTGTAGTTGGAGTCTGAATATTTGATGGAAAAAGAAGCATTTCATCTTATTTTTTCTCATTTGCATTTAAGGTAATAGCAAAGTTTCTGTGGTTTCGATTGTGTACTGCAGATGTTCAGGTTTCACTGTACATATAATAGCAATATTTAGAATATCCATATCCATATGCCTCTTAAGTTTTAAAATAGTTTTGTGATATTTGATGTCTAATTGTATATGCAGTGTGCTAAAGAGTTTGAGGAAGGCAGAGGGTAATGGAGATTTACAGAATTATGACTATTTAAGTCACTTAATTCTAGATTTAGATTCCAGCTCTGTGATGTCTGTTTTTTAAACCATACCTGTTCACCTGCCTTCAAGATCCTTTTCTTGAAGATGCTCTAGCTGAATAAAGCTGAAGCTCTTGCGAACGTAGAAATAGTGGACTTATGTCTAGTCCTGCTAGCAGTTTACCTTGTGCTCATGGTCTGCAATTGTAGAATCTGAAGACATTAGGCGTTGGAAATAAATGCTTCTGTTCACCACCCAAATGGCAAAATTGTAGACGTACAGTATATCTGTGTTTCCTGTGGTTGTTGGTTTTTGTTCATGACTCAGTGGGCGCTGGCTGTGGAGCTGGCTGTTGTGTGATCTTCCAGCCCGAGTCCGTGTTAGAATAGGGCCCAGTGTCGGGCTGAAGTCGCACTCACTGGAATTCATCAGTCCAAAATTCATCATGATTCAGTGTGAAAACCGCTCGGCCTTTGAACCCCTTCTTGAATTGGAATGAAATGTGCCTCAAAGTGAAGCGAAAAGCGTCATCTGCGGCCACACCAGGGCCCCAGCCTAGCCTCTGTTCCTGGTGTGAAATCGATACACTATCTTTCTTCCTGACCTGCTTCGTGACCTCGATTGCAGCTCTCACGCTGAACAGCAATTGGTTTGAACAGCTTGGGTTCGTCAAAACAAGCCAGTGTTCCTTACTTGCTCCCTGCAAACCGTCTGGAGAAGCAAACACTCAGTCTTTATGTACTGCTCACCCTTGACCATGTTCTAATTATACATTACACGAAGAGACAAGGACACACTGCTACTGATTATTGTGTGTTAACAGAACTTGGGTTTATAGTCATGTCTGCAGAAGTCTTTGCCTTGGCTTCTTCAAATTAAAACAAGTTTCAGGTGGTAGGTGCTCTTTCCTCGGTTAATAGCAGTGCGTGTTGGAGAATGGGCTTGTTTATGTAAGGGAGATTGGGAGTCTGTATCGGGACCACTGGGGGTTTGAATGTCTGTTTTTCTAGCAGCAGTGACTTTGAAATCACTGTCTATTTCCCTTCAAGAATAAAAGTAGTCACAGTGTTTTGTGGCAGATGGACAAATGCTTGAGTGTGATTCTGTTGTAATTTCTGAGACATAACAGAGGTACTGTAAAGTGGAATGTTAATGGATATTATCCATGTCTGAAACAGTCGTTGGTATGCATCTGAAATTTGCCTTTATCTCATGCTGCAAAGTGTATTTTTGCTGGTCATAAGCACAGTTTTTATGTTGAGATTTGCACAGCAGTGAACTTTTGATAAGTCACTTCACTTGAAAACATGAGCGATTGTTTGCTGGGTTTACTTTTACTACTGATAAATTCAGATAATCCAGTGTTTCTAGAGAAACAAACTGCTGACATTGAACTTGTTGGTAAACTGGTGTACACAGAGAAACACGGACCATGGAAGGAAGTAAAGAAATGATGAGAAAGGAATGAGATTATTATGGGGATCTTCACTTGGGTTTAGAATACTGTGGTTTGAAATAATGACTTAGGAAATATGACTCTTATAAAGTATGAATTTATCAAACATTGTCCTTTTGAATTAAATATCGTGCAGGTTCAAATGTTCCTTGTAGCACAAATTTCAAAGAGTATACTGTTAGGGGAGTGTTGGCGACAAAGTTGATGCATTTGCTTCAGTGAATTGTAAAGAATAGTTCACAGCACGAGTTTCCAAACCTGAAAAAACCTGGATCAGTACAATGCGTCACCAGAAAGAATGTACAGTGGTGTGAAAAAGTGTTTGCCCCCTTCCTGATTTCTTATTTTTTTGCATGTTTGTCACACTGAAATGTTTCAGATCATCAAACAAATTGAAATATTAGACAAAGATAACACAAGTAAACACAAAATGCAGTTTTTAAATGAAGGTTTTTATTATTAAGGGAAAAAAAATCCAAACCTACATGGCCCTGTGTGAAAAAGTGATTGCCCCCCCTGTTAAAACATAAATCAACTGTGGTTTATCACATCTTTGGAAAGCTGAGTTCAATTTCTCTAGCCACACCCAGGCCTGATTACTGCCACACCTGTTCTCAATCAAGAAATCACTTAAATAGGACCTGCCTGACAAAGTGAAGTAGACCAAAAGATCCTCAAAAGCTAGACATCATGCTGCGATCCAAAGAAATACAGGAACAAATGAGAAACAGAGTAATTGAGATTTATCAGTCTGGAAAAGGTTATAAAGCCATTTCTAAAGCTTTGGGACTCCAGAAAACCACAGTGAGAGCCATTATCCACAAGTGAACCTTCCCAGGAGTGGCCGGCCGACCAAAATTACCCCAAGAGCGCAGCGATGACTCATCCAAGAGGTCACAAAAAACCCCACAACAACATCTGAAGAACTGCAGGCTTCACTTGCCTCAGTTAAGGTCAGTGTTCATGACTCCACCATAAGAAAGAGACTGGGCAAAAATGGCCTGCGTGGCAGAGTTCCAAGATGAAAACCACTGCTGAGCAAAAAGAACATAAAGGCTCGTCTCAGTTTTGCCAGAAAACATCTTGATGATCCCCAAGACTTTTGGGAAAATACTCTGTGGACTGACGAGACAAAAGTTGAACTTTTTGGAAGGTGTGTGTCCCATTACATCTGGCGTAAAAGTAACACAGCATTTCAGAAAAGGAACATCATACCAACAGTAAAATATGGTGGTGGTAGTGTGATGGTCTGGGGCTGTTTTGCTGCTTCAGGACCTGGAAGACTTGCTGTGGTAAATGGAACCATGAATTCTGCTGTCTACCAAAAAATCCTGAAGGAGAATGTCCGGCCATCTGTTCGTGACCTCAAGCTGAAGCGCACTTGGGTTCTGCAGCAGGACAATGATCCAAAACACACCAGCAAGTCCACCTCTGAATGGCTTAAGAAAAACAAAATGAAGACTTTGGAGTGGCCTAGTCAAAGTCCTGACCTGAATCCGATTGAGATGTTGTGGCATGACCTTAAAAAAGCGGTTAAGGCTGGAAAACCCTCCAATGTGGCTAAATTACAACAATTCTGCAAAGATGAGTTGGCCAAAATTCCTCCACAGCGCTGTAAAAGACTCATTGCCAGTTATCGCAAACGCTTGATTGCAGTTGTTGCTGCTAAGGGTGGCCCAACCAGTTATTAGGTTTAGGGGGCAATCACTTTTTCACACAGGGCCATGTAGGTTTGGATTTTTTTTCCCTTAATAATAAAAACCTTCATTTAAAAACTGCATTTTGTGTTTACTTGTGTTATCTTTGTCTTAATATTTCAATTTGTTTGATGATCCGAAACATTTCAGTGTGACAAACATGCAAAAAAACAAGAAATCAGGAAGGGGGCAAACACTTTTTCACACCACTGTATTTCTAAGCAGTTCTTCACATAGTATGGAAAGCAGTTCTTTTCTGGAGGGGGGGCAGGCGGAAGGGAGTTGATCATTGTAAACTGTCAGACCTGTCAAGTTATGATCAAAGACTTGGTATTAAAACATAAAATCTAGTTAAAGAAAATTAAATTGGGTGGGATGGGTGTCATGTGTCAGGGAATCTTTTGCAGGCAAGGTGCACATACTGTATACACAACAGCACAAACCCAAAGTAATGATAAATAACGTGAGTTCTTAGCACTTTACATAATGGAATTCAAGCGCTCTTTAGAGGTGAGCTGTTTACAGACTGCACTTTAATACAAATATTAAAGATATGCAGGTAATTTCTTAGGTTTATATAGTGCTTTTCATTTCAAGGGATCTGAAAGCGCTTGTATATAAAAGGGGACCCCCTTCATCGCTCTGAAGAGCAGCGCCGCCCCTGGCTGACTCCCAGAAGCCATCGTGCTCCTGTATCCTCACTGCTCAGCAGGCCGATCAGGTGAATGACGGAGAAACCTCATGAAGGCCAGAAGGAGCAGGCTCAGAGCCGACTTTAGCAGGGATGCCTGGGTAAAGAAAACCAGTCTTTCGAGAAGTACCACGTCATTTTTGATGACTAAGTAGTCAGGGCCTGGATTTCATGTGTCATCTAAAGGGTGGAGGCCCCTATAGCAGTGTTCCCCGCTGCATTCTGGGGCACTGGTTCAGCACGACTTGTCCAGTCCGGATTTCCTCAGAGCTGTCCCATCCTAGTGCTCTCCGAGCCCAGTGTCTAAAGGCTTTTCCAGGCTAGAGTCAAAACCCTGTTTAGGTTCCTGTTCAGGATGGAAGCAGTGGGATCCCCAGATTTGTATTAAATCATTAAATCCAATAAAACTTTGATTTTTGTGTGGCGTAGGCAGGCAGTCCATGTTTACCAACTGATCAGGGAGATCAAACGATTCATTCTAGACTGCAGTAACTTAATTTCTTTCTTTCATTTTAAATTGTGGTCAGTGCATTTTTGACTAACAGTCTGCAACCATTGCTTTCAAATCTAGCAAAAATGAGAAATCCTTCCTGCACCACTTCTAAAAGTCTGGGAAGATAAAACCTCGCTTTGTGCATTCTGTTCCAAACTGGAACCTTTATAAAATCTCCATTATCAGGAAGAGACAGTTCCACAGGCTGAAGGGGGAAAAATGAACTAGAAAAACAATGGTTTCTGAATAATATTGTCATATCTACAGATTTATGATAGTAAAGTAATATAGTTATGAGTAACACTGCCTTATACATTCTGCAAGAGTAGTTATTACCGAAGATATGTGCCTGTTTTTTTGTGTCATTGTTTTCATCCCAGTAGGTATCTATGAACTGAGCATAATGCCTTTTGTCAGGATGCATTTTGTACAATTGCTGCATGGGGAGCTGAGAAACCTTTCTGTCACTCCAGTTAAGCAGAGGATCAATGCTGGGCCCTCCCATTAGCAACACATCCATGCTAATAGCCCATGGTAGTACGATAAAACTGCCTATCACATTTAATCCATATGTTGTTATATGGAAGCATGATTTTATGCAGATTGTAAGTGCTGTCCATTGCACACTTTCGTTCTCATTGCAGTGAAATTAATTTACTGTTGTGACTGAACATCTTATGGGGAGAAAGGCATGCACACCCTCTCTATGAAATGAGTGACGTGTAGTCTACATGAAAGTTGAGTACAGGCCAGGCTTTCTCTAATGAATAGTTCCGCTACTGACCTGAATAGTATTTCTTTTCCAAAATGTGATACCATGTAGTTTATCTTCCCAATAAGGCTCTGGAGGGCCGAACTCAGAAGGTTTTGGCTTGACTCCAAGTTAAACTTCAGGAAGCCAATCCTCAAGTGTATTTGCCTGACTCCATAAACTTAAATTAATTGTTCATAATGAATTGTGCACGAGTCTTAGTTGCAAGCAAACTTGACTTGTGTTTCCCGTGTTAGTAAATCAGTCTTAACAGGCTTTTTAAAAGTCAGTTTTAATTGCTTTTTCCTTTAGGACCTTGAAGATATTATGTCAGCTATAAATAGTTAGAACTCTTAACAATGTCTATTGTGCTGAGTAAACAGTAGATGGTGCATGGTGGGATAGTGTATAGTACGTAGGCCATATACACTTGGTCTGCTATAGCAAATATTTTTGCAGAAGGATTTGAAATTATTTTTAGTTTTCTGTGGTATGCAAATGTTATTCCTTACTGCAAAATGGAGATGAAAAGTAGAAAAACAACAACAATGAGCTTTTAGTAGGACATCGTGATTAAATGTAACTTTTATCTATTAAAAAAAAAATAGCCCTGCAGCCTTTCTGTGAAACCTGTCACTCTAGAAAGAGATGGAAAGATAAATTGTTCCAAATTCAGCCTCTCAGTGTGTTGAGTTGTGGTCGATTCCTTTCATAAAGGAATTCTTTCATAGGCTAAGAGGCCGTTGGTGACACAGTGAGGCGCTAACAAAGCTCTTTGGCTTTGATCCTGAAAACACATACAAGGCCAACAAAGTAAGTGCTTTGTCACTTCATTGCCTGTGTAGCATATAAAACACACACATCTCCTCTCCCCCACTTCTTTTTTCTTTTGCATTTATTGTACTTATCATCAAATAACAGGGCCTAGTTAGTTATGGTTTCGCTTGAAAATGAAATGTGACTTCCGAGGTTGTCATGTATCAAAATGTTTTCTGGCAATTGTTTAAAAAAAATCATTTTGCTATGAACTAGCCTGTTTTCAACTGGGCTGTTCAGAGATGGATTGCTTTCTGGAGTTTTTGACAGGTGTAATTGTTAAGGCGTCATCTGTTCTTGTTTGCACAAAATACATTTTAGCCAACTGTAGGACTTGCCCGCTAATCTTTCTCACATCATTCCATTCTTTGCTTGCCACTAGACAAATCCCCTGTTATTTGACCAGATGGTGGAAAATCCATTCTCATGATAAGTTGCTTCTAGTTTGCATTTAGATTACCTGCAAAAATGGAACAATTTACTACTCTGCCTCTAACCATCTCTCTCCCTTTTTCTTAGTATAGATTTGACTTACTTGTAACAAATTATTTAAATCTTGATGAGTGTGTTAAAATTAGTCGTAATCCACATGCATGAAGGCACAAACAAATGCAGATGGGTAACGTATCACACCATTCTTTTGCAGTGCTCACTGATATAACTCAAGGAGGTGATGTACAGTAATGGAACAGAAATTTAGTTATCTTTTTCTGATTGAATGGGACTCTGAAGCCAGCAAAATAAGGCTCTGTATCTGGTATTGGCCTTTTAAGGTATCTGAATGCAACAAACCAGCATTTCCCCAAATCGGCTTGTGTAGATACTTTAACATTTTTGGGTTTCCTGCTTCAAATCAAACATTTGTATGACAAGTTGCTCTTTGTTTAGGTTTCTGTTTAGTATTTTGATTCCTGTAAAAGTAATTAATGCATTCTTATTCTCATAATTTAAAGCATTTTTGCATTGATTTTTTTTCTGATTTTAGTCAAATGTATCAAAACGTGTTACTCTTGAGGGGACTACTACATACACTTAGGATGTTTTATTAAGTGTACAAGAAGGCAGTACAGTATATGTAAGAAATGTCATATACATGTTACTTTGAGGAGCTATACACTAAGTGCTTCCACATCCACAAATACTTTACTTTAATCAATTATAAGTTGGGTTGTATGACCTTAAAGCTTAACACATACTTTGTAACTAAGCATTAGGGTTTTTAATGAAGGAAAGACATGGACTTTGCCGTGAAAGTATCTCGACTGAAGGTAAACAGGCTTTAATTTATACAAGAGGTATGAGAAAAATGCGCATCAAACAGGTGCTTTGCATCCTGAAACATTTGAAAGGTGTATTATGTATAAATTAGCTGTCACCTTTTTCAGTCCTATAATGCAATGATGAGATGTAATTTGCATAATCCTTTTAAGAAGTCAAATTATACTGTCATGTAGCAGATTTAACATGCTAGCTAGGATTTCATTGCTTTGCAGCTAATTAGTATGTACATTACAGGACATCTAAATTGAACTGTTCTGTTCCCCACCACACACAGCTGAGTGCATATGTCCATTTCATGCCTAAAATACATTTTGAAAGAAGCTCTAAATGAAAATACACCAGTGGTGTTTAATTTCTTGACATTTCATTTACTTTAAGATACATCTAAATGTGTGGAAAAGCAAAAAAAAAAAAAGAATTCTCAAGCATTCAGACATGTTCCTTGGAAAAGTTTTTATGTTTTTGTCAGATACCCAAAGGTTAATCTTTTTCACTTTTTTGTGCTGCTTTAAAGCATAGTCCATTTTGTGTGTGTCCCTAAAATAGGAGAAACATGTTGTGTAAGTGCTAATAAAATACATGTAGTACATTTTGTTAAGGTTTTAGAATTAAGTATTAACCTGTGGCCTATAGAATCCTTTCATTAAAGTTTTTTTACTGTATTCCTTACTGCTTTTTAATGACATAGCTGATTTATTTAAAACATGCTTCAGATGTGTTTGATTACGGATAATGCACAAACTGTATCCAGGTGTGTGTATTCCTCTCTCCCCTCTAGTTCAGACTTTATACTTGTCTTAACCTGAATTAACGTGAAAATGCTGGAGTATTTTGATTGTAGCTTTTTTACAGTATCACTATCCAAGACACATTTTATGAGTATGGTTTTGGGGAGAACAACCTGACCTGGAAAATCCTACTCATTCTCTGGCTTGTGGGTGGATGAGCTCAGCTACAGATTGAGGCTACTGGAAAATGTATTTCAGCAGTGAATACAGTAGCTCATTTTTACCATTAACCTGATTCGGTAATCCAATTGCTTCATTAAAAACAAAATCAAAAATATGTTTGCTTCTGAGTGATGCAGGCAAGTAAGCTATACTGCCACAGCTATATTATGGTTTTTATCTTAATTTGTGGCATATGATCAAGAGTTTTGCAGGTAGCAAGACAATTTAATGTTCTAGGCACCCATTGATTTTGTGAGAAATAGGAGCAGAGCGAGAGGTCCATGCGGGGTCAGTAAATTACTGTAACCCTAATTGACATTACTCATCCGTGGCAAATCGCCTCCAGAGCAGCAGGTTTTATTGTGAAGTGATGCACCTCCACCCTTCTGACAGAACAAGAGAAACAGGATACATCATGAGAGGTGGGCATGGGGATAGTTTGTAGAAAATTAATAATATCTTCAAATGAAATGTGTTTTTTCCTGCATGCATTTAAATCGTACAGTTCGGAGCAAGATTCATCTTAATTATAGTTGTTAAAGCATTGCAAATTTTATTTATTGCTTTAGTGATCTTAAGATACATGCTTGTTCCCTTGAGTCCGCTAATAAAATCTCTATCGTGGGCTGATAAAAATCCATTTCCACAGTCCTCGCTTTTCTCTTATAGAACCGCTTCATCTTGCCCCTTAATAACCTCCCTGGTCTACCTTGACTTGCCAGTTGGCTGAAATCTTGTCCCCAGCTAGCCTGACTGCATGCCTTGACTTATCACCCTGTTTTCATGCTCAGGCCCTTCCAAATGAACTGCAGGAAATTAAAGGTGAGTTGGATGCAGCATATGAAGTATTGGTCCAACAATATATACAGTATACAAGATTATAAGTTAACAGTTTGTAGAAACATACCAATAACCTATCCTTTTGTTGTAAACGCATCACTCAAAATCTGATACAGCCCAGAGCACGCCATTTTTTATTATCAAAACAACATCCACACTAAATAAAAGAACAGTGTGGGGACATCAGTCACAATCTGTGCCTTTTAACTAACAATACTTTAGAATTAAAGCCCTGATTTTCACTTCTCTTGTATTATTTTTGCAGAACAGAAATCTCTGCAGGCAGATTTTTCTCAGCACCTTCAGAAGTTGATTTCTTTCAACTGCAGCGTTGAATATACAAAAATCCTGTTTAAATGTGCAACTGTTGGCAGTGCTTTACTCCAGTCCGACGGGCATCATGTGCAGAAATGTTTCAGATGGTGAGGGACTTTTGATTCCTCATAATCATAAAGAGATACTGTATGTAATTGGCTCAGTGAACACATTTGCATTTTCTAATGAAGCACTTGTGTGTTGCACAGAAAGGATGGCACACACAAGCTTGATTCAAATGAGTACGTATAGCAAACATAAGTGCTAGCAAAGTCAACTCACATTTAAAAACAAAAAAGACTCCAGCAGGTATGTAATTGGAGTGGTAATTTCTCTCACAAGTCTCACAAAAATTGAATTGCTACTGTGTAGAAATCCTTAGCTGAAGTGAAAGGTGAAATATTAAAGAAGCGATCTGGAATGCGTGAACTCTTGTTGTGCGATTTCTTGCAAAGGTGCAGTTCATTTTGTCATTGTGTTTGATCTTGAGGAACACGAGTGAAAGGTTTCACAGGGTCCACTTCTCAGGCTTACTTCAGCACGTGTCTGAGCAGGGAGAGTGAAGTGGCTCTCTGGTTCTTGCGATTACCCATTCAATGACCAGTAGAGTAAGGTGACAACTTTATCAACACCCCTGAGTCAATAGTTTGTCACTGTTCGTATCGGATCGATTAGCTGTTCAAACCAAATGAGCTGGGTGGGACAAATGGGCTTCTCTGGTTTGTAACCAATCTCATGTTCTTAATATTTCAGCAGCACTGTGTAGCCCCATTCATATTTGAAGTAGAGTTGAGCTCCCAATAAAAATGGCATTTGTTTTTGTCTTTTTTATAAATCTCTGAACAAATGTTGCCAGAAAATGGATGGAAATGTAGAGAATGGCTGTATGTAGTTAAATATACATAAATATACTACCTGCTAAAAAGATTTAATGAGAATATTTTTTTGTTAATACCATAGAATAGTGAATTACTAAAGATTCAGTAAAACTTCAATACAGTACCTGTATTGTTTATAACATGCATACCATGAAGTTATGTCAAAGCTTTTATGTATTTCTGAAATGGTCCATACAGTGGATGTGTGTGTGAAATGAATGGGTACACCCAAGAGCTGGTGTCTCTCTAGCATCTGCTTGTGCACTTGCAAGAGTTTGATTGTGTGTAGAGACTGAATCATGAAGTAAAGAGGAACAGACTGATTGGTTGTCTGTGCCAAGGTCAGGCGCAGCAGAGCTGGGCATCACGTGGAGCAGAAACACACTGCTTAGCTAACCTGAAGGGAAAGGCTGAGGTTTACACTATGTTTGGAAGAACCCCTGTAGAGATAAATCATGGATAAGTATAACTTCCATTCATGTTCACTTCCGGACTGATTTTGCTTTGGGGTGTGTGTGTGTGTGGGGGGGGGGTTGTACCTCACATTGCGAAATGTCCTTGTCTGCCTATTTAATTTGATATTGGAACAGAAGCCATGACATGATTTGTTTTCGTCTTTAATGTGTGCCGTGGACAAATTCCAGGAAGGCTCGAGTCCTGGTCGGATTCCAGAACAGGCCAAGAGAACGCTGATCTGATTGCCAGCTTCCTTCTTGTCGTGCCTTCTCTGATCACGTGGTGTGTCTGAATAAGGGGGTTGAATGAAATGCCTTGGCCTTCTCTGATAAATGTGACAGAATTCTCTGAAATGCTGCAGAAATTTACAGCAGGTTCTGAATATTACAGGCTGGGGGGGGAGGGCGGTTGTCTGTTTCAGTTAAGTTGTTGCCTCTGGTTTCCTCTGGAGCTGGTTCTGACAGGCATTGGCCTGGAGGAAACTGACTGCTGGACGTGAGCTCATCTGGGCCAGCCTGTCACACTTTAAAAGATGAGAAAGCAGGAGATTTTGGTGCAAAGGTTTGACCTGGAATCAGTTCCTTAATCCTCAACAGTGTTTGAATCTCACAGCCGTAGAGCTTCCACTCCTGCAATTGTGAGTCACTGTTTGAACATGTTATTGAAAAGAACCAAGTGCCCAGACTGGTGTGGTAGTTTATAATGCTGTTTTTTTTCCCCCCACAGTATATTTCTCAGATGCGGGACCCTTTTTTCTTTTTTCCATATATTTATGTTTAGTGTTTTGGGGGACCATGTTTTCCTGTTTGTAACCTAACGTTTTATAAGGATGAGATCGTTGGATTAATTACGTAACTTCTAATAAGGGAGATAGGCTGGAGGGCCTCGTCTAGTTTATAACCATTCCTGATGTTCTTACCTGTCCACAAACAAAAAAGGCGGGGTTGCGCTCCCAAGAATCTAGGTGAAATGAAGAATATATGACCAGACGGGTGGGTGACGCGTGTCTGAATGCTGCATAAAAAGGCATTTTCTGACGAGAGTTCTCGTGTAGCTCTGCGGTGTTGAACCAAGACCTTCGCTTTTGTGTGCTGCTCCCAGGCGCGAGACGCACAGTCAGATCGGACTTCCTCCGCCCTCCCTCTCACGGTCACGAACACTGGTGTTCTTCTATCAGGGACTCGACTCGGAGTCACAGCCACCCTTGCAGTTTCTATAACTCAAAATTTGGGCGTTTAAATAGCTGAGAGGATAATGGACTACTCTGTTTTTTTATTTTTCTAAAATTCCCCCAGCTGGGTAGCCGCAGTTAGTTTTGTGGTAACCCTTCTGACGCGCAGCTTTGCTTTTGCTGTCTGGTCGCCAGCATTCGGCTAAGCCAAGGAGTCGTTGGGTAGTAATGCCTGCCAAAGTTTTAAATACCAGAAAATAACACCATTTACCACATGCGGTGCAATTATTTTTGTGAAAAATTAGGCAGGGGTTTGCGTTTGTGATAACGTGTAGGCCCCTTTCCTAAGATACAGGAAATCTGAGGCTCAGCAGGCCATTCGGGATTGAATTTGTTTTAATATTAATGACATGCCTTGTGGTTAAATATTACATTCAACTTTATTTCAAGAACGTGAACATCAAGTCCTCACTTAATTAAAGATAAACAATTATTTTTTCTTCGCGAATCACATTGCTTTGTAAAGAACTTACCATGCATATCCTAATAAAATGGAAAAAAAATATTAAATCAGCCTTTGTGAAACTAACAAAATGCTAAGCAGCCAGCTTTCAGAGCTGTACAAAAAATGACTTCCCAAGCTGTTGAGACTTAGGATAAGATTTCTAAACATGAAGGAAAATTTGCAAGACTATGATGCATCTACTGACAAATTAATGTTTAATGTCTTAGGCTTCTTGTTACAGAACAGGGAAAAATCCTTGAGTTGTTCAACCTTGCATTCTGACAAAGCTGGCTATATTAACAGCATAAATATGAATTAATGTACTGTTCCTCAAAAAAATGTTGCACTAACTGGCTCCTGCATTTCAACCAGGAATGAAGGGTGTTATGAAAGTTAGGGGAGTTTAGTGAGGCTATAGGGTTAAAATGTTAAAGCCTGTACTGTATGTCTAAAACATGTTAATTTGCTGTAGTTAACGATTATGTGCAATCACAGGACTCAAGTGACTGCAGCATTTTCAAATCTTTAGTTTAGCTAAGGTCGCTGGGTAGTTTTTATCAGTATGATATTCCCCCTAGAGAGGAAGCATAGCTTCTGGGCTCTCTTGGACAAGTCAGCTCAGCATGCCAACCAGCGAGCAGAAACTGACAGCTCTGGGCAAACATGTAATTGTGCCAGGTCCTTTCATACCTGGCAGCTATTCATGTTTGGATGTAAAGCTCATTGAGCAAAGAGTTTAAGGAAGATGAGTTTACCCATATTGTTTACTGTATGTCTTTTGTACAAAAATTATTTCATTCTGATGTATCGACGCCTTCTTTTCTTTTTCACCTGTTCTAACTAAGGCTGTTTTAATTTTTGTGTAATAGTCAGGTTTTCTAACTGTGAGTATATGACATTTCCTGTCTCTTTATTTTTACTGCGCTTGAATTGCCTTGTATTTTGCCTTTGATCTTTCCCTAACTTAAAAAGCCTCACTTGGGGAGAGTGTTAACAAATTTATGAGATATGTCCATTTATCTGTCAAGTTGTTTGAATACCAGGGGGTGGTAGCAGGGACCACCTCCTTAAAATTTGAAGAAACAGATCTGGAAATGGCAGTGTGGGCTCTGACCTAGCTCTGCGCCTGTACATTAAGATTGCTGTGCGGCTCAACTCTAGGGAGAAGTGCTACATTTGTACGAAGGCTTTGGATGTTGACACAGAGGTGATTAGAGATGGAACTGCTAGATTGAGGATGAGAAGGAAATTGCAAGTTGATGTTTTAATTGCCAGCTTCTGTGAATTTAAAACTGAATTTTGAATATCTTCATGCTTTTGATGTCTTTTGACAGTTTATTCAGCCTCCTAAGTTGAGGCTGGCACTTACAGACCTGCGTTAAATAAACGCAGCTGGAGTAAATCTTTGAGAAGAAGGGAGTTCTGGTTATAAAGAAATACCTTGTTCTACGTTTTTATCCGTTTCTTGCCAGGGTAAATGCCTTTTCCGTTTATGTGTATTATATTTGTAATCAATCAATTTAAAATAAACCAATTCTCACACCAAATTTTTAGCTAGTTTTTAATAAAGAGGAAGCAGTCCCTGTAATTACTGATGCAAAGCTTGAATGTTTTTAAAAGGAATTTATTAGATTGAATGAGAATGATCTACTTTGAGCATTGTGGTAACTGTCTGAGTAACCTAGAGTCAAAGCCTGGAGTTCTGCATATAACTGTCTTTGCCGAACTGAGTAAATTTTGGGCTTTGCTAATGCTAGGATGCAGGAGGAAGATGAAAAGGTGTCCTTATCCATCAGAAGGAATTTATCAAGCTTATAGCACTTTCCTTGACATGCTAGACACTCAGATTACCCCTCATAGAAAGGCAAAGCTACCGGAAAAATGAGAAGAACATATTCCGTGACACCAGCTACACAATATTGAGAGAGTTCAGTCTTTCCTTAAGAGATTAACTGATTGCACGACCATCAAGTCGGCCACTGTGCTGTAGGCAGAGAATATCCATCTGTTACCTGCAGTCTGTAGTGTTGACTAAAGTCAGTGCCAGCACGCCTGTCTGCCTGCAGTGTACTGGATGCTATGTTAATTGCATTTATACAGCACTTTTCATCCCAAAGGATCCCAAAGCACTTTACATGTTGGAGGGAACCCACTTTATCCACACTAGGGTTATGTGTGGCAGCCGTTCTGCATCATCAGCGACACTGCACAGCATATCAGGTGGAGAAGTGAGAAATTGCTTCCCCAATTGAGTTAAAGGGAAAGCCTGCAAAGGCCTCAGCAGTAACTCCCTGCAACTCACAACTAGCAACCCACTGAAGCTAAGCAGGTGTGAGCCTGGCCAGTACCGGGGAAAGCTCAGGCTGCTGCTGGAAGAGGTGTTAGTGGGACCAGTAGGGGGCGCTCACCCTGCGGTCTGTGTGAGTTCTAATGCCCCAGTATAATGATGGGGACACTATAATGTAAAAAAGACGCTGTCCTTCGAATGAGATAAACCGAGGTCCTGACTCTCTGAGGTCATTAAAAATCCCAGGGTGTTTCTCGAAAAGAGTAGGACTATTAACCGCAGTATCCTGGCCAAATTTCCCCGTGGCCTTTACCCATCATGGTCTCCTAATAATCCACATCTATGAATTGGCGTCATCACTCTGTTCTCCTCCCCACCGAGAGCTGGTGTGTGGTGAGTGTAGTGATGCATTATCCAGGTGCTACACTTTGGTGATAGAAGGGAGTCCCCATTACCTGTAAAGAGCTTTGAGTGGAGTGTCCAGAAAAGTGCTATATGAGTTTAGGATTACAATATAATTTTGCCAAGATGAGGTTAACAACCCCACTCCTACAGACTGTGTCATGGGATCTTTAATGATCAAGTATTCAGAGCGTCAAGTTACTGTAACTTCTCATCTGAAGGATGGCACATGGTGTCTCCTTTCACCAGTCATTAATTTGGAAATTCTGTTCTGGGAGGGATGAGAGCTTCCTACTGGTCAGCCAACACCAATATATTCTAAATTGCAGTCTAAAAAAAAATCGTATTCAATCATCGAGGATCTTGGATCTGATCAGAAATTACACCCCAGTCGCAAAAAGCGACGATTTGTCTGGTCTTCAGTAAATGTCCAATGCTACCACAGTAGTGTATTCAAATGACCGTATGTTTTAGCCCTCCTTAACTTGACACAGTCCTTGGGCTCACACTGTAGAGGTGGCCTGTGAGGTAAGGACACTGCAGTGCTGCATTGTCTGCTGTTTGGATCTTGTGCACGGCTAAGCCCTCTGCAGTCTCTCTGGTCCTGCTGTCAGTCTCTGGCAGGCAGCTCGGGCAGCGGCAGTCTCCTCACATGGTCTGACCAGCAGTTTACGGTGAAAGGAGAACGCAGCGTTCGGCCCCCCCCCTCCAGTCCCCCCAGCACGTCAGCGTGTCTGGCAGCCATGTTGAAAGGGTGGCTACTGTGACTGCCAAGTGGATACCAAAACCGAAGCCCAGAGGTCTGACAGTTAACCCTGGATGAAGTATTAAAATCGGAAGCAGGAGCTGCATGGTGTTTGGCAGCCTCTCCAGACAAATTAATTTATTGTAGCCAAACAATTTTGTTGTCCTCATATGTTTTTTTATTGCCAAAATCTAATACGCATTTGAGTGCTGTCCAGTCTTCTGAAAGCTGTTGCCAGGCAGAGGGATGTTAAAAGGTTTCACACATTTCATTAAGGAAATAAAAATCACCCACTCTTCCTATTTGCACACAGAATGGATCAGACACCTGTCCTACCTGATTTAGTTGACCGACAGATTTATTTTTCATTGCCAAATAAATACATCGGATTTTGTTTTTGTTTCAATAATGATTGAATGAAAATCATTTTTGAGTCAGAGACTTTGGTGAATTTTAGTGTTGTCTTCTCTCCCGTTTGAATCCCGTTTTAAAGTTGTGGTCAGATCTCTGGTACTGTAAATAATCATTCCTTTCAGATGTAAAGTAAGGACATTATAAAGGTTATGTTATTTCATTTCTACACATCTGAATATGAGGGTTTCCCTACTCATTACACATTTACCACGTTGTATTGTCTACAGGTTCCTTCAGGATCTGTTCATGAAGTCCTGTCTGTATCTTACATACTGAAAGAACTATTGTAATGCCATTATTTTTGAAGAGAAAAATGCTATTTTACCTCATATAAAAGGTTAACAGTCATTACATCACTGGTACACTCCATGAATGTGTGTATGTGTACAACATACAGTATATGGGCAGAGCGGTGGCTCTGTGGCTCAGGATCTGCGCCTGTGGCCAGAAGGTTGCCGGTTCAAATCCCACAGCTGGCAGGGGAATCCTACTCCGTTGGGCCCCTGAGCAAGGCCCTTAACCCCAACTGCTCCAGGGGCGCTGTACAATGGCTGACCCTGCGCTCTGACCCTAGGCATGAAGAGCAAGCTGGGGTATGCGAAAAGATAATTCCTAATGCAAGAAATTGTAAAGGGTTAATAAAGTGATATTATTATTATTATTATTATTATTATTATTATATAGGCCTACAGTAAAAACAATATATATATTTAACCAGGGCTTTCCTGTATTTCCGTAAGGATTTTAGAAAATCCCTGACATTCTTCTTGTATCATGCATACGTATAATGTGTATGACCTTTTACTGTGATCTTTACTTGCAATGTGATCACTGCATGTTGCTCAGTTTGCTTTATACAAAAAACCCTGCAGGAATATCATCTAGTGGCGGGTTAAAACATTTTTTTGGGGGGGAGAGGAAAACAAACTTACTCCCTCTTTGTGTTTTTGCTCCCCTGAGAGCAAGTTGGGCCATGCTATCATAAGGGAAGATTTCCACAGGAATTGTATAATCTTGTACGTCTGGCGGGCCAAGAGTCACGAATGCCAGTTTGTGTTGGTGGACCTCCAGCTGTCCTGAGGAATCAAGTTGGGGACAGCAGTGGTGTGGAGCTGTGGTTAAGGTTCTAGACTCTTAATAGGAAGGTTGTGGGTTCAAATCCCAGCCAAATGCCACTTCTGTGAATGGGTGCAAATGTTAAGTCATTTTGGATAAAACGTCATATTAATGGAAATGTAGTGTAAGTCCTAAAGGTTGCATTAGTGATGCATATTTGGCAAACCGGAGGTGAGCTGTCATAGAGGTGTTTTCAAATTGAAATTTAATATTCAGTGCACTAATGTATTCTAAACAGCAACTTTGGATACTTTGTGTCTTAAGTTTGATATATCCTCTACAGCTACATGACTGTAGCTTTTTCTTTCTGTTTGTGCTTTCCTGCCTGTCAGTTATCATAAACAGACAAGCAGCAGGATTGTTTTGTTATGCGCAGTAGTGTTTGGATAATGTTTATTCTTTGGTACTGGGGGGAAAAAAAAAGCAAAAGACTGAAATGCTTTTGTGCTCGTCTTGAACCTGTGGAAAGGTGTGGTTGAGCTCTCCCGTTGAACTCTTCCTGTTCAGGATTTGTGAAGGCAGGCACTTAAGTCGCAGCTGGTGTCAAAAGTTTAGATTCTTTCATCTGCAGGAGTGCGAGGAGCTGCTTCTTCCCTCGGGGGCTTGTAAGGACTGCGCAGTGACTGCGTTTGTTGTGCTTTTAAATGTCATAAAGAGATCTAATCGGGTGGGCTGTAAGCTAATATAACACACAGGAAATTGACAGAACAGTGTTTTTTTTCTGTGTGCTAAGTAAATGAAAATGTGAAGGACATGCATATCTATTGATAGAGATACAAGAAACAGCAACAGTCATTAAAACAGCTTGCTTTGAATTAGGTATGTTTTAGTTATGCCTTCCCCATCATTATTACAGTGAAGCCCCAGAGTCTCCTGTAATTTCTTACAGAAATCTTTTTAATGCTGTTTGTATCCATGGGCTATAATCAAGTAGTGATTGGATAGCGTGTTGTAAAGATGGCTCTAACAGTGCATATTTTTAGAACAAGAGCTACCAGCAACACAAAATACAGGGAAATTGTCGGTCTCTGATGAATATGTGTTAGCATGTTTTATTAAAAGGTTGTCAACAAAATGAGCAGGGAGACTTGTTCTGGACCTCTAGGCTACTTGTATTCTGCTGAGCCAGATACAGTACTATCAAAAAGTTTGCAATTACATGTAAAATTTAGATTATTTGCTGTCAGCACTTTCATTGTACACAGATCCTTGCTATTAATTCCTGCATAATCAGAGTGTATTAAGTGACTGATATTAAATTTGTTGAACCTCTTTCAAAACTGGAGGAAAATGATTATTGCCATTAGAAGTGTGCAGCATGCAGCTTGAGTTTTTCTTGTACAAAATTGTGCATTGTTAATGTATGTATTCTCTTTAGAGCATCTTTTTTCAAATGTTTTTCTGCTGTCTATTATACTGTTGTCTGCTGTCTATTATCCAGCAGCCATATCACCCTGCAACTCACAACTGGCATCCCACTGAAGCTAAGCAGGTGTGAGCCTGGTCAGTACCTGGATGGGAGACCTCCTGGGAAAAACTAAGGTTGCTGCTGGAAGAGGTGTTAGTGGGGCCAGCGGGGGGCGCTCACCCTGCGGTCCATGTGGGTCCTAATGCCCCAGTATAGTGACGGGGACACTATACTGTAAACAGGCGCCGTCCTTCGGATGAGAAGTAAAACCGAGGTCCTGACTCTCTGTGGTCATTAAAAATCCCAGGGCGCTTCTCGAAAAGAGTAGGGGTGTAACCCCGGTGTCCTGGCCAAATTTCCAATTGGCCCTTACTAATCATGGCCTCCTAATAATCCCCCTCTATGAATTGGCTACATTACTCTGCTCTCCTCCCCACTGATAGCTGATGTGTGGTGAGCGTTCTGGCGCACTATGGCTGCCGTCGCATCATCCAGGTGGATGCTGCACATTGGTGGTGGTGGAGGGGAGTCCCCATTACCTGTAAAGCGCTTTGAGTGGAGTGTCCAGAAAAGCGCTATATAAGTGTAAGCAATTATTATTATTATTATTATTACTGTTACATATTTAACTTGCTTAAAGGATTTAAAGAGCAATCTCTCGACTTTTTTAGATTTTCATATACTCTTTCTGAAACCCTACATAGGTTTCTAAATTACCCCAGTACTATAACACTATATAAAGTCTTTTAACTCAGGTTAAAATGTCAGGATTTAGTGCTATATTTGAAGATGTTGTTAGGCACTTAAAGATGGCTTCACTTCATTTTCTGTTGTGTTGCTGATGTATGATCAAAGCCCTTTCAATAGACAGTGGCTAAAAAATAGAACTAGAGTATCTATGATTCCCAGAAACATTCTGAATTATCCATGGACTAGGGAAAAAAATAATCATTAGGAGGTACAGATGTCTTATAGAACAGAGTTCCTTATAGGAGAGGCTGACACTACATGTTTCAGAACAAAATAATAATGAAACTTATTCTCCAGGAATTATAAGAACAAATGCATGAATAAGTGCATAAATATATATGTACTGTATAATAAATTACATTAAAAGAGATGTCCAGATGTTTTGTTTTCTAAAGATTAGAACTACTTATTTTGATGGATGTTTTTTGCAATGGTTTTAGGCTAAATGATTCTTGGATACAAAATCCTTGGGTCATCTCCCCACAAATATTTTAGCATAGGAATAATGTAATATTGTAATGATAAAAGCATAAACTAGTTGGCTGGTGTCCAGTATATCAATTACTTTTTAATTTTTTATAATGGGCTCTAATTCTTTTTTTTTGTGTATTGTGAATCAGCCAGGCAGAAAGTACAACAGAGGAAAACACAAAACAGATTGAGACACGTTTTGTAATGATAGTCTTGTACCAAAACAAGTCACAGCCTCTTGTGCCTTGCCAGTTAGACTGATACAGCTCTGCTGTGCCTCAGTACAGGCTGATTGACAAGCAGCGGAGACTTTGGTTTCTCATTTACTCTCTCAGGCAACATCCTGCAGTAAATGAAATATGACAGGGAATATTGTCCATAATACGGGGAAGTGAAAACAAAGCACAATTTCATACAGTCAAAAGCCTAATTGATGGTTGTAGCAGCAGATCACAAAATTACCAAAAGATGTATAAAATTGGAACTGGAAACACAGTCAAAAATGTATTTTTTCCAGTAGAACCTTCAGTATCATTAAAGCATGCTTTCCTTTTAAGTGCAAGATTCAAAATTGCAGTGCTTTAAAGGTAATTTTGGTGTCTTGTTTGGCTTGAAATCTAAAGGCAAGTCTGGGAATATATTCAATACTGTCAGATGACTGTCCACTTGAAGCAATCACAGCGAGAACCTATTTCTGCAATTACAGAAACCAGTATTTTTTTCTCCATGTAGAAGAAAATTTGGATTATCTACTAGTTTAATATGTACTGATAGATTTCATTGTCTTTTACCGAAGCATGCGGGAAAATTATCTTTGCTCATCTCTAGACCTTTTTTTTTTATTTTTTATGATATTTTAAAAAAATGGCTTCAAATTAAGGCTTTTATTTAAACTGAGTAAATAGACCGGTGATTAAAAAGAAAAGAGTACTGAAGGTCACTGTGACAGGCAGGGACATAAATGAATCAGTGCAACATAATTCAGCAATTTCAGTAATAAGAAAAAAAACTTTTTAAAATGCTCTTCTGTTATCTTTGCTTTCAGATCCTCCTCATCTTTTTTAATACATACTGAACTCAATCTGAATTTTTATTCTGAAATGAAAGAATCATATCACCTACTTTAAATGAAGCCAATTTCCAGAGTTAAAAATACCTTATATTAGTAATTATATACTCAATGAGGGACTGATGTTCTCCATGTCATGTACAGTAGGGCTCAAAAATAAAGAGATTTTACTCTGGTGCTGCTAGTGTGATCTTGGGGGACTCTGTTTTCAGTAGGCTTCAGCTATTGCTAAAAGAGTATCTGGCAAACAACTGTAATAAGCTCTCACTGGATCCTGACTTAGCTGTGTGCATACTCTTCTGTTGTACAGGAACATACTTTTGTAGCCCTGAAGACTGGGGATTGGACTCAGAAACTAGAAGCTAGTTCTTCAGCTGTTACATGTGATTGGAACACAGAGAATGATATTATGTCAGCCAACTCTCCCTGTGGCATATGGTTTAATGCCTTCACAGCTGTAACCGGCCTGCAGTTTAAATTGTGAGTTCCTGTATTTGTTTGGTTCTGACCGGTTGGGTGTGTATAGAAGGTGTTACTCTCTGAAACTGGGGTGGGGGGGTTGAGGGAACACATTGTTTACTCACTGCACCTTAATTGGGTGCCCCGTGCAGTATATCCCAGTTAGGAATTTCACATTTGTCCACCTGTCCTTTTCCATTACAAATGCTGGAAACATTGTACATCTGAGGTTCAAAAGAACACCTTCTTCCCTGAGTTGTCCTCTTCTGAGTTGCTCTTCTTTTTTTATTCCTAACCACCTAGTAGATATAATGGATATCATTTCTTTTCCACCACGCGGTTGGCAGGGCATGTTGTACATTGAGGAATTCTTTGAGGTTTTCATCTGGCTGGGCTGTTCCTGAAGAGCCAATCCAGGTCACCCCTCTTCAGTAACCATGCTGTGTGGCACAGCAGCAGGGTGTGATGTGGAGCAGGCTCCGTCATTAATATTTTATCCCCATTTGTATCGTGACAGGTTTCTGATTTCAGGTGCCACCAGCTGAGTCTCTGGTAACTTGATTTTTATGAAAAATTAAAATTCTGTCTTCATAAAAATGAATTGTGTGCAGTCTTCTGGCACGGTAACACAGACACCCCTGTCCCAGGACTAGGGGGGTGGGGAGATCTCTAATAATGCAAACGAAGCAAAGCAGGCAAAGACGCAGCAGTGGGAGATACCAAAGCGAAGACCCACAATGAGCTCATAAAGTTTAAATGAGGTTGACACTTGGCTGAGGGCTTGAAATCACAGTATAGCCATGACACATCTTTATGGCACTGCTGTACTTCTGCACAAGTGCCAAAAACCATTGCCAGGTGTTAAACCATTGCCCTTTTTGCATACGAACTAGACTCCTCCTGGAGTCTTTTTGACCTCCTGTAGTGTGTTCTTTCCCTCCTCCTCCGCCTGCCTTTATTTCTGATGGTGACTTGACAGCAGCAAACAATATTCTCCCCTTTATATGGTCTTTAATTTTAATCACAGGTTTCTCGAAATAAAAAAATCTGTACCTGACCCGTACTGAGGACACTTCCGATTTCATTATTCTACCTGCGATGTGTTTGCATTTGTTAGGGCTAATAGGCCTGGTATTGAAATTTGAAATTTCTGAAGTAGCGGGGACCAGTTTTGAAAAAAGGAGAGCAACTTCTATTTTCTAGGCTTTTAAATCCGAGATAACCTCGTATTGATCTAAAAGAATTCATGAATGTCATGTTATATGAAGAACACACTCTGCACCGCTTACCCACACTCATTATAATCCATGATATCGTGTCAAGCATCATTAACAATCACAGAAGCTGAAGAAACACTATGTCGATATGAGATAGCTTCCCTTGTTTAGTAGTAATGAAATGCACAGAGATACAGTGCAGATAAAAGTTTAGCAAGCGGGACAGCCACATCAGAACAATCTGATTTTTTTTTTCTTTAAAAAAAAAGGACAAAAAAAAGAATTTTATGCAAAGACTAGTAAACGAGATTCCTGTAGAGAGCTGTGTGTGGTCTGTGTTTTTTTGTGTACGTGAGGTGCATGTAATTGATGAAAATGAATTCCCTAAGCTGCTGGCAGGCAGCATGTACTTGTTAATTATTCAGGTGGATGACAAATGCAGAGCAGAGGTTCCTGCAAAGACAAAGTTTGTCTGATGCATGTTCAGTAACTGATAGGCCTGACATTCCATGGTGTCTTATTCAGAGCTAATCCTTATAACTCTGCCTGATGAGATGAGCGCGCCTGGTGTAGTCCTTTGTAGAAGAAAATGCTCAAATTATAGGGAGCTGAGGGAACTTCAGCGCATTACATAAATCCTTTACTTTGAGGGATTCAGTGGGGACAAGAGTAAGGAGACTCACCAGTGGATGAAAAGGGAAAAGCAGGTGTAATGGCGTTGTGCCAGTCTGCCAAGGTGGGTGGAGAAATCACCTGCCAGGTGATTGTACCCTCTCAGAAGCTTCTCTCCTCGTGGTCCTGGTAGCACTGTGATCTTTCCACTTCTCTCACAAATTGAAGCAGCTGACCTTAGTTTTTCTTTTGTCACAACATTGTGCTGTTTTATAACTCCCAGTTCTCTGGCTTTTTTTTTCCAAAAGTATTGATATTTCCACCCAGAAAGAATAGGCACACTTTCACATGGAAGAATACTTTCCAAAAAAAAAAAGCCAAAACAAGTGTTGGTCCTGCCCGTGTCTAAAATTGAAATAAAATTGACACAAACATGACAATAATATAATCCTAGTCCTCTGTATACAGCACCACTACTTTAACTGGAGACAGTGAAAAGCTATGCATAATAAAATTGAGTGATCTGCAGTCGGTCCATCATGCTTAACAGCACATCCCTTAAAATTCATTTTGGAGAGCTCCTGACAGTTGTTTCTGCAACTGTGAAGGTGTCTAAACCAAGAATGGAATAATAACCCACACAGACACCTGTGAGTGGCAAAATGAGATATATCTATCACACAAAGGGTTTTTAGGTTTTTAGAGATGTGGCCATTTCACCAGTAAAAATGTAGGTGGTGGCACTGTGTGTTATCTAAATGGACTTGCTGTGAATTTACCTGTAAATGTCATTCACCTCCAGCACTCTAGTTGACATCGATAAAAGCACCTTTAAATCAGCAGCCAGCTTCCCCCTGAAGTCAGTATAAAGTTACAATAAACATGTCAACTTCTGTTTCTTGTGGCTGCTGTGGTTTTGTGGTAAGAGGCTCCCACACAGTGATGGGTCTCTGATTAATCAGCCACTTACAGCTATGAATCAGTGGCTTGCATTTGTTTTAATTGCTGTGCAACTTCACTGAATTCCTTTTGCTGCTGAAAGAGCCACTGGAATACAGCTAATGCTGATGCTAATCTTTTCCAATGCGAGTTAAAATTCCTAGCTCACCTGCCTTGTTTACAGAAGTTTTTAGTTTTAGGTCATCTGTTTGCTCCTTTTAAAGGATATTAAACTATAGGATCAGTCTGTCCTCTGCAGCAGGCAGAAAAGAGTGTGAGGCAGTATTCTCATATTATCAGTAAGATGTCTTGCTGAGGAACCAAGCACTGATTCCTGTATTGGATGAGGTTTGCCCTCAGCAGGAACCTTTGCCTTCAGACCTCTTCACAGACACCTTCTTGAAGGGAGAAGAAAGATGGTCATGTAAAATATTTATCATGATTGTTCTAAATGGGAAACATTGGAAGACTGTGAAAGTCTCCTGGTACTTAGTGTTCAAGAGTTCAACACCATGATTGATAGCTTTACAGCTGTTTAGAAAAGACTGCCTTTGTGAAGTGTTTTTTGGCCAAACCGTTACGTGATTTGTGAGTGGGAGTGGAGGGCTACCTCTTTCAAATGCTACACAAAAGCAAGCGATTTTGGGCCATTCTCCCAATCCAATCTTGGATGATGGGGAAAAGAATAACACTTCATAAGAAAAACAGACAAACTAAAAACTTTGAGATTTGACAGGCATTCGGTAAGGTTAGCTGTTACCACCAGAAACCTTAAACTTGGCAGTGCGGCCTTACAGAACTTTGATCATGTAAAAGAAGAAAAAAACAGCAAGGTCACAGGCGTGTGATAGGAGGCTTATCATGCTGCAGATGCAACTGTGACACATTTTCAATCATGCGGCTGATTCCTAGGAAATTGTCTCAAGGAAGCATTGGAGCAGTTTATGTAATGCACAAGGCAGACAGGATGAGTTTTTTTTCCCCCACGTGTGAAAAAGTGTGTAATTTAAAAGAATGCTTGGCATAGTGAGGAACACAGTCTTCTTTGATAAATGAGATAAATCTTCAGTTCCTGGCTATAATTTACCTTCACTGCATTGTAACAGAGCCGAATGCACAGCATTGTGGGTCCTGTGTTGGACAGCGTGTTTATACAGCTACCATCGAAGTGGGGGAAAAAAGAAGGGAAGAAAATTGCAGTTGCTGACATTACGAACACCTGGTTCAAATAAATTGTGGTGTATGACATGTTGCTTTGCAGAAGGTTAAAACTGTAAGCCATCAATCTTGGGAGTTAGTTGTATATAGCACTCTAATTTAATCATGTAATTTGATTCATACATAAATCATGCTTCGTATATAATGATTTCAGGTGTACTGTTTATTAGAAATAATAAATATTCATGAATTCCGAAAATACCTATTGTTGTCCAGGTATTAGATATTCTTGATCATGGTGCTCACTGCTGTGCTTAAGGAGTCTGTATTGTATGGATCCTCTGTAACTCATACTGTAGTACAGTGAAAGAAGAACAGGATTTACTTCATAAGTGCAGGACCCACCTTGTCACTGAATATTTGAGCACTCTGCAGTACGCATTCTTTAAAGTGACAGATTTTATACAGTGCAGCAAATATAGGTCTTATTATTGAAATAATAATAAAGTTTACTTCTGAGTACTTTTCAATCATCTGTTATTTCAGATAATGTGAATCTTATAGACATAATAACCATGATCACCATGTCAGTTTAGATCAGTGGCAGTGGAGTCCTTGTCTGTAAAGGATGGCTATCTTCCTTTCATTAAAGATTTTTCCCCATTCTAGCTTGACCACCTAAGAGCCAGAGGGACATTTTGCAAGTGAACAATTAAACATTTGTAGTGTACCATGAGGTCTTTTAATATTTTTTTTAGCAAATCTACCTTATTAACAAAATTACATCTGTAATATACAGTACACCAATAATCATAAACTTGTGAATCATAGTTAAAAGTGGGATTTGCAGCTCCTGATGAATTTGAACAGTTCTGAGGATCAAAATGACGTAGACCTCTAAAATTGGTTCAATTAGCAGGTACATGTTACTCCCTGGGAAGACTGTCAACTTTGTGATTTTGTTTCTGAACCAGGGAAAACATCTGCTGGCCAAGTCGAGGGTTGAGGTCAAAAAGAGACCAACAGTGACCAGAGAGAAGGCAGTGCTGAGCGTGAACATCATAAACTAATCTTATGGAAAATTGTGAAGAAAATCTGGAAAATGCTGTTAAATGAATCGGCAGTTTGCAAGACTCTTTTACATGAGTCATAACTTACTGTAAATCCTTTGAAAACGCGGCATGTTACACAAAAAGGCAAATGGAATAATAATAACGTGCATGAATATCTGACTTAATGAACACAGGTAGTTAAATCTATGAATCAAATTATTGGAAAGCCACCACTGGAAATTACTATAATGGCTTTGTTTGCGTGGGTGGTGTTACATGCATTGAGTTTTATGGAACCTGTAGTGGGAGAATGTTAATGTTTTTTCACAACATGCCTCTGTCTTCTTTTCTGGTGTAGAAGGATTGTGTAGCGGTTTCATTTTTTTTTCCCGCGCAGCCTGGTTTTATGATTCAATTGCACCGATACTCTCATATATAAGAAAAGCTTTGCATTTGAAAAATTGAATATGGTATCAGTTCTGACAGCCCCTTTTTGAGGGTCAGTAAAATTTCAATAATTCACTACAGAGTTAAAGTCAATTTCAGCCGCAAAATGTAATAGATAGAGCTTGCCTGCCATCTTCAACCTAGTTGCAGAACACTGAAGGGGATGTGACATATCGGAATTTAAAGTATATTTGTTAGATCAGTCAGTGAAGAGCCTTATAAGATTCTGTCTGACAAAATCTTTTAAAGTTAGCCTTAAAACTTACACCACATGGTTCATATCGCAGTCAAGAGGCAAGCAAAGATTCACATGGAAACAGAGGTCTGCTGGCGGTGGTCTTAATACAGTGTCCAGAAGATGTATCAGTTATTTATTGTGTTAAATAAAAATACTAGAGTGTGAAAACGTCAGACAATATCACTGATTTTTTTTTTATTGTTTCATTGATTTTTTTTCTAATCGGGGAGAGGGGGGTGGGAGGGGTTTAGTCGTCTTCTCTCCTATAGCCTTTAAGAGATTTTCACATTTCTCCACAGCGACCCCTACTGGGAGAGGCCAGCTAATGCCAGCTCCTGTTCAGCTTCTAGGCCCAAGACACTCCACCTTGGAGGGCAACAACATACCTCATCACCATGGTAATTCCCTCCCTCCTTCCCCCTCCTTCCCCTTCCCTCCAGTCAGGGGCAGTGAAGACCCTAGCACGTGATGTAGCTCCATCTAGCATTGCCAGTGTCAGCTTTAAGGGTAGAAAGTCTGTTGTTCAGAAAATAAATTATGTCAGAGCTCATTTTTAGCAGCAGCTGTACTGTTTATAGAAACATACCTGTTCCTGAGTAAAATTGTTTCATTTACTGAATTGAGACCCTGGTTTCATGATGCTTCTCTTGTGATATTAAAAGGTTCATCTAGGATTGAAATGTACAATTGCATGTTGTTTCCTTTCCCTTCCATGTCTAGGCTGTATGTAAGATGCTCCACAGGACATTTCATATGCATTATAGCGGGATCCACGTAAACAGCTTTTTTCAGTGCAAGAAAAGGATCCAGCAGAGGACTGTGTAATGCTGTTGTTGTACTTGCAATGGAAGTGTTTTGTTTGAAATCATGTGGAATTATTTGGGAATGCAGAACACAATGCATCTACAGTAGATCCTCCATTATCCTGCCTCTTTTCTGAATTACAATCATACTTTTATATGTAGTATTTGAGTAGAATTTTTTAAAAGGTTTTTATTTTTTTTCTGTATGTGCAGCATACAGAAAGCCTCTGAAGCATATTTCCCAGTGTTTGTGATATCTGTTTGACTGCCTTAGTCCTCCGAAACTTTGAGATAACAAGGGGGTGAAAGAAGCAGTAGAAATACACGCACCTCCATCTTGTGATTTCAAACTTCATTTCTGTTTTCAGATCTCACCAAAAAGATTGCTGGTTCTGAAAATTGATTAAAAAACGATTAAAAAACAGTCTTCTGTTTCACTAGTATTTATTAGTTCCTTTAAACACAAACTTCAAAACAAATTATTTGATGTAAAAATTCAGTATGTAATAGGTTTATTAAAAATAGCTGTATGGGTTGCTGGATTGATAAATTATATACTTCTCCAGGGAATTTACCCTTTAAAGCTGTGGAACCTGTTATAAGTTCTCCAACTAGTGAGATAAAAGGAATTGTGCAAAGTGCAGTCTTTATACATTCCACTGGGATTTTGCTTACCAGCTTGGCTTAAAGCCTTACAAAATGTCTTTTCATTTATCTTCTCCCTCTCATTTTGTATTTCCTTTGTAAAAAGCCACGCATATTGAGAAATAAACAGCAAGCATGATTTGTAAATCTCTCAGGTGAATTATCCTGAAATTTAAATACAGGAATAAGTTGGATTAGCATCAGATTGGGTATAAATGAGATGTTCGTTACACAGAGAAAATTCTCTTCTAAATAGCACATCATGTTTTTTTTTATAAGATTCATCCGTATATAACCAAATTGCATGTATAACCATTTGATGTTACAGCAGCTCTCCACATGCAGTTCATGGATAAAACTGAAAACAGGCCCACTTTAGTGTCACTAAATTGGTTGTCAGTTTATCTCCTATCTTCCAAAATGCTCTATAGAACAGAGGCATCTGAAAATTGCAAACCTATGGTTTTTACTACCACAGGATGTTTCCAACTGAGAAGCAAAACCTAAAAGCTAAATAGAAATGAAACATAACATTGGAGTACTGTTAAATATGCTTTCCTTAGTTAAAGCTCAATAAAATTATATGCACGCTTCTGACACCTCCCTCTATTGTGAGTGTGGTAAACAGTATAGTTATTTGTGAAAACATACAAATTAAATGACTGTGCTTCCAACAAAAAAAGAGGAGCTTCACTGTTTTTCATGCTGCATAATCAAGTATTCAGCATCTTAGATCTGGAGTGCTTCTGCGTTTCTTTAAAGAGCTTTTTAAAGGGGCTGAAGAAAGTCTCCTTGCGGCTTGTACGAGCATAAGACAGAAAACATCTTACCAGGCAGGACTGCCTTATCTCTGTTATCAGCCTTGAATGGACATTTTATCTACTTTTAAATAATTTACAGAATGGGGAATGGCTAAAAGTTGTATGTAAGATACTGTCTTTTACAGTAACTCTTAGGGTCTTTGTTTGACCAAAGCAGTTTTTAACCACCCTTTTCAGAGAGTGTCTGAGCTGTGTTGTGGCTTTATGGTCAGGCAAATGTTTCCTTATTTGTGAGTAGCTTCAAGAGCTGAATGAGGAGTTTGGAAAGGAGCAGGTTCCTTATAGGTTACTGGAATAGCACTTACTCTAGTTGTCTAACTTGTTTGTTTTGGCTTGAAAAGTTTTTTAGTTTTTTTAACGTCTCAGCTTTGTACTAATGCATGTACTGCACATGACTTTACTGTGTCCCGTGTGGCTTCCTCTGGTTAATTCCTGATCTGAAAGCTTTTCCTTGGTCTTTAGGTCTGTAGACAGGTTTGTAGATCTGATATAAATAATTAAGTCTTCCCAAAGTTTGTAGGAAAGTAGTACAAAAATGTTCTTCTAAAACATTGATCGTGTAAACTTACTGTATACTGTACATTTAAAAATGATGCATAAGATTTGTAATTTAGCTGTTTGACCAGTTTATTAAAAAAGGGCAATGCATGTCCTGAAGACTTAGTTTAATGTAATGTGTGGCAGGTGGCTTGTGTTGCCTGAAGAATCTCTTTAGGGCAAGACTGCTCAGCAAACACATAAATCGCACCACATTTAGTTGCCATGGGGA
The DNA here is from genome assembly GCF_059453375.1 of Lepisosteus platostomus. Lineage (NCBI taxonomy): Eukaryota > Metazoa > Chordata > Actinopteri > Semionotiformes > Lepisosteidae > Lepisosteus > Lepisosteus platostomus. Next base: position 5,045,808 of record NC_142620.1, on the reverse strand, counting down.
TTTTATTTTTGCAGACAAACTTCTAGACTTCAGATTAGGCCTGAGCATCACAGCTGTTATCTTTACTTTGTTTAAAATGCCAAATCCAAATCTGAATAAAATTGGGACATATACTTTTTTTGCCTTTAAATGCAGTGATTTATGTATAGCATAGTCGTGGTCAGGTTGTGTATGGTCAGTTTACCTGGAAATTACTTATTTTGGCTTGATCTATGAATTCTTGCCTACAAATGTCAGTCCAACTTGACAAGCGTGTGGTTGTGAAAGCTCAAAACCTGGGGTTTGCGTTACAGGGCAAGTCCTAGCTGGAATGCATTGAATTTAATAGAAAACTAGTTAGGATTCCTAGGTGGTTATGGTGCACTGTCTTTGAACATATGTGATAGCGAACAAAAAAAAACACTAATTTTTCTGGGGCGCTGTTGCTTCAGTAAAAGCATAAATATAATTTAATATTCAGTACTTCGGTTAGATCCTGATGAATGTAATAGAGAGATGAAATACGTACTATATGAAGTATTTGGCGTGCCTTGCCTAGCTGATAGAATTGCAGCCCGGGAATGAGGACGAGGCTGCCCAAACCTCCCTCAGTGTTGTGAGGAATGAGCCAGGGAGTCTGCTGCAAGGGTGTAGATGGAGACATGGGGGATGCGAGGGATTGGTGGAGGGGAGATCTGGGTGAGACTTTCCTACTGTACGTAGGAGAGTGGAAGTGTGAGACACGAGGATCTGTTCCTCCCCCCCAAACCTTGGATATAAAATCCATCACTGGAAAATTCCAAATTTAAAAGATGGTTTTCTGCAGAAGCACCTAAAGAAATGCGGTGCTTAATCAGAGCTAAATAAATAGTAGTTTTAGTTTAGTTTAGTTTGGCTTAGAGAGCTGAGCACATGTCCATCATTGTTTGGATTGTGGTCCCCCAAAAGTGTAGAATACCTCCCAGGTGAACCCCCTTCTTTGGAAACCAATGACACTGGAAAAGGAATCACCCTCTTCCCAGCTCTGCAGCTCTCTAATAGTGTGCTGAATCATGGGACTACATCTCTGTCTCTCTGCTTCTGACACCAAGATGTGTGTGAATAGACTGACATTTTTATATGTGCATGTGTTTGTGTGTGTGTGCACTAACGAATCATCCTTGTTGCACATCTCTGAGTGACTGGTGACAGTGTACCAAAAGTTCGTTCCTAATTTCTCCCAGTTATAGCTATCGCAAGGGGCTTATTACATCACAGCCACAACAACATGCTGTGTGCTCTCTTTTAGAATCAAAGAGATGGATCATGTCAGAGCTCTGGGTGGACATGTTGTTTCGAAATCAAACAAGCAAGCAGACAATATAAATAACCGTGCACTAATAGCATTGCATTAGCACAAAATATAAGCAACCTGAAGCTGTGGCATAAGTCTAATTTGTAATGGCATTATTATGATAGCTTTCATTTTCATTTAGTTTTTTTTTAGTAATCTGGGGCTTTTATGTTTTAAACAGCCATCCAAATGTGCCCTTGTAAGGTGTTTTGAACATTTCATGAGGATACTGTGGTCTGGAGTACTTTTCTCCAAGTTCTGCCTTTGATCTTTTATACTGACCTACTTTCCTGAGATTGTAGAAACTATAGGAATTCAGTTTTGAGGTGCCTCAGCATTCAATTATTTAAGTGGTTTCTTTTTTCATCTATGCTACCTGTTTCTTTGGTTGAGTACTGTACAGTATATTTAATAATGTATTGTATAGATTTATTCAAGAATAGGTTTCTTCTGTATAAAGCAGTTCCTAAACCAGATTCTTTGCTCAAGCTGCTTTTGTTGGAACAAAATTGTCAGGCATTTCATTTCAGGGCTAAGCTGTTTAGAATAGTTTTGCTGTTCTTTTTCAGGTGCTATAATATCCTGGTCTTAAGGAACACTGTGCTGATATGTGTGTGTCAGTCACTGGAGCTAAAGTCTGTTGGAATAGCAGAAGGGACATCCTTTTTCCCAGAGTGCACCTCTCTGCACTGGTAGATGCAAAACTAAAAGCATGCTACAAAGAAAGCAGACTAAAAGAAAGTCATTCGTTAATTTTTAAAAACATTAAATGCTTACTTTTGGTAGGTGTCTTTGAAATGCATGAAAGGATTTTCTTTTTCCATTACGGATCCTGCTTTCAGTTAATTTTGCTGCATTTTGGCAGTGATACAGTTTAGATTGATTTTTAAACTCAATAGTGCTGTGTCTTTCAGATGGCTGTCTGCTGTATTGAGAAAGTCCAGCAGCTCATTTAGCTATTTTTATAGCAGTGCATTGTGAACAAAAGTGAGATTGTGACAGCATGCTTGATTTCTCATGCAAAAAGGAGTTAAGCTAAATAATACAGTGATGCAAGGTGCCAAACTTAATCTAGCCCGCCTGTACTAAATACCAATGTGTTTTGTTAGAATTAATCTCTCTGTGACAACCCAAAGATGATTGAGCTATTGACAGTGGTGACAATTCAAAGGAGCCTAGAATAAGCACATATTGGTATATTTTTGAAGAATGGGTCTATAATACACAATCAACGCAAGTTTTCTATCATTTGGAATTAGAATAAATCATGAAAAGCCTTGTGTTTTGTTGTGCGAACAAAGCAACAAAGTGGTTCTTTAGAGTTTTAACTGTTTTTTCAAGCACTGATTTTAATTGATTTAATCAATAATGTTCCATCACTACATTTCTGTTTATATATAATTGTATATAAAGTATTGGCACAGAACGTCACATGTGCATGGTTGACATACTCCTCCAAGCCATGAAACTGCCTTATAAAGAGCTGAGAGCACATATTCTGAGCCGAGGTCTGAACTGATGTCACACGTCATGAAAGATTACTCTGGTTTCCTTAGGTTTTCTTCAGCTGGTTATAATCAGATCTGCTCTGGTGTGATCTAAGACAACTGATGCCAAATATTGGCTTTTAGAATGAGGCCCTTTCTCTAAAACATACTGTAGCCTTTTGCCTCTCCTGATACATTTCGTTCTGCGGGTCTTTGTATTCTTTTACACTGACATCATATGTGCATCTCGAAGCAGTCTTAATCTAAATTTCTGTCTGATATTTAATTATTGAAATATCTATAGATTTTATACTGCATCATTCAAAGAGCAAAAAATGCTATTGGTTCCAGTACTCATCATGAATTTTTCATACTGTACCTAACAGTATGCAGTGTAAATATCCCTGTGCCGCTACAGTCATGTTCAAAAGAGGACAGAAACAAAAATGTAAACTACAGATATTTTATCAACTTTTTTTAATTAAACTTTTTTTTTTACCTTTTTACCTATTTTTTTGCAGTACACAATTAATTTTCATGTGAAGGAATGGAAAATCTTCTTGCAGCAGTCATAATTTACTGCTTCTGAAAAATGAAGATCAAAGTCAAATTAAGTTCATCCAGGTCTATGTAATATCTAATTTGGGAGCCCCAAGCAACATTCATTCTTTGAATTTGGTATTGCAGCAATCGTTAGTTGTGGAATGGCATAATTATGCAGCTGTTGCAGCAGCAAGATTGACACATATATTTGGCACAGACCACGTGAACTATTCATGAGTTGCATTTGGTAGCTTTTCAGGTATAATTAATTGAATCAAATGCCTGTGAGGTTTTCTAAAATATTAACAAGATAAGATTAAAGAATCCTGCATCTGGCTTAAAGCTTTAAAGAAAAAGTAAAGGGAGCTCATAGCACCTCCTCAATGAATCTGTCTGCAGGTGCATTGTTCAACTCTGGGCTTTAACTTGCTTTTTCCTCAAAGAGCTCTTTATTCTTACTTTCCCCAAATTCCTTTGCTTCATTCACTGATGCAGAATGTTGGCCCATTGTCCTCAGTTTTTAGTAATGGTATTATTTGAACAACATTAAATACTTTTTCTTTGTAACAGCTGACTTGCAAAAGTATCATTTAAAAGTCCCTTATACATTATACTTCACACATATATATACAGTATATACATTTCTTGAATTTATTTCTAAAGATAACATTTTAGTGAAGACATTCACTGCATTACAGAGCTGCGCATAAAATATTCCCATAAGCAAAATGCTTTAGCCTTTAGCTTACCCTGCCTGCGGTTCATTGTAAGATTATTGTGATGAGGTAAAAATTACTGTTGTTTACTGAACATAAGATCTAATAGTTAAAAACAAAGGCAAATAATGTGAAAATCAAATTCCTTGTCTGGCCTTTAGAGGCCACATCAAAGTCAGATTTAGTCATTTGTTGTTGTTGTTTTGTTTTTCTTTCCCAACTTGGTACTCTGAGGAGGTTGGGATAGATGGAAAGTTTCATTGGTAACACAGTGTGGGGCAGAGCTGAGACAACCTGCTTACCAAGAATGGAGGAATTTAGAAAGCGTTTAGAAAGTTGGAGGGGAGACAAACTCCAGAAGACGTCAATTTGTATTCACATAAAGCTTTCTCGCTACGAGTGGCACAAATAGTGTGGAATTGTGCAGCCTTTTTCTTTGACCTTAAGAACAAACTGAGACAAAATGAATTACACTGCATGAGACAGCAGCAGAATGATTCGGTCTTTGTCTTTCAATACAATCTTTAATATATTTGGGTTTCGTTTTTCTGAACGCCTATCGGACTCCGCAAAAGAATAAGCAGAGTCAGTGAAGTCAGGCTTTGTTCTACGGATATAGGCTCGGGAGTTTAATTGGGGGTTTTATAATGGAATAATGCAGCACTGAACTATGGACAAAATTGCAGAAATACAAATGAAAGGCATTTAATTAATAGGAAATGTCAAAACTGGACACTGGATTATGCGAGAGCATCGATTCAAACCCTAAGCATTTTAAGTTGGTTGTTGGCTCCCAGCAAATTTTCGTTAGGTCACAGGAGGCTCGATCTGCTTTGAGTGTGTGGGCAGGCCATTAAAAATTCCTGATTGTGCTATTGCCCCCATATTTCTGTGACTCACTGCACCAGCTGCATATGTTTTTTATCTTCTTGAGGTTTGAAGATGCATGGCCTAGAACAGCCCTTTTTTATTGAAGATCCTGCAGTGTGTGGCAGAACTTTCAATTGAATATTTCTGTGTTGATTTGCGAGAAAGGGTTGTATTTCCACATATTCTGAATCGAGTGCATTTAATAATAATTTGATTAAAAAAAACATTGTCATTTCGTTGTTTTTAAAATTGTATTTTGGTTGAAAATTAAGAAGACTTGAAAACGAGCAGTTACCATCTGGAGAGATCAGTCATAAGAATGAATCTCATCGCACAGTAGATTTAAAAAAAACAAAACAAGCATCATAGATTTGTATGCAGCTCGAGCTAATATTTCATGTCCTGAAGTTTGAAGAATTACATATACTAGTATATAATTATATTATATTTTTTTGTATAGTAATTAGATGTTTTACAGAGGCAATTCAACATTTATTCCATATGTTGTGTTAGCATCTGAAACTTAAATCTCAATGAAGGTCTTTAAAAAAACATTTTCCATGGAACCAAAACAAAATAAAGTGGAGATTAAGGAAATGTGTAGTTGAATTATAGGCTTTAATAATAAGGAAACCATTCTGTTTTTGTTAGATAGTGATAAAATTTGAAATATATAGTTATTCTCTGAGAGTTGCCAGAAGCACATTTTAAAAATTGCCAAGTACTGTAATGACTTCCTATTTTCCCATTGTTTTTCATGTCTCTCTTGTATGAAAGAAGTGAATTCCATGGTTGCAGTGTTGTAAGCACTGCAGCTGGCCAGCAGGGTGACAGATAGGTGGAAATACAGAAGTTATTTGCAGGTTTCTAGAAGCTGTGGATAATGTCAGGATAGCTTGAAATATTATTGAAGAACAAAGCCCAGGACAGGACTGCTAAAGTAAAAAGCAATTGAAATATCTTTAGCACTCAGCAGCAATACTGTTATATGATTAAAAGTTTTCAATACATCTCCTTTATCCCGCAATACAATAAAAGATTAAAGCTTAGCATTAGAAAAAACATCTTATACTTTTTGATTGCAAAGCAGAAACAGCAAACAGTGCATTTCTGTAGCTAATCCCACTGCAGAAGACACAATGTGTACTGTGCAATTTGGCCTGTTTCCTTTCGTTTCTGTGAATTACCTACAGCTGAATTAACTACTGCAATGTAGCTGAATCCCCCCAGTTTCCATCATATAGAATTAGTCTCTGAAGAACTCCTGCCAATTTCTGACAGGTAGTCACCTTGCAGGTCCTGCTCATTGTGTAATGAATAAACATGTGTGGTGATCCTGCACTCCATGTAAATTTGGTGGTCTGATAATGGGCTCTTGAGCTCAGTTTCCAATGTAAGAATGGCATACTCCACTATTATGCATAAAGCTAGCTTTGGAGAGCTCTGCTTACAAATATTTAAAGCTGTTCAGGTTCATTAGAGCTGGTTCATGTCACAACGGTGGCTAGTATTCAGAGTCTTTGTGTGTTTATTATGAAAGTGATTAAAGGTTTGTTTTTGGAATCGCAAATTAGCCGGGAGAAGGCAGTTGAAAGAAGATAATTGATGCGCTGTAATGTGCACAGTCTGTACTGTTAAACTGCTTGTGAGGAGTGTGTAGGCAATGCTCTGTTTCTTCTGTCTCAGCTGTAACACACCTCACCACCAAATGCTGTTCACAATTGTGTTAATGTCAGTGGTGTTCCCAGTAAGGCTAACACTGTCTGTTGCACCGACTATTAGTCAGATTGGTATTCTGTCCACAGCCAGAACAGTTGTGTGCTTTTAGTCCTGTCTTGCACCCTGTGCTTCTGGGATAAGATCCAGGTTGCTGTGACCCTCAACTAGGACAAGCTGCTTTTCCCTATTTGATGGCTGGATTATTAGTCAAGAGATTACAAGGTATTGTAGCCACAGGTGCAGAAACAATTCGGGTACCAATGCGAATGATACTCCACGGACCGAAAGTTTTATTTTTACACCTGTGCACTGCAAAATAACCGTCTTCACAGTACACTGCACTGTAACTGTAACACATACAGTACTAACAGCCTCGATAATGAAAACAGCCAGAAAACAAACAAAACATGATAATTGTCAACCTAACCTTAGTTCCTCACCTGTTTGTAAATGAGTGTGTAATGTGTTACATTAACAATTAAGACAGTGCAGCTTGTCTTGCGTCTTCTCACATTTGGAATTTGTGTTGTTCATTCATTCATCATCCTCTGATTAAATATTCTTAAATCCAAGTTGGTTCCTTTTTTTGTAAATCCAGATTCTTCTTTATCATTTATCAGTCCAACTACTAGATAATATATTCTCGAGGTAACATTGCATCTCAAGATTTATTTAACCAGAACTATTAATCATTTTATTTAATATTTGGATGTTAGAATTACCAAATATATAATACTGTGTGTTACATATTTTATTGCAGAGATGAGAAGTTCAGGAACTGGGTTCCTACGAATTAACTGTGTGGGAAGACGGTGTTATAAATGGGTATTTCGTAAGTACAGTATGGATTAGAACACATGGTGATTTGATTCAGATGGTTACTTCCTGGAGTTTAGAATAGGAATTGGCCCAGCCCATGGAATATCATTCCGAGCCCTGGCTGTGGTTAATGGCTGTGTTGCTTGTTTGCTCCAAACAGATAACCTGCAGTATTTTTTTTGCTTTCATACAGTCACCTTTTAATCACGAAAGGCCCATTGCAGGGAACATTTGCTCCTGGATTCTCCAAGCCGGTTTGAGGGAGAAGGGATACTGATATCAGCTGTTTTCACCTTCAGAAAGAATATGGGAAATTGTTGCAGCCAGAGTTTATAAAGTGAGAACGTGCACTTAAGCAGCAGGCAGGCCCTCTGTCCAGGAACGTGGGAGTACCCTTTGGTGTGTCACTCAATATTGGGGTAGATGTGTTACATTCTTTCACTGATTGTGGTCTCGTGTGCTGATTGGTATAGATGACCAAGCCGTAGCATCACAAAACCAATGGCAGCTTTCAACTGGATAGACACAGGTGCCTCTGACAATTAATAAGTTATCCTTGAGTTCAGGTCTTGGTACAGCAGGTGGGTTTTTCAAGTGTAGTGTAGGTCTGTAGTTTTCTGTATAGCTAAAAGAGTTTCTTCCAATGTCATTGTTGTCCTGTATCTACAGTACAGGTGCAAAGCTGGTACAGTACACAAACTGTCCTAATGGAAACTGTACAGCCAGTACCAAATATAGCTATGAAATGCAATTCTTGCAAGTCTGTTGCCAAACATTTAAAAGAACAACTACAGTTCTCATTACATTTTTTTTTCTGCGATGTTCCGGAACTGGATTTTAAAAAGTTTGTTTTTTTCTCACAGACCAGACCAACGGTGTCTTTTTTTTTATTTCTCTCTCTTTCGTGAGCAGTTTTTCGGGTGGTTCTTTCTCGCCTCTTTGCACTTAAGTGTAATGAAGTCTCCTGCACGGTGCGGCTCTTTTTTAGATCTCTCCAGCCAGGAGCCAGGCTGCGCACTGCTCAGTTTCCCCTCTGCTAACTGGGCTTGTCTTCACTCTGAGGCAGCAGGCACCACTTAACATGCAGCAACTGCGAAAACACCCCCCCAAAAAACATTAACTGAGCAGTCGTACTTCTAGCCAAGAAAATCCCCTCTAAATGTTCTAAATGAATTTAAGAGAAAATGTGTTTGGGTTTCAATTTTAAAGAAAATGCAAAGGTAAGGTTTTGGGGGGGATTTCATTGCACCACTAAATGGATGAGTGCATTGCCTCGTTATACTGTTCATAAACCTCCTAATGATTTCATGCATTAGTGAGGCATTAATATGCGGATATTTAGGTAAAATAATGTGTGCAGTAAATTGAAATGTAGCATGCATTCAAAATCCATGCGGTTTGTACAGCAGATATATGAATGCAGTAATGAGTAGATCAAACTGTTTTGGGGTGGCTTAGTTAAGGAGATGTGAAATAAAAGCTGTGAAGCTCAGTACAGATTAGTGTTCTCCAATAAAGACTGTACATGCCAATTCTAACTTTTAGCTAAACTTTAAGTTTGAGCACACAAGTTGTAGAGTCCAACCGGTTGTTCTGTAGGAAGTCGAAGTAATTATACTGTCCAAGGACAGAATAAGATGTCTGTCATGTATATAAATTATTTGATTAGCAGTGCTTTAATGCGCAAAGCTGTTTGCTTGTATTCGCTGTTTTACTTCATTCCACTGCAAAATCTAGCCTCCCTCCGAGTGAGAGCTGTGTGAGCCTCAGAATCTTGTTAGCTCAGGAAGCTGGGCAGAAGAATACTGCTTGGTGGGAATGTAGAGAGTGTTTATTGCTGTTATTCATGCTGGGTCATACTACAATGAAACTGAATAACTTTAGAGGGTTTGGAATGCGGCAAGAATAAGAGTTTCTTTTTCTTCGTGAAAAAATGATGAATTAAACCCTTGTGTCTGGAAAGCAAGTAAAGAACTGGCAAGCTTTGCTTCTGCAATTAGCTTTTATTCAGCAGATGAATTTGTTCTCCTTCTGGTGCTAATTTAAAGAGTGGTGCAGGTTTGTGTTTAAGCACCATCAAAGATAAAATATCCCTGAGTGAGAGAGGTAGTACATATTTGCATAGCAAATATTTACTACCTCTCACATTCACAAATATTTTTGCATACACAGATTTTGAATATTTGCTTTGCAAAAATTCTCAAGTTCCAGGCAAAAGTGCATTTCAGATTGTTTCTGAAATCTATTTAGTTCTGTATCTTGAAAACCATGGTGAAGATGCATTTGATTTGAGTGATATTGCTCTTGTGTGTCCTAGCTAATGCTAATACGTTTTTAATGATTTTTATTACTTGAGATTTTTAAGACATTTGACATTCATTTTTCCCTTTAAGATTGACCTTCTTTTATGATTTATACATACTTATTGAATTATGAATTATTGTTGGCAATTATCTAGAGCTGTTTTGGGATGCTGTGGTTTGAGATCAGTATCAAAATAAAACATAGCCTTAACCTATTTTATCTATTGAAATGGGGTTTTTATCTAGCTTGGGGTTTTCAAAATGTTTCTGCAACAATGCTGTGATACACCGAACCAGTACTGGTAAGACAGCGCATATTATAGATATGTGTACGTACTATATGGTTTCTTAATACAGAGTGCTCCAGAAGTGTTCAATTATGTCCTGAATAATTAAAATCCTTTACAAAGACTCAGTTTTAAATTTCGTTGAATTGATCTGAGCTGCAACCATTTAAAATGCCTTCATTCTAAAACGGGTAAATGTGCTCGGATATATAGACCTCTGGCTTGCCGTCTGTAGGCTTGAGTTGCTGTCAGCGTCCATGTGCAGAATCAAGCCCCCCCTGAGTCAGCTGCTCCCCAGTTTACAGTGCATGCTAATTTGGGTCACTTGCGTTTTGGGTGATTGCCAGCATAGACCAGAGAAGTATAAAACCATCAAATTACAGCAGGCCATTTTTCAATATCCATCAGAGTCTGTCTTTGGCTTATTTATGCAGTTAGTTAAATTTGTTCTTTGTTTCACTAAATATAGAGTTCATATTTACCACAATAGCTAATGTGAGTTCTTAATCATATTTGCACCCACTGGGCTTTAAATATCCAACAGGCCACCTGTCTTACACATTACAAATTTCACAGGACAGATGGGGAAGGTGAAAGAACTCGTCCTTGGATAAACACATTCTCAAACTGCAGGGGCAGTCTTGGGCAAGGCTAGCTAATCTATCACACATGCCTTTATTGTTGTGCCCAACACTGGGTGCACAGAATTCGCTTTTGTGATAGAAAAATTGCCTTTGCTTGCTTTTTTATATTCATGATTTAATGTGCAGAATAAGTAGAAATATTTTTTGGGTGACTCTTGACAACAGCAGTTATACTCGCTTATCAGAGATATCTCCGTTACTTTTCAGTCTATAATTGTTCTGCCTTGGTTAAGTGTTAGCATGGAGTGCAGTGATCGGATTTTCTGTGGAAACTTTCTGTCTTATACCCAGCTTTCACTGCTTCATAAACATCACATTTAGAGGTCAATATGCAGATGTGGTTGCTGTTAGGAGAAATAGAACCGTAAGGTTTAATTAAAAATAATTTCTGTGCTGTAACTTTTTCATCTGCGGCTGGGATTTTTTACGATATTTAGAAATTTAACATAATGTGATAATATTTGCAGCTGTTACCAAATACTTTCTCAGACGTGGTCAAAGATCAGTGTATAGTCCCCTGTAATTTAGTAAGATCTGATCAAACTTTTTTAGAGATTTTGGGTAAAAGGCGAAAAACCGTGGTGAACATAAAGGCTTTTAAAATTTACTAACAATTATATTATAGTAATATACCCAGCTATTTTATTATAGCAATCAGTATGAACATTTATTTGGCATTTTGTCACAATCACATTAAATATTAAACCGTATTCTGCTTTGCTAGATTCACAGTTGGCATACAAGTCAGCCTGGTGACTCCACTGAGGCTGCAGAGGTCACTGTGAAAATAGTCATGTTGATAAGATCTTTTGTGTGTTGTTTATCGCTGCAGTTGATTCTCCAGATCCAGACGTGAAATTCATAGCTGCCAATTGCACTAAGAATAACTGACAAATTCATGTTCATATTGTGTCCTCATCTGTAGGATAGCACAGTAATCTGTTGCTTTGTTAATTGGTCATGATAGACTTTAAAAACAATTGCATAATTATACAAGCCATTTCAGATTAGAACTTCTTGTTAGAAGCTCATTAAAGACCTTCTTTAGATGAAGATGCAAAGATATATCTATGTAGTGCAACAGTCAGAATAGAGATTAAATAAAAATGACTAATAAGAAATCTTTTCTCCTTGTCCCTCAACATGAGAAAGGAGAAATATTTATTTAAATCCTAAAAGTGATTAATAACGAATTACAACTGACTGAGCAGTATATCATAAATGGCTTTTTAAACTGTGTTTTCTTATTAAGATCCAATTTTTGTCTTGTTTACAAACCAACACTTGGTTGCAGCCTTTCTAGAAGGTCCTCTCTCAAATTATTTTATAGCCACTCGTGTTTGATAAGCAGTTGTTGCGGTAAATAATAGTCTGTGGAACTAGAAATAATTAATGGAAAAATGGTTACGAGTAAAATTTTATTCTAGAAAGTTTTTTGTCTGTGCTGTAGCCTCCCTGGAATGATTGTGTTCTTGTTTTACTATAAATCTACCATGACCATGTTCAAATTAGATCGCAAAATGGGTGCTTGCAATTGTGTGGACCTGTCTCTCTATAGAGCAAGACCTCATCTGTGTAAAGAACAGCACTAGGCTAGACAGGACAGCTGTTCACAGAATGATTTCTTTAATACACAGTGTGTTTCGCACAACTTCATGAACAGGTAGCAAAGTCACAGCCGCCGTGAGGGAAGGCGCTTTGTAAATCTGTTTTTTTTTGTTGCTGTTCTCTAAAAGACCGATCGCATTTTTTAACAGTGATTATCAACTCAACAACAAGTGAACCCAAGTGTGTACGAATCAAGGCAACTTGAAAACCACTGCATTGTTCATTAATTATTTAAGCTTATTTTGCTTTGTACAAACAAGCTATCTGGCATAGTGTGAAGATTTCGCACAGCCAATTACCTCAAGGTGTTTAGTTCATTTATTATTTAAGGCATAAATCTTGTACAGGTTGTCCATCGACGACCCTGTGAGGAGTCTATTGTAGCTGCCTTTGATCATTACTGCTTGACTCTCACAGGCGAGTCTGCCTGCAGAGTTGAGCCAGCCAAGCAAGCCGATGGAGGTTGAGAGGTACACTGGATCACTGGCATACCTGTGTGCTCTGCTCAGGTTAAAGGACCTTGCTGGTCATTAGCCTGTGAGAAGAGCACATAAAATTCCTGTCATCCATATCCCCCTACCCATAACCCTCCAAACGATGTTACTTTGAGACAACATTGACAATCCCTAACCATTCCTCAGTTTGTAGTTCTCATTTCCTCAAGGCTTGGGCTGACACACTGTTTGTTTTTGGAGGAATAAATCTGCTCTCGGTGGATGGAGACGTATTCTGTTCCTGCATATTTTGTCGAGCTGTCATTAGTGTTTGGTTTCTTTTTCCTTTGCTCGTAAGCTCTTGGCGTCGGTTACATAACCTATTCTAAAGGAAATCGTCACAGAAAAGTATGAAAGACCCTTAATTTGTGAGAGGTTGGCTTTGGTACGCAAGCGTTTTAAAATTCTCAATGCATGTCCTTTCAGCAGGAATTAAGTAACTCTTTGTACTGCGTGCGCATTTAGTAGTTAAATATGTTTGGTTTTTCGCTGAGGTGGAAGGAAATCATTAGAATGTATTGCTGGGAATTGAACTCCTCTTTTTAAAATGCTTGCTGTGGGGGAATAGTTCTGTATACTTCAACACCCAAAAGAAAAGGGACAACAGTACAGCACAGCTTACAGCACCCTGCTGGGGACATCGTCAATGTATTAAATCTCAAGATAGCCTCAAGCAGGGCTTGTAACTTCCCAGGCCTTGCAAATACCATGCTGCTTGCAGAAGTGCAATACTTTGTAAGTAAACTCCTGTACTTCGGTTGGCTGTGCTGTAAAGGTAGGGATACTGTGATACTGTAGCAGCTAAGAAATATAGGCTCACTCTGTGTGGTAATGGCACTTTGTTCACCGTTCAGTAGAGGCATTGGAATTTGTGAGCCTTTAAATTTGTGAGTCATAACTCTCTATAATTATTTTAACGTTCTATTTAATTAATATTTTCTGTAGTGGAAAAAAAAACTTTAATCCTGTGTCTGACTGTTCTCCCCACTGTGTTCTCCCTCTCCCTCACTGGAATGTGAGCCTATAGCTAACAAAACCCGGTAGTACAGTATGTTTAAAGGAAAAGGTTTTCATTCTAGAGCCATGACAACTGAGCAGACATTCATTGTTGACAGTAAGAGAAGTGTTATAAATTCTAGATTTAAGGAGCCTTCAAAAAACCAACTCTCTTGCCCATTACAGTTGTAAAGCTTGTAGGAGAAAACATTATGAGCTAGTATTAGCCTTCGGGTGGGTAGTTTTCTTTTCTTCTCCAAAAACAATTTTCCCTTTAATGTTTTTTTAAGTAGAGTTACAAAGACAGAAACATTGAGGACCGGGTTACTTGTTTTTTTTCTTAATTTGTTTTCATTAAAGAGATTTGACATGTCAGAATTTCACGCAGGCATGTTGAGCTCAGCCGTCTTGTCAGCTCTGTTGATTTTTCCCAAGTAAACTTTTTTGAAAAGGACACTGTGGCTGTTTTCTTTCTTTCTTTCATTTGGACCAGCCTCAGAGTCTGTGGCAGCGAGCTGTCTGAATGATTTGGATAGAGCCTCACTCAGGTAATTGTGCAGTTCCCTGGTGATGGGCTTATGTACCATTAACAGTATCTATCCCACACTGAATGTGCCAAGTATTTAACTGGGGACTGCTACTAATTTCAGAGCTAATATTGAGCCGTTCCACATCAGTGCCTGCAGCAGGTGTCTTGATCTGACAGTGAAAAGAAAAAGTAAAAGAAAATTACCATTGTACTATAGAATTTCTCTGATTGAATTGACTGATTATACTGTCAGAGGAACGTTGGGGAAACTGTCAGAGGATGAGGTGCTGGTAGAAATAACAGCACCTTGACTGCCTTTTATGACAGCCCTTATCTGTTAATGCTACCTGGCCAACTGTTTCAGGTTGGTTGAAGGATTTAATCTTGAATCTTTAGCGAGGAACTTAAATTTCCCAAGCCTGGCACTTCAGAGCGCTTTGAGGGTTTTGATTTTCTTTTACAACGCTATGCGAAGTATTGCCTCTACACGCATAGTGAAAAAGCACTTATGTGTGACTGAGAGACAGAAAGGGTGGGGGTGGGAAATGTGCAGGAGGTTTAAATGGAACATGGTGGCGGTATGGAGGTATAGGACCACAAAATAGACAATTTCATGTGTGCTCTAGTGGATACATACCCTTTGCTCCTTCATCTTACGGCCTGAAAAAATAAAATAAGATGTGATTTTGTGTGTTGTTTTTAAGGTAATGCTGCTAGACTTTTATTTCCATAAGCACGTCGTCCTGTTAATAAGGTGGTTATGCCTTCATGTTTTGATAAACCTTTTTGAATTGGGGATTTATTTAGTTGTTCTTTTTTTGTAGGAAGTTAATTCAAACTTTATTTCTTTAAAATGTTGTGTTGGGGCCCATGTTGCCCTATTTATCCTTTCTGCTGGGTTTAGGAAGTTGTGCATGTATATATATAAATGAAAACAACAGAGTCTTGCTGCCTCACCTGACTGTCATAACATTCCCCTTTATTTTGGAAGATGTACTTCCCTGGAATTAACTGCAGTAAAATGACAGTGTAAGAACAGAGCTTCTGACACCATGCTAGCTCCGTGCTTTGTTTATATTATCAATGTCTGGCTAATAATTGAAAGGGGTTCAATCTTACGTGTGCTCTGAATATTGTGCATTCTAATATGCTCTCAGGTATATCAGATTGGATTTCTTCTGCCCTCTGTCATACAGCATGAATCTACAATCCTTGGTAAACCCCGATTTAAGGGGATTTTTCATATTGCTTACAGTGAAGCCAGTTGTTGTTTAGAGTTGCTTCAGGGCTAATGCGTACTGGGATGCTGTTCTGTTATCCCTTAATAGTAAAAATGCGAGCATTTGAAATGTAAATATGAAGTACTGTATTTCCTACTTTACATTGGGATATTTTGCATTTGAAATATGGTTAGGAGGACCTTGCTTACAGTATGTGTTAATTGGAATGGGCCCCTGAATTAAATTTTTGGCCAAGCTTAGTACATTTTTGACATTGCATGTACTGTATGGGGCAGTGAAGCAGATGATTGTGGTCAGTGTTCATTGCATTTCATTTTGGATATCTATTGTCAATAGTAGGCTTTTAATCTTCAGTTCATTAATCAGCTACATTTGTGTTTTTACAGACATCATGCGTATGAAGCAGCTTTCTGCTGGCGCATTGGTGTAGTAACTCCACTGTGTACAGTGAGCATTCACAGCTCTGATGGAGTTGTCTTGATCTTTCACATAAATAATCACACAACTTTCATGTTTTGGTAGAGTTTATTTTTATTTGAAACGCAGTGTCAAAAGCTGAAGAAGTTAAAGAGTCGTGGGTTGTCTGTCACTGTACAGAAACAATCACGGATTTGATTTCTCAGTTGCTGGAGTCTACCAGCCGGGAACATACCCAGCTGTGCTTCTGTGTCAGGCATGCTGGATTTCTCTGATATTTCTGAAAATGCTTTTGTATAATTTCGGTAGATGCAGTATTAGAAGAATAGTGTTGCCCTATAAATAACCTTTTCACAAGTATAGATTTTATTTCAGAGAGGAGACCTAGGAATTGAACCCCAGTGAATAAAGACATTGACAAGGGACAGAGAGAGACAGCCAGTCAAATTCCCAGTTAAATCATCTTTAGCAGGACTGGAGGAAAAGCAAATTGGCCTTGGCTAAGTACAGGAGTCAGATGGGAAGATAGTGGGGCCAGCCGCAGCAGTGGACGGTTAAGAGAAGCCACTGTGCTCAATCCCCAGGGAGAGAGATACCGAACATTTCATTTCCATTGAAATAAAATAGAGTCCCGTGGAATAACCCGACTACCGTAGCGTTATCTCGAAATCAGTCAGAGGAAACAAAGCTCTTTCTATTACATTCATCTTCTGCAGGTTTTTCCCTGCACTGTAAAGCAGTTGTATTAATTATTAATTACAATTTACATAATCATGCTTTTTTTCGGAGGCTAGTTGAATATAGAATCTTTCTACCAGCACACTGTCATAAAGGGCCCGTCGTGCCACGTGCGGTGAATTTCCGTGTTGCGTGCGCCTTGGCATTTGCGGAGAGGAACTCGGGAAGATGTTGCTTTTCTAAATGTCCTAACGAAGAAGAAAAACTCCATTTGGAATTACAGTACATGCCATCCCCCCTCCCCTAAAAAAATGCACTGCATTGAATGATTGAACGATTGGATGATTTATTTCCTGTATTAAAAAGGCCAGGAAAAAATCAGATAACCCGATCCAATATGGGAAGTTTATGTTGCGTTTTCAGTATTCAGGTTTGAGTTTCAGGCACCATGTCTGCCCTCTAATCCCATTGCTTACCTGTATTGCAGTGAATCAGTTTATTCACAGTTAACTGGATTTGCTGCAAAGTGATGATCCTTCGAGCTGAGCTGCTGCCGTCACTCCGGAACAGGCCTCTTAATTACATGCCGAAAGGAGATTATGGAATGGAGCCACTGCAACATTAGCATCACTCTGCTGCAGCACAGTGACATCATTTTAGCGTGATGTCTTTCCAGTCATCTAAATGGGGCTATTCACATCGTTACCAAGCAGTGCCAGAGCACACAACTGCTCCATCCAACTGCTTCGTTGCAATACAGGAAAAGTCTATGACAGTATTGAAGGCCTCATTAAAATCCTACCATATCATGTGAATCCAAACCCACTCCAATCACTTATCAGAGTGAAGCAGCTTTCATGACAACTGTTTCAGCACTTGGCTTTATAATTACAGTGTGTCAGTGTGCATTAGAAATTAGCATTAGTGTATATAGAGCTGTGCTCAAGGAATCTGAGCCATTAAAGAATGCAGGTGGCTCAAAAAGCCATTGTTTGGCAGCCTTTAGATAACAAGCTGCATAAAGTGACGATGTCTAGACAAAACCTGCTTCTTCCACCACCAGCCCAGCAGCAGGTATTAAAATAAATCGAAAAGACACCAGAATCAGGACCAACTGTTTTCTAATTACGTTACCCTGTGGTTCCTTGAGGACTCCATTTTGGTTGCTACCTGTATTTGCCCTTGCACTAGGTGTTTCAAGCTTGAATTCCAAGCATTTTATTGAAGGAACATGAAATACCTTCAGTGAAATGCCTGAACACCATGTGAATTGGTAGAATTTGTCTTAGTGTCAAAGAGAATTGGCACTGCAAAACACTCTGCACTTGCATTTTTCTAACATTTTGCCACTAAATATCTGGGTTTATCTGATGGAAGCGAAATTACATTTAAAAATGTAAAGCATCATTGGTACAAAATAGCAGTTTCACTACGGACACACTTCGACTTGCAGGCAGCTGCTAGGGGTGAGATTTGAAGACTGGGCTACAGGTAGAGAGACTTGCTTTCTTCTAGCCTCTTGCCAAAGCAGTTGTTTCCTTGTCTTTTTAAACTCTGTACTCGGCACGATCTGTACTCTAGAATACCCAGATATGTCGCCTCTGTAAGTCTCAAGGTCACTGTGGTTTTTGTAGCATGCATGAAGATGTGTTTTATTTTTTGCATTCTTAAGTAATGTTTCCTGAGAGGAGTTAACTAACTCATGTGACACCTGCCTGAAAGGCATGGAAATCTCAGTACAGAAAATCTCCTGAATTTCGACAACTTCCCTGCCACCTTCCTGTCCGTAAACATGTTGCTCCACATGTAGTGGGTACCGCTTTTTGAGATCTGCTTTCAGTATTTTTTTTACCTTTAGCTTGGTATGGGCAATTTCGGTGAGAGTAATAGGGAACAATTACAGGAGAGTAATAGGGGAAGAATCCCCTTAGAGCACTCATGTGCCAGTGCTTTAGGAAAGAGATTTTCAGTAGCTGCTGCTCGTCTGTAGCTCTGGGTAAACAGTTACCTGAGGATCCACTGAGGTCATCTCTTGCATGATAGTTTGCTATATTTATACATATCCTCTAAATCCAGATTTGTTACAGCTAAAGTGTAAAGGAAGTGATTCTTTTAATAAATCTCATTAAAAATCCTGAAAATTTCAGCTGTGCAGAAAGATACAGTACAGTGCCAGAAGTAGTTCTGAGAACAAAGCAACCAAGTGATTATAACTACCAGAGCTGAGTTTGTTGAGGGTGTAATTAGAACATTAATAATTAGGTAGTGATATTAGCTTACCCAAGGCAGTGCAAATACTGGAGCTTAAGTTTAAAAATCTCTTTTTAGGGGCAGTCAGGCATTCTAAAAAGTCAGACGCACACACTGCATGCAGGGCAAGAAAGATCTGTAAGACGATGTTCTTCAAGAAGTATCTGAGCAATAAAGTATATGGTATTTTCTCATGATTTCTGGCATGCTGGAGAACAGTTATTATTCAGCCTGGGAATTCATGCATTACCTTTGTTGGACAGTACAGTATGAAATGGGCAGAGTAGATCACCAGTCAGCCGTCTTGCCATCAAAGCTCGTTTGGACCTGTAGCCCACACACTGTTAGTACAGATTTCTCTCTTTTTTTTTGTTTTTCTTTGCTGCGATGAGATCAGTTATTCTACCCCCATGCTGTGCTGTGACCTTGTGTGCTGACAAGCATCTTCTCTGTATGATCCAGCGCCCAGTCGGTGGGGGAGAGGTTTTCCTTGGGTGGCCCAACCCATCGCTGCGGTGCTGCCGTTCAGCTGATGTGCTTGATGTCTGATCTCCCCAGGTCAGCCTGCAGGCTGCTGAAGCTTACTCCAGAACCTCTGTACCGGCCTCCAGCTGCAGAGGCAGGGCGTGAACACAGCCTCGTGGCGTGACCCCTTGCAGGAGCCTTGCTGCTTCTTCAGAAGTGTTACTCATTTCTCACTTCATGCTTTCCTTGTTCGGGTTGGACGAGAAACTCACAACATGCTCTAGAAATGGCCCTTTGTCTACCCACCATTGACCTCTTCTGCACGGCAAATTGCCAAGAACATCCTCGAGAAGTGAAGTGTGTGTTTTTATATTTCTCCGTGTTGGAACCTCATTATCTAGCAGTTAATTTGCTTTGAGGTGAGTAAAAAGCATACGTCACTTGAATGCAAGTGAAAGTCTTGGTGACTCACCTCAGTCACTTTTTTCTTTACTTTAACTCCACTTAGGAACTTTTAGATCATTTGGACTCAGACTTTGACATGTTTTAAAATGGCCTGGGCGCAGGCAGTTGCAGCCTTTGATAAAGCTCAAGTATCAGCACCGTTGGAGGCACCCAGTCCCAGGTTTTCACCTAGTTGTGCTTGTACAGTATGTGTTTCTTTTTGAATGAAGTCTATAATGAATGCTGATGGAGCCGCAGTCCAATCCAAGCCTGATCCCCATTCCTCTGCCTGATTGCCCAACCCATCTCATTCTTAACCCTTCCTACCCGATTGATGACAACGACAGATAAGGAAAAAAGGAAATGGAAATGCATTATGTCAGTATGAATTCAATTTTTTACTTCAATTTCACAGCACAGCCCTTGAGAAACCTGTGAAGTGTCAGATTTGCTCCCTGGTTTCTGGGTGGGGACAGTTCCAGCAGGGCGACAGGTCAGGTCCAGAACGCTGCAGCCTGTGCTGTTCAGTGAGTCAGTGTGAAGTGAGCAAGCGTTAGCCAGTAGTTGCAGGAGCAACCTGCAGTTGGCTTTTTGTCCCAATGTAAGTCAAGGGATCCTGGGACCATTGTTCAAAGGAAATAGTGGGATCCAGCAGAAAGCATCACCGATTATAGGCAGAAACAAAGCTGGTTCCAAAAAACTCGATCCATCTGGATAGTGGCGTACTGTGGGCATTATTAGGGGTCTCCCTGAACATGAGTTACAAAAAGGATGATTGGCTGTTCCATGCAGTGACTCTAGTGAGGTGTTATGCAAGTGCTGAGACAGATTGTGAACTGAATAAATTGATGTTCGGGGGTTTGTATACAGTACATTCCGAGAATATTATCCCACACTGCTTTGCCAGTCTTCAACCTCAACCAATTGAATTTGTCTTCCATAGTTTTGGGATAGTTGGGGTAGCCAGGGAAGGCATTGTTTTGTATATGTGCATCCAAAAAGCTTTTTACCTGATCCAATGCAGAAATTCTCATTTCCATTTGTTTTTCATATCATTGAGTGAGTGCCGAGTGTATTGCATCCTTTTCAGTATGGCCTGTGAAGGTGATTTATTAATATGTGGCTGCACCAGCACAGCTGATATATGTGTTAATTTCAACATGGCAAAGATGCAGACTCACCTGCCATCAGTTTCTTACTTACTGTAGTGATAAACAGACAACAGTCCAGCACTGGGGATAATACAGACGTAACAGGATATTTTTTGCTCCTTCACTGTCATTTGAATGTGATCTGAACATCAAGTAAGAATAAGGCACTTAACATTAAAATAGTAAGAAATAGATTAGCTACTGGATCATTCACCAGACTCTCTCAGATTGGAGATCACCATGACTGGTGCTGGGAGAGACTCGACTCCACTGGGAAACGACAAAGGGTTTGGATTCTTACCTGGTATTTTGGGAAATGTCTTGGACTCAGCTGGAGACCGGAACAATTTGACTCGTTTCCAGCTCCTCATAAAAGCAGTAACACAAAAAATAGAACTGCTTTATGAAGTCACGACTCTGTTTAAAGCACATTGAAATGGAGGCAATACAAACTGCGAATTGTATGTAGCAGTGAATGTTAAAAGTTACATTTTAGTAAAGAGTAAAAGATCGAAGAGTGAAGGTTTGAAAGATTGTCTAAATAATGTTTGCCTAAACTTTGAATACCCATAAAGTACTCATGAGGGTAGTCGTTAAGAGGTGATTTTACCTTTTTAGGACCTGTGTTGATGCTTTGTGCTATGCTTAGAAGCCATTTTCTTTTCCCCTCTCCTTACGTTTTCATGCTTCTCAAGGAGCATTGTTGGATTATGTCCTCTGCTTAGGAGATGAAGAGCAGAATTATACCCAATTTCCAGAACAGAATATTGTTGTTTCTGCACATAAAATCATGGACTTGTATGTCTAATAGTTTCTCTTAAGATTATCCCATAATATGAGTGTGATGCTATCCTATTCCAAAAAAAGGTAGAAGCAATTTCAGAGATGTAAGCTTCAGAAATAAATGTGCCAGGTTGAATTAAATGACTGTGGCTCATTGATTGCCCACTGTTAATTTCATAAAGAAATGAATTTGCATGGACTGAAAAAAGGTTAGTTGGGCTTCAAATCAAATTTTGAAACGAATTGCTTGAGAATTATCTTCAAGACAAGTGGAGTTAAAGGAGAGAAAAAACTTAAAGGGGATTGAAAAAAACATCAGATCCCTTTGCTTTCTAACAAGACGTAATGCTTGAATCCTAAATTGATTCAGCTGAAGAAACATGACAGCCATAATGTATCATTCATCTAATTCTCAGTAAGCGGTAGAGGCCTTCGAGATGATCTTGATTTTCAATGCTAAGCTGTTTGTTCTAATATCGTGCTGTATAAGATATAAAGTATAAATCCCAGTCTTAACAAGTCTACCTTTCTTACAAAACAAACAAATTGCTATAAGTAATGGAAAACAACAAAAATGAAGATATTTATTTTAAATTGGTAGACATTTCAAGCTGAAACACCAAATTGTTCAATCTTTTTTTTTCTTGTGCAGAACACAAAGCACGTGCACAAAACATGTCAATACATTTTATTTGTGGCTCATCTGACAAATTAGCCATAGAAGACTGCTAAGACACACGGAGGAACTGAAGTAAATTTCCAATGATGGATGAACATCAAAGAAACTCTAAAGATCATCTTGAAAGAGTTAGGCGTATATGCTAGAAATGCAGTGTTCAGAAAAGAACAATCCAAAAGGCTTCATAAGATGATATTCAGTTAAAGTAATGCTTGGAAGGCAGCATTCAGCTTTAGAGCTTCACTGCAAAGCAATGAGGTGTTCATAGTTTTTTGGTCATTTGTTTTTAAATATAATTTTGTTTGCAAAATATTAGATTTTGCAGTGTTTGTGAGAATTCACAAGACTCCCATGTGTCTGATTAACTGTGATTAAGATATTATAAAATATTATTTTAAATACTTTCCTAATCCAATTTGTGTGCCTTCATGAAATGCACAAGAAATTCCATCAGGGTATCGACTGTGCAGTGAAAGTGCATGTGTCTCTTCAGTGTATGCAAATCAAAGGATAAGCTAGATAGGCTCATTCTGAAGACCAGTTTTTTGTTACTTCTGAAATGCACCTTATACACTTATACTTTTTTTCTTTGGTTTAAAAAAACATATATAATACCTTCAGTGTTGCTGTGGCTGTTGTAGAAAGATCTACAAGGTTGCCTTTCTCTAATGGATTTATTTGTATCTTGAGTTTTTTTTAAAGGACAATAGTTGTTTGTAGTCAGCTTTCTTTCTCTGCTTCAGCCTGAATGTTTTCTTTTACAGAAGCTTCAGAGAAATCAGTCAGGAGTGTGACCACATGTTGACAGAATGTGATGTGACAGAGGATCTTCATTTAAAAATTTTCTTTGAAAAACTATTTTTGAAAAAGTATTTTGTGGTGTATAATCCCTAATGATTTTATCTTTCTACAAAGTGCTTAAATTGTTGTTCTCTGGATAAGTTATTACAAAATGTAAATTTTTCAAGGATATGAATCTAAATCTGGGGAATGTTCATTCTTTAATTTTGTGATTTTTTTGGTTTTTGTCATTTACTTAACACTGAAAATGTTTCAGGGGAAAACTATATATGTCGATTAAGCGAAAAGCTTAATCTTTAATGGTTTTAACATAAAACAACTTCTTAAGTACTTCTAAAGTAAATTAATTGATGATCGATTTAATTTCTACTAATTGTTTAACACCTGATAAGTTTAAATGAAGAAAATCAAAAACACAATTAAAAGTACAGAACTACAGTATGTGCTTGCAGCATGTGGTTGACATTGAGGTCTAGTACGGTTCAGCATGTAATGGTAAAATAAATGTTTCCACAACTCTAACAGCCATAGGTATCAACACACTGGTAAACTCCTAGTCTCTAGTTTTGTTAGCTTTTTAATTTCATGTCTCCCATGTCCTCTTCTGGAAGGTTTCATAAAGAAATGCCAATTTATCTTAAATATTAAATGTACATTAGCCTAATAACAGAAACCATGTCCAAAGCCTGCCCATCACCACCTCAGTGGAATTGATTATGTAGTATCTATTGGATGCACATGTGGTACTTGAGAATCTGTTGTGTTTCTGCAATTGGACATCATATCCACGGGGACAAATACTAGTGAAAATATTTCTGCTAAGATCTTCACAACAAAAACATCCTGGCATTGTGATATCCTGATTAATTTGCAAACAGCACATGTTCTAATAAACAAGCAGAAAGCATTAAATTCTTATTTAGTTATTTCCTAAGATGGTTGTATACTGTATACTGTATGCAGTAGCTGGATTTCTTGGTAAAGTCTTTTTTCTGTTCAGTCGATGTTTGGTAATCTAAGAATGTCTGCAGGTTTCTGAGTGTTTAAATCTGAATTACAAAGGGCAGATGACTCAGTTCTTTCTTATTTAGAAAGTGGGGTGCACGTACACTGGAGTGTTGGACCTCATCTGACCTCTCACACTTTACTCCCTAACACAGAAGCACAGTCTGTGTACTGGCTTTGGGGAAGTAACTCTCTTGAAGAAATAACAAGGGAAGCTGCTCACAGTCATGGACAGAGGGTTAATCACTTTTTGAATCCCTAAATAAACGAAGTAGCAGTGACGAGTTGCAATCATATACACAAGAAAAGCAAGGTAGCTTTCTAAAATGACTTCAATTGCATGACATCATTATCAGGATCAGCGCTGGCATTTTGACATATGTTTCAGTTAAAAAAAGCTCTGTAAGGCCGTATTTTCCCAGCTGTAGGGTATCATGACCCTTCACTGACTAACTTTGCTTTACAAGACTGGATTTAAAAATCATAGCCCTGTTTTTAAAAAAATATATTAAATTGTCCTAACCTTAGGAAACATGTTCTGAGACATATATGGCACGGATTGTGTTGCACATTTAAATACACTTGACTTTCTCTTTGCAGCCAAGAGTTCACACTTAATTCATTGTGTTAAACTGACAGCATTTTTTTTCTCACAAACATTCATTGTTAGGACAATGCACCCTGGCAGAATTTATGAGAAATGGAATTATGTTACCAAGGAGATAGCATTTACTATAATGAAGAGTAGATCCTAGAAAATGGCCTCTTTTACTGCAGCTCAGAGCAGAGCCACAAAAGCAATTGATTGGTCTTGGCATTTAGTCTTATATCAGCGGTGTCATCCATTGCTTCAGGAGAGCGAACACTAATCTAAAGTGACATTTCTGTTCTGGCGGGCTTTTCTGGCCTGATGAAAGCAATTACTGCATTCCTAAATGATAATTTGCCGAAGTTTCAACCACTTTAATTGATATTTTTTTGTTCTCAGAAGTTCAATTGTGGAATGATTAGCTGATTTGGTAAATAGAAATTAAGGGTGTGAAATAAGTTAAGCTGCTCCAAGGTAAATGTCCATTATTGGTGCTAGCTAATAATTTGCAGACAGGGACATTGGTTTTTCATTTAGCCACCCGATTTTGGCATCACCTTAGTAACCTTTTAATAAATTGAGGCATGCTAATGTTGAAATAGTGTTTCACAAATTAGCCACCTGTGCTGCAGTTTGTATTGTCAGTGTACGGTACCTAATAACACTGGCAAATTAAAACCAGTTATTTAAAAAAAATGACAGTCATCTCTTGAGTTCTCCAACATTTATGTTTTTAAATAGAGAAGTTAAGGGTGGTATGCTTTTTGGTTTCCATTTTGGTCGGTTTTATTCGTTTATTATTGATTTTCCATAATATGTACAGTACTGTATATATATATAACAAAATAAATACAAACTAAAATATGAATGGTTCCTTTGAATGTATGTATAATTTAAATATACAGTATGCTATTTACTGTACATGCGCTTATACTATTTGGTTGAAAAAGCTTATTTAGTAAAAGGGACTTTGCTGCTGTGTTAGGTTTGAGAGTGAAAGAACTTTGTATCCATTGTACTCAGAATAGCAGAGGGGAAGAGGCACATTTCTAAGTTGCATTGCTAGAGCAGCAGTGAGAGCAAAATGACTGTAGGCTGGCCTGGGAGCAGAGAAACGTCTCGATACATGATACTTTCATCCCTTATCTTGATAGGTGCTTAAAAAGTAATTTAAGAGCCCGACCAAATTCGGTATGATTTCATGTAAAGAAAACGTATTTGCTTCCTGTAGAAAGTGATAAATATGACTTGAGTATGAAGGTCACAGAACCCTAGCACATCAAGAAATATTTGGCAGCTAAACATAATGCTTTCCAAGTTTGTGGAACAAATGAAATTTTGCTGCTGTGTTGCTGTTTGCCTCCAAACAACCATTACAACTAGCTTTATATATTGTCTGAGCAGCAGACCATCAAATAGTGCATTTTTACTGATGTGCAGCTGCTGAGATGATCTACAGTAGCAATCTGCCACTTAGATGTAAGGGCAAAATGTGCATCTATATTTGGTAGTGAAATTATCCTATTATACTCTTGATGCTTACAAAAGCTAACATAAATTGATTATGACAACTATGAGTATTGCATTAGCAAAGCAGTAAAGTTCTTTGGTGGTGTGTGAAAGTCCCAGCAGTAGGCTTGTAGTTTTATTTGCAAATTGCCAACATTGCAAATTCATACAGTAAATCGTTCAGGTGAACTTATGGCTGTCAGGGTACAGTGTGCAAAGAGGGAGACAGTGGCTGCATGCACAACAGAAAAAAATAATAAAGCTAGACTGCCTGGAAAAAGCATGTTTGTTTAAAAAGCTCGACTGCCACATACAATTTGTGCATTCCTTTGTAGCTTTTTTGTACACCATTTAAGCGTGTCAATTTTGGGTTTACAAAATTCTGAAAATGAACTGTATATGCTTGTCCCTGGCACTGGTCATATTTCATCTACTTTAGAATTCTTGCTGCCCCCATCTTTCAGATCCCTTCTAACTGATTTTGCATTTGCGATGCTAAAAAATTAATGTAAGTGTTAGCCATTAGGGAACTCAAAGCTTCCAGTGTGATTTATTGCTAACTTAATACAATATGGCTAGAGATGATGGAAATGATATAGGGCCCAGTTGCATTTTGCTTGGAACGTGCTACAGCTGTTGTTTGATGCTGAATAACATGCAGCAGGGAATCGGGGCTACGCTCCAGACTTTCATCTTTATAAACAATCAATTTTGTTTCCTTGCATGCGATTAGTCAGAACGTTTCCGGCCCTGGGATGTGTGTACTTATACCGCACGCATGACTTGTCGAATATTCTGCATTGACATAACAATCTGCTGATTCAAAGTGTAGCGCTAGAAAAGAGGTAGTGAATGCTTGTCTGGCCCTGTCACTGTCCGTGTGGAATGCCTTTCTCACCAATAATAACGTGTTTGTGTGTTAAGCTGATGTTAGGAACTTTGCATCAACTTAACATAGCCTATGCCATGCTAACAAACGTCCTTGTTTTGTTGGAGTCGCATGTTGCATGGAAGTGTGTGTTCTATTGTAACCTGAGAGTGCACGCCGTGGTAGGTTCGCAGGGATGTCTGGGCAGAGGACTAGACCTCTTGGGGGCTGTTGGCCCCAGTCGGGGCAGCGGTGGAGCGCCAGGCTCGGGTTCGAGGGCCCTGCGGTGACGCCCCGCTGTGCTGTGTTTTCAGGCTGCAGGCCCTGCGGAAGGAGAAGTCCCGGGACGCGGCCCGCTCCCGCCGGGGGAAGGAGAACTTCGAGTTCTACGAGCTCGCGAAGCTCCTGCCGCTGCCCGGCGCCATCACCAGCCAGCTGGACAAGGCCTCCATCATCCGCCTCACCATCAGCTACCTGAAAATGAGGGACTTTGCCAATCAGGGAGACCCGCCCTGGAACCTGAGGATAGAGGGGCCCCCTCCCAACACGTCTGTGAAAGGTATGGGCCCCGCCGGCGGGCTGTCCCGCGCGCAGTGACACAGGAGTCGAGGAGGCCTTGGCTGAAACGTTCAGCTGATTCCGCAGTCATTCGAAGCTTTTACCGTTAATAGGCCCGTCTCTGTATTTTCAGACAGCTTACACTGGCTATTGCCGCAAACTACGCTCGCAATACAATCTGAAGGAAACGGCCAAATCGCTGTACCTGCCGCTGCTGAGTATACAGTAATTAAGGAAAGCATCGGGCAAACGGGTTTCGTGCTATAGAGGAAGACAGAAACGTGCAGTTGTGCATAGCACCCCAAGGTCAATGTTGGTTGCGTCTTTTTCACTCTTTGGTCCATCTGGGGTATTTGTGGGTTTTTCTTTCTGAGTGCGGATATTGTCTCTGTCAAGAACATATTTTCTCAGAAATAATGCATCCATATGTCTGTTGTTCTGGTTCATGTTTCGACATTAGTGTTAGTTAGCTGCACAGTACAAGAGATCTGTATTTTGTAAAACACATAATATTAATACGCCACACAGTAAAATAGATTTGTGTAGATAATTATTTTTGGTATTCAGTCAACATATTTTTAACAAATTCCTTACATTTAACTAGATCTATTTACCACGGTTTTTCACTCGGGAAGTAAACTAGAACATGACAAGAGTTCTCTTGCCGAACTAGATCAGAATGGACTAGATTCACAGATTCCATTGTCAAAATAGTAGCTTGTTATATATAAACTAATAATGCCAACTACATCATTTATGTGATGCTGTACTAGAGGTAAGAGTGGGTGAAGAATTTAATAGAAATCTATGAATATCTTTACAACCTCTTCAGTCTGCAGTTTGTTCTGCTCTGTGCACAACAGATGGCATCGTTGCATTGTCTCGTTTTGAAGGAAGGCATGATTTTGATCGGAGAAAAGTGGACAGGATACTTTTTCTCTCTGTAGGTTCTCCTTTTATATATGCAGATCTGTCAAGCCATGGTAAACGTGTACTATCTGAAATAAAACAAAATCCCAAAGATGCTCTGTAAATAAAGCCCGTCCTTCGGCTGCACAGTGTAGAGCACTATTTGTTTCAGTTTGTGCTGTGTATAGAGAACGCTTTGTGTTGTACTGTAGGTGGTTTCCTTGTACAACAAGGATAATTGTACAGTACAGCCACAGGACAAGGGTAGCACTGCTGTGATCTGACATCCTATTGATGGCATCACTTTACATTTAATTACAACCTCAAAGATTTTACTAGTACTTTGTTTTGGTGGGAGTTATTGATTTCGGTGTTGTTCTGCGGCGCTATAACTAATGTGATCTCTGACTTGTCTGCCTACTTTACATGCCGGTAATTCAAAACAGCTGTGGGCATACTTCTGGAAGTGTGGAGACATGGACTTCAAGTTGCTGTCACCCTTGGGTTGCTAGTGCTACTACTAGTGCTTTTCACCTTATTTTTTGAGGAACAAAGAAATCACCTTTGGTTAGCTTCTAATTTTTAAGAGCTGTCTCTCAACTGGGCTGCCTTAAAGCTAGACACTGCATGCCAATGTGACAAACGTGCACTGAAACTGAATTTCATTGTTGCGATTGTTGGTGTCCAAACTTTAAGAAAGTTGAAACAGGGGCGGTAATATTGTTTCAGAAACTGTGGAGCACTGCTCATTCAGCAGTCCTGTCTTTCAGTCAATTTACTGGGGCCTTTCTGTGATCACCCGTGTCAGTGTTGCTATGAATATGTTATTATATGAGATTTGCTGAAGAAATGATTGTGCAGACTTCTGGCAAGGCATTTCTACTTAATAACTGATGATTGTAACCTTTAGGGAAATCTCGATGTGGGGATGGATGAAAATTCCAAGGCTTTTGCTTCAGCCGTGATCTTTATTTAAAGATTCAGTACAAAATTCCCATTCTTGTTTCATTTTAGAAAACAGAACTTAGAGAGCTGGCATTTATACTAAAATTATGACTCCGCAAGTTCCCAGATATATTAAATTCTCCTCCACACACGAATACAAAACACTTAAGCGCGAGCTTAAAGGAGCATGCTTTTGAGAAATGACAAATAATTTAAGCATTAGCTTGTCTGATAATAACTCTGATATTAATAGCATTAATAATAATAAGTAAAAGTATTTGACCTCTGCATCTCCGATGTTGATTTATTATCATAACTTCATCTCACAAGCAGGTTTTGTCTGTGTCTTTTGACCTTTAATGTAATTGACCCATCAAATGATTTTCAGAGCTTTTCAGGGAAATTTGCTCATCTCTGTCACAGCCGTTTCACATCTGTTGAAGGACACTGCACAAACAAGCATGACCTTTCACTTGTTTTCTGTTGGCACATAGATCCTGACCCACTGTACCACCTGCGCTTTTATTATTCATGCTTGCAGAAAAGAACTGCAGCGCTAAAAATGCCACATTGTGTTAAAAACAAAACGGTGTGGTCCAGGAATAGTGGCAAACCTTAAAAAGGTTGGTTTTAATTCACTGGACAAGAATACCACCAGGCAGACTGCATTTCTGTGGTGCTCTCTGTTAGCCTCTGGTGGCGTCTGCTTGTTTTTTTCTGCTAATCGCTATGTAACGCTAATTTCTTTTGCAATTTTTAAAAAACTGAACCAAGATTCCTGCTACCATATTAAGGACACTTTTAAGAAAAACCTCACATTTCCCCTCGTCTGAAGACTTGAAATTATTTCAGGTGGCCCCCTCACATGTTGCAAGCCGAGTGTAAATATTCAGGTACAGTATACAATTTTTTCATGGTTAGGAATCAAGGTGCGCTTGTGATTACTGTTATGTACAGTGAAAGCAAAGTGTTTTGTTTTTTTTAAAGCTTGCCTTCCCTCATGCCTCCCTGTAAATGTCTGCGGTATGGAGATGAGGATTGTTTCTCTATACGTGCTGGATAGATTCAGGCTGCAGTCACTGGAGAGCCTGGGCAGTAGCACTGAGTAAAGTGAATGGCTGCCAGCAGAGACTTCTGAGTGGAATAGAAATTTCTGGGATCTGGTAGTGCTGTTTCGTGTCTCTAGGCTGTGCGTTGTATAGGACATGTCTGCTGTCCTATACAACGTTGTATAGGACATGTCTGCTGTATTTCTTCTCAACCTGCCTGGAAATTATTTGAATAGTACTGACATTGCAACTGAAATCTGAGACTGAAAACAAAAAAAAAAAAACAGAGCCAAATCCATACTTTTTAAGGTTTATTCTCTTGTAATTTAGTTGAGGCCGAGCGATTGTGTCAGCATTTTTTTGGCCGAAAAAATGCATAGTACCAGCTCCTTCTTAAGAACTCTGCCCCCACACCAAAAATAAAATGGTTTGAAATTTATGCAGGTGATGTGTTGTGGTGTTTGTGTCATCTACCATCTCATATTTGCTGAAGGCTACAAATCATAATTCAGGGGAATGGATACTAAGCAGGTAGCGAATACTGTATGTGGTAATTGTGAGCATTGCATATGAAGAGGAGCAAGCACTGTGTCTGCTTGGTTTAGAAATGATTAAGACCGGCAGAGTTGATTCTCAAACGGTATAAATCTACCTTAGCATCCTGTTGCGAAATGGAATGATCTCCATGTCTCTAAGGTCATTCTGCCTTCCACGACCATAAGAAGGAATTGCTGGTAGTTTGTTTGATACCTTATCTCCTGCAGATCTGAAACTTAATGGTATTTGTTTTTCTTATTTGATATCTAAAAATCTGATGGCTCCAATTGATAATGGTTTGCTTGTTAACAGTCTGTAATACCTGTAATTGATTTTAGTCTGTGCCTCACTCCCCCACAAAATTCTTTTAAAAGCCTCTCCTGTTGTCTAACAGTTCACTGTATTGGTCCATGTGTTCAACCTGTAGAAAGAGCGTTCTATGGGCAAGTTTGCTCACCAGACAGAGCTGATTAAAGAATGCTTTCTGTGAGCGCACAGTGCCACAGTCATTGCTAATGTTAATGAGGGTACTAACAATGGACCCACACACACAGTTGGGTGGTGAAAATGATGTAAAGGTCTAAACCTCACTGTGGACACTTATCTCATCGTGTTACAAACATATCTGCCCCCAAAACATTCTACATTTGTGCAGTTTATAAATGGATAGTAATTTACCCAGCTGTGAACGTGGGATGTTTCATTCCCTAGCCATGTTGTAAGAAAAATTGAATGACAGTGAGCAAAACAGCAGTAATTATAAAACTAATTACTAAATGTTGATGATGCCCATAGGCTTTGCATGACTAAAATTAGAAAAGGAAATTGCTTTTGGCTTCCTAGAAGCTATGGTCTTGCTTATGTGTTATATTTATTTTTATTTTTATGTATAGCAATGGAGGCAATTGCCATGGTAACAATTACTTTTTGTATACCTTTTTGTACTAGGCAAACACCTCCAGGATGCTTTGTGGATTGAACAATGTATAGTATATTAATAACTGAGGACTGTGTCATCACTTTGTTCAAGAACAGTGTATTGAATGAATTTCTGGGGTAAAATACAAATGTCATATCAGAATCTGTGCTTGTTTTCTACTGGGGAGAAAAGCTGAATGCTAATCAGAGGTCTCAACCTTGGCTCTGTCTTTCCTACAATTGTTCATTGGACATCAAATCTCAACTGTTTTGTCAAAGTTGTAATTAAAAATCAATTTACATATTTTATGTTAATGCATTTCCTTTTTTATTTAAATCAGTTTGCAACCATATTTAGGATATTTAGCAGCTCTGCTGATGCACACTTACAACTTCACCTTGTGTTTTGTGATGCAGATCTGGAAGTGTTCAGATTTAATGAAACAAAATTAAGTATTTTACTCATCTGAATAGAAGACAAACGAGCCCACCTTCGTTCATGATTAATTTACAGTTTCAGAAGCAGACAACATGCACATTGTGTATTTAAGTGAAGATGGAAATGCAGGCTAAATGTTTGAAATTTCTCTAGTGGTTTACTTAGCACAAGTAAGCACAGTTACCTATTGCGTTGGTGGTTTTGGTAATTAGTCCTGTTACAAATGCAAATGGACTAATAATGGAGAAATAAATCAGACTGACACTTGGAATGAATATGGAAAGGCTTGTTTTCTAGCTTTCTGACTGGCCATGTAGTCAGCTGTATCTAATATTTGCACAAATTGGTACAGAGCACAGGTCTTTACCTAGAAGAAGCTATAAAACTTTTCTGGGAGGCAACTTAAAGTTGTATTAACAAAACAGTTCTTAGAAGAAGTCAGCTGTCGTTTCTTATGTGAAAGAATTACAGATATAGAAGACTTGCATGAATCCACATAAAACAAAATGCACATGTACATATGTTAAGTGTTTATCAGTTTGTCATTGCGAATGTTAGGATTCTATGAAAAGTTCAAAGTTAGTTTTGTGTTTTGTGAGCGCGAGTAATAATTTATTACAAAGTAGCATTTTGGCAGAAGAGCATAGTATTTCTTGAACAACCATGCAGAAGAATTTAGCATTTGAAAAAATGAAAAACATGAAAATGAAAAATGAAAAAATGACTGGTTAAAAAGAGAGTTAAGTGGGTCAAATTCCTTTTTAACTAGCATTTTTTGACAGTAAGTTAACTTACTTTACTTTCTATCAATCTGCACAATCGAGTGTCTCCAGAGGGAGATAGGATCTACTGCTAGAAGGAGCCTAGTTATCAACAGCAACCAAATCGAGTGTGGAGTGCTTTTCATGACAGTCATCACTGAGTACTGTTCAAGTCACATTAAAGCAGTGGTACATTAACATACATTACACATAACACTCATTTATCCTCACAAGATATTCCATTGTGTACAGAAAATGCTAAGCCTATTTTTAATTTTACTGTACATTACAGCTGCTTAGTTTTCTTTGAGCATTACGCCTTTGTTACTAAATACATTTTAATTTGTTTATCTTCTTATTTGCTTTTGATTTTTCTCCTGGTATGCTCTTCAGCAAATATGCTGCAACAGAAGCTTGAATGTGGATATCTGAACAATTTTGCTGGTCCATGCTTTTGTCACACTCTGAATGGGTTTCACTAGTGGTACCTGCACTATAGCAACTAGAGAAGAATTAGCAGGATGACAGACTTAGTCTCTGAATGAAGTGCAGCTCTTTTGAAGTATGATGTCTGAAAGCACAGCATGAAGCTCGAATAAAGTGAAGGACATTCACTATTACAAGTAATGTCCTTAATAATCTTGTTAGTCTAGTCTCTCTCAGTACGAGACAAATGGAACATTATTGGCTTATGGGCTGTAGTAAATAATTTAGTTTCCAATATTCAGGCTGCTTTGACAGTAAATTAAAATGACATGAAAAGGGCTTGTTGAATAAAGAAAGTATCCAATCAAATTTAATTGGCATGACTAAGGCAGCAGTAATATGTTTTATAATTAAACCATGTTGTCTTGGAGCTTTATAACCGTGCATGAATCAAAATGTCAAAAATAATTCCTTGATATTGTGCTTTTAAAACATTGCAGTGCCAATATCCTTTCATGAAGCAGATTTCCTACAGTACTTAAAGGCTAATGCAACATGAATCCAGTCACTCAGTTTTTAATTGATATCTAGTAAATCTTGCTGCTTTTTGAAATGTTTGATTTATCCTTCTGCTAGGTAATTTATTATTTCTAGATATGTATGTAAATACTGGAGCATTAAGTGAGCTTCTGCCGAGCTACATGGACTACAGAATCATTAGTGGCGAACAATCCCGAGAGTGTGTTAGCTCGTTCCATAGCCTCTCCATAAACTTTAATTTATGAACCAGACACAAACAGTCAGTGAAGGAAAATTTGTGATTTAAAGACTGATATAAGGTCAGTGAGGATTTTTGAGATTTAAGTGTTTGGATTTACATTTTTG
Source organism: Lepisosteus platostomus (assembly GCF_059453375.1). NCBI lineage: Eukaryota > Metazoa > Chordata > Actinopteri > Semionotiformes > Lepisosteidae > Lepisosteus > Lepisosteus platostomus. The sequence goes on along the minus strand of NC_142620.1, from coordinate 5,011,174 downwards.
GTCTGTTGACAGTACTTCCTACTGTCATGCCACAAATGACTACCCTAATAAGCCAATTTAATCACAACATTTTCATTTTCTGCCTGTGAATGGACTGGCAGAGTTTAATCATGCAATCCCGCTGCTGTCTCGAAGGCATTCATATTGAAACCAATGGATTTCTAACATTGACTGCGATTGGTGGAGGGAGACACTAGCAGGGTCTCAGAAACTTGACAATCCATGCGTGAAGCATTGAGTACTGCTGTCTAAATGCATGACTAACGATTCTTGGTCACCCATCTAGTTTCCTTATCTTGCTAATAAACCCACTAATACACAGCTTTCTAATAGCTGTTTTTTTTGTTTCTTCTTCACAAAATGTCAAGTAATTCAGATTGTGTTCATGCATTGGAAAAAAACAGAAGATCCCTTAGCTGTGTTTTATAGATGATCAGGATCACCTATCCAGAGCTAGGGTGATAGCTTTAGTGGTTGGTGTGTGCACTGTATATGCTGACCTTGCTGCCTATTGACATTGTTGTGATTCAGTTCAATTCATTCTTGTGTAGCACGCCTCACAACATGTCTTCACAGAGCACTTTCACATTTATTCACACAGGCTATACTAACAGGGTTGTACAGCACAATAAATCAGAAGAAAATGTCTGCAACCAAATGCACTGTAGTCTAGTGCATCATAGACTAACTGTGAAAACATCAGGCATGGAGGAAAGACAAAAATCTCCATGAGGAGGAAAAATGAATCTCTGGGGATTCAAGGCGTGATGGCCTGACTCCCCTCCAGCTCAGGCAGGAGCTGTGGGACATGCAGTGGGAGTGGGAGTGGGTGTGACCCAGGCCACTCTGTTGCTCAGTCAGGGGTCTGTGATCCTGGTCCAGCTATGGCATCAATGGCATGGTGAGTCCCTTTGTAGATGTCCAAAGATCCACATAAGTGATGCATGAATGTCCATGATCTCAGTGAGATGATGGATGTAGAAGGACAAGACACACAGAGCTTGGCCAGAACTCTAGGCCACCTGTCAGCAGCACATTCTTTGCAAATCAAATAGGCTCTAGGCTGATTGGAGAAAATGTGAGGAGTTAAAGAATAGACACCTGCATGTCTTTGTCACCCTATTTTCAGCACTGACTTAGAGGAAACACTATTTCAGGGCATCATGTTCCTTCCACTTTAGTGGTGATTTATGCCTTTTGGACAAAAAAGCTGCCACCTGTGCCAAGTGACTTATTATGTACTATTTTATTCCTGTGAATTTGTCACAAGATATTTGTTCTGAGTGTGTGCTATGCTGTCTTTTGAGGTGCAAGGAGTAAGATGATGATTGTGCATTTCATCTAAACATCTTTGATGATACCTCTTTCCATTTTTTTTTCAGAGTGAATGATATATATCTGTTATTAATACATCTTTCTGAAATTCCTGTTAATGAGATATATGTGGCTAAATATAGAAAATATAGAAAAGATCCTTAAAAAAATATTGCAGAAAAGGGCTTTAACAAAGCTCAGGCTTCTGATATTCAGTATTTATTACATAGAAGCATCTTGATGATGTTGGTTTTAAAATCCCTTGCCACATTATAGCTGATGTACAAATTTGTTGGAATTTTAAGCAATTAGAAGTAACACTGGCTTCCAAGTGTCATGCAGTTATGTGCAAACCTCTGGGTAAGCTATGTTGCAGCAAAAATGACTTAATTTAGGTTACAGTTCTCCAAGGATCCAGATCAGTTTGCTAGTTGGAGTCAATCATTTTATGAAATATGCACATTTTTTATTGTTGAACTGAAGTGAGAAAAAAAGGGCTTTCAGCAGAAGGGATGGCACTGGCTGTAACAGTGAAGTTGCTCTAAGCAAGGGGAGCTCCCGTGTCACGGGTTCGACTCAGGCTGTTGGTGGGGGTGTTTGCCATGTAAATTCCTCCCACCGCCCAAAACCATACTGACGGGGGGGGAAAGGGCTGGCCCCCCACCTCATTCCTCCGCCCTGCCAGGCCCGGAGCCGATGCCACATTGCCCTCCTCTGCTCTAATTATGCGTCTATCTGACGTAATAGTCTCAAAGCATTTTCTAAATCATTGACAAACCAGCATTCTTTATTCATCATCATCTTGATCTGATCCATATCCTGGCTACGTGGGGGTGAGCAATGCTGCAGACCTACAACCACAAAAGTTAAAAATGTGGTTTTAATTTTTTTTTTATTTAATCCAGAGCTGAAAAAAAAAAAACATTTTCTGCTTGTTTTTTTTTTTATCTACAAAATGTTTTGAATAAAAACTCTTCCAAATGAGCCTGGCAGGGTATCGTATTCTTTGTCACATTCTGCAAAGGCCTGAGAGAGACGATCACCCAATGAAATCGAGAAGTGGCTGACAAAGGTGTGTTTTAGTGCCTGTTAACTACAGGCACCTCATGTGCTCCAGTAGGGAGACCAAATCGGACAGGCTGCTTAGTTCTGCAAACAGTGAGTGTTGATTCAGTTTAGCGTTTTCTCGTGCTGTGATCTTTCTTTAGATGACATTTAGATTTGTGCTGGTAAATCAGAGAAAAAGGAAGAACAGCATGTCTCAGTCATTTTCAGCAAGGTCTGACATACAGTAATACATTTACTGCTTAGCATCGTATAGACAAAACTGTCAGAAAAAATTGTGAGTGAAGGAGCTTTTTGATGCATGGTAAGGTGCATTAAAGTATTTGTGCAATAGGAATATATTCTTTTTTTTTCTGAAACATCTCAAATGCATTAAGCAGGTCATTGATCGTCTTGTAGTGCTATTAACTCAGGACTTACTGTAAAGTTCTTAACTGAGATGTTTCGTTTCTGGCTCTTGTCTGCATGTAGAGGAAGTATATTTAACTGAATCATTTTTTTTAATTGGCAGGACTAGAATATCCCTAACCCTTTAGATGCATACAATATTCTTAACAGAGGAAAGATCGCTGTGGCCGTACTGCCTTTCTTGACTTATGCAGAGCACACTAGACAGTACCATTAGCACATTGTTCTGTAAATGAGCTGATCCTATTAAATGATACCAACTAGAAGACTTTTGATGGGTTTTTTTCCCAAAAAAATTCAGAGCGAAACTTATGTACGTTTCCTTTAGAAGTAGAACACTGTAGTAGGTTTGGTTTTGTACAGTAGCTCTGGTGGAATTGTGAGAAATGTCTGTCGTTGGGGAGTTCGAGAGACATGCAGTTGCACACAGTCAAAGAAGAAGCTGGGGACTGAACTCCACACAGGGCGGGGGCAAAAGACCCGAACTGGTGTGGGGTTTGTAAAAATAAGAAAACATTTGTTGAAAACATACAGGGAAATGTACAGTAAGACCGAATCAAATAAAATCTAATAAGGGTAACCGCTTATGAATAATTGAAGAAATAAAGGCGTAGGAAATGTCCCATCCTCAGATAGGAAGCTTGAATTTCTCTTCATTTTTATGCATTTGCCTTCCTTGTTTTATGAAGCTGATCTCTGGTGGCAGCCTTTGAGATATTCTGGCCCCTAGCCAGACATCTAAAACCCTTTTATTGTCTTTAAGCCTAAGATTTTTCTGTTGAAGCCGAGTCAAGTTACTATGGATCTAAAGTCTTGGGTCATAAAGCATGCTGTAGCACTGTAAGTGTCAGCTGTAGTATTCTCACAGTTCACAAGTCCATGCCTTTAGTGTCTGTGTGTGACCTCTGTAAATATGGGGAGAATGAATGACTTATGAATGTCAAAATAAAAACCATGTTATTATTTTCTTGGCTTGATTTCAGTAATTCTTCCTTTATAACTAAGCTCTGAGGTTAGACTAGATAGGAATAATTTTATTTAGGATTTTTTTGGAACATAACATTATTTGAATTAATTTTTTTAATCATTTTTAACTACAACAATAGTGCCACAATATATTTTCTAATGATCAATACAGTCTTACTTGCTTTCCTTTCAGAAGAATCCCCATAACAGCTTTTAGAAGTTTGTATGCACAGGACAGACAGGCAAAGTCATTTATATTCTCATATAATTAATTCCTTTAAATATTAGAAGCAAAAAGTGCTTTGTTTTAGATACAGTAACAGCTGATTCTTGGGGTCAGAAGGACTCCTAAATCTGGTGTCATGCTTTGCTTTATAGAAACATCAGTGGTGGTAACTGTAGGCTCATCCATAGATTGTCTAGGATCATTGATTTTGTACCTATGGCTGTAGGCGAGATTTAAATCACAGTTATTGTGTCAAGACAGTCGTTATAAAGATAAATTATTAAGAAGGGAAGTAGACATAGCCAAATGGCAAGATATTGAAGATGAAGTCAAACATTTGATAAAGCCAGAAGTCTAATTGTCCAGCATATCTATCAGAAACCATAGACTAAAGACAAAGGAGCTGAAGGATGAGTTGGCTTGTTGTGCAATATCAGTGTACCATAGTATCTGGCTGAACAGGCATGACTGGACATATGATAACACAGAAGATACTATTCACGAAAATGAGTCTGATATATAGTCTACATAAGGAGATTCATATGTCATGCACTGATGACTTAAAGATGTCGTTGTTTCCAAAGCAGAAAGTATAGCTCATATGGAGTTGAAAAAGGGAAGGACAGCGTGAGATGGTATTTGTACTTTAACCCCACATGGTGGCATTCTTTAACTCTTCAGGCCCTGCATGCAGTACCTGTGTAGGGATTGCCCCTTAGGCTGTAGCCTCCTCAGACACTGCTTCATATTTCTACATGACGTCGAGCTGGCCCCCACAGCCACAGCCAGCTCCGTAGCAGCACTTCTGAAGGGGAGTGGAAGATCAGGACTGCCATTCTGATCACCTGCTCTAAATTCAGTGGAAATGGCCAAACCATGGCTGTACACAGGGAAACCGACCAGTTTACTTGCCTTCAAAGACCGGTGAAGATTTGCGTTCGACAGCCAAATAAATGGCACAGTGACAAAATAAGAAATAAAATTCCTGCAGACTGTTAAAGTCCCAGTGACCTGGTTTACGTGCTTATTTATTGTGGGGTTTCTCCTGGCTGTTTCAGGAAATGCATTGTGAGGCAGCGGTGTTTTAGGAAGGGAGATGGGGGTGAGGAATACTCAGATGTCCATGTTTATATGAAGATTGACTGTTCAGATTGCGAAGGGTGCAGCATGCTTTGCTGTGATAATTTAGTAGCTGTCTGCTTATATTCCTAATTAACACAAATGTGTTTCTTGTGATGGAACACTTGTGTAATACACACTCTGTCAATGATGTAAGAATATTCATCGAGAGTTCCGCCCACCCTCCTGTTATGTTTTAGGCTTAAAAAAAAAAAATTATATTAACACAGCTTTATACTGTATGTATACTCACACGGATATACTGTACAGAGGTCTGTGTAATAATTTGTAAGACTCTAATGTGTTTCAGCCTCTGGCTTACACATTTGTAAACACTTTTTAGCATATGGGATATGTCAAATGTTCCAGAGCTATAATAATTGGCAGTAAGAGTGAACAGTAAGGATATTTTAAAAGCTGTGGCAACGTGATCGCATGAAATAAATGTATTTACTTGATCAGCTAGGCCTATCGTCTCACTTGCACCTGAAATGGGATTATTGGGTAACTGAGTTCCATACATTCTGATCCAGCTATTTGTGACAAAAACAATTATTCAGAACATCATTTTTAAAAACGCAGTGACTGATGAGGAGTCTGACGTTACATACTTACATTTAATATCCTATACCTTGGTGCTTAGTTCAGGTATTGGAAAGAAATGTTTTTCCATAGGCCACTGATATGTGTAACAAAACCTACAGGATTCAATACAGTTTTAAAGAGATTCATAAAATGTTTGTGAAGTGGAATACTGTTTTGTACTTTTTATTTAAACACTATTATTATAATAGTTATTCTTAATTTAAAACAAATCTTAACCCATGAAAGACTGAAGGACTGAAAACCCTGTAGCTATCACAGTTTGCTCACTGCTGAAAGGTGCATTGTAACATCATGTGTTTCAGAACAAAAAAATAATTTTCACAAACAGCTCTGAACGTGACTTTTTTATTGGACTTCATAAGAATTATTGGCAATAGAGTGAGGATGAAAAACACGATCATAACTCTCTCATAAACTCAAGACAACACGATAAAACAACAGGCATTAAAATCCTTACAGCAAACTAAAATGTCATGTAAACATAACCGGGACCACTGTTTCTGAGCTGCATGTGCAGAAATTCCCTGTCATCCCTCAAGTCCTTAATGGGGTCTTCCATCATTTTCACCTGGCTTCTCCCTACCTGGAGTTGTGCTCTAAGCTTTCAGCTGAAACTATGTCTCGTTATGAACCGTTAGGAATAATTGTGTGCCTGTAATGTCATTTGCTCCAATGGGTGTAAAAGAACATGCATGTAGTTATATAGTGTTGTGTAGTGTTTGTGAAGGAGTAAGACAGTGTTTTTAGTCTCATTAATGTAAACTGCTACTAAATTATTTCTACGACTCCATAGATTTTGACCTAGATCTGACTGTGTTTTTATACTGTAGTTGTATAACATCCAAAATCTTTATACGGGTCACTATCTCAGCAGAAAACTATAGGATGGTCCTGTCTCTTACATTTGTTTTCTACTCTGTCTAATTCGAGAAATTTGATTAATAAATCATGATGTTTGGAAATGTTGATCATTTTTCTCTCTTCTCTGGTCTGATTTGGATTAAGTTTTGCTGTACAACAGAATTTAACCAGGATTAAATTGAGACAATCACAAAAACATGAATGGTCCAGTAGTTATGGATTCTTCACTTTTGCCTCTACAGAAAGTTAGCATCTCTTTGCCAGGGAAGTCAGTATACTAATTAATTCAATACAGTTTGTTTTATAGTTTAAGAAAGTGACTAACCTGCCTTTTAAATTACGCTCTTTTAATATCAGAGTTCTCCAGTGGCATATTTGTTAAAAACCAGTATTGTATTTAATGCTTTTTTGCTGTGTTTTCTACATTTTCTTCCAGATTTTGAAAGAAACCAAATATTCCATATTTTGCGTAGGTTAAGAATAAAGGTGGATACTTTTGTCTTTGTGTGTTTCTGTGTCTGTATCAGATATAAGATGAAAGAAAGTTTCTGCTTTAATCTGTCACGGGTTTGTCTTCTCTCCCTCAGGAAAGGAGTTGTATGGGAAATCAGGTTGGAAGTGAAAGAATAAAGTTGAGACCTTTGATTGCAGTTGGTAATCATTTGCAGCACCTTGTCAGAGTTCAAGTGGACATTTAAAAAATTTGAAACACTGATGTAAAAAGGAAAAAAAAAATAGACCTTCGTTATTTAAGAAGTCAATGGAGAAAAGAAAAAAAAGTGTCGCACCAGAATAATATATTAATAACACATGATGTATGATGGTCTTTTTTCTTTCTCGGACGGAACAACTTTTGGAACCCAATAAAAAAGGAACTTAATTGACAATTTCTTGAAATTGCTGAAGAAAAAAACAGCCATTGGTTGTGAGCTATAATAAGCAGTTTCTCATCACTGTCTCTGTGATTGAGCCTATACAAAAACGATTTATTTCTGTGGTAACTCAGAGTAATTGAAATACAGACAAGGTTTGGTTCCAATTTACCAGCAATAAAGTTGTAATAGGGTTTTCTCTGCAATTTTAGCCTTAATGCGCTCATTCTAAAGAGCAGTATTTTGCCAGTCGAACAAATAACATCAGTGAAGCTTACGACCAGTAATAGCCCCACATTGATGCACACATTAAACTTGTTAAATCAATTCAGCAGACACTTTCTAAAGTGGACTGTCTGTTCACTTTCTTCACAAGCCTACTCAAACCCTTTTAAGCTTATCAATCACTTTCATTTCTTTTTAATGACTTAGGGCTTTTAAATGGTAATTATTTATATTCTGCAGATATTCCACTTAAAAAAAGACCTTAATGGGGAATCTTTCCAGGGTGAGGTTATTACACTTGAAAAACTGCATGTTTACAAAAGGCACAGTGTGCTGTATTAGTAGGTTAGGGAAAACAGAATTTCCATTCTGGGCAAAAATCAATCCCTTTCCTTGATTTCAAAATGGAGTATTCTTTTTTTTCTCCATAGAGTAAGTATTGCCTTTCCTTTAATCTTATTATACCACCTGTAGGACATAATACTGTACATTACGTGTAAGCTTTTAAAACTATTCTCTGTTTTACTTTGCTGATGACTGTTCTTATTAAAATAAAGTAAAAATCAGGTTGGATGAAATACCTAAAGAAGTGTGTTCCACAAAATTTATGCCAGTGAGGACTTTAATCTGGAATGGAACTTCACAAATCAAAATGACTATTTGTGATTGTGGACATCTGGGTGATGCGTGTAGTGGAAAGGCCTTGTTTGTGTTTTTCAAATTAGCAGAGAAGGGGAGATGACAATTGCAGTTGGGCCAGTCATTGATATTCAGAATATTATCTTGCATTTCTGTAGGTCTGTATAGCGCCTTTCATCCCAAAGGATCCTGCAAACCTCATGTGTAGTATGGGACCCATTTCATCCATCACTGAAGTGCAGCCCCCACCTGAGAGAGGACTGACCTCAATATGAGCAGCAGCTCCATTAAGAAGCGAGAAATGCTTTTACCTATTGAGGGAGGAGGAAGTTTAGGATTTTAACCAGAATTTAACCAGGACGCTAAGGTTAACACCCCCAGCTCACAGTGTCCTTGGATCTTCATTGACCCAGTGGTCAGACCTTTGCCTTAAGGTCTCGTCTGATAGACAGCAGCTCCTACAGCCATTGGTTGGGAACAGTCCACCAGCACCTCTTACAGTAGCAGCCTGGCTGTCTTTGTTTCCTAGTCCTGATCTAATGAGTGGGAAATCTTGCCATACCACCTTTTGTGAATTACTGTCTGTATCTTCCGTTGCGTTTGATTCTGAAAGCCCTGCATCGCAGATGTTGCAGATGAGAAGATGAGATAGCTCTCTATATTACACAATTCAGTCTTTTTGTTCATACATTACACAATTATGCATTATAATGTGTCTGCTAATTGCACTGAACTGTGTAATGTAAATCTTTGATGTCAGCTTCTAATATATTTCTCTGTTTCAGTATGAGGATAAGGGTATCTGCTCAACAAATAAATAACAATGTATCAAGTACAGGCTAGCAGTGACAGCGCACTGTCTTTAGAATATCTTAGATTGTACTCTTTTCAAATTGTATGCGTCACATTTACTAATTGCAAGTACGTAAAAATTAAGTTTTGCCGACTTCAAGTGAGAAACGTGCTAAATACACAGTAAGTCTTACAGTACAAGCCTTTATCTGAGAATAAAAGTCTTTTGGGAATAGTTAATGGATAAAAGTTGATGTTCTCTGAAGTACATAGAAAATGCAGCAGCTCCACCCCTCCAATGCTACCTGCTCTGTTTAGTCAAACCTTGTGCTTATGAGAGCTGGTGAAAGGCAAGGGCCACCTGCACTGAGCCATCATTTCAAAGGTAGGAGTTGCCTTAAAATTTTCCCGCAAATTAATCACACCAATGTACAACTACCTGCGTAAGCAACCATACTTGTTCTGCGTGTATTTTTCCTGGTTTTCTAAAAGTATGTTAAATCATATCGGTATGTACTGTATATTCACATAACCAACTGAAGCTCAATTACATGACCTTGGAAATACAGACTTTCATACCATGTCCATATTATGCATATACTGTACATATATTTCAAGATCAAGAACAAGGGTTAGATGTATCCAAGAAAAGTTTGTTCCCAGTTAGAGGAAACAGGATTACGATATTAATATTTTTGCTCTTCCATCCTTGTTTAAGGGATGCAGGTACAGTAATTAAACTGTCTGTTCGCTGGGATCCTATTCCTGGCAGCTGGTGATGCATTATAGAGACATTGAGCTAATCGATTAAAACCGCAGAGACAGGGGAGTTGTCTGACAGCACTGTACTAAGATGAAATTAGTCAGAGTGGCGCAGGGGATCCAGAGGGGGGGCTGCAGGTGATTTGAGCCCTTCTGGGAGAACCCTGGGTAAGGGGGACAGCGTGTGCTGATCCCCGTGTAATTAGGACAGCCATGTTTTAACAGGATTTCCAAATTATTAAGAAAGAGAGAGGGAGAGAAGCTGGGATAGGATAAATCAGCAAAGCTGTTTCCAGCAAACTTGGCCTCCATCCAGTGTGGCTGAAATTACATGAAATTATTCAGCTGCTAGGAAATGTGAAATCAAACTAATTGCCTTTTGAAGTAGCCTGTAGCTGTGGCAGAATCTGAAGACTGGCTGCAGCCTGCCTGCGAGAACTGGAGACTTGAATCGATTTCACAGCTGATATTTAAAAAATATGACACTTATTTTACACCACACTGTTGCCATTTTCTATGTAAATTTCCTGTAATCTGTAAACTTGTTGATCTTCAAAAAAGCAAGAAGTGGTTGGGAATGCGATACCAAATACAGAATCAAGTGCGTTTGTGCAATCCAGTTCATTTACTTCAAAAGCTTGCACAACATTCTAGTTCTTACTGAAATCCATCGATTTAACATTTTATTATCAGTGTACCACAGCTAAGACATATGGGGACAAAAACAGATTTAATCTAACTTTCACAAAGGGGATAAATCTTTTGATAAGCTCCATTTATTTGCATTTTTGTGCAGTTGTTTTGTCACAATGCCTTGATGCAGCGCAATTAGAAATTGACAGCACAAGAGAGATGCTGTGAAACAAACTTTGCTTTTCAAAGGTAAACTTGCCTCAAGTTATTGGAAGAGTCTCATGTGGGTCTTGTGTTACCAGTCTCCTGCTCCATAACCATAAAAGAGAAATTCATAACCAGCATCCTTTCAAAGGTACAGAACAAAGCCATCAAGCAGACTTTAACATGAAAGTGTCCTGCCTACGAATCATAATTATATTGTGTTCTCATCTGGACTTCTTTCATTATCGTGGCCATTTTTCTTCCAACACTTCTGTGCTTTGGCCCTAATTATGTAACGGTGGGAATCAGAAGTGTTTTTTATCTACTTACAATAATTACAGCAGGACTGCAGCCAGCTCCCCCTGTTTTTCAGGTGGAGCTGTTAAAGAACATTAACATTTTATCTTGTTCCAGAGTGCATCATCATAACAATTACACACTCTTTTATTGACGTCTGCCGTATCTTAAAGAGAGACCGTCCAAGTCTGCTACATAACAGCAGGGGTGTTTAGCCAACCTCACAATACTGAGAGTTAAAACTGCAGGGTGGGGAGCTATAAAAACTGTTTTGAAGCTTATACAAAGTTTGCTATCAAATTTATGTGAAGATAAAACACCCTTTTGAAAAATGCATGATTTTGGCAATATTTAAATATTTAAAATACATTACAGCTTGCAAATACATCACAGTGAGGATCTGACTGTTTACTCCAGAAGTTTAACTTTGTTTTTGTTTATTTTTTAACAGTGCTTAGTTTAATAAAATCCAAAATAAACAAAGATGCATGTTTAATTTTGGCTTGATCTCAGTAGCTGTTGTGTATTGGCATTAACTAATCAATAAATGAACACTTTTCTGCATTTTTAAGTAGACAAGCAATTTCCTAGCACTGCCATGATGCAGTAGTTTTCTATTCCTCTTCTCTGGTGTCTGTGAAGCTTGGCCAGATATCCTCACACCTTCACAAATGTGCACAGAACATGAATAATACAATCCACAGCCTCAGGCATTAAAAAGGGAAATATATATATTATATATAAAAACCAAGAGAGTTGATTGACTTAAAATAAATAGACAGCCTAAGTTAAGTGCAAAACAGCGCCCTGTTTACACAAACACAATCACAAATTCTGTTTTATCAGGCCTGCAGTCTGTTCTTGACACTGCCCTGGCTTTGCTGGGGAGCTTTTACAGGACTCTTTCAAGGACAGCATATATATGTCCACTGGTCAGTGTTGCATTACCTGTTTTTTGTACAAGAGGCATCAATGAGTATCGTGAATTGTCAAACACCACCTTTTCTTTGTACAGATAACCAGGCAGACATCTTTGATCCTAAGAGAATTTTCAGAAATTGTGCTGAAGTTCTAGTTCCATCACAAGTCCTTATTCATGATGTAATTGCAAACACACCCAAACAATCAGACCACATTATTGTAAACTACATACTGTATATCTCCACTCTATTGAAAAGAATATTGTTGGTACATCTCATTCAACAACTGAGGAAAATAAATGCACCACCTTATCAATTCGGAAACTGCAGGACTGAATGTGATTGAATCAGGCTCTGGGATTAGTGATCAGTATCGCCTGTAAATTGCGCTTGCAGTATTGATTAGGAGTAGACTCTTCAGTAACTCCTTGTTTTGTAATTTGCAAATTCTCCGTGTTTTTAACTTGGAAACCGAATCAGCCAAAATTGTTTGAATGGGACATCACATGAAACAAAAACACTGAAAATTCAAAGGTTTCAAGTATTTTTAGAGCCAGTACCATATTGCTAGTTCTTTGAAACCCAAGGATCTACTTGCTGATGTCCACTCTGGAGATTGTATGACATCAGTAAACAGGAAGAAAAGAGGAAAGTGGATGCTTGTGCACAGTTTGGGATGGCAGTAGATGTGTAAAAGTATGTATTGCTGAAAAATTGGATTTCTTTCATCTGATTTATGCAGATGTAACCAGGAAAATACCTTTCTCTAACCTCTACCATTCTCTGAACTCTCTGAAGCACAGTCACATTTGGCTTATTATGCTCAGGGCTGAGGCATGAACTTTTAAACTTTAAAAAGTTTGCTGACATGCATTGTCCTAGTCCTTCCCTGCTCCAGTGTTACATTACATTTCCCTAGTCCTGGAAGGTGCTGTTAGCTGCTCCTCTGAAGATGCAGACTGCAGCCTCCTGGCCAGTGTTTCTTGCAGTGCTCTGATGCCAGTGGCTCGCGTGAAAAAAGGAAAAGACCACATGAATGACCACAGGTGTAACGAGGAAAAAACTTGAAGCTTGTGCTTCATTGAATATTTTAGAAGTTAAAACTCTGGTCAGCGCCGCCTCACTCATATTAACCCATTGGTTTGTTTGTTTTTTCTTTTGAAGCGGTTTTTTAAACCACTTCAAAGAGACCTTTGGAAGTTGTGAAGCTTCAAAGCTTCTGTGTTTTCTCAACTTCCCAATCAAAATCTGTTCCTTTATTATAATATCTGAGAGAACCTTAATAGAAAATTCTTTCGATAGTGCAAAGGGAGAAAAATCATTTGGAATATTCTCCCTAGGAGTATTATGTCTTATGTTTGCACATCAATTCTGTTTTATTCCCCCTAAAATAAAAACATAGACATTAATTAGGGAGACTTGACTGGGTATGGACTTTGTGGATGTACTGTATGTCTACACAAAAGAGTTGACAGAGCCTTTTCTGAAAAGCGAGCTTTTATTTTTTCCACTTAGATGGCTCTATTTCTTATAGTAAATGTTTTCTAGTTGTAAACTTTTTATACAATATAATTTGTTAACAATGATAAAGCAGTGCCACAGACATATCAGCTTCAGAGCTTGTAGGATCTTAATCCTCAAATTCCCATTACCATTATTTGTCTGATTCCCGAGTTTTTTTGTGTGTTTAGTTGTTCAGACTTCTTTTTAAAATTTGTTGGTATATGAAATTAACAGTTCCTTAGTATTGAACATAAATCCACTGAACCAAATGCAGTTCTAGAAAATACTGTACATTGTTTTTTGCCAAACTCATCAGAAGAATAATTGTGACGTAAACTTTTTTAATGCACATTTTCCCTTTGCAATCAAATGCAGGCACTTTTTAATAGTAGGAAAACGAAAAGCAATAGAATAAATGTTAAATATGGAAAAGTGAGGCTTGATTGAATGGAACCTCAGTGTAGGTACAACTTCTCTTTCACACAGTACTTCAGGCTGTCTAATGTACTTACTACAATGGCCAATATTTGCAACAATTTTATTTTTCAATGAGCACTTTTGTAATGAATTTGTTGTCTTTGGATGAGGGTGTTATAATAACAGCAATTGTTTGAGTCATTAAACATCATTCAAAATTATAAAATACTTGTTCTGCTTTATCTGGTGTGCCTGCAGTACATTTTTTTTACCTCCAACAAAAAAAAATATAATTTGTTGGATTTTTCAGATCTGTGAAAGAGACGCTAAAATTAGTCCTCGGCTTTTGATCAGTTCAGTTTCCTGTGTCTTTCTCTTTAGCTCTTGATATAAAGCTAACTGGCTGCCTCAGCCAATCATAGTTTCAGCAGAGCAGTTAGACTATTTTATGGTTGGCACCCTCAAAGCTTTAGAGTCTTAAATTCTCACTGTAATGGTAGATTAATTTCAGGCAGCCCAGTGCAGGCCGGTACAAAATAGTTTAAATGCTTTGGGGGTGGAATAAAGTAGCCTCAATACAAAAGCATCTTTTTTTCTGTTTAAAGAACTATTGATAGTCTTCTCAGTAAGCATCACCAGATCTGTAATTTGCCTGTCTTTTCTTAGTTAATTTTCTGCTAATGGTTCCTGTCTGGTGTTGAATTTCATAAACCACAAGCTACAGAGCTTCAGCTGCTATTAAGAATTTTCAAAAACTAACTTCTGTGTATCCTTTTAAGGCAGTGTGTATACCTTTTAGAGTATATAATCTGTTTTTGCCAAGGAGAGGTCTCAGACTAGTTTAGCAGACCTAGATGATTAACCCCTATCATGGCCTGTGTGTTAATGTGTGTCAGGTAATGTAAAAATTATAAACTGAGTTATGTTTCTGTTGTAAATCAGATTGCTATGTTGGTGAATGGACTTAACATTGGACAATTTATTCTAGAATGACATCCCCCTCAAAGCATGTGTTACATTGTGTATTCTTAAATTCCAGTTTAAAGCAACACAAATAGTTTAGGCCAATAAATGTACAACTTTTTATCTTTTCCTTTAAACTGACCTCTTAGTAATAAATTGAAGAGCTGCGCTAAATCGGTGTTGAGTTAATGGAATGAATGAACTAATTCTTCAGTTTAACTCAACATTTGCAATAAGATGGCTTGTACCCTAATGGCTTGTAATTAATTTTTTCGAAAATCATATTTATGATAGTCTGCAGATTCAGGGCTTTATCTAATACATAATGTTCATTTCAAGCCCTTAATTGCATTTAAATTAAAATTGGCTTAGCAGCAAGATGAATTGTGGGAATGCATCAAACCACCCAGCATGTCCTGAAGATGTGAGGCTGAAAATGCAATTTGAGATGTGCATAATCGTTTGGAGTTCATTAATTTTTATTGCACAGGTAGTTTCAGTGAAATAGGTGATTCTTTTTGAAATCTATCTGGTTGTTTATGTGGGCTGTAATATTAAAATTATTTATTTAGCTTGTTACATTGTGGAAAATTTTGCAGCATTGCTATCCCTGGGATAGTTACCTTCTTAGAAAGCAATGTGTGTTCTAGTGGTGGATTAATGAGTGTGAGCAAGTTTGAGCTGGGGCTGCTCGTATGTCTCTGCCTCCTTGGTAGCTGTCAGATACAGTGTATAAGAATGAGACTTATATGTTCATTTAGTCACAACTTAACTGTCTGTTTTCCTTTGATTGAGAGGTTTTAGTCTTTAGAATGTCTATCCTATAATGGAAACAAGCTACACAGTTAAAGCTGTTGTGCCCGTTTGTGCATGAAAGTAAGATTTTTAAAGCACAGTGTCTTACAGTGAACTTATTCAAGCTTGATTCTGAAAACATATTGTGATGTGCAGAATCGTGGCTTGTCTGTTCTTTGTGGTCATTTCATTGAAATGGACTAGTTTGATCACTATACGGTATTTGAAATTCTTCAGGAATGCAGGTATACTTTTTGAAATTCAAAATCTTCAAGTCTTTCCTGGTTCCCCTCTATTTTCTGTGCAGTTGTGTTGGTCTCTGTTGATTACTCATCTGGAGATGCTGTAGACCTTCTTCTTTTACATCTGGGATATGACCATTTTTATGACCTCTCTGTTCTTTCTGGACTTGCTTTAGCCTTTTTGGGGTTTTCCAGTTGATTCAACTTTGTAAATCGCCCTCACTATCACTGCATTCATTTTTAAATACAAGGATCTTCACTCATAATTAAAAAACAGACCACTTAACCATACTGGCGCTTTATTTAAACATATAAAAGGTTTTTGGTACTGAGGCAAAATGGGACATTGTTGTCGATACTCCCTGTGCTTTAGCAGTAAAATATTCTTCTGTGCCTAGTTGTATTTTATTGTCATGCCATTTTAATCTGCTATGGTGAGGTGCATATGTACTGCAGTAGGTTTTTACCTGCATTGTGAGTGCTGTGTTGGCCTTAAAATGGAAAAGGCAGATTACAGCAGCAAAGCATTATCTTCGGGGACTGAGCCATCACAGAAACGCACTAGGAGTCATCTGTTCAATGAAACTGGCTGCAGCAAAAGCCATCCTGGCTCCTGACCGCAAACGTACAGTAATGCATTATTACCTCTCCGGCACCTTTACTTATCTTGAACCTTCAGGAATATAAAAAACTTGGGGAAAAAAGTAATACAAAGTACGTAATCCATTTAATTAATTCACCGATCATCATTGCTCTGCCTGCACATGCTGTGGTGGAGCTGTGCATTTTTAGCAATTTAATATGACAGTCTACCTGTGCAGGAACATCTCCTTACTTGCTTAATGGTTTTGACATTAATTGCTGTGAAGAATGGCAACAAGATATTCTCTTGATGCACTGTGTCCTTTACTGTCATCTTAATGAAAGCACATCGCAAGCCGTTATCTGTAAAATTCGCACATATAGTATAGTGGTAGTCTTCACACACATTAACAATAATTCAGTATTGCACCTGACTTTAAAAATAAATAACTTAATTTATTGTATTTCAATAAGTTCCAAGATTTTTGGTAATCTAATCACATTATGACCAGGTATAGTTTTATTATTGTTTGTTCAGATAATTTTGGATTGAATTGTAGATTGAGTAGCTGACAAACTCACTCTTTGCCGAAAATATAGTACCGGTAGTGTCAAGCTGTGATATGTGGAAAGCCAGGCTCCGGCTTTCTGAGAGGTTACTCACAAATTTGTCATCTAAAAAAAAAAGTTTGAAAGGATATATAGGGCAGCAGATGCTGCGCGTTCCCCGTTGTGTGACGGGGCTATCTCTGCAGTGTACGAAGAGCTCCAGGCCCAAGTTGAGAGCAGTCGTTTTCACTTGCTCTGCCGCAATCAGGAGCTGACAGTGGGATTTCTTACTTTCTCGTCTCATCACTGGAGCATGCCGGTGTAGGTTAGTCCCTAATTACTCTCAGACTGAGACGTTCCAAATATTCCCTTGGTGGTAATATTTTTCTGCCTGAATGAGTCATTATGTTGTTTGGCAGACTGAAACACCAGCCTTTCAGTGTCGGAACACTGCCGTTCATGTACTACCGCATTCTTTTTTCTCTTCTCCCCCTTCCTCACGGCTGCCTGTTTCCACGGCTACCCCTCCCTGCAGTGACATTCCAGGTTGTGCTCCATGAAGGCAGCTTTCCCTCCAAGCTGCCTGTGTCCCCTTCATGGCCTTGTTCCTCTGCAGCCTCAGCCTCTTACCTTTTCTCCTTCACTTCCTCCCATATTCTCACCTTTCTCTAGCTCTCGCTCACCACACACACACACACACAAGCTCGGCTTTTCCCCTCCTCCCTACTGGGTCTCTTTTTCTCCATATCCACATCGTTCACTCTTTGTTCCTCCTTTCCCATCTCTCTCTCCCCCCCCCCCTGCCACCCCCCCCACAACAATCATCTCTGCTTTCCTTCTGGATTGGGTGGGCGCCAGATCACTCCTGCTCAGGGCCAAGGACACAAGACGAGGACAGTCAGGGCAGAGATGCTTAATGCTGTAATGGAGCGCCACCCCGGTCCTGCTGGGAGATGGAGCGTATTTATTCTGTCGTGCTCTGGAAAGGTCAGGGAAATCCTTTTCAATAGCACAGTGACGGCTTTCACCTGTGCCGCTGTTCTGTGTGCTTTAAAAAATAATTTACTGTCGTCTCTAAGGGATGGCAAAATGTGTGTAGGTTTACAGGTGTGCATAAGCAGTGTATTTATATGTGAATGGCAGAGTGTCCTGCCTGTTCTTTCAAATACTCCCTTGCAGTTCTTTCATGCATAATATCGGTTGTATGCACTGTATATATAGATAATCATTAGCTGACTCAAATTGGAAAACATTGTGCTGGAAAATTAGGATATTTTAGTAATTCCCCAGTCAGCAAATGTTATTTGCTGTGCTGTAAAAAGGTAAAGGCAAGGTGGAGAAAACACATAAATAACAAACAAAAGAACAATTCATAATAAAAGACCAGCTATCGATGACATTTTGGTTGTTTTTTTTTTATAGAGCACATGCTCCAAAGCCTGATCTACTGGTTTATTTTTCTTGTCTGTTTACTCACGATTCCAAATTCAGCTCTTTCACTAAAGTCTTGGAAGGATTCCAAATGCTGGCCGTTCTAGAGGTTCGGTTATGATTTAGCCATTGGAATCACTGGAAAAACTGTCTTTATATAGGTACTATTCCGGCAATATGTTATTTCTAACAAATTGACTTACTTAACTGAAGTTGTTCCTAGAATTGTTTTTGTCTGTGGTCCAATCTGAAAATACTATTGGCAATCGCATGAAGAATACATTTTCTTGCAGCATTCAAAATTGGTGCCTTCAGAATATTCCTAGAATGTTCCACCACTTTCTAATCCAGGCCTTTTACTATTTCTGCTTTGATCTCAGTGTTTGCTGTTTATATCCGCACTGATTGTACACTCAGACCTCTGGCTGGGGCCCATTCATATTTAATAGGCAATCAAGCTTTGTGATCATTTTTTCCAACTCTTTAAACTGTGTGCCTTTATCTCTAATTATTTCTGTTTTAATCACCTTAACAATTAGAAAAGCCCATTTCTCATGTAGTGCATTATACTATCCAAAATGTAAAAATCCTTTTCAGTACGTTAACACGGGATTTTAAGTGTATACAGGAGTATGGAATCAGTTATTGTTTTTAGCAGGTAGCATGTATGTAACCAGTTTTACCATTTTAAATATTATCTCTTTTGCATCTACTGCTTAGATTAGTTTATTATCAGAAATACAGTGCAGTCATGGGATATTTTCTTTGAAAATTGTATCCACTCTGAATTTCAATGTCATGGACATATAGCTTTCTCTTAATATGGTATGTTTAATGATAATGAATGCATTTCCAAATTAAACGAGGCTTTTCCATGATTTGGTTTGCTTTTACTCTCGTATTGATTCATTGAGAATGCCCCTTGAACTTGACCCACAGCAGTGATCCTCAAAGCTGATAATCAAGTAGTTGGAGGCTGTGCTGCTAGAGCGATACCCTGTGTGTACAATATTGATAATTTGGGATCCAGGATGCTCAAGCACTGCGATGTATCTATCTGTTAGCTATAAAATAGATCTACTACTATACAGGCTTTTTTCAACTCACTATCATGTCAGATTGGCATTGTTATCATATATACAGTATACTGTACTTATCTGTTACAAAAATGTACAAAAATCCATCCTTTTTAGGGATCTTAAATCTAGAAAGTTTCTGTGTTGACTTTCAGGAATATATTAAAAATGCCCATAAAGCTTTTTTTTTTCTCCTAAACTCTCCCAGCTGCAGTTCTACTTTGTAGGGTCTTTTTAATAGGGATTTGGGAGACATCTGATTTTGAATGCTTTATACGGATTTGAATTTCATTAACTCGTCTTATTGAGCTGAGACAAAAAGTGGATCTCCTCTGTTTTCCTGTAAACGTTAACAGAAAAGTGCGGGGTGAAATACTGCTACATTTGTAATGACAGAAGGGACTGGATCAGTGTAAATGTGGATCTGATTAATTCGCTTGTCATGCAGCACTTTGTATGCTTAATCTTGGAAGAATTTCCGTTTGTATAAAAAGAAGAGCACAATCAGTCAAATGAGTGTGAACAGGAGGCCTGGGAGTTCAGCCATCATCACAGAAAGTCTTTGCAGTTGAGAGATGATGTCCTTCCAGTGATGAACCCTAAATCACTTGCTGTGCTTGTGTGGAACATTGCTGCATTGCTTTTACATGTACATTTAGTTTTGCCTTTTTTTTGGGGGGGCAGGGGGAGGTTATTTCAGTCTCGGACTTAACAACAGATTTCGAAATCTGAGTGTTTGTCACTTGTTTCTTTGTTTACTCTTTTGCCTCTTTATTATACCCATTTGTTACATATACTGTGTACAATTCCAGTCTAATTGGGCAGTGCTTCTCATTTCCAGTGCTTTTTAGTTTTAGAGACCTTTTTTAGCAAAGGTTTGTTAAATAGTTTCATTATTTATGCCAATTATCAAAATTGGCATAAATTACAGAAAATAAAAAAAAACATATCCGAAAGGATTAAAAATCACAACAGCAGACAAACATCCGAAACAACATAGTATCCACTCGAAGCTTATCGTCACTCATTTTGAGGTGCAGTACAACCCAAAGAGGACCGCCGTTATTAACAGTTAAACCTTTCAGCTGGTTTCCAAACTAATTTTGTGATCTAATGTTTACCCTCGAAAGCTAAACAAGAATTTCTGTCTTACTGTACATCCTGTTAAAAATATGCTTTGTCAGCAAACGTTTCTGAATGTGATTTCCAGATGATGTTGGCAAATGCTGAAACGTGCTCCTAACCTTTCTGCTGGTCTCTGCTCTACAGGCCTGCTGCCCTTTAAGGTGACAGATAGAGAGACAATGGCCATGGTCATAAAACCTCTGCATCACATTAGGCTTGCCACCTCTTTTTTGAAAAGTGGAGCATAAACTTTTAAGAAAATCAAAAGGAAATATGTAAACTTCCTTTTTAGTGGAGTTATTTTTACCTTCCTGAAGCGTTTGTGTGGCACTTGGCATTTTCTGTTGGTGTTGTTTTCTCTCTAGGCAGTGACTCAGCGTCATAGTGAAAGGTTTGTGAATGTGGCCCATTGTGTTTCTGTGGCTCCCAGCACTATTCATGTTCTGGCTTCCCAGCAAATCGATACAGTATACAGTACAGAGTCTCTTCGGAAGATTTGCACTCTGTGCCGCAAGATTAAAAGTTTAGCCCTGGAATCAAAAGAATCCTGAATGTATGCAAAATACGGTAATTGTAGTTGTTTTACCCCTTTATCTCATGACCACAAGCAGGATTCACATTTTAAGTTTTTGTTGAGCTTGGTGTTTAATTCCAAGTATTGTACTTCAACATTTGAAAAAAGTAGCTCACGAAAACAGAGGTTTACCCTGACAACAGATTAACAGATTAACATGTACCATCTTATAAAAACTTCCAGCTCAACAGGTTTGTGAAAGCAAACCAAACTTCAAAGTTGAAGACCCTATCAGTAGTGTTCTGATATTTTATTTTTATCCCATACTGCTCCTTCCACATGTCTCACAGGAATTGTTTTGTACTATTGTTTTAGCTTGATCTGATGAAGGTTTCTATCTCTTTTTTGTGGCAGCTAAACTTCAGTAATTTAAGTGACGTGATCACAGTATTCATATGTATTTTTGGAGAATTATCTGGAAACATCTGGAGAGTGCAGAGCTGCTTCCGAAGAACCTTTTGTCAACAGTTCTCTTTTTCATACACCGTGATGAAGTTTTAGGGATCTGTCTTTGTGGTCTCCTTTCAACCTAGGGACTGTACTGACACAACCCATTGCACAGTTTATCACTCGTTAGATTTTCCCAGTTAAACTCACGAACTGTCTGCAGAAATGAGCATGTTGGAATTCTTTTTAATGCTTTCCTGTTTCAAGGCAGTCAGGCAGCCTTCTTCAATTAGATATTGTTATGCCCAGAGATGTGAAGGTTGCATGCATTTGTTGCAGTTTTGTGTGTGTGTATTGGACATTGGAGGTGGGGGGGTGTCACCTCTCCAATACATCACTCACGCTTTTTAAACAACTATTACCTGACTTTCCTGTAGCCTTCAGATATAATTTGCTGAACTTTTACTCAAAGTCTATTGAAGTAATATTGTTTCCAGTGTACAACAGGGCTCATTCTGCTGATGCAGTACATTTGACTTTATCACTCCCTGCCTTTTTTGTTCCCTGAGTGTGTAGGACTTTAGCCAGTGGAAATATGATTTACCTGGTCCAACTCAATTCTGTAAAAGATGGCCAGGGTATTTCAAAGCAACACGAAATACGTGGTTTGAATTTAAAAAAAAAAACTACACTGTAATATGAAAGATATCTCTGGCTCATAAAAAATACAAGAAAAAGAAGCCTTTGGTTTTACAGATGAGGTCAGATATTCGTTATGTTTACGCATGTGTGTTTTGCAAAGCTAAACGTGTGCAGAAAGTTTAAACTGCATCTTTAATAATTAATTTGCCATATATTGAAGAACTTTATTAGGTTGTTGCCTTGGCATTACATAGGTCTTGTATATACATGCAAACCAGAACAAAATGCTCAACAATAATACTTAGCTATGTTCAGCTCAGACTTCACAACAAGACAAGATTAGGTTTTTCTAGAAATGTACTAGAAAAGTTCTTCATTTTTTCCATGGTCCTTGGTGAAATCGGGCTTTTCTCCAATTTAGAAGTGTCCAGTTCAATAGCAATGAAAATACACCACATTTGCCAGTCGCATATTTCATACAGTTGTAATAGTATATTGAGTACATCTCTGTTGGGTACATAATTAATGCACATGAAGCATTTATTTTTTATTATTTATCCTGAATCAGTTGTGAACAGACACTTATAAAGTGTTACTGTGATGTGTAAGTGTGGAAACAGATAAAATATTAAGCCATTTGTGCTCTAGTTTAAGAGAAATAGCATATTGCATATTTTTTAATCTGCTGTTTCTCTAGAATTAAGACTTAAAATTAAATTATATAAATGAACTGAAGGAAAAATAGATGATTAAACATAAAAACTTTAAAGAGCTGAAAGATCTTAAAAGAAACTAATTAAAACAAACGTTTCAACCCCCCATTTCCAACCTTATTACTTATTAAACAGGCACTGAAGATGGTGTGATCCAGTCATAACATTACCACTGGTCAGTAAATTATTTAATTGCCTTTCACACTTAAAGCATTTGCTAAAAAGGGAGGCTGATGGATTGGTAGAAAACAGCATGACTAAATTAGAATAGCATGGCACTTTCAGAACTTGGTATAAAATTAGAGCTTGTTATTTATAAATTGGTATTGTATACTGTACAGTATATGAATTTACTGTGCCAACAAGACTTTCCTAGAGTAGTATATAGTATATACACTATGTAATATGAACGGATTGCCATTATTGCACCATCTAAAATAGTTCAACAGTTGATTTAGGAATTCTGCTTCTCTGTTTCACAAATGATTTTTTTTTTCAAAATGTTCTATTTCATCTCTCTCCTAAGTGATCAATTGATTTGACCCACTGGCACACGAATACTGTATATTCGCTATGAAAAGTCCAGCCTTAGAAGGGAACACAAGCGCTCGTGGCAGTGAGGAGTTCCTTGGGTTTCACGTCTTTCATTTTCTTGCATGGTTTGTTTTCTGACATGAGAAGAAGCAGGTCTCCTGTGCAATTTGTTTAACTTCAGGCATTTTGGCTCAGCGAGACCCTAGTGAAAGGAGCTGTCCATGATTTCAGCCCACTTCTGACCACATAGCAGCTGACTCGGTTTTTTAGCTTAGATGCATAATACTTGTGGTTCTGGGCCTGCATCCTGTACGCTGAGGCAGGGCATAACTAGCACAGCGAGACATTGAGCAGGCATGAGCTGTGGCTAACCATGTCGGAGAAGACTGTCATGCCTGTTTGCTAAAATTACACAAACGCAAGATAAGATGCCTTGAACATAATGACTATTTTTTGTACCACATTCCACTCTCTCCGGATAGGTTTTTGTGATACCGTTCACATCACCGAAGGGATGTAATTTAAACACAGTCACGAAAACTTTTTTTTTTCAGTAGAGCAGAACAACATTTGAAATTCAGTTTCATGTGTTTTAGATGTTGCCTGGTTTTTGCTATATTTGCTATGCCTGTCGGCAGCCAGAGTTTCCATGTATCTTGCAGAGGGAAACGTACCTGAAAAATGCAAAAAAAAATGCCATTAACAATAAAATGTCTGAGGGGAACTAAAGTACAAGATGCTCTATGTCGGCCATGTGATCGCAGATCAGACTAATGATTTTATACAAGGACACCTGCTGCTCGTGACTAGTTTGAACAATATTAAACAGCACATGTGTTTGTGAAGCTGACGTCCTAAAATGTCTGTCTTGTAATAAATACAAATGGTGTGCTAATGTGTACAAACAAGGACAATAATACTTTACAGGAAGTTGTCAGTTATATATATTGTGATACAGCAAACCACATGGTTGTATACATTTGTTGACTTTCTTCTGTGATAGTCTTGTCCTTGTTTGAACACATGATCTTTGTGTTTGGCATCTAAAAGTCTGCAGTCTACAGTATTTCCTTTTACATAGTCAGTTTGGATTATGTTATTCTTTTGTTAGGGACATTTCCAGTTAAGCTCTGTATTATATACAGTAATGGGAATACCCATCCATCCATTTTCTAACCACTTCTCCGGTCCGGGAGCCGGAGCCTGTCCTGGCAAGCAGCAGGCTTGAACGGGATGCCAGTCCATCTCACGGCACACCCAGACACACACGCTCACAGCTAGAGCCAGTCTTCCCAGAAGAAAATTAACCGCTTAGCCAGTTAGCCCTGCGAGGCAGCAGTACTGTCCAGTGCGCCACCGTGCTGCCCGGCATGGAAACAATTGACTACAAAATATGTGAGCATGGAGATACTTCTGTACCAGTTATCTGTAAGAGCTACGTTTGGTGTGCCTAGTACAACTCTTGTAGAGTTGACCTTTCATATAACCTGGGATTTTTATTTGTGTGTGGTAAAGGTTCTGTATTTACTAATAACTAATCACATTAAAATACAGTAGTAGGTCCCAAAGCATCCCAGAGCCCTTTAAATATATAAGGGGGCCCACTTCTTCCACCAGTGAAATAGCCCCCAGCTCGGTGACATAACACAGCCAGTATGTGCCAGTTGCAGATTGAGTGAGTCGTCACTTCTCCAGTTGAATAAAGGGGAAACTTCAGAGAGGTCAGATTGTTCAAGCCCAGTGTCGGTCCTGGCCAGTACACCTGTGTTAACACTTCTCGTGAACAGTTGTGGGGGATCTTTAAGTGAGGATCTCAGATTAACATCTCATCTGAAGGTTGGCACCATACTGATGCACGGGTTAGGAGATTTTTGTCCACAGAGCAGTGTGCCGCCCGCTGGTTCTCCCTTTGCATTATGCATGTGCTCCATATTGTGTGCCCATTCCCTGCGATGTGAAGAGGATGTGTGATATGTGTGTCTACATGAAGCTCTCACTACCTGTAAATGCAGGCATGGAGTACTTTCCTGATCACTAAGCATTACAGATTCTCTTTCATTCTATAAAGCCAGTTTTAGACTGACAGACCTAACCCTTAATAGATGTTAGTTCCCCACAAGTGACACATCAGACCTGAGGTGTGTAGCAATATTCCTCACACAGTTTTACCTGTTCCGATGGAAAGAGTAAACCCATTGTACTCAATGTCTGGTTTTGCGTTCTACTTTGTGCTCTTGAGATCAGTCAGATGAATTGGTAAGTAGTTCTGAAGGCAGTGCTGTCAGACGTGTAACAAGGAGTAAATGTAAGATTCTAGATGAGGAAAAGGCAAGGAAAAAAGGTTTCAGAAGGCTGACAGAAAATAGAGATTTGCAATAATGTTACTCGCAAGGGGGAGAAATAAAAAAAAATTACAGCTCGTTTCTAATTTTTTAGAAGCTTCAATTACTATTTTTTTCATTATACCCACCCAATTTGGAATATCCACCTGTGTGGTTTTCATGTTTTTAGCTTGCAGCTCCGGGTTGCTCGTCCTCAGTCTGGGAGAATGAGGACATGCATGCAGAGTCCTCCAATCCTCCTGCCATCCTGCCACTTGCCCTTTAACACACTGCAGGCACCCCAGCCCCCTGCCTGAGGTTGAGGGCACCATCTGCACCGCATGCCTGCAAATGCCCAGGGGCACAAACTAAAGCCACCCTGCCCTCAGTCAACTGCCACCAGATGGGGTATCCGGGTCACTGTCAGCTGGCGACGACCCAGCCTCGAACCCGTGATCACAGAGCTCAGCCTGATCTTAGGCAAGGGCATTCACTGATCGAGCCACTAGAGATGCTCCATGGTACAAGTATGTGCCTTTTCATTTCTGAACACCAAGCAGTGGATTGGGTAGGATTCCCCCTGCAGGAGCAGAAGGTGCCAGGTCCTTGTCGGTGCCCTTTTCCTGCGGAAGAGCTGTGCAAGGGCAGGTCACCAGAACGTGCAGGCGCCATTCAGCCTGATTAAAACATCACTGGAGCGGCCAACAGCAACACAGCCATGAAGTGCGTGGGATTTGAAAATCAGTTTTGAGCATTGTGCATTGTAGAGGCTTCTGAACGGACAGATTTTACAACTTTACAACTGTAGCATTAAGAAGCAGACAGTGACCGCAGGCACCTGACAGTGGAGCTTTGACAGTTTGATAAATTAGGACTGACACTTGCCAAAATGGCTGTCCTTCCCTCAGCCTGCCAGTTGAGCATTTACACTCTGTTAATTGAATTGGCAATTTGTGTAACAGTACCTGCCCCTGAGCTTTAGTAATGCTGGAGCTGCCATTTAGCTCCGTTAATCCAGAACTTGGGAATAAAGACGCTAAGCTTCACGAGAAATTATTGCAGATTTAAAATGACAGTCAGGGGCCCTGTTGCCAATTTTCCATTAAATGAGAAATAAATTAACAATAGCAATAATGTAGACTTATAAAACTGAAAGTTAAATTGACTTTCAAGTAGCACTGCGATTTGAAATTGCTGCTGTTCTGAGAATCAGGTTGCATATTTTACACACACACACACCAAAAAATGTTTGTGAAGTGTCCTTTCAGTTCACCTTCCTCGATGTTTAAGCACATTTAATAGAAACAAATATTATCTAAAAATTAGCTTCGCTTTGATTGCTTAAATTTAAAGCAAAATAGATCAACACCATGTTAGCATTAATGGAACTTTATTTTATGTGTGCGAACAATAGTCTTTGACCTTTTAATCTGTAGCCTATGATCTCTCTTCACTCCACTTTGTCTAAATGCTGCTGTCTCTTTGTTCATCCTGTGCTATACAGTACTTCGAACAGTATTAATAATTCTCCCATTTTCCTTGACAAATTACTAGCTGTGCTTTCTCTCCTCCTCATTGTTTGGCTCTTGTTTTGGAGAATGCAGAAAGCTTCTTTTCATTTTCTGTAGATCACTTACGAGAAGTGGCCTGGTAGCCAATATTTGTTTTATGTCTCAGCATACTGTATGTTCATACTGAGCATAGGATGTTGTGGAAGTTAGCAGAAAAAAGCACGCTATCATTGTCACCGATAAACCTGTGTTGTCATTGTGTATGGTTGTAGTTGTTTTAATCGAAGAACAAAATGCTAGGAGTGAAAAGCTTAGCATTTATTATTCATTCTGGCATTGAGGAGCAAATATAAAACTGCTCATTTGTTTTGATTAGGGCTCCAGTCTAATGATTAATGTGGAATTAGGAGGTTATGTAAATAATAAACGGATAATCTGCAAAGCCCAACATGAAAACACTGAACTTCAAGCTGCACATTAATGGCTTGCTACTCTTCAGCATCTTTTTTTGGGCTTTTCAGTTTTACTTAAAAGTGCTAGAAGGAATATTGTTCAGTTTGCGTCTTTTTTTTATCTGCTTCTTTGTTTGACATCTGAGGTCAGCCTTTTGAGTTCTGTAGGAAACAAGGAAGTACCAGTAATAGATGTTTAACCAATTTACAGACTTGTAGTATTTGTTTCTGTAACGCATCAGTTCTTTAATTCAAATTGGTGAACAATGTTAAAAAATCCTTTCTCGCTCAATTGCAAAAATGAAAACCTTTTCAGGGTACAGTACAGCATAATACTTAAATTTTAAGTATCAGATTATCATTATAACTAACTCTCTATACATCAGGTATCTTAAATTTACAGTTACGTGTATTCGCAAATCTACACAGTAACAAAGCATTGTTATCAACAACAGTATATGAGAATTAGAGTACTATGAGTTTCAGGTATCCTAGTAACTTGCCCAGTAAACCCTTGAGGTAAAATATAAGTTACTAAAACTATTTTATGCCTTCGGTTCTAAGCTGCCTAACCTTTTTAAAATATAGCCATGTCTTTAGAAACAAAAAACATTTTTCTGGTGTGGGGTGTCAACAAATCTCTTGAAGACCGAAGTCGGCATGAATGTGCCTCACAAAATTGGTTACAGCTGGTCAAGACAGAAAAACATTTTTTTTAACCATAATGACAAGAGTAATCAATTTATTTGTGGCAGTCTAGGAGTGACTTTCAGTGATTTTTAAGTGAAACTTTCAAACACGTTTTTTCATTATGCTCCTGCCTGCGTCTGTACTGTTGCCTGTTTTGCAGAACTAAGGCCGCTGTCCAGCAAAAGCAGTAGGGGAAAGCACGACCTTCCTGGATACACCACTTGCCTGGTTGTATACTGTCCGCACTGCGGTGTGCAGCCTTGCTTAAAAAGCCCAGCTCTGACACGAGGGCGTAGGACATCGCTGGCAATGGGCGACTTAATGGTGCAGCCGATAAAAAGAAATGCTGTGTGCCCATTGAAAGCAGCGTAGTAATTAACGCACTGTCTACCAGTGCGACTGTGCTTCTGATGTGGTCACCCACTGTCTAGGCGCTACAGGCCTTTGAGTGATACACCATAGGAGGTTTCTTCTTTGCTTGAAGAACACAAAATTTAGAAAATAATGTAATTAAATGCCAATTAGAGAAAATGTGTCCATTTTTCTTCCTTTTCTTCCGAATGTTTTCAAAGCTACAAGGTGTCATATATGGCCCCCAATTACCGTGACTCGCACAATAGCAGTGACTCGCCTATTATGCTCGATAAACGATGCGCTTGCAGTCAGACAAGAAACCGTTGTGACTGTGAACTCGTTCTGTCTGGAGGAGGTGCTGGAAATGCAAGGTTGAGGCATTGCTTTTGATGAAGGAGTCTGGGTAAAAGGAGAATAGCTGAATTGTTAATGTGGTGATAGTAATAAAACCGTAGTTATGAGAGAGCTTTAAGGTGGCCAGGGGGCTTAAGGAATGGTGCCAGTTTGACATTTTAACTACGTTTTTATAAAATATTCACAACTTTTGGTTTTAGTTTGAAAAGATCCCCAAGGTCATTGAATTTTCCGCATATGAAAGAATGAATCATTTTACTTTTGGTGGTCCAGTAGATGTCTTTAAATTAGAGAAAGTGACACGATATTTTTAATTTAGATGTAATATTTAAAACGGCAAAGTGATATTTTGTGCAGCAGTGAGGGTTGCTGGAGCCATAAACCAAAAACAATGCTTGGTGGGTAATTATGATGCAGCAGTTCCTCACCTGCTACACTGCAAGTGAGTTTTAAATATCTTTTAGTAAGAATTATGCAGTGGGAGATATTTCATCATTTATTTAGTGCCCCTGTTCTGGATTGGTATTGTGCCTCTCACTGTACGTTTCGTAATATTTTTTCACTGCCTTGTTTAAATAAAATTAAATGAGATAACAAGAACAGAAGAAAGGTAGCAAATGAGAGGAAGTCATTCAGCTCATCTCACCTCTTAGGCAGTTAGTAGGTTTTTCATGCAAAAATATTTAGTGTGTCTTTGAAAGAAACCAGGGTATCGGCTTCAATGACAAGGCTGGGTGGCTTATTTCAGACCTCCTGTGGTTGAGAGAATGCCTTCTGTTCTTGGTATTGAAGGCACCAATACAGGATGGGTGGGTCACACGGAGAAACTTCACTACATTTAATTGTACTGTTTGTACTCTCTTTGTTACTAAGCGCAAATTAATCCCCCAACTCCACACCCTCGTGATCTGGAGATGTTTTCTTTTCTGTGGATGTTGTTTTTTTGGGGCTAAGGCCCGGAGGGAGGAAAAGGCTAAACGCTTAAAGCATAACCGGAGGGGAGAATTGTGTTTACTATTGCTGCAGATAAGTGTGGAATATTTGAAGGACAGCAAAGCTTCCTGCAGCTCGGTGTTTCTGTGTTCATCGGCACAGGAGCCCACAGGGGACCTGCTCCCTGACACTGCACTAACTGCTAGGCACACAACATGGAGGCGATGTTTACAACTGGTCCTTGAGAGTATTTAATGGCCATCCACTGCTTTTATTACATCATTAATTGCACTTAATGCAGCCACATTACCAGAACGCTTGGCTAAGCTCTGAAAATTAAGTACAGAGTACTTTGTTATAAAATTCACTGTAATGAGCTCTGGTGGGACAAGGTCTGTTAAGTTTGAAATCACCGCAGGCCATTTTCGAAGGACTGCGCATGGTGCTTCACCCACTTTAAAGTTGGAACTTGATAAATGCCCTAAGGGTGCTATTCTCCAGTTATCCAATGCTATGATATTATCTCTAATTTAGAAACAAGCTTCTTCACGCTACCTGGAAATTTAATATGTATGCATCGAATATATGTTTGGAAGTTTAGCTCATTTGTGAGCTGATATTGATTACGTTAATTACAAGCAAGCTTATTTTACTGCAGTGTTTAGGCTGTCACTGATATCGGGCATATCGTACAGAAATACTGTTTATTCCATCTGTGTCCCGTTACTAATAAAATTGATGCAGAGTGGACTGTAGTAACCAGTTCTGGACTCATGTGAAACTTTTTCTAATGTAAATGTATTTAAATGTACTGTATAGCAACACAGACACACCACACCCTGCATTTTCAAGGAAATGTTAACAGATCATTTTAATATAAAGAGCAAATTTCACAAAAATGAGAAAAATAATTTAAATAGGTATCTTTCTTAAAGCAGCACATTCACACAGTGCTGAAAAGACTGGCACACCCCAGGTTCAATAAATTAACTTTTGTCCATGACGGTGCCATTATAATATTATGCATCATCCTCTGCTTGATCACTCTTCCTCTATAGTACAGTACACATGGAGTTCTATTTTAGCTGAAAAGATCCCCACTCTCCTTTTTGCAAGCTTCCTTTTCTCTGGTCCCTCGTGAGTGCCGTCTCCTGAGTATGCCTTGTGTTTTAAACTGCGCTGTCTCTCCGCCTGATGTGTCTTCCTCTGTTCAGCTATAGGGGCTCAGCGCAGGAGAAGTCCCAGCGTTGTGGCAACAGAGATCTTTGAACAGCATCTGGGAAGCCACATTCTCCAGGTATGACTCCTCTTCCTGCCAGCGTGCTTTCACTGCTTCACATCTCCTTTCCTTCCCTTGCGATATCTTTATTTTTTATGAGACTTTTTCTTTTCCCTCGAGATCCTTTGCGACACACAAAGAAAAAGAGAAATTTGCTAGAGTCTGGCAGACAATTTCTTATCTTGTTAACAAGTTGCATAGGGTCTTTATTCTGATTTTCCTTATCATAATTCATTTTTTTTTCATTTGTATTAGTCATTCAGCAGTTCAGTGGCTCATGCGCTCTCCGGCCGTGATCCCTCTGAGCCCCCAGTGTCGGCTGGTATTGATTCCAGCTGAGCTACTGTCTCTTAACCCAAACCTGGAAACTCTGCTGTGTTCTTCCAACTTCAAAATCTCATCACTTCCCACTGCATTTTCTTACGTATTTTCTTGTTATTGAACCCTGTGCTAGTTGTTTGCCTTAACGTATATTGGAGACTTATTTAAAATTTAAAAAATAGTCGTCTAAAGTCTAGAAATAAATGAATATAAATCGATATATAAAGATATAAATCGAGGCGTGTTGATTTCTTGTAGCGATGCTGTTGGGGCACTGCACAGAACTACAGTACATGTGCATCTCTTTTGTGTATAGAAGGAGTTGCTTGTGGGATAGGGAGGTCAGATTTGGCTCACAGCATCACGAAAGCGTAACGTTTTTAATGACATAGCGGTCAGCATCCCTTCAGTAAATCTAGTCAGTTCTTCAGATAGACCTTATTGAGGTGTTTTGGGGCTAACCAGTAACATCTTTAAAGTATTTTGAAATGGTAGTATTTTTATGAAGTGACAAAACTTTGGAAAAGTAAAAAAAGGAGGTTCTTAGTTAATTTAAGGGCTAAAATAAGCAAGGGTTTGAGGGAAACGATACAGGACGTTCTTCTTCAAAGAGATGCAGACTATGAGTTGGGTCTCGGTCCTGTGACACTTGCAGCTTTGGCAATAAGTGTGAACTGGTTATGACTTTGCTTAGCTAAAAAACAGTCTTAATGCAATGAGCTAAAACGCCCGTTTAAATCTTGCATGAGACTTGAATTACATGAACGGAAGGACCTCTGAGCAGCACAGTTCACCTAAAACTCCCAGATATACAGTATCTGCAGTATGAAATGGATATTTTAATGAAATAACGAACTGGTACTTATGGACAAAATGTAAGCCATTCATCTAGTTTTATCACATTCACATCATTTGAAATGTCTACCAGTCCAGCTGAAATAGGAGATTAACAACAGTAAAACTGAATAGCAGATATAGTATATACTATTTAACAAGTGGTCGACATGGTACAAATTCATTGTCACATTCAACTATATAACAACTGACACTTGTGATAAAAAAAAGTTCATCACTTTGGCCTGTGCCTTTCACAGAAGGGATGTCCCGGATGAACCATTTCAACAACACATGACATTTGCATTGTGCATGTGATTTATTCCTGCCTCAGATATAATTGGCTGATACACTTTTGTGCAGAGCGTGGTGCAGTTGTGCCCAGCTCAGGTGGGTATTTTACTGGAGCAGTTTGAGTGTTTACCTTGCTAGAGGGTACAACGGCAGTGTTCTCGAATTCAAACCCACAGCCTCCCAGCCACCTGGACAGAGCTCTAACCACTACTCCACACTTACTTTTAATATTTCTTATGACAATTTTATATATTTTGAAAAATCAGTGTTTATTGGACTGTAAAGGCACTTGTACAACATATGGTGATCAGGTATGCAGTTGTAATGGCACCAATTATTTTCATTTAGCCAACCCCCATAGACGCTTGGCATATTAGTTCACCCATATGCTAAGGGACTGCAAAGAAAAATCATGGATTTTATAGGATCAGATTTTAAGTACTTATTAACCGTTTTTACAAATTAGGATTTCTTGTACCCTTTCTTCATCTCCTAGCATTGAAAAGTGTGGAACAGTGTTTTCTTGGAGACAGGAATTATTGAGACAATAAATATTTAGCCTCAAGGCTTGTCATTTTCTTCTATTGCTATTTGTTTGATAAATCTAACATTTCAAGCACTGTACCTGTAAAACCAAAATAAAAAAAAAAGATTAAGCTCATTTTCTCAAATGACTGCATCTGCTGTGCTGGGGAATGAATTTGGAAAGTCATATATCATATATGTATCCGTTTTATTCAAGCTCTAATTCAAATATTTTGAAAATATAGTGTTCCCACTAGGTTTTGGTAAAAAAAGAAGACTCTGCACTAATGCCCAAGAGTCTAAGAGTGCAAAACAACAGCACTATTTATTATCCTATACTGTAAGTACTTATTCAATTGAAATTGACAGGTCTTTGGGCTTTCCAAAACTCCCCAGGTTAAAGCAAAAAAATAATACTTCTTTTGGATTTAACTATTGAATGGACGGACAGAGAAATCACATTTGCACCATCACAAAAATTATTAGACAACATTTACAAATACATTTTTTGGAATGCAGTAATAAAGTCAGCCTAGACTCATAATAAATCTTTTTTTTTTTTGCTCTCATTGCCTGATACTTGGATATGTCTGTGTCTAACTGCAGGTGAAAATTGCCTTTCAACAGGTTAAGTGTCTGACAAGGAAAAGGAAATTTATAATTAACATCAATACCAGGCCGAAAGTCTGTTGAGGCGTGGCCTTTTCAAGGAAGGACTTGTTCCTGGCAAATTGTCCCCATTAATCTTCAGCCTAATTGATTGTGAAAAGTTTTAGGATGACATTTAAAAAAACCATGCTCGGCTGGTGATTGATTTAGGGAAAATGAACTAATAATGAATGCAAGGCAGTCATTACTTGTTGAGCTCACCAGCTAATTTTAGACAGATTAGACTGTGTTTGATAGCGCTTAATAAAGAAGACTCCTGATGAGCTCTTCTCTGCTTTACCTGCTCTGTGTGTGTACACCAGCATTCCGGCTCACAGGAGAGTTCATTGTTTTTTTAGAATACCGTCTTCTTAAATATCCAGGGCTCTTAAAATATCTTTCCCTTCTTTGTTTCAGCTAGAAAGCACATCCTTAAAAAATAATTTGTTTTTAACTGCTAGGAGCCTTGAAAACATCATATTTAGTAGTAGCTCAAGAGAGTGACCTTGTGAAACAGTACGTATGTTTTGAATTCGCAACGCAGTTGTCAATTACTGTGCTATTGTGCTTTTCCTTTTTCTGCTATTTTCTGTCTGCCGAGAAGCAGTTTGTGGGGGGAAAAAAGGCCTATACAATTGTAAGATAAAAAAATCAAGGTTTACATTTTCTCAGTGAACATTTAAAAAAGAAAATGACATTTAAAAGAGTTTTTATGTAAAAAATATGTAGGAGTTTTTTTTCCAGCAGTGTCTGTTAAATCTTGTTCAGTATTTATTGAGATTATTTTGTCAACATTAAAATCTAAAACATTACTTTGATAAAAATTGCTCTTTAGCAATCTAAGTGAGCAGACTTAATCATATTCTCTGCCCTTCTAAAATGAGACAGGATGGGTCAACCACTTCAGTGTAAATTCAGGATTGGTCAGATTAATTTTGCAGGCTCAGCCAGTGATGTTTACCTCTGAAGTCTTCTGCCAGTGAGCTGCTGTGATGTTTTTATTAACTGACTTTCTTGAGGTTGTTTGAGATGCAAAATTCCTGCACCTTTTAGTACACATACAACCTTTGAGCATTACTTGGTATCAGAAATAAAGACGGTGAATTAATCTGGATTCTACCAATAAAAAAGGAACCGTATTCTCTCTATGTATAGCAAGTGCTGTTGAATTACCAACTAATCCAACCTTTAGTATTTCTAATCCAGCCCTCCAAAAGTGTTTTTGTCTTACTGTATTGTGTTTCTTTTCTTTTTACTCCTCTGACCTGTCTGCCCTGGGCAGAATCTCTATAGAAACCCTTTTTTGTAAGTGTTTTGTTTAACTGAAAATGCATAGAATAAATTTAAGGCTGTGTTTTGTTGTCTAAGATAATCAATTAACTGATTTTATATGCACGCAGTTCTTAAGGCAGCTGTCCGCAGTACCAGAAAAGGGGCAGCTTTTTTAACATTTTCCTTTAAACACTGTGAGAAAGAAGGCAATTATTCAGTATGATTTAAGAACAGTCTAGGCTGCTGAGGTGTTTTCTTATAAATTAGACTTTTACAAAAAATGGAGGTAAAACATTTTTTAATTCTCCTCGAGAGTTTACAATACAGCGATTAACGGTGAAACAAAAGGATCTTTTAAATTTGGTTTATCCTATTCACATTTAATAGGTATGGAAATAACTATGGCTTCCATTGGGAATTACCGACGTGCTGAGGCAAAGATATTAAAAGGAAAAAGGCGGCTGTGAAGAAGCCTGTTTCTTATGCAGTTCAGAGCGGGCAGCGTTCTGGACTTGTAAGAAACAGGAGCTCTGTCCTTTTCGGAACTGGCTGCTCTGAATACTCATTAACACCATACTGGGACATCCAGGAGATGTGTGTCCGTGGCGTGCCTGCGCTTGGATTTTGTAAGGTGCAATGACGGACACTTAGCAAATCTCATTGGCCAGCAAAATTCAGATATTATGCTGCGGCAGGATGGAGTGTTGCTTATTGTGGTGCCGCGGCACAGAGCAGAGGAGCTGGTTTGAGGGCAATGACAGCTCTCAGCACTGTTTGTTGACCGTTTTGTTGCCTCCTGCTGAGTGTTGTCATTTCTATAGTCAGTGGGCTGTATTGAATCAGACAGCGGCAATAGGTCATTAACAGAAATGGAAGACATTCTCTGGCATGCAGAGAAAACCTCTCTGCTGCTTAAATAATAGCATTTATATCACTGGCATAATAGTTTACATGAAATAAATTAGACCCTTGCAGACACTTTTTAAGCAGAGCTGGCAAATAAAAAAGGCTCAGCTGCTCACGAGGGGCAGGGACGCCGTTTCTAAAAGGGGTGGCGAGGTCCTTTCCGCGATAAACCTCTGCGAGACAAAATAAATCTTTTGTAATTAGGCAGAGAGGGCTAACTGGGCAAACCTCGGAATTGAATGAATATCGGGCAGGTGGTAGCAAACGCCCCAGGTGTCACTTTCCATTTGCCCAACTGCCTCCACTGTTCCCCCGGTTTTTGGATTTATTTCAGGCGGAGGGCAGTCAGTTTCAGTCAGTTTTCCACTTCTAAAAAAGACCTAATTTAAGCCTGTATTTTTAGTTCTTTTTTTTTTATGGGAGCGTTGAAGTTATTAACTTTTTTGCTGCTCATTTAATTCTTTTTTCAGGTCACAGCTGAGGAGCTGCTTATTTAGAAATCACTCGACTTGTCGGTAGAAGGTCAATATATGTTGCTGTGTGACACAGATATTCAGATGCATCTTAATGAAAACAGGTTTTTACTGCAATGCTCAGCATTGTCCACCACCTTAAGAAAGACAAGTGGCTGCGAACACTAACAGACAGACATGCTTCCTTAATTAAAGAGCATTTTTTCTTCTGGCTAAGCTAGAACAGCTGGGGTGTGCAGAGGTTACTG
This sequence comes from Lepisosteus platostomus, assembly GCF_059453375.1. Lineage (NCBI taxonomy): Eukaryota > Metazoa > Chordata > Actinopteri > Semionotiformes > Lepisosteidae > Lepisosteus > Lepisosteus platostomus. The sequence goes on along the minus strand of NC_142620.1, from coordinate 4,974,317 downwards.
GACACCCATTTGAGGTTCAACAGACTGCAATTTCTAAGGTTTAGCAACTGATTCTTTCATGTTAAGTTGTTCTGTACTTTTGTTCTGTTTGTTCTTGATTTGTTTTTTGTTGCTGCAGACGGTATTTGATAACGGGGCTTATTTTCAAAAAAGGTGTTTAACCCCTTCATTCTTAGAAGCTGCCGAAATAAAGCGAGGCTCCCTCTTAGAAATGACAGCTGTTTACATTTGCATAACATCAAGGAGGAATGAGAATCTGTCTTTGAGGGGGCTGTGTGCAGCTGTCACCAGTTGTAATCGCAGGTTGATTTGTAGGTTGGAAGAATCGTCATTATAGCTTTCCAGCTCCTGTCATTAAAAGTCAGTGATAAATATGGTAGGGGATTGTTCAGAAAACAACACTACAAAATCTGTTTTTCCTCATTTTTTCCCTAGCCGCAAATATTTGTGGTCTCAAATCGTTTCCACCTTGAAAGCAAAGCCAAGGATCACTGAAGATCTGTTTTTCAGCCTTCACAGTGCCAAAGGAGACTTTACTTGAAATGAAAAGCTCTCTTCTTTGCACACAATATTGCCTATCCTAGCCAGTCAGCCAGTGGCTGGAGTTCAGGTGCCTGTTTATAGCTTTTATATAAACAAAACTTAAATTAATTAAAAATTCTGTTAAAACTTTGCTTAGTGGAAGGTTTTTTTTCCCTAGGCAACCTAGTCTAAGAATGTGACCTGCTGCCTGGAGGATACATAAGCTGTATTTGCTATTCCCAGTGGGAATGTTGCTTTATGTAGCTGTCAGACTTGTGTTCTAATGCTTCTGTTTAGCTATGCAATAGAAGAAAAGCAATGCATCACTGTAAATGCACAGAAGGATTTCTTAAATTAGTGTTTTCTTCCGGGCTTTCTGTTTATACAGTATATGTGGATAAAATTCACAAGCAAAAAAACTAGGTACATTAAAAAAACACAATGCTTAGTGGAAGTGTCATAATGCGCGATACAGAAATGCTAGGGACTCTCCTTTATTCCATACTTTTGGAAAGTTATAGACATTAAGCGTACAAGCAGAGTGTTTTTCAGAAAGCAGAGTGTTTTGTTTTATATACGTGTTCAATTATTCCAAGTATTTGAGAAATGATCATGACTACCTACATTATACCTCATCATAGCTCTTAAGACAGTGATAGATGGGTCTCCTGGTTAAGGTAAATGTAATATCACAGACACTACTAACTCAGAATTGCACAATTACAGCGTATAGGATTATACAAATTGATTTAATTTCAGCAGGACAAACAGGTTATTTTAAGACTTTGATAAAAAATGACTGGCAAACTTGTGAAATTACTCTCTGTGCCAACAATACTTTCTTTTTTAGCATTTTGCATATTTTTAAAAGAAAGGGAGACCCTTTCAAACGGGTTGACTGTATCAGTTCATCTAATTACTGTATGTTATTGCATAAAAAGAGGTGTGCACGTGTCTGTGCCTGAGCCACAGGGTTGATTTACTGTCATGATAAGTCAGAAAATATTGAATTAATAGACTATTTACTTGGTAAAAAAACACAGGGAAGCACAGGGTGGAAACCGATTCTTTAAAAAAAGACTTAAGACAGTTGTCATGCTTTGCTTTCTACTGAATATGTCAGTTCACACTCACTGCTCCTGAGTTTGGAGTCCATACTGTTAACTTTACATATTCAGCACTGCTCTTTTCTCCTGCTTGTTAGTTTATCTCTTGTTTACTAATTTGCTGTTGAAAGCAAACATGTCAGACCCCTTCTTACCATGGTTCAGTACCTTGCATAACATAATGGGAACAGTATTTACATATCTTAAAAATACTTACACTGGCATGTCGGAATGTGCGCTTGATGGAATCTCAGTGCTCTCGTCTCAGGACTGAGGCTGACTGGAATACATTTGGCAGCAGGAGCTGGTTCTTAAAGTGGGGAAAAAAGCCCGGTATAAAAGTGGAGGAGTCACTGAAAGAACATGTTCAAAATGAGAATTATTAGGATTTTTATTGTGTTTTAAAAGACCTGACTTCAAAAGACAGCCGGGAAACCTTGTCTTAGGAACTAATCTGTGCTTATTTCATAAGTAAGCTTTACAAAATACTTAATGTATAATATCACGGTTGTGGCGTGTTATTAGAATTTAATTATTTCTCAGCGTAGGAACGGAATATGGAAGGGGATTGTGTGAAAATGCAGTTTTTCAATGACAAATATTTAGCATCACATTAAAATACAATTTCTGTCATCGTTTAGATTTTAACATGATAAACACATACGCCTGTATCCAATTAACATTGCACTTTTTGTGACTTGTTTTTCATGCATACATTTCAGTAATGCCAACAGGAATTTCTTGAAAATAAATCTTTGCAGTGTCTGCAAGTCAAGTAACAAAAATGCATTATAAGGAAAACTATGAAGGATTAAAAAATAGATGAAAAAATCTGATGCTGCAAGCTTACTAAACTATATGAAGATTTAAGATGGAGTTTGTAAATAGTGTCTTCACTCATTCATGAAATAAGCATGCCAGTGCACAATGCTTTTAATATCATATTCATTTGTAAAAATCAGATTATTTTTTAGCATGCTTATAAATGCATTGTCATATTTATTCATGTATTTGTAGACTTTTTTATCTTTAGGTTTCAAATTCCTTATGTATGGAAAGTATTGGGGGGAGGGTAATGAGTTTCGAATTAATTAAATCACTAATTCCTCTCGTGCAATTAAGTTTTAATGCCTTCAGAAGGCACTGAATTACCGTGTTATCAGCTGAGGTTGTGCTGATAGTGATTTTGAGATGGTACAGATGTAAGGTTGTCAGAATCTTTCGATACTAATACTGTCCAGAGTTGGGTAGGAGTAATTTGATATGCTGTTTCCACTGCATCTCTAGCTAGGAATAATACATCCTGAAGAAGCCAGAAGGCGTGCTGTACAACAGAGGCCTGGGGAATAAAAATGGCCAGATTCTTGTTCTGCTGCAGTTAGACCCCAGGTATCACTTGAATTTAGTTTTTGCTGTTGGGGGGAAACATGTGACAAACTAACATGGCTCGCTATAATATAAAGCTTTAGCTTAGGTTAAAGAGAATCTCTGAACTTTAATGTGACAGTAATGAACAGGGCTCTGCACGAAACTCAACTCCTCGTGCATGTATTTCATCCTACCAAAAAGACCAGCCTGAAGCAGCCATCAGTCTTCTTGTAAATCCCTCCCAGTCTCCTGAGTCTAAACGCGGTCTTACCTTCACAGGATGTTGAGCACACATCTCTCACAGCTCCGGTGGGGCTGTAGGTGCTACACCTGGAGCAATCATACTGCCCCACTGCAGAGGGGTAGGGGCCTACATTTATCTCGCAGTGCAACATGTAGTGTGTCAAACAGTGGGATTTAGAAAAACATGTATTATTAATTATTATTTATATACCAGTCGTGATTCATGTGTAATTACAACAATATTGAATGTCTTGTTAGTGTCATGGGAATTTTTAAATGTACTCTTTGTCATTTGCTTGAACGTTTTTTCTTGAAATAGAATCCGTCTAAGGCCAGGGCTAGATATGGGGTTGGGTGTAATGGATTTCAAATTTAATTAAAACTTAACTCACTTTTTTAATTGGCGAGACATACGTGTGTGACCGAGCGAAGGTCTGTGGGAAATATATTCATTGTGGTGTTTAAATATGCTGATTACAAAATAAAGATTTATGGGGGAAAAGACCGGAAGAACAAGACTGGAAGTCGGTGGCAATTTTTACAATTAGTTGTGGGTCACCATCGCAACAGCTGAAAGTCATACTAATTTACCTGTGCCGCAAAAGCATGAAAGCGGGGCTCTCATGAATAAAAAGAAAAATTAATAGAGAGAGATTTAAGGTGGCAGCCAAACTGACTAAAATAGAGATGTTTTTTTCTGGATTGAAGAGAGAAACACAGAGCCTGTGTTATCTCTTGTTCACCCCTTGCCATCGACGCACTGCGCTGTGCTCCTGGGGACCGTGGGGAGAAAACAGTGGAACACGGACAGAGGAATTGACCACACCAGCAGCCCCCAGCCACACCTTGGGCACTGAACTGGAGTCAGCTGATGTTAGGGCACTTTACAGAAAACATTAGAGATGGACAAACAAAGTGTTATGTAGAATCGTAGAGCTCTGTAGTGGGATTGTAGATGCCCTTGTGGAGAAAAAGGCTCAAATGACTGAGCAGCCTCCTGTATTTTGTCCAGGTGCTGCTGCTGTGTAATGTCAGGAGAGAGGGGAGGGCTCATAAAAATATTTGTACCACGGTCCACGGTCATTACGTTTCTCGCCGCCAATCCGGTCGCCTGAATTTCTCTGATCATTGTGACTTAACAGCACCTTTACTAGGTGTTTAGAGATCCCTACCCCTGCCAAGTTGTCAGTATTAGTTAGGAATTCACTAATGAATTGCTGATTCACTTCAATGTCCAATGGACATGGAAAGAAATATCGCCAGTGTTTAATTCTTCTCACTGGGCAGTATGAACTGCTCTTGAGCAGCCGAACACAGCCCAGTATGTTCAATCTTCATCAGCATCCTGCTGTTACGTTTCACAGCCCTTTCTGACCAGGACTGAAAAAGGCATTGCTACAGTAGGTCACGTTAAAGCACACAGATCAGACAACAGTCCTTCTTGTCTTCCCTTTGTGTTTGAAGTTGAGGAATTTGATTCAGATCCTTAGAAGGGGGAAATAAAACTTTGCCAGTAAAAGCCAATTGAAACATACAATGTGTCGTTAATTACTTCCGTTAAAGCTCACGAACGCTCACAACACAAACTGCGCACTTTATTTGTTTTCCCTGGAAATACTGGGATTATTTTTCTCCATCTTGGTTGGACTTCTCCCTCTGGAGAAACATTTCTGCTGCCTTCATCCCAGGGTCTTAAGTCAGGAAACGTTTAGTTTGTTCAGCATCTCTGCTGCGTGTCCCATGTGCGCTCACGTACACAACGCAGGCACAAAAATTGCAACGCGTGGTTTGCTGTCCCTTGTAACAGACTTAAATGGAGTAAATTTTGAAGCCTACAACTGAATTACAGAGGATTACTCTTTTTTATAAATGGCAGGCAGCTGAAAGAGACAAGCCTGTGCAGCAATGCTGGAGAGCCCCTGCAGCGTCTGGCTCGACTCGTGATGTATTGTACTGCTAGCATTTCAGCTCCCTCCTGGGAGCCATGGTCCTGCCACAAGGTCAGGAGTTAACTACTTGGATTTTAGCTGTGTACCACTATCAATACGGCTCCTATGGAAACCCAACTTGACGTCACTTTTGAATCTTTGCTGCTGCTTTCCGGGGCCTCAGAAAAGTCAATAGGAACATTAGACGGGCGTCCTTATTATTACTTACCACTTCCTGCCAGCAACCTACCAATTCATTAGCAATGGGAATTTGGAAATCAGACCCGATCATTTATGCAGTCAACAGCGAGGCTTGTCTGCATTCATAATTGTTTGATTTTATGGGCCTGTCTTTAAACAAACATTGTCTATGGTAATGTGATGCCCTGATGGATGGGAAAGGTTTTGTCTGTGAATATCATTTGGATAATTAAAAATGACAGATGAAATCGCCCGCTGTCTTGACCCTTACTTTGTTCCCTGAGTAATGCCGAAGAGATGCTGATTGCTGTCAATCAAAACTCATTGGAGGGTTGTAAATTCTGCCAGCCCTGAACTCTGACCCATGGTGTTGATCTGAAATAGATAACAACCTTGAAATACCTTCAGAATTTAAACAGGTTTGGTACCACAGGGGCACCTTCCCAAAAGATATTCCTTCTTGCACTCTGCCTTATTTTCCTCTGTCATTCAGTGTCACTGGATTTACGAACACAACTAAGCACCAGTGCTAAACATTTTTAGCTCAAGGCTAAAAAAAGTCTGTAAGGAAACAAAGCATTAGTTTAATTTTGCTTTCCTGGAATTGCTGCTGCTTGATTTTTTTTCAAACGAACATTTGGTAATTGCCGTATTTTGAAAGCTCCGTTTTATTCTCTGAAAGTTTGGAAAAACTTCAGTATTGGGGCTGCATATTCATACAATATTTAAACCCCTTATTACATTTTGTTCATGAAGAGAGCATTTAGTAAGCAACACTAGACAGAACTTTTGTTCTTATTAACTGAATCTAGATATTTGGCATTTTTAACTACTTTATTAATGGTTACTTCAGTTTTGATGACTGTGTTTTGCTATACAATGCACTTATAAGGTGGGTTTTGAATGCCAAAATCTGAGGTTATTTTTAGAATCTACATAATGGAGTACAGGTATCACTGTTTAATTAGGTAAAATATTTCCCTAATATTAGGTAAAATATCCCTGCATTAATGAGTTTAGTTTTGTTTTACAGCTTGTTCCCCTTTATTTTAAAGTTTAATTTTGTATGATACAAAATGGAATTGAAATTTAGAAATTGAAGGATTTCTAAAAGCATTTTGCACCTCTTGTTCAATACTTGCTTGAAATATTTTGAAACTGAAAAGTGTCTTTATGCACCTACCGTACATGTTTTGTGAAACTATGTTGAACTTCATCCTGACAAGTCAATCTTGAGCTTAGGGGTATTAAGTCAAAATGATTTCGTCCGACTCCATGGTTGTCACATTGCAAAACATATCCAAGGTATCCAAGGTGCACTAGAACTATATCTAGAATTTATTTAGTTAAATGATAATCTGAAAACAAGCATTTAAACTTGGAATTCGTTTTCTGTCTAGTTGTTCATAAAAAAGAATTGTCAACAGCCAGCTGAAAGTGGGGTTGTGATCAGTAAAGCTGTAAAGAGGCTGACTTAACCTAATGTCTGGTTTATTGTGATGAAGAAAAGTTAACCCCAATTTCCAAATACAGTACATAAATCCAAAAGCAGAAATTAATCCCCTCATTTCTATATATCTCATTGTGTTGTGACTAAAGAATTTGATCCCATTGAGGAATTTCATTATGACTTCTAAGCACGAGGATTAATAAATGCTCTTAATGTAAAAGATATGCTAAGCAGCTCAGTATTTTTCTCACTCACATAGCCTGGTGAAACAGGCATTCAGGAGTTATAGCAAATAAAACCAGGTATACTGAGGTGAACTTCTCCTGTTCTGCGGGGTACCCTTTGAAAAGGTTTGTGTACATACAGTAGCATCCTTCTTGCACAAATATACTTTAGCTCAGAGGGACAAATTATCCAGTATCAAATATATTTCTTGACGTGAAAATGTTCAATCTATCAAAAACATTATGCAGGCTGTAGTTTCATTTATTAATACTGTAGACACCACTGGAGCCTTAGGAGTTCTAAGGGTATAATTTCACCACAACATGACAAAGAAATTTACCTCTAAAAGCTGTGATTACTAGCCACAGAGGCTGCCCTGCTGTGACAATTAGCTCTCAATTGTTAAACAGTTTTTATTACTGCATTAGGGACAGAGAATGTCAGTCTCTTTTCTTTTCCTTCTTGGAAAGGGAGTTGGGTTTATGACTTACATTGGGCACAAACACAAAAGACCCCACAATAAATTGTTTATTGGTCGTGAAACTCCATAGATTTCAGGTTAATTTAATTGAGTCTGGCTCGGTAGACTCCAAAGAGACTTATTAAAAGAAAGATTTTTGTGCTAGGTTATAAAGTCATGAACTCTGTAGTGTTTGGTACATTACTGTATAGCTCAGGATTGTTTACTGTCGGTTGCCTTTTTTAGTTCTTTCCATTCAGCTAAAAAAATTAAAAGGCTACTCTGTTATCGTTCTTTGCTAGAATGTTTGTAATATTATTTGTTCAAGATAAATACAAATGCGTGTTTTTCTTTTTAACTTTATTCAAGGTTTCCTGGTGAACTACTAATTATATTTGTACGTCTAGCCTTATGGAAGCTCAGTCCTTGAAAGATGGCTTAATTGCTTTTTTGTATATTAATGGTGTGATGTACTGTCGGAACGCGTTTCAGAGGCCTGTTCATGAGAGTTTCTCTCATAGAATAAAGAAATAAATTCTTCTTTTAGTAGCTCAGACATAATAAGCCTAATTAGAATCCCCCTCTGTGTTTTATGTACCCTTAAGCTTTCAGCTGTTGTGTGGTTTGGGTTAGAATCCACTGAATCCCAAATTATTAATGATCAAACTACGAGCTCACATCAAGAGAGTAAATTTTTCACCCCAATCTGTTTAGGCTGAAATCTTTCTTTACCTATTACCCTTTTAATTTCTGAGTGCATGACCATTATTTGAAGCTTCTGGTTGTGCCTCATCTTCCAGGACAGGAATATTTTAATAACCTTCTCAGGTAATAATATTTGTTGATATTCTTCATTCATGTGGTCAAACATTTTCATTTTATAGGAGTGAGTCAAACCACTGGAAGCCAAGAGACATAAATATCCAGATTAGCCCTTTGTGTGACTTGTCCATATTTGTACCCTATTATTAAAAGCCTAATTGCTGAATATAAGTGTGAAGTGATGGCAGGGAAGCTACAGTGCTGAAACAGTAGAGCTTTGACTGAATGTATTAAACTGAGCTAAAATATTTCTGTTCTTCCACACAGGATCCATAGCATTTCACCTCCAACATATTTACTGTACATGTTGTAAACTGAGCATATACAGTACATGATTACATGATTGCCATCCAGGTTCTTTAAAAATCAGTAAATCATTTTTTTTCATGCACATTTCCAAAATGAGTTACATGTAATTGTACATGTCTGTAAGAGTCTCTTGAAACCTGAACGTGCATTTTTAACTGGATTGATAGAATGCACTGAATGAAAGCATTAAGGCACACCATCTTCTGTTAAAGACTTCTATAAACCATAAGCTTGGTGTAAAATTTAGATTAGTAACAGCAGCAACACAAAGTTTCTGCACGGACTTTAAATTAAAATTGAGGCTCAGATATATTGATGACTGAATTTTTATTGTTCCTGTCAGTTTACACAAGTTCCTTGACACAATGTCATAGGTGAGGCTAACCATTTTGACAAGGGTTTTTTAACATGGGTTGCTCAGTGGTTGTGTCTTTTGTATAGAGCTTCACAGAATATGTGCTGTACATGTCCCTAGATGAGTACTTTTTGGTCAGTCTACACTGATTGCTCTTTTCTTCGAAATTCAACATTTTAAGTTGCTGAGAATATTTTACATTTCGACACAGCTGCATAACTTGTCTAAAGCTTTAATGCCTTAATTCTAATGTCTAATGACTACAAGTGCTCTTTCTAGTTTTGCATGCTTTGTTCATATACTTGAGGTTTGAAAGATGCTCCCTAATCATTCTGTAGGTGTGGTATATTAAGGCCAAATGAGACTGAGTGTTGTCACATTCGCTATCTAACGATTCTTTAAAAAAGTGTTCAGAAACCAGCTTCATATAATACTGTCTACCAGTTAAATTAGTTCCTGAATTAAACATGCAGTAAAAGGTTTAATATTAAAAATGCAAACCTCTTTTTTTATTCTCTTAAAGGGTGTTAGGCTTATCATGTCAGTATGTACAGTTTTGCTTGTGTGTCCTGCTCTTAACCAAGTCAGGCTTTTTTTCCCTGCTCTACCCTGACAGCCACTAATAATAACGCATGAGGACAGTCAGGCAAAATGAAGACAAATGCTGCATGTCGCTACGGAATCATAATCTCTCCAGACTCTGTAAAAGACGCTCTAACTGTATCTGGATGCTCTTTATAGCTTTTTCAGACCTGTGCATTTTCCCTGTGGTTTTAAAAAAGCATCAACATTGTGGAGAAATACATAAAGGCAACATATGGGCCTGTTAGTTAGCCAAAACAATGTGGAGCCACAGAGAATAGTGGCTGAGCTGTGCAGATGGATATTGTAAAAGATTCATGAGGAGAATAAAAGATCTAAAGGAAAAGTGGGCAGATACATCTAGTGTGGGGTGCAGGAGACAATAATGAACAGTTAGAGCCTACTATTTACATTTCCTGAATTAATTCAGTAGGATTAATCATAACACACTATAAACATATAAAACACAGGCTCATAAAAGCCTTCATGGCATGACTACCGTTTTAGTGAAAAGTCACTGCAAATCATATTGGTTTGTTAAGCAACTATTCAGATCTCGACTGTTTCGTCACCACACCATCTCTCTAATAGAGCAAATCTTTACCTTAACACGTAGTATTCTGGGGTTGTTTTTCATGAATAATAGGGCAGTCTTTTTCATTAAACAATAATTTAAAAAGCAAAACCTGTCTGTCCATCTAGCTGTTGTTTTTTATTTTAATAGCGCCGTGGAGAATTCGCAATAAGTTGGGGTGTTTTTGCTGCTCCACCTGCGAGACGGAGATCTGCTGGTTCTGCCGCTTGTGCAGCAGTCTGTTCTGCGCTCTGAATCTTTGTCGTTGACAAGGCGCCCTCTACTGGCCACAGAGTTAGAGTGCCATTTATTGCACAACACTGATACATCAATCACGCTTTTTTACTCTACGTGCTGAGGAAGTGAGCGCACATGTTCTTTCTTGTTTGTCTGGGTTGGTGTGATTGTGTAGCAATGAAAGCGCCTCATGTTATCTTTTGAACTAAGGAAATCCCTTTTCAAATTTCCTTTAAAGAAATCATCTCTCTCTGTTTGACAGGGCTTTGACAATCAAGAAATTGCTTTTATTGTGCTGTTGCAGAGCTGCTAAGATGAATACCAGTCAGAACTGTTGCCTCCATGAGTAGTGGATGCTGACGGATTTGTGACTTGTTGAACATTAAATAGCCTTCTGAAGATTTTTGCTATGAAGTAGTTATATTTACTAATCTGCCCTCTGAACAGGCTGTTATACTCATTTGTCACGTTTTTATCCTTGAGTTAAAAATCATTTTGCATTTTGGCAATTTATCGAGACAAAGTTGGAAAAAAATGCTTAGAAGCTTAACTCGGGGATATCTAGCATTTCCCTCGAGGTTCAGTGCTGGTTTCTCTAAGCTGTACAATGCTAGCCTGAGGTCTCCCCCATGACTAGGGTTAACAGTATGCTTAAACCCAAGTAAAACTCATCTTAAACAGACTCCTCAGGGACTGAGAGAAAGGTTGCTGCTTTCAAAAAAGTGTCCTTTGCATTAAGGTTGTTTTACATCAACACCTCAAAATATCAGTGTAGGAGCACACAGAAGGGTGGACAGGCAGTGGCTATAAAGACATGGCCTTCACCATAGGTTTCATTGACGTCCCTTTCCTGACAGCATTAGGGGATGGAATTAGCTGTGGCATTTATGAATAATTAAAATCCGGCCATTAAGTGTTGTGAATTTGGAATGGCCTCCGACCGGCTCCTTACTCCACACTATAGCCCAAGATACAGTCGGGCAGTAAAAACTAGCAATTAAAACTGAGGTAAATTAAACCATCTATAACTTCAACCTTCCTTCCAGTTCTCTCCTTAAAACAGTTACAAAGATAAATCTGCTGTAATAGCTTTGAAATTAAAATGCAAAACCCTGAACTGTTAAATTGCGATAAAGATATAATTTTTCTTACATTCTATACAGTATTTTACATACAGTACGTAACATTATATGTATACTAGTACACTATATACTGTACTTATATACGTATTAATAAACTCTGAACCTCATAACTTCCATAACTATCTTTAAATTATTAAAGACAAGTATAAGAAAGACATTAAAATCGATATTGTGATTCTACAAAAAATCACATATTTATTGTGCAGTTTAAGTTGTCACCTCTTACTAATTTAATGTGAAGTATTCTGTGCTCCCCTGTTGTTTTCAAATATTTTTAGGTATCGTTCTCATCTTCTCGTGTACTAAACAACTTCATGCTTCCTTCCTGCAGAAACAGCTGTCTACATTTCTTAAAAGGACTAGTGAGGAGAAAACACAAAACTGTGTATATAGAAAGCATAAAAATGGATTACAATCATTTTTAAAACTTGAACTGTAAATAGTAAAAAAGAAAACAACCTGAAATTATTACATTCATGTAAAACCTGAAGCATCCCATCTGTATGTTATTTTTTAAATCACAAAATGTAAAGGCTTATTAACTTTTACAACCATATGTTCCCTTTGAAGATGTTACCCTAGTATTTAGAGTGATGCTTCGACTACAGCTATGAAGTACCAACTTCCTGTAAGTAACATGGCCTTTTTATATATTTCTGTGCCGCAGCTCGTAACTGGTTTCAGAATCTGATGAGTTTGATTGCAGTTATTTTGAAGACAAATGCTATCAGATACTTCAGATAGTAGTTTGAAGCCATGCCTGAGCCTGATTCCCTAAACGGGTCTGTGCACATAATCGTTAAACAGGCTTTATTGGCATGTACAGGCGTTTTGAAGTTGTTTAGGTCCATTTTCAAAGGCAAAAGGCTGAAATAATGGACTTTATGTGACTAAAAGAAACAGTTCAAAATTCTGAAACTTTGTAGTGCAGTGTACAGCTTTAAAATAACTTTAGAGTGCTCATCTTATTTACATTTTTTAGTTTGACTTTCAGACATGTGTTGATGTCCCAGCATGCTGTCCACTGTTCTCCCCAATGACATTACCACTACCTGTAGACGTGAAGGCAGTGGACAGAGCTACAGTACAGTGAAGAGCAGAGTTATAAATAGGGATCACAGCTGGACACACAAAGGTTGAAATGCAGCAAAGAGCAGGGTGCTGCTGTAGCACCACGTGACTCTATGTGAAAGTTTGACACTTTCGCATCGTTAACAGACTCCTTCAACTTGTTTTGCAAATTAAAACCATCTGTCAGCAGTCCCCAGTAAAATGATTTCTTGATCCTGTTGGCAGTACATTTCAAAAACAGGGGGAGGATTAGACATTTCCTGGACTCTTATGCTGCTATTGTTTATCTGATTTTCAAATTAATGTAATATAAAAGCACATCTCATTAACATTTATCAATGGGATATTAAAAGCCTGCAGTCTATTATAAATGGAAATAAGCACTCTCAAAATAGTTAATTAAAGCCAGTATCCATGGGGAAAAGCTTTCAATTTAGGTGCTTAAACAAACACAATACACATATAGATATAGAATTCTTTTTGTACAACTAAAAAAAATAGTATGTATTAAATCTCCACAGCTTTCATGGAGCCGTTTTGCTCAAGAAATAGCAATAAATATAAACTCTGTATTAGAGCGTCTTGCAAAATGCTGTGAATATCACTGTCTTATGCGCTGTTGCTGTCAGTCAGGCATTGAGATGGACAAAGACATTTAACCTGTAATAACAAACATAAGATCCATTTTCCTGCCCCAGGGTTGTCAGTAGCAGTGTGTATATGACAGTTCTCCATAGACAATAACCTGAAGTAGTAATATTACACAACTGTCAAATATTATTGATGCTGTTTCAATCAAATGCGGATAAGTCGGAGAGCCTATAGTGGGAGGAATTTTTGGAAGGGTTTAGGAAGGTTAAATCTGAGCAACGCAGCTTCCATCTGGAATGCATTAGCTAAAAAGATTTATTAGCAGGAGTGCCGCTGCATAATTCTGTGTGGAAGGCAGAGTTCTGCATCTCATTTCCATTGTGATGTCTGTATGAAGAGTGAGGGCAAAGAAAAACAAACAAGGTGGCAATTAATTTTTAAATAAAAATAGACTTAGGTGAGGCTGCGTGGGTGTGGGAATCGCTTCCTTCTCAGATTGCTCAATTACGTACAATGAAAAGAGATCCAGCATTGATTTTGGGGGGGAACATTTTTCACAAGTGACATCTCAAGGTGTGCTAAAACGCTTCCGAAGGTGATGAAAGTAACAGCGGCGAAAGACAATGCTGAAACGAATCCTATCTGAACCGAATTGCCACTTTTCAAGCGGTGGGGTGGGCATTAGCTACATTTGAATAGAAAGGTACAGTATTTGCAGGAGCAGCAGTTTAGGTAAGCATGTCTAAAGCTAATAGCTGTCCTCGTCTGAACGCAGTCCGTGCTTCTGTGGGTTGTCTCCATACGTATCAATATAGAAAAAACGGTCCAATCCTTATCAGACATGAAAAGATACTATCTTTCAAATTTGAAGATAATGAATATTAAACAACAAACTTGACAAGATTAAAAACACCCCACCATTTAAGATGTTAAATTTATACCATAGATTGTGATTGATTTACATATCAAAAGATCATCAATGTTCTCATAGGAGACGATGCAGATTAATGGAAAAATCTTCAGTAATCGTTTGTAGAATTTTTAAACACTGTTGTGTTTTTTTGGATGACTTTTTAAGGGTCTTCATCTGCTGTTGACTCAGATGCTCTCCCTTGTTTGGTAATCCACTGGGGCAGACATTGACAGGATCAATACCGATCTGCATTGCTGTCAAAAGCCAGCACTTATTCCTCTCTCCCCAGCCCTTGCGTGTATATACCTCCTGGAATTGTGATTATGCACAGTTGATTCGTTTTGTTTTAAAGAATATTAATTCTTTAAAGGAAACCTGCCATTTTCATATCTCCTTCCTGCTGGTATTATTTTTTGCGTCTTTGAAATGCGGTACAAGTGCTAAAAATCCTTTGGGCTTCATTGATAAGGGCCATAGCCAGGAAGTGAAATCTGCCCATCTTTGTGCGTGTGGTGGTTTATCATGCACTGTGTTATACATCAAAGGTCAGCTATCGATAGGAATCAGAAGCCATTGATGAACCCACAGAATGGAATGTGAAACGGTGCCACACAACAGCTGGGCAGTGGATGGACACCCTTTTAATGGGCTGCCAAACGGATGCTTTATTACTTCTAGTTCACCTTACAGCTACAGTGATAATATTGGAGGTGCGTCTGTAGACCTTCTAGCTCATTTTGCATTGAATTTTATGTTGAATCTCTCTAATGTTGTAACCTCCCAGAGACCATGAGTGATTGTTTCCTATCTATTTAAGAAAAATATATTTGTTTTATTATTTAATATTTAGTCTATTTAAGAAGAAAATAATTCATAGCTAATGATAGCTTTCAAAAGCCTTTACCATGCTGGAAATGGTTACAAATACTGTACAGTACTTTACAATTGCATTTAAAATATGTTTGTAGAATTTAAATTTAAAATGGCATTTAAAATGCATTTAAAAACTGTTTTAATAGTGTCTTTATATACTTTTTAATCAGCAAAGGCAAATTCAAATCTGTCTGAATGGGCAAGGAAATTAAAATGAGAATAGCTGTCCCTTGAGCTTGATGAATAGAAAATCTTGCCTGTTATTTATGGGATGTTTATCCTCAGAATGGAGGACAAGTAGGGACACACAGATAGTGGTCAAAAGATAAATGTGCTTATGAAATCCTAATTAATTAGTACACCTGTACCTCTTTTATTATTATTTAGAAAGATTTCTCCATGGTATTCAGGCAGTATCAAATTGAGAACATTATGAGGCAAGCAAAATAAGTGAGCTACCGCTGAATGAAACATTTAAAGATGAATAAGAGCAGGACAGATGCCTGGAGGAGGTAAATGAATTGCCTATAACCTACAGTACATAAGTATTAACTAACGCTGCTCTCTGGATTGTGACTAATAGTTGAGTGTTAAAAAGGACTCAGTATCAGGTATACTCTCTCACAAATACTTGGCAATTTCAGGTCCATTACGGCTTGCTTAAGTCATAATGTGAGCCGAGAGGATAATACCAATAAGAAGAAAACTAAAATAAAATTATATTTGTCTCCTCAAGGGTCATATATTTAATCCATCTGTGGTTCAAATGTGGGAACCACTTAATTTTTTTCCCAACAAGAATAAATGTGAGCACATATTGTACTTGAGGTAAATACGTATACTGGACGTGTGCTTTGGAGAAAAGTGTTTAAACTTTAAGGAAGCACTATTCTTGACTGCGAACCTGTAAAAGGGCAGTAAGATTTCTTTGATCAGCGGAAAAAAATATCTGAGTCTTACAGGTGCTTTTGCTCAGGGGCGTTAGGGGTTTTGCTCATAATTTCATGTGGTTCGTAGTTATTATTTAAGCCAAGGAAATATAATGAAGTTACATTTTAGATTTAAAGCTGTGAAGTGAAAAGGACCCTTCCAGTATGCATGAAGGTATTATTATTATTATTTATTATTATTATTTATTATTATTATTAACATCTTTATGACCATGTAGAACAAATGAACAGATATAGATTGCATGATTATGATTGTAAGTATATATAATAACTATATGCATGATAAAAAAAGCATTTGTTAGATAAATGAGAAATTATTAATCTGAATGTTTAATTTCCTTAATTATATTATAAATAAAATATAATGTACAGTGCTTTTTGATAGTTCCTAGAGGCTTGTGTAGTTTGTGCAATTTTTTTCGAAGGGATCACACGGCAAAATAGGCATTTTGTTGTGTTTTAAAGTGTAGCGTTATCATGTCTCCCCTGTTCACATTCTAATTAAAGCCAGAATTAATACAGCAAACATTAATTAACTTTTGTTTGTTGCTCCAGCATTGCAGGTTCTAAACTAAGCCTTCCTTTTTTTTTTAAATGCAGCAAATTTTCAAATAACAGCCATAACAAAATAATGCATCTAAATGAAGGCCTGATTGTTTGAAGTATTTCCCTTTGGATAAGCATCACCTAATAAAAATCTATTTACTTTTACCCCTCCTCTCTGACAGAATAACAAACACGTGAACATTAGGCTTAAAAGAATCATTAATTAGGTCAAAAACTGACAAGGTCCCACATGATTGCGAAGCAGCAATTTCTCCTTACTTGACTTTAAACTACTCTTTAATTACTGGGGAAGTTTGAGTTAGAATGTTTGAATTTAAATTCCACAGAAATGTAAATGCCGAAGCCGTACCACGGGGAATGAAATAAAAACACAAAGTGCAGTAGCAATTCACACTGTGCAATTTATATTGAACTGCTGTGATTTGAAAGCGTATGTGGTTAAGTCTGGGGTTATTTACCTCGGCAACTGAGCTCGGGTTTGTGGTCGTACAGTACAATCGTACGAGAGGGTTTGCCATCATGTTGAGCTTTTTTTTGTTTGTTTCTTTTAAAAGGACCGTTTCCATTTTTCCTTTCCATTATCAAGAATCAAGATTCTTGATCTTTTACCTTTTTAGAAGCCATTTAGAAAAAAAATTAAGCTAATTCATGTTTTAGAAGAGCTGCCTTCATCTGTCAATCTCAAGGATATTTCAGGATAAAAACATGACATTTGCATATACTGTATGTTGTTGCTTCTTTTTGTTTGAAGCTTTGGAAAATAACGATATTGGCTGTCATGTGTCCTCCATTGATGACTTAAACAATTCTGAAGTTAAGAAGCAGGCAGGAAAAATTATTGATAACCAATCCCACCTGGGTTACCCACTGTTTCTTAAACTTGGAAACCTTAGATGTTTCCAATCTACTACTGTAGTTATGTAGTATGTGTATGTCTTAAGATAAGATCACTTGATTAGCCATATATATTAGGAATTTGTCATTTCGCATACCCCAACTCCATGAGACACAGACAGGGAGTGAAGCACGGGGTCAGAGCGCAGGGTCAACCATTTCTACTGCGCCCCTGGAGCAGTTGGGGTTAAGGGCCTTGCTCAGGGGCCCAATGCAATAGGATTCTTCTGCCAGCCGCGGGATTTGAACCGGCAACCTTCCAGCCACAGGCGCAGATCCTGAGCCACAGAGCCACTGCTCTGCCACTTAATGACATCTGTTGTCTTATCTGTGTGTGGTGTAAGTAGAATGTGTTTACAACACCAAGTACACCAGAGTAAATTCCTTGTACGTGAAATATACTTGGTGAATAAAGGTAATTCTGACTGTGGTACAGTACAGTATTTAGTTTGTCTTCAGAATATGCAGTTAAATATTGAATGTTGTACGTCTTTGGAAAAGAAACCCTTTACATAACTGCAATTTTGTAACCTCTTTAATGTGTGTGCTTTTGTTTTTTTTAATGCAGCTTCAAAGTTAGTTTGTAATTATAGGTCTCTATGAAATATTTAGTACCCTCAAAATGCATGTGAATTCTGTCTCTTAACATTTGTTAAGGTGTGATTGTATCAATTATCTGAAAAATATAAGCACTTTCACGACTGGCAGATTTCAAGCAATTTTAATAGCAGTTTGCTTTTTAGACGGAGGGCAGACAGTAATGGCTTTGACTGAGATTATGGGAAATGTATTTGTAGGTGATATCAAGCTATACAGTGAATTCTGCCCTGTAACAACAAAGCCAGTTCCTCTGTATGTGTAAAACATAGCTGCTTAAATGCATGTTTTTTCTGATGAAAAATTAGACAATGAAGTGTTACCATATCGTATTGTATTTATCTGTGGTCTGCTGTTCCAAGCTTGGGGAGTGTACCCAAGTCTTATTCATCCCAACCAGGAGTGTACAGTAGCTGTAGTGATCGGTAAAGTGGAGCTGTCAAACTTAGCTGCTGTCTGAGCACTATACATCACTTGTTGTAGACAAACAGTAGTAAACTGATAGCAGAGATTTATAGTTTTTTTGTTTGTTGTGTTTTCTTTAATTCAGAAAACATATGGGGCCTGTTATAATGATTTATTCTTACGAGTGTTTCAATAAATTTTACGCAGTTACTTCACTGCAAACTCTTTGTGGAAGACTTGTGGCCAAGGACGTGCTGACTCGTGATGAGGTTTCTGTGTTCCCTTGAGAATCGTGCATGCCTGGTTTGTAAAATCGAGTAATTGGGAATGCAAAACATAAGAGACTGAAGACGTGTTTGTCCAAATACATTTCTCTGAGCTGTTGTGTTGTTATTAGTCCATTGTTTTTCATCAGTCCAAAGCTACCTAATTTATCAATAGATGAAAGAAAATGTTGGCTCTGAGTTCTGTTCAAAAGCACTCCAGCATTCCCAGTCCCTTCATGGGGCCATAGCACAATCTCTCTTTCCAGGGATTTGCATTTGGGTTAGCTTATTGTGCACTTTGTAAAACTATAATGAAATGAATACATCACAGGATATTAAAGAAAAGAAGATTCAGCACAACACCACGTCTTTTGGTGTTGTGGCACAGCAAACAGTGCCACCCTGTGGTGGGCCTCAGAAGTTTATTTTCTTAACAGATACCCTTATCCAAAGAAACTCATATACAGGGCTTATAGTGATGCCACCTTTATACACATCAGATATTCTCAATATAGAACCAAGATGCTTAAGTCTCTTGATTCAACATCAATTTTTTTGTCCCTACCAAAAGGGTGCCTTCTTCACCATATTGGTGCATAATCCAAACCTATGTTAAATAAAATCTACCTCATTTCTTATTCTAAGCCTTCTGTTTTTAAACAATAGCATTTTTAACATGGTTCAGTGTGACCTACAGATTTAGTACAGATATATATATACAGTATGTAGATGATTATGTTAAAAGAGCCCTTCAAAACCAAAGTGAGTTTACCAGCTGATGATGTTCCTTATTCATAATGGCCATTGACAGTCTGGCATCATTCGATTGTCAGGGGGATAATCTCTGTCTTGGTTCTGGAGAGCTCAAATCCAGCAGGTTTCATAGGTGATCATCAGGCAATGCATTAATTGTGATCAAGGTAAGCAAGCGATCAAGGTTGTTCACTTCAGTAATTTATGGATCAATTGGAACAATATCCACATCCCCTTCAGACCAGAAAGACCATGGTTTCCATGATCAAAACCAATTTCTTGCTTAGCCAGTGAGTAACTCAGACGTGTAACCCAGTTTTTAAAAGGATGTTATTTAGGCTGGGTCTAGATTTAGAGAATTTGGGAGCTGTGTGAGTTGCAATCTCCACCCTGGCCCAGTTGTGTGTCCTCACTTGAAGAATTGTGGTCACAGTCAGATGGTGACACAACTATTGGAACTAACATTGGTCATATAGTGCTCACCTGTGCTGGGGGGGAGAGACTCCCCCAATCAAGCCACTTGCTCAACACCACTCACACTACTCGATCACTCTTAGACTTATTGTCTACTGTACACATTGCAAACTTTTAAATGTTGAACGATAGTATAATTAAAATTTCATTCACAAGATGAAAGCATGGTGAGAGCTGTAAAGAAGGTTGTAGAAAGTATTTTCTAAGACAGTTATTTCACGCCCCTCCTGGACTCTGCTCAGAAGTGTTGCATTATTTATTGTGTTTTATCAATATTACAGACGCTCTGCTGCTCGTTGGCTCTTGCAGGCAGGTCTCAGAGTCTCTCAAACATTATTGATGAAGATCATGGGGAAACCTGGCCTGAGCAACGGAAGCCACATAAGGAGGCTGATAACATTGCTGACCAACAGAAATAATAATAATTTTGAGTAATAACGTGTATTATTATTCATCATTGTTATCATTATTGCTTTTATTCTTATCTGTGATGTTCAGTATTTCAGTGATATTTGTATAGAAGATAAATGTATCTAAAGTAAAGCAATTGCATTTCAATTGGTAAATCAATGTGTTTATTATTTCTTGACAAATAACGCGTTGAATCCCCCACCCCCCCTGCAAATGCAAAGTTAAAGCTGAAATTTTGATTAAAGTCAGACAGTCAAAAAGCGCTCCTGGTAGAGAGCTGTTATTTCAAATGCAAGTGTTGAGTAATGCAGCATATGAATTGGAATCTAAAACTGCTTTCAAACAAAGGCTAGAATTAATGTTAACCTTTACAAATATTTTTAATTCCTGCTGAATCGGGGCTGTACTGCTTCGTGGCATTTGTATCTTTTTAGAGGAACTTAGCTGTAATAGCTCTCTAGAGTTAGCAGTGAAAGAGACATTAAGCTTGAGTAGTTGCTGCAGAGGGTGTTGCTGCTTCTTCAGGCAGTGAGCTATTGACATCCTGGCATTTGGCCTGTCTTTCTCCCTGGAGGCCTGCTTCCTTCTATTGCAGCCTTGTATTGATTGGTTAATTTGATAGTTCTATCACCAATCAGCTTGTGTCTGACCTTTTGCCTTGGCAATGATGGCAGAGTCCTCATTTCTCCATTGTAGACCCACTATATTGACCTTTGCAAAGAGAATGTCAGAGCAGCCCTTGATCTTAACCTGTCACTACATTTGTTATAACTGCAAGTCACCCTTGCCCTTGATTCAAGACAGCCCTTAATAAAGTCTTATATTCTATGCAAGATCGGCTCTCCTAGGTTTTAGTTTTTCTAAAAAAACTGCTGCAATAACAGTTATGCATAGAGAGGTGCAGCTTTAATATGTATTGCTATTGTTTTGTTATTCAATTGATATAAATGGTTTCAGAAGTACTACATGTACAGTATACATTAAATGTGCTTTATATTTTTTTAGATAGCTTGCTCGTGAGAAAGAAATTATTATTGCACAGGATGAACTTTGTAGTTAATTGTTCTTGTTTATTTGAACATGTCTGTTTTTTTGTTGTGTTGTTTCATTTGTTCTGGGGCGTTTATGCAGAAGCCTTTCACTAAGGGGTAGAACTAGTTTTGTTGTTTTATTCCTCCCTATAAGAAGGAAAAAAGACTCTAATTCAGCTCTTAGGATGATAAAGAATAGGAATGCATTTCTTCATAGCCATTGTCTTGTTTGATGAATGGAGACTGAAGCCATTAACGACATTAGCGTGTCAATCGTTACTCCATCCGTTCTGAAATGTTCAAAGTGCGTCGTCTTCTCAGCAAAGCTCCCGAGCTGCTTCGATTGTGGCTTGATTAGGCAGGTCTCTCTGCATGTTCCAGACTCATGAACCTACCACTGTGATAGAAATACACCAGCAGAGCTATCCACAGAGCGAGGCAGTGTGTGATGAGGCACACATGAATCAAAGCACTCAGAATTTCAGCAAACACCAGGGCTCAGCCCTCTGGTCATACAAACAGAACAAACAATATATCAAGCAGCATAGACGCAGCGACATAGAGAGGCCATGAATTAATGCGCTGTCTTAATATGCTGACCTCTGACCCCTAGCGTCTGTATTTGTACTGTATGTGACCAAGTGGCTAAAAGTCAGCTGTCTTGGTGAAGGTGAAATGGCACAAAGCAGACAGGCTATGAGCGTTCAGTTAATAAACTGAGAACAAAGCAGAAAATGCAGGGATCCAATACAGTGGTAACAGAAACATACCTTCTCACCTCACGCTGAAGCATCCTTCATCAAGTTTAAACTTTTTGTTGCTGTAGTGGAGTAATTTGATTTTTTTAAACAATTCATTGAGGTAGGCAAAGTCACAGAACAACTGGAATGGCAGGATCTGGCGATCATTCTAAACATGCCGATTGTTTCCTGGAAAACCCCAAAACACCCCAGCACACAGTACACAGTATACAGGGAGTGCACCGGCAGTGTAACATTAGAGCAGGGTTTCGTCTCCCAGTCTCAGTGTTCGGTGAATAAAGTCGGGATTTCTTCCTGCTCAGTGTTAAATCACCTCTCCGGCGTGGGGTTGACACAGAGGTGAAGGCCGACAGTGCCACCAGAACGGTCCCAGCGGGTTTTTGCACCAGGCTTGGCTCTGGCGCAGTGAAAGGCTGAGAGATTACTGTGGAGGCAGTAAATGGGAGCACAGCACCAGCCCTGGCAGCAAGATGTATTACCAGTCCTAGTAATCAAGTGAAGAGTGGAAAGCCGAGCCTAATGGACTTGGTGTCCATTTAGGAGATTTGAAAGGGTCCCCTTCTCGCAGAATTGGGACACTTTCTGGGCACCCTGTCCCCTGGACAACTTTCAAATATGTAATAGGAATATATAGATTATACTGTATGTATCATATTTAAAATTGCATGCAATATTAACTGCACAAGTGTAAGTGACAAATCTCACTGGGGAATGGGACATGGCCTTTATGTAAGATTCTGACTTTTGGCACTTCTTTTTTACAAATTCTACAATTCCACAATTTTTGTAGATTTATTTTCCTTTAAGATTGTGTATTTTCTATTCCTCAGTTAATGTCTTTTACGTGTACATTTAGTCATGTTTCTGTGTGTGTGTATAGAGCATAGTTCTAACAGATCTTTTTAACATTTAATGTTTAGATCCATTCTCTCTTTAAAAGAATCCCCCCTGGATGAAGAGTCTCTATGGCCTTCACCCCGGCTGCACTTTGTGCCTGGGAAGCAGTATCCTCTTTGGATAGCATCTCCAAGAGGCCGCAGGACGGTCCTCATGGGTTTTGACAGGCACTGAGAGCTTTGGAGATTCTTCCTGATTTTCTTCTGTGCTCTGCAGCTTTCACTTCAGTTTCACTGCCTGTTGTTTGGTTCAAGCTTTTTTTTTTAAAAAAAAAAGCTAAAGATTAGTGTCATTTCATTTTGTAGACTGATTCTGTGCTCTCACTGGAATATGAAGTTTGATCATGAAAAGGAGGCAAAGTTGATTTCCATCTGTAAAAATAACTGAAGTGTATGGTTTGAACTGGGAGAGTAATTTTCTGAGCATGTGAAGGTGTATGTGCAACAGATCTAAAATTAAACATTGAAAAGAGAAATTGTGGTATAATTAAAACAGGTTCTTGATTAAATGGCATTTATTCATAGTCGAGCAATATAGTCTTGTAACGTTGTATTGAGTCTCCCTGGTTTCGGAGTTTAATATAACTGCAGAGAATTTGGTTTTGTAGGTTTTCCAAAGCAGCCTATACTGTACGTATTCCAGACAGTTATAACCGTATGACACTGTCTGACCTACTGCACGATAGGTGTTATCTGTAAGAACAGAAACACGGAAAAACACCCTTGTCTTTGTATTTGAACTTGAATGGGAGCAGGAGCTGTTGAAATGCTATCTTTGAAAATATTAATAAGCCAGGTGTGTCACTGATCTCTGCCAGTAATGCATATTACTTGTACACCAAAGATTAATGTGTGGATAAGCTTAAGATTTACCACATAAAAGTGAATAAAACTACATTTAAAATTGACTGTAGAATTTAATTCTGCAATATTAAGGCGCAAAGGGTTGTGGTAGAGTGCTTCTTTAGATGTTAAATTGAGCATCACTTAAGTCATATAGTAGATTCAATGGCTCTTTTCAGCTTTTATGCACAAAGTACACCAGCCATATTTCCATCTGAAGTAACTCATAAGCAATATATCGTATATGTTTATATGTGTGGTGTATAATATATATCATAAAATATGAACCTATCATCTGTTTTCAAAACCTGAAGTACTGTACTGTACATCTCTAAGATTTTTAGATTTAACACAGTTAAGAGAATGTGTTTATCAAGACACTACTGTTTTGAACATTTAGTTAAGACTTGAGACATCTTTGAAAACAATATTTCTGCTGTAAGAAAATATAATTGACTGTTTTAAATATACTTTCCTCTTACTGATGTCATAGGGCTGGAAAGTTCAGAATGGCTGTTAAGTGGAAAAAGTATTTTCTGCATGGGGAAGCTTTACTTTAAGTCACAGCTTAGTTCCAAAAGAGTAACCAGAAGGCAGTGTTCTGTCAAGAAGTGCAGATTCAGAACTTTCAAGTAGTTATAATAGAAAAAAATTGAGTATAGATTTCTATTTGATGGAGGGTGTGCTTGGGGTCTTTAAATAGCCTAAAGAGATGATAGCTGCCCTTCAATCAACAGCTCAACAGTGGCGACACCAGTACAGATTCCCTGACAGAGCCTGTATGTTCCCGGTAGTTCCTATAGACACACTCTGCACTATTCTGTGAGTAGTGTTTGGAGTGCTTCACTGAGAGGGCACTCTATACAGTAAGTGTGTGTGTTGTAAGAGAGCACCACTGTCATGTGCAGGACTCAGTGACAGCCTGGTCTGCACCTCTCTGTTACCATGTCATACTGTAGATGTTATGTGGTACAATAAAAAAGTCAGCATTTCATGAGTCATGAGTTACTTCCCTCTGCAAATATGTATTTGTTTCTTTTGAATATTTTAAGGAAAAGACCATTTGTAAAAATAAAGGATATCGGTGCACTGTTAAGAGAATTCAACTGGTCTCAGGTGTTCTGACCAAGAGCTGGATACAGAAAAGGTAAGGAGCAGGTGCAGAGAAGGAGGGAGCCCACTGTAATGACAGATTGTTAATCACTTGATTTGCTGGGTGGAGTTTGCCTGTGAAGAGTTTTGGTGGGATCCAGCTTGGCTTTGTGTGTTTGCAGATTTATATATGTCCGAAGGGGATATGTTGTTATGTTCATATTATTTATGGTGGACATTACTGTATCTTCACTGCATGCTGATTAAAGCCTTCACAACCAGATACATATTACCTCTTGCCACTTTTATTGTTTTTCTTATAGGCTCATAAAAGACCCTGGAGATAATTACTGCAGCTTTAACTTTGGGCTCACAGGGAAATGAATGTCCATAAATACCCTTCTGCCTCCTAACTTTCCAAAACCCTCATCTAATTCAGGTCTGGCGACAAAATGATCACCTCGTGGTCAACGTGTTTGAAATATAAATGATTGAAGTTGACTAGCTGAGTGTCAGAATGTCCATTTGTCTGCCTTACAGTTGTCCTTTCAGCTTTCCACAATGCTCTTAATGCAATTTAAGTCTAAATTAAATATATATATATAATTCTTTAAGGAACCGCGACCCTCACCAGGAAAAGCGGAGTGAAAATGGATGGACGGAAAGATAGATAATTCTAAAGGTCACTGCCAGAGCAGGTGTTAAGGTAATATCGATGAACACATGCATCAGCTGATCACATTGATCTGATGTTCTCATCCAGCCATTTCTTCAGGGCAGCCAGGGTATCAGCTTCAACTAAATGGCTGGGTAGCTTCTTCCATTCTCCCCCAACCCTTTGCTTAAGGAAGTGCATCCTGTTCTTGGTTATTTATAAATTGTTTAATAATCAACCTCCTTGGAGCCAAAGTCATGGGTCTCGTACATTATAAACCTCTTGAGAGACTGGAATTCAATAGGCTTTAAGGTGGTTTGATATTATCCAATATTTCCTCATGAAAATATGGAGTTACTTATCTGCCCAATTGTGCGTGTTTGCATTGTTCATGGACTCATTACATTAAGCTCTCGCTTCTTTTTTCAGAGAGTATCTGTTTTCCTTTTTTGTGCGGAGATAAAACAGCAGCCCTCTGGCTTCCATGCAGAATGTAGAACTGGAAGTGAAAAGGTTTTTTTCTTCTTCTGTGCGTTAGAGTGACTTGAAAAGGTGTTTGGATATAAAAGGAAAGAATACAAGAGTCTGGTTATTCAAGGTGCTTCTTAAATGCTTATGAGAGCCAGAGGTGTTTAACCTAGATTAGACCTAAGAGGTGTGAGGGCTCTTCAAAACAAAGACAAGTTCAGGGTGGTTTCCTTAAGGATGTGTCAAGGGCAATCCAGACAAAGGATGAATGTATCCTTTAGCAGCCGGATAAGTATCTTAGAAAAGGCAGCAGAAACCAGTTCTTTCCCTTCAAGAACTCCCTGCCCATTCAAGTTAATGTGGCTACAGCGAGTTAACAAAATATGGGACTATGATGATGGCTTATCTTAGCCTTGAGGGCATACCACTATAACCCCACCACAGAGCGATAGGCTTTCTGTGAGTCAGAGCCGGGGATCAGGTATATAAAAAAGACATTGTATTAAAGAAATGTAGGACTTGTAGGAATGATTAATGTACATTTTATCTGTCCTCATATCAGGCTAAGTTCCCAAGACAAAACTTTTGCTGAATTCTTGGTTTCTCACAAAAGAAGACAAGAGTTATTCTCCATTGATTTTCCGTTTGGCTTTTTTTTTCTAAAACAACGATACACCTCTGGGAACCCTTCCCATTTCAATTCTTTATGTGGCCGGTTTCCTATGGATGCATTGTAAGTTAGTGACTCATTTTTTACACCGGGACACAAAAGATGTGTCAGTCGAGTCTCTGGCGGTCGGCACGTTTGTTCCCTGTAGAAGAGAGGCCTCAGAAATACAATAAATAAATCAACACAATTCTCTCACGATAACAGAAGGACAGCGGCCCATAGAATCTCACCGCCCCCCTTTCACTAGGTATTAGGATCTGAGAGAGATGCTCTCCAATTGTAACATTAACGAGATATACATTTTTAAGGCTAGTAACAGCTGTATCCAAGGCAATACAGAGCTGATTTCTGCTGTTTACATTTCACCCCAAGGTACCCAGACTGTTATTAGAACATTTTGCTTTTTGCATTCCATATTGTGTGCACGCCTCAAAGGTAGATTTAGCAGCAAACAAACCACATTCAAAAATTCATTTTCTCAGCCAAGCCCGGTCTGGTGCAGTCCCTGTTTTCGAAAGAAGATCGGGTCTGAATGCAATGCTTCAGATCACATAAAAGGGTTTGCATTTATTTGCATCATATGCTATTTGCCGTTCTCAGAATGTTGTGTATCATTATTTTAATAGATTTTCCTGAAACAAACCAGGTGTAGCTATAAAACAGTGAATTTTGAAAGAGTTCCAAGTTATTTTGTTCTAAAGCGAAGGTGGGTAAGATCCTTAGGACTGAACTCATTTGACATTTCACACCCAAGGAGAAGTACCCAAGGACTTCAACTAATCGGTTAAATCCAGGATAGTACAGGTTTGTGCATAGAATGGTACTGATGTGGAAGAAAGAATCTTGTACATGCATGTTACAGCACAAGAAAAGCAATCTATAACATTCTCCGGTGAACATTGACAACATTCTCATGGTTGTTAGTTATTTTCTGTCGGTCTTTCAGTCTCCTGTTTCAGGAAATGCATCACTCTGCAGCTGTCTTTTTGGACGAGACACAGCTCGGGCTAATGCAAATTGCCAAATTAATAATAAGATAGAGGAGGGGATATTGTCTGTGTCTGATATCAGGAACGGCCTTTTTTATCACGAGGAACGCTTGATTTATTGTGAGGATAATTTAGTAGGTATCTGCTTACATGTGAGTCAGCCTCCTGTTGTGCATGGGTAAGGTCAAAATATAATTTAAGATGAGTGTAACAAAAACATACAAAAGCTTACAAAAATAAAAAAATAATAAGCACATTCATGCATTATAAACATGCAATATACATACAGTGTGTTATATGCAGTACACAGAGTGGTTTATATACATACACACATTTGTTTGTCTATACTGATTAGAGTTTTAACTTATTTTTGCAGTGTCTTTCTTTTCCAGTGATACCTGTGTTTGTTCTGTGGAACAGGTGCTGGGGAGTAGCATGATCTTAGATCTGACAAACAAGGTCTCAAGAGTCGATACCGTCTTTAATTTACTTAGTATTTTTAACTTTAGAAAGCGATTGTCCACGCGTGGAATGTGCGTGATTTGTGCTACTGTACATCATGAATCCTGGCAAAGGCATTGATTTTCAATGGCATGTAAAACAGACATTATCAATTAATTTCAAGACAGTGTACAGTAGGTGTATGCAGCCTATTATCTATTACAATAAAGAAGACAACAGGACCTTACATTGCACTCGTTCTTTATAGATGAGTTTGTGAGTACTAACATATTTCGATTTTGCCATGCAAATAGCATTTATTAGGCTTCAATCAATTGGTAATCTCCAAACACACATGAACTAAACACACACAGTTTCACCTAGCAGATGAATCAATTACAGTTTTTATGATTGAATGACATTCTCACAGTTTTGTGGCCTTGTCATGTGGACGTGAAATGAAAACAAAAAAATACAATATCTGTATTTTTTCTGGAAATGTTCTAGTGTTTTGATTTTTTTAATAGTTTTAGTGAACAGTGTGAACCAGCTGAGAAATACTGGATGTTTGCTCCTTTTCAATTTGCAAAAGGAGAGGAAGTAAGAAAAATTGAATAGATATTTAAATAAAACAAAAAGAACTGAAGAAGATCGGTGTCACAGTGTTGTGTTTTGGTTTCTCTTGTTTCTCTTGATAAATGGAATCAGGGTTTGTTAAATCTGGATTTCTTGAGTGTTGATTTTTTGTATCACTGTCTAACCACTGTCATTCAATAATCCATTTGTTGTGGACAAATTTTAAAAAATGTAGTAACTAAACATGGCTGTACTGTAGCCCCTTGAAAACCTTTTGTCTTCGAGCATTGTACTGTAGACAGGTGCAGCAGTTTTCTTTTCAACTTTTCAGCAATGAGAAAGGGCTGAGTGAGAAGGAAGATTAACTGTCTAGTCTCTGCATTAATTCATGGAAATGGAGACATGAAAGTCTGGAATTGGTTCACTCATGTACAGAAATGATTTCTGTAAAGGGACAGTAGTCTTTATTTCTGCGACACCACATAATACCGTCAGAAGGAGAATTTATAATTTTGACCACTGAATACAGTACACATATACAGTAGTACACTGATATTGAGAATATGTATGTATAGGAATTTGTTGTCTGTGGTCTAGAACCTTCATCAGTAGTTTAAATTATTCATGAGCAGCTCCTCGAAAGCAGGTTGATATGGAGCCTCTAATTTTCAAGTTCAGTAAACACTAACCCTGTTGTATTTGTATAAGCTCAAAGTCATTTCTATTATTATCCTCTATGATTTTGAAATATATGAGACTGATACACAGTTTCAGACCAGGTGACTAGACCTTTAAATTGCCTGGGATGCAGCACCTCTCTAATTGCTTTATCACATTCTTAAAAAAAAAAATTCCGCTGAACATGTTAGAAAAAAGGTGCATTTATGCTAAGCTACTGAATAGCTCCTTCTGTTTGTTCCATAATTTTGCGTTGTTCATGTGGTAATACCGCCACAATAACACCACCCAGAGCAGACTAACATTCCACAAGCCTTAAGATTTGATGACAGTACAGCTAATATTAGTTACAAATATTTCTGCACTCTGTACTTTTCTTTAGATTTCTCTTTGGCCAGATATAAGTGATCATTATTTCATATGCTGGTTAATGCAAGGACACAAGAAACACAATTTATCCATAAAACACAGAATGTGTTTGTTTTTCTTGGGATTATGTTTTTTTTGATGAAAAGATAATATTTGTGGGATTGCTACATAAAAAGAAATTCTGCAAGGAATAAACAGTGGCTTATCACAAGTACATATGGTACAGCAGATTTGAAGTCGACATCTGTCCAGGCACAGATGTAGAACCAACTTTCGTATTAGCCTGCCCACTATTTTAACATGAGCTATGTTTCTGTGTATTGGAAGCCTTTGTAATTTTGGGACAGGCTAAAATCAAATGAACATACTGTATGTGAAGTTTTAGCAATGTGTCATTGCTAAAAATACGTGTTGCCATCTCTGTAGTGAGGTCTTATCCTTCATGTGTGAAATATGTAAATGTTTACACTTTTGGTGCTGTTTAGTGAGTTTAAATATTACAAACCATTTAATTATAAAAGGAGACAGACTCAGTCCTGGGACCTGCACATAGAGAAATAAATGTGCAATCAGAACTGCAATTACCTGCAGAATTTAGTGTAAACAGATCAGCAATCACATAACAAACATGGGCTAGTTTGCATTCCGAAATGAATACAGTTTGATCCAAAGCAATTTCCTTTTATTTATCTTAGCCGCTCAGCATAAATAAAGCAAGGGCATTGAAGCAATTAGCATAATTAGACTACCGTGGTCAGGCCCTGTGTGATTTCTTAAGAAGCATTGCTTAGCCTTTTTTTTCCACCCTCACTCGTTCGCGTTGCAGGAGTTACTCTGCGCCGCTGGTTATCGCTCTGGGCATTTTTGTATTTTAGATTTGCAAGTTGTCAGTTTGAAAACCCCTGACGAAAGGATGTGAAAGCATCTCGCTGAAAAACCGCAGAAGGTATATCCTCAGCTTTTCATTACAAGGGAGCTGGGGAATTTTCTTCAGAGCTCTCTGCCGCTACTTGAAGTTTAAGCATTGTGTACTCAGAACATCTACATTCAATTGTTGTAGAAATGTTGTGCCGAGAGACTTATTAACTGGGTTAATATCAAAAGTTCTGGAGCTTGTCATATTGGATGCAAATGGCCCGCTTTTAATTTTAAATTGAAAGGTTGCAATCTTCCCTTTTTTTTCTCCTTGGCATTATTGTCAACATTTTTAGCCTTGCAACAGTTAAAGTTACTATTTCTTTAGGTACATAACGTTTTGGTCGTTAAATTTTAAATGAACTATTTAAAAGTTAAAGATAAAATTATTTGCAAGGCAGAGTTTGAAATTTGGCTGGAATGATGAATGAATCTGGGGTTCAGGAATTGAACCTAACCTCTCTCCTCCTAAGAGAACGCTTTTTCTTTGTGATAGGAAATGATTTCTAACTATACACACGTGGACTTTTTATTTTGCCAAGTTAAGAAACTGCATATCTTCACAGTACAGTCGTCATACTTTGAAAGACAGGTAACGTTACAAAGAGCAAATCGTCAGTAGAATTTATAATGATTTCTTTGCATCTGTGTAGACCTTTTTAATCACAGAGGATCCCAAAGCTCTTTAAATGTAGCAGGGGTCCACTTCATGCAGAAACTCCTCTTCTTCACCAGCTGAGTTCAAAAGGACCTCTGGGTAGGTCAGATTGTGCCAGCCCACAAAACACAGAGTGGAATTGAGCCAGGTCTCTGAGGCTAACAAAACTAGATCTAGTAATCAGGACCTCAATTTAATGTCTCATCTTAAGGACAACTCTTCCTACAATCCCTTGTCTCCGTACTGCAGCATTGAATTTTATAGGAAGTCTAGTCCATAGAGAAGAGCACCACCTACAGGTCCACGGAGGCCACTTGCAGTAGCATCCCAGTTTTTTCCAGAAGTCTGCCATCCCAGTTCTGACTGGCCCTGCCTCGATTAGCCTCCAGGATGTGATGAGTTCAAGCTAATAGGTGGTAATCCTGCTGTCTATATGGAGCATGTACTGCACCATAACAGTTTTTATTGCATTTTAATTCAAACTTTGTGCAGATATTTTCTGCATTAAACTGTGCAGTTGTATATGAACCTACCCCCCAGAAATCTGAATGACTGATGCACAGGACTTGATATCACAAAGCATCGCTAATGATTCAGTGAGGAAGCACTAATGATTTTTTTTCTGTTGTTGTTTCTAAGTTTTTTTAAATATTAAACTCTGGATATAATTCTAATAAAAAATTGATATTTCATAAGAGGACTTTAATTACACTGAAACCTAATGCCTGCCCCCTATCCTCAAAGCAATCTTAGAAATTATTTATTTGCAGGATTTACTGTTTTCACTTTAATGAGTTATTACAGGTAATCTGCTTCCTAAAGCAATTTCCCTCTTGTATTTCTCAGCTACCCTCCCTTTGCTACATCACTTTATTAGGCTTGCGTTTAAACACCTAAGCTTTTAAAGAATAATTAATCCTCATGTCTTCAATAAACAGTTATTTTGGTTTCAGAAACTATAGATGTGTTGATTGCCTTCACTGACTTAGTAAACAGTGGAGCTCAGTAGTTTTCTAAAATAATAATAAAGACTTTTTTTGGCATTATATTCCAGTATGCTTTCTGTAAAGATAAACTGAGTGTACTGTGCTCTCTTCAGCATTATTCTTCACCCAGATATTATTGTCTAGTGCATTCACCCCAAGGTGGCTGTTATCACTTAATTAAATCCTAGCACGGGGAGAAGAAGAAACAACATTGTTGGTCCCTAACCCCGAGGAACCTGTTTTAAGGCACAGTGCTTGTCTATGTTAAGGAAATTATCTGCTGCAGCAGTTTTTGGTTGGAAAATGTCTGGATATTTTCTCTTACACTTTCCTTGGAAACCTTAGATGCTAATAGCGAATTCATAAACAAAATATCAAGCTGAGATTTACAGAATAGCACAAAAAATATATTTTATTTTGGAAAAATAACTTTTTATTGTGCTTTGTAACGCATCTCCTTTTTAATAAAATAGCAACTCTTCTTTTATTTTTGTAAAAGCTAACCAGTGTACCAGAAGTAATGTGTTTATTAAAAACTGTATTACTAGCTTGTACAGCTGTTGCACAGGGTGAAAACATAATATTACATGAATATTAAAAAGCAGTTTACAATTGTAGTAATGTTTTGTTGTTGGATTGTTTAAAGCAGTTTGAAACATAAAAGTCAACTTCTACCTTAAATTCCATTTTCACATCTATATACAGTATAATGAATTAACATTTGATCAATATTGGTTAAATAAATACACACTGGCATGTGTTAATAAAATCAAATTGTATGTCAGATCAGTCCCAAAACAACTGTTTTTTATTAAAATTGACTTTCAGCCTGGCTGTTAACATAAATGATTAATGCAGTATGTTGTTAATCCTCCCTGTCTGTAGCTGCCATAAAAAAGTCGGCATTTTTTGGTAATTTGGTTATTTAATTAGTCTCATCTTTTAGAAACCCTGGCAATCATGCTGTACGGATATTGTTCGTTTAGATCTACAAGTTATTTTAGCAGTGAAATAATCTGCATTATCTTGCCATTATGTAAAAAGCGTTGTAACTAAAACATTTCAGATTGCACTGGAGAGGAAGCTGAGTCTGAAGCCCTTATTAGAATAAAACCACTGTCTGTGACAGGTCATTGCACTCTTAACGGCGCCAATAAATATATCGTGGATGGCATAAGCAAAGATTCTTTTTCTTCTGTGAGAGTGAAAATAAAACTGGTACAAAAGCTATTGGCCCATTTCAAAATGCCTTGAATATAGGATAAGTTCAGTGGCTTCAACATTGCCACAGACATCAGTGCTTTCAGTAAATAAATCAATATGCTTTTCTGTATTTGCACTTTTCTACATGGTTTGTCAGGCCCAAAATTGACTTAAATGAAAAATATTCCTGGCAGCTCTCTAAGCAATTTAGGCGTTTCTGATAATATACTTTTTCTTTAATCCCAATTTAGCTTCCCAAGTTCCTCTGAATGGTTCCTTGTGAATTGTAATTTACTACCGTACATTAAATCTTACGGATAAATGTACTAGTTCTGCTCTTTCCCTTTGGATTGTGCGTCAAATTAGAAAATCCCTCTGAACCTTTTGTAGTGGGAATATTGCTTAAAAGAAAGACAGAGACCCATTCATATATTTCTTTGTGAGCTTAAGTAAACAAAAAAAGTGTCAAAACACATCTTCCTGAGCTATGCAGTCAGTAACTGGTGCTTCCGCCCGCCCTGCTGTATTTGTTAATTGTGGTGATTGCTCTTTAGTGCTCTGAGACTGGAGCATGTGGTCGCTACACTGCCAGCTGCCTGTGGTCCTGAAGCCTTCTTCCATTTTGTCTGGCCTAATACTTAATGGTATGTTAATAGTCAGTAAACCCATCTACAGAGACTTCCAGTGGCTTTGTTAATGCCTTTGGTCTAAAGTGCTCTCTAGACTCGTGCGCAGCAGAGATTGTTTTTGAGAGCTTCAGTGCCTTCATTTGAGTGGGATTTGCCCCACGTGAGGACGCCCCGCCATCGGAGCGATGCTGTGGCCTGCCGTGGCCTTTGTCATTTGCACAAACCTACGAAGCGCTGTCATTGCGTCAGAACGTCACGGTGCAGTAGAATGGAGTAAACTTCACCGAGCACGTGCTCTCCCGCTTCCGAAAACGCCACGCGGATCAGAAGTCCCACTTCTGTCTCCTTCGGTGGGAAAGAATAACTGCCATACAGTTGTAAAACTGAAATAACAACTGATATTTGCTTTTGCTTCTCCCCTCCGCCCTCCAGTAGTTTGAGATCGCTTCTTTGAGGGCTGCCTTTCTCAAAATCAGTTTCACAAGAGTTAACACATTTGCAGATCACATAATTGCCACGGCCTTCCTTGGGGTTATTTGTAGCATGCAGAACTGCAGTGGCTGGAGGCTAAAGACGTTTAGATCAAAGACCCTTTCCTACTCATTCAGCACCCGCTGAGTCCACACGTTCCCTTCTGATCGCTGGATGGTTTCTCGCAGCAGTGTCAGCCTCCATTGGCCATGACACTGCTGGCCTGCTGTCTTTATGCTCTCTTTCATGAGAGGAGACAGGCACTGTGTTTCCTTGTTTAGCTCTTATTCTGTAAGCCTTTTCATCTTCCTATTCTTAAAAAAGTATGTCTATATAAGGATATTGAGACTAACTACAACTTCCTAAAATTCCTTCTTCTAAAAATCATATCATATCAATCATATCATTTTGGAACTTTGTTCCAAAACTCTCCTGGCCCATCTGTGTGCCTGTGAGTTAATTCTGATGCCTAGTGGAGGTAACGTCATGGTGTGGACATGCTTGGCCAGCTCTGGAACTGGGTCGCTCGTCTCTGCTGATGATGTGATTCACGACAGCTGCAGGAGAACGAATTCTGAAGTTGGCAGAAACATTTTGTCTGCTTATCTCGAAGAGAATGCCTGTGAATGCGCCCTAATGCTTATGGTCATTTGAAATCGCTGGAGAGAACAAGAAGAACATTTTTGTTCTGGCAAAGTATACACCCATTTGGCATTCCAATTCATGGAAGTACCCAAAAATAAATTAAAATTATCATTAATAGTAATTTTAAGATTACAAATACTAATAGAAGATTGCTGTCCCCTTTTGGACGGCTCTGTAAAAATGCATTACATAAACGTAAGAACTGCCCGAGAGCATTGCCTATTTGTCCTGATTCTTTGGGGTTTTTTCACTGTTTAAAAACTTGAAAACTGCACCCTCCCTGAATACAGTACACAGTGTGAGGAAACGCTTCCAGTAGGGATGGAAGGGAAAAGTTCAGCTGTTTTTTTTGTGCACGATAGCGGCACTGTTTTTACTTGCGGAAAAATTCAGTCATCTTTCTTCTCCGCGCACGGTATCTTAGCTTCATAATCCATAAAGGCAACCTGCAACTGTATATACCGTTTATTTTTATTTGTTGCCTTTGATATAATCTTCCTCTGTTTATCTTCCTTGCTGCGAGTAATCGGTTTACGGGCTAGCAATGGAACATACATTTGTGCCTCGGAGTGCAGTATGGGATCTGAGGGGTGTTGACAGCTCTGCTCCAGATTGTCTTTTCACCTGTGTGGAGATACCAGCTGTGGAGCAGAGGCAGAAGGTCAGCACTGCAGCAGGAAAGGAAGGTGTCACATTAACTCTCCCTTCCCGCTTTTTTGTGCAGGCGAAAGTGTTTATGCCCATTGACAGGATCTTTTCAGCGTGATCTGGCACTGCTGGTTATTCACAACACCAAGGAAAGCAGAGAAGCGTGGCGATTTAAATAAATTACATCCAATGTTCTTAATGTAACCTGGTTCTCGCCTAGATCAGAAGTTTGTTTCTCCCATGATTTATCGCACACTTTACACAGCAGTTAGCCAGTAAACAGAGGCAGTTTATCACCTCTGAAGCTTCCTCTCATGAAGTGATCCTCTCCAGAGAATTGCATTTCGAGTATTGCAGATGGCTTTTTGTTTTAAAAAGAAAAAAAAACTGTTGGAAATATTTTTGAGAGTTGAGAGTGAATGGGCTACTTTTGACCTGAAACGCTACTCAGGGGTTTCACCTTAAGCGTAAAATGTCATGTGCTACCTTGGCTCAACACAGGCGGCCCCACGCTGCACAGTGCAGTGTGGCGGAGGTGAGTGTCAGTTCTCTGGCAGCTAACGGACGTGTCCCTGCAGCCCTAGTTGAGATGGAGAGGACAGACAGGAGAAATAAATTAACAGCTGGGAATCGTGTACTGTACATCCAGACCAGATCATGGGGTAAATGTTAAAGCTAAATCTTATGGATTCTGAGTGTGACAGCAATAAAATCAGAATTTCATTTGCTGCTGCATATCGTTTCCAGTACCATACAGTGATAGGGGCCCAGCTTTGTAAGATCCTTTCTCGCAGGTAATTGAGAAATGAAATGAAATGCGAAGCAATTACTGTGCCTTACTGTGGTGGGCAGGAAATGTTAATACCATAACATTTGTTACTAATTAGATATCGTTAATTAATGGATGAATGTTTTTTGTGTGTTTTTTTTTACACTTTTAAAATTTGAAAAAGTCACTGAAGAGAACAAAAAGCATTTGTATGTGCACTGTTACACATACAGATTAACAATGAAGCACGACAGAAGTGTAAATGGAAAATAACACATCTCTCGCTGTTTTTTTAGTACCAGTCCAAGATAATTTAATTGAAGGAGATTGTTCTCTTGGAAAGTCTGTGTCCAGAGGAATGAGGCGTTACCATTTAATGCAGATTTGTTCATCTTTCATGCAGCATTATTGAAAAATGAAGGACTTATCAATCTTTTACTCGTACTGATGCAAAATGTCAAATGAGCCGCAAACACTGACATTATTAGTAATATAAAGTTTAATATATAACATTTTGCATTTAATCTGTGTGTTTTCTGAAGATTTTTTACAGAACAATTCAATGGGAGTTGGTAAAGTCATCTCCATATCTGCACATTGTAAATAGCCTGGGGTGATTTGGGTTTATCTGCAGTATGGAAATGACTTTCACTTCTCCAGCTGCTGTTGCTTTTTAAATCAGAAATAAATGGGAAGATCTAAGAAGCAGGCTAGCTAGTTCATCGTGACTCTCCCCTCCCTGTTTTTCCCAAAAAGATGCGAACAAGTCTGTCACATTTCACACAAGGCATTGTTTGCTGTTCAAAAAAGATTTTTTCTTTTGTTTTTTCACAGTGACATCTTACATCTTAGTCCACCCTTGGCTAACTGCACATGCCGATTATCACACATAGTGGGGGACAATATGTAATTAACCCCTAAGACCTTAGTATCTTAATTGCTGCCTGTTGGAGACATCTTTAGGACTGGAGTAGCCTGCAGTGATTATACTTAGCAGAAAATAATAATTTTGAAGTATTTGATATAAAAGGCCTTAATTTTGTTGGAGATCGCCTCAAAATGGAACACTGCCATTTCGTTTCTCACCTCTTTTGAAAGTATAATGCTTTCATAAAATAACGGGTTTAGCATTGATGGAGGTTAGTAGTTTTAGTTTTCTTAATTCTTATGACATTTCTAATTGCCAGAACTACAGATCATTGTTCAGTTCATTACTGCTGTCAAAGAGCAGTTTTTCATAGTGCTATCTTGTACTTGAAGCTTTAGTAAAGTTGTTGCCACTAAAACTAAGTCGGAATCCTCCTAGCAAACATGACAACCCCAACCCCATATTTTCAAAACTGTGATGAGAACAAAATTGTGACTGTTCACAGCGGATAAATAACTTGATTTTTGTGATGTACTGAAGGACATCATTATATGCTCACCATTTGAAAAAAAAGTATGTTGGATTGTTTTTAATCATTTGTTATTTTTGTCTTTTGTGATTCATTACCATTCATTAGCTTCTAATATATTTGTTTAAAATGTGTTGACTGTTAAATTCTGATATTGCAGAATGAGGATAGAATGTTACTGTACATTTGATTTGCAATTAGCTTTGAAATTCAGAGTTTTTTAGGATGTTTGTCTTCCATTGTGTAGAATTCTTTCACTTTTAAATCTGAAATTTGTAGCCAGCTGAGGACTAAATGTAGGAACATCTGAGCTATCATACGTAAAAATGAAATGCATTGCTATGTTGTTGAGAAAAAAATGGAAATGAGAACATTATTTTGCAGTGCTCAGGCAATGCATGTAAAATGAACATAAAAA
Source organism: Lepisosteus platostomus (assembly GCF_059453375.1). Lineage (NCBI taxonomy): Eukaryota > Metazoa > Chordata > Actinopteri > Semionotiformes > Lepisosteidae > Lepisosteus > Lepisosteus platostomus. The sequence goes on along the minus strand of NC_142620.1, from coordinate 4,935,820 downwards.
GAAGCTTCAAAAGCTGAAAGAAAACAGTTCCTTGTTTATCAATTTGAATGCGCTGCTCGTTGAAATTGCTCTTAATTAGTGAGTTTACCTAACACATAACACATAATTTGAGACATCGCTGCCTTGAGACTCCATTCACTTTGTTTCCGATCTGCAGATGTCCTTAAGCTGCTTTGGGATTTGGCTTGTCTTGACTGAGTGACTTTCCAACAACTTGCATCTAATAAGGCTTCACCTTCTTTTTCTTTTTTTTTCCTGTTCTTTGTCTTGCAGTCTCTGGACGGATTTGTATTTGCACTAAACAAGGAGGGAAAGTTTTTATACATCTCTGAAACTGTGTCCATATACCTGGGGCTCTCACAAGTAAGTAACCCTGGTTGTCACTTTCTTATCAGCTCTGTGCCAAAGTGCTTGTTACGATTTATTATATTCATTTTAATTTATTTGGCTGATGCTTTCATCTCAAGAGGCTCGCAGAAGCTTTTCCATACAAATGTTGGTATCCATTTATACAGCTGGGTTTACTGAAGCCACCTGGGTAAGACACCTTGGTTAGGAATACAGCAGCAGTGTCCTGAACTGGGCTTTGAGCAAACAGCCCTATAATTCGCTTTTCCGATATAGAGTAGATCCCTTTTTGCTTCATCCATTGAAATGTATTTGCATTTATATCCAGAATTTAGTGTGTAAGTCTGTTTTCTTTTTTCTGGTGCTATAGAAAGTCACTGTAGCTTCTTATTCTCTAATATTCAGTATAAATAATTACCTTAGGCTAGTTACACAACGCCTCTGTACCCGAGTAAATCTAAACCATATCCTAACTACTGTGTGAAAGGAATTGACCGGGGAACCAATAATAACTACCTGTGGAAATTGTTTGACTCTCTTGTAAGCACCTAAAATGTTTATATTGTGAATAATATTAACTTTTAAATCTTTGTACTTTAATCGTTTTCAAAAGCCACAATTTTCTTTACTTTCTGTCATCTGCACTGTGATCTGTGGTTGAAGAACAGCAAAGGGAATGCTTTTAGACTTAATTGGGAAGAATAAAACTGTAAACTTAACCACTTTTCTCAGGACGTATTTGTATTGAATCTACAGTGAATCATTACTCAATATACCATACAGCTGAAGGATGAAAAGGTACGACATAATAGGTAGTATAGTAAAACCTCTGACCTTCTTCTCTGAAGAGCATTTAAAAGAAATTACTTGCAATACAACACACAGAAAATGATGACATTGGACAAATATAGATCAAAGAGTGATTTTTTTTTGCTAAATTAAATAAACGATAAATTGTATGAAGCAGAATAATTGCAAGCAGAAATTAATTTGATATTAATTGATTAGTGATTTTTATCAAATAATTGATTAATTGTAAATTTAGTCTTCTAAGCCTTCTGAAATTCATTTGGAGTTATCTTGACAAAGGTTTTATCTGCATAGGGCTCGCAGAGAGGGTAGGGAGGAATCAAGCTTTTAGCACTATAGTCCCTAGCAAGCTGTGTTTTCTGGGTATGCATATGGTGAAAGTGTTTTTAAAATAATATAACAATTTATTACAACAAATAGTTTTTCTTATTCTTACAGCACATGCCAAATATGGCTTATTCGTATTGAAGCGTCCAAAAGCATTTTTTAATGAAATCATTTTTTAAACGCTTTCGGGAAGACAAAGCTAGAAAGTATTGTGGCATAGTGTTTAAAAAAGACCTACATGAGAGGATTTTCATACTGTGCCATTGTCGAATGCCTGATAGTGATAATATTGTTTGACCTGTGGAAAATCCTGCATAACAAAAAGAATTTTCAAGTCATTAATTAGACTGATACCAGCAGAGAGAGTAAAAATATATATATATATTTCAAAGTTGTGAGCAATGAAAAAAGGTCATTTAATGTGAATTTGCTCTGTATCATTAAAATGCATGTCTGCCAACAGACAGTATTACTTTAACAGTTTAATATCACACTCCCCTGTGAGAGCTCTGCCCATTTACTGTGCTGGAGCCCTAGGGTGTGCTACACAGTTTGATATCGCCCACATGTTCTAGTGGTTTTGTGCCGAATGCTGCTTGGTGCAGCCAGGAATTTTTATCAACCCTCTGCGTTAGCGTGAGCTCTCATTGTCAGATGGGTGCTGTGCCCAGTGGCAGCATGGGTGTCGTCTTGGGTGACCCTCAGGCCCATCCCTCCAGATGTGCTGCCGGCACCCTGACGTATCGGAGATGTTCTGCGACATACAGCAGTGCTCGCCCCTCTGCCTCCATGCCCCGGCACAACTGTCAGGGCGATGGGGGAAAAAATCTGTTTAGTGGCGGGGGAGAGGGGGGGGCTGGCTTTGATGTCGCGCCTGGCGTGGTTCCCTAGCCCGTCTCCGGCGTTTCCTGCGCGCGTCCAGGTGTCAGAGCAGACAGGCCTCCGAGCCGAGCCTCGGCCTCGAGCCGACAGAGCGCAATCTGTGCAGAAACTCCAGCCCTGTGTTGTAATGCGGAACAGTACGTCTTAGATGGGTGGCATTTGCAGAAAGGTTGCAGGTGTGGCTTGGTTTCTGGCGCTCCTCCAGAGGGGGGGAGGGGTGACAGTTCTGTGTCGCCCGCCAGCCTCAGGACGTGCAGCTGCCCTCAGGTTAAACTGCATCTTCAGCATCTGCATTCCGAGCACAAGCTGCGTCGATAGATGAATGAATAGTTAAGGACAGTTAAGGGGTGCTTCCACAGTGCTGGACGCGCTGCCTTAATTGACAGACAGCTCGTGCCCGGGACTAGGAAGTCGGGTCTGTTGAAGAGCACGTTCGCCGCGGTGTTATCACTTGGAGACTTTACAAAACCCGCCGCACCTAATCCTCCAGCTCTTTCAGTCTGTCTTACGCACTTCTAGTTATAGCATAATGTCTATTTGTCAGGTCTCAGCGGTGTAAAGCCATGTAATACAGTTTCCCTTCATGGCTGTAATCTGCTGCTGGCCGGGGAGTCCTGTGGAACAGCGCTGTGTCACCACACTCCAGCACAATCGGTCCGCTCAGCAAAGAGGGTGTTTGGCCACCTGTGTAGTTTGGTTAAAAACAAAAGGATTCGCTGAATTTTATGTTGTTTTGATTTTCAAAGGCTTTGAGACGAGAGCTTCCAGTTGAAACATTTTGTTTTAAAAATGCCTGTGAAAGTATATCATTTTGTGCCGTTAATTTATGTGTGGTGTTTTAATGCCGGGTACGTTTTGTTTCTTCTGTTGTAATTCATTTTTAATTGTATAAGAGCACATGGGGGTTTAATTACAGGTAATCTTGAACGAATGAATCCATGATGCAATGTGTGATTGGATTCTCTTTTCCCTTGGGAAGCTCTTGGAAACGAGATGTTGCATATTCGTGAGGCTTGTTGGGATTTGTAAATTTCTGAATAAATGCATTTTAAAAGCATCTCAGGTTATGTCATATTGCTGTGCTAATGAAGGTTTACAACAGGACTGTTTCTGTGCCATTAAAAACATCTTGATTGTACGGCACCTGTATAACCATTTTGCAAATATTAACCTCTTTTCGTCTGAAACAAATGGTTTATAAATAACATTATGTTGGTTTTATTTAAAAAATAAAGTTAGAGTTAAGTTGTAAGTGCAGATAAGGACTTTCCCATGAAGGCGTTTGTTACATAGTAGTTCAGAACTTAAAAGCCCCAGTTAACTTTACAATCCAGGATCTGTCAAGGCAGCTGCATTTTCTGTAATTGAGATGTGTATGTTTGCTTTGTATAACAGATGGCACTGTATGCTTAGGCTGCTAGCTAGGAAAATAATAATTGCATTATTCTGGCCAAAAGAATATTAGCTTTTGGGTTTTGGCCATTTTAGTCAGTACTCCTGCCAGCACAGCATATGCACATGCATGGATTGAATTTTCAAGGAAATTGATGCATCTGGAATACTGCGACCATCTGAATTATCATCTGTTCAAAAGGGGTCTCATTTTAACCCCTTACAAGGAACACCACTTTCAGATTCTGGAAGCAGTGGAGTTCCATTGATGAACAGAGATGCAAAAACACAAAGAGGAAATGGCACCCTCTGTGCTTTTTTAACCAACATATTTCTCTGCTCCCGAGGGTTGTTGTACCCGAAGACAGATTCTTTGTGCAACACTAACGGAGAGCGATGATTGTAGAGACTAAGCGTTTTGTTCATCAGGGTTGTGTTTCAGCCCAAGTGCTTAAGCTGAATGAATGCATCTGCCCCTGTATCTAACTGTGAAATATTGAAAACTTGTTAAAACGGGGTAACGGGGATGCATCTCTAGCTCTTAAAAGACAATCGTGCGTCGTGTGGATAGATCATTATTGGGAGGGGGGAAAGTGAGGCATCTTTATTTTCTCTGTCACTAACCCGAGGGGCAGGCAAGGCCGGCGGGGCGTCCCCTGTGGGTTTCCAGCCAAGTGGCACAGAAAATCCAGAATTGATTAGCATTAATAGTGTCCGTCTGAATGTGCGATCGCATCAGGAGAAACGACTCATTCAGGGTCTGCATTGTGTGGCGGTGCAGGCCGGGAGCTGTGACAGCCGTCTGCGATGTTGGTGAGACATAGATAGCCAGCGTGTCGTTACCTGTGAAGTATCTTAAGCGATTTCTCTTCAGATCAATACACGGTTCAGATCTTCCTGCGTTTTTGAGAAGAGATATGTGACCCTTTGAAATGGAATAGACCGTGGATCTTCTATAAAGACAGTAACCTCATATTATAATCTGCATAGAGCTGTTAGTTCTGTTGGCTCAGAATACTGTATATTGATAGTGAATCTGAATTTTCAGCACAATAAAATCTGAAAGCTACAAGGAAATCAAATAAGTATCTGTAGATAATTAACAAAACTTTTTAATGTACTGAGAGAATTTTATAGTACATTCAGGTAACCTTTTGGTACAGTGATTCGCGATAATACTAAATAGATAATAAGCATTGTTTTATTTATGATCCTGTTCTGATTGAGGGTCATTATTTGCATTTCATTTTTCACTAATGATAAAAAAAGGAGCACAGGGTTTTTCAGAGAGCTGAGAGGGGGGTCGGGAAAGGTTACATTTAATTGTACTGCCATGTGACCCTTGCACTCTGCATAACTTTAGAAACTTCATATTGTACAGTGCTAGTGAAGAACTTTATCTTGTAAATGATACAGATCACTTTTCCTTTCATTGCAGCTCACAAAAATCACTATCTCGAACTCGGCACCATTTCATTCGATCTAATGGAATCTGGTGCCTAATCAATGAAAAGTTCACAATTAGGCACCTGCAAAAGGTACCTTTTTTTTAAAAATGTAAGTGGTTGTGAATTCTGATGGGAGAAATCTAAAACAAGCAAATGGATTGGGCAGAGAATGGGTTTGCTTCAATGGAGGGCAGATTATGATTGTTCACAGTAATGACCTTAAAAGTCTCCAGTTTATTCCAAAAATCTTTTTCCAATCGAATTACTTGTTGTAAATTGCAAAAAGTAAATAAAGCAAACCAATTTCTTGTTCATGTCATGTAATAGTGAATGTATCGAGAATCTGGAGTCCCTTCTCATTAAAATAAAGGGGCAAATCAGTATGTTAATATGTAAATTATTTTCATTCAGCAGGGGTTTAACAAACTCTGCTGAAGACATGAGAACCCGAATGATTCACGGAGAGCACAAGGAACGCAGAAACATTATCAATTCACAACATTTAAATTGATAAATGCTCAGAGGCAAAGACTACAAGGGCACTTTGAAAAGCAAATAGCGACCTGGTGAAGAAATTGATTTTTTCCCCGAAAATGACTGCATGATGCATCATTTGACTGCATTCTGTCCAAGTGCTTGACAGAGATAATCTCTGCAATCCCACGGGTGACCTTATCGTCCTCAGCAGGGCAACTTTGTCTGGGGCTGCCTTTGTGCATGTCAAGGTTTCTCAGGGCAGGATCCTTCAGGGAGGCAACTTTGCAGCCTTTCCATCTTGATATTGAACCACTGTGCCTGGCAAAGAAAAAAAAGTCAACAAGCTTCTTAATAATTGGACGAATGAAAAATGATAAACAGATCTACAATAGATCTTAAAGGGAAGTCATTGTGTATTGTAAGAGTGATGAACAAGCAAAGAAAATAGATAATGTGGCCATAAAAACAAACTACTAATATGGAAAATGTTACTTCTGTGATGTGCAGAATAGCTCAAGAGAGTTACAGAAAACAAATGAAAGCAGAGGCTGGCTAAAAGGTGAGCAACTACACTATACAAGACTTTTCCTGGGTTCAACCTGATGGACACTTTTCACAAGTGATAAAAAACTCTGGACATGCTGTACTGCTTTGGAGTTCAGCATTCATTACCAGTGTCAGTCTGAGCATGTGATCACATCAGGAAAAACGTATGTACCTCCATTGCAGCTTTCCTAGGATTAAACGTTTTCAATACACATTCTGTAAATCCGATAAGCATTAGAAAAATAAATTACCCTTTGAATGACTCCTGTCGTTTCTTCCAAGAATGCAAATAGGTACGCTATAAACATGAAAAGCAGAAATGAAAAGATGCGTTTATGTTCCAGATTGATTTGCACTATTTCATTTTTAAAAGCCAGTAATGTTAGGTCTACAATTTGACGGCAAACACCGATAACTTGTCAGAGGCTTTCAGGCAAGTGAAGAAACTGTCAATGTTCCCTCTCAGTCTGAAACCATGAGATTCTGTATATCTCAGCACTTATCTTCACATTCTCATACAGTCGGACCAGCGTACAGTAAGTCCATGTGTCCACCTGCTTGACAATCCAAGTATCCAGCAGGCTGGAGATCCAACTATAGTAGCAACCACAGATCAGACTCCACAAGCAGCATGGACACTGCATTTTGACAGATATCTAGTGGGATCTGGTGTCATTTGTGCATCTGAACTTTTGCATGTCAGCAAGGGATGTTAGTCTTGTGGCAGTGTGCCTTGGACTTGCTTCAAAATGTCCCACTGCCCAGTGTTTGTGAATGACACCTCCCGCAGCTGGCTTGTGTGTGCCCAGCGTGGTCAGAAGCATTCTTTACACTCACGCTCTCAATAACAAACTCAGCGGCCGTTCCATTGAGTTAAAGGTTCCTTGTCTCTTTATCTTACAAGGATCTGCTCACAACTAAGAGTTTTAGTCTGCTGTAGAATTTAAAAATCATCGTCCCTGGTTAAACAAATGCATGTAGTGGCAAAAGGAATTGTAGCAATCTGTTGCCTGCAACGTCATTGCAGGGCCAGTTACACCACACAACCAATAGACAACTCACACTGGAGAAAAAATACTGTTCAGGCAAATCAGTGCTAAACAATTTTCTGCTTTGTTTACATTAGCAAGGTATAATCATTATTTAGGTTAAATAGGTATTTACAGTACGTAAATAAGTGCACAAGTTATTTGGATAAGAGATTTCTCTTTTTAAGAATAATTCTCCCTTTGCTATAATTCAGTACCAAATCAGATATCTTTTAATTTCTCTAACTGCTAACCTTCATAAAACTCTATAAGCTGTACTTTATAATTCTTTGTTTTTTGCCTCCATTTTCAACTGTTTTTTTCACCAGAGCCGACAGTCTTGTAACACATATCAGTGGCCTCATTGGAAATTAGTTGGAACCTGTTGCTTGGAATTTGAATGTGATCTACTGACCGATCATGTAGGCTAGTGGATACTAGAGTTTTTTGCTTTAGGTTGTTAGGAATATTGCACATGGCAGTTTGTGCAGGAAATGATTGCAAGGGATGAATGTTAGTTGCCAGTAGATTGCCTTGTGTAACCTGCTGTAACTTGTAGGAGCCTTACAGTGTAGGCCAACGTTCGCTGCACTTTTGAAAAGTTTTGAAAATGTACTGTACATCGAGAGAGAGAATTTTGAATTTAAAGACACAATACGTTTGCTACTGTATGTATGTTATATTTTCTGCAGTCCATATATTTTCTTGATTTACGTCTATGAGCAAACATCTCACTCCCCACCATTCTGTGCATATTGAGATGCTTCTCTTTCTTAAGGCTACATTACATAGTGTATTCAGAAAGGGCAGGGACCCCAGCTGGCTCTGATCTCTGCTGATTTCAGCAAAGAAACAGAAGAGGGTAATTAAAGCCTGTTCACTTGAATATTTATGCCAATTACAATGATTGCTCTTTTGGCATTTAATTTTAATTAGTTATCTTAGTCTTGAGATCAGTTAAGTGCTTTCTATGGTATTGTAAATGTGTAAACGTACAGAGTCCTATCCTAAGGTACAGATTTAGTTGTATGTAAGTGGTTTGTGATGTTTGCAAAAATAGGAGGGAGTTTCTCTGTCACAGGGGGAAGCCTGAGGTGTTAGTCTCTGGGATGGGTTCAGTGCCCTACAGTTCACTCTGTGTTCTAAGCTCCTGCTATTTTTCCTGCTAACACAGTGAAAATGTCTTATCAGAAATCTTAATACCGGTCTCTTGATAACCACTTTTAATACACAGAATTTTTCTTTAGATCCTTTTCAGACTGATAGTGCCATTCTCATTTTAGATCTCTTTCAGTTATTATTAATGTTGGAGTAGATAGGATCACAGTGTCATGGAAACTAAAGTTGTGCTTTTATATTGCTATCTTTTATGGAAGCCATCAATTTAAACAAAAAAGAAATGGATAATTTGGGGGGTAATGTTTGGGTAGTAGCCTGGCAATTAAAAATAAACTTGAAGTATGTTTTTCAAAAGTTATTTGTTAGTTATTTGCAGAGACATTGTGAGCAAAGCCTGAAGATAAAAAGAATATGTGGAGAAAAAGTCGTCTGCATACAACAACAACAACATTTGTGTTTTCAAGCAGTTTCAGCAATATTGAAACATGTTGTGTGCGGTAACATACATTTCTACATATGTTTTCAACCATAAAGACCACGAAACATCCAGACAGACTCTGGTGGCAGCTTTCAGACATTGAAAAAGAGACATCGGCATGCACTTCAAATCGCTGAACACTCAATCTACTAGGATTGGATAAAGTAACAGACTGGAAGAGGCTAGAAGAACTGTCAGTATTTTATGAATGGAGACATTGCTGGTGGGGTTTAACACAGGACTCTTCTGAGGTTAAAACAAATAGTCACACGGAGTCTTGATTGATCCCTGTTAATGAACTTTTTATTACCTAGTGGGGCATTAGTTTTAAGTAAATCCTCATAAAAATTTGCTTGGATCCTAACAGCTCTGTCACCCTGTGGCTGTGAGTTCCCCAGCCTGCCCTGCTCTCCATCCTTTCATCCACAGCATTAATTCTGAGTGAACAAGACATGCTTCCTTGCTTTTGACAAGATTTGCTGCAGTCTCATGCGACAAAAACCCAACACTCATTGCAAATTCAGAAAGTAGGATTTATAACAGCATTTTAATTTAATGTTGGATGTCGAACATATAAAGAGATCACAGTAGTACTAGAGCCGAAAATTGATGCCTTTTTTATTAGTGTCCTCTCAGAAGTGGGAGAAACGCTGTTTGTGCAATGGAGCACAGAGCATCGCAGTCAGATGAATGAGGATCCGCTATCTGCAAGGGATCATATTTCACGCTGCTGTCTGCTGGTATTGATGTGCTGAGAGTTGAAAGGTGATGGGAGTAAATGCCAGCTGCCTTTCTAATGGGAAGATTCAGCATCAGCCAACAGGCTCCTGTTGTTAGTTGCTGTTTTGCATGCAACATTATAGGAAGTGGAATTTTTATACAATTTTGGAATTAATTGAAGGAATTGAAGAAAAGAGTGGAATTTTAATGTAAAAATTCTTCGGTCAAACCACACAAACAAGACCTGAACTGTTGTAAGTGTGACGTTATGTGGATTGGTTTGCTATTATAGCAGAGGAGACTTCACAGTGTTTCTTCCCTTCATGAAACACATACTGTACCATGCAAATCACCTGCTTGCTGTCACTTTGCACAGATGTTCCACGTTTTACAGTGATCAGCAGTGACATTAGCAACTTTCACAGAAGTCATCAAAAATAAACATGAATGGATAGAAAGAAAAGGAGCTAAATAGATTTCTAAAGGCCTTTTTTTGCTTTTAAGAAATGTTATTCATTAAATAATGTGTCTTTGGCTCAAGCTATAAGCTCTGGAAATAACCTTTTAGCAGCAAACCGTGTGCCACATTAATGTTGGATTTATTTCTGGATACAGAAAAATATGTCTACAATCTTCCCATATATTAGGGTCTGGAAACCCATCATATTGGGATATAACAAGCTCTTATAAAGAATGAAAAAGTCCTATGAAGAATAAGAAATGAGACTTGACCTTCTTTTGAAAGGGAGCAGAGAGTCACTGTAGCCATGAGAGGGACCAGATTCCAATTTCACCAATCTAAAAATAAAGGCAGGCCTGGGCTGGGAGAAGAGGGGTAGGGGGGTGAGAAGGTGAGAGGCTTTGTAACGGGGAGGGCCCAATCAATAAAGTGTGCTTTAACTACATGTTCCTGCTACAGATGGAAGACTTGATATTGGGGAATCCAGCCATAATTTGGATCGCACCAGGGGGGTGATAAGTCAATGCTATTCCACCATTTTCAACACTTACCCAATCTGGGGAAAAAATCGTTGTTTTAGAACCGTGGCGCTCAAACATTCGTGGGGTTTCTACCAGGACACCTGGAGCATCTCTCCCTGCGCCCACATGACTCTGATATATCGGTATTAGAACAAATCAATTCATTTTTAATTGAGCCGCGTCTTCTCCAGAGCTTCATAAGATTTTTTTTCCAGGGCAGGTCATTTGAAATGAAGTGCTGTATATTAGGGTAGATATGAATACAGTACACATATTTAAACTGTGCCTGTGTCTTGGTTAGTTCTCAGTGGTCGTTTATTTATTCATCTTATAGAAAAGCTCTGGGAGCATGAATTTAAAGGAGGTCCAGGCAACTTTTTTTTTTGTTTGTATAGCTTTAGCTGATTTACTGTCAAGATATTTTGCAAAAATGCATTTTCGAGATTTAAAATCTTCATACTGATATTGTATCAGTATGGGGTCAAATTAAGTCAGCCATTACTAGACGGCGTTTGAAGTGATCAATGGGAAGCAAGTTACTAAAGGCGTAATGTAATTAATATTTGAATCGTTTCAGAAAATCAACACTTTCGTTCTTCATAATAGCTGCTCCCAACATATTTTGTAAAGATTCTTACCCTAAATCAGCACCTCAGTGAAAATTCACTTTACATTCATGTTAACACTTCAACTCCTGCGAAAGTTATCCTGTTTCCTGGCCAGGAACATTGCCTCATTATTAGTAGTGGAACAACGCAATTGTTTTGTTAAGTGAGCTCAGAGGCTGGTGCTCTTGTTTCCCTCTGAGCTTGTGTTTTTGGTTGGCAGGTTGGCTTCTTTGGGTGCCTGGAGTTTTATGCATTTAGAGAAAGGATGAATGACGTTTGTGAAACGAGCACAGATAGTTCTGTACACTCAGTGTCTAATTAGAATGGGAGGCTGAAGACTGGCCAACATGCTAAGAAATGTTGAGAGTTTTACTTCGAATTAAATCTTTTATTCCCAAGCTCCCACGGAGTCCAAGCAATTCAGCAGGATCTTATTCTAGGAGGCTTTTCAACAAGATCTGAAAAGACATAAGGAGGAGAGTGGAAACATTGTAGATCTGAAAGGGATTTCTGGACATCTTTTAGCATATGATGTGAATGAGATTATCAATGCAATAATAATAATTATACTATTTATGTTAATGAAAGATTCCTCTTAAATGTTGATGTGTAAAGTGATCCTGTATATTATATTGCAGTAAGTAGCTGTAATAGAAGTGTGTTGACTTGCTGTGGTTTTTAAGAGAATGCTCTTCCTTAAGTTCATTGTATTGATTTGAACTTTTGCAGAAATAAAAACAATGGTGTTTTGTTTTCTTTTCTGCTAACTTCAGCCTTCACCTTTTGGAGTTCCCAGGCTTTTGACCATAATAGGCAGAAAAGGAAAGTACCAGATGTGTGATCTTTCTCATACTTGGGTTTCTCTGCTGTCTAGACCTTGCATGGCCCACTAGAGGGTTCTGTTTGAAAAGACGTGTGTGAGAGTACACAGTCTCCTTCACGTTCTCTTGAGTTGTTGAGCTGGCTCTTTTTTGCACTTTATAACCATGATAATGGGTTTTACTCATACCTTGGGTCTGATAGGGAGGTGGGTTAGGAGTTTTAATTGTTTTTTTGAAAACCACATATATTGTATAATTTATGAATACTATTAATACAATTATCAGGCTTTGTTTGCTTTAGCTTTACAAATGAGAGCTAATTACTCTGACTTAATGATGCCTTTTAGAGCCTAGCTACCTCTGGTTGACTGTAGGGAGATAGCGGGAAAATTTGCTTAGAGGATTTCTGAAATGTCACAACTGCTTTGTGTATTAGGATGATAACTTCATCTATTCATTATCATTGGGAACACCTGGAGTGAAACCAGGGAGACTCGCAAACTGCGATAGGTAATTAGTAATGAATCAATACGCAGGGTTCCGAAAGACTGAGGCCATTCTTCTACATGCAGCATCTTGACTGATATAACCTTAAAATAAACAGAGATGAGCAATTAAAGATGTGAAGTGAAGAATGCGAAGGACACTCTTTCATTCCCTGGTACTCCATGTGGCGGCTTTTGTGTTTGGAAAGATATCTTCTCTGGATCCTTTTGGCTGACTGTATGAAGAAGGAAGGATGTTGAATTTGGAAATTCCGTCATTTACTTATGCAAAAAGAGTGCGGTAAGAATGAGCTCTCGATAGCACGCCATTCATCAGCTGTTCAGTGTGGATAGAACAAGTGTAGTGTTGCACAGCATACCTTATTAAAAGTTGAGCAGTTTCCTTAACCTTTCATAATGGATGCTATTTTAAATTTAGAAGTGGTAAAATAGTCTAAACCTTTTTGGCTGCTGCACTTCTGCTTCTGCTCTCAAGTGGGAGTGTACCTGTACTAAGTAATAGCAATGCGGCGAAAAGATCCAGAATTTGGAAGTCTGGGGAATCCTCTGGGACCGCAATCTGAATAGGCTGGTATATTCTGCAGCTCTGCTCCATGATTAGACAGATCCACTTAATTTTGCCACCCTGAAAATGATGGTGTACCTTTAATCAAACAGGAGAGAATGCACATCTCTGCTGTCACATCTCCATTTAGGGCCATTAGCTCGAGATGAACTAGTCTCTGCATCAATTCATTAACTTTGCTTGGAAAATAGCGCGCCACTTCAAACCCCGGCCTGATTTCTCAGGATGTGCAGAACTCGGGCTGCCGTAGCCGACAGCGGCGTGGCTCGGCTGCAAGTAACAGCTGCTCGTTTGATAGGATGAGGAATGGACTTCAACTTTTAGCTATGGCCCATTTTTTCAGTTTAACCTTCAAAGACAAGTCAGCTGCAGTGATGTATCGTAGCGCCGACCGCAGCAGGAAGAAGGTGGTACAGATTTTAAAGGGCGCATCTAGCATGTCTAGTGTGAGAATGCAGTTCTGGCAATGCTTCAAAGGACATTTCATTTGATGGCATATAAGGTAGGATAAAGAAATAAAACCACATATGGCAAACTGTAATGGTGTTCCAGCACTTAAGTCCCTTCATTTAAGTGCAAATGGGTGTCATTTCAGAGACCTGCGCAGCTGCTTTCAAATAAGTTGGTTGCCTTTTGTGATGACTTGTTATCCCCTTTTAAAGAATAGCAAATAATCCTGCAACATTTGCTTTCTGATACAATATTTTAAATCTGTACTCAAGTCAAGACGTTTTTTTTTCAGATATTCAATACTGTTACCCAGAGCAATTGGTGTACTGCATCAGTGTAATAGAACTCTTATTGTGGATGGCTCATTTTGTGATATGATCAGAAGAAAAAACAGATTTCTGCTAGGTTGTTTGGTAATACCAGTTGTTTCTGAAACCAATGTTTGGATTCTGTACCTGTAAGTAAGCACATCTTGTTCTAGGCAAACTGTTGCTTGATTCATTCATTCAATCATTTTCCTCTGAAATTCCTGAAAACCATGACAGTCAAACTTTTATTAGTTTTTTTTAAATATGCTGCGAACGTTCCTCCAGGCATGTTCTGTGAAGTTTGTCAATATAATACTGAGTGTTCACAAAGGAGGAGGCAGATTCCTCTTGTTCATATGTTTAATCAGAACAGTACCTCTCTCCTCCCTGCTGCAGTCTGATATCACAAGAACAATACAGAAGATAACTGCAATTGTGATTAAGCTGATAAGGATATTTTTGTTAACATCACTTTATTATGCCTATACAGTTTCTTGCATTAGGAATTCGTCTTTTCACATACCCCAGCTTGCTCTCCATGAGACACACAGACAGGGAGAGAGCTTGGGGACAGAGCGCAGGGTCAGCCATTGTACAGCACCCCTGGAGCAGCTGGGGTGAAGGGCCTTGCTCAGGGGCCCAACGGAGTAGGATTCCTCTGCCGGCTGTGGGATTTGAACCGGCAACCTCCCAGCCACAGGCGCAGATCCTGAGCCACAGTACCACCGCTCCGGCCCGTTATGTTCTAGTGTACGGAATGAGTGTAAACATGAATGACTGCAAAACAGATGCACTTATTTTTTGCTTTGATTTTTTTACACTTTGTTGCATTGCCAAATAAAGGTGTTATTTTTTCAGAACAGACTTCTTCAGCTCTTGTATGAAATGGACACTTTAAGGGGATTGGTGAAGTATTTTTTGGTGTACAGATTGCTGGTTAAAGATTATGAATTTAGAAATAATTCAATTAGCTTATTAAAAGTAAAGACATCAGTTTTTATCTTACATTTGGGTTGTACTTTTCATCTTCCTTGATGAGTGTTAATGCAAATTGTATGTTTTACAAATTTGTCATTTAAAGTCTAAACATTCTGTTATTTTAAGATATTTTAACCTTAAAATCCTAAAGTTGTTTTTTTCTTGTGATACAAATAAATTAATATGTGAGATTTTTACTGGTTAGTATGTACTGTAATACTTTTTTTAAATTAGTTTTTCTGTATCTCTCAATTTCCTGTATAGACAACCATTCTTGTAAAACCCATACTATGCTGTCTGTTTGATCTGAAGAGAAAAAATCAATATGAAAATGGGGTCCTTCCTTTTGATGAAAATTAATCACGGTGTGAACTGGGGTGATTATTATGACATTTTGATGAGAACATAGCATGGAATTCAATCGATGAAGATTTTAATGTGTGCCACATGGAGAAATCTAGACAACCATGAAAACATTGTTCATTTTGTCTAGAACTCCAGCACAAATAATAAACAACATAAATCATTTGCATTTCCTATAAATGCATACTGCTTTCAGTAATAGAGAACAAATGAAAAGCTTTCACTTGAAAGACCTGTGCTCGATCTTCATAAGCAAAATGCATTCAATAACACAAGATATCCGCTGTTATAGTTGTGTTTGCTGGATTCTTTTCTTATTTCGTTTTGCATCTGACAGCTGTGCAAGTAGTCTTTGCATTAGAAGCCCTTGTTTATATCGCATCAAGACAAAGGCCCTGCTGTAGCGGGGGGGGGGGGCGGCTTTACGCAGGAGTGATTGTTTTGTTTTATTTCATTAAATTGTTTTTATTTCATTCGAACAAGTTTTCATTCCGCTCAATTCTGGTAGCATTCCTCTCGAATGGAAGTTGTGAGCTGATATGATGTTTCCTAGCTCAAGGCATGCCCTACCTCCACTGCTAACTGTAATTTACTTTTCTGTCTCTGTCGCCTGGAGTCTGCCTTCCCTCTAGTTTGTTGAATGATGTGCTAATCCATTATATTCTTCAGACAAGTGTATCGACCAGTATAAACAGACTGGAGGGCACAAACCTAAATGAAAGCTGTAGTTCCCTGAATCATTTAACCAGCTCCTGCAGCAACCACAACACATAACAGCCTTTTTTCAGCCTGCTGAATATACATTAAGAATCCATTAAAGCTGCCTGTAAACTGGGCAAAGACTGATATGTGGAAAAGTCTGTGCAGCCCCAGCTCAACGTTTCTTAAGTCAGCTCCCCTGTTCAGATAATAACCCCCCATCCCCACCATTCCCAGCTTCCCTGAAACTGTGTCCTTAGTCGGGCTTTTCAGATGTCCTTATCCCCTCCTCACACGCCCTGTGCTCTCCCAAACCGGACCGATCTTTGCGTTTTGATTTTTGTTCTTGCCGGCCTCAGTGTTATGGTCTGATATACTACAAGCCAGATGCCTGGCTAAGCATCCCCAGCCAATGGTAGCGTTTAGTGACGTTTTAAGACTGTTAGTGAAGAAAGCATTTGTGAAAACTGTAGCAAAGGTACATGATCACGAAAAAGGTAGAAAATCCTGCAGCTTATGCATAATGATGAGCACAATGGCAGTGAGGAAACGTTACTGGTGTTCTTTGCAGGGAAGGGGCTGATGTTTTGGAGTAGTAGGGCATGGATACCAGATTTGGACGCTGTTGAAATTCCCCCTTTGCTGGGGTCCAGGCTGGAGTCCAAACCGTGCTGCAGTCATGGGGGTGATGAGGTGTCTGTGGCCAGGATTCAGGGGCAGCGTGAGGAAAGCCGTCAGCAGTCATTCGGTGGTGTTGCTCTGGGGGCTGGAGGAGGCTCCAGGGGCCGAGGATGAGGGTGGAGCTCTGCCAAACAGTGGCTAAACTGTTGACCCTCGTTAAGAGAAGCCAGGTTTATCCCCCTGACAGCTGTGGGGCTGCGGCTCTTTCTCTGTCCTCCTCTTCTATACACAAAGACAACTGGAAATCTTTTTGAACCAGTTAATTGCAGCTGTACAGCACTGTGCATCCTAAGGTAGACACAACTCTTGCTATGGGAACCTATGAGACGCACTGTGTCGCTGTGCTCCTGGACCGACAGGTTTCATGTGAAGAACCGAGGGTTCAGCTGCTGCATGACTGTATGGAATAAGTTTTATTCCTGGCAATGCCTCCTGTGTGTCAGCGACTGCTGCTCTTGCCTGTGTGTGTGAAAGGCACAGGTGTGGAAAAACTTCTTTATTAGGAAATTGGGAATGCACTGAACTTTCTCTAAACCTATTCATGTGTAAACATTTTAAGACGATGCTTGGAAAAGGTTTTTGTTCTTAATGAACCATTTTAAAACACTTTGTAGCTTAGGCTATGTTTTTAATGAATACACATGTAGGATAAAAAGAGCAATTAATTTATAACTTTAGACATCATTGCCTGATATGTAGATAAAGTATGTAGATTATATATATATCTTTTGTGACTATATTGTGTATAAACATATAAATTCATGGCGAGGACATGTCATTTAAATAATTAAAATTGCCTGTATTTTTCATAGTCATTTTTCTAGTTTTCTAGTGATTGAGTAGTCATTACTTTAAAAAAATATATATCTTCACAATCATTGTGCTTGATGCCTGCTGCTAAATTTTTGTTTAGCTGTACCGATCAACTCCAGTTACACTGCTTTCTGAATGCAGACAGAGTATTATAGTAATTGTAAAAGGAAATTACTTAGGGTAATATAATTTTCCTACTGTCATGATAGCTTTTGTAAGAGTTAATAATATGTGCAGCTCTGGAACCCTGTGATTTGCTTTGACACTGCCATTAATTATTTGCTAATTAAGACATGTACACGGCTTCATTCGTTAAGTGGTATGTAAGCCCCTCACAGCCTTGCTACACTGCTTGTCTTGCTACCCTTAAGTCTTCTTGCTTTCTTGTTTTTATTAATAAACTTTCCTCACCCTCTGTAGCTTGGCCGTTGTATCTCCGTGTACATTCCTGTTCAGACCTGTCCAGTATCAATGGCTGGTCAGCTGACCCTTCCCTTTTTTCCTGGCTTATTTCTGCCTGTAAGAGTTGATTGCTAATTGTGTATGACAATGTCTTGTCATACACAGTCCTGTTACAGAGGCCACTGATGATTCCTTAGGCTTTGAGCTGGCAGTTTTGCAACGAATAGTCCAATGTAATATATAAATAAATATCCAGTAGCATTTACACCAGTTCTGGACAAGCAAGTTTGTAAGGGTTATGTGCAATAAAGCCCTTTCAGTTTTCAGAGCTGTACGTTTTTCATTGTGTCGGACAGGTCAAAAGCTGTCAGTTATCAAACCTTTTGATACGAGTTTGCTCGCCTTAGATTCAGAGAGTTACACATAATGCATGTACATCATATTACGGAATTTTAAAAATTAAATGATTCCATACTCTGAAAACGAATGTGATCATGTCATGGGCTGACATTTTAATATTTGCAATTTGTTCATTGCATGTACACCCTCCTGATACTTACTTTTCGAAGAGAATTGCAGATTTGTCGAATCTTTAAAAAAAGGAACAATAGAAAAACTGAAGTAGCAAGGCTTGTGTAGCATTTTCTTCAGTGTCTGTGAGAGTTTGCAAATTGCTTGCAAGCTAAATGAACTCAGTCAGGTTATTCAATACTAAAATACCCTTATATTTCAATACACAGACAACCCCCAGCATGTTTTATCATGATGTGTTGAACATGTTTCCCTTAAATTCAGAAATAAGATGATATTTTTTCTCTCTCTCTTTACCACAGTCTGTACCCCATGAGAGACTATTCGTTAGGGTAAATGGAATGAATTATTTCACAGTTGTGCCTGGTGGCAGATGGGTAATAAAGTCTTCACTGAAACAACCCAGGCCTGCTCAGTATGCCGAGCGATACTAAACAAATAATCAGTCAGAGTGGTGAGCTGTTCGATGGTGGCCAGAAGCTGAGGATGGGAAATTGCAGTGTTTAAAATCAACAACGGCTTACTGGCCTGGATTCTGGATTAGGCACTATTTCTGCAAGTAATGGAGGGAAGAGTAACCTCCAAAAATATCCTGCTTTGCATAAGCTGTTGTCGCCCCCCTCCCCCCGAACTTCATTCTCCGATCTTCTGTTTTTGCCTCATTGTTTAACTGTGATCCATGATATTCTAGCCTTTTGCTTTCTGAGGGGTGGTGATCGACAGCTCAAAGGATAAAAATTGAGTTTGATTGAGATTAACATAAATCGGCAGATCGTTAGAGAATATTAACCAGCTTGTCAACAAGCAGCACTGCCTTCATGAGCAGCTAAGATGCTTATGTTCATGTGACTGAATATAAACAGTCAGTACCTACAGTATACTGTAAAAATACCGCCCTAAGCCTGAAATTTATCATGTTAATGTGTTACATTATATCCAGACAAATGACTTAGGATTTAAATAGGACATTTGAAGATGAACATTTTTGCCCAACGATGTTTTATTGACAAATTAAACAGATATGTTTTGGGGATTTCTGTATCTATTGGAGGAGGACTAAAAGACAGTGCCGGTGTAGTGACTCAGAGATTAACCCTCTTTCTCAGAATGCCTGGTAAGTGAAGTCATTTGACTGGTCAGTCAATGGTTGGAACTGGAGATGCAGGTGAAGGTTTGCGTTTTGAGCGCAGGCAGCAAGGCTAGTGATCACTTCCTTAACAGAGCACTGGTGCGAAACCCAGCTGTGTAGAGATCAGTATCTTGGAGCGGGGTTGCAGCTGAGCACTAGTCTCCCAATGAGTATAGAAGGAGAGGCACTTTATTGTGCTTGAAATTTAGGCTTGTCATTGTGGTGTAAAACGTAGGATTCAGAGCTTTCCTGGTGCAGTAGAAAAGTGGCTCGGGACTTGAAAACCAAATGTGCCTGGCTACGATGTGCCTCATGTCTGGTTGAGGTGTCACACATAAGTTAACGCCATTGAATTTATTTTCCTTGCTCTTAACATATTTCATCCGCTTGACAGCAGAGGACAGTTAATTTCCTGCAATGTTTTTGTCCACCCACTGATGTAAAGTGATTTTGGAGTGTAAATTGCTGCGATGAAGATGAATAAATGATGAAGAGCAGTCAGTCTGGCTGTGGAGTTGCTGGCCTGTCTGTATTACATGTTTCCAGTGTGTGTGTGGCTTATAGATGGGAAAAGCACCATCAACACCATCAGTTCATCTGGGAAGTGAGTACAGAGCTGGCCTGTGATAAATTCTAAGAGCCTGCTATTTTGACAATGTGCTAATTGTGAGTTAATTACATTAAAGCCACATTTTTAAACTAGCAGATCTTGACAAGTTTTCATATTCGATGTAAAGAATCATTATTTTCAAAAAGTGGTGATTTAACATTTTTCAGTGAAATGGATGAGGGTGCACAGTGCTACGTCTTACTGCAGAGATATTTATTGCATTTTATTTCTTCTAACATGTGCCAAAGGAGCACAAAAACCTCTCAGTGGTAGGTAGGCCTAAACGTCTGTGAAGCTGAATGTCATGAGGCACAATATTGGTTATAAAAAAGATTTAGACATTCCAATCTAATTACTGTATGTGAGAACTAAAATATCTCTTGTGATAAATTAATCATCACCTCATCATGAATTCTACATTAATGCATATGATATCATAACCTTACCCTTTTTATAACACTAACTCATGTTAACAGCAATTCGTTGTAAAATGCCCCCTTCATGGATTCAAATCCTCAGTGAGTTTTAGTCAAGACTGTAACAGTGAATCCTGCTGAGCAGACGAGCAAATTGCATGATAGAATAAATATATTTTAGAGTTTGAAGAAGTTGCTGCTATCCTGGTACTGTTTCTTAGAAGCTACTCCATGCAGAATGTGCTCTTTGTAAATGGTGAGCCGGCCAGCCGACCCACCAGAATTAGACCCTAAAGGACCGGGTAAGGGTTTATTCCATGCTGAAAGGAAAAGAAAAGAGACACAACGATTCAGGTGGTGGAGCCTTCTTCAGGTGAAGGATTGAATAAACCTGTTCCTTTTCAGCCTGCACATGCTGACACAGCTACCTACTAGAATCAACCCCCTATGTTAACCAGTAGAAGCCTGTGGAAACCCGTGAATGGTCCAGTTTTGGTCTCAGCGGGTGTGCCGAAGAATCGGACTGTGCCACTGATAACACTTCCCCAGCTATTATTTTCAGTGGGTCTCCAGATAATCTTTTCAAAAGAACAGGGAGAGTTTGCAGAAGCTGTATATACTCAGGGCCCTGATGTGTAAGATTATGAATTTACACTTAAGCAAGGAGGAACTCGTCGTCTCCTCACAATTAGTTGGTTCTAGTCTTTTTCAAAATATGTTCTGCAGTAGAGAGTGTAATGGTTTCTGTAACCTTGTCATTCTAAACAATTGACAGTTATTTCACTATCCATGTGTTTTGAAAAGAAAAAAATGTATATTTCTGAGTTCATAGTGTCTTTGAAATGTTCACAAAAGATTATTTTCATTTACAGATTTTATCAATCAGATTTTTTTCTGTGAACCTTGTTTTGCAGATGAATTATTGGCTATCATTGGATTAACTTGATCCTTAAAGTACCATTTAAAATATTCCTTAGAGTTTGTCATTCTAACAGAGCTCATTGTTTTTGTAAAGCCACCACTTTTTAAAAAAATGGTAGGATTAAACACCTATCAGGTGTCAGGGCAGACTGTCGTTTGGAATTGATGTAACCAAACTGGCTAGATTTCACAGTTCTCAATGAATTTCTAAACAGGTATTCTTAATATTCAGTAATCCTCCCACCCCACCCCCAGACACAGTTCGCTTTTAAACTGAGGAGCAATCTGAAACGTCCCAGCTACAGTACGTGTTAAAAAAAAAACGGAGTGCACAACAGAAGAAGAAAAAGATTTTTCATGTCGGAAATCTGAAATACTGTAAAAGTCAGAGTGGCATGGTTGAAAAGGGAGAAGAAGAATCCTGCAGAAGAAAAACCCAAGTTCAGTCAGTCGTCTCAGACTTCACTTGCTTTCTTAGAAAGACCTTGAAGAAATGACAGATTCCTTTTTGGTAACGTCACCAGCATCGCCTAGCTGAGATTACTGTGAATTCTAATGCATTGGTATAAGATTAGAGGTGGGTGATCTTGAATGTCGACTGGAAGGTACAGTATATATATAATAACAAAACCTGAGAATGTATGACAAATTCTTTTCGTGGGGGGGGGGCGGCGTTGTTTTATTTTCATCCTGTGGAACAGAAATAAAAGGATTTCTTCCTTCTTCCTTCTTCTGAGGCAACAAGAGAGAGCTGAGTACAAGGCCATAAAGTTTGCAGTGTAGTGTACTTGGCAAGGTCATCTTTAACTGTGGAATGTGTGGATCCTTAGGGAAATGGGATACAGCTCAGCCAGGAGCTAGATTAATAATCCAGGAGGAGTGGAACCGTAAGGATAGCTTGCCCTGCTGTTCAGTGAGCTGCCCTATCTTCACATCATTCACCACTGTCCACACACATGGGCTGAAGAGTCTGGAGCTGAAACATCTGATTTTTTTTCTGCTTTATTTTGTTTTGCTATAGTTATGCTACATCGCATAGTTCAATGTTATTTAATGCCATCAGCCACCATTATTTACACTGTGAGTAGGCATACTGTCTATTGCCTTTAGCGTGAGTATTGAATGTTGAAAAATTTACTTTTGGGGTTGCCGTTTCCTGTGTCTTTATGAAATGGCAAAAAAAAAGTCCTTGCATGTGCATAATGCTGTAGTATTCAGTTTTAATTCAAAAGACATTCATTCCGAGCTTATATAAGAAGCTTTGTTTATAGAACACTCCCATTATTCTCTTAAAATTCATTTGAAATTTTTGAACAAGTTGAGAATAAAGTGTCAATATTTAACATATCTGTATCCCAGAAAGCAATACCGGAGAAAATATTCACAAATACTGTAATGAATATTATTTCACCATATAATACTATCATAGGCTGTAGGCCTGAATGAAGAGAGGTGGACGTTATAAAAAAATTGGTGTAATTTAAATTAAGGGAAAGAAATGTGGGAAAGGAGTGTGGAGGCTGCTGTTTATTATAGCTTACCAGCTTATTAGCTTTTACTGCTAGAAATTTTACATGTGCCATGCAGAATACTTAAAACTGCCTTTTAAGAGCAAGACTATTATGAATGCATTCAGCATTTGGAAGATATATTTCTGTTATTTATGCCACAGCCTCCACATTTGTGTAAACATAAAATCTCATGCTTTATTACATCCCTTTTGCACCACAGCCTTGACCCCAGTCATCATAAATTGAGAAATAGTGGGGAACTAATGGAGACAGATGGGAATATGGCATGCCATTTACTCAAATTGGTAAAGTAATTAACCTCGAGGTGCTTGGTTTGCAAGAAAAATTGTTGGAATATCTCAGGGAGCCAGATAAACAGACTCCTGGCTTAACTGCTTTTGACAACTGCATCATAAACTAGACTCATTCTGTTCAATTGACCTGTCAACATCTCAAGACCAAATAAAGATTTGTATTACAATGTACTCACTGAGAAGTGTGAGAACTGAGACTGCTATTCCTTTTGAAGCCCTAATACTGTCCTTTCTGCTGGAGTGACACTGGAGCGTCATACATTCTGTCTTTGGTCATTATGCTGCTTACAAATCTGCCATTGCTGATTGTGTGACAGCTTTGTGACAGCAGATGGAAGTCATTTGGCTGCAGAGAATGGAACAGAGACAGAAGCATTGGCCAGCTCGCTGAGCTCGTTTAGGATTGTGGTGGACAGGGGCCAGATCGGAGGCGGATGCATCAAGGGGTTCCCTGTAATTTGCTCAGGACGGCTTTCTCTCTGCCTCCTGACCCCAGACCACATAACCGCGTGCTCTTCAAAGCCCCTGGGCTTTGTGGCACCTCAGAAAGAGCAACAGTGTTTCTTTTAGGGGTTTAACACAGCGTTTCTCAATATGTATAAACAAAAGCAATTTCAATTAAATATTGCATGCGGCGTGCGTGCGAAAATAAAAAGGGATTTTGCGAATGCAGGTTTGCAGCCAAGCTCAGTCTCTCTTTTCTGTTTTTTGTTGAATGGTTGTAACGTTGCAGTGGCTCTTGATGTCACCATTGTTTCCAAACAAGGCCAGGGTCAGTCTGGTCACTCGGTCTGTATGTCCAGCCTGTGGCCGGAGGGGATCTGACCCTTTTCCATCCAGCTGAGAACATTATCTCCCAACTTCTCCTCGATCCTCTTTAAGTCATGTTAAACAGGAATTAAAGCAATGTGTACATATTTATTGTAGTCTTCTGCTTTGGAAAACATTTATTATTTTTTTAGGAATGCCAATTGTGTGACAAGCCTGTTTTTTTTTTCTGAACACTTTATGATCTACATTGGCTTATTAGGGAAAAGAAAGAAATATATTAAGCACAGCAGGACTCTCTGGAGAGTAAGGAGCAGTGTAAGTGAACAAACTGTCTTCCTCTGACGGTCATTTGCAGCACCAGTACAATCTCTTCATCTGCGATCGCTTATTTTATGATGGCAAGCCTAGTTTGTTGTCTCCTTTTAAAAAAGGTATATGTAGTATTCTGTAGGATCACAGAGATTAGTTTGTTTCTGCTGAGCACAATCTGATAAAGTAGGCTTTTTTTCTTCTCTTTACCTCCCCCCTCCAGCCATAAACCCACTCACTGTATACAGTAAATGTTCCCTTATTGCCAAGTGAACCCCATAAGAAGCACTAAGATGTGCTGGCAAAATGCTTGCACAAGTTCTTAACCTAAAACTGACTCAACTTTGTGCCAGTTTGACTGCTTGTATTTTGCATTCCAAAAAGGAAATTTGAACATCATGTGCGATTATTTTTATATTTCTGGATTCTCAGTATGTTGAAGGATATAATTAAAGATTAAAGCTAACCATTCAAAACTATTCCTAGTGATTTCCTCTTGTCTTTTTCTGAGAGAATAGAATACTAACTGCAGTGCATCTGAATCCTGAGGTATTCTTTTACATTTTTTGTTCTTTGTTTTTAATATGCAGGTAGGCTCTCTGGCAGATTGTCAGTTCGCAGGTTGCTCCCTGTATTTAATTCAGCATCCCGTTGTCCGTTTCTATAATAATACACATACGCTCATTGTCTGAGTGAAGTGAGAGCTGTGTTATTTTTTATTCTTATTATCAGTAATAAATAAAAAACATGACCCGCTTTGGCCTTGGCACCTCACAGCTACAACATCGTATTCAGTACATCTGGAAATACCCATTTAACTGAATCAGTGAGTTTCCATTCTGCTTATTGGTGCTGGCTTTACAAAGACTTAGCTGTGTGCCTCAGGCTACAGCCATCAGAGTAGCACAGCTAAAATCGGCAAGTGAGAAAATATGTATCCTTCTGTATTCCGGTCTGAGAACTGCTTCCATTCACCGGAATGTCATATACCCTAGGTGAGTGTAAGTCAGCTGTGTTGCAGCCGAGGTGAAGCACAGTAAAAATGGTACCCTGTTGTGACATTTTCAGTCATACCGTGTGGGATGTTTTCCCAACACTGGGCTTCACACAGTACACAGGATTGTGAAAACCCCGATGTCTTTCAGTTTTGCAGCTTTTTTTTGTATGTATCACCCCTGGAGTCTGTTCAGCACTTTGTGCCCAAGCATTTGGTCATGCCATGGTCTGAGCTGCATTTGCATCAGAAAGTCTCTACGTGTGCTTGGGGAACATTCGTGGTCATTAATTTATTTGCGTCAAGTCCTTAACCAGTGCTTTGCACCTTATTGTGAAAGATGTCTTCTGTTCTCTGGTTGACATACCAGCAGTGTGGTTTTTTCAGCATGACTGAATATGTTTACGATATGAAAATGGCTACACATTATGAACTGTTTTTTTTTCCTGCATCTTTGTCTTTGGGAGGTAAATCTGTCCTCTGCCAAATGCTGTATTGTTTTACACTGAACGTGGAAATAGTTTGTGTTTGTAATGCAGTTCCCATTTGTGTGGATCCTGGGTAAGCCATGTGAAACAATAAAATTTATGCCTTGGCTCACAGCAGTAGCACTGTTTGCGTTTTACATAGGCGTAATTCAGTAAGAGGAATTCCTTTAGTGTCAACAAGGGTGCTGCAACAAATACCAGTGCCGTCTGCTAATCTAACACAGACCGTTTTCAGGATTTTCTTGTGTTGTATGCACATAGAATTTCAGTCCCTGTAGGATGACTTCAAACTGCCATTTGTGCTTTTGTATGGGCACATGGTAGTCCTAAATTCGGTCTAGTGTCCCATATGTGTGATCGGTATTGATTTTATTGGCAGCAGGTTAAAGAGACGCGAGTGGAAAAGTAACAGGGAAAAGTGTGCGCTCAGAATCTTGACATATTTTCCTAGTTGTGACAACTGATTTGACAATGACAGGTGATTTGGGTCTACCTCTAATAAGTGAATTAATCGGAGGTAAAACATAGCGATCTGTCATGTTCGTGATACCTTAACAGCTGGCTGGCATGTCCTTTGGTGACAAGCTAGTTTGTCCTGTGCAAATCTTCTGTCACAAAACGGAAGAGAGGCATTGGGAGAAAACTACGTGGCCGTTCCTGAGTATGTGAGGAATTTCTTGTCAGACATAGCCAGCTGTGCCAATAATATTATCTTCAGTAGCATTAATCACATGCTCTCCCCCAGCCCCTTCTCCTCCCCAGCGGCTGAAAGAGGAATCTGTCAAAAGTTGCAGGGAATCGCCGAAAGCATCGCCTACCTGAAAGACTATTGTGCATGCTTAAAAAACACAAATGATAAACGAGAGCAAGTCGCATACCTGTAGGACTCTACCACCATTAATGGCGCAAATGAATGAAACAAGTTTGATAGCAAATGTATGAATTGTTAATGAACAACAATAAGAAAGTAGAAACTTAGCTGATTCGGGCGCAGTACAGTATGTTCTGCATTTTAGTGTCTGTCTCAGAGAGAATCAGATCCAGGCAAACGCAAGGTTTTCACATAGGAATACCGTGCAAATATATTGGAGTAATCTTATTTCCATTTTCTGTTAGACTCCTTTATGTTTTTCGTTTATATCTGTGTCTATTCTGGTGCCTTTCCTGCAAACGTTTTTTTTTGTTGACTTTTTTACTGTTTTCATCTCAGACTAATTTGAAGGGCGGTATACAACAGTCTGTACCCCTTCCCCACTCTTAATAGTCTGATACTGTCCTTGGAATTGCTGTGCTCAACAGGCTCTGCCTCCATGAGAAACATACGTGGTTGGTTTTATCTAGAAGAGTATGTATTTTCTATGTGAAAAGATTCTGTTCTTTTTTGAGAATGTGTATTGTCTTCACATTTCTGTAAGCCTGCAGCCTCAGGAACTCCACAAGAAATGAGACTTGTATCTCGGTGAGTTTTTGTTCTGAGGTGCTTTATTTTTTTTAATAAATAAGGATTAACCTACACTGTCAGTCATGGCCAATGCACAATTGCTTTCAAATGCATTTTCTATAGCCATTACACTTTAGCAACTGATTTCAGAAGCTAAGTAAGGTTGTGCATCGTTAGAAAAGAGTGGGAGGTATTGAAAGAACAACAGAAAGTGCAGGGACAGATGGCAGGGTGTCCACAGATAGAGTACGGGCTCTGCTCAGGTGCACTCATAGCGAGTTTGCCCTTATACCGAAGTCAGAGGTGTTTTCCATGTGACAGCTTCACTGACTGTTGAGTCGAGCCCATTTCTGATACCAGACTGGCCACAGAGAAGATTCTGTAGTCAGATGTCAGGCATTGCGAAATAATTACTTTGAGTCCATAAAAATAGTCCATAACAGGCTGTTCCTGTTAGAATTCTACTTTATTCAAAGTTCGCTTTGAATGAAGAAAAACTTGAGTGTCTGCAATCTTGCGTAGATCACCTCAATCACAAATATTATATGAGAATTAATTAAAACTCATTTCAATTGTGACATAAAATCCGCACTACCAAGCACCCACTCCTGCATACCCACATATTCAAACTTATTTCATTTATCTGTGCCTCCCATCCCCCTCTGCCTGTGACGATGTCCCTTGTTTCACGTAGCTGTTTGAATTTCCAGCAGTCCCAGTGATGAAACCAGGATTATTCATTGTGCTGGGAAAGTTTAGTTTCCCTTTGAGGGTAATATAGGGGTATTACACTTGAAAGGAGATTGTGCATCTGACATAAATTTAGGCTTCTGGGGAAGTAAAGGCCTAGAGGCAAATGGCTTGATAGTCAGAATATAAAGCGATCTGCACAATAGCCGCACCTGGTTGAGGTTATCTTGACAGCTGGCCAGTGAAGGTATCATTGAAATCATTGATCTGTACCTCTTTTAAAGGCTGACAGACTACAGCGTGGCATTTTCTGGTAAAAGCGTGTCTACCTCTGCATGAAGAAAAGGCCGTTGCTCCAGAAAAATATTTATGTATGCAAATCTGTCTGTCTATTGATCGATCTGTGCGACCCAAAAAGAGCCGAGCAGCTCTTATGAAGTATCCCATCGTCTGCGTGCTAGAGAGGCAGAGCTCAATCCAGTGGTGATGGATGACTGATTCTAAAATGTTGAGGTCTAGAATCTTTAGATACACAGCCCGAAGACTCAAATTAGTTTGCAGGCAATGGTACCATCTCATTGCCTTTTTACTGTATATATTTATTTATTCGTGGTTCAAGTTGCAAGTTGCATGGGAGAAGGAAGGACATATCTTTTCGGTCCTTAGCTGTTTAATAACCTGTGTTTTGTATGTTCTTTTAAAAACTGTTAGGGTTTTATAAGAAGGAAACTTTGACGGCTGGCAGGATGTGAAATGCGTGTCTGTGGGCTTTGAGCCAAGGTCACACCAGGTCTTTGAAGGGATGTTCCTTTTCGAGATTTTAGCCCTCCTGGTGTTTTGCTGGTAATCCGTGTTGCTGGCAAGGTAAAATTTTTGCTAAGTGAACAGGAATGAAATGTCACGATGTCTTCAGGGTGATGGAAGCATCTCTCGGTCTGGAAGAACTTTTCTTGTAGATTGAGCCTTTTACAGAAACAAGCGGTGAATTGATTTCAAATTTATGGTGACAAGTTTCTAATCATCGGCAGGGAACTCAGATTTTCAGCGGAGTGCCCTATAAAGAAAGACATTCATCCATAACTTCACTTCCAGAGTGAAACTGATTAAAATGATGCTTTTTTCAATGACATTCCAGGATAAAAACTCGTTTAAAGTTAATTTCTTACCATTTGACTCAACGACAGGACTTCCCACCCCTTCTTCTCCCTTCAACTGCGATGGGGAGGGTGCCATTGAAATGCACCGGCGTCTTGAATTTAATCAACGTATCGAGCGGACGGGCTTATTAATTTGTTTCCCATCACATGTAATTCTGTGCAAAAGAACTGATGCTTTAACATTATTTTCGTATAAGTTTTTGATCTGTTGGAACTGTCTGCTAGCACAGCGTATTAGGGCATGTAAAGATCAGTGTTATTCCCTTTTATAAGTGTCTGTCAGCAGGTTGACGAGAGCAGTGTTATCTTACGGTCCCTCCACCCAGTTTACAAGCAATAGAGTTTCTGCCTGCATTTAAAAGCCCACGCCTCTGACCTGCCAGCTGTTTAGAAGGGTTTTGTTGTAGGTACATTTTAGCATCTGACAACTTGAAACTTTTTCACTTTTTCTTTAAACTAGTAATTGATCCAAGCAGAGAGGCCCATTTATCTCTCATATGTCTTGTTGCAGTAAAGCTGTCAGTACAAATCTTATCACATGGAGCTACATTTGTTTTCTGTAGTGATTTATGACGGCTTTGAAAAGGTCTGGTGATCCCATAGGCTACCATAATTCTGCGGCTTCTTCCCGTCAATAGAGTGGACACTTCGGACAGCGTTTTCAGAGCCGATTTGATAAATCAGTTCTTCTTGTTTATATTAATTGATCAGAAACAGGTTCCCTGAGGGATTTATCAAATACCATGACAGCCTCTGGAACTGCATCGCTGTCCAATGAAAGAATTGTATTGGCTGGGCTAGAGTGACGAAGAAACAGATATTGTAATGAATGGTTGTGTCGGCAGAAACGAAAATGTCATAAGTGATTCAAAATATTGCATATCATGCATGTAATGTCTGATCAGCTTCTTCTGCTGTGCTTCATTGTTCCTCTTAAGAAAATAGTGTTATCAGAAATCAAAGACTAGGGCAATTCTAACTGCCTTACAAACAACAAAAAAACCTATAATCTCATCATATATACCCTGTGTCATAATTGTTGCTTGCGTTGCAGAAATAAAAATCGTATTGGAAGGTCCGTTTTTTTTTCTGAGAGGATTAGCGTGCCTTTTGTTTTCATTATCCTGATGCTTTGCTCAATAAATTATGAGCTTCACAGAGGCAAATCCATGCTAACAAGAGAAAAAATCCTGGATTTACAAGTGAGAAATGGTACATAATAGATTGATTACATTGCTGTCAACCAGAAAAGAAATAATCCCTTTGCCATGAATCCTTCTTCTCGCAAGGAATGCTAGAGAGCCTTACAGTGAAATTGTTTTTTTCTTCTATATATACAGCATGATTTCAGCACATCCAGTCTAATGAGAGTGTTCTCCCTTATACAATAGGTGCTACTAAATACAGTGATTTAGGTAGCAGACTGCTAGACTGTGCCAGATTACTATAAGGTGCATAAAAGCAAGATGAAGCATTGCTAATTATATTTGTCTTTTTTATCTTTTTTTTTCTGCTGCTTGAGAAGAAGTACACACGTCTCTTTCTCTGTTTGTGCTTTTGTGTTTTTAAATACAAGCGTTCCCTCTGTCCTTAACTCCCTTGCAAACGCAAACGGACATTTTCAAGTGATCCGTTCCAAATTCTGAACCCCAGTCAAACTGCACATACACAACACAAGGGACTGGAAGAATAATTTGATGTTGCTGAGGGGCTATGAGGTTTCATGTATTTATTACCCAGAACCCTCCATCAGTTATTCAGAAGAAGATAGTACACCATTAGGCATGCTTTAGAATGACAAGCAGTGAATGCCTGCACAGCGCTAAGAGACAAATAAGCTCATGATAAATTCCCTCTGCTGCATTCACTATCCTTTATTACAAATGCACTTAGCCATTTTAAAACCCAGGTAAGCCTTCATAACCCCAGTGGCTCTGCTTTTGTCATTAGCTCTACCTGTGTAAACAGCCTGCTGCCAGAAATATCGACAGGTCAAGCCCAGCAGCAAGCATGGCTGTCCCAGAGGCACACAGCCTGACGTTTCTGACCACATTAAAGAGTTAACTAGTAGCAGAGACTTGCGTTGGGTGGGGAGCTAATGAATGGAATGGAGATTGAAAGAAGATCTCTTTGGACGTGCATCGATCTGCAGCTTCTGGAAAAAAAAAAGAAAGGCAGGAAAAAAAAGAAAAAAAAAAGAAGAAGAAAGGCCGGCTTTAGAATTCAGCAGGCAGCTTCCAAGCAGAGTGACCCTGGCACTGTGCCCATTAGCAGACAGCTCTTTCGGTGTTTATCTCCTCGTGACAAATAAAGCTGTACACATTGTTTTCTCCCCTACCCCTGCCCAGTTCTTCTTATTAGGCTCACAAACCCAGGATTGGAGCCGTGTGGCCCCAGTCAGTTCTCAGGCGTGTTTGTCGCAGGGGAGCTGGTCAGGGACTGTGTGGCAAGAGAAAATAAGAAACAATATTATAGACTTTCTCTGCCATGTTTGAAGTTCCTTTTTTAAATAAGTTGGAAGGTACCATGTAGTTTTTGTCTCCCATATGGTACTTTTTTAAACATCCCATTGTTATTGTTTTAAACGGCTTGCCTTTCTACAAATGTGTTTCACAAATGCAGTGTGGTGGTCTGTAGTTGAATCTGGAAAAGAAAGCACACAAAAAAAAACGTGGGTTCACTTTTGTACTTTGCAGTTGAAGACTGTGCAAGGTTGAGCCCTTGAAATCCAGAATCTGTACCTGTAGGCTTTTACTTTTGTATTTTCCGAGTTGTATTTTTTTGTTTTGTTTTTTTATTTATAAACCCAAGCAGATGAGAAGGTGCCAGACTGCGAAGGCAGGCTGTGGAGCTGCAGAATTTCTTATCCCCCACAAACAAAACATCAGAGAACAATCGCGCCTTTACCACAGTCACAGAGAAAACCATGGATGAGATCTGTATCAGAAGTGGCAACTTGAAATGTTGCTTTAGCTTTTCCCCTAAGAAACCACTATAACAACACTAGGCTCTCAAGCCCTTTGAAATGACAGGCGTTTACTGCTACCAAGAACCATCATAAGCCGTGCTTGTGGGCTGTTTGACCGAGCCTTCAGAAGTGGTGATTGTGGGTTGCTTCATAGCCCATTTTAAAGACATTGGTTTGGGTTGTACCTGGAGGCATCAGAGGACCTTGTTTGGATAGATGGGCTAAAAAGGTTAAAGCTATATACATCAGAGATTTAAACCCATAACCTTATAGACTTTAATCAGCACACCAGTGACATAGGGAGCCACTGCAGAACAACACAGTACAATCATAGAGGTCTTATTTGCTATACCATGTTCCTCACGTAGCTTTCCGTGCTGTATTTTTATGTAGTCTTTACATACATGACTAAAACATATGGACCTAAAGTATATAGCTGTTTTGCGTTGAGGAGACTCTGTATGAGCCAGTTTTGTTAATGGAGCTCTGTCGTCTGTTGTGAACTCCCTTTATCGTTTGTTTTTCTTTAAAAGCTGTTTCTTTGCGAGTCGCTTGTTTTCTTATCCTTTGTTTTTTAGGGAATCCTACAGAATGTCCAGTTGTAACATAACTATGTGAAGCTATAATCCTACTAACAAAAAAAAATGTTTCCTTAACAGTATCATATGCTTCTTCAGACTACAGAAAATCATAAGATTATTCCAGTTCTGTTGCATATTCTGATTCACTATTTTTTTTACTGGAGATAAAGAGTTGTCAGGAACAAGTAAAAAGAAAAGAAACACAATGTTTCGGCTGTGGAGCCTTCTTCGGATCAAAAGAAAATGTTATACTATGCCCTGTGTAACAGAATGCTCAAGAGTACCTTGGAGGCAAGTACAGTATACAGTAAATATGTAATAAACCCAAATCATAAATTCTACTGCCTCCTATTCCTTCATCACTAGCACAGCGGGGCTGTGAGAGGAGAGAGGCAGACTTATTGTTGGTCCAGGTGAATTTGTGGATTTGATGCACTAATTTGATTTTACCTTGTGAATATCTAATTATTTTGAGATTGTGGTCAGATCAGATCATGTTAAAATACATCAATCAAAGTTTATTCATCAAATGCACAACAATACAGCATGCAGCAATAGTTGCTGGCATTGAATGTCTTTTCTACAAGCTCACCGGGGGGCGATAAAAATCACAAAATTAAGGTTACAAAATAGGGGTTAATATCAGGAACACCTTGCAATGGGAGTATTGTTTAACAGAAATTTAGTGGTCACTTCTGGGCCTTTGGGGGTTTTTGTAGACAAGCCATTTCATTGACCTGTCTGGACTTTATAATTTAGACTATTGTCTACATTTTAAATTAGCAGGGGTCGAAGACGCATGTAGCCTGTGGCATTCACTGTGTAGTGTTAGTTCAATATTTTGGTCTTCATTACAAGTAGTAATCTTTTCTTGGAGAATTCTTTAGCGCTGGATGATTGGAGAACATAAATCATGGAAGTCCACTCCATCCAAACAAATTTAATGAGGTACTTCTGGGACAGAATATTTAGGGAAAATAATCGGCTCGCTCGAGACTGTAACTGTCATGTAAATAATAGAAATAATAGCAGTCTTAAGAAGTATAAAGTAATATAAATCTTTGCTAACTAATTTTGTATTCAAGGTTTGTTAATAAGTGTTAAAAATCAGCAGGGTTCCTCTATACCAACTCCTGGAGTGTAACCAAATAGATTAGGATATCACTTATCTCAGTGCTGTTCTGACTAATTACATTTATTGATTAATGGGTTATTGGGTTCACAGGATTGCCTGTTTAAAGGATGTCAACTCAAGATTCCAAGTGAGTGCTGTGGGTTTCTGTTCTCACACAAAGATGAGATTCAGTCCTATACCACGGAGAAAAGCATGATCTTTTACTTTTAAAAAGCTGTCTCTCAGATGCCACAAACGTTTTTAAAATGAAACTGTGAAGAGATACTGGATTCTGTGATCAAGAGCGCTACATTTGTGAGAGATTTTCCAAGCCACTGGTCCTTCACAGTTAGGGCAGTAATGTAAATAATGAATTCATGGCCCATTTGTGCTCAGTCGTTGACTGAGAGCACATATTATAACACATACCCCAAGCTCAGTGGTGTCCACTCACTGTGTCAATAATCTAGGGTACAGTTACAATCCACAGGATTTGTACATAAAACCTAGTAATGTAAGATTGGACTAACATTTCTTTAGAAAGGAAAACTGCAGTGTGGTGTGGATTGTCTAGTATCCAAACAGCAGTTTTAGGAAAGTCATCTTTGTCAGGTGCCTTCTTGCTCTGCCTTGCTCTCTGCTCTGTCCATCAGCAGATTTCTGCACTCATACTGTGCTCCCTGGCCTCTTGCCTCACTGTACAATTACACTGCACTCTGGCAACCTTCAGGACAGGTCTATGGATGTACTGAACTTCCTTCTTTGTCACCTGGTTAAAATGCACACACTGTCTCGCAAGTGCTGTCAAATTTGGATTTTTCCTGCTGCTCTTTTTCATTTATTCCACTTCTTTGTGATTGCTGTGAGATGGACTAGTGAAAGACCAAGAACTGAGCTAAAATCCCTATAGCAATCCCAGGTGAGATTTACATATGTGTATGGATGGTTGGGACCTTGTATTGAATGTTTACAGTACACCTCCAAGTTCTTTTGATTTCATAAATATTTATTTTACTCATGTGGTGCTTGGCGTTCTAGATGTTTTTTTTTATTTCTGAAAATATAGTAAAAGGGGCACTGAGCTGAGCAGGACCTGATAAGTACAATGTCCACCTTTTGCCTTTTATGTGATTGTGTGACCCCATGCCAGATTAATTTTGATATTTGTTAATGAAAGCCATAAAATCTGGAATTTATTTTTCTGTCTCTGAGCCTTCAGTTTAGTTATTGTTATATTGTTGTGCTTTTGTTATTTTTGCCATTAGCTGAAAAAGAGATCTGCTGAAAATAGTACTGTACCTGGGCATAAAGTAGCAGTGCAGGCTGTTTCCAGATCAAAAGTGAAACGTTTGAAATTGGAATGATTTACAGAGCATCCAAAACCCAGGCATAACTGAATACTTCTCTCTTAATTAGGATGCAGAGATCACTTAAATGTAATTAATTATGGTTTAAAGGCAGGTATGTACAGTGAAAATCAGTGCTGAAAACTAGAATTTTAGTTCCTACCCAGTATATTTCAGTTCTACCCAGTGAAATGAAGGCGGAGGCCAGTACAAGGTCTCATTCTTTAAGTTTGTTAAATACTTTATGTATTACAATTTGTCTTTGTGTCCAAGTAATAAGACAAAGTGTTTTCTCATCCTACCAGTGCAAGTTGTACTACATACTGTATCTCCTTGAGTCCTGTGCCGGCTGGCAACTTCACATTCATTTTAGATTGAAATGCCTGTTTGATAATGCACTTTGCTGTAACCCCTGTGTTTCAAACACATATTTAAAATGCATTTGCTTCAGTATCAAAAGAAAGAGAAATGAATATCAAAATAAGGTGTTTTTTTTTCCTTTTTACAAGAAGGAAATGTTGTACAGATGGCCTGCTGTGACATTTCACTGTAAACTAGGCAGCATTTGCACAGTGACATAAGAAAAGTGAAGGCACTTTTCAAAACTAGAAGGGGTATTTGAAAGCAATTCTTTGCACTGGTAATGGATATGGTAGATGTGTAGATTGTTAGTATTTCATCTGACAGCCATGACTGCAGAACTATTTTCACAGTAATGATATGGCCTGGAACTTGACTTAACATTAATGGTTTAGAGGGGGAGAGTGTGTGTGTGTGTTGGAATACCTGTCCGTAATTCTGGTTGGTTACGTAGTTCAGTGTTCAAAGAGGCAGCTTGCACTGTGGGAACGATGATTATGAAGCAAGATTGATACAGTTTTCAAGGAAATCAGAAGCCTGCTGTAACCATACTGGGGCTGTGTTTTTTCCCTCTAATATTTGCAGTGCTAAGCAGGCAAAATAGCAAGATGGAGTAGCCAAACTACACACAGCAACCCAGAGCTAGAACATCACTGTCGAAAGGATAGCAGTGCTGTATTAATGATTATATAATTTTCTGCCTCTTCACTTCTTACACACTAATTTTATATTTGATATTGAAGGACGTGACAAAATGAGTCATTTCTAGCTATTCCCATTTCGTTTCGCTTTACTGCAGGTAACTGCAGTGACCTTGCAGCTTCTCAATATCTCCATAAATGTATTTATGAATAATTTATAATCTACTAAAGTTTAAAGTTTCACAAATCTGTTTTTAGTTTACATAAAACAATATGTTATCGGTCTGTAAAATGATGCATGAATTGTAGAATGTGGTGCTTCTTGCCTAATTATCAAGGTTACTTTAAAAAGAGATTCATTGAAATAAAAGGACCGTAGCTCTTGCCAGTAGATTTACATTTTAAATTAAAAGAAAGTTAGTCGTTTTAAACTCTGCTGCATAAATTTGTGTGCATAATGATGGAAATTTTATTTGGCAGCTACGGTTTTTAAAAAAGGCAAATTGAAAAAGGACATAAGGTTATACGAGGGCTCGTTTGAAAGAAGAAAACAATTTTGAACGAAACCTTGAATGTAGCCATAATTACAGCGCATCTGTGCACAAAAACACATTTTAGTGCACGATTCTGGTTTGCAAATATGTCCTGTTTATGGCCCTTAATTGTAGTTGTTTGCGCCTCTGAAAATGGTCTTGCCTGTGTCTTGGCACTCGAGTGCACCTCCTCAGTCCTGACCACATGAAGAAGGGAACTCCAGTGTGTGGGTGGCTGTGCCCACTACAGTCCTCAGTGGCTTCCACAGTGGAGCCCACTTTTCAAACTCCTCACTCTCCTGATGAGGTTTTTCTGATCGTTACTCTGGGAAGAAGAGAAACATTTAAAAAGGAAGGCATAGTCATGTCCTAATAAGCTTTATCCTCCCTATTGGTAACATCACAGAGGGCTTGTTTAATTTGTGTCTTTAATGTTTTACTCCTTGGCCTCTCACCAGTCTTCCCTAGGAGTCCAGCGCATTCTTTATACTGTAGTTCTCTCATTTCGCTTCGCAGGCGCAGAGCCTGTAGACCACAGTGGCTCTCCTTCAGTGCCGTCGTCCTGCAAGCTTGCACCACGGCGCATTGGAGACAAAGCCGTGCCAAGTTCAAAAGTGGGAGGTTTTTTTTTTTATAAGAGGGAGACGAACACCTTTGATTGCTTTAAAAAATCCTGAGGGCTGGAAAAAGAAATGATATTTGGACCGTTGCTCTATCTGCAGTATAAGTGAAATTAGTTGAAAAAGAGCAGATGATGTGGAGGTCCCAGTTCATGAAGGCATAGGTATATAATAATCACATTTTCTATTTCACATTCTGTTTGCACTGAGAGAGAGAACGTAATGAACAGCATTCTACGCACTCAATAGAAGCAGTTAATTCTGACAACTATTCGTACTGTAGACATCGGGTTATTAAAAAAAAAAGTTTCTTATTTGTTGGGGTTTTTTATTTATTTTTTTTGATTTTATGTTCAATAATTCATTGATTCCCAGCAGCAGGGAAGAGACAGAGATTTATAGTATGTGATTGTGTCATGTCTGGTTTTATCATGTCGATAGGGAGAAAATTGACCACAACTACAAAAGCCTATTTCTAATTCTATTTGATCACCATGGGAACTCATCAAAACAGGGGGCAGCACTGAAGTTTCATTAACAGATCATCTCTGATCTCCTGCTGTGTCCCGTCTTCATTTACTCTCTCACATATCGCCACCGCTTAGATACCAACCACCAGCCGAGGCGCGGGGACAGTAATGGCATATTTACCATTCCCTACCATCCCCCAGATTAATATTAAACTGTTAAGAGAAAATGAGAGTTTATTGATTTGTTTTAAGCCACGCATGTTCTAGCAGTGAGCGTTATTCAGATTCACTGAGTGCCAATAGATAAGTGATTTCAATAAGCAGACAAAGAAGAATGCAGTCTGCAGGCGAGAGCAAGGAGAGAGCAATGGTAAAGGCATGTTTAATCTTTCTTACAGGGCTAATCGTTACTTTTGCAATTTGGGATTGTTTGTAGGCGAATCCTTTCAGGGGATGGCTGAAAGAATGAGGGATCACAACGGTAATGCTAGGGAGCAATCCGAAATGACCAGGGTTTTGCACACAACCGTCCGAGCCCAGCGGCGCACACTCCTCCGTGCCCTCCTCCACTCGATGGAAAATCAGCCGTATGTGACCAAGGGGAACAGGGGTTATTGCTTTTACAGATTTCTGCCCTGGCCTGATTTCCATTTTTAAGATAACTCGCG
Organism: Lepisosteus platostomus; assembly: GCF_059453375.1. Classification (NCBI taxonomy): domain Eukaryota; kingdom Metazoa; phylum Chordata; class Actinopteri; order Semionotiformes; family Lepisosteidae; genus Lepisosteus; species Lepisosteus platostomus. Next base: position 4,897,487 of record NC_142620.1, on the reverse strand, counting down.
GTCTGCAGGAAAGCCTTCTGTAAAGAGCCGGTAATAAGTGTAATAGCCAAAATGGCCCAGTGGCTGGTTTCCTGTGGGGTTTGTGAGTCAGTCATTTGATCTTCCCTCATTCCTGCTGGGAAGGAATGTGGGATTTGCTACCAGAACCATGAGACAATTCCAATTCCCAAACCATTTTTAGACCCTTTTATCAGTAAAACCTCCATTCTAATAACGGGTCCCTGTCTCCCTCATTCAGGAGGCACTCGTAGTTAGAAAGATGTGTAAAAACTGTTTATTTAGCAAGGATATTGTGTTGGAGGCCAACAGAGCTTTTAGGCAAGAGTTCTTTCTGTACTTGATTTAGATGCAGTGTGACAGTATTTATGGGTTTTAGTGCAAACTATTTCATTATACAAACATGAGGCGAATAAGGAAAGTAAAATGGTACACTTGCTGGTCAAACTATTAGGACCTCCTGTTGAAATAATGGACTGAATTTGCGGCGCATGAGTAAAAAATAGTGATGTGAAATAATTCATGTACTGTAGCACCTAAACACAAGGCAGGAGTGATACCAGCAGCAACTGCCCAAACCTGCAGTCACCCAGGTGTCACTGCATTTTTCAAAAAGGGCTGGAGGGGGACCTTATATTTGTGAATTGCATTTCAAAAAGGGGCTTATATTTGTGAATTGCATCTCTTCCTGGAAAAAAAAAGGATAAAAAAAAAGATACGTAGAGAAGGAAATGGCTGAAGCATTTTTGATTGATAAAATATTTGGACTTGAAGTTGCTCAGATGTGTCAAGTGGTATCTTTGTTCAGTGGGTTAAGCAGCGAACGCTCAAAGTTTGCCATTTTCCTGCTCCTTTGTGAGTTGGCTTTTGGTCTTTACTGTCACCGGTTCTGAAGGTTGAAGAGAAAAGCGGTGTCAGAAAGCTGATTGGTAGCACAGAATTTTCTGAGACAATCTGAATCTCATATTCAGCTACTTTGCCACAGTGGATTAAGATGATCTAAGAGGGCTTTGAGAGCTCGATAAAATCAGGCAAGAGAGAGAAAAAGAGCACAGGGAGAATTTTTACCCTTTTTGTCCTTCGAAGTTAATTGTTAAAGTTTTTCCTCTCCGTTCTCAGTGTGTTTCTTGTAAAGTGGTTCCATTTTGTTTAAGAATTTATGGATTTTTTCCCCTCATATAGAAATGCAAATTGCCGAGAAACGGTTGAAGTTTCAGCCGCTTGTCTCATGTCTCATCATCTCTCTTGCATGTGATTGCTTCTGTCAAGGGTGATTTTTAACAAAGCTTTATTACGTTTTCACTTCGATACAGAAATGGCAAATATGAAAATTAAGATAAAATAGTTCTGAAGTGGTTTGTTGATTGATTTTCTTTTTCATTTTTATTCTTTTTGTAATGCCAAACCCCTGTTTAAATTTAAAACTCTAGGTTACTGGAAGTGCAAACATGATCCTGTTGCTCAGGAAAAAGGTTCATATTGTGATATTATTTTTTTTCCAATTCACATACTGCAGGCACTTTCATGCATAAAGGACATCCATAATAACAATCGTACACTCAAGGCAAAACCAAGGATATTATGAAGCGATTTTTCCGAATCATTTTGGAGATATAATGTAAGATTAACATTGTTTGGTATGTCCTGCTATTTAATCTTGTATTAGAAATCAATAATTATATTTAAAAAAAGAATTTACAAAACAGTGAAATAAAGTGTTCCTGTTTCATTGTGAGCTGACTTTCATTGCTATTTAATACTTTTCAAGTGATTTGCTGTTAGTAATTTAAAACACACAGTGAAGTGTACAGTACATAAGAATTGGGATCCTTGCAGTGGGATGAAAGTGTTAAATAATTGTATGTACATAGTACAATTACTAAAATTCAGTTATTTTGTCCTTAAAGGTAATGTTTCTGTTTGAAATCCAGATTAATACCCTGTATAACACTAGCACAATGTGGTATTGAAATGACTGACTGGTCCTCAACTAAATCTTGTCCTGCTGTCACTGCCAAGTGAAAGGTTACAGTAATCTGAGCTCTGTAACACTTGAGTGGACTTGAGAAGCTTCTTGCAGTTAATAGTTCAGTTGTGATGTATAGGGCTGTGCCAGAGCATGGAATGGAGAAGGGGTTTTACCAACAGCCATAAAAAGGAAAGAAGAAAGAAAACAGCTTACTGTATATTGAAAGAATCTACTTGAATTGTGAAATTAGAGCCCCATATACGCTGACAAATATGATAGCAAGTCCCCATGGTTTGTCGTCAATGTCATCTGTCAGTGGCCCAGCTACATCACGTAGGCAGGAGCATAATACACAATGGAAACTTTCCAAATCCTTTTAGTTTTTGTGGGCTGAATGCATTTGGTTATTAGACAAATGGAGTAAGCTTTGCAGACTTCATTTTCATTCTTGGCAGCACGCTTTTATCATAAGGCAGATAGTCATTAATTTACAGAATCAACGCTGGGAACAGCTTTTGTGATCTCATATTAAATTTTCCCCTGAATCCGCCCCTTGGCAAAAATTACTCACATCGTTAAAAAATATTTAATTAGGCTGTAGTTTATACCCAGCTCACAGGGGAAATGTTGGAATTAATATGATTTGCATGAATTCTGTTTCTCCTTTTTGCGAGTGAGATTAGTTCTGAATTCCGTTCAGGGGTCAGTGACCCAGCCAGGGACTTGTATTGGTGAAGGTCAGGCAGGTAGCGAGAGTGTCCCCTGGGTGGCTTCACTGAGAAGACAGCAGAAATTGCTTTTAATTACAGGCTACCTTAAAGCCAGTGGCTGTTGTTGTGTGAGTTTTTTCTTTTTTTTTCCGCTGTGCCATTTGTTTTTGAAGCAACAGATAACCGGGAGAGCAAGCTGTGCGGGAAAGGTTATAGGCTGGAGCCTTGTGATTAGATGTTGAAAATAAAGCTCAAGACCGATACCGGTCAATCTGCGCTATATAATGCGAAGGGTTTCCATAAGAGTTTAGATTTGCCTGAATTGCCCAGGTTTATTTAGAAAGTGCCGCTCTTTAAGATAACAGGTCATGCACACCAATGTAGTTTACATGGCATTACTGGTCATTAACAGTGCTTTCTTGTTCCCACTCTTCCTTGACAGGCACTGGTGGAGTAAGTCTGTAATTACATGGCAAGGGTCTGTACTGGTTAATTACATCAGGTAACTAAAAGGGGTTTACAAGGCCGTTTTTCTGTAGAAACTTCACTTAATGACCAATTCATTACCATGGCATTTCTGAAGGTAGCTTGTGCCCTATAATATGAATGACAATTTACAGGAGGGGAAAATAACAGTTAAAAAAAGTCTTTAGGTTTTATGGAAATACTTTATGCCAAGTGTTATCAATTGAGCGCTGTGTAATAAGAATCATTAATGTAAGAGTAATTATATGCTATCAAACTTATGATTTTCCATTTAGCTAATGTTAAATGCAATAATTAATTAATGCTGAACCCTAGAGCCAACATCAATTTATTTGATTAGTATATTATAAAGAGGCTCCAATATTTTAACGTTATAACATGTGGAATGAATTTAATGCTGATTTTATTTGCACAGATCAGTTCAATGAGACTTTGGACAAACGCTGTCATTAAGGAACATGATTGCTCATTGTTTTTTTTTCCCCTTTCTTCTTTCGGATATGTAGATGATGTATAATTTTGTTGGAAATAAAGGTGTATGATTTTTAGCATGCTTTATCGAACTATGAATTTTTTGTACAAATGTAGTTTTGTCATCTGCTGCTGTAAGTACTTAAATATATAGCTGCTTATAGAAAAACATTGTAGAAATGTTTCACTTGTTATGTACCTTTTTTCTTATACTTTCTTTTTGTTCTCCAGTTTTTAGAGTGACCACTGCTTGTGTACAATGCATTGTTGGTTCACCAAAACAGATATAGTATTTCTAGTTAGGAATCATTAAGTGTAATAATTGTAAAGAATAAAATCTGAAAAGGAAGTAAAAAGTCCCTTGGGAAGCAACCAACTGTCATTGTTTTTAAAATGGCAGACTGTACACCACCTTATTTTAAATAAATTCTAGGCTGTGTCTTTAAAATCTCTTTGAAAGACATGTGTGACTACTGTGAGATGCCAGATTAATACAAATGTCAGTCCATTTTCAGTCCATTTGTTTGTTTCCAGTCAATAGTTGTGTTGCAGAATACAAGGCCACCGATATAATATACGTTGAGCATAATATACAATGCGCCTATGATTACAGAGGGGAGTGACAGTTAACACCCCACCCCAACATTCAAACTCAGGTTTTTATGTGGAGTCATAATGGTTAAAAATGGCATTTTGTTTGGTCGAGATGCTAAACACAGATAGTGAAATCACAAAGCTTCAGTCAGTCTGATCCATTAGGAAAAAAAAAAGGAAAAGACAGTCGGCAAACTGTCCATCATATGATGAAATTTGACAGTAGGGATTATGGCTTTGATGGACCAGAACAGCTAATAGAACGAGCTGACATTTTTGAAACCCTGCTAATTAAGGGTTCCTTCCTTAATATTAAAATAAAGTCTCTGTCTGGCTTTTATGGTTGGAGAATCAGGTGTTTTCATTAATATATGCCAGTCAGTCTTAATAAGCATGGAGGGCAGAGGAAGTTATTATTGAGTGACCTTCTACAAAATAAGCATGTTGCTGAGGGCTCTAACCCTGCCCTGCTCAGGCTGATGAATCTCATTTACAATGCAAAATCCTCTGTAGAAATCCAAGTGTCCTTTATGCAATCACAGAGAATAATCCTTGTGTCTCTTGTAATGTCCAAAATTGCCACTTACCACAACCACTGCTATACAATGAATATTACAATCCATATTATTTTTCCGGCACATTGTCTATATTTCGGCATTTCAGAGATTAGAGGGGAAAAGAAAACGTATTGTCAAGACACTTGTGTTGAAAAGTCAGCTCATTTTAATACTGTTAAAACAGTCATCTACCGTGTTCATGAATTATAATGTACACAATAGGATTGCCGGTGCAGGCTGTGAAAAGGAGATAGCTTTACTATTTCATCTCCATTTTGAAATAGATTTTAAACCACTTTGTGTAATGTATTCACAGAAATGGCAAATTCACACTGAGGTTCTCTTTTCATTATTTGAGCTTAATCCAATTATAAATTTGAATCACCGTTTTTTCCTTCCCAGTAATCCGCCGTTCGATGCTGCTCTTGAGGTTAAAGACACTGATGTAACATGATCTCATTTTTTGGAAAAAAGAAAGAGCTTCTCTCTTACCTTTGTATTTGTGTGGATTCAGCTGTCCCTAATCTGCCTGTTAAGAAAGCCCCATTCTCACACAGGAATCTGTGCTCCCACCTCCATCCTGCCCTGCTCAAGAGACCTCTCCATTCTCCATTCTGTCTTGAGAAGTCTTGAGACGAAAAAGAGTGAGCCTTTAGAAATTAGAGTGCCATTTTTTCCTGCATAAAACTGGAAAGGAAAAGGAAAGATACCATTTTAGGAGTTCTCAATACATGAATGACGAGCTTTTGAAAATTATCCTGGTACTTATTATACAGCGCTATGTAGTGTTTCTTTTTGAAGTTTGTTGACAGATCATAGTTTGATTAATACATTAGTACTTAAACAACACCACAAAAAGAATGGAATAACACTGAGAGTATCAAATAATGTTCTTTATTCTTTTTGTGCAGTGAAGGCGGAGGAATTTGCCAATAAAATTCAGCGTCATTTAAACAGAGCAGTAACGTCTTGCCAAATTATTTGACAAGTGGCACTAGTTAGGAAGGCAGCTGAGTCTTACTGGGCCATTAAATTGTAAGCTGTTAAATTACTGGAATACTTAACTTCCTATGGACAGATTCTCCTTTGCAATAAGTGATTTTTTTTTCTCTTTGCAGATGTCGAAGTAAGATTAGTCTTAGCATATCTCCTTTTATCACAAATAAGCGGCTTGTCATAAGCTTTATAATACATCTGTTATAAAAAAATAATAACATTAACTACTTTAATGATTTAGTGACTTCTTAAACTGCTCTGGGGCGCAAGAAAGAGCTCAAGTTTCTGATGTTTTCCCCATTGAAGTTGAAGCTTTCATCACACGAGTTAAATGTCAGAATAATCATTGTCTCCTCCTTACACAAATTGTAAAAATGGCTGGTGTTTGGATAAATATCTGCGAGAGATATTTAACTGTTTCATTCAATCAAAAATTAAGATGTTCCTGTTTTTCTTTTCTGCTAGCAATCCCAAAGAAAAGTCTCTTGCCATCAGTTTAGCAGTTTTTTTGTTGCTTATGTTCTCCTTTTAATGCATAAAAGTGCCATTTATCTTAACTTAACATAATGACCTTCATTTGTCTTTCAAAGCCTTAAACTGAATAACTTACTTGCTCCTCGGAGATATAACACTATATACTGCAAATATCTACACTACATTTACTGTTCTATCTAAATCAAAAAATGGTCATTACAATACTTAGGAAAATAATTTGATATATGTTTTATATCCAAAGTTGAATTACTTGAATAAAATCCTGGAATAAAAATTTAAAATAAAAAGTTGATCCTGGAATAAAAATAGCTCCTCAAATAGCTCCTTTTTTCAGAAAAGCCTTTGTAAGATATGCAATATACTATAAAGCAGGTACAGTGAATTGTCTATATTATTAGCTTTGTTTAATTTCTTAATTATTGTTTCAGCTCGGAGTAGTAATTTATGAGGGACTCAATTGCTTAGGGGGATTTCACATTAAAAGGATTATTTCCTTGTAATCCCTCTGTCCCCAAAGACTGAACCTGAGCGTCGACAATTGCAGGCCAAAACATTACAATACAATGAAAATCTTGCTGTAAGCAGCAGTTAGTTTACATTCAAGAGCAGATAATTGTTGATTGCTGGATTCTGCACTTCTTCTTCCGCTCATCTTCCATGAGCAGCATCAGATTCCCTCTTATGTACAGTAAGTACATGAAAGATGGATAGACAGTCATCCCTCATTTCCACAAGCCTGTGCCGGTTATCCCAAGCCCAGATCTTGGCCTGACAAACAATGAAGACGTCACCCTGATTAACGCTATTTGTAAGTGTGCGGCCTGGAGTCCTGTCTCTTCTCTTGTTCAGAGGTCTTTTGGATTGTGTAGTGACAAAGTTGGACAAAGCTGTGTCCTGTCGGATATAAGACGGAGAGGTCTTGTCCAAAGGAGAGTGGAAGGATCCGCTCGGCCACAAATTGATCGCTATTGTCCGATGGGACCTCTGGAAGAGGGAAGCAGGGGGCCGGGAAGGCAAGGGGGGGAAGTGAGCGAAGGTCATTCGGTCCCCGCGCTCCTCCCTGTAATTAGGAAGCGGACCTGAATGCTAATGCAGAGCGTTGACTGTGTGTCCTGTAGGTGGAGTTGACAGGCAGCAGCGTGTTCGACTACGTCCACCCGGGAGACCACGTGGAGATGGCAGAGCAGCTGGGCATGAAGCTTCCCCCAGGACGCGGCCTGCTCTCGCAGGGCACGGCGGAGGACGGCGCCAGCTCAGCATCTTCGTCTTCGCAGTCCGAGACCCCGGAGCCAGGTGGGAATTGCGATCACAATGAGGAGGTTGGCGGGCAGGACGTTTACCAAATGATTGAGCTCTGGTGGCTGGTGTGGGGAGAATATAATCATGCCAGGATGAGAGTTGGAGATTCACAGTCGACGGTCACAGTTGTTTGTGCGTGCTTTGTCTATCCTTTCTTTCTCAAGATGCTTTGTTTCCCTGAGCGGGAAGCAGACCACACTGTTTCATCCCTTGACTTAGGAGCCTTGTCTGAAATGCAGTGTTTACAGCAATCATCCTCCTGCTGGTATTTAGGTACTTTTCTTTTACTTTAAATTTCTTAAAATCGGGGAAAAAAAACACATAAACTTATCATGGCATATCCGTGTTTCTCCTCCTGATGGATTTTGGTTATATTTGTGGCATAGCACAATATCGGGTCTGGTCAAATGTGTGATGTTGCCCTTAATCATTGCAAATCACAAGCAAGTTCTTTCTTCCCGAGGTGTGAGATCTACAGTAGTTATTCCTGTTCAGTACATTCCCAAAGAGAAAGTATGAAACCAGGCAGCCAAATTAATATCCCAATTCTGTGATGACATGCTGTTGTTTTCCATTTTGAGTTCTGGTGAGACGACATACTAGATTCCTGTTAAGATTTTACTGAACTTTAAAATGCTCTGTGCTGCCTTGTGAAGTGAGGTTTTTTTTGGAAAATGAGAGAAATTTTTCAAGAGCTTGTGGTTCCTGCTCTGTTTTTCCAGTGTTAGAACGACATAAGTTGCATGGGTTGTGAACATGCTCTGTTTTTATTTGCTGGATCCATTACTATCGTTTGCTCAAACAGACCAAGTTGTGGGCCCCGTTTTATATATATATAATATAGGGACCAGTATATTTCAGTAAGACAAAGTTATTTTAATTTTCTATGCAGAAACCGTTAATAAAGTTTTGTTTTTCTCTGAGTGGTGGTCTCAATTCAGATTTGCTCCTCTCTGGTGAGTTGGTACTCCTGCTTGAATTAGCTGCTCAATAACATCGGAACTGTACAGTGTATTGCCTCTGTTATAAATGCATTCAGTTTTTGATTTATCAATCACTTTATAGTTCATCATGGACATTTTATATATTAGGTTATATGCTCTGTACCCCTAATCAGTATTGTTTATTTTTGTGTTTTATGTTTGCAATGTCATAAATATTCAGTATTGCACTTAAATGTTCAGATCATCACAAGTTAAATATGGAGTTAGATGTGACGATAGAATGACAGGCCAAAAGGATTTTCTCTCTCAGTGAAGAACTTGTAAGTGAAGCTACTAATTATCTTAGGAAAATCATGGTTTGTGAACATTTTTTAAAACCTCCAGGTACATGTACTGTATTGGTTAAAAATGGCTTTGAACCGCTTTCTAAATGAGGAGGGGGCATCTTCTTCATTTGGGAAAACTGGCTGCGTTTCAGTTTTTGTCGCCTGCAGCCAGTGGTCTTTGGTGTGTGGGTTTCTGGCCGTCTGGAGGGCAGGGCGTGATGGGACGGGGTTGAACTGCCTTCTCAGTAATGTCAAAAACGGGGCCGAAACGGGCTGAAAAAGAAAAGCCCAGTACTGTAACATAGGCTTACCATCCTCTGAATTTAATTAGAGAAATTATAGAGAGAAGATGAAAAGAGGTGACATTCCTCATTGGAATTCCTTTCAGGGCTGTTATAGACTTTGCCTTCAGAATGTTCCCATTTTCATTGTGTTGTACTGATGATAATTTAAGTATTAGGGGAAAATCCATTTATAAATTAAACAAAATGACTTGATATCCATCAGTCCCTTAGTTCATCAAGCTGTTCAAACATGAGGAAGATTGGCTGGTCGGCCTGGGTCTTCGGAGAGCTCTGGTAATTAGATCTGCGAAGGATTTATTCTTTGCTGATTGGGGCTTTAAATTAATTGAAGTTCCACATTTGTGGTTTTGTCCTTTTTGTGCTTTTTTAGAGGAGATATTTCATACTCGTGTGTGGTAGAGTGACGGCCCAGGCAGGAGTGGTTTCCAATGTTAATTTCCTCATGAGAAGTTGAAGAATTTAATGAGCGGGACTGACATTGAGATTTATTTGTGTACACAGGGACTCATTATTGTTCCGCTGTAGTATCAGGGAAAGGGCACTGAGCAGTTTTAGGGCAAGAAGTCTTTTTTTTTAATGAAAGCCTCAAAGAACGTACAGTAGGTCTAAGAGAATGCAGTGCAGTTAGAGGGATAAATACGTTTTCATTGTGCTTTGCTGCACACTTTTTTTCTTAAATTGTAGTTAAACTTCAGCTGAATCACAGTCAGCAGGTCATCACCCAGTCTGGGCTGAGAACTTTATTTGCAATATGTTCCATCTAATATACTGTATATAAGCACCTGTCTTTGGCAAGACCTTGATATGATCATATAAATATTTACCATTACACATTTTTTTTCTTCACAGTACAAAGGAATATATGTTAAAACTCTTTATATTTTACATAATTTTTGACTGTGTGTATTTTAGAGCTTTCCTTACAAAAACTGAACACATTCTGAACATTAAACAAAAAAGCTGATGGCTTCCTATTCCACCGAATGATAATTTATAAATCAGATTCAGGACTCTGCGAGCTCAAGCATATAATTACCTACATTATAAGACATATTTATTTAAAATCATCTGTCGGTTTATTGTGTATACGATGTACAGTAGTAGTTTTCTCCAGTTAATTTACTAATAGAATTCCTAACTTTAAGCTGACTTTAAGTTAAATCTGTTTAGATTTTTTAACTTGTTGCAGTGTGTTTGAGCATTAAAGTTATGCTTATTGTGTCATATATAACATTATATATATATATTGTTTTCTGTATTTTCATTTTTTTATGAAAGTTATGTCTATATTCACTCATTTTTATTGAGCATGCCTGGAATCCAAACGCAGCTGTGCCACATGTGTGTAAAGAAGATTGCAATTGCAAAAGGTGATCCAATTCTCTTTTCGTTGGCCACAAATAAGCAAGCAGTCCAAGCATGTAGCAGCTACAGACCGGCTAGGAGACACGGCTACACTGTGCTGAGGGCCCATCTTCGGTAAGAGAATGGTCTGGAGGGGCTCTGTGTTTCAACTATGTATTTGTGAAGCTTCCGAAAATGAGAGTGGGGTCACCTTTTGTGGTTTTTTTAACACTAACTAAGGGCAATTATGCCATTATCGTCTTTTTCTGCTCTAATTTATCTTTCCACGCACGGCCACTCTCCCTCAATCCCCCTTCTTTTTTCTCTTTCCTCTCTGACACGCTCACAGAATCCTGGTAAGATTCAGGCAGGGAGGGGTGTAGTCCACTGGCTGTGAGCCTCAGGGCCTGTTACCTACAAGACCAGTTCAGAGCATTATTAAAGTGTGAGCATCACATCCCTGTTGAAATGGAGCAATTCTTTAAGTGGGCCTAATTTTCCACAATAAGACCCTGAGGAGTAGTTAGGTTTTCACCCCTGGCTATTACTAATTCTATACATAATTGTGCCAAAAGCCAAGATAATCAGACTAGAGGTGTTGCTGAAGGGTTTTTAATCAATCTGGGAAGTCAGAAGTGTGGCTCTTCTGTACTGTACCCACTGTTTATACATATATTTAAAACCTTCTGTTACCTGGTGCAGACAGAGACCACTGAGGGCTGAGCATACCAACACTCCTCCTATGACTACCACAGGAGCTACTGGTTACAGTGATAGCAGAATTAAAATATTAGTAAAATCTGATAATCTGCTGCTTAACTGTTTCACTTTAAAACAGTTTATCAGTTTAATCTTTATGTTTAATTTACTGTGCACATTTTCCAGTAGCAGAGAAATCTGTTTAAACAATATTATAAATGACTTAAATTTAATTTTGAATTATCCAGAGGTAAAGGGAGGCTAAATAAGGATGATTTTTTAAATTATTTTATACATCTTTTATTGTATTTTTAAAAAGCAGATTCATTTGTTGAATGTTTTGTAATTGTAAATGTGTCAATTGATTCAAGTTCATTTACTTGTATTTCATCTTAACTTTTACATCAGTCCCATGATTATAACAGTTGTAAATCAACATTAATAGGATTTAACAGCGAGATTTCAACATGTGAAATCTTTACAGCAGGTGTAATTAGGCATCATAATTCTTTACATTAATACTGCAGTTTCAATACAGCTATTCAAATTGAATTTAAACTTTGAATGTAACCCTCATGAAATTAGTACATAAAACAGAACAGCTTTGTTAATGTGCATGTGATTTGCTAAATAAAAATGTACAGTATAATTTGATTTCTGTCATAGCATTTTACGTCAGGTGTAATGTTATTAACCTAATTTTTTAAATGTCTTTGTTGTTTTTTAATGGTCGGGGTTATTTTAATTTTTACAAAAGCAATCCCAAACAAGCAGTGAAAAACAAAGTGCTTGAAGTTCCAACCACACGTATTATTAATTTAGATCCGTGTAAAACTGTGTTGTTGCTCCGATTTGATGTGCGGTTCTGTCCCTCAAGGTTTAAGCATTATTATTTTCCATAAATTCCCACAATATCTTCAATGTACTTGCTGTTGTTATTATTATTGTGCCATAAATGTTAATGAAGAAGTAAGTTTATCTTTTTTGGCATTAAAAGAACTATGGAACAAATTTTAGTACCTCCAGCTATTAGCAACTGCTGTCGGTTGCCTCGGGTTCTATAACCCAGTGCATCCCAGTAGGTGAGACCTTTGATTTTTCCTGTTGCTTCTCTAGCTTTTAACAGACTTCAGCGGCTTGTGGCATTTGATATGCAAATCCCGATCTTTTCCACTCGCCCCAAACTTTAGTTCGTGATCAGCTGCAAAGAGTAGACTGCTCTTTGCCTGGGCTGGTAGGGACAGGGTGCCATGTTTAGCTCAATATCTTCACTCATGCAGACGCTAGCTACCAGGGAGAAATTTTGGAGGGTGCAAATATAGTGTCAGCTCCTCCATTCTTAAGCTCCTTATAATTCTGAAAGCCCCAAGGAATTTAGACTTGATGCATAACATCTATTTTAGTTGCCTCAAAAAATAAATTAAATGCTGAAGACTCCCTGAGATTAAGATTTGTTAATGTTAGAAGAGAGTCATAAAGTTTGTCCAACGAGATATTTAAATACATCGCAGATGTCTGTTTTGAGATTCCACTGAAAGCGTATTCCCTAGAAGCTTTGCATTGGAAATAAAAATCAAATTTCCCCTTTCTCTGTTGGGTTGGAGGTCAACTGCTCGAGTGACAATGGCCTAAATGTACGCATCTAACTGAACTGGGCTTAAAGTTTGAAAGAAGACTGAAATGCATGAAGGAATGGTGGGGTGTACCTGTTGATGGAGCTGCCATACATCTGCCAAAAAGACACCCCATTACTGTCATCACATATGACATGATCAACTAAATTCAGACCCTAACCATAGTAGAATCATCCCATCAAGATACTCAAAGATAAGATGAGAGATGTTCCCCTGTACGACTTTCAGCATTCATCCATGAATATGAGCATAAACATTGGTGTTCAAGACATGAGACATGAACTGAAGAAATCAATTCTTAATATCCTTTCATCGTGATCCAGCCTGCATTCATAGCCATTTGTGTGTGAGACATGGATTCATACTGATACCCTGGAACTGCACAAGAGCTGTTAATGAGTAGGCCAACATCTTCTGGAACTGGTAATCAGCTATTTCAGGGATTCCTAATCAGGTCCATGGGACCCACACACCTGCTGGTTTTCATTTCAGATCATCTTAATTACCTCTTTGAAGCCTTAAGTAACAAGTTGCTTGATTAGAATGTTTGTTTGTTTTTCTACTCAGAAGTTTAGGATTTTATTTTACTTCGGAAATGCAACTGTCAAAAGGAGACCCACTGTTCAAATTAATCCAGTTATTATGTCAAGGGTTCAATCGTGTAAATGAGAGCCCTCCGTTAGAGAGCAAAATTGTCAGTTTGATCAAAAAGACCAGCAATGGAGCATAAGAGCAAGGGCGACCTTGGCAAAGGTGTTACTTCACTGCAGTGCTTCGTCTAGCAGGTTAACCTCTGACCCCGCAGTTCAAGCCTGGCCTCAGCTGTTTACTGTTTCGGATTTAAAAGGCACGTCTTCATGGCCCTGATGTTTGCAGATGCTGAACGCCAGAGAACAAGCTGAAAAGCTTGATTATCTTGAAGTTACACAAAGTGGAAGTTGTTTAAGTATTCTGAGGTTAATGGAAACTGTACTGAAAAGAGCTTTTTTAAAGATTTTGCTGTTAATTTACAAACATTAACAGAAATGTGCTTCACTTCATTAGAAGGGATCTCTTGCATCTTTATATTTGCTCTGTTTACCTTAATTTTGTTCCCTTTACCATACAAATCAATCTGCTATTACTTTAAACTAGAGGCATCATCAGTGTAAAATTTGAACAGTACCTTGAAAATGCAAAACAAATTATTGTTTACTGTTTGCTTTATCAATAAAAACCTGATTTGATTTAATCAAAGTATTATTAGATAGATCCAATGCCTCCCAGCAGATATGTCTGAAAAATCAGTGTGGGTGACATATGTCCATCAAGATATTAAAAAACAGGCAGAATCCATCATTATTTCAGCTTCATTCACCTGTTCAGTCAAATATGATAAGATCTGTTCTCTGTATCTCTGAACAGAGTTTGGAGGAATTTCACATTAAACAGCTGGAGAATTTTGGTGGGCCATGCTCATGGGTTATTTAAATATTACATCCTCCCCATTTCTCCTCATTTGCATGCTATTAAGGCAAACCAAGCATTCCCAGGAAATTTAGAGAAAAGAAAATACCAAGGTGCCAAGTACAAGTGTAGTTCATGGCAAATGAACGACTTGAGTAAGAGAGACGCACATATAATCTGACACATTGCTGTGAAATACATACAATTTGAGGAGCAGAAATTGAATCACATGTATCTAAAAAACGGAGCTTTGTTAGGATTTATTTTGTGGCCACTGTAAAGGTGTAAACATGGTTTATTAATTTAGTATTTGTGCAACACATATATGTTTGCTTGTAATAAGCCCGAATGACAAATAAAAAAATGTTTCCTCTGTGGCATTCCATATCTCGAACTGGTTAATCTGCTGTAAGCTACTTATGCTAATTTGAGGGGCATTAAGCCATTGGAAGGTTCAGCCAAGAGCAGTTATCTGTTAAACCTGACTGAGTGTTTTTTAGGGAAGGGAATCACATGGTAAATCATTGTGTCATTTGTCCTCTGGGTACAGACCTGTTTCTCTGCTGCTTCATCTTGCAGCTCGCTGTTATTATTATCATCTCTGAATTTTTATCACAGCTGAAAATGCTGTGGTTTTTTTCTTTCTTTCTTTTTTTTTTTTTTGAGCTTCTCTCACCTTAAGATTTTTGAGTGCCAAACAGTTAGGTGTGGCTTGGACACTGGATATTTCAGTCACGTCTTTTGAGCAATAAGTGACTGTTCACTTCCAGTATGTTTTTAAAAACGCTTCTCGTTTAGTCAAATCCTAATAATAATCATTTGGTTAGGAGAAGGAATAGTGTCTTAAAACGGTGCCGATATTAATTACATTCTGTTGTGTTTTTTTTGTTCAGAGTAACTTTGCAGGTCTTTAAAGATGAGGAGTACAGCCAATGGTGATTCCTTGTGTTTTATTGTACTTACTGTAAATATCCCTAAGGGTCCCAAAGTGCTCTGTAGGAGGGAACTTACTTCATCCACCAGTGAAGCGCAGCCCCACCTGGGTTGCATGCAGCTGCCCCACTGCACAGCAGATCAGGTGCAGAAGTACTGTAAGAAACTGCTTCAGGAGCTCAATTATGGGGGAGCTCTAGGGAGGCCAGATTGCGCAAGCCCAGGGTGGAATTTACCCAGGACACCAAGCTTCACTTCCTTCAGCTATGGGATCTTATAATAACTAAGTAGCCAGGACCTTGGTTTGTCTCATTCAAAAATGGGCACATCCTATACACAGTGTACTGTACTGGAGCTTTGATTCTGGGGAAGTTCTGGGAGACTGGGAATTGTGCCACTTGATGGTCATACAAAACACCACTTAGATCCGTACGTTTTCGAACTGCTTTATCTGATACAGGGTCGCGGTGGGGAGCATGTTGTGAATCAATTAACAGATTGTTTTGGCAGACATTTTCAGTTGTATGGCCGGACATAAGCCACTAATTCTGTGAATTGATATGACCATAGTTTGCCACAGCGCTTGCCTGGACATTATGGTAGATCCACAAGTGGTTATAGAGCACGCTAAAAAAAAAAAGAAAAAAAAGAAACAAGTTCGCTTCATTCCATGGTTTAATCCAAGCGAAATAAATAATAAAATGGGACAGGTTCATTTCTTGCAGACTCCCTGTCTGCTGACACTGAGCCGCTGATTCTCATGCATTTTTATGCTCGGCTCTTTCCATACTTGAGCGCGCTCTGTTGCACAGTTTATACAGGTAGCGATCCCAGGCAGCTGCGCGCTGTCCTGGCCGCGGCTTTAGCAGAGTGACGCCCCACGGTGAATGCAGACCAGCGGAGAAGATGGATACTGCCTGCTCTCGGAGAGGCGGGTTCTCGTGTGAGGAGGGAGTCTTACACGGACGGCAGGAGACAGGCCGCCCACCAGCAGCCTGAACTGCAACTGAATAGCTCTGCGCTTTGTGGAATGTTAACATGCAGAACCCAGAAAAGTGTAACACTCAAAACCTCAACAGGTACCATCAATAAGATGTTTTGTTGTTTGCACTGTTAAAGCTTAAAGAGTTCATGCAGTACTTGTGACTGTTGACAATGGATTAAGGCTGAATAACTCTCTGAGCAGCTGCTGTTCTGTAGAAGCCCTTTTGTATTTATATATTTACTTTGACACACTGCTTCTGGATTCCTCATTGAGCTCTGAGCCCGTACCCTGACCCGGCCTTCTGAAACTGAGACAGTGTTTTAGCTCTCTGGCTCATTTGTCTTCATGCCTCTTCATAGCAGAGATCAGTAGGATGTAGTTAAATAGCAAGCGAGCCCATTACAGTTTGTATATTATTCTGTGCAGTCCTATGCATGTAGAGATGGCGGATGCTTGTTAAAGCTGAGCACATTATGGCTCTTTTCTGCTCACATGACAGTAGGTCCTGATCAGCCAAATGCTGTATGTGGAACATACAGAAATTTTTAGAATTAAGCGTTGTGGGTTTTTAAAAATCTTATAAGTTCTAAAAAAATGTGCCAGGGATCTGTTTGTATTAAAAAGTGAATCTGAAATGTCTAACACACTGTTTGTCTGTGTGGTAGGCTGATGCTGCTTCCTGACTGCAGACCAAACCCTGCACGACATTTGTTTTCATCCGGAATTCAGACAACTCAGTGGCCACATAAATGATCTGAAATGGTATACTGGCACCGCAAGATTATAGTTTCATAAGTGACGATGACTCTCAGAAAGCACTCAGGATGTGAAATGCGTCAGTGGAGTCGAATGGCTTTGTGCAGCTGTTCGTTTGTTTCTGTGGAGAAAAAGTTTTCTTCCAGCCCTAGCAGGGTAATGACTGTTTGTAGTCACTGTAGAGAAGAATCAAAGGAGAACATCCAACAGATAGTCCTTAAATATGCAGCAAAACAATATCAAGCTGCAGAGAGATGTATTATGTGACAAATCAATTTTGAACATCTATGAAAGAAACACCTCAAGTAAACAGATTTACTATTCTGTGCACAGATACAGTAGCTCCACAGTTGTTTTTGTTACTGTGTCAGCTGCTTTATTTCTGGTTAGGCTGCACTACAGAGTAGGGTGTACTTCACTCAGGATTGCAGCTAGGTTTTGTAGCAAAGGCCGCCAGGTCTAGTTAGATTACCCAACTGCCAAAGTTTTTCTTTAATGTTCATGGATCATACGGAATGCCACTGACAGGCCACTTTGGCAAAAATGTGGAAAAAATAAAGCTAAATGTACTGTACTGTAGCTTTAGAAGCAAAACTTTAGAAAAAATAAAAAAGCAGACCCTGCACTTCACAAGTAACCTGTGTGCTTTGCAGTTGTGCAGGTTTCACATTTCTCCCAGATATGAAATTTTTTGTAATGATGAGTATTAATCATTAGAATCCTGCATAATAATATTAAATAGCTCCGAGAGCCAGATGGATCTAGATGGTAGTCCAAGAAGTGCTTGGCTATTTATTTTAATCTTCTCTTCCCAGTGCTATATTATACCCCTATCCTGAGAAGGTCTATGTAGCATATCAAATGATCTTTCACACTGATCTCGTAAATATAATCTGTATTCTTCTGGAGTTGTAAGACTAAGGTTTTAAAGATAAGCTGAGATGGGCTAACAAGTTTAAAGCTAGTATTACATATTCAAGTGCTCAAGTAAGGAGATCTAGGTTTTTCTTTTTTTTTTGTAATTTAGGCTGTGATCACATTTAAGTTGCAGTCTCCAATCAGGGCTTAGCATTCACTGAAGCATATGCCCCTGGCAATAAGAGGAATGGACTGGGAGGCATTTAAACAAGTAACATCTGACATTTCTTAAAGCCTAAGCATTCCCAGCCTCTCTCAGTGCAGGAGTTTCCAGCTCGCTAAAGCGATTCGGTTGCATAGCAGACAGGATGTGACAGCTCACCGGTTTTGTCGCTGTGTTGATCCCCGTATGAATTACATTCCTGCTTATTTAGAACTTCCAAGCTGCAGGTTGGGATGAGGCATGGCTGCTGTTTTTGTAAGTGCTGTTACATGCTTCATTTGACAAAGTTACATGCTATCTGTACACCCTGAAGCCACATCATTTGTTTATTTGCTTTATCAAATCACAGTCATGTATACAGCTTACAAAAACCATTTTCCAGCCCAGACGTACGTCGCTGAATGCTTCATTATTTACATTATTTACTGCACAGTTTATTTCTATATCCCAGCTTCAGATGATCCATTTTGCTCTTATTGCTCAATTTGCTCTTATTAATCTCTCAATGTAGATGGCTGGGAGATTAAATATAGTCAAATATTTACATATATCTGTAAATAACGGTAAAAACACCAGATCAATCTAATCAAGACATTTTGTGTCTTGTTCTTTTTATGGTTCTAATTAGACCGATAACCGTGCAGAAAAAATGGCGGTGATTTTTCCTTCATACAAGGCCACCTGTTTTGATTGGCGGCATGTGCAATCTTCTGATACAGAAGAGGAAAACACAGCAGCCGCAGCGCAGTGCCTGTGATTGCTGTGCATTAGCAGGAACCTCTCCCGTGTGCCCAGAGCGAGGAGGGAAGGGGAATGAGCCGGGGCTGATGACCTCAACCTGTTCTTCTAAATCTGGGTCAGGCAGGTGAGCCCCCTCCTGAAGCCCCTTGCCAGCCCAGCTCCCTCAGCACCTGCCTTCCTTCACCTTCCCTCTCCGCAGCATGCTGAATGTCAGGCAGGAGGAAGAGTGAATTTTATATTAGCCTTCGGAGAGGTATTTGGGGAACTGTTAATAATGTCACTTGAGCAATTGGCCAAAACCCAGCCGAGGTCTTCTGAGAGCCCTTCTGGCTGAAATACGTCCAGGCTGCCTGGCTTGGGCTGCGGCTGTGTCTGCTGGTGTCTGCGGGGCTGAGAGGAGGCCTGATGTCATCAGGAAAGCGAGAGCAGCAGCAGGTGTGGCTCTATTTTTAGATCTTTACCTGCACTCGTTCAGTGGGTTCTGTTTCTTTCCGAGCCTGGGACCGCGCGCAGCTGTGAGTCTGAGGCATCTGAGGCACGGGATTCGATTTGTTGTTTTTGTTTTGCCATCATTCACTTCACCTTTGCGTTTCTACATGACATGCAGCCATGTTGTATATCCAGGTAAAAAAAAAACAGGAAGAAATAGTAAGAGAATGCATTTTCTGATAATTAACCTTCATATGATTCATTCATCTTCATAATACTCCTCTCGTCTCACGGACACAAATCAAAGCACTCTCTCTGCCTGTATGTTAGAACCATTTGCATTTATTTATTTGTTTTTAAATGACCGTTTCTGGACATTTGTATCAATGAAACACAGTTAATTTCGGCCCGTAGGACAGAGTACTGTAGTGGAGGCTTTTAGGTATTTAACAAATTAGATCATGCCTGCGGTTGCCATTTTCACTCTTGGGTAGTCACTTACCTTAGGTGGTCAATGCAGAATGTTTTTAGAACAGAACGCGTCGTTCATTTATGTGCTAACTGTTCAAACCATTGGAAGTAACAACAAATGCCTTTGAATGTAGTAGGCTTTGCTATCCCCCTGCCATTGAGAATGATATTCATTCCGGTCAGTATCTACTGACAACAGTTTGACACTCTGGGTCAGTATAGGGCGGTGCAGTGGCTCTGTGGCTAAGGATTGGCACCTGTGGCTGGAAGGTTGTCCGTTCAAATCCTGTAGCCGGCAGAGGAATCCTACTCTGTTGGGCCCTTGAGCAAGGCCCTTAACCCCAGCTGCTCCAGGGGCGCCGTATAAATGGCTGACCCTGCTCTCTGACCCCCAGCTTCTCTCCCTGTCTGTGTCTCATGGAGAGCAAGCTGGGGTATGCGAAAAGACAAATCCCTGATCCAAGAAATTAGGAATGAAAGTGGAAAAGTAGAAAGTGGCTTTATTGGCCACTTTATATGGCCAATAAAGTGATCTCTTATAAGCCAGGAAGCCAGTGTAAGCTTCCCCATATGAAGTAATTGTGCTGCATTAACGAGCCCAGCCACAGAGGGCGCTCTCCTAGCCTCAGCTGGCAGGACGGAACTGAGCATGTGCAGGAAATACCAGCTCCAGGGAGAGCTCTGGGTTCTGTAGCACCTGAGACTGCCAGTCCGGAAATCGCTGTTAGAGGCTCTTCAGGTATAAGGGCATGTTTCATTTCTTCGTTACAGAAATTTACAGAAATACAGAAATTACTCCCATGGTGCTGAAGAAGCTTTTGTTTTTAGGGATTGTGTGCTGAACACTATGTTTTGTTCTTTATAATCAATGGTATTAAGTATAAATTGCTATCATTGGTGACTATGCCACTTACTATCTAGCCAGAATACAATAAGTTTTGCCTATTTTATATATACTGTACTTGTAGAAACATAAGCCTGTGTCTTCTTACCTGTTGAAACCTCAGGCCCCAGTCAGTTGTAGACTCTGCTGAAGATTCATCTTATTCTTCACTCTTCAAAATATATTCCAGGAAAAAAAAAAGGGAAAAGTAAAAAAGGTTGTTAAAAACAACCTTCATTTACTTCCAAATTTGAACCTATTGATTGTACAACAAAAAAATATATTTTGATGTGTGTAGCTCTTGTACATATGTCATGGGAATATGAATGTTAATTATTTCTGGCCATTTCAAAACGCTAGAAGGCAGAACCATCTAAACACAAATCTAATTCCATTTTGCATATGTAAAGTCAAAGTTAGCAAAGTCTTTTTAGCATTGTGAATTGGCCAGGGATAATTAATGCTTCCATTCCCATAATTCATAGTGACTGTTTGGTCTAAAAAGGCACCGCAGCCCAGAAAGTTGCCCCTTTACAGATAAATGTCAAGTTTGTAGCTTTAGGATGTCTTCCAAATACTAAATGTGGAATAGCTGGAGTATAAAAGTGTCACACTTTGCACAGTGTTGCTATCAATAATAATATAAAAACGTTAATTCTTTATCCAAGTCATTTTGCCAGCATAGCAGGGCCATCTTCTTTGGAGGTAATGTTTCATAATTTTCCATAAATAATGATGTCCGAGAAGAAATTGCGCTAGTCATAACGCTGGTTAATTTGCCACACGTAAAAAAAAGCTTGCCAATCATTAAAGTTCCTATCACTTCATCAGATAGTTTCTCTGTCAGTTGTATTGGCGGTGCTTTTGATAAACCTGCTGTGTACAGGATCTAGAAATAAACGACTACCCTGATCATTAAGACAAATGTTTTTTAATCTTCTAATGCGTTCATTTATCCTAAGCTTTAATCTTAGCCCTACATTAAGCCTCTTGCAAGGCATAACCTCATTTATAAATATCCATCATTGGCAGCTGGGTTTCATAAATTGGTTGAGTAGAGAGATGAGCACCAAATGGTCCTTCTGACTTTCTTCCCTATCATCATCTTCTTCAAATTCTCCTTCCTCTTCCTCCATAATACAGATGTCACACTGGGGGGTCCTCTATCTGTTGTATTTAGTGAGTATGCTAAAATACTTTTTTTAAAATGTTATTTTGTTTTTTAGGTTAAAATAGACTGAGTTAAATTAGTTGATTTTTTTTTTGTCTTTCTGACATACTGTATTTTTCTGTTTATTGATTAGCTAAGGCATAGCTGTGAAATTGTCCCACATAATTTTGCCAGCAATGGTAAGAAAAAAATAAGTGATTTGTTTCAGTAAATGTCATTGTTGTCTTGTATCGGTGCACAGTATATTTTCACTTTTGTGGGGAAAAAAGCATCTTTGTCTCTTATTGTGTACTCCTGTGCACGGACGAGAATTCACTGCACATTCGTTGATGTTTGCACTTGTTAAAAAAAGCTGACAATGAACAAAGCAATTATTTAGACAGCTGACATTTAAACTAGTTTGAACATAATTATACAGGTGCAGCCAATTACGTTACAGAGCCATTGTGTGGATATTAGAAATCTTTGGCACGGTGTTTGAACTGAACAGAAAGATAACAGAGAACTGATGTAAACTTGCAGAAAAAAATCATCCCTCACTCACCTCCTGCATGAGTAAAAATAATTTATAAAGCTTTTGAAATTACTAAATACTCCCCATCGTCCCTGGTCTTTATGCGTGCACTAAAAAACCTGTGGTAAAATACGCAAATGGACCTGAGAGAGCTACAAAGAAAATAATGACAGCTTAGTGGGACTAAAAGATTGTGAATTCTGTCAAGAGAAAGTGCAAGATCACTTGAAAAGAAGACATAGGAGCTTTGAAAGACAAAGACGGGATCAAGCAGTCTCTAGACTATTAGAAGCCAGTTGTATTTAAGCTTATTTTGCTGATAAGGTTGTCAGAAAGAAGCTTTTTATCAGTCCAAAATAGTTGGAGGTAGTATTATGCTTTGTTCCCATCCAGAATGAGAACAGTGATGCTTTGTGGGAAAATAAAGTCTTTTAATGAAGCTGCCATGATTTTTTTATTTCACACAGGAAAAAGCACATTTAAATTCTCACTCTTGTAGGTTGCTTGTAGATGAGAATGTATAGTGGAAGCTTTAGTTTGTGTCCAGGGGTTTAAACCTGTAATTATATTCTGCTGAAAGGAGCTGTATAGCCCAGTGTTTGTTCTTTGAAAATAAATATCAGTCATCCATCTTATTTGGATTACAAGGTCAAGCTTTAATTGAAATCTCTTAAGGAACCTCATAGTAAATTTAGTAACTTGATTGAGAAAAAAAACAAATAAACTATGTTTATGGTAACCGTTCAAAATGGAACTTCGGATTCCAGAGTGAATTTTGATGATTTAATGATGAAGACCTCCAAGGTTTGTGAAAGAAAATGCACCTTGAAGTAAAGCACTAAGAAACAATAAACACCCTTACAGCAAACTACAAAAAAGGGATATTCTGAATTTCTGCTCATCTGAAATAAAATTACCAGGACAACTGGATTTATGTCTTACCAGTTACTTTCCTTTCTTTTCTGTGGGACGACCATTATATTCTGTGTGATAAACTTTAGCAGCAATCAGAAGATATAACTACCAGACCTGATCTGCTGTAGGAATTGGATTATGGTTCTTAGTGTTCAGCATATAGAATAGATAAAGAATGCAGAGACATTTAAAAGTTGCAGAAATGTTAGTTTTTCCCAGACTAATGGCGTCATTTCTTACACAATGAGTATATTTCACATAATTGTTGCAGTCATAGTAAGGGGTGGTAACTATTACTTGCAAAGTTTTTAGTATTTAGACTGCCCTCTCTTGGAAGTGAAAAGCCTTTGTTGCAATAAATTTCAGATATTTTTAACTAGGTGCTTATAATTCTGAAGAGATAAGAGCAAATAGCAAACAAGTCTGCTCAGAATAAACTGGGAAATTATCGCTAGGGCCCTTCCTCGTGACACAATTTGTCAAACCTGCTGATAGGAAACAAATTCTATTCATAAAGATTTTTTTTTCCAGCCCTCTTGCGATTCGGTAGCAATTCAATTATAGTTTTGTGAGATAGTGAGCCCAGAGAGGGAATCCAGGCTGACAAGAAATATGACAGGACAGTTACAGAGTGTTTATGCAATTAAACTTTCACTGACAATACCTGCAAAATGATGAATGCGTGGGCGGAGGTTTGTGTGCACAAGCAATGCCCCACCAGTATTGCACATTTTTCATTATTATACAACCGTTCAGATCTTCCAGGGATCGCCTGAAGTGTGGTGGCTGAGTGGGGGAGACTGTGAAAGACAGTGAGGCTGAGGCACTGTTCAGCAGCTGCATTTACATCCATTCTATAGGCTCCTGATGTAGAGCTGATAAGTGCCTTTATCACACAGGTATTTTTCATACAGATTAAGATTTACATTGTCTGACACATTTAATGTTTAATTTCTAAATAAATATAGAATAGTAGCTATATTTCACAGGCCCCTTTCTGAGGGTTTTCATATCTGAAGAGTTTTTAAAGCCAGACTAGGTTCTGGTTTAATATTTTCACCTGAAGAATTCTTGTGACTGTTGACTGTTTTGTTATTGAAACCAAACCCGTGTTTGAAATAACAAGCTTCTAAAAATAACAAAGGTGGATTCCATAATATTGCAGAATTAAGTAGGATGCTATATATATACTGTATATTAAAAGCCATACAGATACAGTATATGTGACTTCACATATTCACATAGGCTAACAAGGCTAACGAACAACCCTCCAGAGGCAGCAGGTAAATTCAATTTAAGAAACACATTGCACGAATCTGGAGATACCTAGACGTTTTGTTTTTTAACTGCATTTCCAGATCTGACTAAAATGGAAGAATCGCAGCAAAGCCGGTACAATATGTCTCCACTTTAGTAACGTGAGCCTTCTAATTTTTTGTATTCCTTACCAGTGGTTGGCAGTTCATCTTTGTGAGTCACCACTGCTTGTTATGCTTGTGCCCTTTCAAATCCTAAACCAAACTTATACAACAAGGATTGAGTTCTTTTTCTTCAATAGGTATATTCTTGGAGACAATTGAGCCAAAGGGTTAAGCTAATTTCACCATTAGGGGACATATTGCATTGACAGGGTTCTGTTGTCTAGGTAATCTTGATCTTGTATAGCACAGTCTGACAAGAATAGTTCGTTTCATAAAACGGAACGGGGGATACGTCTGTTGTGCTGAAGCACAGCTTCATTCCTCATTACATGTACTTTTCTATATTTCCATTGAAAAAACGATAAAAAACGCCAAAAACAATGCAAACATGCGGGTGAAGTGTTGATTTTAGTTAGCTTAGAAATTACAGAGGTGTATTTGGGTTTGAAACTAATCCTATTAATTCAAAGTGAATAACAAAGAGGACTTAGACTTTTCCCAAGTTGTTCCATTTATTCAACCTGCTAGTGTTTTGTTCCTCCATCATAATTATTTCCAAGTCAGATCCACTCTGATTTCCTAGTGGACTTGTGTACCTCCGACTAACTTAAAGAACGACGAAGCCAGGATAATTCACACAATTCCTCAGGGGTCATGTTCTCTGTTTTTTCAAGGACATTTTTATTACAAAGCTGATGAAATTTGCATATTAATTCATTTCTTTCAATTTTTAAGATTAAATGTTGTCAACATGTATCAGTGCAAGGCTTTGACAGTGCTGATGAAATGGGTCAGTCAAGCTTGAACATTTTGAGTAAGGCAACCATCTGCAACCCTAGAGCCTTGGTGTAGTTCACCGCCTCTTCTGCAAGTTGATTAAAGCAAAGAACTTTGATTGAAGAAAAAGGGGGACTCAGATTATCTGATGAATTCTGTCAGCGTGGCACCGGTAGTATAGAGACCCTTCCCACAGATTAAACCGGTGCAAAAGTATATAAAAAATCTCGTTTTTATTCAATTCACTTTCTTTTCCAGCCGTTTCATTGTACAGGATTTCACTCTCAAATGGTACCAAAAGGAGTTATGTTCATTTTTAAGAGGGTAGATTGTTTATGTCACGGTGGATTTGTTGATACAGCCTTCTTTGAATCTCTGTGATGTTTTATAATTGAACTAAAATTTTTCTTTGATCTAAATATGATTGTCATATCTAGCACCGATTTTGCCACATTTAAAGGCATTACTAGATTACTTGGGTCTAGTACTATGCTGAATAAAGTGTTAAATTTAATCTTTTTGTCTATTTGTTACTATATATTGTTCTTTATAAACAACAACAGCTGTAAAAACTCTCTTTTAGATGAATGCTTTTTGCATGGTACTAGGCAAGGATTTCAGACATGTTTTGCTGTGATAGTTTAATCTAATCTCTGTTCTAGACCTGTTTTGTAGTTACAGAGTGAAAAATACAGCTTAAATCTACTTGTTGTTTTCTTCCTAGAGTATTTTTTTGTTTAAGGCTTTAGATAAAGCCACACGAAGCCTGGGGTCTCAGGTAAGACATGAATATATTTTAAACAGTTGCATTACCAAACATGTTTACTGTTACGGTACAATGCAACTGTTATGTCTTGTTAGGTTGTTGTAATAATTTAAAAGATAAATTAATTGAAGATCTTAATTGCAGAGTTTAACTGCCAAATTGATGTTTGTGCAGGTGACTTCAGACATGTTGTCTGTGGTATGCCATTGTACATTTTGGTCTGCTCCTGACATTCATACATTTGAACTCTGAGCCCAGTTTTGAGCGTACTGCTCATCCTGCTGTTTTCATCCTTTTACTTCTCCGCCACAGGTGAGGGTAATATGTTATTAATAAATAAATCATAAAAAAATTGAATAGTACTTTAAGGATTTCTAATAACCGTTAAGCCCTGATTGTCTAAAAGCATAGCCTTGATAATTGACCTTTTCCGCTCAGCATGGTCTTGTCTTCTTAAACACCTGGGGCACACTCTCACATGACTCAGAGGGAGCAATCAGGCTTCTCCTGGGACAGCTTCTGCAGTGGACCTTGTGTGCAGATACAGCAAATAATGAATTATTTCTAAAGCACAATTAAAGTACTTCAGTTTTTAAATTAAAAATGGTCAAGTTTTCTTCTTAAAAGGAACAAAAAACTTCAACAGCAGTATTGGGCATTTGCAGTGTGTTTAGCTTTTGCAAAGGAGTCCATGCAAAATACTTATAGAAATTAGATTAAAACCCAGTTAGAGCCAATTTCTGACTGATGACAAGGACATTTCTTTCAACATAAACATTCCACGGTATCTGACATATTAAAGCCCTGTATGGTGCAAAGGTTTTTTGGTTGTAAACCTTTAATAATTATTTTATGGAGCTATGAACAATCCATACTTTTAATTCCTGTGAGTGACAGCTTGACATTATTGAACCAGTATGATTTGTTTTCATTCCGAGCACAAAAACAGACATGAGATAAGTTAAAAGGTTAAACATATAATTGCTTCTCGGAAAGAAGTGCATTTGAAAATTAAATACCAATTTTCTTCGTGTCAGGGCAATGGTTCTTTTCTAATGAATGAAAGGCTCAGAAAGTAGCAAACATCTTGCAAATTCCTGTGTGCCCTCAACACTTTTTCCTCCAAGACTTGTTAATGTAATGAAATTAGATGTGTATCAGTATACTGCGAGACTGGTGATGAAGCGACTAATCTGCAATTCGAGGCTCTGAACTGTTTACCCAGTGCCCTGGAGCGAAGCGCTCCATTGTTGCTGCTTTGCTCTCTGTTCTGAAACATTTACTAAGGTTTCTCTTTTTAATTCTTTCTTAGTGATGGGATTTTGAAAGCAGACGTGTTAGTGGGAGTTCCGGGACGCTCGGTTAGAATCTGGGCCATGCAGACGATGTTCTTGTTCTGCTCCATCTGCTGTGCCTTCCGAACAGCACTCGTTAGACGCGCTTGCTGCAGGAATTAAAGTTTGTGCAACACGACACATCAAGCCAAGCATCATCACTCGTCCTGTGCAGCGAAACAGATTTACATTTCATTGAGATTTAATTGATATTGGAGCCTCTGTACAATTGAATTCTGAACAACATGCACTGTAAGAACCCGATTGTAAAGTTTTTTTTCCCTCGATACATCACTTACAGTATCACTTACTGTGTCACCCTTGTCTGTATCCAGTCTTATGTCCATACCCTTACGTTTAACACTTGTGGCATGTGGACATTGTTGTTATGATACTTAAGAAGAATTTTTAAAGCATTTTTTGGTTATATTAGGCTCTATGCTATTTATTTGTATGCCTTTTTAGAGATTATTTAATAGAAATCTAATTTGTCAAATGTTACATGCTTACATACAGTACCAGAATGTTTCAGACTTTGTTCTCTACTTAACACTAAGAATGTAGGTCTTGTGACATAAATGTCTTCACAGTCTTGAATAGCTCCGTGCGTTAGATTGTATTTTGTTTAACTTTTACCGTGTGCAAAATGCTGCATGAGCAAACCATTTTAATACAAACATTGCTGGTAAATAGGGAAGCTGGGAGCAGGGACTTTTGTTTTCACAAGGCACTAATACAGTAGCTGCTGCATGACAACTGCAATGTCAGCGTTTATCTTTGAACTCCCGATTATTAGTTTTGACTGCAGTCACCTCTCTGACAAGTGTTATTGCTGTTCTATTTTATATCCCTGTTCCAGCTGATTTCTAATGATAATGCTCTCCCTAGTTCACTGCTTCTCTGGAAATTACAGACATGCTTTGACAGGACAAACTACTTAACAGCCTGTGCTTAACTCATCCTCCTTTGTTGTGATGTCATGACCATTGCTGCTATGCTCCGTACCTTAAGAATAGTACGACACAGTATCCTCAAGACATTCTCGAAAGCGTCCCTGCAGACTGTAAAACCCTCGGATGAGTTTCTGATGGGAGCAGAGCTCTGTTAGCAGTGCTGCATGTTCAGTCCGGCACTTTTCAGAAATGTAATCAAATCATAGGAAGGAATGCTTTTATCTTGTGTTGACATCTGCACTCTGGGTCTGTGACCATTTCTCTGAATCAGCACAAGGGCAGATAAACCTTTCGCAGATAAAATTTGTGAAGTTGTCGCAATTTCACCCCGATTTCCATATTAATAATGGATGTACTATGTCTCCCTTTGCTGGTGCCAGATATAAGATTCAAAAGGACCAGAGGTTATCTTGCCATTAGCTATGCACTCTGAGGGTTTTTCAAAAATAAGTGAGGGACCACGGCTGACAAGACGATAACCTTTAATCTCCTGGAGCAATATTCTGGCGATTCCATACTTCAGTATTTTAGAAAGGGTTACATCCATATGCATAGATTGTTGTGTTCTGCAAGCACCAACGTGCAAATGTGCTGACCCTCTGTGTCGGCTTGTTGTGAGTTCAGATCCCAGCTCTGACAGATGGGTTCAGACTCATTACTTACCCAGTGATGCATCCAGTTTGTAGATTTGGAGTGCCGGTGACTACTTCCGTGGTCTCATCAGAGAGGGGACGTTCATGTAGAATGTCTGATTTGCCAAACGGTGTTGGCGATGCTCTTCCCTCCAGGAGTCTAGGAGGAAAGGTAGGAGACCCAGACAGATTCCTGGGATGTCAATAAGGAACCCCTGAAGGGTCTTCTGTACACTGCCATGATATTACAGTAGAAAATGTCTGCTGGTCATTACTGCTATGTGTATACTGTAATTAGCCATTTCTTCTTGTTTTGCTGTCATCAAGAAGCCTTTCTGTTTAAGCCCATCATTTTTTTTTCCTATTGACATATGACTGAAATACATGTGGGCTCTTGGAGGGCTGGATTGGATTGCATCTGCTAAACAAAATGGGTAAATACACGGACTCGTGGATTGATTACAGGGTGAGGAAGGTTTCCCACAGAGCTAGCACTGAAATGCACTGTTGGCAGAATATAGAACAGCGAAGCTTTAACTGGGAGAAGTCCTGTGGCAGCTGAGGGAGTAGTGCTGGATGATGGGAATACCGTTGTATTTGTTCATCTTCTATCGGAAAGACCAGGTTTTGCATAATTTTCCAATACAGAAGTGAGATTAGTTGATAAAGCATGTTTTTCCACTTGGGGGAAGAATGGCTTATTGCCTTAACACCTCACTGTGCTACTGGGAACCAGACTAGCAAGACTTCAAAGTGAGGCGACACCGATGAATTGGGGCTGTTCATCAAGTACAGTGCGTGTTGTTTTGAAATGCACGTTATTTGACTGTGATGAACATGATCGTAGTCTTCAGTGTAGTGTGAATGCTAGGTCTCAGCTTTGATCTGATGCTCTGGAAGCAGAAGTGTTTTTAATCACTTCCTGACCATTCTGTGGAAGCGCAGCTCGGATGTGTCAGGTGGACGACAGGTTTCCTGTGTATTCCAAGAATGTATTTCTGTTCTCCAGACACTGAGTGAGAGAAGCCATGTTGAACTAGAAATGAGAAAGAACACTGTGACTGAAGGAAAAGTCCAAAATCGATAACAAAGAGAGAAGAAAACATGAAATACATAAGTTACTAATAAAAAAATCCGGTCAAACCACCTTACATCTGACTACAGGCAAAATATTAAGTTAACCAAAACAAATTGACTGCAATTTTCTACATACTACCAACAATCTTTAATTGAAGTATTTTCATTAAACTAATAAGACAGTGACATCACCTGAGTTTGAGCGTTCAACCCTTATCTGTACACTCTGTACATAAACCAATTCCTCACCCAAGTACATGCATTATCTTGACTGCCTGCTACCTACAGTGTGAGAATTAATCATCTGAGGAACTTTGTCGAAAACCTTCTAGAAAACTTCAATATACCATACGCTCTGTTGCATCAGTTGCAACTTTTAGTCAGTGAAAGTCTGCGAGTTAGTTAAGCAAGACTTACCTTTTTGTAAGACTTTATTATATCAAATAGCTTGATACGATATAAACCTTCAAGTACAGTGATTAGTGTACTGATTTATCTAAACCATCTAGAAGAGTAATTGTAAGCTCCTAGGTCTTATGCATAACTGCAGTTGTAAGTGGTGTACTTTTTTCGAAAGATTCAGTAACTCAGTAACTCAGATATTAGAAGCTCTTTTAGTTCATGTTGGATATATTTGCCATATTTTAAGGTAGAACATGGTGTCTTGGGGTTATATTGTAAAATCAAAGTCTGGCAAACGGCCCTGTAAAACAAAAACTTTAAACACTCCTTCATTTTTGGTACTTTTTAGAGATGTGCTTGTGTTCATTGAGTGATGCTTAATGTTTCATTTACTGGTAGCATTTAATCCTATCATTTAATATAAATGCAACCACACATCTGAACATTTCTGTAATTCTAATTAGATTTTGGCAGGCTGGCATAGGCAATGTTGTGTATGAGGTAATATGTATTACCTCTCGAAAGAAGTGCTTATGCAAATGTTGTAAATTGTAATTGAAATTATCTTTTGCAGCATTTTTTCAAGGACAAAAAGGTAGGCCAGCACCCATTTTGTGGAAAGAGTTGCTCATTAGAAAAGGTTTGTTTGTGGTAGTGTATAATTAAAGTAATGGTCACAGCTTGTGTGGCAGCAAATAGTCCATTGTTTGTTTGATTGCTGTACAAGTCAGGAGATCAGTGCTCACTAAAAGATGTATGCACATTAGCATGGGAGAGAAGAGGTTCAGAATGTATTGCCACAGATTTTCCTGACAACACTGCAGAAAGAAACAACATAAGAAGCAGAGCCTTTTGCTTGTGTGATGCAGGAGAGCTAGCAGATTTAGTTGCTGAAAGTTAAAAAATAAATGAATCATAAAACGACAGCCTGATACCTTACAACTGGCTATGTAAAGAAATAGTATTTTGTTCCAAGCCTGCTTGCTGGGTCTTTGTGATTGATAGAAATAGCCTAATAAGAACTTCTCATTATGTTCAAGCATTGCATTAATTGTGCTTTTAGATTACATTAAGTACATACATTTGTTTTAATCTTATCTTCTTATAAACCCATAGACATAATCCCCGTATGCTGAAAGCAACTTCAGACAGGTTTTAGAGACTCTCTCTTCTTCATAAATTAGCTAGTGGTCATCATAGAATGTCAGACAATCCCATTATGTAACAGGTTGGTGAGACACTAGAGAGGAAAAAATGAATGAATCACACAGCAGATGTCATTTTTTATAACTATGTTACTGAACAATGAGTTGATTTTCCTTTAATATATGAAGCTAGCTGCGAGTGAATTCATATTAACAAAACTTTTGTGTACATGCCAGAGATGTGTGAGTTGTAAATTCAACAGAGCAGGCACAAATCTGAATGTAGTTAGATGCACTACGGTGTGTAAGGTGTGAGAGCTGGAATATTTACAATTTATCTTTACATTAAGTGGTTGACATTTTGCATTGACACTAATATTTATATAGGTGTAATGTGAAGAATATTAGCTGGCGTAATCTAGCCTGGCTCAGGTTTATAAGTCATACAGTACATGCTTGTAGCTCCGACCTTGTAGTTTCTCACTGTGAGCATTGCAGCCAGAATTTCAAATTCAGGAAAGCGCTGCATCTAAAGACTAAAGTACTGTCGTCTTGTTATTAATGGTCAGCACTCAGGCTGCAGTAAGTAATACTTTTTTAAAATGCCATCATTTAAATGTAGATTGTGGCATTCTGAATGATCATCTGAAAGGTTCCAACATGAAATGAATTTTAGCTCCTAAAGTCCATAAATAATGCTGGCTGACATGGACGTCTGAAATCAGGTCAGGACGAAGTGGGCTGCGTTCCCCTGACGGTGTGGAACATTCTCTTGAATTTAAAAGATTATTAGAATCCACAAAACACACTAAACACTGCAAAGTAAAAAAAAAAGGTTTTGTTTCACATAATAACTATTGACCTTTTTGCTCAATGTACACTGTTTTCAGGTGTTAGCTGTTCTGTTCCATCAACACTGAAGATTGAACATGACTTTTTTAATAGGAAACACCGGAGTTACTGACTGCTCAAAGGACTTGTGTGTTGTAATTGAATATGGGGGAAAGGAAATATAAACAAAGGAAGGAACAAACACAACTCAGGGTTTACATTCGAAGGTCCCTCTTCAGAGTTGTTCTCTTAGAGTTAGAAGAAATAATCCTGAAGTGCAGAGTTAAAACATCATAAATGCACTTTTGATTTACTTATTCATTTTCTCTCTAGAGCGACTTAGAAGAAAAGGCTAAAGTGTTCATGATAGCATTCAATGTCAGGGCAGATAAAGAATAAGGGAATTGTGGGAGAGTGGAACAAGCTACCCAGCCATGTTATTGAAGCTGATACCCTGACTTTATTTACAGAGAAGGATGAGGATGAGGTTTTCTGATTTATCAGCTGCCAATGACCAAACGGTCTAAATGAGCTGTAGAGATAGCTGTAGAGTATCCAGCAGGCCAGGAGCTGCTGCCGCTAAATTTCTGTCGTACTCACTACCTTCCTGCTTTTATTCAGATTGTTCAAGTAGGTAGCTGCATCCGCATGCGTGGGCTGCAAAGGAACAAGTAGAAGGTTTTTTCCATTTGAAAAGAGAAGAAAGGAAACACAACGTTTGGCCTTCTTCGGGTCGAGAAGAAGAAGGCTCCACAGCTGAAACATTGTGTTTCTTTTCATCTCTTTTCAGCATGGGATAAACCTTTTACTTGTTTCTTTATTCAAATTGACCACCTTAAAAATTGCATTCACTGGGCAAGTGCTTTCTGTATAGTTGCTTAAATTTTAAAAAATGTCAGTGAAACCAGTTTCATACTCCTGTTACCTTCCAAAGAGTCGGATTGTATCTCTGTGAGGAAATATTCAGTTGCCGAAAATTCTTAAATTTATCCTTATACATTTAGGAAAATGTGGTATCCACATATGTGTATTTTTTGTGTTCATCAGATTCTGTTTGGTCGTTTTATGTGTTTTGTGTTATACAGAGAATTCTCTTGCATTGCATAGTATTTGATCATATTTTGTGTTTGAATATTTAAAAAGAAAATTCCAAAAGAATTTTGGAAACTTACATTTCCCAAATTTAAATTTCCAAAAGGATGTTGTCTATTTAGGTTCCAGTGTTCAGTTACATCTGGCAGGGAATAAGGGTTTGAAACCCAAAGTCAGAATTTCTGTAAGTTGATTCTGACTGGGTCGGTACCGAAGTGCAGCACTGATCTCTGCTGATAAATCAATATCCTCGTAGTGTAGCTACCACTGCTTTCTGCATGGTGTCTTTAGCAGGCAAGCAGATTAAAAGCAGGCAGATCTTGACCTGCATTCGCACACATCAAGTACCTCTTTTGTCAGCTTTCTATTAAATTGCAGGTACTGTACCTTAAAGGTGTTGTTTACTTGCTTAGAAAAGACACGCATTTGAACTGTGTAGCGTATGTGAAGTCTACACCAATTTAATATAAAAGGACTGAGTAGCTCAGGCTTTATGTTATGTGAAGACTTTTAGCTTCTAAACCGGGAATTGATCTTTGTGGTTGTAATATGCTCTTATTTTAGTGCAGTTTATTTTTTCATTTGTAATGCAATCAGAGTATTTTTGATTTTGCTAGAGCTGGGCTTTGTTTTGTTCCAGCTGATGGATGAGACGACAGTTTATTTTTGTTACTAAAAAAGCCTTAAAAAGAAAAATGTGCTAAATGGTATTACCAATACAATTTTATTTTCAATGTTTGTGAATGCAAACAATTTGTTCAAATAAGTTAGTTAATAAATTAATAAATAAACCAAAGAATTAATGCTGACCAATAAGGTGTCTTACAGAAAGCAGATGACTTCAGATTGCTGAAGATATTTAGAAAACTAAGAAATTCTGTATAATTACACTTCATTTTTTCAATACATGCCAATCAGTGTGCTAAATGCTAACAGACAAAATGTTATCATTAAGGTCATGAGAAATACCCTTAAGGAGTGCATCTGTTTCTGAGACAAAGCTCTGTGGCAAATTGGCAGCAAGTTGGGGGAAAAAGCCTTCACGTTTCAGATTTCGGACTCAGGAATACGACTGGGTGCAAAGGCAGGATAGCTGTTTGGTATGTGGTTTTTAATGAGGAGAATATAGATATGGACAGTGATTGGGAAGGTTTGCATGTGATAGAACAGTCCAGTGTCTGGAGAGATAGACTGCATATAGGGAGGAGGATGTTTAAGTGTTTTCACATGTACGGAAAGAAAATTGTATGATGTGTTGGAACGGAAAGCCTACATAGAATATAACAGAATAACCATGCTTGTCTTGTCTGAATATTTCAGATGGTAGTTATATAACACAGGCTATATGTAGTACCTTTTCAGAGTACGCAAAAGCCATCTCATTAGTTCTTACTCTAATGCCTGCTCCTAATTATCTTTAGTAATTAAACACCCATACTGAGTTTGGCAAAAGAGAAATCTTTTCTTATTTATAAGTATATAAATTAGAAGGAATATTAATTGAATTCCTGCCCCTGAAAAACTTGCTTACTGTTTGATAATTTTTTAGCTTTAGCAGTTTCGGCTCATTTACAAAATTTAGTTGTACAAAATAAGTTAAAAAACTAAAAGCTTTGATCATTCTTATATGTCACAGTGGATTTTCCAATGTATTTAAATATATTGCTTACGTTGTGTTCAGTTTTTCTTAAAGCAGTTTAAGACTCCTAAACAAGGTAAGATATAGACTTGCATCAGGTCACATCTGCCTCCAGATGTTTCTGACAAAGTGACTTTGGAATTATCGAAAAGCTTTCCATTAAGACAGATCAGCTACCCTCAAACCATGAGTTAGTGATTCTTTCACAAGTACAAATGTACAAGCACTCTTTATTTTTTAAATAGAAAAATGCAATTTCAGTCCTTGGGAGATTTGAAAAGCTGTATCTGTTTTTTCAGTCCACTTGCCAGAGATTTTGCAGAGTGGTTTTCAAGTCTTTCAGGTGGAATCATGAGAGGTTTCAGTAACAGCTAACAGTGATAACACTTGATGGGCCAGACTCAGATATGTTAGATCACAATGACCAATTATGGCTAAGTCAGTGTCAGTGCTGAAGGTTTGTGATCGTGTTATGTAGGGAATTTAGCCTTTGTTCTGTGCCTGATTATACTTGGTTACTGCTGGGGTACTTTCACATAATTTAACACTGAGCATGATCTTACTATTGACATCTTCCCTGAAAAAAAATCTATAAAGGCTTTAAAGCTGGGTCCTGTCCTTCTTAGGGAATTCAGTTAGGGTCCATGGTTTATCTTGCCCTACACAATGAGTACAATTCAGGCCAGAAAGGAGCTAAATAACACAGACATCCAAGAACAGCTATGAAGACATTCTGTACTTCACAGGCAGTCTGAAAGACAAATATATATATACAGTATATACAATTCAGAAGAAAAGAGAGGGTCTATTTTTCTTTCTGATAACACCACTGCTCAGTTAATTACCTAACTACTGATTTTTATCACGTACACAATGTTTCTTAGGTGTTCTTTATTAGGTTTATTGTGGCTCTATGATAATATCAGTGCAGTTGCTGGAGCTGTCAGCGGGATGTTCGTGCAGACTCAGATTGGGAACTACAGTGGGTTTATCCACGGAAAAGGATGTTTCAAATCCGGAGAAAATGCCCGAAGAATCCCCATCGCCTAAATTTAGCAGGACCCCGTGCTGTTTAAATCAGCTATGCTTTTTATTTTTAAAAGATTCAGATATTCTCTCTCCTTTTCAGTTCTGCCCTCAACTGTGTTCAATTATAGGGAAGACTCGAGGAAATATGTTTCTCCATTAGCTTGGTATACAACAGAGAAAAGGGAGGTGTAGCTTACAAAGAGTGTTTTTTGCTTAAACTGAATTCTTCGGAGAATTGTATCATGAGTTGCAGAATTAGGGAACTGTACATCTTTGAGGTTTTTTTTTATATGCCCGTGCACACAACAAAAATGATATCAAGTTTCTCAACCGTCTGTGAAAAACTGGAGGAAAAAAGATTGCTGTGTCTTTAAGCCATCCTCGTGCCTAATGAAAAAAATAAGTTCTAAGGGGCTCTGATCTTGTGTTTTAGTAAAATAGAACTCTACGGCTGAGTGACAGCTCTGATCTAAAGCATTTAAGTGTAAGTTTTGATCTCTCTGCCTTTGATTAAAACTAATGAGCTCATTTAATTCAAAATGGGAATCTCTGATAAGAGAAATAAGGTTGATGTGATTGGATTAGAGGGGCGAATTAAACTCTTAGAGCTGAAGTTTGTGCTTATATAGTGTATTAAAAAGCTGTTGGCGTATTCTGCTGTGTTAGATGATGAGAAAAATTTCATAGTAATTCATATTTAATCAGAAGAAATGAAATGACTAAATATAACATGGCTCGGCTTTTCCCTAGAGTGATAAAGGACTAGTTAGATTTTAAATGACATTTAATTCATGTCCTCAGAAACAAAAAAACTCATAAAAGATATCGCAGGGGGGTGATGTCCCCACTTTCAAGTGTATTGTTTCCAGAGAAGAGTGAAAGTCACAGCAGTCTTGTAATATGCAGAATAGTACGAAACAGGATTTTGCAGGTGCCTTCATCATAATCCTGTTTTCGGTTCCATCTCCTTCCCTTGTCCAGAATCTCCTCGGTCTCACAGTAAAGGGTAAAGGAATTCTCCTGAAAGGAAGACAACATCAGCACTTTCTCTGGCTGATTGGTATAAGAGAATTTAAATCGCACTTTTGGGACAGTGCATGCTACCAATTATTTTACGTTGTTCCGTGTGTGTGTGGTGTTTTTATTTATTGATAACCTATCTGGGTTACAAATATATGTACTGTATGTAGAGTATCAGTCTTCCTTTTACTCTGGTGTGCTGTTTATATTGAAAGATGTACTGTAAGAAAGGTCAAACATTTTGGTCTGGCCTTAAACAAGGAAATTTCTGCTTTTATGCCTTAAATGCGAAGCATTTTTAAGCTCTTTTTTTAAATGAATGCAGAATTTATTAATGTCCTCTTCTGTAGTACTAAATACTCTTTATGTGAAGGATCTTTTAAGTTGGAGATTAGTTTTAAAGAAGGTTCAGAAAAGTGAGACTGCAGTTAAGTCTTGCTTTGTGAGCTGGAAGGAGCAGAGCTCTTCGGGCAGTTCCCTCTAGATCTTGAGGTGCCAGGTCCTGAAGGGCAGACCCTGGGGAGGAAAACACACACCAAACAGAGATTTGTAAAGCGTCTTGCCTGGCAACAAATCATTTACCCCTTCTCTGAAAATCGCATTAAAAATTACAAATCTAGTAAGAGGCAAAACATAAATGAGAAGGAGGAGTATAATCAATTTTTTCAAGTAGTATATTTAACACTAGACACGTTAGCAAATGGGTTTGATGAAAATCTGACTAGACACTCTCATAAAATGGAATACATGCTGGCCAGGAGTATTCTGGGTCATGCAAAATATCAGGCTGGTGACTACAGTATCCTTAGGGTTCATGGAATGTATTTGATATTATCTTCAGATTAACAGCTCCCAATTAGAAAATGTGTTTAGGAATGTTGATATAGAAATTTGACATCAACCACCTGACCAAAGGATGAGGCGGATGGTGCCCCCCTGCAGAAGGAGAAGGGGGAACCAGGAAGCAGCCACACAGGTGGAGATGTGGGGGAGGAGGGATGCAGACAGACGAGCACAAGGAAGAGAGAGGCTTTTCAGGACGTGACATCGTAGAGAATTGCGGGTTAAAGTGGCAGCTTTGAACTTGGTTCCTCCCGAATGTTTGTTTTAAACTCCATTAATGATTTAATTAAAAAAAGTATAATTAAAAGTATAAAAACAAAGGCATGTACAAAATTATGGTTTGTATTCGTTTGACTCATTGTGCAATTCTGGACTTTTGGAAATCAATGCAGTAGCACTTTCTTTACTTTCACCTTTCTTCAAAGTTGGGATAACTTTGTGTGTTTCCATGTTCTTCATGAAAAGTTCAGAAAGATTGCCATAACAGGCAGAAAGCGGCATAGCTTGTGTGTCCTCATTAGGTTTGTTTAAAATTTTCATGGCCATTGGTTGTTATTGAATTATATTTTTCTATTAAATGATTATCTAGAGAAAATAGAAACTCAATGAGAAGTTATTGCAAGTCTCCTAACTGAATGTATTTTTAATATCAGCCATCTCCTGGGTTTCCCCACACTAATATATAAAAGTATCGTTAACTAATTGAATTCTTGTTTGTTTTCACAGTGGAATCCACCAGCCCCAGTTTGCTAGCGCCTGACAATACCCTTGAGCGCTCCTTCTTTATACGAATGAAATCCACACTGACCAAGAGGGGTGTCCATATCAAATCATCTGGATATAAGGTACACAAGACCCCACTTTGCTGTTGTCATTTGTATTCATTACCATTCACATTAAAAAAATACCCGTGACCTTACCTGCAACGAAATAATTGTCTCATAAACAAACAAGCCTCCCATCTCATTGCAATGTGACTCATTTTGAGTTTAACAAAATGAAAGCTGACAATGTCATATCGTCATATATTTGGGATTATTTCATCCTATTAAAAATGTGTGCAAAAACCGCAAAGTGTGGCATTCATGGTACATATCCTGCTGATGGGTTCTGATTTCAGGTGGTTCTGCATTTACAGAATGTTTTGTTAATGCACATAGGTTCAATCCTCTATCCTGTTTTTTGAATAAATAATAATAAACATCTTTTCTCAATATGCATTGATTTGGTGCTATTCCGACTTCCGACTGAAGATTTCAAGTTTGGCATTTTATATCATATACTTAATGACCGCAACATATCCTGCCAAATGAACCTTTGTCTCACTATACATTCACTGCCTGATCCTATTTCTGCATGTCAAAACTAGTTTGTATGTTATAAATGCACTACGAGCAGCTGGCTGCATGTTCTGAAAGCATTCTGTTTGAAATGTGGTGCCTAGTGTCTATCTTTCTCCATCCTCCAGATTTCATTTAAACCAAGGGGGGAGAAAAAGCAACAACCAGACTAATCATGGTGTTCAACAGAGTGTGAAGATCGACAGTCATTTCCTTAAAGTACAATAAACCACTGCCATTGCAAATTAACCATTGCTGTTTTTACACACAGTTGGCTGCTATTAAACCGCTCAGGGTAGCTGAAAGAAAATAATATAAAGAAATACATCTTTTGTACCAAAATCCCCTGATGAAAAATAACCCCCACCCCCCCACCCACCCCCAAGCTTTCCTCCGAATTAAGACAGATTGGAAAATATGCCTTCTGATAAACACCAAAAAGCTTCTGGCTTCTCGGTTTTGCAATCTGTAAAACTACCAGCTTTATCACTAGTAAAAAATGTGATTGAAGTAGAATTTGAAAGTGGGGCTAGCAAGTCTCTTTCCTGCTGTTCCTTTCCCTTGAGGAAGATGTCCACAGCATTTTGCTAACTTTGAATTTAAAATACAGGTTAAAATGCAGGTGATCTTCTAGAAGGCAGCTAACAACTACATTGAATGTACAGTAGTTAAACAATTTAACTGAATGGCCCAGCCTCACTATTTTTAACTCTTTTAATGCTTTTTTTGTACTTTGCTTTTTGTTTTTTTATAAAACCAGGGTGAGTTTGCAGGCAGTTCTGGAAGTGACAGGTTTTGATATCATGTGTGAGCAGTGCTATGACCATACAAGCATTTTAGCTGAGGTGCAATTGTAGAGCATGTGTTACATACCCCAGGCCAGTCTCACATTGTAATGGAAAAGTGAGTGGAGAAAGAGGTTCTTTCCTCTTGGGATCTTGGACTCTCAAGTCTAGTTAGGATGAATGGTTTTCACTCACAATGTGAACTCCAGTTGTATAATACTGTACATCATAATAAGTTGAGTCTTTTATGTAACTTGAAACTTTTAATGGCTGTTAATGATCAAAAAGGCTCAATTCCCTCTCTTTTTATTCTTTATTCATTTTTTTTTGCCTATTTTGTTAAGCTGTTTTGAAAAAAAAAAATTAAGCTGAAATCTGAGTAATAAGGTGACCAATTGGGGGTTCCCTTTGACAACACGAGTTAAATGCATCCAGATTCTGACTTGGTTTGTTTCACCCGGTGTATCTGCTGCAGCTACGCGGACACACATTTCATGCAAATAAACAGGAAGACAGACAGGCTCCTGCTTCACATAAATATTCACACACGCCTGCACGCATACATCAACAAGCAGACAAGGACACTTCGTATTACATTTCTCTTTAAATAAAGTCAACACTTCTGCTGTTACATAATACAGTAATATAAATATTACATACAAAGGAAGATATTAGCTGCCTGGCGAAGACAGGAAGCGAAGCAACTGGGCTCATCAAGGATGCTTATATCACCATTCTACTCTGGAGGTCATATCAAAGAGAATTCCTCTCCAGCTTAAACCCATCTTTTTTAAACAGATCTCGG
This sequence comes from Lepisosteus platostomus, assembly GCF_059453375.1. Lineage (NCBI taxonomy): Eukaryota > Metazoa > Chordata > Actinopteri > Semionotiformes > Lepisosteidae > Lepisosteus > Lepisosteus platostomus. Next base: position 4,856,445 of record NC_142620.1, on the reverse strand, counting down.
GCTGATCTCATTTAATGCACTCATGTAAAGGTTCTCAGTCATTATTTGTGCTGTATCACATTTCAAAAGCACTCCAGAGAATCCCTGGGAACTGATGAATCTTATTTCTTATGTATACCTATTCTATATTCACTCAGAAGGAAAGTGCATTGTGTGCTGAACCATGAATTATAAAAATTGATCCCTTTGTTATGTTGGTTTGTATTAAATTGAGATATGCTATTCGTCTGCTTTGTGTTGCCAGGCTCAACCTCCCTGTGTCAGTTTGCATTTAGCTGCTTGAGCATATTAATGTTTAGCCAGTGCTTATGATGTTTTTGCCAAGAGCACTCCTGTAGCAATATGCACCAGACTTCTCTTTGTGGCAATTACTTCAAAAAGTTGTCTTTTTAACTAACTTTTGATGCCTGTGGCTTTCAGATTCTACTGTGCTATTTCCATTTTGTATTTTTTTTTTGCTATTCTAATTTTAGTTTTTTTTAGAGTAAATATACTGATGCACAATCAGAACGCAAACGATTTATTCAGAAGCTCACTGGGCACATACATAATGTTATTTACATTTTAAATAGTGAGAAGATAGGAATTGTTCATTGTTTGAGAAGCATTATTCCTTGGGATAACAAAAACCTGAGCTCAAGTCATTTGATTTTTGTAAAAATGCCAGTTACTTAGTATTTGGTAGTTGAGTCAAGTTTTAATTGCAAAAATTAGTTCATCAAGAATCTGCTTAAATTGCCAAAAAAACATGATTTTAATTAATGCAAGAACAATGGAAGATAAGACCATGCCTTGCGTAAGTAATGAAGAGCTTTCAGTTGGATTGAAGTAGCCTGTCTGTGAGAGACATTGCCCAGGGAATGAGATGTTCTGCTTCAGCAATCAGCAGACTAGTCCAGAGAAATTGGATACCGGCTCTGAGAGGGGCTGACCATGTTCTGGAAGGCAGAGTGTCACCACTCTGGCCCAGGGCCATCACATCTGTCTGCGTGATCTTTTCCAGACCAAGGTAGCTACAACGTGAGAAATTCCAGGCCGAAATAACTTCCGCATCAAGAGAATGACTGTAGATCTCCATCAGCATTGAAATGATCTGAGTTTGTTCGGCAGTGTTGTGACGCTCGAGCTCACAATCGGCAACCAGGGGCATGGAGGAAGAGTGATGTCTTCTCCAGGAATCTCCAATAAAACAAGAACTCTTGTAGTGCAGATTTAGGGCACTAATTCTTGGCAAATCCCTTGAGCCAAATGTTTTTCTGTTGCTACAAGAAGAGAAACCATCTGTGTCCAGAAGTGTCAATTTTCCATAAGTGCATGACCACTGCGTGCTAGGATTACAATAGCACAGTTTCAAAAGTCCTGCCATTGTCAGTTTTTTCTCCTAATACCGTCAGAACGTCTGTGGGACGCAGTTGCCAATGCCTTCAATGGAAGACAGTCAGGACCAGCCAGCCCTGTCTACAGTGGCACAGAATGGGTGGCAGAGTGTCCCACAGCAGTCTGTCCAGAGGCTGATCAGGTCTATGTGTCAGCATTGCCAGGGTGGTGTTAATGCTTAGGATGGTCATGCCCAATACTACTTAATTGCAATGTTTTCAATTTGACAGTTGGTCACATTCCACGATTAAATACATTAGCACTGAATGATTCTTTTTTATGCGTATTACTATCAGTAGTAGTAATATTTTTTTAAATGCTTAATCATTTCCCTGATTAGAAATCCTAGATTTGCTCCCAGTCTGCCCCTAATGAAGCTGCATTTTGTGACACTTTGACGCTGATGGAATTGTCTTCTCACATCAATCTGTGCTTGTCACATTCTTTCAAGAACTGGATATACAGCATATTTTAACCCTTGCTCAGCAATTCCTTAACCTCCACAGGGCATTAACTGTGTCAGCTGTATGTTACAGTTCATTTTTTTTCTTCCCTTCCAACTTACCAGATTGCTGACAATATATTGCAACTATTACCAGATTTAGTGACTCACTAAATTTAGGAAACATTCCTTAATTAACTTTTTTAATTCAAAAGTTAATTGTGTTTTTTATTAAAATAGTTTCTAGATTCTAGATAACTCTGTAAGATATGAATTTTAACTTTGCCCCTACTCAGTTTAAGAACCTGTTGTGTTTCATGAAATATTTCCTACTTGACAGGCAAAGGACATATGAAATTGCTTTAAAATTCATAAACAAAGGCAACATGATGTCTGTAGAACTATATCTGACATGGACAATCTTATAGATAAGTTGTGTTTGACGTTTTCAATTAATAGCATATGTATGTAGGCTAACAAGTGTTGTAGGTACCTCTAAATCTATAATTGTTCCTCTGCTGCATCTTCAGGACACAAAACTGTCACTTACTTATTCAAGACAGGGAGAATTCACAAGCAGCTTGCTTCAGGGCACAATTATTGGTGCCAAAAGCTCTCTCGATGTATTTTATTTACTGGAGTGATATCTGTGCAGTTGTGACAGCTAACAATGTCTTATAGATGTTATTTCCTCTTGTATTATTATAATGCCTTTTTACCAGTATTATGTTAGCTTTTCTATTAAATGAGATTCAGATCTGAAAGACAATGAAAGCTAGATGTTTATTAAATTTAAGAGAGTAAAAAAATGTGCTGCAACCATTTTAATAATAATAATTGCTTACACTTATATAGAGCTTTTCTGGACACTTCACTGAAACGCTTTACAGGTAATGGGGACTCCCCTCCACCACCACCAGTGTGCAGCCCCACCTGGATTATGCGATTATGCGACCACCAGCTATAATGCGCCAGAACGCTCACCACACATCAGCTATCAGTGGGGAGGAGAGCAGAGTAATGAAGCCACTTCAGAGATGGGGATTATTAGGAGGGCATGATTGGTAAGGGCCAATGGGAAATTTGTCCAGGACGCCGGGGTTACACCCCTACTCTTTTCGAGAAACGCCCTGGGATTTTTAATGACCACAGAGAGTCAGGACCTTGGTTTTACGTCTCATCCGAAGGACGGCGCCTGTTTACAGTATAGTGTCCCCATCACTATACTGGGGCATTAGGACCCACATAGACCGCAGGGTGAGCGCCCCCTGCTGGCCCCACTAACACCTCTTCAAGCAGCAACCTTAGTTTTTCCCAGGAGGTCTCCCATCCAGGTACTGACCAGGCTCACACCTGCTGAGCTTCAGTGGGCTGCCAGCTGTGAGTTGCAGGGTGATATGGCTGCATGGCAAACTCTGTAGCTAGTGCCCCCCTTGTGTTCTGGAGAAGGGAATACATTGTTTAACACAGTGACCAAAGGGCTATGAGATATTTTACTAGCAGTAGCTTGTAAATCAAAGACAATTCCCTATGTTTCTGCATAGTTTGAAGAGTATTGGTTGTTTGTGCCTGAGGAAATGGGTAGTATTTAAAGATTATCAGAGAGGAAAACCCCCTGCTTGTAAGAATATATTAATCAAAATAAGTTGGCCTTATTTTACAACGTGCCGAACTTTTAAATGGGAAAAGTTTTTTTTTTAATTCTGATAATGTTCTTTAATTACACACATATAAGGTTTATATCAATCTAATGGAGTAATTATTAGTCCTGACTGGAATTGCTTGATGGGGATAAAGATTAAAAAAACATCAAAAATGTGTGAATGAATTAGGTGTTACCTAATCAAAGTTTTCCCGGGCTATTACAGTCTTTCGTTCTTGGCAGACAGTCCGAGCCCGACTCGGTGGTGAAGCCGTCCCTCGCAAGAGCTGTCCCTTCCTGGTAACCCTGTGCTCAGCCCGTAGACAGCGGCCTGTTTCAGGCTTCACGCCAGGGCTGACAGGCACATGGAGAGGCGCACCCTGGTGGCTGATGCCCCTCGGGGGGGTCCTGCAGGGCAGTGCTGAGTGGGCCGGGGCCGCTCTCAAATTCCCCTCTTCCCTTGGCAGGGCCTGATGGGATTGGTCCATCCCCAACAGGTCCCATTAAGAGCAAAAAAAAAAGCGCCACTTGTATTTTTCCAACATTGTGGGTGGCCATCGTTTTTTCCTACCCCATGTTGAAGAAGATTCATCCTTATTGTTCGCAAAAGGTTGCGGAGAGCCTGCTGAGGTGGTGAACCGCTGTCCCGAATCGAGACGCGCACGGGCCCTGACCATGACCTGTGTCTCTGTGGCTCCCAGGAAGAGTAAAGCCAGTGGCGCACTCTCCTGCTGCCACTTTGAGGGCCATGTGCAGCCATGCCCACTGAATCGTCAGGCAGCAGCTTGACAGTGCAAGGAGATACCTGTGCTGTGTGAGATAAAGGCAGCAGGAAGGAGCTGGTCATTGTTCATAGTGTATCTCATTACCCGACACTGCTCACACTTCTCCCCTTCAGAAGTGCTGCCACCTTAATGAGAGCTTTTTGAAGTAGTTAATTTCAGCATTTCATCAATAATAGTGAACTATTTTTGTGGTATTAACATGTTTTCTCTTCATTCTATCAGTTGCTGTACAGTTTAAGGGCCAGTGTCATTAGTTCAGAGGCTGAGAAGTTTTCTTTTGGTGGAGTACATCTGGAAATTCCCTTTGGGCTCAGCAGAGTGATTAAAATGGATGGATCTCAAAGTACAGTGTGCATATCAAGTCAATTCCTCCTCCGGGCAAAATAGAGCTACAAAGACTTTAAAGCTACGCAAAACTTTAAAGCTAGAAATAAGCAATTATGTCCTTCACTCTTTGCTATTGTATATCATTTCTGAGGGAAACACTGACAATGTGACACTTAAGGTAATGTTTCACTTACTGAGTTTGTTTTACAATATTTACTGGAACCCCAGCTTCATATTCCCCCAGAATATTAATGAACTGCCTTGCCATTCTGTGTCCGTTTTAGAGCAGGAGATTAATCCCAATCCATACAGTATATAAAGAGAAAGTTCAAACCTGTAAAATATTAAGGAAAGTCAGGCTAACAATACATTTAATCAGTGCATTAGCTCTAAGATATATGTTTCAAAGTACTCTAAGTAACAGAAGTAATGCAGGCAAAAATATTTTTTAAAATTTTAATATCTTTATTATTTATTATTCTATTTTCTAAACCAGTACCTTTCATGTGAGTGTTTCTCTCCCCCCTTGAAAAAAAAATGTTCCGCCCGCTTTTGCAAATGTGCAGAGTGCAGGTTGGGGTCTGCGGGCACGGGTTCGAGGTTGGGTCGTGTCGCTGGCCGGCTGTGACTGGGAGCCCCCCAGGTGGTGGCGCTCTTGGCTGTGCACCTGCGAGGGGGGGGTGGCCTGGGCTCTCCTGGCCCTCGGCGACGCAGCTGCCCCCCTCAAGGCCCCAGCCTCGAACCCAGGGGCGCCTTCTGAGGTGTCGAAAGACCCCCCTGTTCTCCCCTGAGGGGCCACGGAGTTCAGAACCGTCAGCCGGGACCAGGAGCGTACGCGGTGGGCTTTTCCAGTTTTACCCCCCCCCAGCAAGCCAGCCCTGTGCAGCTGCTCCCTGCCCCAGCCCGGTGGGCGTCTTGAGCACTCGGTCACCCTTCCCCTCTGCTCCTTCGCAGGTCATCCACATCACGGGCCGCCTGCGCATCCGCCTGTCCCTGACCCACGGGCGGACGGTGCCCAATCAGATCATGGGAATGGTGGTGGTGGCCCACGCCCTGCCTCCGCCAACAATCAACGAAGTCCGGATCGACTGCCAGATGTTCGTCACCCGCGTGAACATGGACCTCAATATTGTTTACTGTGAAAATAGGTGAGGAGCCCGCAGGCGGTGGATTGACCTCTCTGTTAACTGCATGATCCCAGGCTCCTCCTGCCAGATACTTTCAGTTGCCGGGTCCTCTCGTAGGGGGGAGGGGTTCTTACTGTTCATTTTAGAAGCTAAGCCCCTACGAGCCCCTCGCACTGTGTACCCATGAAGGCCAGTACAAGGCATTGGCTGTTTGTGATTGACATCTCTGTGCACTGTTCAGTCCCATATTCCATCATCCTATATATTGTTTCCTTTTATCCTTTAACTGCATTTTATTATTGAATAACAGAATAGAAGGACACCATGTAAGATATAAGGTCATTACTTCGTCACAGGCTATTACAAGTAAATACAAATATAAATTAAACTCTGGTGAGCTAATATTAAAACTAAACCCTCGTTTTCACAAAGTACAGCAGAAATGGAGGGTGACACTAAATTACACATTGTAAACTCAGTAAAACAAGAAGTCTTTTAAACAAGCTTTGAAAATGTCAGCATCTACGGAATCCCTAATGGATTCTGGCAGCAAGTTCCACAGCCTGGTCTTCAGCACAGTAAGACGGCCTGCATCAGCAGATCTAAGGTCAAGAGTTTGACTAAGCTCATATCTCAAGCCCTTAAGATAATCTGGAGCTAGAGCATTCAGTGACCAACTTCATTTTGCCACGAAGTTCATTCTGTAACTCCTGATTCACTGCTGGCATCCCCATAAGAATTTAGATTTTCACTGAGCTGAACCTTACTGAACAGATCTAAAACCTTTAATATTTGAAAATATATTTTATATTTGAATAACAGTGACCCCAGTCGGCAAGGTATTTCAGGCATGCTGCATTCTTTTGTGGAAGCAAATCATTCAGACAGGTTCATGTAAAAACTCCACAAAGGGTTAACTGCAGTTCATGGAGATGCTTTGCTTTCAGGCTTTTGAGGTCATCAGCATGTTTCATCCTTTGTGTATTCAGATCTCATTTTTAATTCCACTGCAGCAAGATGTTCTGCTTGGTGGGATTGTTCCCTTAAAAGTTTTTTGTCTGAATTGCATGAACCTTCTCCAGCACTGCACACTCAAAAAACAACATAGCATTGTTTTTTTATTTGGCATGGATCTCAGTCCAACAGAGAAGTGTGATTTTCTATTTTTCTGGAGTCCTTCTTGAAATGCCTTATTCCTATCAAACATAACTGGTTATCACAAATGTAAAATAGGCTTTTTTTCATGCAAACTGGAAAGAAAGCTCGCATCAGTTTTGCTGCATGTTTAAAAACAGCAGGGAAATGAGCCACTATCTGGCAGAGATCTTTTAATTCGGGCATTTTCAGGGCTTTGTCAATAGCAGCATTGATCAGAAGTGCTACACAGGGAACATGCTGTAGCTTTGGAAACACTGCAGTTAAGTCTTTTGCCAGCCTCTGCATGTAATGTGCCTGTGCCATCACCACAGCGAGCAAATTCCCCCTTTTCACACTATACTGATCCAGAGCTTCCTGTACAGTTAGAAACGGAGGAATGCTGCATTGCAGGCCAGTAAGACATCGCTTTGCAATAAGAATGATGATAATTGCATTTGAAGAGGGTCCTAAAAAATCTGCCAGAATGGTCACAGCTGGTTGGCCTGTAATTTTAGGTGTTTCATCCACAATCAAAGAAAAGTCGCAGCCTTCCACTTCAGTCTTGTTCCACATGATGCTTGAAAGCTTTGGGAAGGTATTAATGCATCACCTGGTCGAGCTCCAGGCAGGTTCTAGATGCAAGTACATGTTTGTGCAATGTGGAATAATTGTTGAATAATTGTTTCTTGGTTTCCAAACTCCATTTTCCATCATCTACACACTACAAGTTTGGTGTCGTCTTTGCATTATTTTTTTTTGCACTTTTAACCTCCATTTCCGATGTGAATTGATTTACTGGCTTTTGGTTTCCCACCCACACTTTTATTACTTTAAATAGAGCCAATCTCCCACTGCTGTAGCCCAGCAGTGCCCATTTTAAGAGGACATTGTGATGATGATCAGTCAGGCTACTTGTTTAAGTATCTTAACTGTTACTGCGAACAGTGCAGTAAGCACAGTTACATTTTAGACTTTAAACTTTAGACGTTTTAAAAAGGCTGTGTGCAAGGTAAGATTGAAGTGTCACCACGAGAAGGGAGGAGGTATTATGAATACCAAGGGCCAATAAACAATTTGATTATGGATAAACCGTAATGTTTAGGACCCAGCAGTCATTAAAGAGGATTGTAATCACTATGTATATTTAAAACATTACTGTTTAATATAATGACATTTTATAAAATTTTATTATTGACATTTTTATTACTAAACAGTTCTGGACTTTAAAGATGCCTTTCTCATCTTTAAATTGTGATGTTTATCAAGAGATACCGATTTAAATCTTAAGCAGGCAGACCTAATTATATGAAAATTAGAAGTCAAGTTTTATTGTATCCCCCATGTGGATTTCAAAGTATAAAGCCTTGTGTTCACTCATTTAAAGTACACTGATTGGTATAATTCAGGTGGGTAGCTGCATCAGCATGCGTAGGCTGCAAAGGAACAAGTAATAGGTTTATTCCATGCTGAAAAGAGAAGAAAGAAAACACAACGTTTCGGCCATGGAGCCTTCTTCAGGTGTGAGTCATGGTGTTCTTCATGTTAAAATGTATACATACCACTGATTGGTTTGTGTATATTTTAACATGAGTATTTATTAAAAGAGGGTTGTGTGATTTCAAAGCATGCTCCTCCAAAGAAAAGATTTGTTGATATTCTATTTGTGTTTTAATTCAGCTCTGCACTTTTAACATCCGATTTTTACTTTCAGGTTTATTTCATGCATGGAAGTGCTAACTACCAAAGCTCACATTTGCGGTTATCCCATTAAAGCCAACCTGTATCTTTGATCTGAGAGGTCATGATTGTACTGAACTCCTGCTTTCCAGGAGATCACTCATAGGCAGTGATTCCCAGGGATTCCGCAAGCTTCATCTGTCTTCAGTCCCCTGACTGGTCAGTTCCCGGTAAGGGGATTTTAAAAATCTCAAATTGTTTTTGGTTATGAATTACAGTCTCACTCTTCCTGTTACAGGATTAGTGACTACATGGATCTGACTCCGGTAGACATTGTGGGGAAGAGATGCTATCACTTCATCCATGCTGAAGATGTGGAAGGAATCAGACACAGCCATTTAGACTGTGAGTGCAGCAATGTATTTCTACTGTCTGTTTCTGGGAAAGCTTTCTTTACCCCCATGTCTTGATTAACTGTATTGTTTTTTTTTTAAACAAAACACTTATTACACCCTAGGAACTGATCTTGTTGAAAGAGTGAAAGAGTGGTGCTACATGTGAAAAGCAAATTTAATAGGCTGCCAAAGAGAGATCTGAAGAGCATCAAATATTAAAGCCCTACTTGTAGCAGTTACAATATTCCCATGAATTCGCCGTTCTGAAAGATGAAAAATCTACAGGACTGTTAACTCTTTGCTGATTGGATTTGCAAATCTTTGACAGGCCTCGGCTGACCTAAAATATATGTTTTTTATACTTGGGCACCAATTTCAATATCTGAACAGGGCTGAATATAACTGCATGATGATTAAAACTGAATATACGGTTTTGTGATGTAGGAATCCTTATTGTCTATTTAAAGATTTCCAGTGCTCTAAAATATAAAAATATAAATATTTTAGCCTATAGAATTTGTGTTTTACGGATGTACAGTAGTTTATTCTTAGTTGAACTCTGAATTACATATATGTTGGTGCTACAGGAATCTTAAAAGTTGGGCAGTAACAGGAGGTTTTGCTCTGGTCGTAGTACTAAAGTAAACCATTATAAATTTCAGTTTATGAGGTGTTTGTTGTAAAGAAAGATGTCCTTAGGGCACTGCAGAATTTTGCAATCTGATTAGATATTGGAGTCCAACTGAATTATAAAGCAATTACTGCAGTGCATTGCTGTTCTTTCACCTTAGAAAGTCAGGACATTAGGTCCATTAGCCCTTGATTTAATGCAATTAAAACTATTCACATGACATACTGATATTTCAGAGGAAATAAATAAGCAAATATTTACCAATAAACACTTTATATGTGTACTGGTAGAATGATGGACAGCTAGTTGTAACAGGAGATGAAGTGCATAACATTAGGATAACTCAAAAAAAGAAGGCAATTTAAAAAAAAAGGAAAAGACATTGTTTCCATTCACATATGGAGTCACATCTAGACTAGTGCACAGTTGTCATAAATGTATACACATTTATAATATGGAATACATCTTAAAAATGATCTATTTGGAATAATCCAAGATTTAAAAAAAACAATTGTTTTTATTGAATGGTATCAGTCCCTGTGGTTTTAGACACTAGTCCTTTTCATCGATATCTGTTCATGGAGTTTCTTAAGCAACAAGAGTCAAATCCCCAGTAATGCCCTGTACATTTTGAAAAACTGAAAGGCTTTACTTCCTTGTACTTTGTTATTCATGTGTGAATATACATTCAGATTTTGTCCCCTCCTAATTTCTTCACCATGTACGAACTGAACTAACAATGCTGCAGTCTCTATATTATCCTGCACTTCAGTCATCAGCGGTGTTGTTTTTGTGCTAAAACGCAGCAGCAAACTCAAAGCATTGTAAACCTCAGCCTTTCAGTGCGGAGGGGCGACAGTGCATCACAATTAGGGTTCCCAGCTATCCTGTATTATATGGGACAGCCCGTATTTTCATCAAAATCCCTTTTTGATGGATCCCTTTTGTCCTGCATTTCAACTTGGCAGAGCTGTGCATTTTATTATTCCATACGCAAGCATGAATAATTAATATGTGTGAATCGAACTAGTGGCTCACTTTGACCGCAGCGCTGTTCCAGTGTTACAGTGTTGCAGCCAGTGGGAGGTTGCTGGGAACCATCTGGGCATTGCCCTGGACTCAATGGGAGGACTTTTAGCTTTGGTTGCACAACGAATGTGACTCCAGGAGCTTCGAAATGCTCACATGCCCAAACATAGAAAAAAATGAAAGCCTATGTTGCTGTAGAAGAAAATACAGAGAGTCATCATTAAGCTTGAGTTACGCACAGAACTGTACAGATTTCTTCAGGGCCACAGAGCAGGATAAGTAGATGAGTGCTGCACAAAACCTTCCTGGCATACCTAACCTAGAATAAGTACTGTGCTATGGAAGGAAGACAATTACTGCACAATAGCTTTCAATAATGTTACTACATTGTTTCCCTAATATATAAATAATGTGAACTCAGATACTTGAGAGGAGATGTAGTGTGGTGATTCTACAAAAACTATTTGTAAGCAAAATGTCAACAAGCCTAGCTACAATATTAAATAATATTTTATAAACCACAGCAGCTTTCATAGGACATGAGCTTTAGAACTGCCAGAGACAGAGAAATTTAGAGAATTGATCCAGACAACAAGAAAATTGTGATAGAGTACTTAAAATAGTATCCTGCTATGTAGTGTATTTTTGTCAGGGCCAATACAGGGGCCTTTTCTAGGTTTCCATATTATTGTTGACTTGAAACACGATGTACAGGTAAACAAAGAACCCTGCATCTCCTATTTTTTGTGTAGAATATTTGTTTTTGTAGAACGCACAAGCCTGAAGCTTCGCTTTAGAAAATCTGCAGGTAAACCATTCAGAAAGCAGTGCCCAATTCCAAAAATCCATGTGCTGTAAATTCTGTCTAGAAATTATTCCGAAACCCATTACCTGGGCTTTATTCAGTCCCACTTCATTTTATTAAAATGGGTGACCGCAGAGCTCAAGCGCAACATCCACACCTCAATAGCAAGCGCTTCCCTTGCTCAGGCCCGTAATAAAATTATTTAGAACATTCCAGTACGTTTTGACTACCTGTTTGTTTCATAAAAGGGTTGGCTTCACTGTAATATCGCAGTTGACAGCAAGGACTGTTCTGTAGAGCCATTTCCTGGGCACAAATGACTTGTTTTTATATTTGTTCCGTAACCCTGAAGAGTGCTTGTCTGGTTTGGGTAAAGGGAATATGAAAGGTAGACACCATTATGGATGGGATCCAAGTGATTAAAACAAACTGAAGGACGGGTTGCTGTTTCGAGAGTGAGGCCACCCTACAGGCATGCCTCAGGCCTGAGGGGAAGAACCGCAGATTAAAGAGACGGTATTCCTTTTAATGGTTCCAAAGGCAGGAGAGATTTAAAAAAAACGGTGGAAGGGGCTTCATTAGCAGTAAATCAATAAGAGTGCGCAGCTCGTGATTGATTTAATTGCAAGTAGGCAAAAGGGGTTAAAAAATACGGCTTACCTATGAAGGCGGGTGAAAATGCACTGCAGATCGGGGAATGTGCATGTAGAGGGTACAGCCAGGTAGGGTCTGGCGAGAGAACGAGTGAAAAGACGAAGCACTGAAAGTGGAGCTCTGAAGAACAGGGGCTGGAGAGGTTAAGGCTTTTTTCAACACTGCATCCAGGTTGAAGGAATATAGCCAGGCCAGCATGTATTGAGCTGCTCTGGGATTTAACCCAAACAGCAGTGACTTTCAACTGCAGCACTCCTTCAGTATGTGCCACTGCTGCGTAGATCTCCGTAGAGAAAATAGCGTGCAAGTTCACTTTTGCTTTATAACACAAAAGATAAATTGGAACAGATAGCAGTTTTGTATTACATTTGAAGTTTTTGTTGTCTGCATTAATTGTGTATAGAAGTATGTTTCGCTACAGCTCATGTTTTTTTTTAAATAATATAATCACTTATTCTCATCCAAAATGTTTTAGGCAGGCACAGCAGGCAAATAAAAATGTGAAAAGTTGATTGTTGCATGCTTTTAGGATGAGAACAGAACTATAGTATCTGCATTCTCATAGCAGTGTCCTTTATTATTAAAATCCATTTTCAGTAGAAAAACTCTGCTTTTCTGACTTGATATTTGAGATTATAACTGGGATTGTAATCATCCACTTTTTCATTATGACACAGCCAATAATTGTTCTGTCATAAAGGGATGAGTAAACTAATATCGCACGGCTTTTTTGCTGTAATGTTCCCTTGTTATTTTTGGTAATATGGCAGATAGTATTTTTAATTACTGCTTTCCAAACGTCATGGGATTAGAAATGGTATTGAATTAGTCGTCTGGAGTTTGAATTTTCACAGTGGGCCAAGTGGCAATATTGTCTGTCAGAAGCAACATCAGTAAGACACTCTCATTGTTGAGTGCAGGTATGCCACTCCAGACCCCAGAGACTTCACTGCAAGCAATACAGGAGCCTTCAATAAAAATGACTAATCAAAACTAATGGTGTAGGCGGACCCCAAAAAGGATTGATTTTGTTACCATTCCCCTTGTTTACTTATTTGCACATTTATTTATATTCAGGCAACAAATGTAGAGAACTGGTCAGTTTTTTGTGATGTACGGGATAGTTTAAACAATGCCATTAGTCTGTAATAGATTTTAATTACTTGGCTTTTTATATATAAATCACTCTCCTCATAGAACGCTTCTATATAAAGCCCTATTTGTAGCTATAATTAAACCAAGAATATGAATTTACTACCTCTTTTAGATTCTGACTGTTTCTGTTTTAGAGCAAGATGATTAATGCAAATACATATTGGTTGAGATAACCATTTAGCAGCTAATTTAGCCAAATTTATTGCAGCAGTTAGAGGCTCTTCGTTTTAGCAAATGCAGACAAGGACATAACATCCACCAGCCTTGTGCAAACACACAGCGCCCTCTGCTGGCTGTAGGTGCTAATGGTGCCTTGAAAGCGAGATTCTGTAGCTCTGTAAATAGCAGTAATGACATCTATATGTTATATGTGAGTCTTTCTGAAAAATTGTTTGTGTCAGAAATGAACATTTACCTGATTGACTACTTCTACTTATAGATAATACTCCACTAACTGTGAACCAAAGCAGAAGAGAAGAATATGCTGGTGAAATAAAAAAAGAGAGCCCCCAGAACAATTATTTTATCATGTGCCTTGTACAGACGCTTTCATTGAAGGTCACCTTCTTGATTTTAAAACATGTGTGAGGTTGTGAGTTGTTCCGCGGACGTGTTCTGCCAGCTTCAGTTCCGAAACAGATGTCCAGTGTGACATGCCTGTTATCTGCCGCCGCCTCACGAGGTGTTGGTTTGAACTCTTCCAGTGATGAATAAGGGCCAGTGCGTGACCAAGTATTACAGATGGATCCAGAAAAATGGAGGGTACATCTGGATCCAGTCCAGCGCCACCATCGCCATCAACGCCAAGAATGCCAACGAGAAGAACATCATCTGGGTCAACTATGTGCTCAGGTGGGATGGTAACTCCTTTGCTCCTTCCGATGCCATTAAGCCAGGGGTTCCCAGCTCTGGTCCTGGTGACCCACACACTTTGTTCCAGCCGAGCCCTCAGTCACACAACCCAGTCCTTCACTGACTTAATCAAGTTAAGATTCATCAGACGTATTCCCAGCTCTTAAACATGGTGCAGCTTTGGCCATTGTATTTCACAATGGAAGTAAAAGCCCAAACTTGTGATGGGGAAACGAAATGCAAACCATTGCTGCTCGGGGGGTTCATTCATTCAGTTTGCAGTAGGGCTGCCGTGACTGTGATAAAGAAAAGCTTTGCAAATAATATTAACAGAACCAACATCCCTTGTGTAAGTGATCTTGCATTATCCCTTATCATTAAACTTATCGGAAATAGATCAAGAGTTTATTTCAGCCACGCAGAACCCCACTCTTCATTTCCTCTGCCTTGAGAAATGGGCCGGACTTTGCCGGCTCTTTTTTCCTAAGATTGTCAAACGGAGAATCCTCCGGGGCAGCAAGCACTCATGTGGATTTGACTGCAAGTCTTGTTACAGAAAAGCCAAAACATTGTTTTGTACCTGTCCGCTTGAAACGTGGGATTTTTAAGGTCCAAAATAAAGGTGTGTTGGGTATAGATAGATAAGACTTTATTGATCCCGAAGGTAAATTAATTAAGGAATATAGGGTATGAAGGAATATAGAGCAAGGGGACACTGATGGATCTGGTTTGACCCTTTTTATCTTTCCTGTTTTTCGACCTCGCTGGTCGTGCAGTAACCCAGAGTACAAGGACACTCCGATGGACATCGCGCAGCTTCCCAACCTCCCAGAGAAGGCTTCCGAGTCCTCCGAGACCTCCGACTCCGACTCGGACTCCAAGGAGAACTCGGGTACGGTGGCGCCGCGGGGCTCCGCGCCCAGTGCTCTGCGCTGCCTGCCCGGGCCTCGTCGGCTCTCCCCGGGCGTCATTATTTGGCAGAAAAACAAAACGGCCCAATAAATAATTGAGGAGGATATGAATATCAAATCAGATTACTCCAAAACCTTAGTGATCGTACAGGAGGTCACCGCTCTTTAGCTGAAATAGCATCAGTTATTAATAATACATTAAATAATGAGAGGGGGGGGGAACAGAGAGGAATGCGGGATTATTGGGTTATGAATAAATGATCGTGTGGGTAAAGTGCCAAAGCTCTCCCCTGGGCTCGGCCATCCACTCCTGGCACCTCTGCCAGCCGCGGACCTCACCAGCTGGGCCAGGACACAGGCTGCTCTCCCCAGACTGACCTCCCCCAGACGACCAGAGTCTGCCTGCTCCCCACGAAGACCAAGGTCACCGCAGCGCAGAGGGCCCCGAGACAATTAGCGATTGCGCCAGCAAGAAATTAAATATTAAGATGAATATCAGCGCTGCGGAGGAAAAGTCATGCTTCTTCCCACCCTGACAAAATCTGTACACATCCCGAACGACGCAAAAGCGTTTTAGTGGCCATTAAGCGTTGCGTTAATTATGAGGGTCGCCCGGTAAGTAATGCCCCACGTTCTTTTAAAAAAATGAATACCCACCAGAAAATGATGAAACTTTGGTGCTGTAAGATTTAATTTAGAAAGTTAAGTGTGACCGATAAATCCACTGATCGTATGAGCAAATCTGACTTTCTTCCATTCATTTTGACTGAGAAAAAAAAAATAATGTGGCATTGTGTCCTGGTTCCACATTTGTATAATAACGGATCAGACTTCATCCCTGAAGTTTCTGCCGTTTTTACTCATCCTTTCCTTTTCAAGGTTGAAAACAGTGTCCTCACTAGACATTTATTGTACATTTATTCCTCTTACTGTGGGATCCCGTCCACACCTACGCATTTCATTGTTCGGTTTATCTGTTGCTCTCCTGTATCACGGGATCTGGTTTTGTGCGTTCTCGGGTGACGAAGCCTTTGCTCAGGCCTCGCAGCGCTCGCTGTGTCAGTCTTGTGCTCGGACGCATTGAGAGCGTCTTCTCTCTCTCTCTCTCTCTGGCTGCAGAGGACAACGAGAACTCCAAGTCTGACGGGAAGGGCAACCAGTCGGAGAACAGCGAGGACCCCGAGTCGGACAGCAAGAAGCAGCCGGGGAACCCGTCGGACAACGAGATGAATTGCAACGAGGACGGCAACAGCTCCAGCAACCAGGAGAGCCAGGACAGCGAGGACAGCTTCGAGCCCTCGGACTACGAGAGCAGCAAGGCGGCGGAGGAGGACGGCTTCGGCGCGCTGGACTCCATGCACATCAAGGTGGAGCGGTATGCCGAGGGCGAGGCGGAGCTGCGGCTGCCGGGCCGCGAGTCGGTGACCTCGGACAGCGCCAAGGACTCGGACAGCGCAGGGGAGGCCAGCACCCCGTCTTCCAGCAAACACCAGAAGAGGAAGAAGAGGAGGAAAAAGCAAAAGGGAGGCAGCGTGACCAGACGCAGGCTGTCCAGCACGTCGAGCCCCAGCGGGCTGGACCCAGCCATAGTGGACCAGCCTCAGCTGCTCTCCTCACCAAACAGTGCCTCAGTGCTCAAAATCAAGACTGAAATCTCAGAGCCTATCAACTTTGACAATGACAGCAGTATCTGGAACTACCCTCCCAACCGGGAGATCTCAAGGAACGAATCCCCCTACAGTATGACCAAACCCCCCAGCTCCGATCACTTCCCCTCCCCGCAAGCCAGCAGCAGCAGCAGTTTACAAGTCGCCATTCCCGACTCCGTGCTCACCCCCCCCGGGGCCGAGAGCTCCGGCAGCCGCAAGACTCAGTTCGGCGGCGGCGCCACGTCTGCCTCCAGCGCGGCCAGCCTGCCCCCGGTGTCCTCCTCAGACCCCCTCTCGCCCCCCCTCTCCGCCTCCCCGCGGGACAAGCAACAGGGAACTCCAAGCACTTCCAGCTCTTTGCTGTACACCGGCGACCTGGAAGCTCTCCAGAGGTTACAGGCCGGCAACGTGGTGCTCCCTCTGGTTCACAGGGTAACCGGGACCCTCGCCGCCACCAGCACTGCTGCCCAGCGGGTCTACACCACCGGCACCATCCGCTACGCCCCGGCTGAAGTCACCTTAGCGATGCAGGGCAACCTGCTGCCCAACACCCACGCGGTTAACTTTGTGGACGTCAACAGCTCCGGTTTCGGGATCGACCCCAAGACTCCCATGGAGATGCTGTACCACCACGTCCACCGCCTCAACATGTCGGGACCGTTCGGGGCGGCCGTGAGCGCCGCCAGCCTGACCCAAATGCCTGCAGGGAATGTCTTCACGACGGCGGAGGGCCTGTTCTCCACCCTTCCATTTCCTGTCTATAGCAACGGAATTCACACCACACAGACTCTGGAGCGGAAAGAAGACTAGAACAAAATACCGAGACCATATTACTGTGTTCACTGTCAAAGACTCTGAGGCATAAGACTGTGTTTGATTTGGGAATAAAAAACTTAATTCTAGCACTTTGAATCTGAGCAAGTGAGCTCATGTTATGGAAATGAATGGTCCCCATGTCTTTCTCTCTCTCTCTCTGTGTATCTTTCATTATCTTTCTCTCTGTTGAACTAAAACAGATTATTCTTTATTGTAAAGAGTTAACTTTTTTGCCTTCAGAGAGTCAAGAATACCTGATGCCTGCTCTTTCGTCTTCTAAGATGTGCTTTTATTTTAAGTCTTTGCATCTTTATGAAGATGTCTTCAGTTTGTCTTAAAGGTAATGGTTAAGATAATTTCAGTACGTAAAACCTCAAGGTTTTTAATTCATAACTTGATGTGATCAAGGTTGAAGGAGACAAACAGAGAAAGTGTACCCTGCTTGAATAAGTTAAACCGAAAGGGAATTTTGTTGCTGTTTCTCATTTGTGGAGAGCACTACAGAATTTATGCAGTGTTTCGTCTTTTTATATAACTCACAGTTTGCTTACTTACAAACAACACATTTGAAGTATTTTGGCCCATGATTAGAATGTTGCTAACCTGTGCACAGAATGTCAAAAGAAAGTACAAAGTGCTTTTGGAACAGGTTATTAAGATATTTACATTTACATTTCCTCTTAAAAACATGGTGCTACCATTTAGTAACATTCAAACAACAGGCTGGAGTAGACGTCTTGTTGAAGAAGTATATATATGAATAAAAAATGGAAGATTTTATACTGGGTATCTAGTTTGTCACTGCAGCCTCTCCGTTAGAATAGATAAGGAACTCTTTCATTTTCATGTGCTGCAGGACAGGAAATTCTTACCTCCAAGCTAACAAAAATAGCCTCACATTAACCTTTCTCTTGGGTCAGTCAGCTGTTTTGAAGTGTACGAAAGCTCAATTAAATTGAGCTCAGGAACAGAACTTGAGCAGGTTTATTTTATTTTTCTCTTTAATGATAATCTCAGTATAACTGAGGCTAATTCGCAACATTAACTTTAAAATATTTTTTTTACAAATATTTAACTTTAATCAATCACCGTTTAAATGTTTGGTTTTGGTCTCATTTTTTACATTGAGAATCCTTTATCTGTGACCTCTGGCTTTTAGCTTTCTTTTTTGCATTGATTTGACATTCAGAATTGGACGCATTGTGATAAAAAAAAAAATCACGGATTGGTCAATGAGATTGTAATAGGTACGTGCAATTCAAAACAAGAAGTCATGCGTTTTGGGAAAAAAAAAAGTTCACATTCCTAGTTTTTTCTCTCTCTGTTGCCAAAAAGTAAATATCACGGTTCGGTGTTGAAAACACTGTGATTGTTGTTTAAAAAAAAAAAAAAAAATTCTAAAAAAATATATGATTCTTCCACTTCATCTTTTGGCAGCCGTTCATCAAAGGCGTCTATTAACAAAGTGAGATCCGTAATGTGTACAACGTGTAAGTGTCCTTGGCTGTCAGTCTCATTGCAATTTCAGTGTGTGTTACTATATGCAGTATATACGGAGCTGATGTAGCTGTTTTGTCCCTTGTCTTCTCTGTGCTTTATCTAGTCTGGGGGGCTAGTCCCACTCCTGCTGTCCTAGTGAAACAGTGATTCTTGGGGGTTAGTGGATTTTGTGTGGTGGCCTTCCTATGTAATGTCACCTTTTTTCTGCTTCCTCTTGTCTGTATTCTTTTGTTTCTGCTATTGCTTTGCTGTTGTGTAGTCTACAGACCTCGTTCTCTCAGAGATAAAAGACTCTTAACTAGTTCAAGGTTTCATGGAGCCATTTTTCCCCGCAGAGGAATTCTGGGTATGACTTCAGTTTCCTGCTTGCTACACATTTACACTTTAAATAAAAAAAAACAACAACAACAAGTAACGCTTAGATGTATGTAACAGACTGATACCATAAAGCCTCAGTTGTAAAAACATTCCCAGAGTCCCTTGTGCTTATCTTGTATGTATTGGGTGTATTTCATTGGTTTCCACTGAACCTGTTGAATTCAAGGACCCTGCAACACACTGGAAAAAAATATCATGAATATTCTTTAAAGACAAATACGATTTTAAAATTTCTTAATGAAATGAGACAAAACGTTTCACACTATAAATCTATTTTTATAGGTTTTTTGGATGCATGTTTACTAAGTTGACAGTTCGGTTTGCCCGATTTTGTTTGGTCCAGCAGCTTTGTCAGCATTAAGTGTTTTTAATGTTAGTCTGTCCAGCAAAGCGAAGGCAGGCAGATATCTGACATTTTGTTGGATCGGTCTTCTCCTTTACAAAGACGAGGACACAAGCAGCGAGCAGTCTCTGTGAAAGTGTGTTGTTTTGTTTTCTAACCCAGGTACTAAATCAATGCAAATAAACCTAACAGGGGCATTGGAAAGGATCCAGCAATTTAAGCCATCCACGGAAAGCAGGAGTTTAGTGTCCCTCTACAAGTGTCCTGGATTAATTGATTGTTGTGTTTTTGTACATAAAAAGGTGGGGCAGCTCAGGGGCAGCTCTAGACTAACACACTGTGGACAGCCCAGGAAATACACCCATATGTTACAACAGAACAGCAGAGGAGCTGTTTTAATGTTTCTGTGTTGTGTCAAAATAATTGCTGGTGATTTAAACTAACAAATAATCTCAGCTGCTGTCAAAATACATAGTGTTTAAAATTACAGTATGAAAAAAAAACACTTCATTACCTGTGAAGACTGTGTCTGTGTTTTTAACTATTTCTTGTACAATTATACAGAATCTTTTATGAGGAAATTGGTGCCAAGTAGCTGAATAATGGGGAAAGGGATTCTCTTAGTATCAATGTTAACAGTGTTACAAATTCTAAATACAAAAAAATTAAAATATTAAAAAGAGAAAACTATGGTACATTTTATTTTTTTGGGTTTTAAAACTTATAACTAACTGAAGCTAACTTTTGAGTGCCTGGCTTATTTTTTAAAACATCTTTTTTTCATTGACCATTGGATAATGCTGCAATTCAGAAATGTACATACTTCATTTACAACAGGGTTATTTTATACTTTTGTAGATTCTCATCAGTTCAAAGAAACATGTCATACATGGTTGTCTTTATGTAACTCGATTTTCTATCATCCAACAGGTACCATATTCATAATAAACTTCTCTTGGATTCGTTACTATCTGGCATCATTTCTTTTGCATTCGATCATCATGAATGAGTCCCACACTGCCGATGAACTCCCAGTTAATTTATTTTTTTGTTTATTTGTTTTGTTTTTTCAGTTTTTTCTTTCATTTTGAAATCTACCGTACTACAGCTGCTGTGCTTTAGAAATGTCAAAGAGCTGTTCTGCAGGTGGGTGCCTGCTTTCTCTCAAGTTTCACAAGAGCTCTCCTGGTCAGATGTGTAGAAGGAGATCGGAGAAGAAGGCATCGTTACCTGAGGGCTATGGGTCCACATCTCAGACAGACGCTGCTGTTTAACCCTTGAGCAAGCTGACTCTCCCAGATTGTTCAAGTACCGTGGCCGGCTGTTTTTATGAAATGTGTTCTCATTTCGTACATGGGTGCAAATGTATGTCGCTTTGGACGAAGGAGTCAGCCAAATAAGTTTTTATTTTTATTTTATTATTAGTGAGAAAATAGGTATTTGAAAGCAAACCTGGTTACTTTCTTCTGCCCAGGTAGAAAAAGAAAGTGGATTTGATAAACGCATTTAAAAAGAAGTGAGACCAGATGAGTGTAGACAGGCTGAGTTATTAACCCTTAGAGGACACTGCAGTAATTAACAGTCCTTTAAATCTTTAATCTCCTGTGATAAAGGTGCTGTACATGTACATATATATACTCGCAGGAGTCAAAGATCATTCCAATACACAGACGAAACAAAGTGAACTTATTCCAGAAATGAACATCCTCTGCACAGTAAGTCACTTCAACCTGTGGTCTCTTAGCTTTGAAAGGTGGCTGTAATAGCCCATGCATCTTTTATTCATGGCACTTTAAATTTTGAGAGGCCAGATTTTCAAAATCCCTGTAAATATCAGAAATACCGGACACCCTTTAGGCCATTCTTACATTTTCATGAATTACTTGTTTATTCATACTTAATGCATAGAACTATAGTTTCAGTTTCAATCTGAATCCTTCTAGTGTTAAGAGTTTATTTTAAAAAGGCTATTGAACTATTTAAGTGGTTATTTAAGTTTTCAATACTTATCACATGTGGCTATTGTTCTACAGTTTATTTAGGAGAACCGTTATATTTAAATACATGCTTTGTAAATAGAAATGGGCATAATATGTGTAGAAAGGAAATGTAACAGAATAACGCTGTAGGGAAATTCCCATATGTTCACAGTGAAGTCTCCATCCATGCCTGACATTTGTGGCAGACCAGCTGTGGTTGAAGAGAGATTTATGTAAATATTCACCCTAAACTTTGCTTGGTTTTGTTTTAAAGTCTGAAGTGTATTCCGCATAGTACACAATAGCTTATTTAATCAAAGTGGTTTTATATGCTAGAAATCTGTCTATAATCTATACACAATTATATTACAGTTGTTTTCCAAGCAGAACATTACTGAGTTCGTTTGTTTTGCATTATACACGTTCTTGGCCTTTTCTTACACTTGTACTTTAGGATACACGTCATAAAACAGAAGAATAGTCTCTTGCAGCTATTGCTTTTAAAAAAAAATGTGATGTTAGTTTTAATTAGAGTGTCTCCTGATATTTAGGTTAACACGGAATGGGCCTGTTGTTTTGTTAAGCGAAGCACCGACATGGATGAAGAAGGTAACAATGTAGTGGAAAAAGTCTCTGGTCTGCGCCTGAAGACCGTAAGCAAACTACTGCATATTCTTAAATAAAAACAGCAGTCAAGGGCATCCTGACAATAGCACTGGCACAAACAGTTTAAATGCCATGAGTACCTATGACTTGGCAGTTGGCACCAAGTACATGGTTTGTCTACAGTGCACTGTGATCCCATTTTCAAGGGGTCTGCTGGATGGATGCAGTATTGCACACAATCATTTTAACTCAGATTGTGAGACAATAATTCTATGCTTTAAAAATTCTAGTTTTAAACTAAAACTAGCGGTGTTACTAAAACCCCAATTATTTTAATTGGGCTCTAGTCTCCACTCCACTCTTTTCCCCTTGGGTCTAGGGCTTTGGTCCTGTAGGAGACCTCATCACAAGACCAGCAGATCCCTGCAATCTTGTTGAATATAAATGATAACATGCCATCTTAGAACTGGTTTCAGGACTCCTGCTCGTTGTACACAGCGCGAGAACGAGTGAAACATCATGATAATCCTCTTTGCAACCGCAGGTGACATTTAAAATGTAGTTTTACAGGGGATACTTATTTGAAGTGCTCCCAATTTATCTTCATCTCATAGATTTCTGACTGTAGCATCAATTTCGGAAAGAATATTATATTGTTTTATTGCTTGTGCCTCTTCCCCTGAAGTTTACAGGCAAACTCTTGTTGATTGTCCAGCACATTCTTTTCAGACAATGTCCCTCAACAATTCTAAACCAAGTCTCCTGTTTCCTTCTTTATCTCCAGCTCCAGGTGGAAACCAGCCCCAGCCAAGACCCCATTCCCAAAGCCTGTGTGATCCTGCCAGGCTAGCATTCTGACAAAGACCATGATCTAGACCTACTTAACTGCAAAGCTGAAATCCTAACCACACAGCTGTGCACGTGCAGGGGGGATTGTAGCACAGTGGTTCCCAGCCCTGATCCAGGAGGAGCACTATGTCTTCTGGTTTTTGCTCTAGCTGAGTTCATAATCACAGGCTAATTGAGTTCAGTTTTACATCTGGGGCAGATCTGTAAATGCTTGCTTTGAGCTCTTAAAAGGTCAAAAGGGATTTTTAATTGGTATCAGAACTGGCCTCATTCAGGTGTGTCGCCTGAGATGTAACGAATTGAAGATCTGCTGAAGGGAGAATCGCTGATTGGGAGCATGTCTGACACAGTGTCATTCCCACCTGTGGCTGTACATCAATTTATAAACTGGTAAGGGCCGTGTGGTTCCAGCAAGCATGCTGAGAAGCGGCTGGCTGTAGCTGTGTGCGTGTGCTAAATGTGTTTGAAACAGTATCCTTGAAGTAATAGACAACTTAAATAAAAGTCTAAACAAGTAAGCAGATTAAGTCATCAATTAGCACTGGGGATTTAGTATTTCTTCCATCAAGAATAAATGGAATGGCAGCTATTCCAGGAGTAAAAACTACCTTGGAAGAAATGGCATGATCTTATAGCTGTAAATACACAGTTCGATACAAAGAGAACAATAGGGATTTCAGATCACACAAAATCTAGATTTCCCTTGTGACCATTTGCTGTTAAGGATTATTCGTCATTGACTTGTTTCGTTCGTGCTCAGTGATCAGAACTTTTTTGAAGCACTCGAGCACTTACATTCACTGCTAAACCACTAGAATGCAGAAACAGATTTAAGGAAGACTTTTGTGAAAACCCATTAAAGTTACATCCTAAGCTCAGATAGGTTTCTTTATTTAGCGAGGTAAAATTCTCTTTTAAATTACAATTTCTTCAACAACGGGTAAAAATAACATTATAACATTAAGCATATCCATGGGCTACTGCCTTAATGAAAAAAAACATCTATAATAATCTGTACATTCAGATATTATTTTAGGAGTCAGATATTTTAATAATAATCTTGCTCTACATAATCAAGCTTAAAATGGGATTCCAACAATGAACATTTCTGATTTACAAAAAAACGAACTAATTAGTACAACTCCTAAGTATTTTATTTTTAATAATGTCAGTGGTTTTGAATAATTACATTCTCATAAAAGAGCTGAGAACACCTTACCTTGTCTTGTTTTGGTTTGGTTTCAGGGTTGGAAGTCTGAAGTCTGCAGCAGACGATTACAGCTAAACCCGAAGACCTTTATGTTGAAGAAAAGCAGGTAATTCTGGAGACAAATTTGCTGAAAGACAAAACTCAAATCAGAACTACAGTACAGAAATTTAGGCTTGGCAAAATCAATGGTTTAGAACATACTGAAGAAGAAAGAAGGGTATAAATATCAGCCAATCAGATGAGAAAAACGTTTGCAGTTAATGACAGAAAATGATCAGAGCTGTCAAGGAAACCCCTAAAACAACTGAAACCTCTAAAATACAGAGCTGAAGTACAAAGGCTACACTGCAAGATGTAAACCTCTCATCAAGCCCAAGATCAGAAAAGCTAGATTAGAGTTTTCTCCAAATTCCCCTACAAAGATGAGTCACACAGATTTTAGTATAAAGATTTGTGGACAGATCAGACTAAAACTATCCTTTACGAAAGTGATAGAAAGTTTAAAGTGTGAACCACAATATATATAAGACATACACAGGCCTATGTAGAGAGAGTAGAGCAGTTTATTGCCATATGTACACGTACACTGGAATTCTTAATTGTGCTGATTTCTTGGAACATACACAGTATAACAGACAACACCACACCATGTAGACAGTACATTACAAACATGATAAATGTTGTGGGACAATAAATACACAGTGAGAAAAAACACAAGGTCGACCATGCTAAAAGTGCATAGTGTAGATGTGTATAGCAATATATATTCCTCTCTTTACTGTGGATCTCCAGGTATGCTGTTCAGATGAAGACTTTTTAACTTGAGGAAGAATCTCTGGCTTCCCGCAGACAGCCTCCTGTTTCATTTCAAACCCCTGTTTCTCCATTTTCACATTCTCAATCAGCTTCATCAACCAATTTAAATCCTCTTGTTTCCAGGTCCGACCCTGTCATTCATCCACTCACAGAAACTTAACCAGTACAACCCTCACCTACACCCTACAGTTTCCCATTCAAACCCCCGGTATCAGTCAATGCCATTAAATCTGCAGAAGCTGCATTGCTCTCTCCTCCTGCAGCTCCTAATATTGTAGACCCTGATGTTAAAACTGGACCCTGGCTAAGCTGCAAAGGACCCTCTATAATAATGGTATCCCATTTAAAAGAAATCCACCAAAGAAAGCTCTTTTTCCTCTGTATATCTCTAAAGTCTGTAACAAACAAGCTGCTGTCATTCAGCATACTTCTGCATCTGGCGATGATATCCTCCAGCATGCAGCAGGACACCAGTTTACAGAAAGCAACCCTACCAACCCCAGGACCATCCATTCAATCCTCACCCCCCTGTTTCTTCTTTTAACATCCTTCTTCACAGTCTGTCTCTGCTTTTCCTGATTTCTCTTACATTCTGGTTTCTCCTGCCTTTCCTGCTCCCTCTTGTTTTCCTAACACTCTTTCTTCTGCACCCTCTTTTGCTTCTGTCTCCAGTGTCCAGAGTGGCCTGTTGCTCCTGATACCATCGGCCCTGGATCTGTCCGGCGTCCTACTTCCAGCTTAGCTAGAGGACATCCTACACCATTTAAAGTCCGCTTTTCTTCCTGCCTCTTGATGCCACCTCCTCATCCCCGGGTTTGTCTGGCGTCCTACCTCTCGTCCACCAGCAGGCTTTCCACAGCCTTCTATTTTAAACTTTTGCTTTTCCTTGTGTCTCTATATCCCTAGCACAACCCTGAGTCCCCCCTTCTCGGACCCTGATTGTCCCAATACCACCTCCTCTGCCCCAGGTCTGTCTGGCATCCTACTTTCAGCTTGGGCAGTAGGCGTCCTACAGCCTCCTTCTGTCTCTATCCCCGTTCTTCAACATGGCCCAACATTCTTGGTACCTTCATCCCCAGTATCCTCCCTCTCAACCCCCACTGCTCCTGATGTCACCTCCTCGCCTCTGGTCTGTCTGGTGTCCTACTTGCGCCTAAGTCAGCATGGGAGTCCTACCATCTGGATCTTTCCAATTTCTCAACATAAAACATTCTGCATTCTTTTAGCATTAATTTAAAGAAACTTGGTTGCAGGTCTTCATAAAAATACATTTGAACCATTTCCATTGAAATGAATTAAGCATTTTTGTGGCTTTCTATATAATCGTTCAAATCACTGCATTCTTTTAGTATCTGACAATCCTGCTCTCTTTCTTTCTCCACTCGTGGTTTTGGGGTTAGTTTGTTTCCTTCTGGGGTTCATGCCTCCTCATCCTACAAACAGGGTGCCGCCCATTATCCAAGTGGCAAACATTCACAAAGCATCTGATTCTTGAATGTTGTTATCCCTTGGGAACTCAAGGTGTCAGCAGCAAAGGCTTGGCAAAGCATCTCGAATGACTGCAGAAATAGTGTGGTGAGTTTAATGGGTTACACATTATTGCCTCAAAGGAATATGAACCAAATACTGACTTGTAGACTCTGAAATCTGAATGTGTGTCAATACCAGAAACCACTGGGTTGAACAGAAACATTTTTGTGTTCTAATATAATAAAATGCATGTATGGGGTTAACCAAAAACAAAATGTGCAATGCACTTAGCATTGCTTAACACTTAATTGCTTAACTATTAAGCAAAAATCTGTCTTGAGTTTTCTGTCCCAATACATTTGGAGGTCGCTCCAAGACACAAATCACAGTGTTTAGCCCTAAAAGTGTATGAAAAAGCACTGTAGCTGCTAAATGCCTTGACTTCTTGTTAATTTATGAGGCTGTCAGATAACTGGAATCAGGAAAGATGATCCCATTTTCCTTCATTTATTTTGAGTCAAAGGTTCAGTTTTGGAAAACTTATTGCAGCTGCCAGTCATCGTACTCCCTTAATTTCTGTAGGTGGAAGGAGGTCGTGGCAGAGATTGACTTTTAAAGAAATCCAGAAGTTTTTTAATATTTTACACAATTTTAAATGAAGGGCATGAATCATAGATCAGAAGAAGACGAAAAAATCCATAGGCACAGGCTGGCTATAATGACCCTTCCCTGCCAGACATACCCACCTCTCCTCATTATAACTTTGAAACACTGTTTAGATACCAAAAGGGCGAATTCGTTAGGTTAACTTTCTTACTGCAAGTACAAAACACTCTATCTGCATGCATGATATGAATTAATGCAAGAGTTATGGTTTGCCTTTTTGTTCTTTGAAAGTGTAAAGAAAACCTCAGTTAACACTCTAAATTACTGTATCACAAAGCTGATTCCAGCGCCATGTGCCATCACACTGTCAGGTTTAGCTTTAGGTGATTCTATACGTAGCTTGGTACGTGTCCAGATTTCATAACTAGAAAAAAAAAGGCACCGTACGTTGGTTTAAAACATTCAAATACTGTGTGAAGGGCTAAACAGCAGTTTTACTTGTCGTCCCACCCTTCTTGCAAAGAAAGTCAAAATCTAAAGAATTCATTTTCAAGGTCAAACTGAGCCTGGAGGCGCTCGTTTCGTAAAGAGATGAAGTGGCAACTTTTGCAACTACAATTAGCCAGATCGTCCTCAAAGTGGATTATCGCAGAATCCCTCAACCTAAGATGTTTAACACACATTGCCAGGATGTAAAGCTTGGAGAAGAATACTCTGAAGGTAAATGTCGATTTCTTTCTGTGAGAACTGGAAATATTTACACCTCCATTTGACGACGTAATTGAAATAGCTTTTTTTTTTCAAGTGGCTTGAATTAAGGGATTGAACAAAGAGAACTGTCGACGATCAAACGCGTAATCGTCATCACTTCTTTATTCCTAAACCTTCTTACATAGGAGTAGTGTTTGTAGCGCGGATTCATTCGCCTACCTGAATACAGAGTGTATGTCGGAAGAAATGAATATCATCTCTTGGATGATTGCGCCAACCTGTGAGGGGCTTCTGTTCTCACGTTCAATATAGCAGGCGCGTCGCTTCTGAGCCACTGAAGGACCTGTTCTGCATTGTTTTAATTAGATTCGCCAGGGGATTGAGTGAAAGATGTACGCGTGTGCTGTTGGAACCCCCTATACAGACATAAGGAAATCTGGATTGATTGCAATGGTTAAAATGCAACAGATTTCAGAATACATGCATACAGAACCTAGTAGTAAAGGAAAATGTCAAAGAAGGATGTCTCCTACTTACTTAAATAGCGTACCCTGTACTGCATATTAAAACACTCCTCAAACAAGTTGTACCCCCTTCAACTGCAGAAAAAAAAATCGAGCTATGCCATTATTTAGTATAAACGTGACTGAAGTACAGTAAATTCAGAGCTAAATTAAAACCAAGACGATTTTTTACCCTACAAAGGTTTCAGCAATCTGCAACTCATCCCTGAAGCTTGGATTGTGTACAAGTACACTAGTCTCGTAAAGTATTCAAAGAGCATGACCCATATAACTAATATAACCTAATCTGGATGACAGTTTAATATGTGATGAACAGTAGTTATTTTATTTGCAGAAGTACCCCCCTCAGCTCTTGCAATTTGGTTTCTGCATGTCGAAAATGTCATTAGCAGGTTTTGGGAATCATTTACACGGAAGTGCTAAAATATTGCTTTCTAAAGATGCAAGCTCGAGTGCTACTCTAAAATACTTCAGGTTGATTTTTAGTGCTCTGTTTATCTACTTGGTCCTAAACTGTTCGTAATTTCTCACCAAACAGGTAGGGAAGCAGAGAGACTGTCAGAATACATATTTACTATGTTGTGGGAAGGACTGTTGTATGACCACGACTGTCAAAACTCTTGCACTGGCAGAATAAGATGCAGATCCCTCCAGAAACTGGTGTAACGCTGTGGTGGTTGGTAATTATTCTGGTAAGTAAAACCCGCCACTTTTTATAGGTCATTTTTCTTATGATGCGTCTTCAACCTCCAAAGTAACCTACAAATTTCTGTTGAAAAAAATTGAGTCTGTTTGGCAAATAACATCCTTTAGAGCCACATTGCTGATGGCTGCCAAGATGAAAGTGGAGAGTAAAATTACTTTCCGAGCTGCCTGTTTGCTCATTGTTGCCCACTTATATAAACTGACCCGGCTACTCATTTTCCTCTCTAGAAAGAATAGCTAAACCGCAGCAGGTGGAACAGCAGAAAGCACTAGCATTTTTTTAAATAAAAATAATTCTTCATCATGGTCATCCAACATTCCTACTTCTCTCCTGCCAAATTAGCAAACACATAAATTGGCCAGATGATAGATTTTCCTGTTTAAGACCATGAACAATGAAATATGTTTATAAGATACAGATTCAGTGTGTTTATTGTAATTTCTACATCAGAACTACCAAAATATTGATCTTTTATTCTGTAAGTTCAGTTGTTTTTAGCAGACGTAAATCATATTCATTGTAAAATAACTTATAAAGCCATTTACTCTAGTGGAGTATATACAGTATTAATTACACACTGTACTTATTAATATAATTATTCATATACTTTGTTTTTTTTCAGGTAAGTGTGTTTCTGCTGGCCTCCTGGTTTTGTAGGCCTGTAACTGCGGCCTGTGAGAACACACTTTTGTGGGCACAGTGAAGGTGAGTGTGTCCCATCACCAGACCCAAGAGGCTGTTGGGAATCCTGAATCCCAGGAGCAGCTGTCTGCGGGATCATGAAGTAATGACCATTCCTCCTCCCACCACCATATCCCTAGAAACAAACCAAAATTTGGGAAGATTGATCAGGGTCCTCCCTTTAAATTCCGCTGGTAGGACATGCACAATTTCTGCTCTAATGAGAGAGAGAAAAATGGTTGTTCCCACCCGATAATATGCAGGTTCTACATCCGCACTTTCAGATCTCAGAAGCAGCAAGAACTGTGCAGTTGGACATGCCTTCAACCTGCAGGGATGGCCAGCGGGTTATTAGGAGACCACTGATGCAGGGATTTCGAAACACTTGATCCTCTTTCATCCTGAGCACTAAAGCTAGTGTTTTGCAAGAGTAGTGTTTTGCAGCTAACTCAATACATTTAGCAAAACACAAATATGGTACAAATCTTTACAAATTTAAAGGAGGCCTCTAAGATCTGCTGGACTGTGGCTCTCCAGGATCAAATATAGTTGGCTACTTCCCAGTAAATGTGATGCACTTAGATTAAAAATGAATTATTCTTCTCCAATATTCAATGTTCCTTGTTGTTGGAAAATGGTGAAGGCAAGCAGAGTCGAAGCTCAGTTTTTAATTATTGTGTTGTTTTTGGTCATGGTTTATTTAAATATAAGGCGCTTCTTATTCTTTACGCAGAAAGAACCAAAATCAATTTGGTTAAAAATACAGACTGGTAACAAGCGAATAAAGGGAACAAGAGTGCCACCCTCTGTACAAAAATGTGTAGTACAGGTCATTCACTGTACTGTAAAGTCCCAGATGTGCTGCAGTGTACAGAAACGACAGTGCGATACCTTTGCCTTTAAATATCCTTCATGTATCGCTTTATTTTTTGCGTCAGTTTGCTTTATTTCACCCTGTACAATCAATAGCTTTTGACGGCAGTTCCACGCCATTACCGCCAGATGGCGCTAAACACCTTTTCCCTCAACCCGTAGAGAAGATGTCGTGTCGCACGCAATTAATTAATTACATTGGCCTAAATTAGTAGCAAAGTATAACATTTCTGGGCGATCGAAATTTCGATTTGATGGCAGTTTATTTTTTTACTGTATACTGTTACTTCACATTTGTATGCTAGCCTCATTTATCACTATTAAAACACAACCCTACCCAAGTGTTTCCTCTTTCGGAACCTTTCACCTAGCGAAGAACAAAGCAGCTGGCCAGGATTCAGTTTCCTGGACGCTTAACTTCTGTTTTTGTTTTTTTGTTGGTTTTTTTTTTTTGGGGGGGTCGAATGGTTTCGATACGTTTTGATTGTTGAATTTATCGATATTGTTTTAAATGAGACTGTTGTTATACGTGAGATAAAAGTGGTTATTAACATTTAACGAAAAGAGGTCACGTGTAGTTGTGAGTGTATTTATGTAGTTGAATGTTGTTCATAAGTTGAAATGACTAGAAATGAAATGAAAGTCCTGTATATAACTTGTTTCAGGATATTTAGGATTTGTTTTTATCTGGTTGGATAAGAGAAGAATAAGAAACAGAATTCACCATGTCTCTCTGTGAACCTGTGAATTTACGATTGTTGGATATTCCAGTTTTACGTTCTCAAAGGACTCTTACACTGTACAGTGTGTACATATGCTTTATTACATACGTAAACTCTTTCACGCACAGTTTTATGTGTTTTAAGGAAAATGAGTGACATTCATGTAATGAATGAGAAGAAATGCTGAAACTCGAAATGCAGTTTCTTGAAAGCTTTGCAGAGTGTGCACCTTTTAAGGGACTAAAATTAAAAATTCTTTAGCAGCACACAATTCACATCTCTCTGGGAGATGAACTCTGACCAGTGCCCGCCTCCCTTCTGCAGTGTCTGTCTGTTCTGTCTTTTGATATGACTTTGCACTCCCCCCCAGGCCAGAATACCGTATTCACAGATCCTTCTCTTTCAACTGGTGGGACTCTTTGGTTAAGATCAAGCCATTATGGGTTAAATTATATTGTGGATTAGGAGACACTTGGCAACAATGCAACAACCACAGTGTAGCTGAAAGAAGTGGAAGAAGGTACCGAATAAACACATTCACCTTTCTTGGTGGTGAGGAGGGTGAATACTGGCATCTTCATAGTTTGTTAGGTAGCCAACACTTACTCTACTTACCTATGGTCTTTGACGTGCTGTAAACATTAGTCTAGATTTAGAACATTACCTAAGACCAATGCTTACAAATTCTAGAGCTCAAAACTCATTAATGATTTGAGTGTCACAAAAGAGAGCCCAGTGTGAGAAATTAGGAATTGCACATATCTGGAAGAAAATCAACAAGGACATTATCAGCACTATCGGTTTGTGCAAAACATTTATTTCAGGATGTTCTCAAACACTTACTGTATATGATAAAGAAAGCAGTATTTTAACAAGTGTTATAACAATATCCTGTAGGTGTCACCAGCATTGCTGACCAGCATGCAAGCTGCCATTAAACACAGTATTGTACAATATTTAAGTCTTTAAGAAAAACATCTGAAATGCACTATACACAGTTCTTGAAGTCCATTTTCTACATTAGCATAACAAGGAACAACAAATCTCATGATCATAAAATTGATCTTGGCTTTGATTGGACGGGGTATAATATTAAATAGAGTCCCTTAGGTGGCAAACCGCAATTGTTTTTTAGCACAAACAAGTCCAGGACATAGCGCGGCACCCCATCATCACAGTTCACGTTGTCAGAAGATCCGACTCATCCTCTGGGCGTGATTATCATCAGTGCTGCTACAGCACCCACAGCAGCAGGCAGAACAGATACTGGCAGATCACACCGAAGGAAAGTAGCTAATGCCCATCTCCTTGTTTCTGTACTGTAGAACATTAAACAGCCAATGCATTTGTCAAGCAGCAAGTTTGGTTTTACAAGATGGAAGTTCAGGGCTGGTCTGGCTTGTAATTCTACAAAAGAATATAGATAAAGAGTCTAGTAACGAACATTCATTTGTCTGAATCCAACTCCCTCTTTCCCTTGTTTACCTCCCACTGTTTAACAGTTTCTGTCCAGGACACAGTGGGAGGCCCACGACTACAGTTGAACTTAAAAAAAACAAACTCTTAAAACCCTTCCATAGAAAGGTGTGCCTGTCTAATGGCCACTATTTCACAGCATGCTTTGAGACTGCAGGTCCTGTCAAGGGATGGTTGTACTATACGTATATTAATTTCCCCAAAGTTAATTTTGATGGTTATCATGCTAGAGAACTTGAAAAGGTAAAAAATAAGAATGATGCTTTACAAAACAAAAATTACACTTTAAGATTTGAACAGAATTCCTATACAATTGCAGAACACATTTTAGGCAAATGCATGTACAAAGGGATTCCCAAATTTTGCATTGTGTGCATGCAACAGAGCTTTTTTAAGATGCCAAAAACTGTCGCCTGCAAATCTCGCCACCAAACATGATGCTTCCTGAAGACCTTAGCTGGAGAAAAAAGAAATTAAGTACACATTTATCAATGGTCTCACAGGGTTTGGCCTAGGGTGTTTTTAACCCAGCTCCTAGTAAGTGATGCAATGGTTACAGCTTCCAAATAAATATCTTTTTGTTATGGGGGCAGGTCATTTAGACAGGACTTGTGTGTGTATGTGTGTATGAAAAGAAGCAGGGTGTGGGACAGTTTCTGGCACCATTGCATTATACTCTGTGCATCCATCTCATATATCAGGGGTCTCCAACCCTGGTCCTGGAGAGCTCCAATCCAGTTAAGTCTTATAAGGTCACCTGTTTTAAAGACTGGCTACACCTATAAGCTTTTGCTGAAGAAAATTGTTCAATTTAGAGAATTCTGGTCTTTGAGGACTGAAGAATAATTCAGTTCTAGGCCTAAATTATCTTTAAATGACCTGTTGAACAACATGGAATTGTTACGTATCTTTAGAAATTGCTGATTTAATTGCTACCTACAAGTGGATTAGGGCTTTCCAGGAGCAGGGTTGGAGATCCCTGTCACAGACTGATGAGACATTGATAACCGGTGACTGGAATAAGACAACTTTTCTCTGTACTGTACAGTAATCTCTTCACAGCTTATTTGATTTTCACCGTCTCCAAAACATTTACTGCTTCTCCTAATCTCTCGTCTTTTTATATAAATCCTTATTTCATTACAATCAGTGTCCACAATATTCTTGTGCTGAAAAAATGGTTGAAATTAATTGTTTGTAGAATTTGCTCTGTACATACCAAATCACAATTTAAAAGGAAAGGGGGCATCAATTTCTGCATTTTTTAGAAATGATAAACTAATTAGGCATTTCAAAGTTTGATAGCAAATATCATCAGTCTAGTATGACAAGAATACCATGCAATCAAGACCAGCAGACAGTTTATGTATTAAATTTGTCTTTGCAAAAAATGCATACCTAGATAGCCGTTTCCTGTACCATAAGTGCAGTATATACATGCAAAAAAAGGTTAACAGTGCAGTAGTGTAAAAAACAACCCAATACTTTTTTTCTTTGGATCTTATGAATATGTACACGTTCCTTACAAATGTCAGCCAGTAATTCAGTTGCCTCATTTGGGAATGTTCCTGTCTTGTGAAGATGCTGAAATGGGGAAAAAAAAATACATTACTGATAACTGTTTGCGGAAAACAAGTGATCACATTATTTATACTGATCGATTCTAAACTTTACCCTCACAGGCATATTTCAGTAATTTACAGATTGTCCATCTTTTTTTTTTTAATGTTCATCTAAAGTAATACTGGTGTTAAAATTGTCACAAATCCAAAAATCAGAAATAATTTTTGCTACAAAATAACAAGCTATAGACGTTTCTTATGCATTCATTTAATAATTACTGGTACCTGTCAGATCTCTGAATTTTCTTTTTGCTTCAGCTCGTTCTTCAGAGTCAAAATACCAAACAGTGATAGCATACCTACAGCAAATAAAAACAGACCATTTAATGAAACACCCATGGAACTATTCTAGCGACTCCTTCTTTAAAACTTTAGGTTGGCCGTACTGATTTGGTAGTGGAAAACTGCAGTTCTTCTGAATTATGCAATTCAATATTTAAAATAGAATATTTTCTATATAGGAACTTACATTCATGTAGAACCACAAAAATAATTTCCTTTCCAAATGTTCGATAAACATGCTTAAAATCGTTTTAACAATCTCCTTACTCACCGTGTAGAGTACGAGGGCTGGACTTCATGAGGGTTTCGTCGGTCTGACCAGAAGAATAATAATCTGTCAAAAACTGGCTCTATGTCAGCTACATAAGACTTTCCTTCAGGGAATATTCGCAGTATTCCACCATGTTCCTGGAAAAAAATACTATTTTTTAGAATTTTGGTTGATGTGACAGCCCTTTCAAAACAGTTAATGAAGCTCCTAGTCATATATAATATTTGTAACTCTAAATAATAATTACATTTGCATAGTCTCATCAAAAGAGAACAGTGAGTCATTACACACGTTACACATAAAAGACAGGAATATCTGATACAGTAGAAAACATAATTACTTATCCTGCATAATGTTGTTTTCATCAATGTGCTTAAAAATAAATAAAGCACTGAGACCAGAAAAGAAATTTACTGGAAACAAATTAAAATAAATCTGGATCATCAAGTTCGTAAGCAAAGCTTCAAATCTGGGATCTTACCTTTGCATCCCAGTTCTTGTTCAGGTAGTAAATGCAGGTCACACAACGTCCATCCGCATTGGGATTGTCTACGTGCTTCACATACCCAGTTCCATTTCCTGGGTAACAGGCTACCATGGCCTGCGCAACAACAACACAACAACAAACCCACGTTAAAAAGGGATAAACTGAAACCATAACGGACATCAAACAGAGATAGATTTGCCCCATAAATGTAATACAATAGTTAAAGAAAAAAAACTGCAAACGCAGTTTACAAGCTCCCTCTAAAACAAACCAAAGAGGGTTTTAATAAGACTTTTTGAAAAACTACTGTAGTACGTTACAACTTTGAGCAAGAAGAAGTATGGTTCTTGGTCTGGAGCATTCAGCTGATGCTTTTTTTTTACATTCTAAACATCTCCTGTGGATTTCCAAAACACAACAACGAAGGAAAAAGCTTATAAAAATGATTTTAAGTGATCTGTCTGTTTTGTGTGTGCAAATGGGTAAAATGACCTCCTGGAAGGTACTGATGAGCAGCGCCTGTAAAGGACTGCATGCTCCCCCAGCAGGGGCACTAAAATTGAGGAAGATGTCAAAAGGCTCAAGTGGATTGAATCTTCAAAGCTACGCACCTAACCCGGCTGAGACATGCAGCTGAATATGAACGTGCAGGTAACAGGAAGTGGCTCTTTAATACTCATGAGTACGTGCACTCAGTCACAAGCTGAAAACCACAGAATGAAATCCACTCAGCCACCACCAATAATCTCAACTCCAAGTCTGCAGATAAGGGATTCACAGAAAGCCACCGTGAAGTGTGAAAAGACAGCCCCTGTGGTTCTCCTTTACCACAGTGGGTCGGTAGCAGTCTCATGAAAGCCAATGAAGTCTTGCTCTGTCACCACTACAATTCCTATCCAGTATATCCAGCAAGAAGGACCAAGCAGAAAAACAGGCCTATCTTGATGCAAGAGTTTAGCCAGATAAAACTCTCTTTTCACACTGACTTTGGTTATAACGTTTAGAGAAGAGATACACTATCAGAGCAGATCTGTGAGTGGAAGTTTAGACTGTAAAGGAAAAAGCTGGAATTTGGCCACCAGCTGGTGCTAAACGTTCATAATCAATATCTAGAGAACACAGCCTTCGATAAAATTGCACTCTCGCTGAGGAACCCGTATCACTCATGTGGAAAGTTCTTTCTGGCAGAACACGAGCACTTTTAGAGCCTCTAGGCGAGTCACATCCACAGGAAGAGTATGCCAACGCTGACTGCACTTTCTATAAGGCACGTCATTGTTCTGACTGTTGCGTTTATAAAGACAGAAACTACTTCATTCAATTGTAAAAGCACTACTCACACTACAATACCTATTACACCTTCAAGTATAAAATCAAGTACTATCTCTTTAGCAGTGAAATTAAAATCTTAACCAGTGGTATCACGGAACCCATTTAGAACTAACTTTACCTGAAATAATGAGTGCAATTATTTAGTGCAAACACATTGGAGAGTACATCTGACTGTCGTCTGTTAAAGCACCCCTCAATATTTGTCAGAAGGCTACATTTTGGTATTTTTAAAAAAGACAAAATTTCACAACTTTCCTCGTTTGTTTGTTTGTTTTTTCTTTTGCCCAATTTTAGACCAACTGGCATGCAAAAGAACAGAACAGTCTTCTCTGTAATAAAACTGCTGTATGGAATTAAAACAGCCGAGCCACTAATGTAATGACCTACTAGCCTGGTTGCAAATGTGCTCTTTGCAAATGAAAGATAATTATGATGAGTCTTCAGGTGGACCATGGTTTTTCATGTGCCAGAATTTACCTAGCTTTTATGCTTAGTGACACAGCAGAAAGTTGTACATTGCCACCAGACATATTTAATAGCAAAAATGTAAGTAATTTGTGAGTACTTGTAATTGATGGAAGACACGAATGCCCAGTCATAGTGATATTTTCCATTTGCGGGGTGTGGGAAGGACTTTTATCCTTGCCATCCACAGTTTTCAGTGCCAGAGAATGTCGCAGCAGGACAGCCGATTTGTCTGTGTGTTAGACGCCCAATCTTATCACAACCGGAAAATTACTATTCCCAGAAGCAATAAAACACACCAGGCCAGGAACTAGCAGTGAGCTCTGCTAGTGAAAACAGTCTTCGTTGGCTTTGAAACAGTAAATACATTTAGCTTTCAGGATACACAAGAAACATGCAACGCCCAGATACCATCAGATTAAAGACTTGAGTGCTATGAAAAAAAGACAGCATTTCTACTGTCCACAAAACATAACATTGTGTTTAGATGTCACAAGCTGCTAACCAAGATAATATTTAAGTTAATGCAATGTCCTTCAACATTGTTCCTGATTAAAAGTAAACACTTACATTTCAATTTGCAGGTTTTTCTGCAAGCTCACAGTCCTTCTGTCTCATTGTGAGCTGCAGACCTTTTAATGCGATAGTTTAAATACATAAGATAGTTTTGATAAAAACTGCATTTCGCAAATAAAGATGACATTAAACGTGATAACTATGCAATCCCTTACTTGAATATTTTTTCAGGAATATTGTCCTAAAATTCAAGACTTATACATGAAACTTTGCAAAAATCACTTTATATATTTTAAAAGAACAATAAACTTGTTCCATATATTTAAATGCCTGTATATCAGTTATAAACCTACAAAGAGTAGAAAAACCAGCTGAACATTGTGCTCCAGTAAAACAATAGTAAAAGAATCAATTTTGAGCAGTTATAAAAG
The DNA here is from genome assembly GCF_059453375.1 of Lepisosteus platostomus. Lineage (NCBI taxonomy): Eukaryota > Metazoa > Chordata > Actinopteri > Semionotiformes > Lepisosteidae > Lepisosteus > Lepisosteus platostomus. Next base: position 4,818,178 of record NC_142620.1, on the reverse strand, counting down.
TACTGCAAAAAAAACAACAACAGAATGCCACTTCTGAACACCTTACTGTCCAAAACTGCACATGAAAAATATGATTTAAGGAAGCCCAACGATCACGATGAAGAACAAAAGAAACAAAATAACTTGTTGGCGGTATTGTTCCTCACTCTTTCTGAAGGACGTTTTCCGGTTGATCTACCCAGGAAAACAGCACAAGCGATTGCGATATTGGGAGCTAAGGGGCCATGTCATTAATTACTTCCATTCAGGATGCACATATTTAGCCTGTCATTCCCAGAATGTGTAAACAGGCCATGAAGGAGAGTGGCGAGGGTTGAGCAGTGGGGGGAGGGGCTGTCCTGGCCTCCTGCCAGCCCGCTGAAGGTTTAATGACAGCGCTACGTGCAGAGCGTGAGGCTGCTGCAAGCCAAGAGCTCGCGAAACTCTTGCTCAGCACACCGCCCCCTCAGCGCAGCGCACACGGCACTCCCAGGAAGTGACGTCCTGCGTCAGACATCAACACAAGGCAGAAGTCAAGTCAGGTGAAGAGCCGGGCCCAGGCCAGGAAAAGAACAAAAACCGGGAAATCTGAAGAAGCTTGGTAAATATCCCGGAGAAGAGCTCATCATCCCTGCTGCTAGGAATGACTGGATTAAAATCGTGCACTTTTAAAAGGATCTGTTTAATTAATTATATTTAATAGCTCCCTTAATACTACTGCAGCACAATACCAAAAATACCACTAGAGAAGTACAGACGTAATGATCGTTTTTTTTCCAGTTGTTTTAAGAACTTAATGCCCTCTTCACCTTGATGTTACATATATCTCATGGGTTCTAAAGAGTTACATTGGAAACCAGAAGCCTGAAAAGGCAAGTTCAAGATGGTCTTAGCTCTGCATATTCAGCTGCTTCGTATCGGAATTAAACTTAGCAAGATTGCAGTTGCAGTTGTGGTTCACCCATTCTTCTCATTACCCCGGTGTAATGCAAAAATGTAAAACTAATGGATTTAGACATGCAGATCTTTGCAAGAGCAGCACAGTGACGTGACAGTCAGCAGTGCTTGTTCTTAAGCCCTGGGCTTGATTCCTGTCCGAGGCACCCTCTCTGTGAAGTCTGCATGTTCCCTCCATGAGAAGCAGGTTTCCTTCCTCTCCCCCAGGACATGCTGGGCATGAGTGTGTATCCAGGGGTCAGAGCCTCGCACCCTGTGCTTCCTGACCGGGCTCCGTGCTGCCAGGGCCCTCACCAGCTGTAAGCCACTTCCCGAAACTGGATGAATCAGTGCTTCATTTGGAGTGTGTAAAGATCTAAAATGCTGTGAATCAGAAATCTACAACGTGCCAATCCTTCCGGACGCACAAAACAACTCCTGCATTACTCCTTTCTCATCAGAAAAGACGTATATTACTATGACTTGATATAAGATAAATGCTGCAATGATGTATTCTTATCACATTGTATGTAAACCAAAACTTTCTTTCTGTCCTTTATTTGAAAAGGGCGGTTGCCGTCTTTCTGTTTGGAGAGGGATTCTAAATCCTGAGCAGAACAGTCAATATATTTGCGACGCCCGTCAAACCGAAGAAACGACCCGTAAACGAAACGAAACTTTGGGCTTTTCGTGAGTCATGTCTCCCTCCGCACTTGCACGAACTCTAGCGATTGCAAAAATGCAGCGTGATTGCTCATGGAGCTGGTAGAGTGCGAGACCTCTTCTTGCGGCCGGGCTGCTGGCTTCCCGTGTGTGTAAACAGAAAAACAGAACTATCTCCAGTGTCAGAAGTCACGTACTGCTGACAAGACAGGGGCGCGTTTCAGGAGGCGCGCTTTCTGGGCGGAGTTCCGCGTGCGTGCGTGCGTGCACGTGCGCTCTGCCATCCACAGGCACACCGTCATCACGGGGAGCAGGGCGAGGGTCTGTACCTGCTGGATTGTTTTAATCAGCTCCTTTAGGTTAGATGCAATACTAAATAAACAGGGTCGCTTTAAGAGTTGCTATCGGGAATGTTATTTTGCCTTAAACTTTAAGGCGGATACCTGTTTTTGCTGGGAAAAAAAAACAGTACTCTGAAGCCTGTCCCTTCTGCCTGAGCAGTAAGACGCTCAGACGAGATGGTGCCCAGGGTAATGGGTTATTCCTCGTGCATTAACACGCGCTACGCGCCTCGACAGCCCAGCTCATCTCCCGATGCTCGCGTCTTGAGTTGCTTCTAAAACTCTGGAGCAGTCATGCATTGCAAGTGTCCTAGGCTAACATGACACCGGCATCATTAAAGTCAGTCTAGCATAGAAGCATGTGCAAAATTCAGTGCTCTCCACCCAGAGCGGTCATGATTCAGATGACAATCTTTTAGATTCGCAGGGACCCGTAGCCCGCTCTAACCCCTCCACAAAAGCAATGTCTTTGCACGTGTTGTTACCTTAAATATTTTCATTTGGCTGTGCTGTCAGGAAGCATATACTCTATGCTCAGAACTACCGATAAACGCCTCTCTACATACACAAAGCATTCCTTTATGTGTCCCTTTATGCACAAACAGATATTAAAATGCAACAAATACTTGTGGTTTCGCCTAATCATGTTTGCATATATTCGTCTGGAGTCGCACAATTTCTTTTAGGATAAAAAAAAACTTACTTCTGCACACCAACGCGTTGACTTAAATATGAGATCTTAATAAGGGTCTTAAAGTGAGAATTTGCGTTACGACTGTTATTGCACAAGAACTCTCGATGCTGTGTGAGTGGAGTGCACAGAGAGTGACCCCTGTCAGGGCTGACAGCAGCTTCTCCGATATTCAAGTGATCGAGACGAAGGGCTTAGCTGGCATCGTGCACAGACAGCTCCGAAGTCAATCCGGGATACCGAACCAGAGAGCTGCATACTTAGGAAAGTATGTTACTGTAACCACAGAGATTTCACGCTCAACAGTACACCAGTCCAGCACAGTGCACACCATGTTATGGGTTTCCAAACACAGATCGAAATAATTCATAGATTCGTCTCGGAAGCCCAATGTAAAGCGCTTGTGTACACAAGTCCTCGTTTACCATCCCTGGAAACTCAACAGACGCTCTGATCCGTTGAAAGGTCACGGGTTAATTGCTCAGTCACGTACGTGCGCTTCCTGCGAACCGTTCAGTGTTTGTTTACGGCTGGTTACGGGCACCGATAAGATCACGTTAAAGTGCGATTCCAGGGACTCACCTTCGATCGCTCCCTGATGGTGCTCTTCCCCAGCCTGCCGGCGCAAAGCGTGACGAGTTTGTCTATGAAAGAGAGGAGGAAGCTGATCGCTTCGCAGCCCTTTTCTGCTCCGCTGACCCAGGCGATCTTGTCGCCCCTGATGTGCCTTCGAGAAACGCCGCTCCGGCGGCCGGCCAGCTGCCCGTCCTTCAGCAAGTCCGAAGAGTGCATCTCCTTCACCTGCTCCAGGACACAGTCGCCCACGACTTCGCCGAGGAAGTTGTCCAGATAAAAGAAGCCTTGATCTAGCAGGCACGGCACGATGTGGTCCAAAGCCAGCTTTTCTAGATCCAGTTCCATAATATGCTGTAGCAGAGGCATCTTCCCCCCCGCCGCAAAAAAATAAAAATAAAATCCGAAGTCTAGATAACAGCAGAACAACGCAACTACAGTACTTTCATCGCAGTCCGATTCGCCGATATAAACGAGCTCGCCCCTAAAAACACCTTCCAACTCCTTTGGCGGTGCTTAACTTAGGCTGATAAAAACGTCACCGTGCAGCCCAGGAGGACAAACAAGACACATGTGCTGAACTTTGTCCTGCCTGCCTGCTTGCCTGCTTTTAAAGTCCTCGGCGGGGCTGTGTTTGGCGAGGCGGGTCGGAGCGGGGACGTGCGTGATGTGTGGTACCTCTCTCCGGAGGCGGGGCCGCGCGTCTTCAAACGCTCCCGCTGCGCTCTCAGTGAAACCCAGAGGCCATCCCAAAACACAGGCAGCCCCCCCTGTGCAGAGACCGACCGTGCTTTGAATATGCGCGAAGGTGCCGGTAACTAAGGCGCCCTGCTCCTATTGACTGTCCACCAGCCGCTACAATGTTTGTATTAATGGCGAAGTGACGCTGCTACTCCAGGTCACACAAGATCTGGACCTTCACAGCTTGCGAGTCTCCACCGCCTTGTTTTCCCCTCACAACGCAGGGGTACCGTGCTTTGATTTCTGCTGATAACCTGGTGATGAGGTCAACACCATGTGCGTGTTGTGTTTTTTTTTTCTCCCCCCGATCCCAGCCGCGGGGAGTGTCCTCCGCCAATGGGGAGGTCGCCGGGCGCATGTAGCCGGAGCCCCACGGCCGGCCCGCCCGCTGCCTGTGCGCTGTCCGCTGTCCGCAAGGGTGCAGGCGCCGGCGAAACCACGACATGTCCCACACCAGCGAGCCCGCAGAGCGTGCGGCACGTACACCCCGAAAACAGATCACGGAAGCGTGTCTCCACCCACGAGTGGCTAATGGAAGCGGAGTGAAACTAATTGGTTGCTCAGTTCATTCAACTAAATAACGGGGGCTTGTTGCGGTTCACCCATTCTTCTCTCGAGAGTGTGTTTGTTTTATTATTTTCAGAACCTAGGCCCTTGTGACTGTTGTGGCACTATGAAAGTGATCTTTATTAATATTACTAAAAAAACGTGTTACTTAGGAAAGTAAATCTGGCCTTTGATGGTAGCGTTTTTTGGTGACCAGGTTATTTTAAGCAGTAATAATCCAATCCACAATTCAAGGAAATAGTTCAAAAACCTTTCCCTTTGAAAAAAAAAAAGTAGTACTTTCTACCTCCTTATGAGCACAGACATATTTCGTCTGAATGTTAATTACTGGTAAGAACCGGCAACAATTTTACAAATAACTTTGAAGCTTTGAAGATGTTTCTTTAGTCATATCGTTCTGACGTGGTAAAACGCGTTATAACTCTCGCCTGCCTTCGCTACATTCCCCGCACGCACACGTGTGTGGATTGTACACGTGAGGCACGAATACAAGAGCGCACTGCGTGGAAGACAAACCCACTGTCAAGATATCCACAGACAAGCCGCCGGAGGGGGGAGTCACGTGAAGCCCACGAATCAACGGGTTATGCTTTGATTTCAATCATGGATCATTTTATTGTTTTATTTAAAAATACAGAGCAATACACAGTTTCCATCCAAAGGGGGGGCCCTAAAAACACCATTAACTGCAATTAACTAACTGAAGCAGGAAAACCAATCGAGCCGCAGGCACCGTGGTTTAACCTCTGGGTTCGTGACACGCCGGCTGAAGTTACAGCGCTCAAACAACGCAGCGCAACGACGCGCACCAGCCTGCATGTTGGCGGCCGAGAGTGACCACTCACCTTGTGTCTCCCTCTGATCGTGTAGCTGCCCAGCTTGCCATCGGCGAACGCAACGAGTCTGTCCATTCGCGACAGGAGAAAGCCGATGTTTCCGCAGCCGGGCTCCGTCCCATCCACCCATGTGATTCTGTCCCCCCGAATCGACTGGTTCTGGCCACACGTCCCGCTCGCCAGCTCCCCGTGCTGAAATTCCCCACTCTGGTGGAGCCTCAGGACTTCTTCGAGAATTTTACCCCCGGCTGTGCTGCCGAGGAAGTTGTTCACTATGCACAGACCGTACGAGTTCATGCACGGTGCGATGTAGTGCAGGACCAGTTTGTGGGAGCTGACCCGTCGTCTGTGCTCTCTGCCGGGGGCAGGTCGGTAACTGTGGGGGGTGCAGAGCGCGGGCGGCGTGGTCTTGCCACCCGTGGCGTGGACAGTGCCCACAGGGTTTGTAGAACCAGTGCACCTGATCGCTGACGATCCTTCCCCGGGCTCCTCTCTCGAAAACTCACCCCCCTCTGCCCCGGCGTTTGCTGAAGCGCGCTCTCCCAGGGATGTTGCCATTTGCCAGTAAAACGCCATCCACCGGACACCATGCTCGCGTGTTCGCAGCGTTACGAGGAGGCTACGTGGAAAGGGCCATGTTTCAAGCTCAGGCAATGCCCTCGCCACCTCGGGCGCGCTCACGCGTGTGGGACGTGAGCGGTGCTCGTTCACGATGTGGGCTGTACGAAAAGTTGAGCTGCTGTTGGAAGAGTCTTCTAACCAGTTTGGAACTGTTTTTTATTTGGGGGGGGAAGGGGGATTAGTTTATGTTTTAAAACATTAAACGGGTGACATTTCCTGATATTCTAATACGCTTTTCTGCGTCTCAAAGCGCTCACCTTGAGACACGAGTAAAAAAAAAAAAAAAAAAAAACACAATAGTTTCACCCGGTTAAAACAAAATCATAACCAAAAATTCCACGAGAAAAAAAAAACTTGAGCGAAAATATCGATCTTCGGGTGGGGATTTTTAACACGTCCACAGTTGCCATCTAATAGACTTAGGCAGTTAGCTCAAGAGGGGGTGGTTTCTCACCATATTCAGGGTTCAGAGCTGAACTGTTACCATGCAGTAAGTCTTTAAAACAACCTGGAGCGAGAACAGCCCCGCAGGGAGGCTGGATTGACACAGGTTGAGCATTACGTGTTGATATACCGGACCCCGAGAGAGCACACGCGAAGAAGGTTTGAACCTTGGATGACACCCCAGTAAGTAAAGTATTTGAGTAGTCCAATCTTGGAAAAACATCGGCAGGTGTCAATATGTCTGTCTCGGGCGGAACAAGGATCTCAACAGATCAATGTAGCCCTGAAAGTCAGGCTGGTGACATTACTCATCGGCGCATCATACGACAACACAGGCTATAAATTAACCCCAGGGTTTCTGTCTTCCTTCAAGGGTTTGATTTCAACAGCACTAAAGTCACCAGTTCTACAAAGCTGATGCTGAGGGCCTAGGGGCCTAACTCTAAAAGGTCATCAGTTCCGAACTGAACTTGATGTAAACAATCTCATTTTGCATATATAATCTTTATTTTATTATGTGCGAATAATACTCAGTATATGTACTATTATCTATCAAATTAAAAATCGCAAAAATGTCAGAGAAAAAAAAACTGACAGAAGTCAGAATCTCTACATGATAAAAACTGAGCTCTCAACTACACTGTAAACTACAGTTTAAACTCTTGCCTGTCAAAATGATATCCTGTTAAAAACTAAAGCGTTCTAAATACAAAAGTAGAGCCGAGTGACCCAAGTTAGTAACCTTTTTGCGTTCTGAATTTCTTAAACCGCACAAAAATATATTGATTTTCTTACAGATAATGAACAGAAAAATAACCTAATCTCAATATCGGTGAAGCTACAGTGCCCTGCTGAAGTGTTCTGACCCTTTGCACGGTTACACACTCAAATTGGGGTGCTTTAAAATCTGCGGTCATGACACTTTGAAGTAGCAAATTAATCTGTGTTATATACACAACCTACTCCACACATTCAATGCAAAAAAAGATGTAAAGACTCAACCCTGAAGACCTAGCCGTTTTCAAAACAAATCGTGTATAAGGTCATTGAAAAGCACAGATAAGGACAAGGGTTTAAAACATCAGTCTTTGAATACGCCTACGAGCACAGTCTACTCAGTCATCAGGAAATGGAAGGTGCATTGTACCACCCAGACACTGCCTTGTCCGGCCATCCCTGATTCATTTGTTTTCGGTTTTGCTTACATTTATTGTAACTCATTGAACTACAGAAATCTTCGGTCTGAGCATCCGAGTTTTGAATACAATTTTAAAGGGGAACTGCACCGCTATTTGTAAGCATTTTTATCCCTTTTCTCAGTACTTTTGGCAAGAGTCACAGGGGAATCTCCAGATATTTTAAATCCCTGATGACGAACGTGTAAGAAATTTCATAAACAATACCACTTCTTAATCATTACAGTACAAGGCACTTAATGCAAGTAGTTTTGGCAGACAGGAGAACGATTACAAATCGTTTTTAAATTCTCAAATAATGAAATAAGCGCAACCAGTGAATCTTATATAACATAAATAGGCCAGGATATGTAAGAGAGCAAAATAAAATGACAGAAAGACTAAGCTTTTTCTGCTACAAAAAAAGCAATTGAAGCAGGAAGTGAATTATCCTTCCTAAATGGGAGAATAAAACTAACCTAAAGCATCTGAGTACAACTGAAAGACAAAATACTGATAGGATAAGTCTTTGAGAGGACATCAACATAGAAAAAAAACAATGCTGACATCTCATTTAGCCACAGTAACACTGATTCCTCGTTAGCATGGTTCTGTTTCACTCAAATTAACATGGCGCATCGAACCCGGGTCAGAAAAATACCCAGACACTTTCAGTCTAATGAACTATCTACATCTAACATAATATATCTACATATGCTTCATATGTCATATACACAGAAATATAATATAATATTTCCATTTATTATATTGTGTATATTATTTTGATTTGTGCTTGCATGAGTAATGCTTATGTATTGGCTCTCTACCTAACATGGACATTTTATGCACAACTACATACAGCCAGTAGGACATATCCACATTAAGAAAAACAAATCTGGTATAACATGACAGCATATCTAGAGGGGAATAATTATGTGTTATATTCAGTATTCAGTAGAATAAGGACCATGACATCTGCCTGCAGGTGAATCTAGATGCTGTGTTGCTCGGTTTCTCCTCCCACTGTTCGTGCTGCAGGCAGGTGGTTCCTGGCAACCTGGGCCTTGATTAGAGGTATGCAAGCATACGTGAGGCACAGCACACTGCAGTGCAACCAGATCCGGCTTTATTAACAGTGTGGCTGATAAAGAATTCAGCGTGTGAACTGAGATGACTGCCCGTAAATAGTTTTAGGAATTGGGCATGCATGGTCTTTTCCTGCACGTGCTAGTTCTGCCAGTCTGATAACAAGCTCGCTCTCTTGTCAGTGCATCTCTCTCTCTCTCTGTTTTCCGTGTTCCAGTCAACAATTTCTTTTGTTTCTAAATGTTAAAGAGACGCCTTGCAAAGACATGCCTGTGTTTAGCCGTCAGGAAGTCTGCAGGTTCATATTAACGCAAAGTCAAAAACTGTCATTCCAAAACCAAGACAACACATACCAATTTCCAAGGAAGAGTGATTCAGCTTTAACCGAAGACAACAGAGCCAGGTCATGTCTTTATAAGTCGGGATATTTTTCGTTTTTGTTTCTTGTGCACTGTAGATTACGGAAAGGGATCTCAATAGCAAAGAAATCAATGCAGAATACATGTCATTAGATAGAACTGTATTTGTAATGTGCAATCGCTGCATGAAAGAAAATCGGAATTTCTCATTCTGTTAGGTTTTGGAACCCTTTTACATATTTATTATAATATGGAAACACTTTTTTTCCCTTTATTTTCACCATCCTCAGCTCCATTCTCAGTGACTGTTATGCTACTTTATCTAACATTTCTGCCTATTACAATTTTTCTGACAAGACAGTCATAAAGACTGGCAACAGACAAGGGTCACATGCTTGTCAGAACAGCTATTCTGTCAAAGGCAACCACATTGAGAGTTACAACATATATAGTTGACGCCAAATATTTACATGAATTCATTGATTTTCTTACTAGTAATATCTATAATAAAAGCAATCTGTGCTAGTGGACTCTATTTCCTGATGTACATTTTTTTTCATTATTATTTCAGAGGAGGTTCATCTCAAGTGTGTGTTCCTTCACAACCTAAGCATTAATAACAATAACAATAAGTAACAATTTACTTCAGTAGATGGGTAATTATGTAGCATTAGACAATCATTAATCTACATTATTTTTAATACACTTTGTACTTTTAGTAAAACACAGTTTACCTGGAAATTCAACTGAAATGCAGCTGTGCCCACGCAAAGCAAGCTTGAAAGGCAGGAAAATTAATCAAAATGAATCAAAATGAATACAATGAACCGTGGCTTTCTCCCTGATACGTGTGGAGGGTTGATGTTGTTTAGTGATGACTAATCCCACAGATTCCCTCTGCGTTTAACCATTAAAACAGAAATAACATCTCCAGCACAGATGCTGGGCACGTCCATGTGCAGTCTCTACAGTACAGGCAAACAAGTCTGTAAGTGTGTTTAGAGGGATAATATCTGTTTTGCTTCCCCTCTGATAAATTAAGAAATGTTTCCGCAATGCCCCTGTGGTTCACTGGATGAGCAGGGTGCAATCAAGGCCATCAACGCTGTGTCCAAATCCTGTTTATCAGTTCCACTGTAAACAGTTCATGGCCCTGCACTGGAGTTTATACACACCTTTCTTCACAAGCAGTCTTCACTACTGCACAACTGTCACTAGCCAGTTCATTCATCGGAATATTTTCATGTGATTAGATAGCGTGGTCGGCGACCATGCTGTAGCATTGCTGTGTGCTTTAGAGATGCTCTGCAGTACCATGGCTTCTAGCCAGATTTATATTAAGGACAATGGAAAGTAAGAAGTTTGAGAATTTGTACCTGCAGTATGGTCCTACATTTGCTGCACATGCATGTCAACTGTAAAATGTCAGCTTTCCTCCTCAGGCTGGTGAGCGGATCCCTTCTGCCCTTCCAATATGTCACCCCCCCCCCAGGGGAAGCAGTTCAAGCGTTGTCCCATGCGAAGTCCCTTAGGAGGCTGGTTGAGATCATCCCTGCGATGTCTAAGTTTTGCCACCTGAAGCGTAAGCCAAAGAGCTCATGTGGATCCCTGATGCTTCAGCTCGGAGAGAGGGCTGAGAGGCACGGACGTGTCGGAACGGTACTGTAACGTGCTGTCACGCTCATGGGGACAGTCAGGCAAGCTGACCTCAGGAACAGCCTGTCCCCAGAGGGGGGTCCACTTTAACACAGCATGTGTGTCTGTGCTGCAAATGGACAGGAGACTCTTAACAGCTTGCTACCAATCAGGACTCCTGTGTGATAAGTTAAGACTGCTTGCACCTGAGGTCCCAGAAAATGTTGAATCGCAAATGGATGCCACAATGGGACAAGGAGATCTGAGACAGCCAGAGGTAAGGGAGATTGTAGGAAAGAATTGAATAAAATAAAAATGTTTTGTAATAAAGGTTAAATAAAATATTTTTTTTGATGTGGCAGCTTGGTAGGACACTGCTTTATAGATGCAGAACCATTCAGTACTCATGAACAGGAAAAATGTCATTCCTACCCCACAATCATAGAGGCTTAAGAAGACAGTTACTGTCCCAAAATAAATCTCAAGTTACAAACTAAATACAATCTGCTTTTAGACTGCATGTATGCCACTTTAATCTTTAAACATAAACTGAGTAACATAAACGTAATTTTAAATGTACTTTATTCCTTAAAAATGTTCTTGAAAGTTGAGCATTCAACAGATATATGCAGATAGTATTAACATGAAAAATACACTCCTGGTTCTGCTATATTTCACCTGAAGTAAAGGAACAGCAATATAACAATGCTTGATAAGGAATGGAAACGTGAATAAAGCTAGAAGTTATTTACAGAAATGGTTGAAAGTGAATCCCCTTCTCTCCAGATGAATTCCCACGTTGAAGCTTTAAGGTGCCTTTATCTCACAAGATTCCACTTGGCATCCAGAAATAATCAGATCCGATCTGTGATTCCCAAGCCCATCGGCTTCCTTGTATGGTGAACACAAAGACCCCGCAGCCTAAACAAAAAAGGAAGTTGGGAGCTTTCCAGGCCAACAGCAGCCAAGCTGGGGCGTGCCAGAAACGTGCAGCAGAGACACCCAGCCGGAGCAGCGGAGTCTGGGACACAAAGACCAAACAAGAGCGCCTGATTCCGCAGGGCACGTCCACCATCCCCGTCCCCACACGGAACCCAACAGACCAGCCAAGCGACTGTGTGCTGATGGCTTCAACCAAAGGGAGGCCCATGCGTTTACCCGAGGGTGTGTGTGTGGGGGGGGAATACTCTTTTTCTGCACCATTTGGCCAAGGAGATTACACTAGCATCTGAATACCAAGTTAATCTTAAACTGAAGCTTATTTTAATTGCTCTGCTGGCTCCGGCCTCATTTCACATCAGCTCTGACAGACGTTCAGCTGCGAGCTTCCTATTTAGGGCGTACGTGAGGCTGTGCTCATGCCGTGATGAATAATGTAGCCAGTTTCTATTTTCACTTTGAGTGGGTGCCAACTGTCTGTATTTCTTGTGGCACAAGTGGCCATTTCACTTTCCCCTCACCCCAGGCACCTCTAAATACATCGATCCCCCAAAACTCAATGTGGATTACCTGTTGTACTCTGGAAGGACACGGGCTTTAGTTTCAGGTTTTCACCTGGCTGGTGCTTTAATCTAAAGTAAATTCAATTTATACCCATTCATGCAGTTGGTTATTTTACCAAAGCAGACTAAATGAACAGAACAGTCAAAGGTTAAAAAAAACCTGTGTGTGGTAAACTGGCATCAAGCAGGCATGACACTGACACTGACTTACAGCCTGACTGCTCTGGCACTGTGCGAATTTGGACATTTCCACTGATTGGGTGTCAGTACCCATTTTATTGCACAAGAAACAAGCCATCTTCTACCTGAAAATAGCAAGCCTACAATCACAAGCCTCCCACTACATTGTGCCTGTGCTCACACATGCCTCAATAAAAAAAAAAAATCCCTACTTCTGTAGATTGAAATCTTTTTATGGGAGACACATTTGTACCTTTCCACGCCTCTTGGTTGATAACGCAAGACATGCTGAGTTTTTGTGTTCCGGTGATCCTAATCGCTTGACGCCACCTTAAACAATCCGTTTTTAATTATTATTTTTTCTTTTCCTTTCAATCATATTATTTCCTGCTTGGCTTTGCTGGTTTTTAGCCTTTTAACCTTTTCGTGCATGTCAAGGCAGTGGAAAATCACCATGCTGACAAGAGGTCCCCGCACAGTCCTCAGCAGGAAACCTCTGCGCCACATGTCCTGACCAAGCAAACACTGCATGCTGTTTCAGGCCACAGACATTATTTATATGTATGTGTGAAGAAACCGAATCTGGGAAATGAGCCTTTTGACCAAGGCGCCAGCTTCACTGAATGTACGGTCTCCAAGATTAAAAGAAATGACAAATCTGCCCTGTCGCTGATCCAGACTCAGTGTCTTCCTGTAGCTGTGGATGTGAACACGATGTCAGCATCTTGTCCACAGAGTGACAAATTAAAAAAAAAAGCGCAAAAACAAGAAGTTTTGTTTATTAAAACTCGCAGCCATGAATCAAATGCCCTCCCTTTCGGAATGCACAACAAACAAATCTCAACACGCAGCGACAACAATAATAAAAAAAGTCAGGCCATCTAAAATCTATACATCGTGCTTACTGGCCTGAAGTTTGGACTTGACCACTGCAATTGCCCTGATTAAGTGTGCACACTGTTCTCTCCCTGATAAAGAACATCCAACCAGAACATTAAATCCAGGCAGGGCAGGAGACATACAGTATCAGCACCTTTTACCCCAGTTTGCACTGTCATACAATTCTGTGAGCTGGTGTGGCCATGGCTCATTCACTCAGCTTCTGCATCCACAATTGAGTGGGACTCTGTGGGTAATCTCAGGAACACTGATGTCTACTCCAGTAAACTCTCATGTTTAGATACCAAAAGTACAGAGAGACTCCCTGTACTTGCTTTCTCTCCCAGGCGAAACTCCAGAATTCCTCTGCGTGATGATCTGAAAAAAACTCCTTCAAATAGAGTGACACCTGGGAACCTCATCCGGATATGCAGAAGTGCCCTTGGGGGCTCGTAATGTCAGTGGTGTACACTCTGGAACAACTCATTGGTTTCCAACAAGCACCTCATTACTGACCCAGCAGAAGAAAACACCAGGTTTCGCCCCATGTTAGAAAGACAGGTGCACGCTTAGCCACACTAGAACATGTGCCCAGAAACTCTCCCAATAGAAGATGAATGTGCCCCGCACTGTGATTGTGACCAGTACTTCTTCACTGATTACCTCACTGATATCCATGACTCGCCCCTCCTGCAAAGAACTGGACCTCAACATAAAAGCTGACCATTGCAAACTGAGTCAGCACCACACAGAGACAAAATTATATGGGAAGATGCCAAATGATGTTATTTTATATATGTATATATTTTTTGTATGGATAACCAGATAGGCTGTAATTGGTTTAATTAATCATGTTTTTGGATGGAGTAAACTATAAACTTTGGAAAACACCTATAGGAACACAGGGGGAGCACAGCAGACTCCACACATAAGGCAATACAGGCCAGAATCGAACCCAGGACCCCAGAGCACAGAGGCAGCAGCACAAACAGCTGCCCCTTCAATTGACATTCCCTCCTTATTTCCACATTAATGGTAAGCTGTAATGTAATCTATGCTTTCTCAATGAAACTGAATACCGTGGCTTTAAAAAACCTTAATTCTTCCTCTGATACCTCAGAGCTTCCATCGGTATTGGTAGAAAAAAAACTTCAAAGCCATACTCCACTCAAGAGCAGAGTGTACAGGCTGCCTAGGCTCTGAAGTTTGCCTCAGACCAGTAAGAGAAGAGCAATAAATTATGTCCAAAGGATCTCTGATCCTGAACATGTATCAGAAGAGCATTTATAATCTGTTGAAGCAGTTTTGGCTCAAAAGTTGAAAATAAAGAGTTAGTGGTCTGAGAACAAAAACCCACAATATTCTTAGGAATTTGCTGGCGCAGGTCCATGAATAAATCAGTTTTCAGTGCTGTATGATAAGCTAGTTCTTAGGAGGCAGAACACAGAACTGCTGTACTTGACCTTTCACCTTTTCTGTCTCTGCTAAAATAAAGATATTGGCATTCCTTACAAATTTACATTTGTGGAAACAGAGCCTAGTTTACTATTCTCTTTTCAATGAAGTGTGATTGTACAAACCCACACGCCCGAACACAGCCTATTTCGAGCTGCCCCACAAATAGTCTCTGATAAACAGGCGCCCACTAAGCGTACTAGAGTGAAAGGGTTCAAGCTGGCAGATGGGCAGTAGTAATTGTTTCTCCTAGAGAGAGGTCTAATAAAGCACAACCATCCTCACACTGTTAGGAAATAGCCTGAATCACAGTGCAGACTGGGCTCTAAGCTCCAGTTTCACTAACCATCTGTGACAGAATGGTGGCGCCACTGGGAGTAGCAATGCGATTGGCTGGCCTGGACTACTCTGCTCTCCTCCCCACTGATAGCTCGTCCGTGGTGAGAGTACTGGTGCACTATGGCTGCCGTCGCCTCATCCAGGTGGGGCTGCACACTGGTGGCGGTGGAGGGGAGTCCCCATTACCTGTAAAGCGCTTTGAGTGGTCCGTCCAGAAAAGCACTATACTGCATAAGTGTAAGGAATTTATTATTTATTATTACGATTTCTTGAAAAAAATGCAGATTCAAATCGGGTGTGTATATAATAATTACAAATTCCAAAATTAAAAAATGCTCATCTATGCAAAGATCTGCAAAAATGATAAGCAAAGATACCCTAATTACAAATATTGCACGGCTTCCTTGAACAGAATAAGAAGATAGCTAATATTCATACAGTTAATTATTGGGCAGTCAGGCTTGTACTTCAATACTATTAAATCGATACTGATAGCTCATCAGGAAGGGAAAAGGAAAAGCAGCTCTTGCCTAAACAACCTTCTAGATTCTAATATATGTAGGTCCTTCAATGAGCAAAATAAACAGGACCCATATAATAAAAAAGCCCTCCGAATGTTTACAAGGGTATCACTTGAAAAAATAATTCTTAGACTCAGAAAGTATGGACTCACTCA